>NC_060130.1:76605065-77918113 GCF_021461395.2 Schistocerca americana
GTCCTCTTGTACTTAGGTCGGCATTGTGCCTTTTGTATTAAATTCGGATGCAATTTCTGTGTTTCATCGTCAATATGAAGGTCCAAGTGATACAGTAATCCTGAAGTGAAGCCTCGGAATCTAAAACTGGACTCACAGGAGAGGTTCAATTCATAGAAAGTTAGAGTGTCAGTCCTCTTGCACTTAAGTCGGCATTGTGCCTTTTGAATTTAGTTCCGACGCAATTTCTGTGTTTCATCGTCAATAAGAAGTTCCAAGGTATACAGTAGACCTGAAGTGAGGCATCGGAATCTAAAACTGGATTCACAGGACAGGTTCAAATCATAGAAAGTTAGAGTGTCAGTCCTCTTGTACTTAAGTCGGCATTGTGCCTTTTTAATATAATTCCAATGCAATGTCTGAGTTTAATCGTCAATAAGGAGTTCCAAGGTATACAGTAAACATGAAGTGAAGCATCGGAATCTAATTCTGGACTTACAGGAGAGGTTCAAATCATAGAAATTTAGAGTGTCAGTCCTCTTCTACTTAAGTCGGCTTTGTGCCTTTTGAATTTAATTCCGATGCAATTTCTGTGTTTCATCATCAATAAGAAGCTTCAAGGTATACAGTAAACCTGAAGTGAAGCATCGGAATCTAAAACTGGAGTCACATGAGAGGTTCAAATCATAGAAAGTTAGAGTGTCAGTCCTCTTGTACTTAAGTCGGCATTGTGCCTTTTGTATTAAATTCGGATGCAATTTCTGTGTTTTACCGTCAATAAGAAGGTCCAAGGGATACAGTAAACCTAAAGCGAAGCACCGCGATCTAAAACTGGATTCACACGAGAGGTTCAAATCATAGAAAGTTAGAGTGTCAGTCCTCTTGTACTGAAGTCGGCATTGTACTTTTTGAATTTAATTTCGATGCAATTTCTGTGTTTCATCGTCAATAAGAAGTTCCAAGGCATACAGTAAACCTGAAGTGAAGCATCGGAATATAAAACAGGATTCACAGGAGAGGTTCAAATCGTAGAAAGTTAGAGTGTCAGTCCTCTTGTACTTAAGCCGGCATTGTGCCTTTTGAATTTAATTCCGATGCAATTTCTGTGTTCCATAGTCAATAAGAAGTTCCACGGTATACAGTAAACCTGAAGTGAAGGATCGGAATATAAAACAGGATACACAGGAGAGGTTCAAATCGTAGAAAGTTAGAGTGTCAGTCATCTTGTACTTAAGTCGGCATTGTGCCTTTTGTATTAAATTCGGATGCAATATCTGTGTTTCATCGTCAATAAGAAGGTCCAAGGGGTACAGTAAACCTGAAGTGAAGCATCGGAATCTAAAACTGGACTCACAGGAGAGGTTCAAATCATAGAAAGTTAGAGTGTCAGTCCTCTTGTACTTAAGTCGGCATTGTGCCTTTTGAATTTCATTCCGATGCAATTTCTGTGTTCCTTAGTCAATAAGAAGTTCCACGGTATACAGTAAACCTGAAGTGAAGCATCGGAATCTAAAACTGGACTCACAGGAGAGGTTCAAATCATAGAAAGTTAGAGTGTCAGTCATCTTGTACTTAAGTCGGCATTGTGCCTTTTGTATTAAATTCGGATGCAATATCTGTGTTTCATCGTCAATAAGAAGGTCCAAGGGGTACAGTAAACCTGAAGTGAAGCATCGGAATCTAAAACTGGACTCACAGGAGAGGTTCAAATCATAGAAAGTTAGAGTGTCAGTCCTCTTGTACTTATGTCGGCATTGTGCCTTTTGAATTTAATTCCGATGCAATTTCTGTGTTTCATCGTCAATAAGAAGGTCCAAGGGATACAGTACACCTGAAGTGAAGCAGCGGAATCCAAAACTGGACTCACAGGAGACATTCAAATCATAAAAAGTTAGAGTGTCAGTCCTCTTGTACTTAAGTTGGCATTGTGCCTTTTGAAATTAATTCCGATGCAATTTCTGTGTTTCATCGTCAATAAGAAATTCCAAGGTATACAATAAACCTGAAGTGTAGCATCGGAATCTCAAACTGGACCACAGGAGAGGTTCAAATCATAGCAAGTTAGAGTGTCAGTCCTCTTGTACTTAAGTCGCCATTGTGCCTTTTGTATTAAATTCGGATGCAATTTCTGTGTTTTATGGTCAATAAGAAGGTCCAAGGGATACAGTAAACCTCAAGTGAAGCATCGGAATCTAAAACAGGACTCACAGCAGAGGTTCAAATCATAGAATGTTGGAGTGTCAGTCCTCTTGTACTTAAGTCGGCATTGTGGCTTTTGTATTTAATTCGGATGCAATTTCTTTGTTTCATCGTGAATAAGAAGGTCCAAGGTATTCAGGAAACCTGTAATGAAGCATCGGAATCTAAAACTGGACTCACTGGAGAGGTTCAAATCATAGAAAGTTAGAGTGTCAGTCCTCTTGTACTTAAGTCATCATTGTGCCTTTTGTATTAAATTCGGATGCAATTTCTGTGTTTTGTCGTCAATAAGAAGGTCCAAAGGATACAGTAAACCTGAAGTGAAGCATCGAAATCTGAAACTGGACTCACAGGAGAGGTTCAAATCATAGAAAGTTAGAGTGTCACTCCTTTTGTACTTAAGTCGGTATTGTGCCCTTTGAATTTAATTCCGATGCAATTTCTGTGTTTCATCGTCAATACGAAGTTCCAAGGTATACAGTAAACCTGTAGTGACGCATCGGAATCTAAAACTGGACTCACAGGAGAGGTTCAAATCATAGAAAGTTAGAGTGTCAGTCCTCTTGTACTTAAGTCGGCATTGTGCCTTTTGAATTTAATTCCGATGCAATTTCTGTGTTTCATCGTCAGTAAGAAGTTCCACCGTATACAGTAAACCTGAAGTGAAGCATCGGAATCTAAAACTGGACTCACAGAAGAGGTTCAAATCATAGAAAGTGAGAGTGTCAGTCCTCTTGTACTTAAGTCATCATTGTGCCTTTTGTATTAAATTCGGATGCAATTTCTGTGTTTTGTCGTCAATAAGAAGGTCCAAAGGATACAGTAAACCTGAAGTGAAGCATCGAAATCTGAAACTGGACTCACAGGAGAGGTTCAAATCATAGAAAGTTAGAGTGTCACTCCTTTTGTACTTAAGTCGGTATTGTGCCTTTTGAATTTAATTCCGATGCAATTTCTGTGTTTCATCGTCAATAAGAAGTTCCAAGGTAGACTGTAAACCTGAACTGAAGCATCGGAATCTAAAACTGGACTCACAGGAGAGGTTCAAATCATAGAAAGTTGGAGTGTCAGTACTCTTATACTTAAGTCGGCATTGTGCCTTTTGAATTTCATTCCGATGCAATTTCTGTGTTCCTTAGTCAATAAGAAGTTCCACGGTATACAGTAAACCTGATGTGAAGCATCGGAATCTAAAACTGGACTCACAGGAGAGGTTCAAATCATAGAAAGTTAGAGTGTCAGTCATCTTGTACTTAAGTCGGCATTGTGCCTTTTGTATTAAATTCGGATGCAATAACTGTGTTTCATCGTCAATAAGAAGGTCCAAGGGATACAGTAAACCTGAAGTGAAGCATCGGAATCTAAAACTGGACTCACAGGAGAGGTTCAAATCATAGAAAGTTAGAGTGTCAGTCCTCTTGTACTTATGTCGGCATTGTGCCTTTTGAATTTAATTCCGATGCAATTTCTGTGTTTCATCGTCAATAAGAAGTTCCAAGGTATACAGTAAACCTGAAGTGAAGCTTCGGAATCTTAATCTGGACTCTCAGGAGAGGTTCAAATCATAGAAAGTTAGAGTGTCAGTCCTCTTCTACTTATGTCGGCACTGTGTCTTTTGAATTTAATTCCGATGGAATGTCTATGTTCCATCGTCAATAAGAAGTTCCACGGTAAACAGTAAACCTGAAGCGAAGCATCCGAATCTAAAACTGGACTCACAGGCGAGGTTCAAATCATAGAAAGTTAGAGTGTCAGTCATCTTTTACTTAAGTCGGCATTGTGCCTTTTGTATTAAATTCGGATGCAACTTCTGTGCTTCATCGTCAATAAGAAGGTCCAATGGATACAGTAAACCTGAAGTGAAGCATCGGAATCCGAAACTGGCCTCAGAGGAGAGGTTCAAATCGTAGAATGATGGAGTGCAGTCCTCTTCTACTTAAGTCGGCATTGTGCCTTTTGTATTAAATTCGGATGCAATTTCTGTGTTTCATCGTGAATAAGAAGGGCCAAGGTATACAAGATTTCCTGAAATGAAGCATCGGAATCTAAAACTGGACTCACAGGAGAGGTTCAAATCATAGAAAGTTAGAGTGTCAGTCCACTTGTACTTAGGTTGGCATTGTGCCTCTTGTATTAAATTCGGATGCAATTAGCGTGTTTCATCGTCAATAAGAAGGTCCAAGGAATACAGTAAACCTGAAGTGAAGCATCGGAATCAATAACTGGACCCACAGGAGAGTTTCAAATCATAGAGAGTTAGAGTGTCAGTCCTCTTGTACTTAAGTCGGCATTGTGCCTTTTGATATTTAATTCCGATGCAATTTCTGTGTTTCACGTCAATAAGAAGTACCAAGGTATACAGTAAACCTGAAGTGAAGCACCGGAATCTAAAACTGGACGCACAGGACAGGTTCAAATCATAGAAATTTTGAGTGCCAGTCCTCTTGTACTTATATTGGCATTGTGCCTTTTGTATTAAATTCGGATGCAATTTCTGTGTTTCATAGTCAATAAGAAGGTCCAAGGGATACAGTAAACCTGAAGTGAAGCATCGGAATCTAAAACGGGACTCAGAGGAGAGGTTCAAATCATAGGAAGTTAGAGTGCCAGTCCTCTTGTACTTAAGTCGGCCATGTGCCCTTTGAATTTAATTCCGATGCAATTTCTGTGTTTCATCGTCAATAAGAAGTTCCAAGTAAACATGAGGAGAAGCATTCAAAATTAAACCTGGACTCACAGGAGAGGTTCTAATCATAGAAAGTGAGAGTGTCAGTCCCGTTGTAATTAAGTCGGCATTGTGCCTTTTGTATTAATTTCGGATGCAATTTCTGTGTTTCATCGTCAATAAGAATTTCCAAGGTATACTGTAAACCTTAAGTGAAGCATCGGAATCTAACACTGGACTCATAGGAGAGGTTCAAATCATAGAAAGTAAGAGTGGCAGTCACCTTGTACATAAGTCGGCATTGTGCCATTTCAATATAATTCCGATGCAATTTCTGTGTTTCATCGTCAATAAGAAGGTCCAAGGGATACTGTAAACCTGAAGTGAAGCATCGGAATCTAAAACTGGACTCACAGGAGAGCTTCAAATCATAGAAAGTTAGAGTGTCAGTCCTCTTGTACTTAAGTCGGCTTTGTGCCTTTTGTATTACATTCGGAAGCAATTTCTGTGTGTCATCGTCAATAAGTAGGTCCAAGGGATACAGTAAACCTGAAGTGAAGCATCGGAATCTAAAACTGGACTCACAGGAGACATTCAAATCATAGACAGTTAGAGTGTCAGTCCTCTTGTACTTAAGTTGGCATTGTGCCTTTTGAATTTAATTCCGATGCAATTTCTGTGTTTCATCGTCAATAAGAAATTCCAAGGTATACAATAAACCTGAAGTGTAGCATCGGAATCTAAAACTGGACCACAGGAGAGGTTCAAATCATAGAAAGTTAGAGTGTCAGTCCTCTTGTACTTAAGTCGGCATTGTGCCTTTTGTATTAAATTCGGATGCAATTTCTGTGTTTTATGGTCAATAAGAAGGTCCAAGGGATACAGAAAACCTGAAGTAAAGCATCGGAATCTAAAACTGGACTCACAGGAGAGGTTCAAATCATAGAAAGTTAGAGTGTCATTCTTCTTGTACTTAAGTCGGCATTGTGCCTTTTGTATTAAATTCGGATGCAATTTCTGTGTTTCATCGTCAATAAGAAGGTCCAAGGGATACAGTAAACCTGAAGTGAAGCATCGGAATCTAAAACTGGACTCACAGGAGAGTTTCAAATCATAGAAATTTAGAGAGTCAGTCCTCTTGTACTTAAGTCGGTATTGTGCCTTTTGAATTTAAATCCGATGCAATTTCTGTGTTTCATCGGCAATAAGAAGTTCCAAGGTATACAGTAAACCTGAAGTGAAGAATCGGAATCTAAAACTGGACTCACAGGAGGGGAACAAATCATAGAAAATTAGAGTGTCAGTCCTCTTGTACTTAAGTAGGCATTGTGCCTTTTGAAATTCATTCCGTTGCAACAATATCTGTGTTCCATCGTCAATAAGAAGTTCCAAGGTATACAGTAAACCTGAAGTGAAGCATCGGAATCTAAAACAGGACTCACAGGAGAGGTTCAAATCATAGAAAGTTAGAGTGTCAGTTCTCTTGTACTTAAGTCGGCATTGTGGGTTTTGATTTTAATTCCGATGCAATTTCTGTGTCTCATCGTCAATAAGAAGTTCCAAGGTATACAGTAAACCTGAATTGAAGCATCGGAATCTAAAACTGGACTCACAAGGGAGGTGCAATTCATAGAAAGTTAGAGTGTCAGTACTCTTATACTTAAGTCGGCATTGTGCCTTTTTCATTTAATTTCGATGCAATTTCTGTGTTCCATCGTCAATAAGAAGTTCCACGGTATACAGGAAATCTGAAGTGAAGCATCGGAATCTAAAACTGGACTCACTGGAGAGGTTCAAATCATAGAAAGTTAGAGTGTCAGTCCTCTTGTTCTTAAGTCGGCATTGTGCCTTTTGTATTAAATTCGGATGCAATATCTGTGTTTCATCGTCAATAAGAAGGTCCAAGGGATACAGTAAACCTTAAGTGAAGCATCGGAATCTAAAAGTGGACTCACTGGAGAGGTTAAAATCATAGAAAGTTATAGTGTCAGTCCTCTTGTACTTAAGTCGGCATTGTGCCTTTTGAACTTAATTCCGCTGCAATTTCTGTGTTTCATCGTCAATAAGAAGTTCCAAGGTATACAGTAAACCTGAAGTGAAGCATCAGAATCTAAAACTGGACTCACGGGAGAGGTTCAAATCATAGAAAGTTAGAGTGTCAGTCCTCTTGTACTTAAGTAGGCATTGTGCCTTTTGAATTTCATTCCGATGCAATTTCTGTCTTCCATCGTCAATAAGTAGTTCCAAGGTATACAGTAAACCTGAAGTGAAGCATCGGAATCTAAAACTGGACTCACAGGAGAGGTTCAAATCATAGAAAGTTAGAGTGTCAATCCACTTCTACTTAAGTCGGCATTGTGCCTTTTGAATTTAATTCCGATGCAATTTCTGTGTTACATCGTCAATAAGAAGTTCCACGGTATACAGTAAACCTGAAGTGAAGCATCGGAATCTAAAACTGGACTCACAGGAGAGGTTCAAATCATAGAAAATTAGAGTGTCAGTCCTCTTGTACTTAAGTCGGCATTGTTCCTTTTGTATTAAATTCGGATGCTATTTCTGTGTCTCATCGTCAATAAGAAGTTCCAAGGTATACAGTTAACCTGAAGTAAAGCATCGGAATCTAAAACTGGACACAGAGGGGAGGTTCAAATCATAGAAACTTAGAGTGTCAGTCCTCTTGTACTTAAGTCGGCATTGTGCCTTTTGAATTTATTTCCGATGCAATTTCTGTGTTTCATCATCAATAAGAGGGTCCAAGGGATACAGTACACCTGAAGTGAAGCATCGGAATCCAAAACTGGACTCACAGGAGACATTCAAATCATAAAAAGTTAGAGTGTCAGTCCTCTTGTACTTAAGTTGGCATTGTGCCTTTTGAATTTAATTCCGATGCAATTTCTGTGTTCCATCGTCAATAAGAAATTCCAAGGTATACAATAAACCTCAAGTGTAGCATCGGAATCTAAAACTGGACCACAGGAGAGGTTCAAATCATAGAAAGTTAGAGTGTCAGTCCTCTTGTACCTAAGTCGGCATTGTGCCTTTTGTATTAAATTCGGATGCAATTTCTGTGTTTTATGGTCAATAAGACGGTCCAAGAGATACAGTAAACCAGAAGTGAAGCATCGGAATCTAAAACAGGACTCACAGGAGAGGTTCAAATCATAGAATGTTAGAGTGTCAGTCCTCTTGTACTTAAATCGGCATTGTGCCTTATGTATTTAATTCGGATGCAATTTCTGTGTTTCACCGTCAATAAGAAGGTCCAAGGGATACAGTAAACCTGAAGTGAAGGATCGGAATCTAAAACTGGACTCACAGAAGAGGTTCAAATCATAGAAAGTTAGAGTGCAGTCCTCTTGTACTTAAGTCGGCATTGCGCCTGTTGTATTAAATTCGGATGCAATTTCTTTGTTTCATCGTGAATAAGGAGGTCCAAGGTATACAGGAAACCTGAAATGAAGCATCGGAACCTAAAACTGGACTCACAGGAGTGGTTCAAATCATAGAAAGTTAGAGTGTCAGTCCCGTTGTACTCAAGTCGGCATTGTGCCTTTTGTATCAATTTCGGATGCAATTTCTGTGTTTCATCAACAATAAGAGTTTCCAAGGTATACAGTAAACCTGAAGTGAAGCATCGGAATGTAACACTGGACTCACAGGAGAGGTTCAAATCATGGAAAGTAAGAGTGTCAGTCCTCTTGTACGTAAGTCGGCATTGTGCCTTTTGAATTTAATTCCGATGCAATTTCTGTGTTTCATCGTCAATGAGAAGGTCCGTGGGATACAGTACACCTGAAGTGAAGCATCGGAATCCAAAACTGGACTCACAGGGACATTCAAATCATAAAATGTTATAGTGTCAGTCCTCTTGTACTTAAGTTGGCATTGTGCCTTTTGAATTTAATTCCGATGCAATTTCTGTGTTTCATCGTCAATAAGAAATTCCAAGGTATACAATAAACCTGAAGTGTAGCATCGGAATCTAAAACTGGACCACAGGAGAGGTTCAAATCATAGAAAGTTAGAGTGTCAGTCCTCTTGTACTTAAGTCGGCATTGTGCCTTTTGTATTAAATTCGGATGCAATTTCTGTGTTTTATGGTCAATAAGAAGGTCCAAGGGATACAGTAAACCTGAAGTGAAGCATCGGAATCTAAAACAGGACTCACAGGAGATGTTCAAATCATAGAAAGTTAGAGTGTCAGTCCTTTTGTACTTAAGTCGGCATTGTGCCGTTTGTATTAAATTAGGATGCAATTTCTGTGTTTCATCGTCAATACGAAGGTCCAAGGGATAGAGTAAACCTGAAGTGAAGCATCGGAATCTAAAACTGGACTCACAGGAGAGGTTGAATTCATAGAAAGTTAGAGTGTCAGGCTACTTGTACTTAAGTTGCCATTGTGCCTTTTGTATTAAATTGGGATGCAATTTCTGTGTTTCACCGTCAACAAGAAGGTCCAAGGGATACAGTAAACCTGAAGTGAAGCATGGGAATCTAAAACTGGACTCACAGGAGATGTTCAAATCATATAAAGTTAGAGTGTCAGTCCTCTTGTACTAAAGTCGGCATTCTGCCTTTTGTATTACATTTGGTTGCAATATCTGTGTTTCATGGACAATAAGAATGTCCAAGGGATACAGTAAACCTGAAGTGAAGCATCGGAATCTAAAACTGGACTCACAGGAGAGGTTCAAATCATAGAAAGTTAGAGTGTCAGTCCTCTTGAACTTAAGTCGGCTTTGTGCCTTTTGTATTAAATTCGGATGCAATATCTGTGTTTCATCGTCAATAAGAACGTCCAAGGGATACAGTAAACCTGAAGAGAAGCATTGGAATCTAAAACTCGACTCACAGGAGAGGATCAACACATAGAAAGTTAGAGTGTCGGTCCTCTTATACTTAAGTCGGCATTGTGCCTTTTGTATTAAATTCGGATGCAATTTCTGTGTTTCATCGTAAATAAGAAGGTCCAAGGGATACAGTAAACCTTAAGTGAAGCAATGGAATCTAAAACTGGACTCACAGGAGAGGTTCAAATCATAGAAAGGTAGGGTGTCAGTCCTCTTGTACTTAAGTCGGCATTGTGCCTTTTGTATTAAATTCGGATGCAATTTCTGTGTTTCATCGTCAATAAGATGATAGAAGGGATACAGTAAACCTGAAGTGAAGCATCGGAATCTAAAACTGGACTTACAGGAGAAGTTCAAATCATAGACAGTTAGAGTGTCTGTCCTCTTGTACTTATGTCGGCATTGTGCCTTGTGTATTACATTTGGATGCAATTTCTGTGTTTCATCGTCAATAAGAAGGTCCATGGGATACAGTAAACCTGAAGTGAAGCATCGGAATCTAAAACTGGACTCACAGGAGAGGTTCAAATCATAGTGAGTTAGAGTGTCAGTCCTCCTGTACTTAAGTCGGTTCTGTGCCTTTTGTATTAAATTCGGATGCAATTTCTGTCTTTCATCGTCAATAAGAATGTCCAAGGGATACAGTAAACCTGAAGTGAAGCATCGGAATCTAAAACTGGACTCACAGGGGAGGTTCAAATCATAGAAAGTTAGAGTGTCACTCCTCTTGCACTTAAGTCGGCATTTTGCCTTTTGTATTAAATTCGGATGCAATTTCTGTGTTTCATCGTCAATAAGATGTTCCAAGGGATACAGTAAACCTGAAGTGAAGCATCGGAATCTAAAACTGGACTCACAGGAGAGGTTCAAATTATAGAAAGTTAGAGTGTCAGTCCTCTTGTACTTAAGTCGGCATTGTGCCGTTTGTATTAAATTCGGATGCAATTTCTGTGTTTCATCGTCAATAAGAAGGTCCATGGGATACAGTACACCTGAAGTGAAGCATCGGAATCTAAAACTGGACTCACAGGAGAGGTTCAAATCATAGAATGTTAGAGTGTCAGTCCTTTTGTACTTTAGTCGGCATTGTGCCTTTTGTACTACATTCGGTTGCAATTTCTGTGTTTCGTCGTCAATAAGAAGGTCCAAGGGATACAGTAAACCTGAAGTGAAGCATCGGAATCTAAGACTGGACTCACAGGTGGGGTTCAAATCATAGAAAGTTAGAGTGTCAGTCCTCTTGTACTGAAGTCGGCATTGTGCCTTTTGTATTAAATTCGGATGCAATTTCTGTGTTTCATCGCCAATAAGAAGGTCCATGGGATGCAGTAAACCTGAAGTGAAGCATCGGAATCTAAAACTGGACTCACTGGCGAGGTTCATATCATAGAAAGTTAGAGTGTCAGTCCTTTTGTACTTAAGTCAGCATTGTGCCTTTTGTATTAAATTCGGATGCAATTTCTGTGTTTCATCGTCAATAAGAAGGTCCAAGGTATACAGTAAACCTGAAGTGAAGCATCGGAATCCAAAACTCGACTTACAGGAGAGGTTCAATTCATAGAAAGGTAGAGTGTCAGTCCTCTTGTAGCTAAGTCGGCATTGTGCGTTTGGTATTAAGTTCGGATGCAATTTCTGTGTTTCATCATCAATAAGAGGGTACAAGGGATACAGTAAACCTGAAGTGAAGCATCGGAATCTAAAACTGGACTCACAGGAGAGGTTCAAATCATAGAAATTTAGAGTGTCAGTTCTCTTGTACTGAAGTCGGCATTGTGCCTTTTGTATTAAATTCGGATGCAATTTCTGTGTTTCATCGTCAATAAGAAGGTCCAAGGGATACAGTAAACCTATAGTGAAGCATCGAGATCTAAAACTCGACTCACAGGAGAGGTTCAAATCATTGAGTGTTAGAGTGTCAGTCCTCTTGTACTTAATTCGGCATTCTGCCGTTTGTTTTAGATTCAGTTGCAATTTCTGTGTTTCATCGTCGATAAGAAGGTCCAAGGGATCCAGTAAACATGAAGTGAATCACCGGAATCTAAAACTGAACTCAGAGGAGAGGTTCAATTCATAGGAAGTTAGAGTGTCAGTCCTCTAGTACTAAAGTCGGCATTGTGCCTATTGTATTACATTTGGATGCAATACCAGTGTTTCATCGTCAAAAGGAAGGTACAAGGGATACAGTAAACCTGAAGTGAAGCATCGGAATCTAAAACTGGACTCACAGGAGAGGTTCAAATCTTAGAAAGTTAGTGTGTCAGTCCTCTTGTACTTAAGTCGGCTTTGTGCCTTTTGTATTAAATTCGGATGCAATATCTGAGTTACATCGT
The DNA here is from genome assembly GCF_021461395.2 of Schistocerca americana. Classification (NCBI taxonomy): domain Eukaryota; kingdom Metazoa; phylum Arthropoda; class Insecta; order Orthoptera; family Acrididae; genus Schistocerca; species Schistocerca americana. Next base: position 76,617,095 of record NC_060130.1, read on the forward strand.
CAATAAGAACGTCCAAGGGATACAGTAAACCTGAAGAGAAGCATCGATTCTCAAACTGGACTCACAGGAGAGGTTCAAATCATAGAAAGTTAGAGTGTCAGTCCTCTTGTACTTAAGTCGGCATTGTTCCTTTTTTATTAAGCTCGGATGCAATTTCTGTCTTTCATCGCCATTAAGAAAGTCCAAGGGATGCTATAAACCTACAGTGAAGCATCGGAATCTAAAACTAGACTCACAGGAGATGTTCAAATCATAGAAAGTTAGAGTGTCAGTCCTTTTGTACTTAAGTCGGCATTGTGCCGTTTGTATTAAATTAGGATGCAATTTCTGTGTTTCATCGTCAATACGAAGGTCCAAGGGATACAGTAAACCTGAAGTGAAGCATCGGAATCTAAAACTGGACTCACAGGAGAGGTTGAATTCATAGAAAGTTAGAGTGTCAGGCTACTTGTACTTAAGTTGCCATTGTGCCTTTTGTATTAAATTGGGATGCAATTTCTGTGTTTCACCGTCAACAAGAAGGTCCAAGGGATACAGTAAACCTGAAGTGAAGCATGGGAATCTAAAACTGGACTCACAGGAGATGTTCAAATCATAGAAAGTTAGAGTGTCAGTCCTCTTGTACTAAAGTCGGCATTCTGCCTTTTGTATTACATTTGGTTGCAATATCTGTGTTTCATGGACAATAAGAATGTCCAAGGGATACAGTAAACCTGAAGTGAAGCATCGGAATCTAAAACTGGACTCACAGGAGAGGTTCAAATCATAGAAAGTTAGAGTGTCAGTCCTCTTGAACTTAAGTCGGCTTTGTGCCTTTTGTATTAAATTCGGATGCAATATCTGTGTTTCATCGTCAATAAGAACGTCCAAGGGATACAGTAAACCTGAAGAGAAGCATTGGAATCTAAAACTCGACTCACAGGAGAGGATCAACACATAGAAAGTTAGAGTGTCGGTCCTCTTATACTTAAGTCGGCATTGTGCCTTTTGTATTAAATTCGGATGCAATTTCTGTGTTTCATCGTAAATAAGAAGGTCCAAGGGATACAGTAAACCTTAAGTGAAGCAATGGAATCTAAAACTGGACTCACAGGAGAGGTTCAAATCATAGAAAGGTAGGGTGTCAGTCCTCTTGTACTTAAGTCGGCATTGTGCCTTTTGTATTAAATTCGGATGCAATTTCTGTGTTTCATCGTCAATAAGATGATAGAAGGGATACAGTAAACCTGAAGTGAAGCATCGGAATCTAAAACTGGACTTACAGGAGAAGTTCAAATCATAGACAGTTAGAGTGTCAGTCCTCTTGTACTTATGTCGGCATTGTGCCTTGTGTATTACATTTGGATGCAATTTCTGTGTTTCATCGTCAATAAGAAGGTCCATGGGATACAGTAAACCTGAAGTGAAGCATCGGAATCTAAAACTGGACTCACAGGAGAGGTTCAAATCATAGTGAGTTAGAGTGTCAGTCCTCCTGTACTTAAGTCGGTTCTGTGCCTTTTGTATTAAATTCGGATGCAATTTCTGTCTTTCATCGTCAATAAGAATGTCCAAGGGATACAGTAAACCTGAAGTGAAGCATCGGAATCTAAAACTGGACTCACAGGGGAGGTTCAAATCATAGAAAGTTAGAGTGTCACTCCTCTTGCACTTAAGTCGGCATTTTGCCTTTTGTATTAAATTCGGATGCAATTTCTGTGTTTCATCGTCAATAAGATGTTCCAAGGGATACAGTAAACCTGAAGTGAAGCATCGGAATCTAAAACTGGACTCACAGGAGAGGTTCAAATTATAGAAAGTTAGAGTGTCAGTCCTCTTGTACTTAAGTCGGCATTGTGCCGTTTGTATTAAATTCGGATGCAATTTCTGTGTTTCATCGTCAATAAGAAGGTCCAAGGGATACAGTAAAGCTGAAGTGTAGCATCGGAATCTAAAACTGGACTCACAGGAGAGGTTGAATTCATAGAAAGTTAGAGTGTCAGGCTACTTGTACTTAAGTTGCCATTGTGCCTTTTGTATTAAATTCGGATGCAATGTCTGTGTTTCATCGTCAATAAGAAGGTCCAAGGGATACAGTAAACCTGAAGTGAAGCATCGGAATCTAAAACTGGACTCACAGGAGAGGTTCAAATCATAGAAATTTAGAGTGTCAGTCCTCTAGTACTAAAGTCGGCATTGTGCCTATTGTATTACATTTGGGTGCAATACCTGTGTTTCATCGTCAAAAGGAAGGTACAAGGGATACAGTAAACCTGAAGTGAAGCATCGGAATCTAAAACTGGACTCACAGGAGAGGTTCAAATCATAGAAAGTTAGTGTGTCAGTCCTCTTGTACTTAAGTCGGCTTTGTGCCTTTTGTATTAAATTCGGATGCAATATCTGAGTTACATCGTCAATAAGAACGTCCAAGGGATACAGTAAACCTGAAGAGAAGCATCGAATCTAAAACTGGACTCACAGGAGAGGTTCAAATCATAGAAAGTTAGAGTGTCAGTCCTCTTGTACTTATGTCGGCATTGTTCCTTTTTTATTAAATTCGGATGCAATTTCTGTCTTTCATCGCCAATAAGAATGTCCAAGGGATGCAGTAAACCTAAAGTGAAGCATCGGAATCTAAAACTGGACTCACAGGAGATGTTCAAATCATAGAAAGTTAGAGTGTCAGTCCTTTTGTACTTAAGTCAGCATTGCGCCTTTTGTAATATATTCGGATGCAATTTCTGTGTTTCATCGTCAATAAGAAGGTCCAAGGTATACAGTAAACCTGAAGTGAAGCATCGGAATCTAAAACTCGACTCACTGGAGAGGTTCAAATCATAGAAAGTTAGAGTGTAAGTCCTCTTGTACTTAAGTCGGCATTGTGCCGTTTGTATTAAATTAGGATGCAATTTCTGTGTTTCATCGTCAATACGAAGGTCCAAGGGATACAGTAAACCTGAAGTGAAGCATCGGAATCTAAAACTGGACTCACAGGAGAGGTTGAATTCATAGAAAGTTAGAGTGTCAGGCTACTTGTACTTAAGTTGCCATTGTGCCTTTTGTATGAAATTCGGATGCAATTTCTGTGTTTCACCGTCAATAAGAAGGTCCAAGGGATACAGTAAACCTGAAGTGAAGCATCGGAATCTAAAACTGGACTCACAGGAGAGGTTCAAATCATAGAAAGTTAGAGTGTCAGTCCTCTTGTACTAAAGTCGGCAATCTGCCTTTTGTATTACATTTGGTTGCAATATCTGTGTTTCATGGTCAATAAGAAGGTCCAAGGGATACAGTAAACCTGAAGAGAAGCATTGGAATCTAAAACTGGACTCACAGGAGAGGATCAACTCATAGAAAGTTATAGTGTCGGTCCTCTTATACTTAAGTCGGCATTGTGCCTTTTGGATTAAATTCGGATGCAATTTCTGTGTTTCATCGTAAATAAGAAGGTCCAAGGGATACAGTAAACCTGAAGTGAAGCATCGGAATCTAAAACTGGACTCACAGGAGAGGTTCAAATCATAGAAAGGTAGAGTGTCAGTCCTCTTGTACTTAAGTCAGCATTGTGCCTTTTGTATTAAATTCGGATGCAATTTCTGTGCTTCATCGTCAATAAGACGATAGAAGGGATACAGTAAGCCTGAAGTGAAGCATCGGAATCTAAAACTGGACTCACAGGAGAGGTTCAAATCATAGATAGTTAGAGTGTCAGTCCACTTGTACTTATGTCGGCATTGTGCCTTGTGTATTACATTTGGATGCAATTTCTGTGTTTCATCGTCAATAAGAAGGTCCATGGGATACAGTAAACCTGAAGTGAAGCATCGGAATCTAAAACTGGACTCACAGGAGAGGTTCAAATCATAGTGAGTTAGAGTGTCAGTCCTCCTGTACTTAAGTCGTCTCTATGCCTTTTGTATTAAATTCGGATGCTCCTTCTGTGTTTCATCGTCAATAAGAAAGTCCAAGGGATACAGTAAACCTGAAGTGAAGCATCGGAATCTAAAACTGGACTCACAGGAGAGGTTCAAATCATAGAAAGTTAGAGTGTCAGTCCTCTTGTACTTAAGTCATCATTGTGCCTTTTGTATTATATTAGGATGCAATTTCTGTGTTTCATCGTCAATAAGAAAGTCCAAGGGATACAGGAAACCGGAAGTGAAGCATCGGAATCTAAAACTGGACTCACAGGAGAGGTTCAAATCATAGAAAGTTAGAGTGTCAGTCCACATGTACTTAAGTCGGCATTGTGCCTTTTGTATAAAATTCGGATGCAATTTCTGTGTTTCATCGCCAATAAGAATGTCCAAGAGATGCAGTAAACCTAAAGTGAAGCATCGGAATCTAAAACTGGACTCACAGGAGAGGTTCAAATCATAGAAAGTTAGAGTGTCAGTCCTTTTGTACTTAAGTCGGCATTGTGCCTTTTGTATTAAATTCGGATGCAATTTCTGTGTTTCATCGTCAATAAGAAGGTCCAAGGTAAACAGTAAACCTGAAGTGAAGCATCGGAATCTAAAACTCGACTCACAGGAGAGGTTCAAATCATAGAAAGGTAGAGTGTCAGTCCTCTTGTAGTTAAGTCGGCATTGTGCGTTTTGTATTAAATTCGGATGCAATTTCTGTGTTTCTTCATCAATAAGAAGGTCCAAGGGATACAGTAAACCTGAAGTGAAGCATCGGAATCTAAAACTGGACTCACAGGAGAGGTTCAAATCATAGAAATTTAGAGTGTCAGTCCTCTTGTTCTTAAGTCGGCATTGTGCCTTTTGTATTACATTCGGATGCAATTTCTGTGTTTCATCGTCAATAAGAAGGTCCAAGGGAAACAGTAAACCTGAAGTGAAGCATCGGAATCTACAACTGGACTCACAGGAGAGGTTGAATTGATAGAAAATTGGAGTGTCAGGCCACTTTTACTTAAGTTGCCATTGTGCCTTTTGTAATAAATTTGGATGCAATTTCTGTGTTTCATCGTCAAGAAGAAGGTCCAAGGGATACAGTAAACCTGAAGTGAAGCATCGGAATCTAAAACTGGACTCACAGGAGAAGTTCAAATCATAGAAATTTAGAGTGTCAGTTCTCTTTTACTTAAGTCGGCATTGTGCCTTTTGTATTAAATTCGGATGCAATTTCTGTGTTTCATCGACAATAAGAAGATCCAAGGGATACAGTAAACCTGAAGTGAAGCATCGAGATCTAAAACTCGACTCACAGGAGAGGTTCAAATCATAGAAAGGTAGAGTGTCAGTCCTCTTGTACTTAAGTCGGCATTCTGCCGTTTGTATTACATTCAGTGGCAATTTCTGTGTTTCATCGTCAATACGATGGTCCAAGGGATACAGTAAACCTGAAGAGAATCATCGGAATCTAAAACTGGACTCACAGGAGAGGTTCAACTCATAGTAAGCTAGAGTGTCAGTCCTCTGGTACTTAAGTCGGCATTGTGCCTTTTGAATTACATTTGGATGCAATATCTGTGTTTCATCGTCAAAAAGAAGGTAAAAGGGATACAGTAAACCTGAAGTGAAGCATCGGAATCTAAAACTGGACTCTCAGGAGAGGTTCAAATCATAGAATGTTAGAGTGTCAGTCCTCTTGTACTTAAGTCGGCTTTGTGACTTTTGTATTAAATTCGGATGCAATATCTTTGTTTCATCGTCAATAAGAAGGTCCCAGGGGATACAGTAAACCTGAAGTGAAGCATCGGAATCTAAAACTGGACTCACAGGAGAGGTTCAAATCATAGAAAGTTAGAGTGTCCGTCCACTTGTACTTAAGTCGGCATTGTGAATTTTGTATTAAATTCGGATGCAATTTCTGTGTTTCATCGTAAATAAGAAGGTCCAAGGGATACAGTAAACCGGAAGTGAAGCATCGGAATCTAAAACTGGACTCACAGGAGAGGTTCAAATCATGGAAAGTTAGAGTGTCAGTCCTCTTGTACTTCAGTCGGCAGTGTGCCTTTTGTATTAAATTCGGATGCAATTTCTGTGTTTCATCGTCAATAAGAAGGTAGAAGGGATACAGTAAACCTGAAGTGATGCATCGTAATCTAAAACTGGACTCACAGGAGAGGTTCAAATCATAGAGAGTTAAAGTGTCAGTTCTCCTGTACTTAAGTCGGCTCTGTGCCTTTTGTATTAAATTCGGATGCTATTCCTGTGTTTGATCGTCAATAAGAAGGTCCAAGGGATACAGTAAACCTGAAGTGAAGCATCGGAATCTAAAACTGGACTCACAGGAGAGGTTCAAACCATAGAAAGTTAGAGTGTCAGTCCTCTTGTACTTAAGTCGGCATTGTGCCTTTTGTATTAAATTCGGATGCAATTTCTGTGTTTCATCGTCAATAAGAAGGTCCAAGGGATACAGTTAACCGGAAGTGAAGCATCGGAATCTAAAACTGGACTCACAGGGGTGGTTCAAATCATAGAAAGTTAGAGTTTCACTCCTCTTGTACTTAAGTCGGCATTGTGCCTTTTGTATTAAATTCGGATGCAATTTCTGTGTTTCATCATCAATAAGATTGTCCAAGGGATACAGTAAACCTGAAGTGAAGCATCGGAATGTAAAACTGGACTCACAGGAGAGGTTCAAATCATAGAAAGTTAGAGTGTCAGTCCTCTTGTACTTAAGTCGGCATTGTGCCATTTGTATTAATTTCGGATGCAATTTCTGTGTTTCAACGTCAATAAGAAGGCCCAAGGGATACAGTAAACCTGAAGTGAAGCATCGGAATCTAAAACTGGACTCACAGGAGAGGTTCAAATCATAGAAAGTTAGAGTGTCAGTCCTCTTGTACTTAAGTCGTAATTGTGCCTTTTGTATTATATTCGGATGCAATTTCTGTGTTTCATCGCCAATAATAAGGTTCAAGGGATGCAGTAAACCTGAAGTGAAGCATCGGAATCTAAAACTGGACTCACAGGAGAGGTTCAAATCATAGAAAGTTAGAGTGTCAGTTCATTTGTACTTAAGTCGGCATTGTGCATTTTGTATTAAATTCGGATGCAATTTCTGTGTTTCAATGTCAATAAGAAGGTCCAAGGTATACAGTAAACCTGAAGTGCAGCATCGGAATCTAAAACTCAACTCACAGGAGAGGTTTAAATCATAGAAAGGTAGAGTGTCAGTCCTCTTGTACTTATGTCGGCATTGTGCGTTTTGTATTAAATTCGGATGCAATTTCTGTGTTTCGTCATCAATAAGAAGGTCCAAGGGGTACAGTAAACCTGAAGTGAGGCATTGGAATCTAAAACTGGACTCACAGGAGAGGTTCAAATCATAGAATGTTAGAGTGTCAGTCCTTTTGTACTTTAGTCGGCATTGTGCCTTTTGTATTAAATTCGGTTGCAATTTCTGTGTTTCGTCGTCAATAAGAAGGTCCAAGGGATACAGTAAACCTGAAGTGAAGCATCGGAATCTAAGACTGGACTCACAGGTGGGGTTCAAATCATAGAAAGTTAGTGTGTCAGTCCTCTTGTACTTAAGTCGGCTTTGTGCCTTTTGTATTAAATTCGGATGCAATATCTGAGTTACATCGTCAATAAGAACGTCCAAGGGATACAGTAAACCTGAAGAGAAGCATCGAATCTAAAACTGGACTCACAGGAGAGGTTCAAATCATAGAAAGTTAGAGTGTCAGTCCTCTTGTACTTAAGTCGGCATTGTTCCTTTTTTATTAAATTCGGATGCAATTTCTGTCTTTCATCGCCAATAAGAATGTCCAAGGGATGCAGTAAACCTAAAGTGAAGCATCGGAATCTAAAACTGGACTCACAGGAGATGTTCAAATCATAGAAAGTTAGAGTGTCAGTCCTTTTGTACTTAAGTCAGCATTGCGCCTTTTGTAATATATTCGGATGCAATTTCTGTGTTTCATCGTCAATCAGAAGGTCCAAGGTATACAGTAAACCTGAAGTGAAGCATCGGAATCTAAAACTCGACTCACTGGAGAGGTTCAAATCATAGAAAGTTAGAGTGTAAGTCCTCTTGTACTTAAGTCGGCATTGTGCCGTTTGTATTAAATTAGGATGCAATTTCTGTGTTTCATCGTCAATACGAAGGTCCAAGGGATACAGTAAACCTGAAGTGAAGCATCGGAATCTAAAACTGGACTCACAGGAGAGGTTGAATTCATAGAAAGTTAGAGTGTCAGGCTACTTGTACTTAAGTTGCCATTGTGCCTTTTGTATGAAATTCGGATGCAATTTCTGTGTTTCACCGTCAATAAGAAGGTCCAAGGGATACAGTAAACCTGAAGTGAAGCATCGGAATCTAAAACTGGACTCACAGGAGAGGTTCAAATCATAGAAAGTTAGAGTGTCAGTCCTCTTGTACTAAAGTCGGCATTCTGCCTTTTGTATTACATTTGGTTGCAATATCTGTGTTTCATGGGCAATAAGAAGGTCCAAGGGATACAGTAAACCTGAAGAGAAGCATTGGAATCTAAAACTGGACTCACAGGAGAGGATCAACTCATAGAAAGTTAGAGTGTCGGTCCTCTTATACTTAAGTCGGCATTGTGCCTTTTGGATTAAATTCGGATGCAATTTCTGTGTTTCATCGTAAATAAGAAGGTCCAAGGGATACAGTAAACCTGAAGTGAAGCATCGGAATCTAAAACTGGACTCACAGGAGAGGTTCAAATCATAGAAAGGTAGAGTGTCAGTCCTCTTGTACTTAAGTCAGCATTGTGCCTTTTGTATTAAATTCGGATGCAATTTCTGTGCTTCATCGTCAATAAGACGATAGAAGGGATACAGTAAACCTGAGGTGAAGCATCGGAATCTAAAACTGGACTCACAGGAGAGGTTCAAATAATAGATAGTTAGAGTGTCAGTCCACTTGTACTTATGTCGGCATTGTGCCTTGTGTATTACATTTGGATGCAATTTCTGTGTTTCATCGTCAATAAGAAGGTAAATGGGATACAGTAAACCTGAAGTGAAGCATCGGAATCTAAAACTGGACTCACAGGAGAGGTTCAAATCATAGTGAGTTAGAGTGTCAGTCCTCCTGTACTTAAGTCGTCTCTGTTCCTTTTGTATTAAATTCGGATGCTCCTTCTGTGTTTCATCGTCAATAAGAAAGTCCAAGCGATACAGTAAACCTGAAGTGAAGCATCGGAATCTAAAACTGGACTCACAGGAGAGGTTCAAATCATAGAAAGTTAGAGTGTCAGTCCTCTTGTACTTAAGTCATCATTGTGCCTTTTGTATTATATTAGGATGCAATTTCTGTGTTTCATCGTCAATTAGAAAGTCCAAGGGATACAGGAAACCGGAAGTGAAGCATCGGAATCTAAAACTGGACTCACAGGAGAGGTTCAAATCATAGAAAGTTAGAGTGTCAGTCCACTTGTACTTAAGTCGGCATTGTGCCTTTTGTATAAAATTCGGATGCAATTTCTGTGTTTCATCGCCAATAAGAATGTCCAAGAGATGCAGTAACCCTAAAGTGAAGCATCGGAATCTAAAACTGGACTCACAGGAGAGGTTCAAATCATAGAAAGTTAGAGTGTCAGTCCTTTTGTACTTAAGTCGGCATTGTGCCTTTTGTATTAAATTCGGATGCAATTTCTGTGTTTCATCGTCAATAAGAAGGTCCAAGGTAAACAGTAAACCTGAAGTGAAGCATCGGAATCTAAAACTCGACTCACAGGAGAGGTTCAAATCATAGAAAGGTAGAGTGTCAGTCCTCTTGTACTTAAGTCGGCATTGTGCGTTTTGTATTAAATTCGGATGCAATTTGTGTTTCTTCATCAATAAGAAGGTCCAAGGGATACAGTAAACCTGAAGTGAAGCATCGGAATCTAAAACTGGACTCACAGGAGAGGTTCAAATCATAGAAAGTTAGAGTGTCAGTCCTCTTGTTCTTAAGTCGGCATTGTGCCTTTTGTATTACATTCGGATGCAATTTCTGTGTTTCATCGTCAATAAGAAGGTCCAAGGGAAACAGTAAACCTGAAGTGAAGCATCGGAATCTACAACTGGACTCACAGGAGAGGTTGAATTGATAGAAAATTGGAGTGTCAGGCCACTTTTACTTAAGTTGCCATTGTGCCTTTTGTAATAAATTTGGATGCAATTTCTGTGTTTCATCGTCAAGAAGAAGGTCCAAGGGATACAGTAAACCTGAAGTAAAGCATCGGAATCTAAAACTGGACTCACAGGAGAGGTTCAAATCATAGAAAGTTAGAGTGTCCGTCCACTTGTACTTAAGTCGGCATTGTGAATTTTGTATTAAATTCGGATGCAATTTCTGTGTTTCATCGTAAATAAGAAGGTCCAAGGGATACAGTAAACCGGAAGTGAAGCATCGGAATCTAAAACTGGACTCACAGGAGAGGTTCAAATCATGGAAAAATTAGAGTGTCAGTCCTCTTGTACTTCAGTCGGCAGTGTGCCTTTTGTATTAAATTCGGATGCAATTTCTGTGTTTCATCGTCAATAAGAAGGTAGAAGGGATACAGTAAACCTGAAGTGATGCATCGTAATCTAAAACTGGACTCACAGGAGAGGTTCAAATCATAGAGAGTTAAAGTGTCAGTTCTCCTGTACTTAAGTCGGCTCTGTGCCTTTTGTATTAAATTCGGATGCTATTCCTGTGTTTGATCGACAATAAGAAGGTCCAAGGGATACAGTAAACCTGAAGTGAAGCATCGGAATCTAAAACTGGACTCACAGGAGAGGTTCAAACCATAGAAAGTTAGAGTGTCAGTCCTCTTGTACTTAAGTCGGCATTGTGCCTTTTGTATTAAATTCGGATGCAATTTCTGTGTTTCATCGTCAATAAGAAGGTCCAAGGGATACAGTTAACCGGAAGTGAAGCATCGGAATCTAAAACTGGACTCACAGGGGAGGTTCAAATCATAGAAAGTTAGAGTTTCACTCCTCTTGTACTTAAGTCGGCATTGTGCCTTTTGTATTAAATTCGGATGCAATTTCTGTGTTTCATCATCAATAAGATTGTCCAAGGGATACAGTAAACCTGAAGTGAAGCATCGGAATGTAAAACTGGACTCACAGGAGAGGTTCAAATCATAGAAAGTTAGAGTGTCAGTCCTCTTGTACTGAAGTCGGAATTGTGATTTTGTATTATATTCGGATGCAATTTCTGTGTTTCATCGCCAATAATAAGGTTCAAGGGATGCAGTAAACCTGACGTGAAGCATCGGAATCTAAAACTGGACTCACAGGAGAGGTTCAAATCATAGAAAGTTAGAGTGTCAGTTCATTTGTACTTAAGTCGGCATTGTGCATTTTGTATTAAATTCGGATGCAATTTCTGTGTTTCAATGTCAATAAGAAGGTCCAAGGTATACAGTAAACCTGAAGTGAAGCATCGGAATCTAAAACTCAACTCACAGGAGAGGTTTAAATCATAGAAAGGTAGAGTGTCAGTCCTCTTGTACTTATGTCGGCATTGTGCGTTTTGTATTAAATTCGGATGCAATTTCTGTGTTTCATCATCAATAAGAAGGTCCAAGGGGTACAGTAAACCTGAAGTGAGGCATTGGAATCTAAAACTGGACTCACAGGAGAGGTTCAATTCATAGAATGTTAGAGTGTCAGTCCTTTTGTACTTTAGTCGGCATTGTGCCTTTTGTATTAAATTCGGTTGCAATTTCTGTGTTTCGTCGTCAATAACAAGGTCCAAGGGATACAGTAAACCTGAAGTGAAGCATCGGAATCTAAGACTGGACTCACAGGTGGGGTTCAAATCATAGAAAGTTAGAGTGTCAGTCCTCTTGTACTGAAGTCGGCATTGTGCCTTTTGTATTAAATTCGGATGCAATTTCTGTGTTTCATCGCAAATAAGAAGGTCCATGGGATGCAGTAAACCTGAAGTGAAGCATCGGAATCTAAATCTGGACTCACTGGAGAGGTTCATATCATAGAAAGTTAGAGTGTCAGTCCTTTTGTACTTAAGTCAGCATTGTGCCTTTTGTATTAAATTCGGATGCAATTAATGTGTTTCATCGTCAATAAGAAGGTCCAAGGGATACAGTGAACCTGAAGTGTAGCATCGGAATCTAAAACTGGACTCACAGGAGAGGGTGAATTCATAGAAAGTTAGAGTGTCAGGCTACTTGTACTTAAGTTGCCATTGTGCCTTTTGTATTAAATTCGGATGCAATGTCTGTGTTTCATTGTCAATAAGAAGGTCCAAGGGATACAGTAAACCTGAAGTGAAGCATCGGAATCTAAAACTGGACTCACAGGAGAGGTTCAAATCATAGAAATTTAGAGTGTCAGTTCTCTTGTACTGAAGTCGGCATTGTGCCTTTTGTATTAAATTCGGATGCAATTTCTGTGTTTCATCGTCAATAAGAAGGTCCAAGGGATACAGTAAACCTGAAGTGAAGCATCGAGATCTAAAACTCGACTCACAGGAGAGGTTCAAATCCTTGAGTGTTAGAGTGTCAGTCCTCTTGTACTTAAGTCGGCATTCTGCCGTTTGAATTAGATTCAGTTGCAATTTCTGTGTTTCATCGTCAATAAGAAGGTCCAAGGGATCCAGTAAACCTGAAGTGAATCATCGGAATCTAAAACTGAACTCAGAGGAGAGGTTCAATTCATAGGAAGTTAGAGTGTCAGTCCTCCCGTACTAAAGTCGGCATTCTGCCTTTTGTATTACATTTGGTTGCAATATCTGTGTTTCATGGACAATAAGAAGGTCCAAGGGATACAGTAAACCTGAAGTGAAGCATCGGAATCCAAAACTGGACTCACAGGAGAAGTTCAAATCATAGATAGTTAGAGTGTCAGTCCTCTTGTACTTATGTCGGCTTTGTGCCTTTTGTATTAAATTCGGATGCAATATCTGTGTTTCATCGTCAATAAGAACGTCCAAGGGATACAGTAAACCTGAAGAGAAGCATTGGAAACTAAAACTGGACTCACAGGAGAGGATCAACTCATAGAAAGTTAGAGTGTTGGTCCTCTTATACTTAAGTCGGCATTGTGCCTTTTGTATTAAATTCGGATGCAATTTCTGTGTTTCATCGTAAATAAGAAGGTCCAAGGGATACAGTAAACCTTAAGTGAAGCATCGGAATCTAAAACTGGACTCACGGGAGAGGTTCAAATCATAGAAAGGTAAAGTGTCAGTCCTCTTGTACTTAAGTCGGCATTGTGCCTTTTGTATTAAATTCGGATGCAATTTCTGTGTTTCATCGTCAATAAGATGATAGAAGGGATACAGTAAACCTGAAGTGAAGCATCGGAATCCAAAACTGGACTCACAGGAGAAGTTCAAATCATAGATAGCTAGAGTGTCAGTCCTCTTGTACTTATGTCGGCATTGTGCCTTGTGTAATACATTTGGATGCAATTTCTGTGTTTCATCGTCAATAAGAAGGTCCATGGGATACAGTAAACCTGAAGTGAAGCATCGGAATCTAAAACTGGACTCACAGGAGAGGTTCAAATCATAGAAAGTTAGAGTGTCAGTCCTCTTGTACTTAAGTCGGCATTGTTCCTTTTTTATTAAATTCGGATGCAATTTCTGTCTTTCATCGCCAATAAGAATGTCCAAGGGATGCAATAAACCTAAAGTGAAGCATCGGAATCTAAAACTGGACTCACAGGAGATGTTCAAATCATAGAAAGTTAGAGTGTCAGTCCTTTTGTACTTAAGTCAGCATTGTGCCTTTTGTATTAAATTCGGATGCAATTTCTGTGTTTCATCGTCAATAAGAAGGTCCAAGGTATACAGTAAACCTGAAGTGAAGCATCGGAATCTAAAACTCGACTCACAGGAGAGGTTCAAATCATAGAAAGTTAGAGTGTCAGTCCTCTTGTACTTAAGTCGGCATTGTGCCGTTTGTATTAAATTAGGATGCAATTTCTGTGTTTCATCGTCAATACGAAGGTCCAAGGGATACAGTAAACCTGAAGTGAAGCATCGGAATCTAAAACTGGACTCACAGGAGAGGTTGAATTCATAGAAAGTTAGAGTGTTTCATCGTCAATAAGAAGGTCCAAGGGATACAGTAAACATGAAGTGAAGCATCGGAATCTAAAACTGGACTCACAGGAGAGGTTCAAATCATAGAAAGTTAGAGTGTCAGTCCTCTTGTACTTAAGTCGGCATTGTTCCTTTTTTACTAAATTCGGATGCAGTTTCTGTCTTTCATCGCCAATATGAATGTCCAAGGGATGCAATAAACCTAAAGTGAAGCATCGGAATCTAAAACTGGACTCACAGGAGATGTTCAAATCATAGAAAATTAGAGTGTCAGTCCTTTTGTACTTAAGTCAGCATTGTGCCTTTTGTATTAAATTCAGATGCAATTTCTGTGTTTCATCGTCAATAAGAAGGACCAAGGTATACAGTAAAACTGAAGTGAAGCATCGGAATCTAAAACTCGACTCACAGGAGAGGTTCAAATCATAGTAAGTTAGAGTGTCAGTCCTCCTGGACTTAAGTCGGCATTGTGCCGTTTGTATTAAATTAGGATGCAATTTCTGTGTTTCATCGTCAATACGAAGGTCCAAGGGATACAGTAAACCTGAAGTGAAGCATCGGAATCTAAAACTGGACTCACAGGAGAGGTTGAATTCATAGAAAGTTAGAGTGTCAGGCTACTTGTACTTAAGTTGCCATTGTGCCTTTTGTGTTAAATACGGATGCAATTTCTGTGTTTCACCGTCAACAAGAACGTCCAAGGGATACAGTAAACCTGAAGTGAAGCATCGGAATCTAAAACTGGACTCACAGGAGAGGTTCAAATCATAGAAAGTTAGAGTGTCAGTCCTCTTGTACTCAAGTCGGCATTCTGCCTTTTGTATTACATTTGGTTGCAATATCTGTGTTTCATGGACAATAAGAAGGTCCAAGGGATACAGTAAACCTGAAGTGAAGCATCGGAATCTAAAACTGGACTCACAGGAGAGGTTCAAATCATAGAAAGTTAGAGTGTCAGTCCTCTTGAACTTAAGTCGGCTTTGTGCCTTTTGTATTAAATTCGGATGCAATATCTGTGTTTCATCGTCAATAAGAACGTCCAAGGGATACAGTAAACCTGAAGAGAAGCATTGGAATCTAAAACTGGACTCACAGGAGAGGATCAACTCATAGAAAGTTAGAGTGTTGGTCCTCTTATACTTAAGTCGGCATTGTGCCTTTTGTATTAAATTCGGATGCAATTTCTGTGTTTCATCGTAAATAAGAAGGTAAATGGGATACAGTAAACCTGAAGTGAAGCATCGGAATCTAAAACTGGACTCACAGGAGAGGTTCAAATCATAGTGAGTTAGAGTGTCAGTCCTCCTGTACTTAAGTCGTCTCTGTTCCTTTTGTATTAAATTCGGATGCTCCTTCTGTGTTTCATCGTCAATAAGAAAGTCCAAGCGATACAGTAAACCTGAAGTGAAGCATCGGAATCTAAAACTGGACTCACAGGAGAGGTTCAAATCATAGAAAGTTAGAGTGTCAGTCCTCTTGTACTTAAGTCATCATTGTGCCTTTTGTATTATATTAGGATGCAATTTCTGTGTTTCATCGTCAATTAGAAAGTCCAAGGGATACAGGAAACCGGAAGTGAAGCATCGGAATCTAAAACTGGACTCACAGGAGAGGTTCAAATCATAGAAAGTTAGAGTGTCAGTCCACTTGTACTTAAGTCGGCATTGTGCCTTTTGTATAAAATTCGGATGCAATTTCTGTGTTTCATCGCCAATAAGAATGTCCAAGAGATGCAGTAACCCTAAAGTGAAGCATCGGAATCTAAAACTGGACTCACAGGAGAGGTTCAAATCATAGAAAGTTAGAGTGTCAGTCCTTTTGTACTTAAGTCGGCATTGTGCCTTTTGTATTAAATTCGGATGCAATTTCTGTGTTTCATCGTCAATAAGAAGGTCCAAGGTAAACAGTAAACCTGAAGTGAAGCATCGGAATCTAAAACTCGACTCACAGGAGAGGTTCAAATCATAGAAAGGTAGAGTGTCAGTCCTCTTGTACTTAAGTCGGCATTGTGCGTTTTGTATTAAATTCGGATGCAATTTGTGTTTCTTCATCAATAAGAAGGTCCAAGGGATACAGTAAACCTGAAGTGAAGCATCGGAATCTAAAACTGGACTCACAGGAGAGGTTCAAATCATAGAAAGTTAGAGTGTCAGTCCTCTTGTTCTTAAGTCGGCATTGTGCCTTTTGTATTACATTCGGATGCAATTTCTGTGTTTCATCGTCAATAAGAAGGTCCAAGGGAAACAGTAAACCTGAAGTGAAGCATCGGAATCTACAACTGGACTCACAGGAGAGGTTGAATTGATAGAAAATTGGAGTGTCAGGCCACTTTTACTTAAGTTGCCATTGTGCCTTTTGTAATAAATTTGGATGCAATTTCTGTGTTTCATCGTCAAGAAGAAGGTCCAAGGGATACAGTAAACCTGAAGTAAAGCATCGGAATCTAAAACTGGACTCACAGGAGAGGTTCAAATCATAGAAAGTTAGAGTGTCCGTCCACTTGTACTTAAGTCGGCATTGTGAATTTTGTATTAAATTCGGATGCAATTTCTGTGTTTCATCGTAAATAAGAAGGTCCAAGGGATACAGTAAACCGGAAGTGAAGCATCGGAATCTAAAACTGGACTCACAGGAGAGGTTCAAATCATGGAAAAATTAGAGTGTCAGTCCTCTTGTACTTCAGTCGGCAGTGTGCCTTTTGTATTAAATTCGGATGCAATTTCTGTGTTTCATCGTCAATAAGAAGGTAGAAGGGATACAGTAAACCTGAAGTGATGCATCGTAATCTAAAACTGGACTCACAGGAGAGGTTCAAATCATAGAGAGTTAAAGTGTCAGTTCTCCTGTACTTAAGTCGGCTCTGTGCCTTTTGTATTAAATTCGGATGCTATTCCTGTGTTTGATCGACAATAAGAAGGTCCAAGGGATACAGTAAACCTGAAGTGAAGCATCGGAATCTAAAACTGGACTCACAGGAGAGGTTCAAACCATAGAAAGTTAGAGTGTCAGTCCTCTTGTACTTAAGTCGGCATTGTGCCTTTTGTATTAAATTCGGATGCAATTTCTGTGTTTCATCGTCAATAAGAAGGTCCAAGGGATACAGTTAACCGGAAGTGAAGCATCGGAATCTAAAACTGGACTCACAGGGGAGGTTCAAATCATAGAAAGTTAGAGTTTCACTCCTCTTGTACTTAAGTCGGCATTGTGCCTTTTGTATTAAATTCGGATGCAATTTCTGTGTTTCATCATCAATAAGATTGTCCAAGGGATACAGTAAACCTGAAGTGAAGCATCGGAATGTAAAACTGGACTCACAGGAGAGGTTCAAATCATAGAAAGTTAGAGTGTCAGTCCTCTTGTACTGAAGTCGGAATTGTGATTTTGTATTATATTCGGATGCAATTTCTGTGTTTCATCGCCAATAATAAGGTTCAAGGGATGCAGTAAACCTGACGTGAAGCATCGGAATCTAAAACTGGACTCACAGGAGAGGTTCAAATCATAGAAAGTTAGAGTGTCAGTTCATTTGTACTTAAGTCGGCATTGTGCATTTTGTATTAAATTCGGATGCAATTTCTGTGTTTCAATGTCAATAAGAAGGTCCAAGGTATACAGTAAACCTGAAGTGAAGCATCGGAATCTAAAACTCAACTCACAGGAGAGGTTTAAATCATAGAAAGGTAGAGTGTCAGTCCTCTTGTACTTATGTCGGCATTGTGCGTTTTGTATTAAATTCGGATGCAATTTCTGTGTTTCATCATCAATAAGAAGGTCCAAGGGGTACAGTAAACCTGAAGTGAGGCATTGGAATCTAAAACTGGACTCACAGGAGAGGTTCAATTCATAGAATGTTAGAGTGTCAGTCCTTTTGTACTTTAGTCGGCATTGTGCCTTTTGTATTAAATTCGGTTGCAATTTCTGTGTTTCGTCGTCAATAACAAGGTCCAAGGGATACAGTAAACCTGAAGTGAAGCATCGGAATCTAAGACTGGACTCACAGGTGGGGTTCAAATCATAGAAAGTTAGAGTGTCAGTCCTCTTGTACTGAAGTCGGCATTGTGCCTTTTGTATTAAATTCGGATGCAATTTCTGTGTTTCATCGCAAATAAGAAGGTCCATGGGATGCAGTAAACCTGAAGTGAAGCATCGGAATCTAAATCTGGACTCACTGGAGAGGTTCATATCATAGAAAGTTAGAGTGTCAGTCCTTTTGTACTTAAGTCAGCATTGTGCCTTTTGTATTAAATTCGGATGCAATTAATGTGTTTCATCGTCAATAAGAAGGTCCAAGGGATACAGTGAACCTGAAGTGTAGCATCGGAATCTAAAACTGGACTCACAGGAGAGGGTGAATTCATAGAAAGTTAGAGTGTCAGGCTACTTGTACTTAAGTTGCCATTGTGCCTTTTGTATTAAATTCGGATGCAATGTCTGTGTTTCATTGTCAATAAGAAGGTCCAAGGGATACAGTAAACCTGAAGTGAAGCATCGGAATCTAAAACTGGACTCACAGGAGAGGTTCAAATCATAGAAATTTAGAGTGTCAGTTCTCTTGTACTGAAGTCGGCATTGTGCCTTTTGTATTAAATTCGGATGCAATTTCTGTGTTTCATCGTCAATAAGAAGGTCCAAGGGATACAGTAAACCTGAAGTGAAGCATCGAGATCTAAAACTCGACTCACAGGAGAGGTTCAAATCCTTGAGTGTTAGAGTGTCAGTCCTCTTGTACTTAAGTCGGCATTCTGCCGTTTGAATTAGATTCAGTTGCAATTTCTGTGTTTCATCGTCAATAAGAAGGTCCAAGGGATCCAGTAAACCTGAAGTGAATCATCGGAATCTAAAACTGAACTCAGAGGAGAGGTTCAATTCATAGGAAGTTAGAGTGTCAGTCCTCCCGTACTAAAGTCGGCATTCTGCCTTTTGTATTACATTTGGTTGCAATATCTGTGTTTCATGGACAATAAGAAGGTCCAAGGGATACAGTAAACCTGAAGTGAAGCATCGGAATCCAAAACTGGACTCACAGGAGAAGTTCAAATCATAGATAGTTAGAGTGTCAGTCCTCTTGTACTTATGTCGGCTTTGTGCCTTTTGTATTAAATTCGGATGCAATATCTGTGTTTCATCGTCAATAAGAACGTCCAAGGGATACAGTAAACCTGAAGAGAAGCATTGGAAACTAAAACTGGACTCACAGGAGAGGATCAACTCATAGAAAGTTAGAGTGTTGGTCCTCTTATACTTAAGTCGGCATTGTGCCTTTTGTATTAAATTCGGATGCAATTTCTGTGTTTCATCGTAAATAAGAAGGTCCAAGGGATACAGTAAACCTTAAGTGAAGCATCGGAATCTAAAACTGGACTCACGGGAGAGGTTCAAATCATAGAAAGGTAAAGTGTCAGTCCTCTTGTACTTAAGTCGGCATTGTGCCTTTTGTATTAAATTCGGATGCAATTTCTGTGTTTCATCGTCAATAAGATGATAGAAGGGATACAGTAAACCTGAAGTGAAGCATCGGAATCCAAAACTGGACTCACAGGAGAAGTTCAAATCATAGATAGCTAGAGTGTCAGTCCTCTTGTACTTATGTCGGCATTGTGCCTTGTGTAATACATTTGGATGCAATTTCTGTGTTTCATCGTCAATAAGAAGGTCCATGGGATACAGTAAACCTGAAGTGAAGCATCGGAATCTAAAACTGGACTCACAGGAGAGGTTCAAATCATAGAAAGTTAGAGTGTCAGTCCTCTTGTACTTAAGTCGGCATTGTTCCTTTTTTATTAAATTCGGATGCAATTTCTGTCTTTCATCGCCAATAAGAATGTCCAAGGGATGCAATAAACCTAAAGTGAAGCATCGGAATCTAAAACTGGACTCACAGGAGATGTTCAAATCATAGAAAGTTAGAGTGTCAGTCCTTTTGTACTTAAGTCAGCATTGTGCCTTTTGTATTAAATTCGGATGCAATTTCTGTGTTTCATCGTCAATAAGAAGGTCCAAGGTATACAGTAAACCTGAAGTGAAGCATCGGAATCTAAAACTCGACTCACAGGAGAGGTTCAAATCATAGAAAGTTAGAGTGTCAGTCCTCTTGTACTTAAGTCGGCATTGTGCCGTTTGTATTAAATTAGGATGCAATTTCTGTGTTTCATCGTCAATACGAAGGTCCAAGGGATACAGTAAACCTGAAGTGAAGCATCGGAATCTAAAACTGGACTCACAGGAGAGGTTGAATTCATAGAAAGTTAGAGTGTTTCATCGTCAATAAGAAGGTCCAAGGGATACAGTAAACATGAAGTGAAGCATCGGAATCTAAAACTGGACTCACAGGAGAGGTTCAAATCATAGAAAGTTAGAGTGTCAGTCCTCTTGTACTTAAGTCGGCATTGTTCCTTTTTTACTAAATTCGGATGCAGTTTCTGTCTTTCATCGCCAATATGAATGTCCAAGGGATGCAATAAACCTAAAGTGAAGCATCGGAATCTAAAACTGGACTCACAGGAGATGTTCAAATCATAGAAAATTAGAGTGTCAGTCCTTTTGTACTTAAGTCAGCATTGTGCCTTTTGTATTAAATTCAGATGCAATTTCTGTGTTTCATCGTCAATAAGAAGGACCAAGGTATACAGTAAAACTGAAGTGAAGCATCGGAATCTAAAACTCGACTCACAGGAGAGGTTCAAATCATAGTAAGTTAGAGTGTCAGTCCTCCTGGACTTAAGTCGGCATTGTGCCGTTTGTATTAAATTAGGATGCAATTTCTGTGTTTCATCGTCAATACGAAGGTCCAAGGGATACAGTAAACCTGAAGTGAAGCATCGGAATCTAAAACTGGACTCACAGGAGAGGTTGAATTCATAGAAAGTTAGAGTGTCAGGCTACTTGTACTTAAGTTGCCATTGTGCCTTTTGTGTTAAATACGGATGCAATTTCTGTGTTTCACCGTCAACAAGAACGTCCAAGGGATACAGTAAACCTGAAGTGAAGCATCGGAATCTAAAACTGGACTCACAGGAGAGGTTCAAATCATAGAAAGTTAGAGTGTCAGTCCTCTTGTACTCAAGTCGGCATTCTGCCTTTTGTATTACATTTGGTTGCAATATCTGTGTTTCATGGACAATAAGAAGGTCCAAGGGATACAGTAAACCTGAAGTGAAGCATCGGAATCTAAAACTGGACTCACAGGAGAGGTTCAAATCATAGAAAGTTAGAGTGTCAGTCCTCTTGAACTTAAGTCGGCTTTGTGCCTTTTGTATTAAATTCGGATGCAATATCTGTGTTTCATCGTCAATAAGAACGTCCAAGGGATACAGTAAACCTGAAGAGAAGCATTGGAATCTAAAACTGGACTCACAGGAGAGGATCAACTCATAGAAAGTTAGAGTGTTGGTCCTCTTATACTTAAGTCGGCATTGTGCCTTTTGTATTAAATTCGGATGCAATTTCTGTGTTTCATCGTAAATAAGAAGGTCCAAGGGATACAGTAAACCTTAAGTGAAGCATCGGAATCTAAAACTGGACTCACGGGAGAGGTTCAAATCATAGAAAGGTAAAGTGTCAGTCCTCTTGTACTTAAGTCGGCATTGTGCCTTTTGTATTAAATTCGGATGCAATTTCTGTGTTTCATCGTCAATAAGATGATAGAAGGGATACAGTAAACCTGAAGTGAAGCATCGGAATCCAAAACTGGACTCACAGGAGAAGTTCAAATCATAGATAGTTAGAGTGTCAGTCCTCTTGTACTTATGTCTTCATTGTGCCTTGTGTAATACATTTGGATGCAATTTCTGTGTTTCATCGTCAATAAGAAGGTCCATGGGATACAGTAAACCTGAAGTGAAGCATCGGAATCTAAAACTGGACTCACAGGAGAGGTTCAAATCATAGTGAGTTAGAGTGTCAGTCCTCCTGTACTTAAGTCGGCTCTGTGCCTTTTGAATTAAATTCGGATGCTATTTCTGTGTTTCATCGCCAATAAGAATGTCCAAGGGATGCAATAAACCTAAAGTGAAGCATCGGAATCTTAAACTGGACTCACAGGAGATGTTCAAATCATAGAAAGTTAGAGTGTCAGTCCTTTTGTACTTAAGTCAGCATTGTGCCTTTTGTATTAAATTCGGATGCAATTTCTGTGTTTCATCGTCAATAAGAAGGTCCAAGGTATACAGTAAACCTGAAGTGAAGCATCGGAATCTAAAACTCGACTCACAGGAGAGGTTCAAATCATAGAAAGTTAGAGTGTCAGTCCTCTTGTACTTAAGTCGGCATTGTGCCGTTTGTATTAAATTAGGATGCAATTTCTGTGTTTCATCGTCAATACGAAGGTCCAAGGGATACAGTAAACCTGAAGTGAAGCATCGGAATCTAAAACTGGACTCACAGGAGAGGTTGAATTCATAGAAAGTTAGAGTGTCAGGCTACTTGTACTTAAGTTGCCATTGTGCCTTTTGTATTAAATTCGGATGCAATTTCTGTGTTTCACCGTCAACAAGAAGGTCCAAGGGATACAGTAAACCTGAAGTGAAGCATGGGAAGCTAAAACTGGACTCACAGGAGATGTTCAAATCATAGAAAGTTAGAGTGTCAGTCCTCTTGTACTAAAGTCGGCATTCTGCCTTTTGTATTACATTTGGTTGCAATATCTGTGTTTCATGGACAATAAGAATGTCCAAGGGATACAGTAAACCTGAAGTGAAGCATCGGAATCTAAAACTGGACTCACAGGAGAGGTTCAAATCATAGAAAGTTAGAGTGTCAGTCCTCTTGAACTTAAGTCGGCTTTGTGCCTTTTGTATTAAATTCGGATGCAATATCTGTGTTTCATCGTCAATAAGAACGTCCAAGGGATACAGTAAACCTGAAGAGAAGCATTGGAATCTAAAACTCGACTCACAGGAGAGGATCAACACATAGAAAGTTAGAGTGTCGGTCCTCTTATACTTAAGTCGGCATTGTGCCTTTTGTATTAAATTCGGATGCAATTTCTGTGTTTCATCGTAAATAAGAAGGTCCAAGGGATACAGTAAACCTTAAGTGAAGCATTGGAATCTAAAACTGGACTCACAGGAGAGGTTCAAATCATAGAAAGGTAGAGTGTCAGTCCTCTTGTACTTAAGTCGGCATTGTGCCTTTTGTATTAAATTCGGATGCAATTTCTGTAACTCATCGTCAATAAGATGATAGAAGGGATACAGTAAACCTGAAGTAAAGCATCGGAATCTAAAACTGGACTCACAGGAGAAGTTCAAATCATAGATAGTTAGAGTGTCAGTCCTCTTGTACTTATGTCGGCATTGTGCCTTGTGTAATACATTTGGATGCAATTTCTGTGTTTCATCGTCAATAAGAAGGTCCATGGGATACAGTAAACCTGAAGTGAAGCATCGGAATCTAAAACTGGACTCACAGGAGAGGTTCAAATCATAGTGAGTTAGAGTGTCAGTCCTCCTGTACTTAAGTCGGCTCTGTGCCTTTTGTATTAAATTCGGATGCAATTTCTGTGTTTCATCGTCAATAAGATGGTCCAAGGGATACAGTAAACCTGAAGTGAAGCATCGGAATCTAAAACTGGACTCAGAGGAGAGGTTCAAATCATAGTGAGTTAGAGTGTCAGTCCTCCTGTACTTAAGTCGGCTCTGTGCCTTTTGTATTAAATTCGGATGCTATTTCTGTGTTTCATCGTCAATAAGAATGTCCAACGGATACAGTAAACCTGAAGTGAAGCATCGGAATCTAAAACTGGACTCACAGGGGAGGTTCAAATCATAGAAAGTTAGAGTGTCAGTCCTCTTGCACTTAAGTCGGCATTTTGCCTTTTGTATTAAATTCGGATGCAATTTCTGTGTTTCATCGTCAATAAGATGGTCCAAGGGATACAGTAAACCTGAAGTGAAGCATCGGAATCTAAAACTGGACTCACGGGAGAGGTTCAAATCATAGAAAGGTAAAGTGTCAGTCCTCTTGTACTTAAGTCGGCATTGTGCCTTTTGTATTAAATTCGGATGGAATTTCTGTGTTTCATCGTCAATAAGATGATAGAAGGGATACAGTAAACCTGAAGTGAAGCATCGGAATCCAAAACTGGACTCACAGGAGAAGTTCAAATCATAGATAGTTAGAGTGTCAGTCCTCTTGTACTTATGTCGGCATTGTGCCTTGTGTAATACATTTGGATGCAATTTCTGTGTTTCATCGTCAATAAGAAGGTCCATGGGATACAGTAAACCTGAAGTGAAGCATCGGAATCTAAAACTGGACTCACAGGAGAGGTTCAAATCATAGTGAGTTAGAGTGTCAGTCCTCCTGTACTTAAGTCGGCTCTGTGCCTTTTGAATTAAATTCGGATGCTATTTCTGTGTTTCATCGTCAATAAGAATGTCCAAGGGATACAGTAAACCTGAAGTGAAGCATCGGAATCTAAAACTGGACTCACAGGAGAGGTTCAAATCATAGAAAGTTAGAGTGTCAGTCCTCTTGTACTTAAGTCGGCATTGTTCCTTTTTTATTAAATTCGGATGCAATTTCTGTCTTTCATCGCCAATAAGAATGTCCAAGGGATGCAATAAACCTAAAGTGAAGCATCGGAATCTAAAACTGGACTCACAGGAGATGTTCAAATCATAGAAAGTTAGAGTGTCAGTCCTCTTGAACTTAAGTCGGCTTTGTGCCTTTTGTATTAAATTCGGATGCAATGTCTGTGTTTCATCGTCAATAAGAAGGTCCAAGGGATACAGTAAACCTGAAGTGAAGCATCGGAATCTAAAACTGGACTCACAGGAGAAGTTCAAATCATAGATAGTTAGAGTGTCAGTCCTCTTGTACTTATGTCGGCATTGTGCCTTGTGTATTACATTTGGATGCAATTTCTGTGTTTCATCGTCAATAAGAAGGTCCATGGGATACAGTAAACCTGAAGTGAAGCATCGGAATCTAAAACTGGACTCACAGGAGAGGTTCAAATCATAGTGAGTTAGAGTGTCAGTCCTCCTGTACTTAAGTCGGCTCTGTGCCTTTTGTATTAAATTCGGATGCTATTTCTGTGTTTCATCGTCAATAAGAATGTCCAAGGGATACAGTAAACCTGAAGTGAAGCATCGGAATCTAAAACTGGACTCACAGGGGAGGTTCAAATCATAGAAAGTTAGAGTGTCAGTCCTCTTGCACTTAAGTCGGCATTTTGCCTTTTGTATTAAATTCGGATGCAATTTCTGTGTTTCATCGTCAATAAGATGGTCCAAGGGATACAGTAAACCTGAAGTGAAGCATCGGAATCTAAAACTGGACTCACAGGAGAGGTTCAAATTATAGAAAGTTAGAGTGTCAGTCCTCTTGTACTTAAGTCGGCATTGTGCCGTTTGTATTAAATTCGGATGCAATTTCTGTGTTTCATCGTCAATAAGAAAGTCCAAGGGATACAGTAAAGCTGAAGTGTAGCATCGTAATCTAAAACTGGACTCACAGGAGAGGTTGAATTCATAGAAAG
Organism: Schistocerca americana; assembly: GCF_021461395.2. Taxonomy (NCBI): domain Eukaryota; kingdom Metazoa; phylum Arthropoda; class Insecta; order Orthoptera; family Acrididae; genus Schistocerca; species Schistocerca americana. The sequence goes on from NC_060130.1 coordinate 76,642,530, forward strand.
TTAGAGTGTCAGGCTACTTGTACTTAAGTTGCCATTGTGCCTTTTGTATTAAATTCGGATGCAATGTCTGTGTTTCATCGTCAATAAGAAGGTCCAAGTGATACAGTAAACCTGAAGTGAAGCATCGGAATCTAAAACTGGACTCACAGGAGAGGTTCAAATCATAGAAATTTAGAGTGTCAGTCCTCTTGTACTTAAGTCGGCATTGTTCCTTTTTTATTAAATTCGGATTCAATTTCTGTCTTTCATCGCCAATAAGAATGTCCAAGGGATGCAGTAAACCTAAAGTGAAGCATCGGAATCTAAAACTGGACTCACAGGAGATGTTCAAATCATAGAAAATTAGAGTGTCAGTCCTCTTGTACTAAAGTCGGCATTCTGCCTTTTGTATTACATTTGGTTGCAATATCTGTGTTTCATGGACAATAAGAAGGTCCAAGGGATACAGTAAACCTGAAGTGAAGCATCGGAATCTAAAACTGGACTCACAGGAGAGGTTCAAATCATAGAAAGTTAGAGTGTCAGTCCTCTTGAACTTAAGTCGGCTTTGTGCCTTTTGTATTAAATTCGGATGCAATATCTGTGTTTCATCGTCAATAAGAACGTCCAAGGGATACAGTAAACCTGAAGAGAAGCATTGGAATCTAAAACTGGACTCACAGGAGAGGATCAACTCATAGAAAGTTAGAGTGTTGGTCCTCTTATACTTAAGTCGGCATTGTGCCTTTTGTATTAAATTCGGATGCAATTTCTGTGTTTCATCGTAAATAAGAAGGTCCAAGGGATACAGTAAACCTTAAGTGAAGCATCGGAATCTAAAACTGGACTCACGGGAGAGGTTCAAATCATAGAAAGGTAAAGTGTCAGTCCTCTTGTACTTAAGTCGGCATTGTGCCTTTTGTATTAAATTCGGATGCAATTTCTGTGTTTCATCGTCAATAAGATGATAGAAGGGATACAGTAAACCTGAAGTGAAGCATCGGAATCCAAAACTGGACTCACAGGAGAAGTTCAAATCATAGATAGTTAGAGTGTCAGTCCTCTTGTACTTATGTCGGCATTGTGCCTTGTGTAATACATTTGGATGCAATTTCTGTGTTTCATCGTCAATAAGAAGGTCCATGGGATACAGTAAACCTGAAGTGAAGCATCGGAATCTAAAACTGGACTCACAGGAGAGGTTCAAATCATAGTGAGTTAGAGTGTCAGTCCTCCTGTACTTAAGTCGGCTCTGTGCCTTTTGTATTAAATTCGGATGCTATTTCTGTGTTTCATCGTCAATAAGAATGTCCAACGGATACAGTAAACCTGAAGTGAAGCATCGGAATCTAAAACTGGACTCACAGGGGAGGTTCAAATCATAGAAAGTTAGAGTGTCAGTCCTCTTGCACTTAAGTCGGCATTTTGCCTTTTGTATTAAATTCGGATGCAATTTCTGTGTTTCATCGTCAATAAGATGGTCCAAGGGATACAGTAAACCTGAAGTGAAGCATCGGAATCTAAAACTGGACTCAAGGGAGAGGTTCAAAATATAGAAAGTTAGAGTGTCAGTCCTCTTGTACTTAAGTCGGCATTGTGCCGTTTGTATTAAATTCGGATGCAATTTCTGTGTTTCACCGTCAATAAGAAGGTCCAAGGGATACAGTAAACCTTAAGTGAAGCATCGGAATCTAAAACTGGACTCACGGGAGAGGTTCAAATCATAGAAAGGTAAAGTGTCAGTCCTCTTGTACTTAAGTCGGCATTGTGCCTTTTGTATTAAATTCGGATGCAATTTCTGTGTTTCATCGTCAATAAGATGATAGAAGGGATACAGTAAACCTGAAGTGAAGCATCGGAATCCAAAACTGGACTCACAGGAGAAGTTCAAATCATAGATAGTTAGAGTGTCAGTCCTCTTGTACTTATGTCGGCATTGTGCCTTGTGTAATACATTTGGATGCAATTTCTGTGTTTCATCGTCAATAAGAAGGTCCATGGGATACAGTAAACCTGAAGTGAAGCATCGGAATCTAAAACTGGACTCACAGGAGAGGTTCAAATCATAGTGAGTTAGAGTGTCAGTCCTCCTGTACTTAAGCCGGCTCTGTGCCTTTTGAATTAAATTCGGATGCTATTTCTGTGTTTCATCGTCAATAAGAATGTCCAAGGGATACAGTAAACCTGAAGTGAAGCATCGGAATCTAAAACTGGACTCACAGGAGAGGTTCAAATCATAGAAAGTTAGAGTGTCAGTCCTCTTGTACTTAAGTCGGCATTGTTCCTTTTTTATTAAATTCGGATGCAATTTCTGCTTTCATCGCCAATAAGAATGTCCAAGGGATGCAATAAACCTAAAGTGAAGCATCGGAATCTAAAACTGGACTCACAGGAGATGTTCAAATCATAGAAAGTTAGAGTGTCAGTCCTCTTGAACTTAAGTCGGCTTTGTGCCTTTTGTATTAAATTCGGATGCAATGTCTGTGTTTCATCGTCAATAAGAAGGTCCAAGGGATACAGTAAACCTGAAGTGAAGCATCGGAATCTAAAACTGGACTCACAGGAGAAGTTCAAATCATAGATAGTTAGAGTGTCAGTCCTCTTGTACTTATGTCGGCATTGTGCCTTGTGTATTACATTTGGATGCAATTTCTGTGTTTCATCGTCAATAAGAAGGTCCATGGGATACAGTAAACCTGAAGTGAAGCACCGGAATCTAAAACTGGACTCACAGGAGAGGTTCAAATCATAGTGAGTTAGAGTGTCAGTCCTCCTGTACTTAAGTCGGCTCTGTGCCTTTTGTATTAAATTCGGATGCTATTTCTGTGTTTCATCGTCAATAAGAATGTCCAAGGGATACAGTAAACCTGAAGTGAAGCATCGGAATCTAAAACTGGACTCACAGGGGAGGTTCAAATCATAGAAAGTTAGAGTGTCAGTCCTCTTGCACTTAAGTCGGCATTTTGCCTTTTGTATTAAATTCGGATGCAATTTCTGTGTTTCATCGTCAATAAGATGGTCCAAGGGATACAGTAAACCTGAAGTGAAGCATCGGAATCTAAAACTGGACTCACAGGAGAGGTTCAAATTATAGAAAGTTAGAGTGTCAGTCCTCTTGTACTTAAGTCGGCATTGTGCCGTTTGTATTAAATTCGGATGCAATTTCTGTGTTTCATCGTCAATAAGAAGGTCCAAGGGATACAGTAAAGCTGAAGTGTAGCATCGGAATCTAAAACTGGACTCACAGGAGAGGTTGAATTCATAGAAAGTTAGAGTGTCAGGCTACTTGTACTTAAGTTGCCATTGTGCCTTTTGTATTAAATTCGGATGCAATGTCTGTGTTTCATCGTCAATAAGAAGGTCCAAGTGATACAGTAAACCTGAAGTGAAGCATCGGAATCTAAAACTGGACTCACAGGAGAGGTTCAAATCATAGAAATTTAGAGTGTCAGTCCTCTTGTACTTAAGTCGGCATTGTTCCTTTTTTATTAAATTCGGATGCAATTTCTGTCTTTCATCGCCAATAAGAATGTCCAAGGGATGCAGTAAACCTAAAGTGAAGCATCGGAATCTAAAACTGGACTCACAGGAGATGTTCAAATCATAGAAAATTAGAGTGTCAGTCCTCTTGTACTAAAGTCGGCATTCTGCCTTTTGTATTACATTTGGTTGCAATATCTGTGTTTCATGGACAATAAGAATGTCCAAGGGATACAGTAAACCTGAAGTGAAGCATCGGAATCTAAAACTGGACTCACAGGAGAGGTTCAAATCATAGAAAGTTAGAGTGTCAGTCCTCTTGAACTTAAGTCGGCTTTGTGCCTTTTGTATTAAATTCGGATGCAATATCTGTGTTTCATCGTCAATAAGAACGTCCAAGGGATACAGTAAACCTGAAGAGAAGCATTGGAATCTAAAACTCGACTCACAGGAGAGGATCAACACATAGAAAGTTAGAGTGTCGGTCCTCTTATACTTAAGTCGGCATTGTGCCTTTTGTATTAAATTCGGATGCAATTTCTGTGTTTCATCGTAAATAAGAAGGTCCAAGGGATACAGTAAGCCTTAAGTGAAGCATTGGAATCTAAAACTGGACTCACAGGAGAGGTTCAAATCATAGAAAGGTAGAGTGTCAGTCCTCTTGTACTTAAGTCGGCATTGTGCCTTTTGTATTAAATTCGGATGCAATTTCTGTGTTTCATCGTCAATAAGATGATAGAAGGGATACAGTAAACCTGAAGTGAAGCATCGGAATCTAAAACTGGACTCACAGGAGAAGTTCAAATCATAGATAGTTAGAGTGTCAGTCCTCTTGTACTTATGTCGGCATTGTGCCTTGTGTATTACATTTGGATGCAATTTCTGTGTTTCATCGTCAATAAGAAGGTCCATGGGATACAGTAAACCTGAAGTGAAGCATCGGAATCTAAAACTGGACTCACAGGAGAGGTTCAAATCATAGTGAGTTAGAGTGTCAGTCCTCCTGTACTTAAGTCGGCTCTGTGCCTTTTGTATTAAATTCGGATGCTATTTCTGTGTTTCATCGTCAATAAGAATGTCCAAGGGATACAGTAAACCTGAAGTGAAGCATCGGAATCTAAAACTGGACTCACAGGGGAGGTTCAAATCATAGAAAGTTAGAGTGTCAGTCCTCTTGCACTTAAGTCGGCATTTTGCCTTTTGTATTAAATTCGGATGCAATTTCTGTGTTTCATCGTCAATAAGATGGTCCAAGGGATGCAGTAAACCTGAAGTGAAGCATCGGAATCTAAAACTGGACTCACAGGAGAGGTTCAAATTATAGAAAGTTAGAGTGTCAGTCCTCTTGTACTTAAGTCGGCAATGTGCCGTTTGTATTAAATTCGGATGCAATTTCTGTGTTTCATCGTCAATAAGAAGGTCCAAGGGATACAGTAAAGCTGAAGTGTAGCATCGGAATCTAAAACTGGACTCACAGGAGAGGTTGAATTCATAGAAAGTTAGAGTGTCAGGCTACTTGTACTTAAGTTGCCATTGTGCCTTTTGTATTAAATTCAGATGCAATGTCTGTGTTTCATCGTCAATAAGAAGGTCCAAGGGATACAGTAAACCTGAAGTGAAGCATCGGAATCTAAAACTGGACTCACAGGAGAGCTTCAAATCATAGAAAGTTAGAGTGTCAGTCCTCTTGTACTAAAGTCGGCATTCTGCCTTTTGTATTACATTTGGTTGCAATATCTGTGTTTCATGGTCAATAAGAAGGTCCAAGGGATACAGTAAACCTGAAGTGAAGCATCGGAATCTAAAACTGGACTCACAGGAAAGGTTCAAATCATAGAAAGTTAGAGTGTCGGTCCTCTTATACTTAAGTCGGCATTGTGCCTTTTGTATAAAATTCGGATGCAATTTCTGTGTTTCATCGCCAATAAGAATGTCCAAGAGATGCAGTAAACCTAAAGTGAAGCATCGGAATCTAAAACTGGACTCACAGGAGAGGTTCAAATCATAGAAAGTTAGAGTGTCAGTCCTTTTGTACTCAAGTCGGCATTGTGCTTTTGTATTAAATTCGGATGCAATTTCTGTGTTTCATCGTCAATAAGAAGGTCCAAGGTAAACAGTAAACCTGAAGTGAAGCATCGGAATCTAAAACTCGACTCACAGGAGAGGTTCAAATCATAGAAAGGTAGAGTGTCAGTCCTCTTGTACTTAAGTCGGCATTGTGCGTTTTGTATTAAATTCGGATGCAATTTCTGTGTTTCTTCATCAATAAGAAGGTCCAAGGGATACAGTAAACCTGAAGTGAAGCATCGGAATCTAAAACTGGACTCACAGGAGAGGTTCAAATCATAGAAAGTTAGAGTGTCAGTCCTCTTGTTCTTAAGTCGGCATTGTGCCTTTTGTATTACATTCGGATGCAATTTCTGTGTTTCATCGTCAATAAGAAGGTCCAAGGGAAACAGTAAACCTGAAGTGAAGCATCGGAATCTACAACTGGACTCACAGGAGAGGTTGAATTGATAGAAAATTGGAGTGTCAGGCCACTTTGACTTAAGTTGCCATTGTGCCTTTTGTAATAAATTTGGATGCAATTCCTGTGTTTCATCGTCAAGAAGAAGGTCCAAGGGATACAGTAAACCTGAAGTGAAGCATCGGAATCTAAAACTGGACTCACAGGAGAAGTTCAAATCATAGAAATTTAGAGTGTCAGTTCTCTTTTACTTAAGTCGGCATTGTGCCTTTTGTATTAAATTCGGATGCAATTTCTGTGTTTCATCGACAATAAGAAGGTCCAAGGGATACAGTAAACCTGAAGTGAAGCATCGAGATCTAAAACTCGACTCACAGGAGAGGTTCAAATCATAGAAAGGTAGAGTGTCAGTCCTCTTGTACTTAAGTCGGCATTCTGCCGTTTGTATTACATTCAGTGGCAATTTCTGTGTTTCATCGTCAATACGATGGTCTAAGGGATACAGTAAACCTGAAGAGAATCATCGGAATCTAAAACTGGACTCACAGGAGAGGTTCAACTCATAGTAAGCTAGAGTGTCAGTCCTCTGGTACTTAAGTCGGCATTGTGCCTTTTGAATTACATTTGGATGCAATATCTGTGTTTCATCGTCAAATAGAAGGTAAAAGGGATACAGTAAACCTGAAGTGAAGCATCGGAATCTAAAAGTGGACTCTCAGGAGAGGTTCAAATCATAGAAAGTTAGAGTGTCAGTCCTCTTGTACTTAAGTCGGCTTTGTGACTTTTGTATTAAATTCGGATGCAATATCTTTGTTTCATCGTCAATAAGAAGGTCCAAGGGATACAGTAAACCTGAAGTGAAGCATCGGAATCTAAAACTGGACTCACAGGAGAGGTTCAAATCATAGAAAGTTAGAGTGTCCGTCCACTTGTACTTAAGTCGGCATTGTGAATTTTGTATTAAATTCGGATGCAATTACTGTGTTTCATCGTAAATAAGAAGGTCCAAGGGATACAGTAAACCGGAAGTGAAGCATCGGAATCTAAAACTGGACTCACCGGAGAGGTTCAAATCATGGAAAGTTAGAGTGTCAGTCCTCTTGTACTTCAGTCGGCATTGTGCCTTTTGTATTAAATTCGGATGCAATTTCTGTGTTTCGTCGTCAATAAGAAGGTAGAAGGGATACAGTAAACCTAAAGTGATGCATCGTAATCTAAAACTGGACTCACAGGAGAGGTTCAAATCATAGAGAGTTAAAGTGTCAGTTCTCCTGTACTTAAGTCGGCTCTGTGCCTTTTGTATTAAATTCGGATGCTATTCCTGTGTTTGATCGTCAATAAGAAGGTCCAAGGGATACAGTAAACCTGAAGTGAAGCATCGGAATCTAAAACTGGACTCACAGGAGAGGTTCAAATCATCGAAAGTTAGAGTTTCACTCCTCTTGTACTTAAGTCGGCATTGTGCCTTTTGTATTAAATTCGGATGCAATTTCTGTGTTTCATCATCAATAAGATTGTCCAAGGGATACAGTAAACCTGAAGTGAAGCATCGGAATGTAAAACTGGACTCACAGGAGAGGTTCAAATCATAGAAAGTTAGAGTGTCAGTCCTCTTGTACTTAAGTCGGCATTGTGCCATTTGTATTAATTTCGGATGCAATTTCTGTGTTTCAACGTCGATAAGAAGGCCCAAGGGATACAGTAAACCTGAAGTGAAGCATCGGAATCTAAAACTGGACTCACAGGAGAGGTTCAAATCATAGAAAGTTAGAGTGTCAGTCCTCTTGTACTTAAGTCGGAATTGTGCCTTTAGTATTATATTCGGATGCAATTTCTGTGTTTCATCGCCAATAATAAGGTTCAAGGGATGCAGTAAACCTGAAGTGAAGCATCGGAATCTAAAACTGGACTCACAGGAGAGGTTCAAATCATAGAAAGTTAGAGTGTCAGTTTATTTGTACTTAAGTCGGCATTGTGCATTTTGTATTAAATTCGGATGCAATTTCTGTGTTTCAATGTCAATAAGAAGGTCCAAGGTATACAGTAAACCTGAAGTGAAGCATCGGAATCTAAAACTCAACTCACAGGAGAGGTTTAAATCATAGAAAGGTAGAGTGTCAGTCCTCTTGTACTTATGTCGGCATTGTGCGTTTTGTATTAAATTCGGATGCAATTTCTGTGTTTCATCATCAATAAGAAGGTCCAAGGGGTACAGTAAACCTGAAGTGAGGCATTGGAATCTAAAACTGGACTCACAGGAGAGGTTCAAATCATAGAATGTTAGAGTGTCAGTCCTTTTGTACTTTAGTCGGCATTGTGCCTTTTGTATTAAATTCGGTTGCAATTTCTGTGTTTCGTCGTCAATAAGAAGGTCCAAGGGATACAAAAAACCTGAAGTGAGGCATCGGAATCTAAGACTGGACTCACAGGTGGGGTTCAAATCATAGAAAGTTAGAGTGTCAGTCCTCTTGTACTGAAGTCGGCATTGTGCCTTTTGTATTAAATTCGGATGCAATTTCTGTGTTTCATCGCAAATAAGAAGGTCCATGGGATGCAGTAAACCTGAAGTGAAGCATCGGAATCTAAATCTGGACTCACTGGAGAGGTTCATATCATAGAAAGTTAGAGTGTCAGTCCTTTTGTACTTAAGTCAGCATTGTGCCTTTTGTATTAAATTCGGATGCAATTAATGTGTTTCATCGTCAATAAGAAGGTCCAAGGGATACAGTGAACCTGAAGTGTAGCATCGGAATCTAAAACTGGACTCACAGGAGAGGTTGAATTCATAGAAAGTTAGAGTGTCAGGCTACTTGTACTTAAGTTGCCATTGTGCCTTTTGTATTAAATTCGGATGCAATGTCTGTGTTTCATCGTCAATAAGAAGGTCCAAGGGATACAGTAAACCTGAAGTGAAGCATCGGAATCTAAAACTGGACTCACAGGAGAGGTTCAAATCATAGAAATTTAGAGTGTCAGTTCCCTTGTGCTGAAGTCGGCATTGTGCCTTTTGTATTAAATTCGGATGCAATTTCTGTGTTTCATCGTCAATAAGAAGGTCCAAGGGATACAGTAAACCTGAAGTGAAGCATCGAGATCTAAAACTCGACTCACAGGAGAGGTTCAAATCCTTGAGTGTTAGAGTGTCAGTCCTCTTGTACTTAAGTCGGCATTCTGCCGTTTGTATTAGATTCAGTTGCAATTTCTGTGATTCATCGTCAATAAGAAGGTCCAAGGGATCCAGTAAACCTGAAGTGAATCATCGGAATCTAAAACTGAACTCAGAGGAGAGGTTCAATTCATAGGAAGTTAGAGTGTCAGTCGTCTAGTACTAAAGTCGGCATTGTGCCTATTGTATTACATTTGGATGCAATACCTGTGTTTCATCGTCCGAAGGAAGGTACAAGGGATACAGTAAACCTGAAGTGAAGCATCGGAATCTAAAACTGGACTCACAGGAGAGGTTCAAATCTTAGAAAGTTAGTGTGTCAGTCCTCTTGTACTTAAGTCGGCATTGTTCCTTTTTTATTAAATTCGGATTCCGTTTCTGTCTTTCATCGCCAATATGAATGTCCAAGGGATGCAATAAAAATAAAGTGAAGCATCGGAATCTAAAACTGGACTCACAGGAGATGTTCAAATCATAGAAAATTAGAGTGTCAGTCCTTTTGTACTTAAGTCAGCATTGTGCCTTTTGTATTAAATTCAGATGCAATTTCTGTGTTTCATCGTCAATAAGAAGGTCCAAGGTATACAGTAAACCTGAAGTGAAGCATCGGAATCTAAAACTGGACTCACAGGAGAGGTTGAATTCATAGAAAGTTAGAGTGTCAGGCTACTTGTACTTAAGTTGCCATTGTGCCTTTTGTATTAAATTCGGATGCAATTTCTGTGTTTCACCGTCAACAAGAAGGTCCAAGGGATACAGTAAACCTGAAGTGAAGCATCGGAATCTAAAACTGGACTCACAGGAGAGGTTCAAATCATAGAAAGTTAGAGTGTCAGTCCTCTTGTACTAAAGTCGGCATTCTGCCTTTTGTATTACATTTGGTTGCAATATCTGTGTTTCATGGACAATAAGAAGGTCCAAGGGATACAGTAAACCTGAAGTGAAGCATCGGAATCTAAAACTGGACTCACAGGAGAGGTTCAAATCATAGAAAGTTAGAGTGTCAGTCCTCTTGAACTTAAGTCGGCTTTGTGCCTTTTGTATTAAATTCGGATGCAATATCTGTGTTTCATCGTCAATAAGAACGTCCAAGGGATACAGTAAACCTGAAGAGAAGCATTGGAATCTAAAACTGGACTCACAGGAGAGGATCAACTCATAGAAAGTTAGAGTGTTGGTCCTCTTATACTTAAGTCGGCATTGTGCCTTTTGTATTAAATTCGGATGCAATTTCTGTGTTTCATCGTAAATAAGAAGTTCCAAGGGATCCAGTAAACCTTAAGTGAAGCATCGGAATCTAAAACTGGACTCACGGGAGAGGTTCAAATCATAGAAAGGTAAAGTGTCAGTCCTCTTGTACTTAAGTCGGCATTGTGCCTTTTGTATTAAATTCGGATGCAATTTCTGTGTTTCATCGTCAATAAGATGATAGAAGGGATACAGTAAACCTGAAGTGAAGCATCGGAATCCAAAACTGGACTCACAGGAGAAGTTCAAATCATAGATAGTTAGAGTGTCAGTCCTCTTGTACTTATGTCGGCATTGTGCCTTGTGTAATACATTTGGATGCAATTTCTGTGTTTCATCGTCAATAAGAAGGTCCATGGGATACAGTAAACCTGAAGTGAAGCATCGGAATCTAAAACTGGACTCACAGGAGATGTTCAAATCATAGTGAGTTAGAGTGTCAGTCCTCCTGTACTTAAGTCGGCTCTGTGCCTTTTGTATTAAATTCGGATGCTATTTCTGTGTTTCATCGTCAATAAGAATGTCCAAGGGATACAGTAAACCTGAAGTGAAGCATCGGAATCTAAAACTGGACTCACAGGAGAGGTTCAAATCATAGAAAGTTAGAGTGTCAGTCCTCTTGTACTTAAGTCATCATTGTGCCTTTTGTATTAAATTCGGATGCAATTTCTGTGTTTCATCGACAATAAGAAAGTCCTAGGGATACAGTAAACCGGAAGTGAAGCATCGGAATCTAAAACTGGACTCACAGGGGAGGTTCAAATCATAGAAAGTTAGAGTGTCACTCCTCTTGCACTTAAGTCGGCATTTTGCCTTTTGTATTAAATTCGGATGCAATTTCTGTGTTTCATCGTCAATAAGATGGTCCAAGGGATACAGTAAACCTGAAGTGAAGCATCGGAATCTAAAACTGGACTCACAGGAGATGTTTAAATCATAGAAAGTTAGAGTGTCAGTCCTCTTGTACTTAAGTCGGCATTGCGCCTTTTGTATTAAATTCGGATGCAATTTCTGTGTTTCATCGTCAATAAAAAGGTCCAAGGAATACAGTAAACCTGAAGTGAAGCATCGGAATCTAAAACTGGACTCACAGGAGAGGTTCAAATCATAGAAAGTTTGAGTGTCAGTCCTTTTGTACTTAAGTCAGCATTGTGCCTTTTGTATTAAATTCGGATGCAATTTCTGTGTTTCATCGTCAATAAGAAGGTCCAAGGTATACAGTAAACCTGAAGTGAAGCATCGGAATCCAAAACTCGACATACAGGAGAGGTTCAATACATAGAAAGGTAGAGTGTCAGTCCTCTTGTAGTTAAGTCGGCATTGTGCGTTTGGTATTAATTTCGGATGCAATTTCTGTGTTTCATCATCAATAAGAGGGTACAAGGGATACAGTAAACCTGAAGTGAAGCATCGGAATCTAAAACTGGACTCACAGGAGAGGTTCAAATTATAGAAAGTTAGAGTGTCAGTCCTCTTGTACTTAAGTCGGCATTGTGCCGTTTGTATTAAATTCGGATGCAATTTCTGTGTTTCATCGTCAATAAGAAGGTCCAAGGGATACAGTAAACCTGAAGTGTAGCATCGGAATCTAAAACTGGACTCACAGGAGAGGTTGAATTCATAGAAAGTTAGAGTGTCAGGCTACTTGTACTTAAGTTGCCATTGTGCCTTTTGTATTAAATTCGGATGCAATGTCTGTGTTTCATCGTCAATAAGAAGATCCAAGGGATACAGTAAACCTGAAGTGAAGCATCGGAATCTAAAACTGGACTCACAGGAGAGGTTCAAATCATAGAAATTTAGAGTGTCAGTCCTCTAGTACTAAAGTCGGCATTGTGCCTATTGTATTACATTTGGGTGCAATACCTGTGTTTCATCGTCAAAAGGAAGGTACAAGGGATACAGTAAACCTGAAGTGAAGCATCGGAATCTAAAACTGGACTCACAGGAGAGGTTCAAATCATAGAAAGTTAGAGTGTCAGTCCTCTTGTACTTAAGTCGGCATTGTTCCTTTTTTATTAAATTCGGATGCAATTTCTGTCTTTCATCGCCAATAAGAATGTCCAAGGGATGCAGTAAACCTAAAGTGAAGCATCGGAATCTAAAACTGGAGTCACAGGAGATGTTCAAATCATAGAAAGTTAGAGTGTCAGTCCTTTTGTACTTAAGTCAGCATTGTGCCTTTTGTATTAAATTCGGATGCAATTTCTGTGTTTCATCGTCAATAAGAAGGTCCAAGGTATACAGTAAACCTGAAGTGAAGCATCGGAATCTAAAACTCGACTCACTGGAGAGGTTCAAATCATAGAAAGTTAGAGTGTGAGTCCTCTTGTACCTAAGTCGGCATTGTGCCGTTTGTATTAAATTAGGATGCAATTTCTGTGTTTCATCGTCAATACGAAGGTCCAAGGGATACAGTAAACCTGAAGTGAAGCATCGGAATCTAAAACTGGACTCACAGGTGAGGTTGAATTCATAGAAAGTTAGAGTGTCAGGCAACTTGTACTTAAGTTGCCATTGTGCCTTTTGTATGAAATTCGGATGCAATTTCTGTTTTTCACCGTCAATAAGAAGGTCCAAGGGATACAGTAAACCAGAAGTGAAGCATCGGAATCTAAAACTGGACTCACAGGAGAGGTTCAAATCATAGAAATTTAGAGTCTTAGTCCTCTTGTACTAAAGTCGGCATTCTGCCTTTTGTATTACATTTGGTTGCAATATCTGTGTTTCATGGTCAATAAGAAGGTCCAAGGGATACAGTAAACCTGAAGTGAAGCATCGGAATCTAAAACTGGACTCACAGGAAAGGTTCAAATCATAGAAAGTTAGAGTGTCAGTCCTCTTGAACTTAAGTCGGCTTTGTGCCTTTTGTATTACATTCGGATGCAATATCTGTGTTTCATCGTCAATAAGAACGCCCAAGTGATACAGTAAACCTGAAGAGAAGCATTGGAATCTAAAACTGGACTCACAGGAGAGGATCAACTCATAGAAAGTTAGAGTGTCGGTCCTCTTATACTTAAGTCGGCATTGTGCCTTTTGTATTAAATTCGGATGCAATTTCTGTGTTTCATCGTAAATAAGAAGGTCCAAGGGATACAGTAAACCTGAAGTGAAGCATCGAGATCTAAAACTCGACTCACAGGAGAGGTTCAAATCCTTGAGTGTTAGAGTGTCAGTCCTCTTGTACTTAAGTCGGCATTCTGCCGTTTGTATTAGATTCAGTTGCAATTTCTGTGTTTCATCGTCAATAAGAAGGTCCAAGGGATCCAGTAAACCTGAAGTGAATCATCGGAATCTAAAACTGAACTCAGAGGAGAGGTTCAATTCATAGGAAGTTAGAGTGTCAGTCGTCTAGTACTAAGGTCGGCATTGTGCCTATTGTATTACATTTGGATGCAATACCTGTGTTTCATCGTCCAAAGGAAGGTACAAGGGATACAGTAAACCTGAAGTGAAGCATCGGAATCTAAAACTGGACTCACAGGAGAGGTTCAAATCTTAGAAAGTTAGTGTGTCAGTCCTCTTGTACTTAAGTCGGCATTATTCCTTTTTTACTAAATTCGGATTCAGTTTCTGTCTTTCATCGCCAATATGAATGTCCAAGGGATGCAATAAACCTAAAGTGAAGCATCGGAATCTAAAACTGGACTCACAGGAGATGTTCAAATCATAGAAAATTAGAGTGTCAGTCCTTTTGTACTTAAGTCAGCATTGTGCCTTTTGTATTAAATTCAGATGCAATTTCTGTGTTTCATCGTCAATAAGAAGGTCCAAGGTATACAGTAAACCTGAAGTGAAGCATCGGAATCTAAAACTGGACTCACAGGAGAGGTTGAATTCATAGAAAGTTAGAGTGTCAGGCTACTTGTACTTAAGTTGCCATTGTGCCTTTTGTATTAAATTCGGATGCAATTTCTGTGTTTCACCGTCAACAAGAAGGTCCAAGGGATACAGTAAACCTGAAGTGAAGCATCGGAATCTAAAACTGGACTCACAGGAGAGGTTCAAATCATAGAAAGTTAGAGTGTCAGTCCTCTTGTACTAAAGTCGGCATTCTGCCTTTTGTATTACATTTGGTTGCAATATCTGTGTTTCATGGACAATAAGAAGGTCCAAGGGATACAGTAAACCTGAAGTGAAGCATCGGAATCTAAAACTGGACTCACAGGAGAGGTTCAAATCATAGAAAGTTAGAGTGTCAGTCCTCTTGAACTTAAGTCGGCATTGTGCCTTTTGTATTAAATTCGGATGCAATATCTGTGTTTCATCGTCAATAAGAACGTCCAAGGGATACAGTAAACCTGAAGAGAAGCATTGGAATCTAAAACTGGACTCACAGGAGAGGATCAACTCATAGAAAGTTAGAGTGTTGGTCCTCTTATACTTAAGTCGGCATTGTGCCTTTTGTATTAAATTCGGATGCAATTTCTGTGTTTCATCGTAAATAAGAAGTTCCAAGGGATACAGTAAACCTTAAGTGAAGCATCGGAATCTAAAACTGGACTCACGGGAGAGGTTCAAATCATAGAAAGGTAAAGTGTCAGTCCTCTTGTACTTAAGTCGGCATTGTGCCTTTTGTATTAAATTCGGATGCAATTTCTGTGTTTCATCGTCAATAAGATGATAGAAGGGTTACAGTAAACCTGAAGTGAAGCATCGGAATCCAAAACTGGACTCACAGGAGAAGTTCAAATCATAGATAGTTAGAGTGTCAGTCCTCTTGTACTTATGTCGGCATTGTGCCTTGTGTAATACATTTGGATGCAATTTCTGTGTTTCATCGTCAATAAGAAGGTCCATGGGATACAGTAAACCTGAAGTGAAGCATCGGAATCTAAAACTGGACTCACAGGAGATGTTCAAATCATAGTGAGTTAGAGTGTCAGTCCTCCTGTACTTAAGTCGGCTCTGTGCCTTTTGTATTAAATTCGGATGCTATTTCTGTGTTTCATCGTCAATAAGAATGTCCAAGGGATACAGTAAACCTGAAGTGAAGCATCGGAATCTAAAACTGGACTCACAGGAGAGGTTCAAATCATAGAAAGTTAGAGTGTCAGTCCTCTTGTACTTAAGTCATCATTGTGCCTTTTGTATTAAATTCGGATGCAATTTCTGTGTTTCATCGACAATAAGAAAGTCCTAGGGATACAGTAAACCGGAAGTGAAGCATCGGAATCTAAAACTGGACTCACAGGGGAGGTTCAAATCATAGAAAGTTATAGTGTCACTCCTCTTGCACTTAAGTCGGCATTTTGCCTTTTGTATTAAATTCGGATGCAATTTCTGTGTTTCATCGTCAATAAGATGGTCCAAGGGATACAGTAAACCTGAAGTGAAGCATCGGAATCTAAAACTGGACTCACAGGAGATGTTCAAATCATAGAAAGTTAGAGTGTCAGTCCTCTTGTACTTAAGTCGGCATTGCGCCTTTTGTATTAAATTCGGATGCAATTTCTGTGTTTCATCGTCAATAAAAAGGTCCAAGGAATACAGTAAACCTGAAGTGAAGCATCGGAATCTAAAACTGGACTCACAGGAGAGGTTCAAATCATAGAAAGTTAGAGTGTCAGTCCTTTTGTACTTAAGTCAGCATTGTGCCTTTTGTATTAAATTCGGATGCAATTTCTGTGTTTCATCGTCAATAAGAAGGTCCAAGGTATACAGTAAACCTGAAGTGAAGCATCGGAATCTAAAACTGGACTCACAGGAGAGGTTGAATTCATAGAAAGTTAGAGTGTCAGGCTACTTGTACTTAAGTTGCCATTGTGCCTTTTGTATTAAATTCGGATGCAATGTCTGTGTTTCATCGTCAATAAGAAGATCCAAGGGATACAGTAAACCTGAAGTGAAGCATCGGAATCTAAAACTGGACTCACAGGAGAGGTTCAAATCATAGAAATTTAGAGTGTCAGTCCTCTAGTACTAAAGTCGGCATTGTGCCTATTGTATTACATTTGGGTGCAATACCTGTGTTTCATCGTCAAAAGGAAGGTACAAGAGATACAGTAAACCTGAAGTGAAGCATCGGAATCTAAAACTGGACTCACAGGAGAGGTTCAAATCATAGAAAGTTAGAGTGTCAGTCCTCTTGTACTTAAGTCGGCATTGTTCCTTTTTTATTAAATTCGGATGCAATTTCTGTCTTTCATCGCCAATAAGAATGTCCAAGGGATGCAGTAAACCTAAAGTGAAGCATAGGAATCTAAAACTGGAGTCACAGGAGATGTTCAAATCATAGAAAGTTAGAGTGTCAGTCCTTTTGTACTTAAGTCAGCATTGTGCCTTTTGAATTAAATTCGGATGCAATTTCTGTGTTTCATCGTCAATAAGAAGGTCCAAGGTATACAGTAAACCTGAAGTGAAGCATCGGAATCTAAAACTCGACTCACTGGAGAGGTTCAAATCATAGAAAGTTAGAGTGTGAGTCCTCTTGTACCTAAGTCGGCATTGTGCCGTTTGTATTAAATTAGGATGCAATTTCTGTGTTTCATCGTCAATACGAAGGTCCAAGGGATACAGTAAACCTGAAGTGAAGCATCGGAATCTAAAACTGGACTCACAGGAGAGGTTGAATTCATAGAAAGTTAGAGTGTCAGGCAACTTGTACTTAAGTTGCCATTGTGCCTTTTGTATGAAATTCGGATGCAATTTCTGTTTTTCACCGTCAATAAGAAGGTCCAAGGGATACAGTAAACCAGAAGTGAAGCATCGGAATCTAAAACTGGACTCACAGGAGAGGTTCAAATCATAGAAATTTAGAGTGTTAGTCCTCTTGTACTAAAGTCGGCATTCTGCCTTTTGTATTACATTTGGTTGCAATATCTGTGTTTCATGGTCAATAAGAAGGTCCAAGGGATACAGTAAACCTGAAGTGAAGCATCGGAATCTAAAACTGGACTCACAGGAAAGGTTCAAATCATAGAAAGTTAGAGTGTCAGTCCTCTTGAACTTAAGTCGGCTTTGTGCCTTTTGTATTACATTCGGATGCAATATCTGTGTTTCATCGTCAATAAGAACGCCCAAGTGATACAGTAAACCTGAAGAGAAGCATTGGAATCTAAAACTGGACTCACAGGAGAGGATCAACTCATAGAAAGTTAGAGTGTCGGTCCTCCTATACTTAAGTCGGCATTGTGCCTTTTGTATTAAATTCGGATGCAATTTCTGTGTTTCATCGTAAATAAGAAGGTCCAAGGGATACAGTAAACCTTAAGTGAAGCATCGGAATCTAAAACTGGACTCACAGGAGAGGTTCAAATCATAGAAAGGTAGAGTGTCAGTCCTCTTGTACTTAAGTCGGCATTGTGCCTTTTGTATTAAATTCGGATGCAATTTCTGTGTTTCATCGTCAATAAGACGATAGAAGGGATACAGTAAACCTGAAGTGAAGCATCGGAATCTAAAACTGGACTCACAGGAGAGGTTCAAATCATAGATAGTTAGAGTGTCAGTCCACTTGTACTTATGTCGGCATTGTGCCTTGTGTATTACATTTGGATGCAATTTCTGTGTTTCATCGTCAATAAGAAGGTCCATGGGATACAGTAAACCTGAAGTGAAGCATCGGAATCTAAAACTGGACTCACAGGAGAGGTTCAAATCATAGATAGTTAGAGTGTCAGTCCACTTGTACTTATGTCGGCATTGTGCCTTGTGTATTACATTTGGATGCAATTTCTGTGTTTCATCGTCAATAAGAAGGTCCATGGGATACAGTAAACCTGAAGTGAAGCATCGGAATGTAAAACTGGACTCACAGGAGAGGTTCAAATCATAGAAAGTTAGAGTGTCAGTCCTCTTGTACTTAAGTCGGCATTGTGCCATTTGTATTAATTTTGGATGCAATTTCTGTGTTTCAACGTCTATAAGAAGGCCCAAGGGATACAGTAAACCTGAAGTGAAGCATCGGAATCTAAAACTGGACTCACCGGAGAGGTTCAAATCATAGAAAGTTAGAGTGTCAGTCCTCTTGTACTTAAGTCGGAATTGTGCCTTTTGTATTATATTCGGATGCAATTTCTGTGTTTCATCGCCAATAATAAGGTTCAAGGGATGCAGTAAACCTGAAGAGAAGCATCGGAATCTAAAACTGGACTCACAGGAGAGGTTCAAATCATAGAAAGTTAGAGTGTCAGTTCATTTGTACTTAAGTCGGCATTGTGCATTTTGTACTAAATTCGGATGCAATTTCTGTGTTTCAATGTCAATAAGAAGGTCCAAGGTATACAGTAAACCTGAAGTGAAGCATCGGAATCTAAAACTCAACTCACAGGAGAGGTTTAAATCATAGAAAGGTAGAGTGTCAGTCCTCTTGTACTTATGTCGGCATTGTGCGTTTTGTATTAAATTCGGATGCAATTTCTGTGTTTCATCATCAATAAGAAGGTCCAAGGGGTACAGTAAACCTGAAGTGAGGCATTGGAATCTAAAACTGGACTCACAGGAGAGGTTCAAATCATAATATGTTAGAGTGTCAGTCCTTTTGTACTTTAGTCGGCATTGTGCCTTTTGTATTAAATTCGGTTGCAATTTCTGTATTTCGTCGTCAATAAGAAGGTCCAAGGGATACAAAAAACCTGAAGTGAAGCATCGGAATCTAAGACTGGACTCACAGGTGGGGTTCAAATCATAGAAAGTTAGAGTGTCAGTCCTCTTGTACTGAAGTCGGCATTGTGCCTTTTGTATTAAATTCGGATGCAATTTCTGTGTTTCATCGCAAATAAGAAGGTCCATGGGATGCAGTAAACCTGAAGTGAAGCATCGGAATCTAAATCTGGACTCACTGGAGAGGTTCATATCATAGAAAGTTAGAGTGTCAGTCCTTTTGTACTTAAGTCAGCATTGTGCCTTTTGTATTAAATTCGGATGCAATTAATGTGTTTCATCGTCAATAAGAAGGTCCAACGGATACAGTGAACCTGAAGTGTAGCATCGGAACCTAAAACTGGACTCACAGGAGAGGTTGAATTCATAGAAAGTTAGAGTGTCAGGCTACTTGTACTTAAGTTGCCATTGTGCCTTTTGTGTTAAATTCGGATGCAATGTCTGTGTTTCATCGTCAATAAGAAGGTCCAAGGGATACAGTAAACCTGAAGTGAAGCATCGGAATCTAAAACTGGACTCACAGGAGATTTTCAAATCATAGAAATTTAGAGTGTCAGTTCTCTAGTACTGAAGTCGGCATTGTGCCTTTTGTATTAAATTCGGATGCAATTTCTGTGTTTCATCGTCAATAAGAAGGTCCAAGGGATACAGTAAACCTGAAGTGAAGCATCGAGATCTAAAACTCGACTCACAGGAGAGGTTCAAATCCTTGAGTGTTAGAGTGTCAGTCCTCTTGTACTTAAGTCGGCATTCTGCCGTTTGTATTAGATTCAGTTGCAATTTCTGTGTTTCATCGTCAATAAGAAGGTCCAAGGGATCCAGTAAACCTGAAGTGAATCATCGGAATCTAAAACTGAACTCAGAGGAGAGGTTCAATTCATAGGAAGTTAGAGTGTCAGTCCACCAGTACTAAAGTCGGCATTGTGCCTATTGTATTACATTTGGATGCAATACCTGTGTTTCATCGTCAAAAGGAAGGTACAAGGGATACAGTAAACCTGAAGTGAAGCATCGGAATCTAAAACTGGACTCACAGGAGAGGTTTAAATCTTAGAAAGTTAGTGTGTCAGTCCTCTTGTACTTAAGTCGGCTTTGTGCCTTTTGTATTAAATTCGGATGCAATATCTGAGTTACATCGTCAATAAGAACGTCCAAGGGATACAGTAAACCTGAAGAGAAGCATCGATTCTCAAACTGGACTCACAGGAGAGGTTCAAATCATAGAAAGTTAGAGTGTCAGTCCTCTTGTACTTAAGTCGGCATTGTTCCTTTTTTATTAAATTCGGATGCAGTTTCTGTCTTTCATCGCCAATATGAATGTCCAAGGGATGCAATAAACCTAAAGTGAAGCATCGGAATCTAAAACTGGACTCACAGGAGATGTTCAAATCATAGCAAATTAGAGTGTCAGTCCTTTTGTACTTAAGTCAGCATTGTGCCTTTTGTATTAAATTCAGATGCAATTTCTGTGTTTCATCGTCAATAAGAAGGTCCAAGGTATACAGTAAACCTGAAGTGAAGCATCGGAATCTAAAACTCGACTCATAGGAGAGGTTCAAATCATAGTAAGTTAGAGTGTCAGTCCTCTTGGACTTAAGTCGGCATTGTGCCGTTTGTATTAAATTAGGATGCAATTTCTGTGTTTCATCGTCAATACGAAGGTCCAAGGGATACAGTAAACCTGATGTGAAGCATCGGAATCTAAAACTGGACTCACAGGAGAGGTTGAATTCATAGAAAGTTAGAGTGTCAGGCTACTTGTACTTAAGTTGCCATTGTGCCTTTTGTATTAAATTCGGATGCAATTTCTGTGTTTCACCGTCAACAAGAAGGTCCAAGGGATACAGTAAACCTGAAGTGAAGCATCGGAATCTAAAACTAAACTCACAGGAGAGGTTCAAATCATAGAAAGTTAGAGTGTCAGTCCTCTTGTACTAAAGTCGGCATTCTGCCTTTTGTATTACATTTGGTTGCAATATCTGTGTTTCATGGACAATAAGAAGGTCCAAGGGATACAGTAAACCTGAAGTGAAGCATCGGAATCTAAAACTGGACTCACAGGAGAGGTTCAAATCATAGAAAGTTAGAGTGTCAGTCCTCTTGAACTTAAGTCGGCTTTGTGCCTTTTGTATTAAATTCGGATGCAATATCTGTGTTTCATCGTCAATAAGAACGTCCAAGGGATACAGTAAACCTGAAGAGAAGCATTGGAATCTAAAACTGGACTCACAGGAAAGGATCAACTCATAGAAATTTAGAGTGTTGGTCCTCTTATACTTAAGTCGGCATTGTGCCTTTTGTATTAAATTCGGATGCAATTTCTGTGTTTCATCGTAAATAAGAAGGTCCAAGGGATACAGTAAACCTTAAGTGAAGCATCGGAATCTAAAACTGGACTCACGGGAGAGGTTCAAATCATAGAAAGGTAAAGTGTCAGTCCTCTTGTACTTAAGTCGGCATTGTGCCTTTTGTATTAAATTCGGATGCAATTTCTGTGTTTCATCGTCAATAAGATGATAGAAGGGATACAGTAAACCTGAAGTGAAGCATTGGAAACCAAAACTGGACTCACAGGAGAAGTTCAAATCATAGATAGTTAGAGTGTCAGTCCTCTTGTACTTATGTCGGCATTGTGCCTTGTGTAATACATTTGGATGCAATTTCTGTGTTTCATCGTCAATAAGAAGGTCCATGGGATACAGTAAACCTGAAGTGAAGCATCGGAATCTAAAACTGGACTCACAGGAGAGGTTCAAATCATAGTGAGTTAGAGTGTCAGTCCTCCTGTACTTAAGTCGGCTCTGTGCCTTTTGTATTAAATTCGGATGCTATTTCTGTGTTTCTTCGTCAATAAGAATGTCCAAGGGATACAGTAACCCTGAAGTGAAGCATCGGAATCTAAAACTGGACTCACAGGAGAGGTTCAAATCATAGAAAGTTAGAGTGTCAGTCCTCTTGTACTTAAGTCATCATTGTGCCTTTTGTATTAAATTCGGATGCAATTTCTGTGTTTCATCGACAATAAGAAAGTCCTAGGGATACAGTAAACCGGAAGTGAAGCATCGGAATCTAAAACTGGAATCACAGGGGAGGTTCAAATCATAGAAAGTTAGAGTGTCACTCCTCTTGCACTTAAGTCGGCATTTTGCCTTTTGTATTAAATTCGGATGCAATTTCTGTGTTTCATCGTCAATAAGATGGTCCAAGGGATACAGTAAACCTGAAGTGAAGCATCGGAATCTAAAACTGGACTCACAGGAGATGTTCAAATCATAGAAAGTTAGAGTGTCAGTCCTCTTGTACTTAAGTCGGCATTGCGCCTTTTGTATTAAATTCGGATGCAATTTCTGTGTTTCATCGTCAATAAAAAGGTCCAAGGAATACAGTAAACCTGAAGTGAAGCATCGGAATCTTAAACTGGGCTCACAAGAGAGGTTCAAACCATAGAAAGTTAGAGTGTCAGTCCACTTGTACTTAAGTCGGCATTGTGCCTTTTGTATTAAATTCGGATGCAAATTCTGTGTTTCATCGCCAATAAGAAGGTCCATGGGATGCAGTAAACCTGAAGTGAAGCATCGGAATATAAAACTGGACTCACAGGAGAGGTTCAAATCATAGAAAGTTAGAGTGTCAGTCCTTTTGTACTTAAGTCAGCATTGTGCCTTTTGTATTAAATTCGGATGCAATTTCTGTGTTTCATCGTCAATAAGAAGTTCCAAGGTATACAGTAAACCTGAAGTGAAGCATCGGAATCCAAAACTCGACATACAGGAGAGGTTCAATTCATAGAAAGGTAGAGTGTCAGTCCTCTTGTAGTTAAGTCGGCATTGTGCGTTTGGTATTAAATTCGGATGCAATTTTTGCGTTTCATCGTCAATAAGAAGGTCCAAGGGATACAGTAAACCTGAAGTGTAGCATCGGAATCTAAAACTGGACTCACAGGAGAGGTTGAATTCATAGAAAGTTAGAGTGTCAGGCTACTTGTACTTAAGTTGCCATTGTGCCTTTTGTATTAAATTCGGATGCAATGTCTGTGTTTCATCGTCAATAAGAAGGTCCAAGGGATACAGTAAACCTGAAGTGAAGCATCGGAATCTAAAACTGGACTCACAGGAGAGGTTCAAATCATAGAAATTTAGAGTGTCAGTCCTCTAGTACTAAAGTCGGCATTGTGCCTATTGTATTACATTTGGGTGCAATACCTGTGTTTCATCGTCAAAAGGAAGGTACAAGGGATACAGTAAACCTGAAGTGAAGCATCGGAATCTAAAACTGGACTCACAGGAGAGGTTCAAATCATAGAAAGTTAGAGTGCCAGTCCTCTTGTACTAAAGTCGGCATTCTGCCTTTTGTATTACATTTGGTTGCAATATCTGTGTTTCATGGTCAATAAGAAGGTCCAAGGGATACAGTAAACCTGAAGTGAAGCATCGGAATCTAAAACTGGACTCACAGGAAAGGTTCAAATCATAGAAAGTTAGAGTGTCAGTCCTCTTGAACTTAAGTCGGCTTTGTGCCTTTTGTATTACATTCGGATGCAATATCTGTGTTTCATCGTCAATAAGAACGCCCAAGTGATACAGTAAACCTGAAGAGAAGCATTGGAATCTAAAACTGGACTCACAGGAGAGGATCAACTCATAGAAAGTTAGAGTGTCGGTCCTCTTATACTTAAGTCGGCATTGTGCCTTTTGTATTAAATTCGGATGCAATTTCTGTGTTTCATCGTAAATAAGAAGGTCCAAGGGATACAGTAAACCTTAAGTGAAGCATCGGAATCTAAAACTGGACTCACAGGAGAGGTTCAAATCATAGAAAGGTAGAGTGTCAGTCCTCTTGTACTTATGTCGGCATTGTGCCTTTTGTATTAAATTCGGATGCAATTTCTGTGTTTCATCGTCAATAAGACGATAGAAGGGATACAGTAAACCTGAAGTGAAGCATCGGAATCTAAAACTGGACTCACAGGAGAGGTTCAAATCATAGATAGTTAGAGTGTCAGTCCACTTGTACTTATGTCGGCATTGTGCCTTGTGTATTATTTTTGGATGCAATTTCTGTGTTTCATCGTCAATAAGAAGGTCCATGGGATACAGTAAACCTGAAGTGAAGCATCGGAATCTAAAACTGGACTCACAGGAGAGGTTCAAATCATAGTGAGTTAGAGTGTCAGTCCTCCTGTACTTAAGTCGTCTCTGTGCCTTTTGTATTAAATTCGGATGCTATTTCTGTGTTTCATCGTCAATAAGAAAGTCCAAGGGATACAGTAAACCTGAAGTAAAGCATCGGAATCTAAAACTGGACTCACAGGAGAGGTTCAAATCATAGAAAGTTGGAGTGTCAGTCCTCTTGTACTAAAGTCGGCATTCTGCCGTTTGTATTACATTCAGTTGCATTTTCTGTGTTTCATCGTCAATAAGAAGGCCCAAGTGATACAGTAAACCTGAAGTGAATCATCGGAATCTAAAACTGGACTCACAGGAGAGGTTCAAATCGTAGAGAGTAAGGATGTCAGTTCTCTTGTACTTAAGTCGGCATTGTGCCTTTTGTATTACATTTGGATGCAATTTCTGTGTTTCATCGTCAATAAGAAGGTCCAAGGGATACAGTAAACCTGAAGTGAAGCATCGGAATCTAAAACTGGACTCACAGGAGAGGTTCAAATCATAGAATCTTAGAGTGTCAGTCCTCTTGTACTAAAGTCGGCATTCTGCCTTTTGTATTACATTTGGTTGCAATATCTGTGTTTCATGGACAATAAGAAGGTCCGAGGGATACAGTAAACCTGAAGTGAAGCATCGGAATCTAAAACTGGACTCACAGGAGAGGTTCAAATCATAGAAAGTTAGAGTGTCAGTCCTCTAGAACTTAAGTCGGCTTTGTGCCTTTTGTATTAAATTCGGATGCAATATCTGTGTTTCATCGTCAATAAGAACGTCCAAGGGATACAGTAAACTTGAAGAGAAGCATTGGAATCTAAAACTGGACTCACAGGAAAGGATCAACTCATAGAAAGTTAGAGTGTTGGTCCTCTCATACTTAAGTCGGCATTGTGCCTTTTGTATTAAATTCGGATGCAATTTCTGTGTTTCATCGTAAATAAGAAGGTCCAAGGGATACAGTAAACCTTAAGTGAAGCATCGGAATCTAAAACTGGACTCACGGGAGAGGTTCAAATCATAGAAAGGTAAAGTGTCAGTCCTCTTGTACTTAAGTCGGCATTGTGCCTTTTGTATTAAATTCGGATGCAATTTCTGTGTTTCATCGTCAATAAGATGATAGAAGGGATACAGTAAACCTGAAGTGAAGCATTGGAATCCAAAACTGGACTCACAGGAGAAGTTCAAATCATAGATAGTTAGAGTGTCAGTCCTCTTGTACTTATGTCGGCATTGTGCCTTGTGTAATACATTTGGATGCAATTTCTGTGTTTCATCGTCAATAAGAAGGTCCATGGGATACAGTAAACCTGAAGTGAAGCATCGGAATCTAAAACTGGACTCACAGGAGAGGTTCAAATCATAGTGAGTTAGAGTGTCAGTCCTCTTGTACTTAAGTCATCATTGTGCCTTTTGTATTAAATTCGGATGCAATTTCTGTGTTTCATCGACAATAAGAAAGTCCTAGGGATACAGTAAACCGGAAGTGAAGCATCGGAATCTAAAACTGGACTCACAGGGGAGGTTCAAATCATAGAAAGTTAGAGTGTCACTCCTCTTGCACTTAAGTCGGCATTTTGCCTTTTGTATTAAATTCGGATGCAATTTCTGTCTTTCATCGTCAATAAGATGGTCCAAGGGATACAGTAAACCTGAAGTGAAGCATCGGAATCTAAAACTGGACTCACAGGAGATGTTCAAGACATAGAAAGTTAGAGTGTCAGTCCTCTTGTACTTAAGTCGGCATTGCGCCTTTTGTATTAAATTCGGATGCAATTTCTGTGTTTCATCGTCAATAAAAAGGTCCAAGGAATACAGTAAACCTGAAGTGAAGCATCGGAATCTTAAACTGGACTCACAAGAGCGGTTCAAACCATAGAAAGTTAGAGTGTCAGTCCACTTGTACTTAAGTCAGCATTGTGCCTTTTGTATAAAATTCGGATGCAATTTCTGTGTTTCATCGCCAATAAGAAGGTCCATGGGATGCAGTAAACCTGAAGTGAAGCATCGGAATCTAAAACTGGACTCACAGGAGAGGTTCAAATCATAGAAAGTTAGAGTGTCAGTCCTTTTGTACTTAAGTCAGCATTGTGCCTTTTGTATTAAATTCGGATGCAATTTCTGTGTTTCATCGTCAATAAGAAGGTCCAAGGTATACAGTAAACCTGAAGTGAAGCATCGGAATCCAAAACTCGACATACAGGAGAGGTTCAATTCATAGAAAGGTAGAGTGTCAGTCCTCTTGTAGTTAAGTCGGCATTGTGCGTTTGGTATTAAATTCGGATGCAATTTTTGTGTTTCATCGTCAATAAGAAGGTCCAAGGGATACAGTAAACCTGAAGTGTAGCATCGGAATCTAAAACTGGACTCACAGGAGAGGTTGAATTCATAGAAAGTTAGAGTGTCAGGCTACTTGTACTTAAGTTGCCATTGTGCCTTTTGTATTAAATTCGGATGCAATGTCTGTGTTTCATCGTCAATAAGAAGGTCCAAGGGATACAGTAAACCTGAAGTGAAGCATCGGAATCTAAAACTGGACTCACAGGAGAGGTTCAAATCATAGAAATTTAGAGTGTCAGTCCTCTAGTACTATAGTCGGCATTGTGCCTATTGTATTACATTTGGGTGCAATACCTGTGTTTCATCGTCAAAAGGAAGGTACAAGGGATACAGTAAACCTGAAGTGAAGCATCGGAATCTAAAACTGGACTCACAGGAGAGGTTCAAATCATAGAAAGTTAGAGTGTCAGTCCTCTTGTACTAAAGTCGGCATTCTGCCTTTTGTATTACATTTGGTTGCAATATCTGTGTTTCATGGTCAATAAGAAGGTCCAAGGGATACAGTAAACCTGAAGTGAAGCATCGGAATCTAAAACTGGACTCACAGGAAAGGTTCAAATCATAGAAAGTTAGAGTGTCAGTCCTCTTGAACTTAAGTCGGCTTTGTGCCTTTTGTATTACATTCGGATGCAATATCTGTGTTTCATCGTCAATAAGAACGCCCAAGTGATACAGTAAACCTGAAGAGAAGCATTGGAATCTAAAACTGGACTCACAGGAGAGGATCAACTCATAGAAAGTTAGAGTGTCGGTCCTCTTATACTTAAGTCGGCATTGTGCCTTTTGTATTAAATTCGGATGCAATTTCTGTGTTTCATCGTAAATAAGAAGGTCCAAGGGATACAGTAAACCTTAAGTGAAGCATCGGAATCTAAAAGTGGACTCACAGGAGAGGTTCAAATCATAGAAAGGTAGAGTGTCAGTCCTCTTGTACTTAAGTCGGCATTGTGCCTTTTGTATTAAATTCGGATGCAATTTCTGTGTTTCATCGTCAATAAGACGATAGAAGGGATACAGTAAACCTGAAGTGAAGCATCGGAATCTAAAACTGGACTCACAGGAGAGGTTCAAATCATAGATAGTTAGAGTGTCAGTCCACTTGTACTTATGTCGGCATTGTGCCTTGTGTATTACATTTGGATGCAATTTCTGTGTTTCATCGTCAATAAGAAGGTCCATGGGATACAGTAAACCTGAAGTGAAGCATCGGAATCTAAAACTGGACTCACAGGAGAGGTTCAAATCATAGATAGTTAGAGTGTCAGTCCACTTGTACTTATGTCGGCATTGTGCCTTGTGTATTACATTTGGATGCAATTTCTGTGTTTCATCGTCAATAAGAAGGTCCATGGGATACAGTAAACCTGAAGTGAAGCATCGGAATCTAAAACTGGACTCACAGGAGAGGTTCAAATCATAGAAAGTTGGAGTGTCAGTCGTCTTGTACTAAAGTCGGCATTCTGCCGTTTGTATTACATTCAGTTGCATTTTCTGTGTTTCATCGTCAATAAGAAGGCCCAAGTGATACAGTAAACCTGAAGTGAATCATCGGAATCTAAAACTGGACTCACAGGAGAGGTTCAATTCGTAGAGAGTAAGGATGTCAGTCCTCTTGTACTTAAGTCGGCATTGTGCCTTTTGTATTACATTTGGATGCAATTTCTGTGTTTCATCGTAAATAAGAAGGTCCAAGGGATACAGTAAACCTTAAGTGAAGCATCGGAATCTAAAACTGGACTCACGGGAGAGGTTCAAATCATAGAAAGGTAGAGTGTCAGTCCTCTTGTACTTAAGTCGGCATTGTGCCTTTTGTATTAAATTCGGATGCAATTTCTGTGTTTCATCGTCAATAAGATGATAGAAGGGATACAGTAAACCGGAAGTGAAACATCGGAATCTAAAACTGGACTCACAGAAGAGGTTCATATCATAGACAGTTAGTGTGTCAGTCCTTTTGTACTTAAGTCGGCATTGTGCCTTTTGTATTAAATTCGGATGCAATTTCTGTGTTTCATCGTCAATAAGATGGTAGAAGGGATACAGTAAACCGGAAGTGAAACATCGGAATCTAAATCTGGACTCACAGGAGAGGTACAAATCATAGAAAGTTAGAGTGTTAGTCCTCATGTACTTATGTCGGCATTGTGCCTTTTGTATTAAATTCGGATGCAATATCTGTGTTTCATCGTCGATAAGAACGTCCAAGGGATACAGTAAACCTGAAGAGAAGCATTGGAATCTAAAACTGGACTCACAGGAGAGGATCAACTCATAGAAAGTTAGTGTGTCGGTCCTCTTATACTTAAGTCGGCATTGTGCCTTTTGTATTAAATTCGGATGCAATTTCTGTGTTTCATCGTAAATAAGAAGGTCCAAGGGATACAGTAAACCTTAAGTGAAGCATCGGAATCTAAAACTGGACTCACGGGAGAGGTTCAAATCATAGAAAGGTAGAGTGTCAGTGCTCTTGTACTTAAGTCGGCATTGTGCCTTTTGTATTAAATTCGGATGCAATTTCTGTGTTTCATCGTCAATAAGATGATAGAAGGGATACAGTAAACATGAAGTGAAGCATCGGAATCTAAAACTGGACTCACAGGAGAAGTTCAAATCATAGATAGTTAGAGTGTCAGTCCTCTTGTACTTATGTCGGCATTGTGCCTTGTGTATTACATTTGGATGCAATTTCTGTGTTTCATCGTCAATAAGAAGGTCCATGGGATTCAGTAAACCTGAAGTGAAGCATCGGAATCTAAAACTGGACTCACAGGAGAGGTTCAAATCATAGTGAGTTAGAGTGTCAATCCTCCTGTACTTAAGTCGGCTCTGTGCCTTTTGTATTAAATTCGGATGCTATTTCTGTGTTTCATCGTCAATAAGAATGTCCAAGGGATACAGTAAACCTGAAGTGAAGCATCGGAATCTAAAACTGGACTCACAGGAGAGGTTCAAATCATAGAAAGTTAGAGTGTCAGTCCTCTTGTACTTAAGTCATCATTGTGCCTTTTGTATTAAATTCGGATGCAATTTCTGTGTTTCATCGTCAATAAGAAAGTCCTAGGGATACAGTAAACCGGAAGTGAATCATCGGAATCTAAAACTGGACTCACAGGGGAGGTTCAAATCATAGAAAGTTAGAGTGTCACTCCTCTTGCACTTAAGTCGGCATTTTGCCTTTTGTATTAAATTCGGATGCAATTTCTGTGTTTCATCGTCAATAAGATGGTCCAAGGGATACAGTAAACCTGAAGTGAAGCATCGGAATCTAAAACTGGACTCACAGGAGATGTTCAAATCATAGAAAGTTAGAGTGTCAGTCCTCTTGTACTTAAGTCGGCATTGTGCCTTTTGTATTAAATTCGGATGCAATTTCTGTGTTTCATCGCCAATAAGAAGGTCCATGGGATGCAGTAAACCTGAAGTGAAGCATCGGAATCTAAAACTGGAATCACAGGAGAGGTTCAAATCATAGAAAGGTAGAGTGTCTGTCCTTTTGTACTTAAGTCAGCATTGTGCCTTTTGGATTAAATTCGGATTCAATTTCTGTGTTTCATCGTCAATAAGAAGGTCCAAGGTATACAGTAAACCTAAAGTGAAGCATCGGAATCCAAAACTCGACATACAGGAGAGGTTCAATTCATAGAAAGGTAGAGTGTCAGTCCTCTTATAGTTAAGTCGGCATTGTGCGTTTGGTATTAAATTCGGATGCAATTTCTGTGTTTCATCATCAATAAGAGGGTACAAGGGATACAGTAAACCTGAAGTGAAGCATCGGAATCTAAAACTGGACTCACAGGAGAGGTTCAAATTATAGAAAGTTAGAGTGTCAGTCCTCTTGTACTTAAGTCGGTATTGTGCCGTTTGTATTAAATTCGGATGCAATTTCTGTGTTTCATCGTCAATAAGAAGGTCCAAGGGATACAGTAAAACTGAAGTGTAGCATCGGAATCTAAAACTGGACTCACAGGAGAGGTTGAATTCATAGAAAGTTAGAGTGTCAGGCTACTTGTACTTAAGTTGCCATTGTGCCTTTTGTATTAAATTCGGATGCAATGTCTGTGTTTCATCGTCAATAAGAAGGTCCAAGGGATACAGTAAACCTGAAGTGAAGCATCGGAATCTAAAACTGGACTCACAGGAGAGGTTCAAATCATAGAAATTTAGAGTGTCAGTCCTCTAGTACTAAAGTCGGCATTGTGCCTATTGTATTACATTTGGGTGCAATACCTGTGTTTCATCGTCAAAAGGAAGGTACAAGGGATACAGTAAACCTAAAGTGAAGCATCGGAATCTAAAACTGGACTCACAGGAGAGGTTCAAATCATAGAAAGTTAGTGTGTCAGTCCTCTTGTACTTAAGTCGGCTTTGTGCCTTTTGTATTAAATTCGGATGCAATATCTGAGTTACATCGTCAATAAGAACGTCCAAGGGATACAGTAAACCTGAAGAGAAGCATCGAATCTAAAACTGGACTCACAGGAGAGGTTCAATTCATAGAATGTTAGAGTGTCGGTCCTCTTGTACTTAAGTCGGCATTGTTCCTTTTTTATTAAATTCGGATGCAATTTCTGTCTTTCATCGCCAATAAGAATGCCAAAGGGATGCAGTAAACCTAAAGTGAAGCATCGGAATCTAAAACTGGACTCACAGGACATGTTCAAATCATAGAAAGTTAGAGTGTCAGTCCTTTTGTACTTAAGTCAGCATTGTGCCTTTTGTATTAAATTCGGATGCAATTTCTGTGTTTCATCGTCAATAAGAAGGTCCAAGGTATACAGTAAACCTGAAGTGAAGCATCGGAATCTAAAACTCGACTCACTGGAGCGGTTCAAATCATAGAAGGTTAGAGTGTGAGTCCTCTTGCATTTAAGTCGGCATTGTGCCGTTTGTATTAAATTAGGATGCAATTTCTGTGTTTCATCGTCAATACGAAGGTCCAAGGGATACAGTAAACCTGAAGTGAAGCATCGGAATCTAAAACTGGACTCACAGGAGAGGTTGAATTCATAGAAAGTTAGAGTGTCAGGCAACTTGTACTTAAGTTGCCATTGTGCCTTTTGTATGAAATTCGGATGCAATTTCTGTGTTTCACCGTCAATAAGAAGTTCCAAGGGATACAGTAAACCTGAAGTGAAGCATCGGAACCTAAAACTGGACTCACAGGAGAGGTTCAAATCATAGAAAGTTAGAGTGTCAGTCCTCTTGTACTAAAGTCGGCATTCTGCCTTTTGTATTACATTTGGTTGCAATATCTGTGTTTCATGGTCAATAAGAAGGTCCAAGGGATACAGTAAACCTGAAGTGAAGCATCGAAATCTAAAACTGGACTCACACGAAAGGTTCAAATCATAGAAAGTTAGAGTGTCAGTCCTCTTGAACTTAAGTCGGCTTTGTGCCTTTTGTATTAAATTCGGATGCAATATCTGTGTTTCATCGTCAATAAGAACGTCCAAGGGATACAGTTAACCTGAAGAGAAGCATTGGAATCTAAAACTGGACTCACAGGAGAGGATCAACTCATAGAAAGTTAGAGTGTCGGTCCTCTTATACTTAAGTCGGCATTGTGCCTTTTGTATTAAATTCGGATGCAATTTCTGTGTTTCATCGTAAATAAGAAGGTCCAAGGGATACAGTAAACCTTAAGTGAAGCATCGGAATCTAAAACTGGACTCACAGGAGAGGTTCAAATCATAGAAAGGTAGAGTGTCAGTCTTCTTGTACTTAAGTCGGCATTGTGCCTTTTGTATTAAATTCGGATGCAATTTCTGTGTTTCATCGTCAATAAGACGATAGAAGGGATACAGTAAACCTGAAGTGAAGCATCGGAATCTAAAATTGGACTCACAGGAGAGGTTCAAATCATAGATAGTTAGAGTGTCAGTCCACTTGTACTTATGTCGGCATTGTGCCTTGTGTATTACATTTGGATGCAATTTCTGTGTTTCATCGTCAATAAGAAGGTCCATGGGATACAGTAAACCTGAAGTGAAGCATCGGAATCTAAAACTGGACTCACAGGAGAGGTTCAAATCATAGTGAGTTAGAGTGTCAGTCCTCCTGTACTTAAGTCTTCTCTGTGCCTTTTGTATTAAATTTGGATGCTATTTCTGTGTTTCATCGTCAATAAGAAAGTCCAAGGGATACAGTAAACCTGAAGTGAAGCATCGGAATCTAAAACTGGACTCACAGGAGAGGGTCAAATCACAGAATCTTAGAGTGTCAGTCCTCTTGTACTTAAGTCGGCTTTGTGCCTTTTGTATTAATTTCGGATGCAATATCTGTGTTTCATCGTCAATAAGAAAGTCCAAGGGATACAGTAAATCTGAAGTGAAGCATCGGAATCTAAAACTCGACTCACAGGAGAGGTTCAAATCATAGAAAGTTAGAGTGTCAGTCCTCTTGTACTTAAGTCGGCATTGTGTCTTTTGTATTAAATACGGATGCTATTTCTGTGTTTCGTCGTCAATAAGAAGGTCCAAGGGATACAGTAAACCGGAAGTGAAGCATCGGAATCTAAAACTGGACTCACAGAAGAGGTTCATATCATAGACAGTTAGTGTGTCAGTCCTTTTGTACTTAAGTCGGCATTGTGCCTTTTGTATTAAATTCGGATGCAATTTCTGTGTTTCATCGTCAATAACATGGTAGAAGGGATACTGTAAACCGGAAGTGAAACATCGGAACCTAAATCTGGACTCACAGGAGAGGTACAAATCATAGAAAGTTAGAGTGTCAGTCCTCTTGTACTTATGTCGGCATTGTGCCTTGTGTATTACATTTGGATGCAATTTCTGTGTTTCATCGTCAATAAGAAGGTCCATGCTATACAGTAAACCTGAAGTGAAGCATCGGAATCTAAAACTGGACTCACAGGAGAGGATCAAATCATAGAAAGTTAGAGTGTCAGTCCTCTTGTACTTAAGTCGGCTCTGTGCCTTTTGTATTAAATTCGGATGCAATTTCTGTGTTTCGTCGTCAATAAGAAGGTCCATGCGATACAGTAAACCTGAAGTGAAGAATCGGAATCTAAAACTGGACTCAGAGTAGAGGTTCAAATCATAGAAAGTTATAGTGTCAGTCCTCTTGTACTTAAGTCGGCATTCTGCCGTTTGTATTAAATTCAGTTGCAATTTCTGTGTTTCATCGTCAATAAGTAGATCCAAGGGATACAGTAAACCTGAAGTGAAGGATCGGAATCTAAAACTGGACTCACAGGAGAGGTTCAAATCATAGAAAGTTAGAGTGTCAGTCCTCTAGTACTAAAGTCGGCATTGTGCCTATTGTATTACATTTGGGTGCAATACCTGTGTTTCATCGTCAAAAGGAAGGTACAAGCGATACAGTAAACCTAAAGTGAAGCATCGGAATCTAAAACTGGACTCACAGGAGAGGTTCAAATCATAGAAAGTTAGTGTGTCAGTCCTCTTGTACTTAAGTCGGCTTTGTGCCTTTTGTATTAAATTCGGATGCAATATCTGAGTTACATCGTCAATAAGAACGTCCAAGGGATACAGTAAACCTGAAGAGAAGCATCGAATCTAAAACTGGACTCACAGGAGAGGTTCAAATCATAGAATGTTAGAGTGTCAGTCCTCTTGTACTTAAGTCGGCATTGTTCCTTTTTTATTAAATTCGGATGCAATTTCTGTCTTTCATCGCCAATAAGAATGTCAAAGGGATGCAGTAAACCTAAAGTGAAGCATCGGAATCTAAAACTGGACTCACAGGAGATGTTCAAATCATAGGAAGTTAGAGTGTCAGTCCTTTTGTACTTAAGTCAGCATTGTGCCTTTTGTATTAAATTCGGATGCAATTTCTGTGTTTCATCGTCAATAAGAAGGTCCAAGGTATACAGTAAACCTGAAGTGAAGCATCGGAATCTAAAACTCGACTCACTGGAGAGGTTCAAATCTTAGAAGGTTAGAGTGTGAGTCCTCTTGCACTTAAGTCGGCATTGTGCCGTTTGTATTAAATTAGGATGCAATTTCTGTGTTTCATCGTCAATACGAAGGTCCAAGGGATACAGTAAACCTGAAGTGAAGCATCGGAATCTAAAACTGGACTCACAGGAGAGGTTGAATTCATAGAAAGTTAGAGTGTCAGGCAACTTGTACTTAAGTTGCCATTGTGCCTTTTGTATGAAATTCGGATGCAATTTCTGTGTTTCACCGTCAATAAGAAGGTCCAAGGGATACAGTAAACCTGAAGTGAAGCATCGGAATCTAAAACTGGACTCACAGGAGAGGTTCAAATCATAGAAAGTTAGAGTGTCAGTCCTCTTGTACTAAAGTCGGCATTCTGCCTTTTGTATTACATTTGGTTGCAATATCTGTGTTTCATGGTCAATAAGAAGGTCCAAGGGATACAGTAAACCTGAAGTGAAGCATCGGAATCTAAAACTGGACTCACAGGAAAGGTTCAAATCATAGAAAGTTAGAGTGTCAGTCCTCTTGAACTTAAGTCGGCTTTGTGCCTTTTGTATTAAATTCGGATGCAATATCTGTGTTTCATCGTCAATAAGAACGTCCAAGGGATACAGTAAACCTGAAGAGAAGCATTGGAATCTAAAACTGGACTCACAGGAGAGGATCAACTCATAGAAAGTTAGAGTGTCGGTCCTCTTATACTTAAGTCGGCATTGTGCCTTTTGTATTAAATTCGGATGCAATTTATGTGTTTCATCGTAAATAAGAAGGTCCAAGGGATACAGTAAACCTTAAGTGAAGCATCGGAATCTAAAACTGGACTCACAGGAGAGGTTCAAATCATAGAAAGGTAGAGTGTCAGTCTTCTTGTACTTAAGTCGGCATTGTGCCTTTTGTATTAAATTCGGATGCAATTTCTGTGTTTCATCGTCAATAAGACGATAGAAGGGATACAGTAAACCTGAAGTGAAGCATCGGAATCTAAAACTGGACTCACAGGAGAGGTTCAAATCATAGATAGTTAGAGTGTCAGTCCACTTGTACTTATGTCGGCATTGTGCCTTGTGTATTACATTTGGATGCAATTTCTGTGTTTCATCGTCAATAAGAAGGTCCATGGGATACAGTAAACCTGAAGTGAAGCATCGGAATCTAAAACTGGACTCACAGGAGAGGTTCAAATCATAGTGAGTTAGAGTGTCAGTCCTCCTGTACTTAAGTCGTCTCTGTGCCTTTTGTATTAAATTCGGATGCTATTTCTGTGTTTCATCGTCAATAAGAAAGTCCAAGGGATACAGTAAACCTGAAGTGAAGCATCGGAATCTAAAACTGGACTCACAGGAGAGGTTCAAATCATAGAAAGTTGGAGTGTCAGTCCTCTTGTACTAAAGTCGGCATTCTGCCGTTTGTATTACATTCAGTTGCATTTTCTGTGTTTCATCGTCAATAAGAAGGCCCAAGTGATACAGTAAACCAGAAGTGAATCATCGGAATCTAAAACTGGACTCACAGGAGAGGTTCAAATCGTGGAGAGTAAGGATGTCAGTCCTCTTGTACTTAAGTCGGCATTGTGCCTTTTGTATTACATTTGGATGCAATTTCTGTGTTTCATCGTCAATAAGAAGGTCCAAGGGATACAGTAAACCTGAAGTGAAGCATCGCAATCTAAAACTGGACTCACAGGAGAGGTTCAAATCACAGAATCTTAGAGTGTCAGTCCTCTTGTACTTAAGTCGGCTTTGTGCCTTTTGTATTAATTTCGGATGCAATATCTGTGTTTCATCGTCAATAAGAAAGTCCAAGGGATACAGTAAATCTGAAGTGAAGCATCGGAATCTAAAACTCGACTCACAGGAGAGGTTCAAATCATAGAAAGTTAGAGTGTCAGTCCTCTTGTACTTAAGTCGGCATTGTGCCTTTTGTATTAAATGCGGATGCTATTTCTGTGTTTCGTCGTCAATAAGAAGGTCCAAGGGATACAGTAAACCGGAAGTGAAGCATCGGAATCTAAAACTGGACTCACAGAAGAGGTTCATATCATAGACAGTTAGTGTGTCAGTCCTTTTGTACTTAAGTCGGCATTGTGCCTTTTGTATTAAATTCGGATGCAATTTCTGTGTTTCATCGTCAATAAGATGGTAGAAGGGATACAGTAAACCGGAAGTGAAACATCGGAACCTAAATCTGGACTCACAGGAGAGGTACAAATCATAGAAAGTTAGAGTGTCAGTCCTCTTGTACTTAAGTCGGCATTGTGCCTTGTGTATTACATTTGGATGCAATTTCTGTGTTTCATCGTCAATAAGAAGGTCCATGCTATACAGTAAACCTGAAGTGAAGCATCGGAATCTAAAACTGGACTCACAGGAGAGGATCAAATCATAGAAAGTTAGAGTGTCAGTCCTCTTGTACTTAAGTCGGCTCTGTGCCTTTTGTATTAAATTCGGATGCAATTTCTGTGTTTCGTCGTCAATAAGAAGGTCCATGCGATACAGTAAACCTGAAGTGAAGAATCGGAATCTAAAACTGGACTCAGAGTAGAGGTTCAAATCATAGAAAGTTAGAGTGTCAGTCCTCTTGTACTTAAGTCGGCATTCTGCCGTTTGTATTAAATTCAGTTGCAATTTCTGTGTTTCATCGTCAATAAGTAGGTCCAAGGGATACAGTAAACCTGAAGTGAAGGATCGGAATCTAAAACTGGACTCACAGGAGAGGTTCAAATCATAGAAAGTTAGAGTGTCAGTCCTCTTGTACTTAAGTCGGCATTGTGCCTTTTGAATTTAATTCCGATGCAATTTCTGTGCTTCATCGTCAATAAGAAGGTCCAAGGGATACAGTAAAGCTGAAGTAAAGCATCGGAATCTAAAACTGGACTCACAGGAGAGGTTCAAATCATAGAAAGTTAGAGTGTCTGTCCTCTTGTACATAAGTCGGCATTGTGCCTTTTGTATTAAATTCGGATGCAATTTCTGTGTTTCATCGTCAATAAGTAGGTCCAAGGGATACAGTAAACCTGAAGTGAAGCCACGGAATCTAAAACTGGAATCACAGGAGAGGTTCAAATCACAGAAAGTTACAGTGTCAGTCCTCTCGTACGTATGTCGGCAAAGTGCCTTTTGTATTAAATTCGGATGCAATTTCTGTGTTTCATCGTCAATAAGAAGGTCCAAGGTATACAGTAAACCTGAAGTGAAGCATCGGAACCTGAATCTGGACTCACAGAAGAGGTTCAAATCACAGAAAGTTAGAGTGTCAGTCCTCTGGTACTTAAGTCGGCATTGTGCCCTATATATTAAATTCGGATGCAATTTCTGTGTTTGATCGTCAATAAGAAAGACCAAGTATTAAAGTGAACCTGAAGTGAAGCATCGGAATCTAAAACGGGACTCACAGGAAAGGTTCAAATCATTGAATGTTATAGTGTCAGTCCACTTGTACTTAAGTAAGCATTGTGCCTGTTGTATTAAATTCGGATTGAATTTCCGTGTTTCATCGTCAATAAGAAGGTCCAAGGGATACAGTAAACCAGAAGCGTAGCATCGGAATCTAAAAGTGGACTCACAGGAGAGATTAAATCATAGAAATTTAGAGTGTCAGTCCTCTTGTACTTAAGGTGGCAT
This sequence comes from Schistocerca americana, assembly GCF_021461395.2. Lineage (NCBI taxonomy): Eukaryota > Metazoa > Arthropoda > Insecta > Orthoptera > Acrididae > Schistocerca > Schistocerca americana. The sequence continues at coordinate 76,680,521 of NC_060130.1, forward strand.
TGTCCCTTCTGTTTTAAATTCTGATGCAATTTCTGTGCTTCGTCGTCAATAAGAAGGTCCAAGGGATACAGTAAACCTGAAGTGAAGCATCGGAATCTAAAACTGGACTCACAGTAGGGGTTCAAATCATAGAGAGTTAGAGTGTCAGTCCTCTTGTACTTCAGTCGGCATTCTGCCGTTTGTATTAAATTCAGTTGCAATTTCTGTGTTTCATCGTCAATAAGAAGGTCCAAGGGATACAGTAAACCTGAAGTGAAGCATCGGAACCTAAAACTGGACTCACAGGAGAGGTTCAAATCACAGAAAGTTAGAGTGTCAGTCCACTTGTACTTAAGTCGGCATTGTGCCTTTTGTATTAAATTCGGATGCAATTTCTGTGTTTCATCGTCAATAAGAAGGTCCGAGGGATACAGTAAACCTGAAATGAAGCATCGGAACCTAAAACTGGACTCACAGGAGAGGTCCAAATCACAGAAAGTTAGAGTGTCAGTCCTCTTGTACTTAAGTCGGCATTGTGCCTTTTGTATTAAATTTGGATGCAATTTCTGTGTTTCATCACCAATAAGAAGGTCCAAGTGATGCAGTAAAGCTGATGTGAAGCATCGGAATCTAAAACTGAACTCACAGGAGAGGTTCAAATCATAGAATGTTAGAGTGTCAGTCCTCCTGTACTTAAGTCGGCATTATGATTTTTGAATTCAATTCCGATGCAATTTCTGTGCTTCATCGTCAATAAGAAGGTCCAAAGGATACAGTAAACCTGAAGTGAAGCATCGGAATCTAAAAGTGGACTCACAGGAGAGGTTCAAATCATAGAAAGTTAGAGTGTCAGTCATCTTGAACATAAGTCGGCATTGTGCCTTTTGTATTAAATTCGGATGCAATTTCTGTGTTTCATCGTCAATAAGAAGGTCCGAGGGATACAGTAAACCTGAAGTGAAGCATCGGAATCTAAAATTGGACTCACAGGAGATTTTCAAATCATAGAAAGTTAGAGTGTCAGTCCTCTTGTACTTAAGTCGGCATTGTGCCTTTTGTATTAAATTCGGATGCAAGTTCTGTGTTTCGTCGTCAATAAGAAGGCCCAAAGAATACAGTAAACCTGAAGTGAAGCATCGGAATCCAAAACTGGACTCACAGGAGAGGTTCAAATATTAGTAAGTTAGAGTGTCAGTCCTCTTGTACTTATGTCGGCATTGTTCCTTTTGTATTAAATTCGGATGCAATTTCTGTGTTTCATCGTCAATAAGATGGTGCAAGGGGTACAGTAAACCTGAAGTGAAGCATCGGAATCTAAAACTGGACTCACAGGAGAGGTTCAAATCATAGAAAGTTAGAGTGTCAGTCCACTTGTAATTAAGTTAGTATTGTGCCTTTTGTATTAAATTCGGATGCAATTTCTGTGCTTCATCGTCAATAAGATGGTCCATGGGATACAGTAAACCTGAAGTGAAGCATCAAATTCTAAATCTTGACTCATTAGCGAGGTTCATGTCGTAGAAAGTTAGAGTGTCAGTCCGCTTGTACTTGTCGGCATTGTGCCTTTTGTATTAAATTCGGATGCTATTTCTGTGTTTCATCGTCAATACGAAGGTCCAAGAGATTCAGTAAACCTGAAGTGAAGCATCGGAATCTATAACTGGACTCACAGGAGAGGTTCAATTCATAGATAGTTAGAGTGTCAGTCCTCTTGTACTTAAGACGGCATTGTGCCTTTTGTATTAAATTCGGATGCAATTTCTGTGTTTCGTCGTCTATAAGAAGGTCCAAGTGATACAGTAAACCTGAATTGAAGAATCGAAATCTTAAACTGGACTCACAGGAGAGGTTCAAATCATAGATAATTAGAGTGTCAGTCCTCTTGTTCATAAGTCGGCATTGTGCCTTTTGTATTAAATTCGGATGCAATTTCTGTGTTTCATCGTCAATAAGTAGGTACAAGGGATACAGTAAACCTGAAGTGAAGCATCGGAATCTAAAACTGAAATCACAGGAGAGGTTCAAATCATCGAAAGTTAGAGTGTCAGTCCTCTCGTACTTATGTCGGCAAAGTGCCTTTTGTATTAAATTCGGATGCAATTTCTGTGTTTCATCGTCAATAAGAAGGTCCAAGGTATAGAGTAAACCTGAAGTGAAGCATCGGAACCTGAATCTGGACTCACAAAAGAGGTTCAAATCACAGAGAGTTAGAGTGTCAGTCCTCTGGTACTTAAGTCGGCATTGTGCCTTATGTATTAAATTCGGATGCAATTTCTGTGTTTGATCGTCAATAAGAAGGACCAAGTAATAAAGTGAACCTGAAGTGAAGCATCGGAATCTAAAACTGGACTCACAGGAAAGGTTCAAATCATTGAATGTTAGAGTGTCAGTCCACTTGTACTTAAGTGGGCATTGTGCCTGTTGTATTAAATTCAGATTGAATTTCTGTGTTTCATCGACTATAAGAAGGTCCAAGGGATACAGTAAACCTGAAGCGTAGCATCGGAATCTAAAAGTGGACTCACAGGAGAGATTAAATCATAGAAAGTTAGAGTGTCAGTCCTCTTGTGCTTAAGTCGGCATTGTGCCTTTTGTATTAAATTCAGTTGCAATTTCTGAGTTTCATCGTCAATAAGAAGGTCCGAGGGATACAGTAAACCTGAAGTGAAGCATCGGAATCTAAAACTGGAGTCACAGGAGAGGTTCAAATATTAGTAAGTTAGAATGTCAGTCCACTTGTACTTATGTCGGCATTGTTCCTTTTGTATTAAATTCGGATGCTATTTCTGTGTTTCATCCTCAATAAGAAGGTCCAAGGTATACAGTAAACTTGAAGTGAAGCATTGGAACCTAAAACTGGACTCACAGGAGAGGTTCAAATCACAGAAAGTTAGAGTGTCAGTCCACTTGTATTTAAGTCGGCATTGTGCCTTTTGTATTAAATTCGGATGCAATTTCTGTGTTTCATCGCCAATAAGAAGGTCCAAGGGATGCAGTAAACCTGAAGTGAAGCATCGGAATCTAAAATTGGACTCACAGGAGATTTTCAAATCCTAGAAAGTTAGAGTGTCAGTCCTCTTGTACTTAAGTCGGCATTGTGCCTTTTGTATTAAATTCGGATGCAAGTTCTGTGTTTCGTCGTCAATAAGAAGGCCCAAAGAATACAGTAAACCTGAAGTGAAGCATCGGAATCTAAAACTGGAGTCACAGGAGAGGTTCAAATTTTAGTAAGTTAGAGTGTCAGTCCACTTGTACTTATGTCGGCATTGTTCCTTTTGTATTAAATTCGGATGCAATTTCTGTGTTTCATCGTCAATAAGATGGTGCAAGGGGTACAGTAAACCTGAAGTGAAGCATCGGAATCTAAAATTGGACTCACAGGAGAGGTTCAAATCATAGAAAGTTAGAGTGTCAGTCCACTTGTGCCTTTTGTATTAAATTCGGATGCAATTTCTGTGCTTCATCGTCAATAAGATGGTCCATGGGATACAGTAAATCTGAAGTGAAGCATCAAAATCTAAATCTGGACTCATAGGCGAGGTTCATGTCATAGAAAGTTAGAGTGTCAGTCCTCTTGTACTTGTCGGCATTGTGCCTTTTGTATTAAATTCGGATGCTATTTCTGTGTTTCATCGTCAATAAGAAGGTCCAAGGGATTCAGTAAACCTGACGTGAAGCATCGGAATCTATAACTGGACTCAAAGGAGAGGTTCAATTCATAGATAGTTAGAGTGTCAGTCCTCTTGTACTTAAGACGGCATTGTGCCTTTTGTATTAAATTCGGATGCAATTTCTGTGTTTCGTCGTCAATAAGAAGGTCCAAGTGATACAGTAAACCTGTAGTGAAGCATCGAAATCTTAAACTGGACTCACAGGAGAGGTTCAAATCATAAATAGTTAGAGTGTCAGTCCTCTTGTTCATAAGTCGGCATTGTGCCTTTTGTATTAAATTCGGATGCAATTTCTGTGTTTCATCGTCAATAAGTAGGTACAAGGGATACAGTAAACCTGAAGTGAAGCATCGGAATCTAAAACTGAAATCACAGGAGAGGTTCAAATCATAGAAAGTTAGAGTGTCAGTCCTCTCGTACTTATGTCGGCAAAGTGCCTTTTGTATTAAATTCGGATGCAATTTCTGTGTTTCATCGTCAATAAGAAGGTCCAAGGTATAGAGTAAACCTGAAGTGAAGCATCGGAACCTGAATCTGGACTCACAAAAGAGGTTCAAATCACAGAGAGTTAGAGTGTCAGTCCTCTGGTACTTAAGTCGGCATTGTGCCTTATGTATTAAATTCGGATGCAATTTCTGTGTTTGATCGTCAATAAGAAGGACCAAGTAATAAAGTGAACCTGAAGTGAAGCATCGGAATCTAAAACTGGACTCACAGGAAAGGTTCAAATCATTAATGTTAGAGTGTCAGTCCACTTGTACTTAAGTGGGCATTGTGCCTGTTGTACTAAATTCGGATTGAATTTCTGTGTTTCATCGACTATAAGAAGGTCCAAGGGATACAGTAAACCTGAAGCGTAGCATCGGAATCTAAAAGTGGACTCACAGGAGAGATTAAATCATAGAAAGTTAGAGTGTCAGTCCTCTTGTGCTTAAGTCGGCATTGTGCCTTTTGTATTAAATTCAGTTGCAATTTCTGAGTTTCATCGTCAATAAGAAGGTCCGAGGGATACAGTAAACCTGAAGTGAAGCATCGGAATCTAAAACTGGAGTCACAGGAGAGGTTCAAATATTAGTAAGTTAGAATGTCAGTCCACTTGTACTTATGTCGGCATTGTTCCTTTTGTATTAAATTCGGATGCTATTTCTGTGTTTCATCGTCAATAAGAAGGTCCAAGGGATTCAGTAAACCTGAAGTGAAGCATCGGAATCTATAACTGGACTCACAGGAGAGGTTCAATTCATAGATGGTTAGAGTGTCAGTCCTCTTGTACTTAAGGTGGCATTGTCCCTTCTGTTCTAAATTCTTATGCAATTTCTGTGCTTCGTCGTCAATAAGAAGGTCCAAGGGATACAGTAAACCTGAAGTGAGCATCGGAATCTAAAACTGGACTCACAGTAGAGGTTCAAATCATAGAGAGTTAGAGTGTCAGTCCTCTTGTACTTCAGTCGGCATTCTGCCGTTTGTATTAAATTCAGTTGCAATTTCTGTGTTTCATCGTCAATAAGAAGGTCCAAGGGATACAGTAAACCTGAAGTGAAGCATCGGAATCTAAAACTGGACTCACAGGAGAGGTTCAAATCATAGAAAGTTAGAGTGTCAGTCCTCTTGTACTTAAGTCGGCATTGTGCCTTTTGTATTAAGTTCGGATGGAATTTCTGTGTTTCATCCTCAATAAGAAGGTCCGAGGTATACAGTAAACCTGAAGTGAAGCATTGGAACCTAAAACTGGACTCACAGGAGAGGTTCAAATCACAGAAAGTTAGAGTGTCAGTCCACTTGCACTTAAGTCGGCATTGTGCCTTTTGTATTAAATTCGGATGCAATTTCTGTGTTTCATCGCCAATAAGAAGGTCCAAGGGATGCAGTAAACCTGAAGTGAAGCATCGGAATCTAAAATTGGACTCACAGGAGATTTTCAAATCATAGAAAGTTAGAGTGTCAGTCCTCTTGTACTTAAGTCGGCATTGTGCCTTTTGTATTAAATTCGGATGCAAGTTCTGTGTTTCGTCGTCAATAAGAAGGCCCAAAGAATACAGTAAACCTGAAGTGAAGCATCGGAATCTAAAAGTGGAGTCACAGGAGAGGTTCAAATATTAGTAAGTTAAAGTGTCAGTCCACTTGTACTTATGTCGGCATTGTTCCTTTTGTATTAAATTCGGATGCAATTTCTGTGTCTCATCGTCAATAAGATGGTGCAAGGGGTACAGTAAACCTGAAGTGAAGCATCGGAATCTAAAATTGGACTCACAGGAGAGGTTCAAATCATAGAAAGTTAGAGTGTCAGTCCACTTGTACTTAAGTTGGCATTGTGCCTTTTGTATTAAATTCGTATGCAATTTCTGTGCTTCATCGTCAATAAGATGGTCCATGGGATACAGTAAACCTGAAGTGAAGCATCAAAATCTAAATCTGGACTCATAGGCGAGGTTCATGTCATAGAAAGTTAGAGTGTCAGTCCTCTTGTACTTGTCGGCATTGTGCCTCTTGTATTAAATTCCGATGCTATTTCTGTGTTTCATCGTCAATAAGAAGGTCCAAGGGATTCAGTAAACCTGACGTGAAGCATCGGAATCTATAACTGGACTCACAGGAGAGGTTCAATTCATAGATAGTTAGAGTGTCAGTCCTCTTGTACTTAAGGCGGCATTGTGCCTTTTGTATTAAATTCGGATGCAATTTCTGTGTTTCGTCGTCAATAAGAAGGTCCAAGTGATACAGTAAACCTGAAGTGAAGCATCGAAATCTTAAACTGGACTCACAGGAGAGGTTCAAATCATAGAAAGTTAGAGTGTCAGTCCTCTTGTACTTAAGTCGGCATTGTGCCTTTGTATTAATTTCGGATGCAATTTCTGTGTTTCATCGTCAATAAGAAGGTCCAAGGGGTATGGCAAAGCCGAAGTGAAGCATCGGAATCTAAAACTGGACTCACAGGAGAGGTTCAAAACATAGAAAGTAAGAGTGTCAGACCTCTTGTACATAAGTTGGCATAGTGCCTTTTGTATTAAATTCGGATGCAATTTCTGTGTTTCATCGTCAATAAGAAGGTCCAACGGTTACAGTAAACCTGAAGTGAAGCATCGGAATCTAAAACTGGACTCACAGGAGAGGTTCAAATCATAGAAAGTTAGAGTGTCAGTCGACTTGTACTTATGTTGGCATTCTGCCTTTTGTGTTAAATTCGGATGTAATTTCTGTGTTTCATCGTCAATAAGAAGGTCCATGGGATACAGTAAACCTGAAGTGAAGCATCGAAATCTAAAATTGGACTCACAGTAGAGGTTCAAATCATAGAAAATTAGAGTGTCGGTCCTCTTGTACTTATGTCGGCATTGTGCCTTTTGTATTAAGTTCGAATGCAATTTCTGTGTTTCATCGTCAATAAGAAGGTCCAAGGGATAGAGTAAACCTGATGTGAAGCATCGGAATCTATAACTGGACTCACAGGAGAGGTTCAATTCATAGAAAGTAAGAGTGTCAGTCCTATTGTACTTAAGTCGGCATTGTGCCTTTTGTATTAAATTCAGATGCAATTTCTGTGTTTCGTCGTCAATAAGAAGGTCCAAGGGATACAGTAAACCTGAAGTGAAGCATCGGAATCTAAAACTGCACTCACAGGACAAGTTCAAATCATAGGAAGTTAGAGTGTCAGTCCTCTTGTACTTAAGTCGGCATTGTGCCTTTTGTATTAAATTCAGATGCAATTTCTGTGTTTCATCGTCAATAAGAAGGTCCTAGGGATACGGTAAACCCGAAGTGAAGCATCGGAATCTAAAACTGGACCCACAGGAGAGGTTCAAATCATAGATAGTAAGAGAGTCAGTCCTCTTGTACATAAGTCGGCATTGTGCCTCTTGTATTAAATTCGGATGCAATTTCTGTGTTTCATCGTCAATACGAAGGTCCACGGGATACAGTAAATCTGAAGTGAAGCTTCGGAATCAAAAACTGGACTCACAGGAGAGGATCTAATCATAGAAAGTTAGAGTCTCAGTCCACTTGTACTTAAGTTGGCATTGTGCCTTTTGTAAAATTCGGATGCAAATTCTGTGTTTCATCGTCAATAAGAAGGTCCATGGGATAGAGTAAACCTGAAGTGAAGCATCGAAATCTAAAACTGGACTCACAGGAAAGGTTCAAATCATAGAAAGTAAGAGTGTCAGTCCCCTTGTACATAAGTCGGCATGTGTGTTTTATATTAAATTCGGATGGAATTTCTGTGTTTCATCGTCAATAGGAAGGTTCAAGGGATACAGTAAATCTGAAGTGAAGCATCGGAATCTAAAACTGGACTCACAGGAGAGGTTCATATCATAGAAAGTCAGAGTGTCAGACCTCTTGTACTTAAGTCGGCATTATGATTCTTGAATTCAATTCCGATGCAATCTCTGAGCCTCATCGTCAATAAGAAGGTCCAAAGGATACAGTAAACCTGAAGTGAAGCATCGGAATCTAAAACTGGACTCACAGGAGAGGTTCAAATCATAGAAAGTTAGAGTGTCAGTCCTCTTGTACTTATGTCGGCATTGTGCCTTTTGTATTAAATTCGGATGCAAGCTCTCTGTTTCATCGTCAATAAGATGGTGCAAGGGGTACAGTAAACCTGAAGTGAAGCATCGGAATCTAATACTGGACTCACAGGAGAGGTTCAAATCATAGAAAGTTAGAGTGTCAGTCCATTTGTATTTAAGATGGCATTGTGCCTTTTGTATTAAATTCGGATGCAATATCTGTGTTTCATCGTCAATAAGAAGGTCCATGGGATTCAGTAAACCTGAAGTGAAGCATCAAAATCTAAATCTGGACTCATAGGAGAGGTTCATATCATAGAAAGTTAGAGTGTCAGTCCTCTTGTACTTGTCGGCATTGTGCCTTTTGTATTAAATTCGGATGCTATTTCTGTGTTTCATCGACAATAAGAAGGTCCAAGGGATACAGTAAACCTGAAGTGAAGCAACGGAATCTTAAACTGAACTCACAGGAAGGTTCAAATCATAGAAAGTAAGAGTGTCAGTCCTCTTGTACATAAGTCGGCATAATGCCTTTTGTATTAAATTCGGATGCAATTTCTGTGTTTCATCGTCAATAAGAAGGTCCAAGGGATACAGTAAACCTGAAGTGAAGCATCGGAATCTAAAACTGGACTCACAGGAGAGGTTCAAATCATAGAAAGTTAGAGTGTCAGTCCACTTGTACTTATGTTGGCATTCTGCCTTTTGTGTTAAATTCGGATGCAATTTCTGTGTTTCATCGTCAATAAGAAGGTCCATGGGATACAGTAAACCTGAAGTGAAGCATCGAAATCTAAAATTGGACTCACAGTAGAGGTTCAAATCATAGAAAATTAGAGTGTCGGTCCTCTTGTGCTTATGTCGGCATTGTGCCTTTTGTATTGAATTCGAATGCAATTTCTGTGTTTCATCGTCAATAAGAAGGTCCAAGGGATACAGTAAACCTGATGTGAAGCATCGGAATCTATAACTGGACTCACAGGAGAGGTTCAATTCATAGAATGTTAGAGTGTCAGTCCTATTGTACTTAAGTCGGCATTGTGCCTTTTGTATTATATTCGGATGCTATTTCTGTGTTTCATCGACAATAAGAAGGTCCAAGGGATACAGTAAACCTGAAGTGAAGCAACGGAATCTTAAACTGAACTCACAGGAGAGGTTCAAATCATAGAAAATAAGAGTGTCAGTCCTCTTGTACATAAGTCGGCATAATGCCTTTTGTATTAAATTCGGATGCAATTTCTGTGTTTCATCGTCAATAAGAAGGTCCAAGGGATACAGTAAACCTGAAGTGAAGCATCGGAATCTAAAACTGGACTCACAGGAGAGGTTCAAATCATAGAAAGTTAGAGTGTCAGTCCACTTGTACTTATGTTGGCATTCTGCCTTTTGTGTTAAATTCGGATGCAATTTCTGTGTTTCATCGTCAATAAGAAGGTCCATGGGATACAGTAAACCTGAAGTGAAGCATCGAAATCTAAAATTGGACTCACAGTAGAGGTTCAAATCATAGAATATTAGAGTGTCGGTCCTCTTGTACTTATGTCGGCATTGTGCCTTTTGTATTAAATTCGAATGCAATTTCTGTGTTTCATCGTCAATAAGAAGGTCCAAGGGATACAGTAAACCTGATGTGAAGCATCGGAATCTATAACTGGACTCACAGGAGAGGTTCAATTCATAGAAAGTTAGAGTGTCAGTCCTATTGTACTTAAGTCGGCATTGTGCCTTTTGTATTAAATTCAGATGCAATTTCTGTGTTTCGTCGTCAATAAGAAGGTCCAAGGGATACAGTAAACCTGAAGTGAAGCATCGGAATCTAAAACTGGACTCACAGGACAGGCTCAAATCATAGGAAGTTAGAGTGTCAGTCCTCTTGTAGTTAAGTCGGCATTGTGCCTTTTGTATTAAATTCAGATGCAATTTCTGTGTTTCATCGTCAATAAGAAGGTCCTAGGGATACGGTAAACCCGAAGTGAAGCATCGGAATCTAAAACTGGACCCACAGGAGAGGTTCAAATCATAGATAGTAAGAGAGTCAGTCCTCTTGTACATAAGTCGGCATTGTGCCTCTTGTATTAAATTCGGATGCAATTTCTGTGTTTCATCGTCAATACGAAGGTCCACGGGATACAGTAAATCTGAAGTGAAGCTTCGGAATCAAAAACTGGACTCACAGGAGAGGTTCAAATCATAGAAAGTTAGAGTGTCAGTCCACTTGTACGTAAGTTGGCATTGTGCCTTTTGTAAAATTCGGATGCAATTTCTGTGTTTCATCGTCAATAAGAAGTTCCATGGGATAGAGTAAACCTGAAGTGAAGCATCGAAATCTAAAACTGGACTCACAGGAAAGGTTCAAATCATAGAAAGTAAGAGTGTCAGTCCTCTTGTACATAAGTCGGCATGTGTGTTTTATATTAAATTCGGATGGAATTTCTGTGTTTCATCGTCAATAGGAAGGTTCAAGGGATACAGTAAATCTGAAGTGAAGCATCGGAATCTAAAACTGGACTCACAGGAGAGGTTCATATCATAGAAAGTCAGAGTGTCAGACCTCTTGTACTTAAGTCGGCATTATGATTCTTGAATTCAATTCCGATGCAATCTCTGAGCCTCATCGTCAATAAGAAGGTCCAAAGGATACAGTAAACCTGAAGTGAAGCATCGGAATCTAAAACTGGACTCACAGGAGAGGTTCAAATCATAGAAAGTTAGAGTGTCAGTCCTCTTGTACTTATGTCGGCATTGTGCCTTTTGTATTAAATTCGGATGCAAGCTCTCTGTTTCATCGTCAATAAGATGGTGCAAGGGGTACAGTAAACCTGAAGTGAAGCATCGGAATCTAATACTGGACTCACAGGAGAGGTTCAAATCATAGAAAGTTAGAGTGTCAGTCCATTTGTATTTAAGATGGCATTGTGCCTTTTGTATTAAATTCGGATGCAATATCTGTGTTTCATCGTCAATAAGAAGGTCCATGGGATTCAGTAAACCTGAAGTGAAGCATCAAAATCTAAATCTGGACTCATAGGAGAGGTTCATATCATAGAAAGTTAGAGTGTCAGTCCTCTTGTACTTGTCGGCATTGTGCCTTTTGTATTAAATTCGGATGCTATTTCTGTGTTTCATCGACAATAAGAAGGTCCAAGGGATACAGTAAACCTGAAGTGAAGCAACGGAATCTTAAACTGAACTCACAGGAGAGGTTCAAATCATAGAAAGTAAGAGTGTCAGTCCTCTTGTACATAAGTCGGCATAATGCCTTTTGTATTAAATTCGGATGCAATTTCTGTGTTTCATCGTCAATAAGAAGGTCCAAGGGATACAGTAAACCTGAAGTGAAGCTTCGGAATCTAAAACTGGACTCACAGGAGAGGTTCAAATCATAGAAAGTTAGAGTGTCCGTCCACTTGTACTTAAGTTGGCATTCTGCTTTTTGTGTTAAATTCGGATGCAATTTCTGTGTTTCATCGTCAATAAGAAGGTCCAGGGGATACAGTAAACCTGAAGTGAAGCATCGGAATATAAACTGGACTCACAGTAGAGGTTCAAATCATAGAAAATTAAAGTGTCGGTCCTCTTGTACTTATGTCGGCATTGTGCCTTTTGTATTAAATTCGGATGCTATTTCTGTGTTTCATCGTCAATAAGAAGGTCCAAGGGATACAGTAAACCTGATGTGAAGCATCGGAATCTATAACTGGACTCACAGGAGAGGTTCAATTCATAGAAAGTTAGAGTGTCAGTCCTGTTGTACTTAAGTCGGCATTGTGCCTTTTGCATTAAATTCGGATGCAATATCTGTGTTTCGTCGTCAATAAGAAGGTCCAAGGGATACAGTAAACCTGAAGTGAAGCGTCGGAATCTAAAACTGGACTCACAGGAGAGGTTCAAATCATAGGAAGTTAGAGTGTCAGTCCTCTTGTACTTAAGTCGGCATTGTACCTTTTTTATTAAATTCAGATGCATATTCTGTGTTTCATCGGCAATAAGAAGGTCCTAGGGATACGGTAAACCTGAAGTGAAGCATCGGAATCTAAAACTGGACCCACAGGAAAGGTTCAAATCATAGAAAGTAAGAGTGTCAGTCCTCTTGTACATAAGTCTGCATTGTGCCTTTTGTATTAATTTCGGATGCTATTTCTGTGTTTCGTCGTCAATAAGAAGGCCCAAAGAATACAGTGAACCTGAAGTGAAGTTTCGGAATCTAAAACTGGAGTCACAGGAGAGGTTCAAATATTAGTAAGTTAGAGTGTCAGTCCACTTGTACTTATGTCGGCATTGTGCCTTTTGTATTAAATTCGGATGCTATTTCTGTTTTTCATAGTCAATAAGAAGGTCCAAGGGATTCAGTAAACCTGACGTGAAGCATCGGAATCTATAACTGGACTCACAGGAGAGGTTCAATTCATAGATAGTTAGAGTGTCAGTCCTATTGTACTTAAGTCGGCATTGTGCCTTTTGTATTAATTTCGGATGCAATTTCTGTGTTTCATCGTCAATAAGAAGGTCCAAGGGGTATGGCAAACCCGAAGTGAAGCATCGGAATCTAAAACTGGACTCACAGGAGAGGTTCAATACATAGAAAGTAAGAGAGTCATACCTCTTGTACATAAGTTGGCATAGTGCCTTTTGTATTAAATTCGGATGCAATTTCTGTGTTTCATCGTCAATAAGAAGGTCCAAGGGATACAGTAAACCTGAAGTGAAGCATCGGAATCTAAAACTGGACTCACAGGAGAGGTTCAAATCATAGAAAGTTAGAGTGTCAGTCCACTTGTACTTATGTTGGCATTCTGCCTTTTGTGTTAAATTCGGATGCAATTTCTGTGTTTCATCGTCAATAAGAAGGTCCATGGGATACAGTAAACCTGAAGTGAAGCATCGAAATCTAAAATTGGACTCACAGTAGAGGTTCAAATCATAGAATATTAGAGTGTCGGTCCTCTTGTACTTATGTCGGCATTGTGCCTTTTGTATTAAATTCGAATGCAATTTCTGTGTTTCATCGTCAATAAGAAGGTCCAAGGGATACAGTAAACCTGATGTGAAGCATCGGAATCTATAACTGGACTCACAGGAGAGGTTCAATTCATAGAAAGTTAGAGTGTCAGTCCTATTGTACTTAAGTCGGCATTGTGCCTTTTGTATTAAATTCAGATGCAATTTCTGTGTTTCGTCGTCAATAAGAAGGTCCAAGGGATACAGTAAACCTGAAGTGAAGCATCGGAATCTAAAACTGGACTCACAGGACAGGCTCAAATCATAGGAAGTTAGAGTGTCAGTCCTCTTGTAGTTAAGTCGGCATTGTGCCTTTTGTATTAAATTCAGATGCAATTTCTGTGTTTCATCGTCAATAAGAAGGTCCTAGGGATACGGTAAACCCGAAGTGAAGCATCGGAATCTAAAACTGGACCCACAGGAGAGGTTCAAATCATAGATAGTAAGAGAGTCAGTCCTCTTGTACATAAGTCGGCATTGTGCCTCTTGTATTAAATTCGGATGCAATTTCTGTGTTTCATCGTCAATACGAAGGTCCACGGGATACAGTAAATCTGAAGTGAAGCTTCGGAATCAAAAACTGGACTCACAGGAGAGGTTCAAATCATAGAAAGTTAGAGTGTCAGTCCACTTGTACGTAAGTTGGCATTGTGCCTTTTGTAAAATTCGGATGCAATTTCTGTGTTTCATCGTCAATAAGAAGTTCCATGGGATAGAGTAAACCTGAAGTGAAGCATCGAAATCTAAAACTGGACTCACAGGAAAGGTTCAAATCATAGAAAGTAAGAGTGTCAGTCCTCTTGTACATAAGTCGGCATGTGTGTTTTATATTAAATTCGGATGGAATTTCTGTGTTTCATCGTCAATAGGAAGGTTCAAGGGATACAGTAAATCTGAAGTGAAGCATCGGAATCTAAAACTGGACTCACAGGAGAGGTTCATATCATAGAAAATCAGAGTGTCAGACCTCTTGTACTTAAGTCGGCATTATGATTCTTGAATTCAATTCCGATGCAATCTCTGAGCCTCATCGTCAATAAGAAGGTCCAAAGGATACAGTAAACCTGAAGTGAAGCATCGGAATCTAAAACTGGACTCACAGGAGAGGTTCAAATCATAGAAAGTTAGAGTGTCAGTCCTCTTGTACTTATGTCGGCATTGTGCCTTTTGTATTAAATTCGGATGCAAGCTCTCTGTTTCATCGTCAATAAGATGGTGCAAGGGGTACAGTAAACCTGAAGTGAAGCATCGGAATCTAATACTGGACTCACAGGAGAGGTTCAAATCATAGAAAGTTAGAGTGTCAGTCCATTTGTATTTAAGATGGCATTGTGCCTTTTGTATTAAATTCGGATGCAATATCTGTGTTTCATCGTCAATAAGAAGGTCCATGGGATTCAGTAAACCTGAAGTGAAGCATCAAAATCTAAATCTGGACTCATAGGAGAGGTTCATATCATAGAAAGTTAGAGTGTCAGTCCTCTTGTACTTGTCGGCATTGTGCCTTTTGTATTAAATTCGGATGCTATTTCTGTGTTTCATCGACAATAAGAAGGTCCAAGGGATACAGTAAACCTGAAGTGAAGCAACGGAATCTTAAACTGAACTCACAGGAGAGGTTCAAATCATAGAAAGTAAGAGTGTCAGTCCTCTTGTACATAAGTCGGCATAATGCCTTTTGTATTAAATTCGGATGCAATTTCTGTGTTTCATCGTCAATAAGAAGGTCCAAGGGATACAGTAAACCTGAAGTGAAGCTTCGGAATCTAAAACTGGACTCACAGGAGAGGTTCAAATCATAGAAAGTTAGAGTGTCCGTCCACTTGTACTTAAGTTGGCATTCTGCTTTTTGTGTTAAATTCGGATGCAATTTCTGTGTTTCATCGTCAATAAGAAGGTCCAGGGGATACAGTAAACCTGAAGTGAAGCATCGGAATATAAACTGGACTCACAGTAGAGGTTCAAATCATAGAAAATTAAAGTGTCGGTCCTCTTGTACTTATGTCGGCATTGTGCCTTTTGTATTAAATTCGGATGCTATTTCTGTGTTTCATCGTCAATAAGAAGGTCCAAGGGATACAGTAAACCTGATGTGAAGCATCGGAATCTATAACTGGACTCACAGGAGAGGTTCAATTCATAGAAAGTTAGAGTGTCAGTCCTGTTGTACTTAAGTCGGCATTGTGCCTTTTGCATTAAATTCGGATGCAATATCTGTGTTTCGTCGTCAATAAGAAGGTCCAAGGGATACAGTAAACCTGAAGTGAAGCGTCGGAATCTAAAACTGGACTCACAGGAGAGGTTCAAATCATAGGAAGTTAGAGTGTCAGTCCTCTTGTACTTAAGTCGGCATTGTACCTTTTTTATTAAATTCAGATGCATATTCTGTGTTTCATCGTCAATAAGAAGGTCCTAGGGATACGGTAAACCTGAAGTGAAGCATCGGAATCTAAAACTGGACCCACAGGAAAGGTTCAAATCATAGAAAGTAAGAGTGTCAGTCCTCTTGTACATAAGTCTGCATTGTGCCTTTTGTATTAATTTCGGATGCTATTTCTGTGTTTCGTCGTCAATAAGAAGGCCCAAAGAATACAGTGAACCTGAAGTGAAGTTTCGGAATCTAAAACTGGAGTCACAGGAGAGGTTCAAATATTAGTAAGTTAGAGTGTCAGTCCACTTGTACTTATGTCGGCATTGTGCCTTTTGTATTAAATTCGGATGCTATTTCTGTTTTTCATAGTCAATAAGAAGGTCCAAGGGATTCAGTAAACCTGACGTGAAGCATCGGAATCTATAACTGGACTCACAGGAGAGGTTCAATTCATAGATAGTTAGAGTGTCAGTCCTATTGTACTTAAGTCGGCATTGTGCCTTTTGTATTAATTTCGGATGCAATTTCTGTGTTTCATCGTCAATAAGAAGGTCCAAGGGGTATGGCAAACCCGAAGTGAAGCATCGGAATCTAAAACTGGACTCACAGGAGAGGTTCAAAACATAGAAAGTAAGAGAGTCATACCTCTTGTACATAAGTTGGCATAGTGCCTTTTGTATTAAATTCGGATGCAATTTCTGTGTTTCATCGTCAATAAGAAGGTCCAAGGGATACAGTAAACCTGAAGTGAAGCTTCGGAATCTAAAACTGGACTCACAGGAGAGGTTCAAATCATAGAAAGTTAGAGTGTCAGTCCACTTGTACTTATGTTGGCATTCTGCCTTATGTGTTAAATTCGGATGCAATTTCTGTGTTTCATCGTCAATAAGAAGGTCCATGGGATACAGTAAAGCTGAAGTGAAGCATCGAAATCTAAAATTGGACTCACAGTAGAGGTTCAAATCATAGAAAATTAGAGTGTCGGTCCTCTTGTACTTATGTCGGCATTGTGCCTTTTGTATTAAATTCGGATGCAATTTCTGTGTTTCATCGTCAATAAGAAGGTCCAAGGGATACAGTAAACCTGATGTGAAGCATCGGAATCTATAACTGGACTCACAGGAGAGGTTCAATTCATAGAAAGTTAGTGTGTCAGTCCTATTGTACTTAAGTCGGCATTGTGCCTTTTGTATTAAATTCAGATGCAATTTCTGTGTTTCGTCGTCAATAAGAAGGTCCAAGGGATACAGTAAACCTGAAGTGAAGCATCGGAATCTAAAACTGGACTCACAGGACAGGTTCAAATCATAGGAAGTTAGAGTGTCAGTCCTCTTGTACTTAAGTCGGCATTGTGCCTTTTGTATTAAATTCAGATGCAATTTCTGTGTTTCATCGTCAATAAGAAGGTCCTAGGGACACGGTAAACCCGGAGTGAAGCATCGGAATCTAAAACTGGACCCACAGGAGAGGTTCAAATCATAGAAAGTAAGAGAGTCAGTCCTCTAGTACATAAGTCGGCATTGTGCCTTTTGTATTAAATTCGGATGCAATTTCTGTGTTTCATCGACAATACGAAGGTCCACGGGATACAGTAAATCTGAAGTGAAGCTTCGGAATCAAAAACTGGACTCACAGGAGAGGTTCAAATCATAGAAAGTTAGATTGTCAGTCCACTTATACTTAAGTTGGCATTGTGCCTTTTGTAAAATTCGGATGCAATTTCTGTGTTTCATCGTCAATAAGAAGGTCCATGGGATAGAGTAAACCTGAAGTGAAGCATCGAAATCTAAAACTGGACTCACAGGAAAGGTTCAAATCATAGAAAGTTAGAGTGTCAGTCCTCTTGTACATAAGTCGGCATGTGTGTTTTATATTAAATTCGGATGGAATTTCTGTTTTCATCGTCAATAGGAAGTTTCAAGGGATACAGTAAATCTGAAGTGAAGCATCGGAATCTAAAACTGGACTCACAGGAGAGGTTCATATCATAGAAAGTCAGAGTGTCAGACCTCTTGTACTTAAGTCGGCATTATGATTCTTGAATTCAATTCCGATGCAATCTCTGAGCCTCATCGTCAATAAGAAGGTCCAAAGGATACAGTAAACCTGAAGTGAAGCATCGGAATCTAAAACTGGACTCACAGGAGAGGTTCAAATTATAGAAAATTAGAGTGTCAGTCCTCTTGTACTTATGTCGGCATTGTGCCTTTTGTATTAAATTCGGATGCAAGCTCTGTGTTTCATCGTCAATAAGATGGTGCAAGGGGTACAGTAAACCTGAAGTGAAGCATCGGAATCTAATACTGGACTCACAGGAGAGGTTCAAATCATAGAAAGTTAGAGTGTCAGTCCATTTGTATTTAAGATGGCATTGTGCCTTTTTTATTAAATTCGGATGCAATATCTGTGTTTCATCGTCAATAAGAAGGTCCATGGGATTCAGTAAATCTGAAGTGAAGCATCAAAATCTAAATCTGGACTCATAGGAGAGGTTCATATCATAGAAAGTTAGAGTGTCAGTCCTCTTGTACTTGTCGGCATTGTGCCTTTTGTATTAAATTCGGATGCTAATTCTGTGTTTCATCGTCAATAAGAAGGTCCAAGGGATACAGTAAACCCGAAGTGCAGCATCGGAATCTAAAACTGGACTCGCAGGAGAGGTTCAAATCATAGAAAGTTCGAGTGTAAGTCCTCCTGTACTTAGGTCCGCATTGTGCCTTTTGTATTATATTTGGATGCAATTTCTGTGTTTCATCGTCAACAAGAATGTCCAAGGGATGCAGTAAAGCTGAAGTGAAGCATCGGAATCTATAACTAAACTCACAGGAGAGTTTCGAATCATAGAAAGGTAGAGTGTCAGTCCTCTTGTACTTACGTCGGCATTGTGCCTTTTGTATTAAATTCGGATGCAACTTCTGTGTTTCATCGTCAATAAGAAGGTCCAAGGGATACAGGAAACCTGAAGTGAAGCATCGGAATCTAAAACTGGACTCACAGGATAGGTTCAAATCATAGAAAGTTAGAGTGTCAGTTCTCTTGTACTTAAGTCGGCATTGTGCCTTTTGTATTAAATTTGGATGCAACTTCTGTGTTTCATCGTCAATAAGAAGGTCCAAGGGATGCAGTGAAGCTGCAGTGAAGCATCGGAATCTAAAATTGGACTCACAGAAGAGGTTCAAATCATAGAAAGTTAGAGTGTCAGTCCTCTTGTACTTAACTCGGCATTGTGCCTTTTGAATTTAATTCCGATGCAATTTCTGTGCCTCATCGTCAATACGAAGGTCCAAGGTACACAGTAAACCTTAAGTGAAGCATCGGAATCTAAAACTGAACTCACAGGATAGGTTCAAATCATACAAAGTTAGAATGTCAGTCCTCTTGTACTTTAGTCGGCATTGTGCCTTTTGTATTAAATTCGAATGCAATTTCTGTGTTTCATCGTCAATAATAAGGTCCCAGGGATACAGTAAACCTGAAGTGAAGCATCGTAATCTAAAACTGGACTCACAGGAGAGGTTCAAATCATAGAAAGTTAGAGTGTCAGTCCTCTTGAACTTAAGTCGGCATTGTGCCTTTTGTATTACATTCGGATGCAATTTCTGTGTTTCATCGTCAGTAAGAAGGTCCAAGGGATACAGTAAACATGAAGTAAAGCATCGGAATCTAAAACTGGACTCACAGGAGAGGTTCAAATCATAGAAAGTTAGAGTCTCAGTCCTCTTGTACTTAAGTCGGCTTTGTGCTTTTTGTATTAAATTCGGATGTAATTTCTGTGTTTCATTGTCAATAAGAAGGTCCAAGGGATACAGTAAACCTGAAGTGAAGCATCGGAGTCTAAAACTGGACTCACAGGAGAGGTTCAAATCATAGAAAGTTAGAGCGTCAGTTCTCCTGTACCTAAGTCAGCATTGTGCCTTTTGTATTAAATTCGGATGGAATTTCTGTGCTTCATCGTCAATAAGAAGGTCCAAGGGATATAGTAAACCTGAAGTGGAGCATCCGAATCTAAAACTGGACTCACAGGAGAGGTTCAAAGCATAGAAAATTAGAGTGTCAGTCCTCTTGGACTTAAGTCGGCATTGTGCCGTTTGTATTAAATTCGGATGCTAATTCTGTGTTTCATCGGCAATAAGAAGGTCCAAGGGATACAGTAAACCTGAAGTGAAGCATCGGAATCTAAAACTGGACTCACAGGAGAGGTTCAAATCATAGAAAGTTAGAGTGTAAGTTCTCCTGTACCTAAGTCAGCATTGTGCCTTTTGTATTAAATTCGGATGGAATTTCTGAGCTTCATCATCAATAAGAAGGTCCAAGGGATACAGTAAACCTGAAGTGAAGCATAGGAATCTAAAACTGGACTCACAGGAGAGGTTCAAATCATAGAAAGTTAGAGTGACAGTCCTCTTGTACTTAAGTCGGCATTGTGCTTTTTGTATTAAATTCGGATGCAATTTCTGTGTTTCATCGTCAATAAGAAGGTCCAAGGCATACAGTAAACCTGAAGTGAAGCATCGGAATCTGAAAATGGACTCACAGGATAGGGTCAAATCATAGAAAGTTAGAGTGTCACTCCTCTTGTACTTAAGTCGGCATTGTTCCTTTTGTATTAAATTCGGATGCAATTTCTGTGTTTCATCGTCAATAAGAGGGTCCAAGGCATACAGCAAACCTGAAGTTAAGCATCGGAATCTAAAACTGCACTCACAGGAGAGGTTCAAATCATAGAAAGTTAGAGTGTCAGTTCTCCTGTACCTAAGTCAGCATTGTGCCTTTTGTATTAAATTCGGATGGAGTTTCTGTGCTTCATCGTCAATAAGAAGGTCCAAGGGATACAGTACACCTGAAGTTAAGCATCGTAATCTAAAACTTTACTCACAGTAGAGGTTCAAATCATAGAAAGTTAGAGTGTCAGTCCTCCTGTACTTATGTCGGCATTGTGCATTTTTTATTAATTTCGGATGCAATTTCTGTCTTTCTTCGTCAATAAGAAGGTCCCAGGGATACAGTAAACCTGAAGTAAAGCATCGGAATCTAAAACTGGACTCACAGGAGAGGTTCAAATCATAGAAAGTTAGAGTGTCAATCCTCTTGTACTTAAGTCGGCATTGTGCCTTTTGTATTAAATTCGGATGCAATGTCTGTGTTCCATCGTCAATAAGAAGGTCCACGCGATACAGTAAACCTGAAGTGAAGCATCGGAATCTGAAAATGGACTCACAGGATAGGTTCAAATCATAGAAAGTTAGAGTGTCACTCCTCTTGTACTTAAGTAGGCATTGTTCCTTTTGTATTAAATTCGGATGCAATTTCTGTGTTTCATCGTCAATAAGAAGGTCCAAGGCATACAGTAAACCTGAAGTGAAGCATCGGAATCTAAAACTAGACTCACAGGATAGGTTCAAATCATAGAATGATAGATTGTCAGTCCTCTTGTACTTAAGTCGGCATTGTGCCTTTTGTATTAAATTCGGAAGCAATCTCTGTTTTTCATCGTCAATAGGAGGGTCCAACAGATCGGTAACTGAAACTGGACTGACAGGAGAGGTTGAAATCATAGAAAGTTAGAGTGTCAGTCCTCGTGTACTTAAGTCGGCATTGTGCCATTTGTTTTAAGTTCGGATGCAATGTCTGTGTTTCATCGTCAATAAGAAGGTACAAGGGATACAGTAAACCTATAGTGACGCATCGTAATCTAAGACTGGACTCACAGGAGAGGTTCAAATCATAGAAAGTCAGAGTGTCAGTCCTCCTGTGCTTAAGTCGGAATTGTTCCTTTTGTATTAAATTCGGATGCAATTTCTGTGTTTCATCGTCAATAAGAAGGTCCAAGGCATACAGTAAACCTGAAGTGAAGCATCGGAATCTAAAACTGGACTCACAGGAGAGGTTCAAATCATAGAAAGTTAGAGTGTCAGTCCTCTTGTACTTAAGTCGACATTGTGCCTTTTGTATTAAATTCGGATGCAATTTCTGTGTTTCATCGTCAATAAGAAGGTCCAAGGGATATAGTAAACCTGAAGTGAAGCATCCGAATCTAAAGCTGGACTCACAGAAGAGGTTCAAATCATAGAAAGTTAGAGTGTCAGTCCTCTTGTACTTAAGTCGGCATTGTGCCTTTTGTATTAAATTCGGATGCAATTTCTGTGTTTCATCGTCAATAACAAGGTCCAAGGGATACAGTAAACCTGATGTGAAGCATCGGAATCTAAAACTGGACTCACAGGAGAGGTTCAAATCATAGAAAGTTAGAGTGTCAGTCTTCCTGTACTTAAGTTGGCATTGTGCATTTTGCATTATATTTGGATGCAATTTCTGTGTTTCATCGTCAACAATAACGTCCAAGGGATGCAGTAAAGCTGAAGTGAAGCTTCGGAATCTAAAACTGGACTCACAGGAGATGTTCAAAGCATAGAAAGCTAGAGTGTCAGTCCTCTTGTACTTAAGTCGACATTGTGCCTTTTGTATTAAATTCGGATGCAATTTCTGTGTTTCATCGTCAATAAGAAGGTCCAAGGGATACAGTAAACCTGAATTGAAGCATCGGAATCTAAAGCTGGACTCACAGGAGAGGTTGAAGTCATAGAAAGTTAGGGTGTTAGTCCTCTTGTACTTAAGTCGGCATTGTGCCTTTTGTATTAAATTCGGATGGTATTTTTGTGTTTCATCGTCAATAACAAGGTCCAAGGGATACAGTAAACCTGAAGTGAAGCATCGGAATCTAAAACTGGACTCACGGGAGAGGTTCAAATCATAGAAAGTAAGAGTGTCAGTCCTCTTGCACTTAAGTCGGCATTGTGCCTTTTGTATTAAATTCGGATGCAATTTCTGTGTTTAATCGTCAATAAGAAGGTCGAAGGGATACAGTAAACCTGAAGTGAAGCTTCGGGATCTGAAACTGGACTCACAGGATAGGTTCAAATCATAGATTGTTAAAGTGTCAGTTCTCTTGTACTTAAGTCGGCATTGTGCCTTTTGTATTAAATTCGGATGCAATCTCTGTGTTGCATCGTCAATAAGAAGGTCCAAGGGATACAGTAAACCTGAAGTGAAGCATCGGAATCTAAAACTGGACCCACAGAAGAGGTTCAAATCATAGAAAGTTAGAGTGTCTGTCCTCTTGTACTTAAGTTGGCATTGAGCCTTTTGTATTAAATTCGGATGCAATTTCTGTGTTTCATCGTCAATAAGAAGGTCCCCGGGTAACAGTAAACCTGAAGTGAAGCATCGGAATCTAAAACTGGACTCACAGGGGAGGTTCAAATCATAGAAAGATAGAGTGTCAGTCCTCTTGTACTTAACTCGGCATTGTGCCTTTTGAATTTAATACCGATGCAAATTCTGTGCCTCATCGTCAATACGAAGGTCCAAGGTACACAGTAAACCTGAAGTGAAGATTCGGAATCTAAAACTGGACTCACAGGATAGGTTCAAATCGTAGGAAAATAGAGTGTCAGTCCTCTTGTACTTTTGTCGGCATTGTGCCTTTTGTATTAAATTCGAATGCAATTTCTGTGTTTCATCGTCAATAATAAGGTCCCAGGGATACAGTAAACCTGAAGTGAAGTATCGTAATCCAATACTGGACTCACAGGAGAGGTTTAAATCATAGAAAGTTAGAGTGTCAGTCCTCTTGAACTTAAGTCGCCATTGTGCCTTTTGTATTAAATTCGGATGCAATTTCTGTGTTTCATCGTCAATAATAAGGTCCAAGGGATACAGTAAACATGAAGTAAAGCATCGGAATCCAAAACTGGACTCACAGGAGAGGTTCAAATCATAGAAAATTAGAGTTTCAGTCCTCTTGTACTAAGTCGACTTTGTGCTTTTTGTATTAAATTCGGATGTAATTTCTGTGTTTCATTGTCAATAAGAAGGTCCAAGGGATACAGTAAACCTGAAGTGAAGCATCGGAATCTAAAACTGGACTCACAGGAGAGGTTCAAATCATAGAAAGTTAGAGTGTCAGTCCTCGTGTACTTAAGTCGGCATTGTGCCATTTGTTTTAAATTCGGATGCAATGTCTGTGTTTCATCGTCAATAAGAAGGTACAAGGGATACAGAAAACCTATAGTGACGCATCGTAATCTAAGACTGGACTCACAGGAGAGGTTCAAATCATAGAAAGTCAGAGTGTCAGTCCCCCTGTGCTTAAGTCGGAATTGTTCCTTTTGTATTAAATTCGGATGCAATTTCTGTGTTTCATCGTCAATAAGAAGGTCCAAGGCATACAGTAAACCTGAAGTGAAGCATCGGAATCTAAAACTGGACTCACAGGAGAGGTTCAAATCATAGAAAGTTAGAGTGTCAGTCCTCTTGTACTTAAGTCGACATTGTGCCTTTTGTATTAAATTCGGATGCAATTTCTGTGTTTCATCGTCAATAAGAAGGTCCAAAGGATATAGTTAACCTGAAGTGAAGCATCGGAATCTAAAGCTGGACTCACAGGAGAGGTTCAAATCATAGAAAGTTAGAGTGTCAGTCCTCTTGTACTTAAGTCGGCATTGTGCCTTTTGTATTTAATTCGGATGCAATTTCTGTGTTTCATCGTCAATAACAAGGTCCAAGGGATACAGTAAACCTGATGTTAAACATCGGAATCTAAAACTGGACTCACAGGAGAGGTTCAAATCATAGAAAGTTAGAGTGTCAGTCTTCCTGTACTTAAGTTGGCATTGTGCCTTTTGCATTATATTTGGATGCAATTTCTGTGTTTCATCGTCAACAATAACGTCCAAGGGATACAGTAAAGCTGAAGTGAAGCATCGGAATCTAAAACTGGACTCACAGGAGATGTTCAAAGCATAGAAAGCTAGAGTGTCAGTCCTCTTGTACTTAAGTCGACATTGTGCCTTTTGTATTAAATTCGGATGCAATTTCTGTGTTTCATCGTCAATAAGAAGGTCCAAATGATACAGTAAACCTGAATTGAAGCATCGGAATCTAAAGCTGGACTCTCAGGAGAGGTTGAAGTCATAGAAAGTTAGGGTGTTAGTCCTCTTGTACTTAAGTCGGCATTGTGCCTTTTGTATTAAATTCGGATGGTATTTTTGTGTCTCATCGTCAATAACAAGGTCCAAGGGATACAGTAAACCTGAAGTGAAGCATCGGAATCTAAAACTGGACTCACGGGAGAGGTTCAAATCATAGAAAGTAAGAGTGTCAGTCCTCTTGTACTTAAGTCGGCATTGTGCCTTTTGTATTAATTTCGGATGCAATTTCTGTGTTTAATCGTCAATAAGAAGGTCGAAGGGATACAGTAAACCTGAAGTGAAGCATCGGAATCTAAAACTGGACTCACAGGAGAGGTTCGAATCATAGAACGGTAGAGTGTCAGTCCTCTTGTACTTAAGTCGGCATTGTGCCTTTTGTATTAAATTCGGATGCAACTTCTGTGTTTCATCGTCAATAACAAGGTCCAAGGGATACAGGAAACCTGAAGTGAAGCTTCGGGATCTGAAACTGGACTCACAGGATAGGTTCAAATCATAGATTGTTAAAGTGTCAGTTCTCTTGTACTTAAGTCGGCATTGTGCCTTTTGTATTAAATTCGGATGCAATCTCTGTGTTGCATCGTCAATAAGAAGGTCCAAGGGATACAGTAAACCTGAAGTGAAGCATCGGAATCTAAAACTGGACCCACAGAAGAGGTTCAAATCATAGAAAGTTAGAGTGTCTGTCCTCTTGGACTTAAGTCGGCTTTGTGCCGTTTGTATTAAATTCGGATGCTAATTCTGTGTTTCATCGGCAATAAGAAGGTCCAAAGGATACAGTAAACCTGAAGTGAAGCATCGGAATCTAAAACTGGACTCACAGGAGAGGTTCAAATCATAGAAAGTTAGAGTGTCAGTTCTCCTGTACCTAATTCAGCATTGTGCCTTTTGTATTAAATTCGGATGGAATTTCTGTGCTTCATCGTCAATAAGAAGGCCAAGGGATACCGTAAACCTGAAGTGAAGCATCGTAATCTAAAACTTTACTCACAGGAGAGGTTCAAATCATAGAAAGTTAGAGTGTCAGTCCTCCTTTACTTATGTCGGCATTGTGCACTTTTTATTAGTTTCGGTTGCAATTTCTGTGTTTCTTCGTCAATAAGAAGGTCCCCGGGTAACAGTAAACCTGAAGTGAAGCATCGGAATCTAAAACTGGACCCACAGAAGAGGTTCAAATCATAGAACGGTAGAGTGTCAGTCCTCTTGTACTTAAGTCGGCATTGTGCCTTTTGTATTAAATTCGGATGCAACTTCTGTGTTTCATCGTCAATAACAAGGTCCAAGGGATACAGGAAACCTGAAGTGAAGCTTCGGGATCTGAAACTGGACTCACAGGATAGGTTCAAATCATAGATTGTTAAAGTGTCAGTCCTCTTGTACTTAACTCGGCATTGTGCCTTTTGAATTTAATACCGATGCAAATTCTGTGCCTCATCGTCAATACGAAGGTCCAAGGTACACAGTAAACCTGAAGTGAAGCATCGGAATCTAAAACTGGACTCACAGGATAGGTTCAAATCGTAGGAAATAAGAGTGTCAGTCCTCTTGTACTTTTGTCGGCATTGTGCCTTTTGTATTAAATTCGAATGCAATTTCTGTGTTTCATCGTCAATAATAAGGTCCCAGGGATACAGTAAACCTGAAGTGAAGTATCGTAATCCAAAACTGGACTCACAGGAGAGGTTTAAATCATAGAAAGTTAGAGTGTCAGTCCTCTTGAACTTAAGTCGGCATTGTGCCTTTTGTATTAAATTCGGATGCAATTTCTGTGTTTCATCGTCAATAAGAAGGTCCAAGGGATACAGTAAACATGAAGTAAAGCATCGGAATCCAAAACTGGACTCACAGGAGAGGTTCAAATCATAGAAAATTAGAGTTTCAGTCCTCTTGTACTAAGTCGACTTTGTGCTTTTTGTACTAAATTCGGATGTAATTTCTGTGTTTCATTGTCAATAAGAAGGTCCAAGGGATACAGTAAACCTGAAGTGAAGCATCGGAATCTAAAACTGGACTCACAGGAGAGGTTCAAATCATAGAAAGTTAGAGTGTCAGTTCTCCTGTACCTAAGTCAGCATTGTGCCTTTTGTATTAAAATCGGATGGAATTTTTGTGCTTCAACGTCAATAAGAAGGTCCAAGGGATTCAGTAAACCTGAAGTGGAGCATCGGAATATAAAACTGGACTCACAGGAGAGGTTCAAAGCATAGAAAATTAGAGTGTCAGTCCTCTTGGACTTAAGTCGGCTTTGTGCCGTTTGTATTAAATTCGGATGCTAATTCTGTGTTTCATCGGCAATAAGAAGGTCCAAAGGATACAGTAAACCTGAAGTGAAGCATCGGAATCTAAAACTGGACTCACAGGAGAGGTTCAAATCATAGAAAGTTAGAGTGTCAGTTCTCCTGTACCTAATTCAGCATTGTGCCTTTTGTATTAAATTCGGATGGAATTTCTGTGCTTCATCGTCAATAAGAAGGCCAAGGGATACCGTAAACCTGAAGTGAAGCATCGTAATCTAAAACTTTACTCACAGGAGAGGTTCAAATCATAGAAAGTTAGAGTGTCAGTCCTCCTTTACTTATGTCGGCATTGTGCACTTTTTATTAGTTTCGGTTGCAATTTCTGTGTTTCTTCGTCAATAAGAAGGTCCCAGGGATACAGTAAACCTGAACTGAAGCATCGGAATCTAAAACTGGACTCACAGGAGAGGTTCATATCATAGAATGTTAGAGTGACAGTCCTCTTGTACTTAAGTCGGCATTGTGCCTTTTGTATTAAATTCGGATGCAATGTCTGTGTTCCATCGTCAATAAGAAGGTCCAAGCGATACAGTAAACCTGAAGTGAAGCATCGGAATATGAAAATGGACTCACAGGATAGGTTCAAATCATAGATAATTAGAGTGTCAGTTCTCTTGTACTGAAGTCGGCATTGTGCCTTTTGTATTAAATTCGGTTGCAATCTCTGTATTTCATCGTCAATAAGCGGGTCCAAGAGATCGGTATCTGAAACTAGACTCATTGGAGAGGTTAAAATCATGGAAAGTTAGAGTGTCAGTCCTCCTGTACTTAAGTCGGCATTGTTCCTTTTGTATTAAATTGAGATGCAACTTCTGTGTTTCATCGTCAATATTAAGGTCCCAAAGATACAGTAAACCTGAAGTGAAGCATCGGAATCTAAAACTGGACTCACAGAATAGGTTCAAATCATAGTAAGTTAGAGTGTCACTCCTCTTGTACTTAAGTCGGCATTGTTCCCTTTGTATTAAATTCGGATGCAATTTCTGTGTTTCATCGTCAATAAGAAGGTCCAAGGCATACAGTAAACCTGAAGTGAAGAATCGGAATCTAAAACTGGACTCACAGGAGAGGTTCAAATCATAGAAATTTAGAGTGAGAGTCCTCTTGTACTTAAGTCTGAATTGTGCCTTTTGTATTAAATTCGGATGCAATTTCTGTGTTTCATCGTCAATAAGAAGGTCCCAAGGATACAGTAAACCTGAAGTGAAGCATCGGAATCTGAAAATGGACTCACAGGATAGGTTCGAATCATAGAAAGTTAGAGTGTCAGTTCCCTTGTACTTAAGTCGGCATTGTTCCTTTTGTATTGAATTCGGATGCAATCTCTGTTTTTCATCGTCAATAAGAGGGTCCAAGAGATCGGTATCTGAAACTGGACTCACAGGAAAGGTTAAAATCATGGAAAGTTAGAGTGTCAGTTCTCTTGTACTTAAGTCGGCATTGTGCCTTTTGTATTAAATTCGGATGCAATCTCTGTGTTTCATCGTCAATAAGAAGGTCCAAGGGATACAGTAAACCTGAAGTGAAGCATTGGAATCTAAAACTGGACTCACAGGAGAGGTTCAAATCATAGAAATTTCGAGTGAGAGTCCTCTTGTACTTAAGTCTGAATTGTGCCCTTTGTATTAAATTCGGATGCAATATCTGTGTTTCATCGTCAATAAGAAGGTCCAACGGTTACAGTATACATTAAGTGCAGCATCGGAATCTAAAACTGGACTCACAGGAGAGGTTAAAATCATGGAAAGTTTGAGTGTCAGTCCTCTTGTACTTAAGTCGGCATTGTGCCTTTTGTATTAAATTCAGATGCAATTCCTGTGTTTCATCATCAATAAGAAGGTCCAAGGGATACAGTAAACCTGAAGTGAAGCATCGGAATCTAAAACTGGACTCACAGGAGAGGTTCGAATCATAGAAAGTTAGAGTGTCGGTCCTCTTGTACTTAAGTCGGCATTGTGCCTTTTGTATTAAATTCTTATTCCATTTCTGTGTTTCATCGTCATTAAGAATGTCCAAGGTATACAGGAAAGCTGAAGTGAAGCATCGGAATCTGAAAATGGACTCACAGGATAGGTTCAAATCATAGAAAGTTAGAGTGTCAGTCCTCCTTTACTTATGTCGGCATTGTGCATTTTTTATTAATTTCGGATGCGATTTCTGTGTTTCTTCGTCAATAAGAAGGTCCCAGGGATACAATAAACCTGAAGTGAAGCATCGGAATCTAAAACTGGACTCACAGGAGAGGTTCAAATCATAGAAAGTTAGAGTGACAGTCCTCTTGTACTTAAATCGGCATTGTGCTTTTTGTATTAAATTCGGATGCAATTTCTGTGTTCCATCGTCAATAAGAAGGTCCAAGCGATACAGTAAACCTGAAGTGAAGCATCGGAATCTGAAAATGGACTCACAGGATAGGTTCAAATCATAGAAAGTTAGAGTGACAGTCCTCTTGTACTTAAGTCGGCATTGTGCTTTTTGTATTAAATTCGGATGCAATTTCTGTGTTTCATCGTCAATAAGAAGGTCCAAGGGATACAGTAAACCTGAAGTGACGCATCGTAATCTAAAACTTCACTCACTGGAGAGGTTAAAATCATAGAAAGTTAGCGTGTCAGTCCTCCTGTACTTATGTCGGCATTGTGCATTTTTTATTAATTTCGGATGCAATTTCTGTGTTTCTTCGTCAATAAGAAGGTCCCAGGGATACAGTAAACCTGAAGTAAAGCATCGGTATCTAAAACTGGACTCACAGGAGAGGTTCAAATCATAGAAAGTTAGAGTGTCAATCCACTTGTACTTAAGTCGGCATTGTGCCTTTTGAATTAAATTCGGATGCAATGTCTGTGTTCCATCGTCAATACGAAGGTCCAAGCGATACAGTAAACCTGAAGTGAAGCATCGGAATCTGAAAATGGACTCACAGGATAGGTTCAAATCATAGAAAGTTAGAGTGTCACTCCTCTTGTACTTAAGTCGGCATTGTTCCTTTTGTATTAAATTCGGATGCAATTTCTGTGTTTCATCGTCAATAAGAGGGTCCAAGGCATACAGCAAACCTGAAGTTAAGCATCGTAATCTAAAACTTTACTCACAGTAGAGGTTCAAATCATAGAAATTTAGAGTGTCAGTCCTCCTGTACTTATGTCGGCATTGTGCATTTTTTATTAATTTCGGATGCAATTTCTGTCTTTCTTCGTCAATAAGAAGGTCCCAGGGATACAGTAAACCTGAAGTAAAGCATCGGAATCTAAAACTGGACTCACAGGAGAGGTTCAAATCATAGAAAGTTAGAGTGTCAATCCTCTTGTACTTAAGTCGGCATTGTGCCTTTTGTATTAAATTCGGATGCAATGTCTATGTTCCATCGTCAATAAGAAGGTCCAAGCGATACAGTAAACCTGAAGTGAAGCATCGGAATCTGAAAATGGACTCACAGGATAGGTTCAAATCATAGAAAGTTAGAGTGTCACTCCTCTTGTACTTAAGTAGGCATTGTTCCTTTTGTATTAAATTCGGATGCAATTTCTGTGTTTCATCGTCAATAAGAAGGTCCAAGGCATACAGTAAACCTGAAGTGAAGCATCGGAATCTAAAACTAGACTCACAGGATAGGTTCAAATCATAGAATGATAGCTTGTCAGTCCTCTTGTACTTAAGTCGGCATTGTGCCTTTTGGATTAAATTCGGATGCAATCTCTGTTTTTCATCGTCAATAGGAGGGTCCAACAGATCGGTATCTGAAACTGGACTGACAGGAGAGGTTAAAATCATGGAAAGTTAGAGTGTCAGTCCTCGTGTACTTAAGTCGGCATTGTGCCATTTGTTTTAAATTAGGATGCAATGTCTGTGTTTCATCGTCAATAAGAAGGTACAAGGGATACAGTAAACCTATAGTGACGCATCGTAATCTAAGACTGGACTCACAGGAGAGGTTCAAATCATAGAAAGTCATAGTGTCAGTCCTCCTGTGCTTAAGTCGGAATTGTTCCTTTTGTATTAAATTCGGATGAGATTTCTGTGTTTCATCGTCAATAAGAAGGTCCAAGGCATACAGTAAACCTGAAGTGAAGCATCGGAATCTAAAACTGGACTCACAGGAGAGGTTCAAATCATAGAAAGTTAGAGTGTCAGTCCTCTTGTACTTAAGTCGACATTGTGCCTTTTGTATTAAATTCGGATGCAATTTCTGTGTTTCATCGTCAATAAGAAGGTCCAAGGGATATAGTAAACCTGAAGTGAAGCATCGGAATCTAAAGCTGGACTCACAGGAGAGGTTCAAATCATAGAAAGTTAGAGTGTCAGTCCTGTTGTACTTAAGTCGGCATTGTGCCTTTTGTATTAAATTCGGATGCAATTTCTGTGTTTCATCGTCAATAACAAGGTCCAAGGGATACAGTAAACCTGATGTGAAGCATCGGAATCTAAAACTGGACTCACAGGAGAGGTTCAAATCATAGAAAGTTAGAGTGTCAGTCTTCCTGTACTTAAGTTGGCATTGTGCCTTTTGCATTATATTTGGATGCAACTTCTGTGTTTCATCGTCAACAATAACGTCCAAGGGATACAGTAAAGCTGAAGTGAAGCATCGGAATCTAAAACTGGACTCACAGGAGATGTTCAAAGCATAGGAAGCTAGAGTGTCAGTCCTCTTGTACTTAAGTCGACATTGTGCCTTTTGTATTAAATTCGGATGCAATTTCTGTGTTTCATCGTCAATAAGAAGGTCCAAGGGATACAGTAAACCTGAATTGAAGCATCGGAATCTAAAGCTGGACTCACAGGAGAGGTTGAAGTCATAGAAAGTTAGGGTGTTAGTCCTCTTGTACTTAAGTCGGCATTGTGCCTTTTGTATTAAATTCGGATGGTATTTTTGTGTTTCATCGTCAATAGCAAGGTCCAAGGGATACAGTAAACCTGAAGTGAAGCATCGGAATCTAAAACTGGACTCACGGGAGAGGTTCAAATCATAGAAAGTAAGAGTGTCAGTCCTCTTGTACTTAAGTCGGCATTGTGCCTTTTGTATTAAATTCAGATGCAATTTCTGTGTTTAATCGTCAATAAGAAGGTCGAAGTTATACAGTAAACCTGAAGTGAAGCATCGGAATCTAAAACTGGACTCACAGGAGACGTTCGAATCATAGAACGATAGAGTGTCAGTCCTCTTGTACTTAAGTCGGCATTGTGCCTTTTGTATTAAATTCGTATGCAACTTCTGTATTTCATCGTCAATAACAAGGTCCAAGGGATACAGGAAACCTGAAGTGAAGCTTCGGGATCTGAAACTGGACTCACAGGATAGGTTCAAATCATAGATTTTTAAAGTGTCAGTTCTCTTGTACTTAAGTCGGCATTGTGCCTTTTGTATTAAAATCGGATGCAATCTCTGTGTTGCATCGTCAATAAGAAGGTCCAAGGGATACAGTAAACCTGAAGTGAAGCATCGGAATCTAAAACTGGACCCACAGAAGAGGTTCAAATCATAGACAGTTAGAGTGTCTGTCCTCTTGTACTTAAGTCGGCATTGAGCCTTTTGTATTAAATTCGGATGCAATTTCTGTGTTTCATCGTCAATAAGAAGGTCCCCGGGTAACAGTAAACCTGAAGTGAAGCATCGGAATCTAAAACTGGACTCACAGGAGAGGTTCAAATCATAGAAAGATAGAGTGTCAGTCCTCTTGTACTTAACTCGGCATTGTGCCTTTTGAATTTAATACCGATGCAAATTCTGTGCCTCATCGTCAATACGAAGGTCCAAGGTACACAGTAAACCTGAAGTGAAGCATCGGAATCTAAAACTGGACTCACAGGATAGGTTCAAATCGTAGGAAAATAGAGTGTCAGTCCTCTTGTACTTTTGTCGGCATTGTGCCTTTTGTATTAAATTCGAATGCAATTTCTGTGTTTCATCGTCAATAATAAGGTCCCAGGGATACAGTAAACCTGAAGTGAAGTATCGTAATCCAAAACTGGACTCACAGGAGAGGTTTAAATCATAGAAAGTTAGAGTGTCAGTCCTCTTGAACTTAAGTCGGCATTGTGCCTTTTGTATTAAATTCGGATGCAATTTCTGTGTTTCATCGTCAATAAGAAGGTCCAAGGGATACAGTAAACATGAAGTAAAGCATCGGAATCCAAAACTGGACTCACAGGAGAGGTTCAAATCATAGAAAATTAGAGTTTCAGTCCTCTTGTACTAAGTCGACTTTGTGCTTTTTGTATTAAATTCGGATGTAATTTCTGTGTTTCATTGTCAATAAGAAGGTCCAAGGGATACAGTAAACCTGAAGTGAAGCATCGGAATCTAAAACTGGACTCACAGGAGAGGTTCAAATCATAGAAAGTTAGAGTGTCAGTTCACCTGTACCTAAGTCAGCATTGTGCCTTTTGTATTAAAATCGGATGGAATTTTTGTGCTTCAACGTCAATAAGAAGGTCCAAGGGATTCAGTAAACCTGAAGTGGAGCATCGGAATATAAAACTGGACTCACAGGAGAGGTTCAAAGCATAGAAAATTAGAGTGTCAGTCCTCTTGGACTTAAGTCGGCTTTGTGCCGTTTGTATTAAATTCGGATGCTAATTCTGTGTTTCATCGGCAATAAGAAGGTCCAAGGGATACAGTAAACCTGAAGTGAAGCATCGGAATCTAAAACTGGACTCTCAGGAGAGGTTCAAATCATAGAAAGTTAGAGTGTCAGTTCTCCTGTACCTAATTCAGCATTGTGCCTTTTGTATTAAATTCGGATGGAATTTCTGTGCTTCATCGTCAATAAGAAGGCCAAGGGATACCGTAAACCTGAAGTGAAGCATCGTAATCTAAAACGTTACTCACAGGAGAGGTTCAAATCATAGAAAGTTAGAGTGTCAGTCCTCCTTTACTTATGTCGGCATTGTGCACTTTTTATTAGTTTCGGTTGCAATTTCTGTGTTTCTTCGTCAATAAGAAGGTCCCAGGGATACAGTAAACCTGAACTGAAGCATCGGAATCTAAAACTGGACTCACAGGAGAGGTTCATATCATAGAATGTTAGAGTGACAGTCCTCTTGTACTTAAGTCGGCATTGAGCCTTTTGTATTAAATTCGGATGCAATTTCTGTGTTTCATCGTCAATAAGAAGGTCCCCGGGTAACAGTAAACCTGAAGTGAAGCATCGGAATCTAAAACTGGACTCACAGGAGAGGTTCAAATCATAGAAAGATAGAGTGTCAGTCCTCTTGTACTTAACTCGGCATTGTGCCTTTTGAATTTAATACCGATGCAAATTCTGTGCCTCATCGTCAATACGAAGGTCCAAGGTACACAGTAAACCTGAAGTGAAGCATCGGAATCTAAAACTGGACTCACAGGATAGGTTCAAATCGTAGGAAAATAGAGTGTCAGTCCTCTTGTACTTTTGTCGGCATTGTGCCTTTTGTATTAAATTCGATTGCAATTTCTGTGTTTCATCGTCAATAATAAGGTCCCAGGGATACAGTAAACCTGAAGTGAAGTATCGTAATCCAAAACTGGACTCACAGGAGAGGTTTAAATCATAGAAAGTTAGAGTGTCAGTCCTCTTGAACTTAAGTAGGCATTGTTCCTTTTGTATTAAATTCGGATGCAATTTCTGTGTTTCATCGTCAATAAGAAGGTCCAAGGCATACAGTAAACCTGAAGTGAAGCATCGGAATCTAAAACTAGACTCACAGGATAGGTTCAAATCATAGAATCATAGCTTGTCAGTCCTCTTGTACTTAAGTCGGCATTGTGCCTTTTGGATTAAATTCGGATGCAATCTCTGTTTTTCATCGTCAATAGGAGGGTCCAACAGATCGGTATCTGAAACTGGACTGACAGGAGAGGTTAAAATCATGGAAAGTTAGAATGTCAGTCCTCGTGTACTTAAGTCGGCATTGTGCCATTTGTTTTAAATTCGGATGCAATGTCTGTGTTTCATCGTCAATAAGAAGGTACAAGGGATACAGTAAACCTATAGTGACGCATCGTAATCTAAGACTGGACTCACAGGAGAGGTTCAAATCATAGAAAGTCATAGTGTCAGTCCTCCTGTGCTTAAGTCGGAATTGTTCCTTTTGTATTAAATTCGGATGCAATTTCTGTGTTTCATCGTCAATAAGAAGGTCCAAGGCATACAGTAAACCTGAAGTGAAGCATCGGAATCTAAAACTGGACTCACAGGAGAGGTTCAAATCATAGAAAGTTAGAGTGTCAGTCCTCTTGTACTTAAGTCGACATTGTGCCTTTTGTATTAAATTCGGATGCAATTTCTGTGTTTCATCGTCAATAAGAAGGTCCAAGGGATATAGTAAACCTGAAGTGAAGCATCGGAATCTAAAGCTGGACTCACAGGAGAGGTTCAAATCATAGAAACTTAGAGTGTCAGTCCTGTTGTACTTAAGTCGGCATTGTGCCTTTTGTATTAAGTTCGGATGCAATTTCTGTGTTTCATCGTCAATAACAAGGTCCAAGGGATACAGTAAACCTGATGTGAAGCATCGGAATCTAAAACTGGACTCACAGGAGAGGTTCAAATCATAGAAAGTTAGAGTGTCAGTCTTCCTGTACTTAAGTTGGCATTGTGCCTTTTGCATTATATTTGGATGCAATTTCTGTGTTTCATCGTCAACAATAACGTCCAAGGGATACAGTAAAGCTGAAGTGAAGCATCGGAATCTAAAACTGGACTCACAGGAGATGTTCAAAGCATAGGAAGCTAGAGTGTCAGTCCTCTTGTACTTAAGTCGACATTGTGCCTTTTGTATTAAATTCGGATGCAATTTCTGTGTTTCATCGTCAATAAGAAGGTCCAAGGGATACAGTAAACCTGAATTGAAGCATCGGAATCTAAAGCTGGACTCACAGGAGAGGTTGAAGTCATAGAAAGTTAGGGTGTTAGTCCTCTTGTACTTAAGTCGGCATTGTGCCTTTTGTATTAAATTCGGATGGTATTTTTGTGTTTCATCGTCAATAGCAAGGTCCAAGGGATACAGTAAACCTGAAGTGAAGCATCGGAATCTAAAACTGGACTCACGGGAGAGGTTCAAATCATAGAAAGTAAGAGTGTCAGTCCTCTTGTACTTAAGTCGGCATTGTGCCTTTTGTATTAAATTCGGATGCAATTTCTGTGTTTAATCGTCAATAAGAAGGTCGAAGTTATACAGTAAACCTGAAGTGAAGCATCGGAATCTAAAACTGGACTCACAGGAGAGGTTCGAATCATAGAACGATAGAGTGTCAGTCCTCTTGTACTTAAGTCGGCATTGTGCCTTTTGTATTAAATTCGGATGCAACTTCTGTATTTCATCGTCAATAACAAGGTCCAAGGGATACAGGAAACCTGAAGTGAAGCTTCGGGATCTGAAACTGGACTCACAGGATAGGTTCAAATCATAGATTGTTAAAGTGTCAGTTCTCTTGTACTTAAGTCGGCATTGTGCCTTTTGTATTAAATTCGGATGCAATCTCTGTGTTGCATCGTCAATAAGAAGGTCCAAGGGATACAGTAAACCTGAAGTGAAGCATCGGAATCTAAAACTGGACCCACAGAAGAGGTTCAAATCATAGAAAGTTAGAGTGTCTGTCCTCTTGTACTTAAGTCGGCATTGAGCCTTTTGTATTAAATTCGGATGCAATTTCTGTGTTTCATCGTCAATAAGAAGGTCCCCGGGTAACAGTAAACCTGAAGTGAAGCATCGGAATCTAAAACTGGACTCACAGGAGAGGTTCAAATCATAGAAAGATAGAGTGTCAGTCCTCTTGTACTTAACTCGGCATTGTGCCTTTTGAATTTAATACCGATGCAAATTCTGTGCCTCATCGTCAATACGAAGGTCCAAGGTACACAGTAAACCTGAAGTGAAGCATCGGAATCTAAAACTGGACTCACTGGATAGGTTCAAATCGTAGGAAAATAGAGTGTCAGTCCTCTTGTACTTTTGTCGGCATTGTGCCTTTTGTATTAAATTCGAATGCAATTTCTGTGTTTCATCGTCAATAATAAGGTCCCAGGGATACAGTAAACCTGAAGTGAAGTATCGTAATCCAAAACTGGACTCACAGGAGAGGTTTAAATCATAGAAAGTTAGAGTGTCAGTCCTCTTGAACTTAAGTCGGCATTGTGCCTTTTGTATTAAATTCGGATGCAATTTCTGTGTTTCATCGTCAATAAGAAGGTCCAAGGGATACAGTAAACATGAAGTAAAGCATCGGAATCCAAAACTGGACTCACAGGAGAGGTTCAAATCATAGAAAATTAGAGTTTCAGTCCTCTTGTACTAAGTCGACTTTGTGCTTTTTGTATTAAATTCGGATGTAATTTCTGTGTTTCATTGTCAATAAGAAGGTCCAAGGGATACAGTAAACCTGAAGTGAAGCATCGGAATCTAAAACTGGACTCACAGGAGAGGTTCAAATCATAGAAAGTTAGAGTGTCAGTTCACCTGTACCTAAGTCAGCATTGTGCCTTTTGTATTAAAATCGGATGGAATTTTTGTGCTTCAACGTCAATAAGAAGGTCCAAGGGATTCAGTAAACCTGAAGTGGAGCATCGGAATATAAAACTGGACTAACAGGAGAGGTTCAAAGCATAGAAAATTAGAGTGTCAGTCCTCTTGGACTTAAGTCGGCTTTGTGCCGTTTGTATTAAATTCGGATGCTAATTCTGTGTTTCATCGGCAATAAGAAGGTCCAAGGGATACAGTAAACCTGAAGTGAAGCATCGGAATCTAAAACTGGACTCACAGGAGAGGTTCAAATCATAGAAAGTTAGAGTGTCAGTTCTCCTGTACCTAATTCAGCATTGTGCCTTTTGTATTAAATTCGGATGGGATTTCTGTGCTTCATCGTCAATAAGAAGGCCAAGGGATACCGTAAACCTGAAGTGAAGCATCGTAATCTAAAACGTTACTCACAGGAGAGGTTCAAATCATAGAAAGTTAGAGTGTCAGTCCTCCTTTACTTATGTCGGCATTGTGCACTTTTTATTAGTTTCGGTTGCAATTTCTGTGTTTCTTCGTCAATAAGAAGGTCCCAGGGATACAGTAAACCTGAACTGAAGCATCGGAATCTAAAACTGGACTCACAGGAGAGGTTCATATCATAGAATGTTAGAGTGACAGTCCTCTTGTACTTAAGTCGGCATTGTGCCTTATGTATTAAATTCGGATGCAATGTCTGTGTTCCATCGTCAATAAGAAGGTCCAAGCGATACAGTAAACCTGAAGTGAAGCATCGGAATATGAAAATGGACTCACAGGATAGGTTCAAATCATAGAAAATTAGAGTGTCAGTTCTCTTGTACTTAAGTCGCATTGTGCCTTTTGTATTAAATTCGGTTGCAATCTCTGTATTTCATCGTCAATAAGCGGGTCCAAGAGATCGGTATCTGAAACTAGACTCACTGGAGAGGTTAAAATCATGGAAAGTTAGAGTGTCAGTCCTCCTGTACTTAAGTCGGCATTGTTCCTTTTGTATTAAATTGAGATGCAACTTCTGTGTTTCATCGTCAATATGAAGGTCCCAAAGATACAGTAAACCTGAAGTGAAGCATCGGAATCTAAAACTGGACTCACAGAATCGGTTCAAATCATAGTTAGTTAGAGTGTCACTCCTCTTGTACTTAAGTCGGCATTGTTCCCTTTGTATTAAATTCGGATGCAATTTCTGTGTTTCATCGTCAATAAGAAGGTCCAAGGCATACAGTAAACCTGAAGTGAAGAATCGGAATCTAAAACTGGACTCACAGGAGAGGTTCAAATCATAGAAATTTAGAGTGAGAGTCCTCTTGTACTTAAGTCTGAATTGTGCCTTTTGTATTAAATTCGGATGCAATTTCTGTGTTTCATCGTCAATAAGAAGGTCCCAAGGATACAGTAAACCTGAAGTGAAGCACCGGAATTTAAACTGGACTCACAGGATAGGTTCATATCATAGTAAGTTTGAGTGTCACTCCTCTTGTACTTAAGTCGGCATTGTTCCCTTTGTATTAAATTCGGATGCAATTTCTGTGTTTCATCGTCAATAAGAAGGTCCAAGGCATACAGTAAACCTGAAGTGAAGAATCGGAATCTAAAACTGGACTCACAGGAGAGGTTCAAATCATAGAAATTTAGAGTGAGAGTCCCTCTTGTACTTAAGTCTGAATTGTGCCCTTTGTATTAAATTCGGATGCAATATCTGTGTTTCATCGTCAATAAGAAGGTCCAACGGTTACAGTATACATGAAGTGCAGCATCGGAATCTAAAACTGGACTCACAGGAGAGGTTAAAATCATGGAAAGTTTGAGTGTCAGTCCTCTTGTACTTAAGTCGGCATTGTGGCTTTTGTATTAAATTCAGATGCAATTCCTGTGTATCATCATCAATAAGAAGGTCCAAGGGATACAGTAAACCTGAAGTGAAGCATCGGAATCTAAAACTGGACTCACAGGAGAGGTTCGAATCATAGAAAGTTAGAGTGTCGGTCCTCTTGTACTTAAGTCGGCATTGTGCCTTTTGTATTAAATTCGGATGCAACCGCTGTGTTTCATCGTCAATAAGAAGGTCCAAGGGATGCAGTATACCTGAAGTGAAGCATCGGAATCTAAAATTGGACTCACAGGATAGGTTCAAATTCATAGAAAGATAGAGTGTCACTTCTCTTGTACTTAAGTCGGCATTGTGCCTTTTGTATTAAATTCGGCTGCAATCTCTGTGTTTCATCGTCAATAAGAAGGTCCAAGGGATACAGTAAACCTGAAGTGAAGCATCGGAATCTATAACTGGACTCACAGGAGAGGTTCAAATCATAGAAAGTTAGAGTGTCAGTCCTCTTGCACTTAAGTCGACATTGTGCCTTTTGTAATAAATTCGGATGCAATTTCTGTGTTTCATCGTCAATAAGAAGGTCCAAGGGATACAGTAAACCTGAAGTGGAGCATCGGAATCTAAAGGTGGACTCACAGGAGAGGTTCAAATCATAGAAAGTTAGAGTGTCAGTCCTCTTGTAATTAAGTCGGCATTGTGCCGTTTGTATTAAATTGGGATGCAATATCTGTGTTTCAGCGTCAATAAGAAGGTCCAAGGGATACAGTAAACCTGAAGTGCAGCATCGGAATCTAAAACTGGAATCGCAGGAGAGGTTCAAATCATAGAAAGTTAGAGTGTAAGTCCTCCTGTACTTAAGTCGGCATTGTGCCTTTTGAATTAAATTCGGATGCTATTTCTGTGTTTCATCGTCAACAAGATGGTCCTAGGTATACAGTATATCTGAAGTGAAGCATCGGAATCTAAAACTGGACTCACAGGTGAGGTTCAAATCATAGAAAGTTAGAGTGTCATTCCTCTTGTACTTAAGTCGGCATTGGGCCTTTTGTATTAAATTCGGATGCAATTTCTGTGATTCATCGTCAATAACAAGGTCCCAGGGATACAGTAAACCTCATGTGAAGCATCGGAATCTAAAACTGGTCTCACAGGAGAGGTTCAAATCATAGAAAGTTAGAGTGTCAGTCTTCCTGTACTTAAGTTGGCATTGTGCCTTTTGTATTAAATTCGGATGCAATTTCTGTGTTTCATCGTCAATAAGAAGGTCCAAGGGATACAGTAAACCTGAAGTGAAGCATCGGAATCTAAAACTGGACTCACAGGAGAGGTTCAAATCATAGAGAGTTAGAGTTTCAGTCCTCTTGTACTTAAGTCGGCTTTGTGCTTTTTGTATTAAATTCGGATGTAATTTCTGTGTTTCATTGTCAATAAGAAGGTCCAAGGCATACAGTAAACCTGAAGTGAAGCATCGGAATCTAAAACTGGACTCACAGGATAGGTTCAAATCATAGAAAGTTAGAGTGTCAGTTCTCTTGTACTTAAGTCGGCATTGTGCCTTTTGTATTAAATTCGGATGCAATCTCTGTGTTTCATCGTCAATAAGAAGGTCCAAGGGATACAGTAAACCTGAAGTGAAGCATCGGAATCTATAACTGGACTCACAGGAGAGGTTCAAATCATAGAATGTTAGAGTGTCAGTCCTCTTGTACTTAAGTCGACATTGTGCCTTTTGTATTAAATTTGAATGCAATTTCTGTGTTTCATCGTCAATAAGAAGGTCCAAGGGATACAGTTAATATGAAGTGAAGCATCGGAATCTAAAACTGGACTCACAGGAGAGGTTCAAATCATAGAAAATTAGAGTGTCAGTCCTCTTGGACTTAAGTCGGCTTTGTGCCGTTTGTATTAAATTCGGATGCTAATTCTGTGTTTCATCGGCAATAAGAAGGTCCAAGGGATACAGTAAACCTGAAGTGAAGCATCGTAATCTAAAACTTTACTCACAGGAGAGGTTCAAATCATAGAAAGTTAGAGTGTCAGTCCTCCTGTACTTATGTCGGCATTGTGCATTTTTTATTAATTTCGGATGCAATTTCTGTGTTTCCTCGTCAATAAGAAGGTCCCAGGGACACAGTAAACCTGAAGTAAAGCATCGGAGTCTAAAACTGGACTCACAGAAGAGGTTCAAATCATAGAAAGTTAGAGTGTCAATCCTCTTGTATTTAAGTCGGCATTGTGCCTTTTGTATTAAATTCGGATGCAATGTCTGTGTTCCATCGTCAATAAGAAGGTCCAATCGATACAGTAAACCTGAAGTGAAGCATCGGAATATGAAAATGGACTCACAGGATAGGTTCAAATCATAGAAAATTAGAGTGTCAGATGTCTTGTACTTAAGTCGGCATTGTGCCTTTTGGATTAAATTCAGTTGCAATCTCTGTATTTCATCGTCAATAAGCGGGTCCAAGAGATCGGTATCTGAAACTAGACTCACTGGAGAGGTTAAAATCATGGAAAGTTAGAGTGTCAGTCCTCCTGTACTTAAGTCGGCATTGTTCCTTTTGTATTAAATTGAGATGCAACTTCTGTGTTTCATCGTCAATATGAAGGTCCCAAAGATACAGTAAACCTGAAGTGAAGCATCGGAATCTAAAACTGGACTCACAGAATAGGTTCAAATCATAGTAAGTTAGAGTGTCACTCCTCTTGTACTTAAGTCGGCATTGTTCCCTTTGTATTAAATTCGGATGCAATTTCTGTGTTTCATCGTCAATAAGAAGGTCCAAGGCATACAGTAAACCTGAAGTGAAGAATCGGAATCTAAAACTGGACTCACAGGATAGGTTCAAATCATAGAATGATAGATTGTCAGTCCTCTTGTACTTAAGTCGGCATTGTGCCTTTTGTATTAAATTCGGATGCAATTTCTGTGTTTCATCGTCAATAAGAAGGTCCCAGGGATACAGTAAACCTGAAGTGAAGCATCGGAATTTAAACTGGACTCACAGGATAGGTTCATATCATAGTAAGTTTGAGTGTCACTCCTCTAGTACTTAAGTCGGCATTGTGCCTTTTGTATTAAATTCGGATGCAATGTCTCTGTTCCATCGTCAATAACAAGGTCCAAGCGATACAATAAACCTGAAGTGAAGCATCGGAATCTGAAAATGGACTCACAGGATAGGTTCGAATCATAGAAAGTTAGAGTGTCAGTTCCCTTGTACTTAAGTCGGCATTGTTCCTTTTGTATTGAATTCGGATGCAATCTCTGTTTCTCATCGGCAATAACAGGGTCCAAGAGATCGGTATCTGAAACTGGACTCACAGGAAAGGTTAAAATCATGGAAAGTTAGAGTGTCAGTTCTCTTGTACTTAAGTCGGCATTGTGCCTTTTGTGTTAAATTCGGATGCAATCTCTGTGTTTCATCGTCAATAAGAAGGTCCAAGGGATACAGTAAACCTGAAGTGAAGCATCGGAATCTAAAACTGGACTCACAGGAGAGGTTCAAATCATAGAAATTTAGAGTGACAGTCCTCTTGTACTTAAGTCGGCATTGTGCCTTTTGTATTAAATTCGGATGCCACCGCTGTGTTTCATCGTCAATAAGAAGGTCCAAGGGATACAGTATACCTGAAGTGAAGCATCGGAATCTAAAATTGGACTCACAGGATAGGTTCAAATCATAGAAAGATAGAGTGTCACTTCTCTTGTACTTAAGTCGGCATTGTGCCTTTTGTATTAAATTCGGTTGCAATCTCTGTGTTTCATCGTCAATAAGAAGGTCCAAGGGATACAGTAAACCTGAAGTGAAGCATCGGAATCTATAACTGGACTCACAGGAGAGGTTCAAATCATAGTAAGTTAGAGTGTCAGTCCTCTTGCACTTAAGTCGACATTGTGCCTTTTGTATTAAATTCGGATGCAATTTCTGTGTTTCAACGTCAATAAGAAGGTCCAAGGGATACAGTAAACCTGAAGTGGAGCATCGGAATCTAAAGGTGGACTCACAGGAGAGGTTCAAATCATAGAAAGTTACAGTGTCAGTCCTCTTGTAATTAAGTCGGCATTGTGCCGTTTGTATTAAATTGGGATGCAATATCTGTGTTTCATCGTCAATAAGAAGGTCCAAGGGATACAGTAAACCTGAAGTGAAGCATCGGAATCTAAAACTGGACTCACAGGAGAGGTTCGAATCATAGAAAGTTAGAGTGTCGGTCCTCTTGTACTTAAGTCGGCATTGTGCCTTTTGTATTAAATTCGGATGCAACCACTGTGTTTCATCGTCAATAAGAAGGTCCAAGGGATACAGTATACCTGAAGTGAAGGATCGGAATCTAAAATTGGACTCACAGGATAGGTTCAAATCATAGAAAGATAGAGTGTCACTTCTCTTGTACTTAAGTCGGCATTGTGCCTTTTGTATTAAATTCGGTTGCAATCTCTGTGTTTCATCGTCAATAAGAAGGTCCAAGGGATACAGTAAACCTGAAGTGAAGCATCGGAATCTATAACTGGACTCACAGGAGAGGTTCAAATCATAGAAAGTTAGAGTGTCAGTCCTCTTGCACTTAAGTCGACATTGTGCCTTTTGTATTAAATTCGGATGCAATTTCTGTGTTTCATCGTCAATAAGAAGGTCCAAGGGATACAGTAAACCTGAAGTGGAGCATCGGAATCTAAAGGTGGACTCACAGGAGAGGTTCAAATCATAGAAAGTTAGAGAGTCAGTCCTCTTGTAATTAAGTCGGCATTGTGCCGTTTGTATTAAATTGGGATGCAATATCTGTGTTTCATCGTCAATAAGAAGGTCCAAGGGATACAGTAAACCTGAAGTGCAGCATCGGAATCTAAAACTGGAATCGCAGGAGAGGTTCAAATCATAGAAAGTTAGAGTGTAAGTCCACCTGTACTTATGTCGGCATTGTGCCTTTTGTATCAAATTCGGATGCTATTTCTGTGTTTCATCGTCAACAAGATGGTCCAAGGTATACAGTAAATCTGAAGTGAAGCATCGGAATCTAAAACTGGACTCACAGGTGAGGTTCAAATCATAGAAAGTTAGAGTGTCAGTCCTCTTGTACTTGAGTCGGCATTGGGCCTTTTGTATTAAATTCGGATGCAATTTCTGTGTTTCATCGTCAATAACAAGGTCCCAGGGATACAGTAAACCTGATGTGAAGCATCGGAATCTAAAACTGGACTCACAGGAGAGGTTCAAATCATAGAAAGTTAGAGTGTCAGTCTTCCTGTACTTAAGTTGGCATTGTGCCTTTTGTATTAAATTCGGATGCAATTTCTGTGTTTCATCGTCAATAAGAAGGTCCAAGGGATACAGTAAACCTGAAGTGAAGCATCGGAATCTAAAACTGGACTCACAGGATAGGTTCAAATCATAGAAAGTTAGAGTGTCAGTTCTCTTGTACTTAAGTCGGCATTGTGCCTTTTGTATTAAATTCGGATGCAATCTCTGTGTTTCATCGTCAATAAGAAGGTCCAAGGGATACAGTAAACCTGAAGTGAAGCATCGGAATCTATAACTGGACTCACAGGAGAGGTTCAAATCATAGAATGTTAGAGTGTCAGTCCTCTTGTACTTAAGTCGACATTGTGCCTTTTGTATTAAATTCGGATGCAATTTCTGTGTTTCATCGTCAATAAGAAGGTCCAAGGGATACAGTTAATATGAAGTGAAGCATCTTAATCTAAAACTGGACTCACAGGAGAGGTTCAAATCATAGATAATTAGAGTGTCAGTCCTCTTGGACTTAAGTCGGCTTTGTGCCGTTTGTATTAAATTCGGATGCTAATTCTGTGTTTCATCGGCAATAAGAAGGTCCAAGGGATACAGT
Source organism: Schistocerca americana (assembly GCF_021461395.2). Classification (NCBI taxonomy): domain Eukaryota; kingdom Metazoa; phylum Arthropoda; class Insecta; order Orthoptera; family Acrididae; genus Schistocerca; species Schistocerca americana. Next base: position 76,725,492 of record NC_060130.1, read on the forward strand.
AAACCTGAAGTGAAGCATCGGAATCTAAAACTGGACTCACAGGAGAGGATCAAATCATAGAAAGTTAGAGTGTCAGATCTCCTGTACCTAATTCAGCATTGTGCCTTTTGTATTAAATTCGGATGGAATTTCTGGGCTTCATCGTCAATAAGAAGGCCAAGGGATACCGTAAACCTGAAGTGAAGCATCGTAATCTAAAACTTTACTCACAGGAGAGGTTCAAATCATAGAAAGTTAGAGTGTCAGTCCTCCTTTACTTATGTCGGCATTGTGCACTTTTTATTAATTTCGGTTGCAATTTCTGTGTTTCTTCGTCAATAAGAAGGTCCCAGGGATACAGTAAACCTGACCTGAAGCATCGGAATCTAAAACTGGACTCACAGGAGAGGTTCATATCATAGAATGTTAGAGTGACAGTCCTCTTGTACTTAAGTCGGCATTGTGCCTTTTGTATTAAATTCGGATGCAATTTCTGTGTTTTATCGTCAATAAGAAGGTCCAAGGGATACAGTAAACCTGAAGTGAAGCATCGTAATCTAAAACTTTACTCACAGGAGAGGTTCAAATCATAGAAAGTTAGAGTGTCAGTCCTCCTGTACTTATGTCGGCATTGTGCATTTTTTATTAATTTCGGATGCAATATCTGTGTTTCCTCGTCAATAAGAAGGTCCCAGGGACACAGTAAACCTGAAGTAAAGCATCGGAATCTAAAACTGGACTCACAGGAGAGGTTCAAACCATAGAAAGTTAGAGTGTCAATCCTCTTGTACTTAAGTCGGCATTGTGCCTTTTGTATTAAATTCGGATGCAATGTCTGTGTTCCATCGTCAATAAGAAGGTCCAAGCGATACAGTAAACCTGAAGTGAAGCATCGGAATATGAAAATGGACTCACAGGATAGGTTCAAATCATAGAAAATTAGAGTGTCAGTTGTCTTGTACTTAAGTCGGCATTGTGCCTTTTGTATTAAATTCGGTTGCAATCTCTGTATTTCATCGTCAATAAGCGGGTCCAAGAGATCGGTATCTGAAACTAGACTCACTGGAGAGGTTAAAATCATGGAAAGTTAGAGTGTCAGTCCTCCTGTACTTAAGTCGGCATTGTTCCTTTTGTATTAAATTGAGATGCAACTTCTGTGTTTCATCGTCAATATGAAGGTCCCAAAGATACAGTAAACCTGAAGTGAAGCATCGGAATCTAAAACTGGACTCACAGAATAGGTTCAAATCATAGTAAGTTAGAGTGTCACTCCTCTTGTACTTAAGTCGGCATTGTTCCCTTTGTATTAAATTCGGATGCAATTTCTGTGTTTCATCGTCAATAAGAAGGTCCAAGGCATACAGTAAACCTGAAGTGAAGAATCGGAATCTAAAACTGGACTCACAGGATGGGTTCAAATCATAGAATGATAGATTGTCAGTCCTCTTGTACTTAAGTCGGCATTGTGCCTTTTGTATTAAATTCGGATGCAATTTCTGTGTTTCATCGTCAATAAGAAGGTCCCAGGGATACAGTAAACCTGAAGTGAAGCATCGGAATTTAAACTGGACTCACAGGATAGGTTCATATCATAGTAAGTTTGAGTGTCACTCCTCTAGTACTTAAGTCGGCATTGTGCCTTTTGTATTAAATTCGGATGCAATGTCTCTGTTCCATCGTCAATAACAAGGTCCAAGCGATACAGTAAACCTGAAGTGAAGCATCGGAATCTATAACTGGACTCACAGGAGAGGTTCAAATCATAGTAAGTTAGAGTGTCAGTCCTCTTGCACTTAAGTCGACATTGTGCCTTTTGTATTAAATTCGGATGCAATTTCTGTGTTTCATCGTCAATAAGAAGGTCCAAGGGATACAGTAAACCTGAAGTGGAGCATCGGAATCTAAAGGTGGACTCACAGGAGAGGTTCAAATCATAGAAAGTTAGAGTGTCAGTCCTCTTGTAATTAAGTCGGCATTGTGCCGTTTGTATTAAATTGGTATGCAATATCTGTGTTTCATCGTCAATAAGAAGGTCCAAGGGATACAGTAAACCTGAAGTGCAGCATCGGAATCTAAAACTGGAATCGCAGGAGAGGTTCAAATCATAGAAAGTTAGAGTGTAAGTCCTCCAGTACTTAAGTCGGCATTGTGCCTTTTGTATTAAATTCGGATGCTATTTCTGTGTTTCATCGTCAACAAGATGGTCCAAGGTATACAGTAAATCTGAAGTGAAGCATCGGAATCTAAAACTGGACTCACAGGTGAGGTTCAAATCATAGAAAGTTAGAGTGTCAGTCCTCTTGTACTTAAGTCGGCATTGGGCCTTTTGTATTAAATTCGGATGCAATTTCTGTGTTTCATCGTCAATAACAAGGTCCCAGGGATACAGTAAACCTGATGTGAAGCATCGGAATCTAATACTGGACTCACAGGAGAGGTTCAAATCATAGAAAGTTAGAGTGTCAGTCTTCCTGTACTTAAGTTGGCATTGTGCCTTTTGTATTAAATTCGGATGCAATTTCTGTGTTTCATCGTCAATAAGAAGGTCCAAGGGATACAGTAAACCTGAAGTGAAGCATCGGAATCTAAAACTGGACTCACAGGATAGGTTCAAATCATAGAAAGTTAGAGTGTCAGTTCTCTTGTACTTAAGTCGGCATTGTGCCTTTTGTATTAAATTCGGATGCAATCTCTGTGTTTCATCGTCAATAAGAAGGTCCAAGGGCTACAGTAAACCTGAAGTGAAGCATCGGAATCTATAACTGGACTCACAGGAGAGGTTCAAATCATAGAAAGATAGAGTGTCACTTCTCTTGTACTTAAGTCGGCATTGTGCCTTTTGTATTAAATTCGGTTGCAATCTCTGTGTTTCATCGTCAATAAGAAGGTCCAAGGGATACAGTAAACCTGAAGTGAAGCATCGGAATCTATAACTGGACTCACAGGAGAGGTTCAAATCATAGAAAGTTAGAGTGTCAGTCCTCTTGCACTTAAGTCGACATTGTGCCTTTTGTATTAAATTCGGATGCAATTTCTGTGTTTCATCGTCAATAAGAAGGTCCAAGGGATACAGTAAACCTGAAGTGGAGCATCGGAATCTAAAGGTGGACTCACAGGAGAGGTTCAAATCATAGAAAGTTAGAGTGTCAGTCCTCTTATAATTAAGTCGGCATTGTGCCGTTTGTATTAAATTGGGATGCAATATCTGTGTTTCATCGTCAATAAGAAGGTCCAAGGGATACAGTAAACCTGAAGTGCAGCATCGGAATCTAAAACTGGAATCGCAGGAGAGGTTCAAATCATAGAAAGTTAGAGTGTAAGTCCTCCTGTACTTATGTCGGCATTGTGCCTTTTGTATTATATTCGGATGCTATTTCTGTGTTTCATCGTCAACAAGATGGTCCAAGGTATACAGTAAATCTGAAGTGAAGCATCGGAATCTAAAACTGGACTCACAGGTGAGGTTCAAATCATAGAAAGTTAGAGTGTCAGTCCTCTTGTACTTAAGTCGGCATTGGGCCTTTTGTATTAAATTCGGATGCAATTTCTGTGTTTCATCGTCAATAACAAGGTCCCAGGGATACAGTAAACCTGATGTGAAGCATCGGAATCTAAAACTGGACTCACAGGAGAGGTTCAAATCATAGAAAGTTAGAGTGTCAGTCTTCCTGTACTTAAGTTGGCATTGTGCCTTTTGTATTAAATTCGGATGCAATTTCTGTGTTTCATCGTCAATAAGAAGGTCCAAGGGATACAGTAAACCTGAAGTGAAGCATCGGAATCTAAAACTGGACTCACAGGATAGGTTCAAATCATAGAAAGCTAGAGTGTCAGTTCTCTTGTACTTAAGTCGGCATTGTGCCTTTTGTATTAAATTCAGATGCAATCTCTGTGTTTCATCGTCAATAAGAAGGTCCAAGGGATACAGTAAACCTGAAGTGAAGCATCGGAATCTATAACTGGACTCACAGGAGAGGTTCAAATCATAGAATGTTAGAGTGTCAGTCCTCTTGTACTTAAGTCGACATTGTGCCTTTTGTATTAAATTCGGATGCAATTTCTGTGTTTCATCGTCAATAAGAAGGTCCAAGGGATACAGTTAATATGAAGTGAAGCATCGGAATCTAAAACTGGACTCACAGGAGAGGTTCAAATCATAGAAAATTAGAGTGTCAGTCCTCTTGGACTTAAGTCGGCTTTATGCCGTTTGTATTAAATTCGGATGCTAATTCTGTGTTTCATCGGCAATAAGAAGGTCCAAGGGTTACAGTAAACCTGAAGTGAAGCATCGGAATCTAAAACTGGACTCACAGGAGAGGATCAAATCATAGAAAGTTAGAGTGTCAGATCTCCTGTACCTAATTCAGCATTGTGCCTTTTGTATTAAATTCGGATGGAATTTCTGGGCTTCATCGTCAATAAGAAGGCCAAGGGATACCGTAAACCTGAAGTGAAGCATCGTAATCTAAAACTTTACTCACAGGAGAGGTTCAAATCATAGAAAGTTAGAGTGTCAGTCCTCCTTTACTTATGTCGGCATTGTGCACGTTTTATTAATTTCGGTTGCAATTTCTGTGTTTCTTCGTCAATAAGAAGGTCCCAGGGATACAGTAAACCTGAACTGAAGCATCGGAATCTAAAACTGGACTCACAGGAGAGGTTCATATCATAGAATGTTTGAGTGACAGTCCTCTTGTACTTAAGTCGGCATTGTGCCTTTTGTATTAAATTCGGATGCAATTTCTGTGTTTCATCGTCAATAAGAAGGTCCAAGGGATACAGTTAATATGAAGTGAAGCATCGGAATCTAAAACTGGACTCACAGGAGAGGTTCAAATCATAGAAAGATAGAGTGTCACTTCTCTTGTACTTAAGTCGGCATTGTGCCTTTTGTATTAAATTCGGTTGCAATCTCTGTGTTTCATCGTCAATAAGAAGGTCCAAGGGATACAGTAAACCTGAAGTGAAGCATCGGAATCTATAACTGGACTCACAGGAGAGGTTCAAATCATAGTAAGTTAGAGTGTCAGTCCTCTTGCACTTAAGTCTACATTGTGCCCTTTGTATTAAATTCGGATGCAATTTCTGTGTTTCATCGTCAATAAGAAGGTCCAAGGGATACAGTAAACCTGAAGTGGAGCATCGGAATCTAAAGGTGGACTCACAGGAGAGGTTCAAATCATAGAAAGTTAGAGTGTCAGTAATCTTGTAATTAAGTCGGCATTGTGCCGTTTGTATTAAATTGGGATGCAATATCTGTGTTTCATCGTCAATAAGAAGGTCCAAGGGATACAGTAAACCTGAAGTGCAGCATCGGAATCTAAAACTGGAATCGCAGGAGAGGTTCAAATCATAGAAAGTTAGAGTGTAAGTCCTCCTGTACTTATGTCGGCATTGTGCCTTTTGTATTAAATTCGGATGCTATTTCTGTGTTTCATCGTCAACAAGATGGTCCAAGGTATACAGTAAATCTGAAGTGAAGCATCGGAATCTAAAACTGGACTCACAGGTGAGGTTCAAATCATAGAAAGTTAGAGTGTCAGTCCTCTTGTACTTAAGTCGGCATTGGGCCTTTAGTATTAAATTCGGATGCAATTTCTGTGTTTCATCGTCAATAACAAGGTCCCAGGGATACAGTAAACCTGATGTGAAGCATCGGAATCTAAAACTGGACTCACAGGAGAGGTTCAAATCATAGAAAGTTAGAGTGTCAGTCTTCCTGTACTTAAGTTGGCATTGTGCCTTTTGTATTAAATTCGGATGCAATTTCTATGTTTCATCGTCAATAAGAAGGTCCAAGGGATACAGTAAACCTGAAGTGAAGCATCGGAATCTAAAACTGGACTCACAGGATAGGTTCAAATCATAGAAAGTTAGAGTGTCAGTTCTCTTGTACTTAAGTCGGCATTGTGCCTTTTGTATTAAATTCGGATGCAATCTCTGTGTTTCATCGTCAATAAGAAGGTCCAAGGGATACAGTAAACCTGAAGTGAAGCATCGGAATCTATAACTGGACTCACAGGAGAGGTTCAAATCATAGAATGTTAGAGTGTCAGTCCTCTTGTACTTAAGTCGACATTGTGCCTTTTGTATTAAATTCGGATGCAATTTCTGTGTTTCATCGTCAATAAGAAGGTCCAAGGGATACAGTTAATATGAAGTGAAGCATCGGAATCTAAAACTGGACTCACAGGAGAGGTTCAAATCATAGAAAATTAGAGTGTCAGTCCTCTTGGACTTAAGTCGGCTTTGTGCCGTTTGTATTAAATTCGGATGCTAATTCTGTGTTTCATCGGCAATAAGAAGGTCCAAGGGATACAGTAAACCTGAAGTGAAGCATCGGAATCTAAAACTGGACTCACAGGAGAGGATCAAATCATAGAAAGTTAGAGTGTCAGATCTCCTGTACCTTATTCAGCATTGTGCCTTTTGTATTAAATTCGGATGGAATTTCTGGGCTTCATCGTCAATAAGAAGGCCAAGGGATACCGTAAACCTGAAGTGAAGCATCGTAATCTAAAACTTTACTCACAGGAGAGGTTCAAATCATAGAAAGTTAGAGTGTCAGTCCTCCTTTACTTATGTCGGCATTGTGCACTTTTTATTAATTTCGGTTGCAATTTCTGTGTTTCTTCGTCAATAAGAATGTCCCAGGGATACAGTAAACCTGAACTGAAGCATCGGAATCTAAAACTGGACTCACAGGAGAGGTTCATATCATAGAATGTTAGAGTGACAGTCCTCTTGTACTTAAGTCGGCATTGTGCCTTTTGTATTAAATTCGGATGCAATTTCTGTGTTTTATCGTCAATAAGAAGGTCCAAGGGATACAGTAAACCTGAAGTGAAGCATCGTAATCTAAAACTTTACTCACAGGAGAGGTTCAAATCATAGAAAGTTGGAGTGTCAGTCCTCCTGTACTTATGTCGGCATTGTGCATTTTTTATTAATTTCGGATGCAATGTCTGTGTTCCATCGTCAATATGAAGGTCCAAGCGATACAGTAAACCTGAAGTGAAGCATCGGAATATGAAAATGGACTCACAGGATAGGTTCAAATCATAGAAAATTAGAGTGTCAGTTGTCTTGTACTTAAGTCGGCATTGTGCCTTTTGTATTAAATTCGGTTGCAATCTCTGTATTTCATCGTCAATAAGCGGGTCCAAGAGATCGGTATCTGAAACTAGACTCACTGGAGAGGTTAAAATCATGGAAAGTTAGAGTGTCAGTCCTCCTGTACTTAAGTCGGCATTGTTCCTTTTGTATTAAATTGAGATGCAACTTCTGTGTTTCATCGTCAATATGAAGGTCCCAAAGATACAGTAAACCTGAAGTGAAGCATCGGAATCTAAAACTGGACTCACAGAATAGGTTCAAATCATAGTAAGTTAGAGTGTCACTCCTCTTGTACTTAAGTCGGCTTTGTTCCCTTTGTATTAAATTCGGATGCAATTTCTGTGTTTCATCGTCAATAAGAAGGTCCATGGGATACAGTAAACCTGAAGTGAAGCATCGGAATCTAAAACTGGACTCACAGGAGAGGTTCAAATCATAGAGAGTTAGAGTTTCAGTCCTCTTGTACTTAAGTCGGCTTTGTGCTTTTTGTATTAAATTCGGATGTAATTTCTGTGTTTCATTGTCAATAAGAAGGTCCAAGGGATACAGTAAACCTGAAGTGAAGCATCGGAATCTAAAACTGGACTCACAGGAGAGGTTCATATCATAGAATGTTAGAGTGACAGTCCTCTTGTACTTAAGTCGGCATTGTGCCTTTTGTATTAAATTCGGATGCAATTTCTGTGTTTTATCGTCAATAAGAAGGTCCAAGGGATACAGTAAACCTGACGTGAAGCATCGTAATCTAAAACTTTACTCACAGGAGAGGTTCAAATCATAGAAAGTTAGAGTGTCAGTCCTCCTGTACTTATGTCGGCATTGTGCATTTTTTATTAATTTCGGATGCAATATCTGTGTTTCCTCGTCAATAAGAAGGTCCCAGGGACACAGTAAACCTGAAGTAAAGCATCGGAATCTAAAACTGGACTCACAGGAGAGGTTCAAATCATAGAAAGTTAGAGTGTCAATCCTCTTGTACTTAAGTCGGCATTGTGCCTTTTGTATTAAATTCGGATGCAATGTCTGTGTTCCATCGTCAATAAGAAGGTCCAAGCGATACAGTAAACCTGAAGTGAAGCATCGGAATATGAAAATGGACTCACAGGATAGGTTCAAATCATAGAAAATTAGAGTGTCAGTTGTCTTGTACTTAAGTCGGCATTGTGCCTTTTGTATTAAATTCGGTTGCAATCTCTGTATTTCATCGTCAATAAGCGGGTCCAAGAGATCGGTATCTGAAACTAGACTCACTGGAGAGGTTAAAATCATGGAAAGTTAGAGTGTCAGTCCTCCTGTACTTAAGTCGGCATTGTTCCTTTTGTATTAAATTGAGATGCAACTTCTGTGTTTCATCGTCAATATGAAGGTCCCAAAGATACAGTAAACCTGAAGTGAAGCATCGGAATCTAAAACTGGACTCACAGAATAGGTTCAAATCATAGTAAGTTAGAGTGTCACTCCTCTTGTACTTAAGTCGGCATTGTTCCCTTTGTATTAAATTCGGATGCAATTTCTGTGTTTCATCGTCAATAAGAAGGTCTAAGGCATACAGTAAACCTGAAGTGAAGAATCGGAATCTAAAACTGGACTCACAGGATAGGTTCAAATCATAGAATGATAGATTGTCAGTCCTCTTGTACTTAAGTCGGCATTGTGCCTTTTGTATTAAATTCGGATGCAATTTCTGTGTTTCATCGTCAATAAGAAGGTCCCAGGGATACAGTAAACCTGAAGTGAAGCATCGGAATTTAAACTGGACTCACAGGATAGGTTCATATCATAGTAAGTTTGAGTGTCACTCCTCTAGTACTTAAGTCGGCATTGTGCCTTTTGTATTAAATTCGGATGCAATGTCTCTGTTCCATCGTCAATAACAAGGTCCAAGCGATACAGTAAACCTGAAGTGAAGCATCGGAATCTGAAAATGGACTCACTGGATAGGTTCGAATCATAGAAAGTTAGAGTATCAGTTCCCTTGTACTTAAGTCGGCATTGTTCCTTTTGTATTGAATTCGGATGCAATCTCTGTTTCTCATCGTCAATAAGAGGGTCCAAGAGATCGGTATCTGAAACTGGACTCACAGGAAAGGTTAAAATCATGGAAAGTTAGAGTGTCAGTTCTCTTGTACTTAAGTCGGCATTGTGCCTTTTGTATTCGGATGCAATCTCTGTGTTTCATCGTCAATAAGAAGGTCCAAGGGATACAGTAAACCTGAAGTGAAGCATCGGAATCTATAACTGGACTCACAGGAGAGGTTCAAATCATAGTAAGTTAGAGTGTCAGTCCTCTTGCACTTAAGTCGACATTGTGCCTTTTGTATTAAATTCGGATGCAATTTCTGTGTTTCATCGTCAATAAGAAGGTCCAAGGGATACAGTAATCCTGAAGTGGAGCATCGGAATCTAAAGGTGGACAAACAGGAGAGGTTCAAATCATAGAAATTTAGAGTGTCAGTCCTCTTGTAATTAAGTCGGCATTGTGTCGTTTGTATTAAATTGGGATGCAATATCTGTGTTTCATCGTCAATAAGAAGGTCCAAGGGATACAGTAAACCTGAAGTGCAGCATCGGAATCTAAAACTGGAATCGCAGGAGAGGTTCAAATCATAGAAAGTTAGAGTGTAAGTCCTCCAGTACTTAAGTCGGCATTGTGCCTTTTGTATAAAATTCGGATGCTATTTCTGTGTTTCATCGTCAACAAGGTGGTCCAAGGTATACAGTAAATCTGAAGTGAAGCATCGGAATCTAAAACTGGACTCACAGGTGAGGTTCAAATCATAGAAAGTTAGAGTGTCAGTCCTCTTGTACTTAAGTCGGCATTGGGCCTTTTGTATTAAATTCGGATGCAATTTCTGTGTTTCATCGTCAATAACAAGGTCCCAGGGATACAGTAAACCTGATGTGAAGCATCGGAATCTAAAACTGGACTCACAGGAGAGGTTCAAATCATAGAAAGTTAGAGTGTCAGTCTTCCTGTACTTAAGTTGGCATTGTGCCTTTTGTATTAAATTCGGATGCAATTTCTGTGTTTCATCGTCAATAAGAAGGTCCAAGGGATACAGTAAACCTGAAGTGAAGCATCGGAATCTAAAACTGGACTCACAGGAGAGGTTCAAATCATAGAAAGTTAGAGTGTCAGTCCTCTTGTACTTAAGACGGCATTGTGCCTTTTGTATTAAATTCGGATGCAATTTCTGTGTTTCATCGTCAATAAGAAGGTCCATGGGATACAGTAAATCTGAAGTGAAGCATCGGAATCTAAAACTGGACTCACAGGAGAGGTTCAAATCATAGAGAGTTAGAGTTTCAGTCCTCTTGTACTTAAGTCGGCTTTGTGCTTTTTGTATTAAATTCGGATGTAATTTCTGTGTTTCATTGTCAATAAGAAGGTCCAAGGGAGACAGTAAACCTGAAGTGAAGCATCGGAATCTAAAACTGGACTCACAGGATAGGTTCAAATCATAGAAAGTTAGAGTGTCAGTTCTCTTGTACTTAAGTCGGCATTGTACCTTTTGTATTAAATTCGGATGCAATCTCTGTGTTTCATCGTCAATAAGAAGGTCCAAGGGATACAGTAAACCTGAAGTGAAGCATCGGAATCTAGAACTGGACTCACAGGAGAGGTTCAAATCATAGAAAGTTAGTGTGTCAGTCCTCTTGTACTTAAGTCGACATTGTGCCTTTTGTATTAAATTCGGATGCAATTTCTGTGTTTCATCGTCAATAAGAAGGTCCAAGGGATACAGGTAATATGAAGTGAAGCATCGGAATCTAAAACTGGACTCACAGGAGAGGTTCAAATCATAGAAAATTAGAGTGTCAGTTCTCCTGTACCTAAGTCAGCATTGTGCCTTTTGTATTAAATTCGGATGGAATTTCTGTGCTTCATCGTTAATAAGAAGGTCCAAGGGATTCAGTAAACCTGAAGTGGAGCATCGGAATATAAAACTGGACTCACAGGAGAGGTTCAAAGCATAGAAAATTAGAGTGTCAGTCCTCTTGGACTTAAGTCGGCATTGTGCCGTTTGTATTAAATTCGGATGCTAATTCTGTGTTTCATCGGCAATAAGAAGGTCCAAGGGATACAGTAAACCTCAAGTGAAGCATCGGAATCTAAAACTGGACTCACAGGAGAGGTTCAAATCATAGAACGTTAGAGTGTCAGTTCTCCTGTACCTAAGTCAGCATTGTGCCTTTTGTATTATATTCGGATGGAATTTCTGTGCTTCATCGTCAATAAGAAGGCCAAGGGATACAGTAAACCTGAAGTGAAGCATCGTAATCTAAAACTTTACTCACAGGAGAGGTTCAAATCATAGAAAGTTAGAGTGTCAGTCCTCCTGTACTTATGTCGGCATTGTGCATTTTTTATTAATTTCGGATGCAATTTCGGTGTTTCTTCGTCAATAAGAAGGTCCCAGGGATACAGTAAACCTGAAGTAAAGCTCGGAATCTAAAACTGGACTCACAGGAGAGGTTCAAATCATAGGAAGTTAGAGTGTCAATCCTCTTGTACTTAAGTCGGCATTGTGCCTTTTGTATTAAATTCGGATGCAATGTCTGTGTTCCATCGTCAATAAGAAGGTCCAAGCGATACAGTAAACCTGAAGTGAAGCATCGGAATATGAAAATGGACTCACAGGATAGGTTCAAATCATAGAAAGTTAGAGTGTCAGTTCTCTTGTACTTAAGTCGGCATTGTTCCCTTTGTATTAAATTCGGATGCAATTTCTGTGTTTCATCGTCAATAAGAAGGTCCAAGGCATACAGTAAACCTGATGTGTAGAATCGGAATCTAAAACTGGACTCACAGGATAGGTTCAAATCATAGAATGATAGATTGTCAGTCCTCTTGTACTTAAGTCGGCATTGTGACTTTTGTATTAAATTCGGATGCAATTTCTGTGTTTCATCGTCAATAAAAAGGTCCCAGGGATACAGTAAACCTGAAGTGAAGCATCGGAATCTAAACTGGACTCACAGGATAGGTTCATATCATAGTAAGTTTGAGTGTCACTCCTCTAGTACTTAAGTCGGCATTGTGCCTTTTGTATTAAATTCGGATGCAATGTCTGTTTTCCATCGTCAATAACAAGGTCCAAGCGATACAGTAAACCTGAAGTGAAGCATCGGAATCTGAAAATGGACTCACAGGATGGGTTCGAATCATAGAAAGTTAGAGTGTCAGTTCTCTTGTACTTAAGTCGGCATTGTGCCTTTTGTATTGAATTCGGATGCAATCTCTGTTTTTCATCGTCAATAAGAGGGTCCAAGAGATCGGTATCTGAAACTGGACTCACAGGAGAGGTTAAAATCATGGAAAGTTAGAGTGTCAGTTCTCTTGTACTTAAGTCGGCATTGTGCCTTTTGTATTAAATTCGGATGCAATCTCTGTATTTCATCGTCAATAAGAAGGTCCAAGAGATCGGTATCTGAAACTGGACTCACAGGAGAGGTTAAAATCATGGAAAGTTAGTGTGTCAGTCCTTTTGTACTTAAGTCGGCATTGTGCCATTTGTTTTAAATTCGGATGCAATTTCTGTGTTTCATCGTCAATAAGAAGGTCCAAGGGATACAGTAAACCTGAAGTGAAGCATCGGAATCTAAAACTGGACTCACAGGAGAGGTTCAAATCATAAAAAGTTAGAGTGACAGTCCTCTTGTACTTAAGTCTGCATTGTGCCTTTTGTATTAAATTCGGATGCAATATCTGTGTTTCATCGTCAATAAGAAGGTCCAACGGTTACAGTATACATGAAGTGCAGCATCGGAATCAAAAACTGGACTCACTGGAGAGGTTAAAATCATGGAAAGTTAGAGTGTCAGTCCTCTTGTATTTAAGTTGGCATTGTGCCTTTTGTATTAAATTCGGATGCAATTTCTGTGTTTCATCATTAATAAGAAGGTCCAAGGGATACAGTAAACCTAAAGTAAAGCATCGGAATCTAAAACTGGACTCACAGGAGAGGTTCGAATCATAGAAAGTTAGAGTGTCAGACCTCTTGTACTTAAGTCGGCATTGTGCCTTTTGTATTAAATTCGGATGCAACCTCTGTGTTTCATCGTCAATACGAAGGTCCAAGGGATACAGTAAACCTGAAGTGAAGCATCGGAATCAAAAACTGGACTCACAGGATAGGTTCAAATCATAGAAAGATAGAGTGTCAGTTCTCTTGTACTTAAGTCGGCATTGTGCCTTTTGTATTAAATTCGGTTGCAATCTCTGTGTTTCATCGTCAATAAGAAGGTCCAAGGGATACAGTAAACCTGAAGTGAAGCATCGGAATCTATAACTGGACTCACAGGAGAGGTTAAAATCATAGAAAGTTAGAGTGTCAGTCCTCTTGTACTTAAGTCGACATTGTGCCTTTTGTATTAAATTCGGATGCAATTTCTGTGTTTCATCGTCAATAAGAAGGTCCAAGGGATACAGTAAACCTGAAGTGAAGCATCGGAATCTAGAACTGGACTCACAGGAGAGGTTCAAATCATAGAAAGTTAGTGTGTCAGTCCTCTTGTACTTAAGTCGACATTGTGCCATTTGTATTAAATTCGGATGCAATTTCTGTGTTTCATCGTCAATAAGAAGGTCCAAGGGATACAGGTAATATGAAGTGAAGCATCGGAATCTAAAACTGGACTCACAGGAGAGGTTCAAATCATAGAAAATTAGAGTGTCAGTTCTCCTGTACCTAAGTCAGCATTGTGCCTTTTGTATTAAATTCGGATGGAATTTCTGTGCTTCATCGTTAATAAGAAGGTCCAAGGGATTCAGTAAACCTGAAGTGGAGCATCGGAATATAAAACTGGACTCACAGGAGAGGTTCAAAGCATAGAAAATTAGAGTGTCAGTCCTCTTGGACTTAAGTCGGCATTGTGCCGTTTGTATTAAATTCGGATGCTAATTCTGTGTTTCATCGGCAATAAGAAGGTCCAAGGGATACAGTAAACCTCAAGTGAAGCATCGGAATCTAAAACTGGACTCACAGGAGAGGTTCAAATCATAGAACGTTAGAGTGTCAGTTCTCCTGTACCTAAGTCAGCATTGTGCCTTTTGTATTATATTCGGATGGAATTTCTGTGCTTCATCGTCAATAAGAAGGCCAAGGGATACAGTAAACCTGAAGTGAAGCATCGTAATCTAAAACTTTACTCACAGGAGAGGTTCAAATCATAGAAAGTTAGAGTGTCAGTCCTCCTGTACTTATGTCGGCACTGTGCATTTTTTATTAATTTCGGATGCAATTTCGGTGTTTCTTCGTCAATAAGAAGGTCCCAGGGATACAGTAAACCTGAAGTAAAGCTCGGAATCTAAAACTGGACTCACAGGAGAGGTTCAAATCATAGGAAGTTAGAGTGTCAATCCTCTTGTACTTAAGTCGGCATTGTGCCTTTTGTATTAAATTCGGATGCAATGTCTGTGTTCCATCGTCAATAAGAAGGTCCAAGCGATACAGTAAACCTGAAGTGAAGCATCGGAATATGAAAATGGACTCACAGGATAGGTTCAAATCATAGAAAGTTAGAGTGTCAGTTCTCTTGTACTTAAGTCGGCATTGTTCCCTTTGTATTAAATTCGGATGCAATTTCTGTGTTTCATCGTCAATAAGAAGGTCCAAGGCATACAGTAAACCTGATGTGTAGAATCGGAATCTAAAACTGGACTCACAGGATAGGTTCAAATCATAGAATGATAGATTGTCAGTCCTCTTGTACTTAAGTCGGCATTGTGACTTTTGTATTAAATTCGGATGCAATTTCTGTGTTTCATCGTCAATAAAAAGGTCCCAGGGATACAGTAAACCTGAAGTGAAGCATCGGAATTTAAACTGGACTCACAGGATAGGTTCATATCATAGTAAGTTTGAGTGTCACTCCTCTAGTACTTAAGTCGGCATTGTGCCTTTTGTATTAAATTCGGATGCAATGTCTGTTTTCCATCGTCAATAACAAGGTCCAAGCGATACAGTAAACCTGAAGTGAAGCATCGGAATCTGAAAATGGACTCACAGGATGGGTTCGAATCATAGAAAGTTAGAGTGTCAGTTCTCTTGTACTTAAGTCGGCATTGTGCCTTTTGTATTGAATTCGGATGCAATCTCTGTTTTTCATCGTCAATAAGAGGGTCCAAGAGATCGGTATCTGAAACTGGACTCACAGGAGAGGTTAAAATCATGGAAAGTTAGAGTGTCAGTTCTCTTGTACTTAAGTCGGCATTGTGCCTTTTGTATTAAATTCGGATGCAATCTCTGTATTTCATCGTCAATAAGAAGGTCCAAGAGATCGGTATCTGAAACTGGACTCACAGGAGAGGTTAAAATCATGGAAAGTTAGTGTGTCAGTCCTTTTGTACTTAAGTCGGCATTGTGCCATTTGTTTTAAATTCGGATGCAATTTCTGTGTTTCATCGTCAATAAGAAGGTCCAAGGGATACAGTAAACCTGAAGTGAAGCATCGGAATCTAAAACTGGACTCACAGGAGAGGTTCAAATCATAAAAAGTTAGAGTGACAGTCCTCTTGTACTTAAGTCTGCATTGTGCCTTTTGTATTAAATTCGGATGCAATATCTGTGTTTCATCGTCAATAAGCAGGTCCAACGGTTACAGTATACATGAAGTGCAGCATCGGAATCAAAAACTGGACTCACTGGAGAGGTTAAAATCATGGAAAGTTAGAGTGTCAGTCCTCTTGTATTTAAGTTGGCATTGTGCCTTTTGTATTAAATTCGGATGCAATTTCTGTGTTTCATCATTAATAAGAAGGTCCAAGGGATACAGTAAACCTAAAGTAAAGCATCGGAATCTAAAACTGGACTCACAGGAGAGGTTCGAATCATAGAAAGTTAGAGTGTCAGACCTCTTGTACTTAAGTCGGCATTGTGCCTTTTGTATTAAATTCGGATGCAACCTCTGTGTTTCATCGTCAATACGAAGGTCCAAGGGATACAGTAAACCTGAAGTGAAGCATCGGAATCAAAAACTGGACTCACAGGATAGGTTCAAATCATAGAAAGATAGAGTGTCAGTTCTCTTGTACTTAAGTCGGCATTGTGCCTTTTGTATTAAATTCGGTTGCAATCTCTGTGTTTCATCGTCAATAAGAAGGTCCAAGGGATACAGTAAACCTGAAGTGAAGCATCGGAATCTATAACTGGACTCACAGGAGAGGTTAAAATCATAGAAAGTTAGAGTGTCAGTCCTCTTGTACTTAAGTCGACATTGTGCCTTTTGTATTAAATTCGGATGCAATTTCTGTGTTTCATCGTCAATAAGAAGGTCCAAGGGATACAGTAAACCTGAAGTGGAGCATCGGAATCTAAAGCTGGACCCACAGGAGAGGTTCAAATCATAGAAAGTTAGAGTGTCAGTCCTCTTGTACTTAAGTCGGCATTGTGCCGTTTGTATTAAATTCGGATGCAATATCTGTGTTTCATCGTCAATAAGAAGGTCCAAGGGATACAGTAAACCTGAGGTGCAGCATCGGAATCTAAAACTGGAATCGCAGGAGAGGTTCAAATCATAGAAAGTTAGAGTGTAAGTCCTCCTGTACTTAAGTCGGCATTGTGCCTTTTGTATTAAATTCGGATGCAATTTCTGTGTTTCATCGTCAATAACAAGGTCCAAGGGATACAGTAAACCTGATGTGAAGCATCGGAATCTAAAACTGGACTCACAGGAGAGGTTCAAATCATAGAAAGTTAGAGTGTAAGTCCACCTGTACTTAAGTCGGCATTGTGCCTTTTGTATTAAATTCGGATGCTACTTCTGTGTTTCATCGTCAACAAGATGGTCCAAGGTATACAGTAAATCTGAAGTGAAGCATCGGAATCTAAAACTGGACTCACAGGTGAGGTTCAAATCATAGAAAGTTAGAGTGTCAGTCCTCTTGTACTTAAGTCGGCATTGTGCCTTTTGCATGAAATTCGGATGCAATTTCTGTGTTTCATCGTCAATAACAAGGTCCAAGGGATACAGTAAACCTGATGTGAAGCATCGGAATCTAAAACTGGACTCACAGGATAGGTTCAAATCATAGAAAGGTAGAGTGTCAGTTCTCTTGTACTTAAGACGGCATTGTGCCTTTTGTATTAAATTCGGTTGCAATCTCTGTGTTTCATCGTCAATAAGAAGGTCCAAGGGATACAGTAAACCTGAAGTGAAGCATCGGAATCTAAAGCTGGCCCCACAGGAGAGGTTCAAATCATAGGAAGTTAGAGTGTCAGTCCTCTTGTACTTTAGTCGGCATTGTGCCTTTTGTATTAAATTCGGATGCAATTTCTGTGTTTCATCGTCAATAAGAAGGTCCAAGGGATACAGTAAACCTGAAGTGAAGCATCGGAATCTATAACTGGACTCACAGGAGAGGTTCAAATCATAGAAAGTTAGAGTGTCAGTCCTCTTGCACTTAAGTCGACATTGTGCCTTTTGTATTAAATTCGGATGCAATTTCTGTGTTTCATCGTCAATAAGAAGGTCCAAGGGATACAGTAAACCTGAAATGGAGCATCGGAATCTAAAGCTGGACTCACAGGAGAGGTTCAAATCATAGAAAGTTAGAGTGTCAGTCCTCTTGTAATTAAGTCGGCATTGTGCCGTTTGTATTAAATTCGGTTGCAATATCTGTGTTTCATCGTCAATAACAAGGTCCCAGGGATACAGTAAACCTGATGTGAAGCATCGGAATCTAAAAGTGGACTCACAGGAGAGGTTCAAATCATAGAAAGTTAGAGTGTCAGTCTTCCTGTACTTAAGTTGGCATTGTGCCTTTTGTATTAAATTCGGATGCAATTTCTGTGTTTCATCGTCAATAAGAAGGTCCAAGGGATACAGTAAACCTGAAGTGAAGCATCGGAATCTAAAACAGGACTCACAGGAGAGGTTCAAATCATAGAAAGTTAGAGTGTCAGTCCTCTTGTACTTAAGACGGCATTGTGCCTTTTGTATTAAATTCGGATGCAATTTCTGTGTTTCATCGTCAATAAGAAGGTCCATGGGATACAGTAAACCTGAAGTGAAGCATCGGAATCTAAAACTGGACTCACAGGAGAGGTCCAAAAAATAGAGAGTTAGAGTTTCAGTCCTCTTGTACTTAAGTCGGCTTTGTGCGTTTTGTATTAAATTCGGATGTAATTTCTGTGTTTCATTGTCAATAAGAAGGTCCAAGGGATACAGTAAACCTGAAGTGAAGCATCGGAATCTAAAACTGGACTCACAGGATAGGTTCAAATCATAGAAAGTTAGAGTGTCAGTTCTCTTGTACTTAAGTCGGCATTGTGCCTTTTGTATTAAATTCGGATGCAATCTCTGTGTTTCATCGTCAATAAGAAGGTCCAAGGGATACAGTAAACCTGAAGTGAAGCATCGGAATCTATAACTGGACTCACAGGAGAGGTTCAAATCATAGAAAGTTAGAGTGTCAGTCCTCTTGTACTTATGTCGACATTGTGCCTTTTGTATTAAATTCGGATGCAATTTCTGTGTTTCATCGTCAATAAGAAGGTCCAAGGGATACAGGTAATATGAAGTGAAGCATCGGAATCTAAAACTGGACTCACAGGAGAGGTTCAAATCATAGAAAATTAGAGTGTCAGTTCTCCTGTACCTAAGTCAGCATTGTGCCTTTTGTATTAAATTCGGATGGAATTTCTGTGCTTCATCGTTAATAAGAAGGTCCAAGGGATTCAGTAAACCTGAAGTGGAGCATCGGAATATAAAACTGGACTCACAGGAGAGGTTCAAAGCATAGAAAATTAGAGTGTCAGTCCTCTTGGACTTAAGTCGGCATTGTGCCGTTTGTATTAAATTCGGATGCTAATTCTGTGTTTCATCGGCAATGAGAAGGTCCAAGGGATACAGTAAACCTGAAGTGAAGCATCTTAATCTAAAACTGGACTCACAGGAGAGGTTGAAATCATAGAACGTTAGAGTGTCAGTTCTCCTGTACCTAAGTCAGCATTGTGCCTTTTGTATTATATTCGGATGGAATTTCTGTGCTTCATCGTCAATAAGACGGCCAAGGGATACAGTAAACCTGAAGTGAAGCATCGTAATCTAAAACTTTACTCAAAGGAGAGGTTCAAATCATAGAAAGTTAGAGTGTCAGTCCTCCTGTACTTATGTCGGCATTGTGCATTTTTTATTAATTTCGGATGCAATTTCGGTGTTTCTTCGTCAATTAGAAGGTCCCAGGGATACAGTAAACCTGAAGTAAAGCATCGGAATCTAAATCTGGACTCACAGGAGAGGTTCAAATCATAGGAAGTTAGAGTGTCAATCCTCTTGTACTTAAGTCGGCATTGTGCCTTTTGTATTAAATTCGGATGCAATGTCTGTGTTCCATCGTCAATAAGAAGGTCCAAGCGATACAGTAAACCTGAAGTTAAGCATCGGAATATGAAAATGGACTCACAGGATAGGTTCAACTCATAGAAAGATAGAGTGTCAGTTCTCTTGTACTTAAGTCGGCATTGTGCCTTTTGTATTAAATTCGGTTGCAATCTCTGTATTTCATCGTCAATAAGCGGGTCCAAAATATCGGTATCTGAAACTGGACTCACAGGAGAGGTTAAAATCATTGAAAGATTGAGTGTCAGTCCTCCTGTACTTCAGTCGGCATTGTTCCTTTTGTATTAAATTGAGATGCAACTTCTGTGTTTCATCGTCAATATGAAGGTCCCAGGGATACAGTAAACCTGAAGTGAAGCATCGGAATCTAAAACTGGACTCACAGAATAGGTTCAAATCATAGTAAGTTAGAGTGTCACTCCTCTTGTACTGAAGTCGGCATTGTTCCCTTTGTATTAAATTCGGATGCAATTTCTGTGTTTCAACGTCAATAAGAAGGTCCAAGGCATACAGTAAACCTGATGTGTAGAATCGGAATCTAAAACTGGACTCACAGGATAGGTTCAAATCATAGAATGATAGATTGTCAGTCCTCTTGTACTTAAGTCGGCATTGTGCCTTTTGTATTAAATTCGGATGCAATTTCTGTGTTTCATCGTCAATAAAAAGGTCCCAGGGATACAGTAAACCTGAAGTGAAGCATCGGAATTTAAACTGGACTCACAGGATAGGTTCATATCATAGTAAGTTTGAGTGTCACTCCTCTAGTACTTAAGTCGGCATTGTGCCTTTTGTATTAAATTCGGATGCAATGTCTGTGTTCCATCGTCAATAACAAGGTCCAAGCGATACAGTAAACCTGAAGTGAAGCATCGGAATCTGAAAATGGACTCACAGGATAGGTTCGAATCATAGAAAGTTAGAGTGTCAGTTCTCTTGTACTTAAGTCGGCATTGTGCCTTTTGTATTGAATTCGGATGCAATCTCTGTTTTTCATCGTCAATAAGAGGGTCCAAGAGATCGGTATCTGAAACTGGACTCACAGGAGAGGTTAAAATCATGGAAAGTTAGAGTGTCAGTTCTCTTGTACTTAAGTCGGCATTGTGCCTTTTGTATTAAATTCGGATGCAATCTCTGTATTTCATCGTCAATAAGAAGGTCCAAGAGATCGGTATCTGAAACTGGACTCACAGGAGAGGTTAAAATCATGGAAAGTTAGTGTGTCAGTCCTTTTGTACTTAAGTCGGCATTGTGCCATTTGTTTTAAATTCGGATGCAATTTCTGTGTTTCATCGTCAATAAGAAGGTCCAAGGGATACAGTAAACCTGAAGTGAAGCATCGGAATCTAAAACTGGACTCACAGGAGAGGTTCAAATCATAAAAAGTTAGAGTGACAGTCCTCTTGTACTTAAGTCTGCATTGTGCCTTTTGTATTAAATTCGGATGCAATATCTGTGTTTCATCGTCAATAAGAAGGTCCAACGGTTACAGTATACATGAAGTGCAGCATCGGAATCAAAACTGGACTCACTGGAGAGGTTAAAATCATGGAAAGTTAGAGTGTCAGTCCTCTTGTATTTAAGTTGGCATTGTGCCTTTTGTATTAAATTCGGATGCAATTTCTGTGTTTCATCATTAATAAGAAGGTCCAAGGGATACAGTAAACCTAAAGTAAAGCATCGGAATCTAAAACTGGACTCACAGGAGTGGTTCGAATCATAGGAAGTTAGAGTGTCAGACCTCTTGTACTTAAGTCGGCATTGTGCCTTTTGTATTAAATTCGGATGCAACCTCTGTGTTTCATCGTCAATAAGAAGGTCCAAGGGATACAGTAAACCTGAAGTGAAGCATCGGAATCTAAAACTGGACTCACAGGATAGTTTCAAATCATAGAAAGATAGAGTGTCAGTTCTCTTGTACTTAAGTCGGCATTGTGCCTTTTGTATTAAATTCGGATGCAATCTCTGTGTTTCATCGTCAATAAGAAGGTCCAAGGGATACAGTAAACCTGAAGTGAAGCATCGGAATCTATAACTGGACTCACAGGAGCGGTTAAAATCATAGAAAGTTACAGTGTCAGTCCTCTTGTACTTAAGTCGACATTGTGCCTTTTGTATTAAATTCGGATGCAATTTCTGTGTTTCATCGTCAATAAGAAGGTCCAAGGGATACAGTAAACCTGAAGTGGAGCATCGGAATCTAAAGCTGGACCCACAGGAGAGGTTCAAATCATAGAAAGTTAGAGTGTCAGTCCTCTTGTACTTAAGTCGGCATTGTGCCGCTTGTATTAAATTCGGATGCAATTTCTGTGCTTCATCGGCAATAAGAAGGTCCAAGGGATACAGTAAACCTGAAGTGCAGCATCGGAATCTAAAACTGGAATCGCAGGAGAGGTTCAAATCATAGAAAGTTAGAGTGTAAGTCCTCCTGTACTTAAGTCGGCATTGTGCCTTTTGTATTAAATTCGGATGCTATTTCTGTGTTTCATCGTCAATAAGAAGGTCCAAGGGATACAGTAAACCTGAAGTGCAGCATCGGAATCTAAAACTGGAATCGCAGGAGAGGTTCAAATCATAGAAAGTTAGAGTGTAAGTCCACCTGTACTTAAGTCGGCATTGTGCCTTTTGTATTAAATTCGGATGCTACTTCTGTGTTTCATCGTCAACAAGATGGTCCAAGGTATACAGTAAATCTAAAGTGAAGCATCGGAATCTAAAACTGGACTCACAGGTGAGGTTCAAATCATAGAAAGTTAGAGTGTCAGTCCTCTTGTACTTAAGTCGGCATTGTGGCTTTTGTATGAAATTCGGATGCAATTTCTGTGTTTCATCGTCAATAACAAGGTCCAAGGGATACAGTAAACCTGATGTGAAGCATCGGAATCTAAAACTGGACTCACAGGATAGGTTCAAATCATAGAAAGGTAGAGTGTCAGTTCTCTTGTACTTAAGTCGGCATTGTGCCTTTTGTATTAAATTCGGTTGCAATCTCTGTGTTTCATCGTCAATAAGAAGGTCCAAGGGATACAGTAAACCTGAAGTGAAGCATCGGAATCTATAACTGGACTCACAGGAGAGGTTCAAATCATAGAAAGTTAGAGTGTCAGTCCTCTTGTACTTAAGTCGACATTGTGCCTTTTGTATTAAATTCGGATGCAATTTCTGTGTTTCATCGTCAATAAGAAGGTCCAAGGGATACAGTAAACCTGAAGTGGAGCATCGGAATCTAAAGCTGGCCACACAGGAGAGGTTCAAATCATAGGAAGTTAGAGTATCAGTCCTCTTGTACTTAAGTCGGCATTGTGCCGTTTGTATTAAATTCGGATGCAATATCTGTGTTTCATCGTCAATAAGAAGGTCCAAGGGATACAGTAAAACTGAAGTGCAGCATCGGAATCTAAAACTGGAATCGCAGGAGAGGTTCAAATCATAGAAAGTTAGAGTGTAAGTCCTCCTGTACTTAAGTCGGTGTTGTGCCTTTTGTATTAAATTCGGATGCTATTTCTGTGTTGCATCGTCAACAAGATGGTCCAAGGTATACAGTAAATCTGAAGTGAAGCATCGGAATCTAAAACTGGACTCACAGGTGAGGTTCTAATCTTAGAAAGTTAGAGTGTCAGTCCTCTTGTACTTTAGTCGGCATTGTGCCTTTTGTAATAAATTCGGATGCAATTTCTGTGTTTCATCGTCAATAACAAGGTCCAAGGGATACAGTAAACCTGATGTGATGCATCGGAATCTAAAACTGCACTCACAGGAGAGGTTCAAATCATAGAAAGTTAGAGTGTCAGTCTTCCTGTACTTAAGTTGGCATTGTGCCTTTTGTATTAAATTCGGATGCAATTTCTGTGTTTCATCGTCAATAAGAAGGTCCAAGGGATACAGTAAACCTGAAGTGAAGCATCGGAATCTAAAACTGGACTCACAGGAGAGGTTCAAATCATAGAAAGTTAGAGTGTCTGTCTTCCTGTACTTAAGTTGGCATTGTGCCTTTTGTATTAAATTCGGATGCAATTTCTGTGTTTCATGGTCAATAAGAAGGTCCAAGGGATACAGTAAACCTGAAGTGAAGCATCGGAATCTAAAACTGGACTCACAGGAGAGGTTCAAATCATAGAAAGTTAGAGTGTCAGTCCTCTTGTACTTAAGTCGGCCTTGTGCCGTTTGTATTAAATTCGGATGCAATATCTGTGTTTCATCGGCAATAAGAAGGTCCAAGGGATACAGTAAACCTGAAGTGCAGCATCGGAATCTAAAACTGGAATCGCAGGAGAGGTTCAAATCATAGAAAGTTAGAGTGTAAGTCCACCTGTACTTAAGTCGGCATTGTGCCTTTTGTATTAAATTCGGATGCTACTTCTGTGTTTCATCGTCAACAAGATGGTCCAAGGTATACAGTAAATCTGAAGTGAAGCATCGGAATCTAAAACTGGACTCACAGGTGAGGTTCAAATCATAGAAAGTTAGAGTGTGAGTCCTCTTGTACTTAAGTCGGCATTGTGCCTTTTGTATTAAATTCGGATGCAATGTCTGTGTTTCATCGTCAATAACAAGGTCCAAGGGATACAGTAAACCTGATGTGAAGCATCGGAATCTAAAACTGGACTCACAGGAGAGGTTCAAATCATAGAAAGTTAGAGTGTCAGTCCTCTTGTACTTAAGTCGGCATTGTGCCTTTTGTATTAAATTCGGATGCAATTTCTGTGTTTCATCGTCAATAAGAAGGTCCAAGGGATACAGTAAACTTGAAGTGAAGCATCGGAATCTAAAAATGGACTCGCAGGATAGGTTCGAATCATAGAAAGTTAGAGTGTCAGTCCTCTTGTACTTAAGTCAGTATTGTGCCTTTTGTATTAAATTCGGATGCAATATCTGTGTTTCATCGTCAATAAGAAGGTCCAAGGTATACAGAAAATCTGAAGTTAAGCATCGGAATCTAGAACTGGACTCACAGGTGAGGTTCAAGTCATAGAAAGTTAGAGTGTCAGTCCTCTTGTACTTAAGTCGGCATTGTGCCTTTTGTATTAAATTCGGATGCTATTTCTGTGTTTCATCGTCAATAACAAGGTCCAAGGGATACAGTAAACCTGAAGTGAAGCATCGGAATCTAAAACTGGACTCACGGGAGAGGTTCAAATCACAGAAAGTAAGAGTGTCAGTCCTCTTGTACTTAAGTCGGCATTGTGCCTTTTATATTAAATTCGGATGCAATTTCTGTGCTTCATCGTCAATAAGAAGGTCCAAGGGATACAGTAAACCAGAAGTGAAGCAATGGAATCTAAAACTGGACTCACAGGAGAGGTTCAAATCATAGAAAGTTAGAGTGTCAGTCCTCTTGTACTTAAGACGGCATTGTGCCTTTTGTATTAAATTCGGATGCAATTTCTGTGTTTCATCGTCAATAAGAAGGTCCAAGGGATACAGTAAGCCTGAAGTGAAGCATCGGAATCTAAAACTGGACTCACAGGAGTGGTTCAAATCATAGAAAGTTAGAGTTTCAGTCCTCTTGTACTTAAGTCGACATTGTGCCCTTTGTATTAAATTCGGATGCAATTTCTGTGTTTCATCGTCAATAAGAAGGTCCAAGGGATACAGTAAATATGAAGTGAAGCATCGGAATCTAAAGCTGGACTCACAGGAGAAATTCAAATCATAGAAAGTTAGAGTGTCAGTCCTCTTGTACTTAAGTCGGCATTGTGCCGTTTGTATTAAATTCGGATGCAATATCTGTGTTTCATCGTCAATAAGAAGGTCCAAGGGATACAGTAAACCTGAAGTGCAGCATCGGAATCTAAAACTGGAATCGCAGGAGAGGTTCAAATCGGAGAAAGTTAGAGTGTAAGTCCTCCTGTACTTAAGTCGGCATTGTGTCTTTTGTATTAAATTCGGATGCTATTTCTGTGTTTCATCGTCAACAAGATGGTCCAAGGTATACAGTAAATCTGAAGTGAAGCATCGGAATCTAAAACTGGACTCACAGGTGAGGTTCAAATCATAGAAAGTTAGAGTGTCAGTCCTCTTGTACTTAAGTCGGCATTGTGCCTTTTGTATTAAATTCGGATGCAATTTCTGTGTTTCATCGTCAATAACAAGGTCCAAGGGATACAGTAAACCTGATGTGAAGCAACGGAATCTAAAACTGGACTCACAGGAGAGGTTCAAATCGTAGACAGTTAGAGTGTCAGTCTTCCTGTACTTAAGTTGGCATTGTGCCTTTTGTATTAAATTCGGATGCAATTTCTGTGTTTCATCGCCAATAAGAAGGTCCAAAGGATACAGTAAACCTAAAGTGAAGGATCGGAATCTAAAACTGGACTCACAGGAGAGGTTCAAATCATAGAAAGTTTGAGTGTCAGTCCTCTTGTACTTAAGTCGGCATTGTGCCTTTTGTATTAAATTCGGATGCAATTTCTGTGTTTCATCGTCAATAAGAAGGTAAGAAGGGATACAGTAAAACTGAAGTGAAGCATCGGAATCTAAAACTGAATTCACAGGAGAGGTTCAAATCATAGAAAGTTAGAGTTTCAGTCCTCTTGTACTTAAGTCGGCTTTGTGCTTTTTTTATTAAATTCGGATGTAATTTCTGTGTTTCATCGTCAATAAGAAGGTCCAAGGGATACAGTAAACCTGAAGAGAAGCATCGGAATCTAAAACTGGACTCACAGGAGAGGTTCAAATCATAGACAGTTAGAGTGTCAGTCCTCCTGTACCTAAGTCAGCATTGTGCCTTTTGTATTAAATTCGGATGGCATTTCTGTGCTTCATCGTTAATAAGAAGGTCCAAGGGATACAGTAAACCTGAAGTGAAGCATCGGAATCTAAAACTAGACTCACAGGAGAGGTTCAAAGCATAGAAATTTACAGTGTAAGTCCTCCTGTACTTATGTCGGTATTGTGCCTTTTGTATTAAATTCGGATGCAGTTTCTGTGTTTCATCGTCAATAAGAAGGTCCAAGGTATACAGTAAATCTGAAGTTAAGCATCGGAATCTAGAACTGGACTCACAGGTGAGGTTCAAGTCATAGAAAGTTAGAGTGTCAGTCCTCTTGTACTTAAGTCGGCAGTGTGCTTTTGTATTAAATTCGGATGCTATTTCTGTGTTTCATCGTCAATAACAAGGTCCAAGGGATACAGTAAACCTGAAGTGAAGCATCGGAATCTAAAACTGGACTCACGGGAGAGGTTCAAATCATAGAAAGTAAGAGTGTCAGTCCTCTTGTACTTAAGTCGGCATTGTGCCTTTTGTATTAAATTCGGATGCAATTTCTGTGTTTCATCGTCAATAAGAAGGTCCAAGGGATACAGTAATCCTAAAGTGAAGTATCGGAATTTAAAGCTGTACTCACAGGAGAGGTTCGAATCATAGAATGTTAGAGTGTCAGTCCTCTTGTACTTAAGTCAGCATTGTGCCGTTTGTATTAAATTCGGATGCAATATCTGTGTTTCATCGTCAATAAGAAGGTCCAAGGGATACAGTAAACCTGAAGTGCAGCATCGGAATCTGAAACTGGAATCGCAGGAGAGGTTTAAATCATAGAAAGTTAGAGTGTAAGTCCTCCTGTACTTAAGTCGGCATTGTGCCTTTTGTATTAAATTCGGATGCTATATCTGTGTTTTATCGTCAACAAGATGGTCCAAGGTATACAGTAAATCTGAAGTGAAGCATCGGAATCTAAAACTGGACTCACAGGTCAGGTTCAAATCATAGAAAGTTATAGTGTCAGTCCTCTTGTACTGAAGTCGGCATTGTGCCTTTTGTATTAAATTCGGATACAATTTCTGTGTTTCATCGTCAATCACAAGGTCCAAGGGATACAGTAAACCTGATGTGAAGCTTCGGGATCTAAAACTGGACTCACAGGAGAGGTTCAAATCATAGAAAGTTGGAGTGTCAGTCTTCCTGTACTTAAGTTGGCATTGTGCCTTTTGTATTAAATTCGGATGCAATTTCTGCGTTTCATCGTCAATAAGAAGGTCCAAGGGATACAGTAAACCTGAAGTGAAGCATCGTAATCTAAAACTGGACTCACAGGAGAGGTTCAAATCATAGAAAGTTAGAGTGTCAGTCCTCCTGTACTTATGTCGGCTTTGTGCATTTTTTATTAAATTCGGATGCAATTTCTGTGTTTCATCGTCAATAAGAAGGTCCCAGGGATACAGTAAACCTGAAGCAAAGCATCGGAATCTAAATCTGGATTCACAGGATAGGTTCAAATCATAGAAAGTTTGAGTGTCAGTCCTCTTGTACTTAAGTCGGCATTGTGCCTTTTGTATTACATTCGGATGGAATTTCTGTGCTTCATCGTCAATAACAAGGTCCAATCGATACAGTAAACCTGAAGTGAAGCATCGGAATCTAAAACTGGACTCACAGGAGAGGTTCAAGGCATAGAAAGGTAGAGTGTCAGTCCTCTTGTACTTACGTCGGCATTGTTTCTTTTGTATAAAATTCGGATGCAATTTCTGTGTTTCATCGTCAATAAGAACGTCCAAGGGATACAGTAAAGCTGAAGTGAAGCATCGGAATCTAAAACTGGACTCACAGGAGAGGTTCCAATCATAGAAAGTTAGAGTGTCAGTCCTCTTGTACTTAAGTCGGCATTGTGCCTTTTGTATTAAATTCGGATGCAATTTCTGTGTTTCATCGTCAATAAGAAGCTCCAAGGGATACAGTAAACCTGAAGTGAAGCATCGGAATCTAAAAATGGACTCACAGGTTAGGTTCAAATCATACAAAGTTAGAGTGTCAGTTTTCTTGTACTTAAGTCGGCATTGTGCCTTTTGCATTAAGTTCGGATGCAATTTCTGTGTTTCATCGTCAATAAGAAGTCAAGAAGGGATACAGTAAAACTGAAGTGAAGCATCGGAATCTAAAACTGGACTCACAGGAGAGGTTCAATTCATAGAAAGTTAGAGTTTCAGTCCTCTTGTACTTAAGTCGGCTTTGTGCTTTTTGTATTAAATTCGGATGTAATTTCTGTGTTTCATTGTCAATAAGAAGGTCCAAATGATACAGTAAACCTGAAGTGAAGCATCGGAATCTAAAACTGGACTCACAGGATAGGTTCAAATCATAGAAAGTTAGAGTGTCATTTCTCTTGTACTTAAGTCGGCATTGTGCCTTTTGTATTAAATTCGGATGCAATCTCTGTGTTTCATCGTCAATAAGAAGGTCCAAGGGATACAGTAAACCTGAAGTGAAGCATCGGAATCTATAACTGGACTCACAGGAGAGGTTCAAATCATAGAAAGTTAGAGTGTCAGTCCACTTGTACTTAAGTCGACATTGTGCCTTTTGTATTAAATTCGGATGCAATTTCTGTGTTTCATCGTCAATAAGAAGGTCCAAGGGGTACAGTAAGCCTGAAGTAAAGCATCGGAATCTAAAGCTGGACTCACAGGAGAGGTTCAAATCATAGAAAGTTAGAGTGTCAGTCCTCTTGTACTTAAGTCGGCATTGTGCCGTTTGTATTAAATTCGGATGCAATTTCTGTGTTTCATCGTCAATAAGAAGGTCCAAGGGGTACAGTAAGCCTGAAGTGAAGCATCGGAATCTAAAGCTGGACACACAGGAGAGGTTGAAATCATAGAAAATTAGACTGTCAGTCCTCTATTACTTAAGTCGGCATTGTGCCTTTTCTATTAAATTCGGATGAATTTCTCTGTTTCATCGTCAATAAGAAGGTCCAACGGATACCATAAACATGAAGTGCAGCATCGGAATCTAAAACTGGACTCACAGGAGAGGTTCAAATCATAGAAAGTTTGAGTGTCAGTCCTCCTGCACCTAAGACAACATAGTGCCTTTTGTATTAAATTCGGATGGAATTTCTGTGCTTCATCGTCAATAAGAAGGTCCAAGGGATACAGTAAACCTGAAGTGAAGCATCGGAATCTAAAACTGGACTCACAGGAGAGGTTCAAGGCATAGAAAGTTAGAGTGTCAGTCCTCTTGTACTTACGTCGGCATTGTTTCTTTTGTATTTAATTCGGATGCAATTTCTGTGTTTCATCGTCAATAAGAACGTCCAAGGGATACAGTATAGCTGAAGTGAAGCATCGGATTCTAAAGCTGGACTCACAGGAGAGGTTCCAATCATAGAAAGTTAGAGTGACAGTCCTCTTGTACTTAAGTCGGCATTGTGCCTTTTGTATTAAATTCGGATGCAATTTCTGTGTTTCATCGCCAATAAGAAGCTCCAAGGGATACAGTAAACCGGAAGTGAAGCATCGGAATCTAAAAATGGACTCACAAGTTAGGTTCAAATCAAAGAAAGTTAGAGTGTCAGTTCTCTTGTACTTAAGTCGGCATTGTGCCTTTTGTATTAAATTCGGATGCAATCTCTGTGTTTCATCATCAATAAGAAGGTCCAAGGGATACAGTAAACCTGAAGTGAAGCATCGGAATCTATAACTGGACTCACAGGAGAGGTTCAAATCATAGAAAGTTAGAGTGTCAGTCCTCTTGTACTTAAGTCGACATTGTGCCTTTTGTATTAAATTCGGATGCAATTTCTGTGTTTCATCGCCAATAAGAAGGTCCAAGGGATACAGTAATCCTAAAGTGAAGTATCGGAATCTAAAGCTGTACTCACAGGAGAGGTTCGAATCATAGAAAGTTATAGTGTAAGTCCTCCTGTTCTTAAGTCGGCATTGTGCCTTTTGTATTACATTCGGATGCTATATCTGTGTTTTATCGTCAACAAGATGGTCCAAGGTATACAGTAAACCTGAAGTGAAGCATCGGAATCTAAAACTGGACTCACAGGAGAGGTTCAAATCATAGAAAGTTAGAGTGTCAGTCCTCTTGTACTTAAGTCGGCATTGTGCCGTTTGTATTAAATTCGGATGCAATTTCTGTGCCTCATCGTTAATAAGAAGGTCCATGGTACACAGTAAACCAGAAGCGAAGCATCGGAATCTAAAACTGGACTCTCAGGATAGTTTCAAATCATAGAAAGATAGAGTGTCAGTCCTCTTGTATGTAAGTCGGCATTGTGCCTTTTGTATTAAATTCGGATTCAATTTCTGTGTTTCATCGTCAATATGAAGGTCCCAGGGATACAGTAAACCTGAAGTGAAGCATTGGAATCTAAAACTGGACTCACAGGAGAGGTTCAAATCATAGAAAGTTAGAGTGTCAATCCTCTTGTACTTAAGTCGGCATTGTGCCTTTTGTATTAAATTCGGATGCAATTTCTGTTTTCCATCGTCAATAAGAAGGTCCAAAGGGTGCAGTAAACATGAAGTAAAGCATCGGAATCTAAACCTGGACTCACAGGAGAGGTTCAAATCATAGAAAGTTAGAGAGTCCGTCCCATTGAACTTAAGTCGGCGTTGTGCCTTTTGTATTAAATTCGGATGAAATTTCTGTGTTTCCACGTCAAGAAGAAGGTCCAAGGGATACAGTAAACCTGAAGTGATGCATCGGTATCTAAAACTGGACTCACAGGAGAGGTTCAAATAATAGAAAGTTAGAGTGTCAGTCCTCCTGTACTTAAAACGGCATTGTGCCTTTTGTATAACATTCGGAAGCAATTTCTGTGTTTCATCGTCAATAAGAAGGTTCCAGGGCTACAGTAAACCTGAAGTGAAGCATCGGAATCTAAAACTGGACTCACAGCATAGGTTCAAATCATAGAATGATAGATTGTCAGTCATCTTGTACTTAAGTCGGCATTAAGCCTTTTTTATTAAATTCCGATGCAATTTATGTGTTTCATCGTCAATAAGAAGGTCCAAGCGATACAGTAAACCTGAAGTGAATCATCGGAATCTAAAACTGAACTCACAGGAGAGGTTCATATCATAGAAAATTAGACTGTCAGTCCTCGATTACTTAAGTCGGCATTGTGCCTTTTCTATTAAATTCGGATGAATTTCTCTGTTTCATCGTCAATAAGAAGGTCCAACGGATACCATAAACATGAAGTGCAGCATCGGAATCTAAAACTGGACTCACAGGAGAGGTTCAAATCATAGAAAGTTTGAGTGTCAGTCCTCCTGCACCTAAGACAGCATAGTGCCTTTTGTATTAAATTCGGATGGAATTTCTGTGCTTCATCGTCAATAAGAAGGTCCAAGGGATACAGTAAACTTGAAATGAAGCATCGGAATCTAAAACTGGACTCACAGGAGAGGTTCAAGGCATAGAAAGTTAGAGTGTCAGTCCTCTTGTACTTACGTCGGCATTGTTTCTTTTGTATTTAATTCGGATGCAATTTCTGTGTTTCATCGTCAATAAGAACGTCCAAGGGATACAGTATAGCTGAAGTGAAGCATCGGATTCTAAAACTGGACTCACAGGAGAGGTTCCAATCATAGAAAGTTAGAGTGACAGTCCTCTTGTACTTAAGTCGGCATTGTGCCTTTTGTATTAAATTCGGATGCAATTTCTGTGTTTCATCGCCAATAAGAAGCTCCAAGGGATACAGTAAACCTGAAGTGAAGCATCGGAATCTATAACTGAACTCACAGGAGAGGTTCAAATCATAGAAAGTTAGAGTGTCAGTCCTCTTGTACTTAAGTCGACATTGTGCCTTTTGTATTAAATTCGGATGCAATTTCTGTGTTTCATCGTCAATAAGAAGGTCCAAGGGATACAGTAATCCTAAAGTGAAGTATCGGAATCTAAAGCTGTACTCACAGGAGAGGTTCGAATCATAGAAAGTTATAGTGTAAGTCCTCCTGTACTTAAGTCGGCATTGTGCCTTTTGTATTAAATTCGGATGCCATATCTGTGTTTTATCGTCAACAAGACGGTCCAAGGTATACAGTAAATCTGAAGTGAAGCATCGGAATCTAAAACTGTACTCACAGGTGAGGTTCAAATCATAGAAAGTTAGAGTGTCAGTCCTGTTGTACTTAAGTCGGCATTGTGCCTTTTGTATTAAATTCGGATGCAATTTCTGTGTTTCATCGTCAATCACAAGGTCCAAGGGATACAGTAAACCTGATGTGAAGCATCGGGATCTAAAACTGGACTCACAGGAGAGGTTCAAATCATAGAAAGTTAGAGTGTCAGTCTTCTTGTACTTAAGTTGGCATTGTGCCTCTTGTATTAAATTCGGATGCAATTTCTGCGTTTCATCGTCAATAAGAAGGTCCAAGGGATACAGTAAACCTGAAGCGAAGCATCGGAATCTAAAACTGGACTCACAGGAGAGGTTCAAATCATAGAAAGTTAGAGTGTCAGTCCTCTTGTACTTAAGTCGGCATTGTACCTTTTGTATTAAATTCGGATGCAATTTCTGTGTTTCTTCGTCAATAAGAAGGTCCAAGGGATACAGTAAACCTGAAGTGAAGCATCGGAATCTAAAAATGGACGCGCAGGATAGGTTCGAATCATAGTAAGTTAGAGTGTCAGTCCTCTTGTACTTAAGTCGGCATTGTGCCTTTTGTATTAAATTCGGATGCAATTTCTGTGTTTCATCGTCAATAAGAAGGTAAGAAGGGATACAGTAAAACTGAAGTGAAGTATCGGAATCTAAAACTGGACTCACAGGAGAGGTTCAAATCATAGACAGTTAGAGTGTCAGTCCTCCTGTACCTAAGTCAGCATTGAGCCTTTTGTATTATATTCGGATGAAATTTCTGTGCTTCATCGTTAATAAGAAGGTCCAAGGGATACAGTAAACCTGAAGTGAAGCATCGGAATCTAAAACTTGACTCACAGGAGAGGTTCAAAGCATAGAAAGTTAGAGTGTAAGTCCTCCTGTACTTAAGTCGGTATTGTGCCTTTTGTATTAAATTCGGATGCAATTTCTGTGTTTCATCGTCAATAAGAAGGTCCAAGGTATACAGTAAATCTGAAGTTAAGCATCAGAATCTAAAACTGGACTCACAGGTGAGGTTCAAGTCATAGAAAATTAGAGTGTCAGTCCTCTTGTACTTAAGTCGGCATTGTGCCTTTTGTATTAAATTCGGATGCAATTTCTGTGTTTCATCGTAAATTAGAAGGTCCAAGGGATACAGTAAACCTGAATTGAAGCATCGTAATGTAAAACTGGACTCACAGGAGAGGTTCAAATCACAGAAAGTTTGAGTGTCAGTCCTCTTGTACTTAAGTCGGCATTGTGCCTTTTGTATTTAGTTCGGATGCAATTTCTGTGTTTCATCGTCGATAAGAAGGTGAGAAGGGATACAGTAAAACTGAAGTGAAGCATCGGAATCTAAAACTGGACTCACAGGAGAGGTTCAAATCATAGAAAGTTGGAGTGTCTGTCCTCTTGTACTTAACTCGGCATTGTGACTTTTGAATTTAATTCCGATGCAATTTCTGTGCCTCATCGTTAATAAGAAGGTCCAAGGTACACACTAAACCTGAAGTGAAGCATCGGAATCTAAAACTGGACTCTCAGGATAGTTTCAAATCATAGAAAGATAGAGTGTCACTCCTCTTGTACGTAAGTCGGCATTGTGCCTTTTGTATTAAATTCGGATTCAATTTCTGTGTTTCATCGTCAATAAGAAGGTCCCAGGTATACAGTAAACCTGAAGAGAAGCTTCGGAATCTAAAACTGGACTCACAGGAGAGGTTCAAATCATAGAAAATTAGAGTGTCAATCCTCTTGTACTTAAGTCGGCATTGTGCCTTTTGTATTAAATTCGGATGCAATTTCTGTTTTCCATCGTCAATAAGCAGGTCCAAGGGGTGCAGTAAACATGAAGTAAAGCATCGGAATCTGAAACTGGACTCACAGGAGAGGTTCAAATCATAGAAAGTTAGAGAGTCAGTCCTATTGAA
The DNA here is from genome assembly GCF_021461395.2 of Schistocerca americana. Taxonomy (NCBI): domain Eukaryota; kingdom Metazoa; phylum Arthropoda; class Insecta; order Orthoptera; family Acrididae; genus Schistocerca; species Schistocerca americana. The sequence goes on from NC_060130.1 coordinate 76,759,678, forward strand.
CTTAAGTCGGCATTGTGCCTTTTGTATTAAATTCGGATGCAATTTCTGTGTTTCAACGTCAATAAGAAGGTCCAACGGATACCATAAACATGAAGTGCAGCATCGGAATCTAAAACTGGACTCACAGGAGAGGTTCAAATCATAGAAAGTTTGAGTGTCAGTCTTCCTGTACCTAAGACAGCATTGTGCCTTTTGTATTAAATTCGGATGGAATTTCTGTGCTTCATCGTCAATAAGAAGGCCCAAGGGATACAGTAAACCTGAAGTGAAGCATCGGAATCTAAAACTGGACTCACAGGAGAGGTTCAAGGCATAGAAAGTTAGAATGTCAGTCCTCTTGTACTTACGTCGGCATTGTTTCCTTTGTATTAAATTCGGATGCAATTTCTGTGTGTCATCGTCAATAAGAACGTCCAAGGGATACAGTAAAACTGAAGTGAAGCATCGTAATCTAAAACTGGACTCACAGGAGAGGTTCGAATCATAGAGAGTTAGAGTGTCAGTCCTCTTGTACTTAAGTCGGCATTGTGCCTTTTGTATTAAATTCGGATGCTATTTCTGTGTTTCTTCGTCAATAAGAAGCTCCAAGGGATACAGTAAACCTGAAGTGAAGCATCGGAATCTAAAAATGGACTCACAGGTTAGGTTCAAATCATAGAAAGTTAGAGTGTCACTTCTCTTGTACTTAAGTCGGCATTGTGCCTTATGTATTAAATTCGGATGCAATTTCTGTGTTTCATCGTCAATAACATGGTCCAAGGGATACAGTAAACCTGAAGTGAAGCATCGGAATCTAAAACTGGACTCACGGGAGAGGTTCAAATCATAGAAAGTAAGAGTGTCAGTCTTCTTGTACTTAAGTCGGCATTGTGCCTTTTGTATTAATTTCGGATGCAATTTCTGTGTTTCATCGTCAATAAGAAGGTCCAAGGGATACAGTAAACCTGAAGTGAAGCATCGGAATCTAAAACTGTACTCACAGGTGAGGTTCAAATCATAGAAAGTTAGAGTGTCAGTCCTGTTGTTTTTAAGTCGGCATTGTGCCTTTTGTATTAAATTCGGATGCAATTTCTGTGTTTCATCGTCAATCACAAGGTCCAAGGGATACAGTAAACCTGATGTGAAGCATCGGGATCTAAAACTGGACTCACAGGAGAGGTTCAAATCATAGAAAGTTAGAGTGTCAGTCTTCTTGTACTTAAGTTGGCATTGTGCCTTTTGTATTAAATTCGGATGCAATTTCTGCGTTTCATCGTCAATAAGAAGGTCCAAGGGATACAGTAAACCTGAAGCGAAGCATCGGAATCTAAAACTGGACTCACAGGAGAGGTTCAAATCATAGAAAGTTAGAGTGTCAGTCCTCTTGTACTTAAGTCGGCATTGTACCTTTTGTATTAAATTCGGATGCAATTTCTGTGTTTCATCGTCAATAAGAAGGTCCAAGGGATACAGTAAACCTGAAGTGAAGCATCGGAATCTAAAAATGGACGCGCAGGATAGGTTCGTATCATAGTAAGTTAGAGTGTCAGTCCTCTTGTACTTAAGTCGGCATTGTGCCTTTTGTATTAAATTCGGATGCAATTTCTGTGTTTCATCGTCAATAAGAAGGTAAGAAGGGATACAGTAAAACTGAAGTGAAGCATCGGAATCTAAAACTGGACTCACAGGAGAGGTTCAAATCATAGACAGTTAGAGTGTCAGTCCTCCTACACCTAAGTCAGCATTGAGCCTTTTGTATTATATTCGGATGAAATTTCTGTGCTTCATCGTTAATAAGAAGGTCCAAGGGATACAGTAAACCTGAAGTGAAGCATCGGAATCTAAAACTTGACTCACAGGAGAGGTTCAAAGCATACAAAGTTAGAGTGTAAGTCCTCCTGTACTTAAGTCGGTATTGTGCCTTTTGTATTAAATTCGGATGCAATTTCTGTGTTTCATCGTCAATAAGAAGGTCCAAGGTATACAGTAAATCTGAAGTTAAGCATCGGAATCTAAAACTGGACTCACAGGTGAGGTTCAGGTCATAGAAAGTTAGAGTGTCAGTCCTCTTGTACTTAAGTCGGCATTGTGCCTTTTGTATTAAATTCGGATGCAATTTCTGTGTTTCATCGTCAATAAGAAGGTCCAAGGGATACAGTAAACCTGAATTGAAGCATCGTAATGTAAAACTGGACTCACAGGAGAGGTTCAAATCATAGAAATTTAGAGTGTCAGTCCTCCTGTACTTATGTCGGCATTGTGCATTTTTTATTAAATTCGGATGCAATTTCTGTGTTTCATCGTCAATAAGAAGGTCCCAGGGATACAGTAAACCTGAAGTAAAGCATCGGAATCTAAATCTGGATTCACAGGAAAGGTTCAAATCATAGAAAGTTTGAGTGTCAGTCCTCTTGTACTTAAGTCGGCATTGTGCCTTTTGTATTTAGTTCGGATGCAATTTCTGTGTTTCATCGTCGATAAGAAGGTGAGAAGGGATACAGTAAAACTGAAGTAAAGCATCGGAATGTAAAACTGGACTCACAGGAGAGGTTCAAATCATAGAAAGTTGGAGTGTCTGTCCTCTTGTACTTAACTCGGCATTGTGACTTTTGAATTTAATTCCGATGCAATTTCTGTGCCTCATCGTTAATAAGAAGGTCCAAGGTACACACTAAACCTGAAGTGAAGCATCGGAATCTAAAACTGGACTCTCAGGATAGTTTCAAATCATAGAAAGATAGAGTGTCACTCCTCTTGTACGTAAGTCGGCATTGTGCCTTTTGTATTAAATTCGGATTCAATTTCTGTGTTTCATCGTCAATAAGAAGGTCCCAGGTATACAGTAAACCTGAAGAGAAGCTTCGGAATCTAAAACGGGACTCACAGGAGAGGTTCAAATCATAGAAAATTAGAGTGTCAATCCTCTTGTACTTAAGTCGGCATTGTGCCTTTTGTATTAAATTCGGATGCAATTTCTGTTTTCCATCGTCAATAAGCAGGTCCAAGGGGTGCAGTAAACATGAAGTAAAGCATCGGAATCTGAAACTGGACTCACAGGAGAGGTTCAAATCATAGAAAGTTAGAGAGTCAGTCCTATTGAACTTAAGTCGGCATTGTGCCTTTTGTATTAAATTCGGATGCAATTTCTGTGTTTCAACGTCAATAAGAAGGTCCAACGGATACCATAAACATGAAGTGCAGCATCGGAATCTAAAACTGGACTCACGGGAGAGGTTCAAATCATAGAAAGTAAGAGTGTCAGTCTTCTTGTACTTAAGTCGGCATTGTGCCTTTTGTATTAATTTCGGATGCAATTTCTGTGTTTCATCGTCAATAAGAAGGTCCAAGGGATACAGTAAACCTGAAGTGAAGCATCGGAATCTAAAACTGTACTCACAGGTGAGGTTCAAATCATAGAAAGTTAGAGTGTCAGTCCTGTTGTACTTAAGTCGGCATTGTGCCTTTTGTATTAAATTCGGATGCAATTTCTGTGTTTCATCGTCAATCACAAGGTCCAAGGGATACAGTAAACCTGATGTGAAGCATCGGGATCTAAAACTGGACTCACAGGAGAGGTTCAAATCATAGAAAGTTAGAGTGTCAGTCTTCTTGTACTTAAGTTGGCATTGTGCCTTTTGTATTAAATTCGGATGCAATTTCTGCGTTTCATCGTCAATAAGAAGGTCCAAGGGATACAGTAAACCTGAAGCGAAGCATCGGAATCTAAAACTGGACTCACAGGAGAGGTTCAAATCATAGAAAGTTAGAGTGTCAGTCCTCTTGTACTTAAGTCGGCATTGTACCTTTTGTATTAAATTCGGATGCAATTTCTGTGTTTCATCGTCAATAAGAAGGTCCAAGGGATACAGTAAACCTGAAGTGAAGCATCGGAATCTAAAAATGGACGCGCAGGATAGGTTCGAATCATAGTAAGTTAGAGTGTCAGTCCTCTTGTACTTAAGTCGGCATTGTGCCTTTTGTATTAAATTCGGATGCAATTTCTGCGTTTCATCGTCAATAAGAAGGTAAGAAGGGATACAGTAAAACTGAAGTGAAGCATCGGAATCTAAAACTGGACTCACAGGAGAGGTTCAAATCATAGACAGTTAGAGTGTCAGTCCTCCTGTACCTAAGTCAGCATTGAGCCTTTTGTATTATATTCGGATGAAATTTCTGTGCTTCATCGTTAATAAGAAGGTCCAAGGGATACAGTAAACCTGAAGTGAAGCATCGGAATCTAAAACTTGACTCACAGGAGAGGTTCAAAGCATAGAAAGTTAGAGTGTAAGTCCTCCTGTACTTAAGTCGGTATTGTGCCTTTTGTATTAAATTCGGATGCAATTTCTGTGTTTCATCGTCAATAAGAAGGTCCAAGGTATACAGTAAATCTGAAGTTAAGCATCAGAATCTAAAACTGGACTCACAGGTGAGGTTCAAGTCATAGAAAGTTAGAGTGTCAGTCCTCTTGTACTTAAGTCGGCATTGTGCCTTTTGTATTAAATTCGGATGCAATTTCTGTGTTTCATCGTCAATAAGAAGGTCCAAGGGATACAGTAAACCTGAATTGAAGCATCGTAATGTAAAACTGGACTCACAGGAGAGGTTCAAATCATAGAAATTTAGAGTGTCAGTCCTCCTGTACTTATGTCGGCATTGTGCATTTTTTATTAAATTCGGATGCAATTTCTGTGTTTCATCGTCAATAAGAAGGTCCCAGGGATACAGTAAACCTGAAGTAAAGCATCGGAATCTAAATCTGGATTCACAGGAAAGGTTCAAATCATAGAAAGTTTGAGTGTCAGTCCTCTTGTACTTAAGTCGGCATTGTGCCTTTTGTATTTAGTTCGGATGCAATTTCTGTGTTTCATCGTCGATAAGAAGGTGAGAAGGGATACAGTAAAACTGAAGTAAAGCATCGGAATCTAAAACTGGACTCACAGGAGAGGTTCAAATCATAGAAAGTTGGAGTGTCTGTCCTCTTGTACTTAACTCGGCATTGTGACTTTTGAATTTAATTCCGATGCAATTTCTGTGCCTCATCGTTAATAAGAAGGTCCAAGGTACACACTAAACCTGAAGTGAAGCATCGGAATCTAAAACTGGACTCTCAGGATAGTTTCAAATCATAGAAAGATAGAGTGTCACTCCTCTTGTACGTAAGTCGGCATTGTGCCTTTTGTATTAAATTCGGATTCAATTTCTGTGTTTCATCGTCAATAAGAAGGTCCCAGGTATACAGTAAACCTGAAGAGAAGCTTCGGAATCTAAAACTGGACTCACAGGAGAGGTTCAAATCATAGAAAATTAGAGTGTCAATCCTCTTGTACTTAAGTCGGCATTGTGCCTTTTGTATTAAATTCGGATGCAATTTCTGTTTTCCATCGTCAATAAGCAGGTCCAAGGGGTGCAGTAAACATGAAGTAAAGCATCGGAATCTGAAACTGGACTCACAGGAGAGGATCAAATCATAGAAAGTTAGAGAGTCAGTCCTATTGAACTTAAGTCGGCATTGTGCCTTTTGTATTAAATTCGGATGCAATTTCTGTGTTTCAACGTCAATAAGAAGGTCCAACGGATACCATAAACATGAAGTGCAGCATCGGAATCTAAAACTGGACTCACAGGAGAGGTTCAAATCATAGAAAGTTTGAGTGTCAGTCCTCCTGTGCCTAAGACAGCATTGTGCCTCTTGTATTAAATTCGGATGGAATTTCTGTGCTTCATCGTCAATAAGAAGGCCCAAGGGATACTGTAAACCTGAAGTGAAGCATCGGAATCTAAAACTGGACTCACAGGAGAGGTTCAAGGCATAGAAAGTTAGAATGTCAGTCCTCTTGTACTTACGTCGGCATTGTTTCCTTTGTATTAAATTCGGATGCAATATCTGTGTGTCATCGTCAATAAGAACGTCCAAGGGATACAGTAAAACTGAAGTCAAGCATCGGAATCTAAAACTGGACTCACAGGAGAGGTTCGAATCATAGAGAGTTAGAGTGTCAGTCCTCTTGTACTTAAGTCGGCATTGTGCCTTTTGTAATAAATTCGGATGCTATTTCTGTGTTTCTTCGTGAATAAGAAGCTCCAAGGGATACAGTAAACCTGAAGTGAAGCATCGGAATCTAAAAATGGACTCACAGGTTAGGTTCAAATCATAGAAAGTTAGAGTGTCAGTTCTCTTGTACTTAAGTCGGCATTGTGCCTTATGTAGATACATTCGGATGCAATTTCTGTGTTTCATCGTCAATAACATGGTCCAAGGGATACAGTAAACCTGAAGTGAAGCATCGGAATCTAAAACTGGACTCACGGGAGAGGTTCAAATCATAGAAAGTAAGAGTGTCAGTCATCTTGTACTTAAGTCGGCATTGTGCCTTTTGTATTAATTTCGGATGCAATTTCTGTGTTTCATCGTCAATAAGAAGGTCCAAGGGATACAGTAAACCTGAAGTGAAGCATCGGAATCAAAAACTGGATTCACAGCATAGGTTCTAATCATAGAATGATAGATTGTCAGTCATCTTGTACTTAAGTCGGCATTGTGCCTTTTTTATTAAATTCGGATGCAATTTATGTGTTTCATCGTCAATAAGAAGGTCCAAGCGATACAGTAAACCTGAAGTGAATCATCGGAATCTAAAACTGAACTCACAGGAGAGGTTCAAATCATAGAAACTTAGAGAGTCAGTCCTCTATCACTTAAGTCGGCAATGTGCCTTTTCTACTAACTTCGGATGAATTTCTCTGTTTCATCGTCAATAATAAGGTCTAACGGATACCATAAACATGAAGTGCAGCATCGGAAACTAAAAGTGGACTCACAGGAGAGGTTCAAATCATAGAAAGTGTGAGTGTCAGTCCTCCTGTACCTAAGACAGCATTGTGCCTTTTGTATTAAATTCGGATGGAATTTCAGTGCTTCATCGTCAATAAGAACATCCAAGGGATACAGTAAAGCTGAAATGAAGCATCGGAATCTAAAACTGGACTCACAGGAGAGGTTCAAGGCATAGAAAGTTAGAGTGTCAGTCCTCTTGTACTTACGTCGGCATTGTTTCTTTTGTATTAAATTCGGATGCAATTTCTGTGTTTCATCGTCAATAAGAAGGTCCAAGGGATACAGTAAACCTGAAGTGAAGCATCGGAATCTAAAGCTAAACTCACAGGAGAGGTTCATATCATAGAAAGTTAGAGTGTCAGTCCTCTTGTACTTAAGTCGGCATTGTGCCGTTTGTATTAAATTCGGATGCAATATCTGTGTTTCATCGTCAATAAGAAGGTCCAAGGGATACAGTAAACCTGAAGTAAAGCATCGGAATCTAAAACTGGATTCACAGGATAGGTTCATGTCATAATAAGTTATAGTGTCAGTCCTCTTGTACTTAAGTCGGCATTGTGCCTTTTGCATTAAGTTCGGATGCAATTTCTGTGTTTCATCGTCAATAAGAAGGTCCAAGGGATACAGTAAACCTGAAGTGAAGCATCGGAATCTAAAACTGGACTCACAGGATAGGTTCAAATCATAGAAAGTTAGAGTGTCAGTCCTCCTGTACTTAAGTCGGCATTGTGCCTTTTGTAATAAATTCGGATGCTATTTCTGTGTTTCATCGTCAACAAGATGGTCCAAGGTATACAGTAAATCTGAAGTGAAGCATCGGAATCTGAAACTGGACTCAGAGGAGAGGTTCAAATCATAGAAAGTTAGAGTGTCAGTCCTCTTGTACTTAAGTCGGCATTGTGCCTTTTGTATTATATTCGGATGCAATTTCTGTGTTTCATCGTCAATAACAAGGTCCAAGGGATACAGTAAACCCGATGTGAAGCATCGGAATCTAAAACTGGACTCACAGGAGAGGTTCAAATCATAGAAATTGAAAGTGTCAGTGTTCCTGTACTTAAGTTGGCATTGTGCCTTTTGTATTAAATTCGGATGCAATTTCTGTGTTTCATCGTCAATAAGAAGGTCCAAGGGATACAGTAAACCTGAAGTGAAGCATCGGAATCTAAAACTGGACTCACAGGAGAGGTTCAAATCATAGAAAGTTAGAGTGTCAGTCCTCTTGTACTTAAGTCGGCATTGTGCCTTTTGTATTAAATTCGGATGCAATTTCTGTGTTTCATCGTCAATAAGAAGGTCCAAGGGATACAGTAAACCTGAAGTGAAGCATCGGAATCTAAAAATGGACTCGCAGGATAGTTTCGAATCATAGAAAGTTAGTGTCAGTCCTCTTGTACTTAAGTAGGCATCGTGCCTTTTGTATTAAATTCGGATGCAATATCTGTGTTTCATCGTCAATAAGAAGGTCCAAGGGATACAGTAAACCTGAAGTAAAGCATCGGAATCTAAAACTGGATTCACAGGATAGGTTCATGTCATAATAAGTTATAGTGTCAGTCCTCTTGTACTTAAGTCGGCATTGTGCCTTTTGCATTAAGTTCGGATGCAATTTCTGTGTTTCATCGTCAATAAGAAGGTCCAAGGGATACAGTAAACCTGAAGTGAAGCATCGGAATCTAAAACTGGACTCACAGGATAGGTTCAAATCATAGAAAGTTAGAGTGTCAGTTCTCTTGCACTTAAGTCGGCATTGTGCCTTTTGTATTAAATTCGGATGCAATCTGTGTGTTTCATCGTCAATGAGAAGGTCCAAGGGATACAGTAAACCTGAAGTGAAGCATCGGAAGCTATAACTGGACTCACAGGAGAGGTTCAAATCATAGAAAGTTAGAGTGTCAGTCCTTTTGTACTTAAGTCGACATTGTGCCTTTTGCATTAAATTCGGATGCAATTTCTGTGTTTCATTGTCAATAAGAAGGTCCAAGGGATACAGTAAACCTGAAGTGAAGCATCGGAATCTAAAGCTGGACTTACAGGAGAGGTTCAAATCATAGAAAGTTAGAGTGTCAGTCCTCTTGTACTTAAGTCGGCATTGTGCCGTTTGTATTAAATTCGGATGCAATATCTGTGTTTCATCGTCATTAAGAATGTCCAAGGGATACAGTAAACCTGAAGTGCAGCATCGGAATCTAAAACTGAAAATCGCAGGAGAGGTTCAAATCATAGAAAGTTAGAGTGTAAGTCCTCCTGTACTTAAGTCGGCATTGTGCCTTTTGTATTAAATTCGGATGCTATTTCTGTGTTTCATCGTCAACAAGATGGTACAAGGTATACAGTAAATCTGAAGTGAAGCATCGGAATCTAAAACTGGACCCACAGGAGAGGTTCAAATCATAGAAAGTTAGAGTTTCAGTCCTCTTGTACTTAAGTCGGCTTTGTGCTTTTTGTATTAAATTCGGATGTAATTTCTGTGTTTCATTGTCAATAAGAAGGTCCAAGGGATACAGTAAACCTGAAGTGAAGCATCGGAATCTAAAACTGGACTCACAGGACAGGTTCAAATCATAGAAAGTTCGAGTGTCAGTTCTCTTGTACTTAAGTCGGCATTGTGACTTTTGGATTAAATTCGGATGCAATCTCTGTGTTTCATCGTCAATAAGAAGGTCCAAGGGATACAGTAAACCTGAAGTGCAGCACCGGACTCTAAAACTGGAATCGCAGGAGAGATTCAAATCATAGTAAGTTAGAGTGTAAGTCCTCCTGTACTTAAGTCGGCATTGTGCCTTTTGTATTAAATTCGGATGCTATTTCTGTGTTTCATCGTCAACAAGATGGTCCAAGGCATACAGTAAATCTGAAGTGAAGCATCGGAATCTAAAACTGGACTCACAGGTGAGGTTCAAATCATAGAAAGTTAGAGTGACAGTCCTCTTGTACTTAAGTCGGCATTGTGCCTTTTGTATTAAATTCGGATGCAATTTTTGTGTTTCATCGTCAATAACAAGGTCCAAGGGATACAGTAAACCTGATGTGAAGCATCGGAATCTAAAACTGGACTCACAGGAGAGGTTCAAATCACAGAAAGTTAGAGTGTGAGTCTTCCTGTACTTAAGTTGGCATTGTGCCTTTTGTATTAAATTCGGATGCAATTTCTGTGTTTCATCGTAAATAAGAAGGTCCAAGGGATACAGTAAACCTGAAGTGAAGCATCGGAATCTAAAACTGGACTCACAGAAGAGGTTCAAATCATAGAAAGTTAGAGTGTCAGTCCTCATGTACTTAAGTTGGCATTGTGCCTTTTGTATTAAATTCGGATGCAATTTCTGTGTTTCATCGTCAATAAGAAGGCCCAAGGGATACAGTAAACCAGAAGTGAAGCATCGGAATCTAAAACTGGACTCACAGGAGAGGTTCAAATCATAGAAAGTTAGAGTGTCAGTCCTCTTGTACTTAAGTCGGCATTGTGCCTCTTGTATTAAATTCGGATGCAATTTCTGTGTTTCATCGTCAATAAGAAGGTCCAAGGGATACAGTAAACCTGAAGTAAAGCATCGGAATCTAAAACTGGATTCACAGGATAGGTTCATATCATAGAAAGTTAGAGTGTCAGTCCTCTTGTACTTAAGACGGCATTGTGCCTTTTGCATTAAGTTCGGATGCAATTTCTGTGTTTCATCGTCAATAAGAAGGTAAGAAGGGATACAGTAAAACTGAACTGAAGCATCGGAATCTAAAACTGGACTCACAGGAGAGGTTCAAATCATAGTAAGTTAGAGTTTCAGTCCTCTTGTACTTAAGTCGGCATTGTGCTTTTTGGATTAAGTTCGTATGTAATTTCTGTGTTTCATTGTCAATAAGAAGGTCCAAGGGATACAGTAAACCTGAAGTGCAGCATCGGAAACTACAACTGGACTCACAGGAGAGGTTCAAATCATAGACAGGTAGAGTGTCAGTCCTCCTGTACCTAAGTCAGCATTGTGCCCTTTGTATTAAATTTGGATGGAATTTCTGTGCTTCGTCATCAATAAGAAGGTCCAAGGGATACAGTAAACCTGAAGTGAAGCATCGGAATCTAAAACTTGACTCACAGGAGAGGTTCAAAGCATAGAAAGTTTGAGTGTAAGTCCTCCTGTACTTATGTCGGTATTGTGCCTTTTGTATTAAATTCGGATGCAATTTCTGTTATTCATCGTCAATAAGAAGGTCCAAGGTATACAGTCAATCTGAAGTTAAGCATCGGAATCTAAAACCGGACTCACAGGTGAGGTTCAAGTCATAGAAAGTTAGAGTGTCAGTCCTCTTGTGCTTAAGTCGGCATTGTGCATTTTGTATTAAATTCGGAAGCTATTTCTGTGTTTCATCGTCAATAACAAGGTCCTAGGGATACAGTAAACCTGAAGTGAAGCTTCGGAATCTAAAACTGGACTCACGGGAGAGGTTCAAATCATAGAAAGTAAAAGTGTCAGTCCTCTTGTACTTAAGTCGGCATTGTGCCTTTTGTATTAAATTCGGATGCAATTTCTGTGTTTAATCGTCAATAAGAAAGTCCAAGGGATACAGTAAACCTGAAGTGAAGCATCGGAATCTAAAACTGGACTCACAGGAGAGGTTCAAATCATAGAAAGTTAGAGTGTCAGTCCTCTTGTACGTAAGTCGGCATTGTGCCTTTTGTATTAAATTCGGATGCAATTTCTGTGTTTCATCGTCTATAAGAAGGTCCAAGGGATACAGTAAATCTGAAGTGAAGCATCGTAATCTAAAACTGGACTCACAGGAGAGGTTCAAATCATAGTAAGTTAGAGTATCAGTCCTCCTGTACTTATGTCGGCATTGTGCATTTTTTATTAAATTCGGATGCAATTTCTGTTTCATCGTCAATAAGAAGGTCCCAGGGATACAGTAAACCTGAAGTAAAGCATCGGAATCTAAATCTGGATTCACAGGATAGGTTCAAATCATAGAAAGTTAGTGTGTCAGTCCTCTTGTACTTATGTCGGCATTGTGCCTTTTGTATTAAGTTCGGATGCAATTTCTGTGTTTCATCGTCAATAAGAAGGTGAGAAGGGATACAGTAAAACTGAAGTGAAGCATCGGAATCTAAAACTGGACTCACAGGAGAGGTTCAAATCATAGAAATTTTAAGTGTCTGTCCTCTTGTACTTAACTCGGCATTGTGCCTTTTGATTTTAATTCCGATGCAATTTCTGTGCCTCATCGTTAATGAGAAGGTCCAAGGTACACAGTAAACCTGAAGTGAAGCATCGGAATCTAAAACTGGACTCTCAGGATAGTTTCAAATCATAGAGAAATTGAGTGTCAGTCATCTTGTACATAAGTCGGCATTGTGCCTTTTGTATTAAATTCGGATTCAATTTCTGTGTTTCATCGTCAATAAGAAGGTCCCAGGGATACAGTAACAATGAAGTGAAGCATCGGAATCTAAAACCGGACTCACAGGAGAGGTTCAAATCATAGAAAGTTAGAGTGTCAATCCTCTTGTACTTAAGTCGGCATTGTGCCTTTTGTATTAAATGTGGATGCAATTTCTGTTTTCCATCGTCAATAAGAAGGTCCAAGGGGTGCAGTAAACATGAAGTAAAGCATCGGAATCTAAAACTGGACTCACAGGAGAGGTTCAAATCATAAAAAGTTAGAGTGTAAGTCCTCCTGTACTTAAGTCGGCATTGTGCCTTTTGTATTAAATTCGGATGCTATTTCTGTGTTTCATCGTCAACAAGATGGTACAAGGTATACAGTAAATCTGAAGTGAAGCATCGGAATCTAAAACTGGACCCACAGGAGAGGTTCAAATCATAGAAAGTTAGAGTTTCAGTCCTCTTGTACTTAAGTCGGCTTTGTGCTTTTTGTATTAAATTCGGATGTGATTTCTGTGTTTCATTGTCAATAAGAAGGTCCAAGGGATACAGTAAACCTGAAGTGAAGCATCGGAATCTAAAACTGGACTCACAGGACGGGTTCAAATCATAGAAAGTTAGAGTGTCAGTTCTCTTGTACTTAAGTGGGCATTGTGCCTTTTGTATTAAATTCGGATGCAATCTCTGTGTTTCATCGTCAATAAGAAGGTCCAAGGGATACAGTAAACCTGAAGTGCAGCACTGGAATCTAAAACTGGAATCGCACGAGAGATTCAAATCATAGAAAGTTAGAGTGTATGTCCTCGTGTACTTAAGTCGGCATTGTGCCTTTTGTATTAAATTCGGATGCTATTTCTATGTTTCATCGTCAACAAGATGGTCCAAGGTATACAGTAAATCTTAAGTGAAGCATCGGAATCTAAAACTGGACTCACAGGTGAGGTTCAAATCATAGAAAGTTAGAGTGCCAGTCCTCTTGTACTTAAGTCGGCATTGTGCCTTTTGTATTAAATTCGGATGCAATTTCTGTGTTTCATCGTCAATAACAAGGTCCAAGGGATACAGTAAACCTGATGTGAAGCATCGGAATCTAAAACTGGACTCACAGGAGAGGTTCAAATCACAGAAAGTTAGAGTGTGAGTCTTCCTGTACTTAAGTTGGCATTGTGCCTTTTGTACTAAATTCGGATGCAATTTCTGTGTTTCATCGTCAATAAGAAGGTCCAAGGGATACAGTAAACCTGAAGTAAAGCATCGGAATCTAAAACTGGATTCACAGGATAGGTTCATATCATAGAAAGTTAGAGTGTCAGTCCTCTTGTACTTAAGTCGGCATTGTGCCTTTTGCATTAAGTTCGGATGCAATTTCTGTGTTTCATCGTCAATAAGAAGGTAAGAAGGGATACAGTGAAACTGAACTGAAGCATCGGAATCTAAAACTGGACTCACAGGAGAGGTTCAAATCATAGTAAGTTAGAGTTTCAGTCCTCTTGTACTTAAGTCGGCTTTGTGCTTTTTGTATTAAGTTCGGATGTAATTTCTGTGTTTCATTGTCAATAAGAAGGTCCAAGGGATACAGTAAACCTGAAGTGCAGCATCGGAATCTAAAACTGGACTCTCAGGAGAGGTTCAAATCATAGACAGTTAGAGTGTCAGTCCTCCTGTACCTAAGTCAGCATTGTGCCTTTTGTATTAAATTTGGATGGAATTTCTGTGCTTCATCGTCAATAAGAAGGTCCAAGGGATACAGTAAACCTGAAGTGAAGCATCGGAATCTAAAACCTGACTCACAGGAGAGGTTCAAAGCATAGAAAGTTAGAGTGTAAGTCCTCCTGTACTTATGTCGGTATTGTGCCTTTTGTAATAAATTCGGATGCAATTTCTGTGTTTCATCGTCAATAAGAAGGTCCAAGGTATACAGTCAATCTGAAGTTAAGCATCGGAATCTAAAACCGGACTCACAGGTGAGGTTCAAGTCATAGAAAGTTAGAGTGTCAGTCCTCTTGTGCTTAAGTCTGCATTGTGCATTTTGTATTAAAGTCGGAAGCTATTTCTGTGTTTCATCGTCAATAACAAGGTCCAAGGGAATCAGTAAACCTGAAGTGAAGCATCGGAATCTAAAACTGGACTCACGGGAGAGGTTCAAATCATAGAAAGTAAGAGTGTCAGTCCTCTTGTACTTAAGTCGGCATTGTGCCTTTTGTATTAAATTCGGGGGCAATTTCTGTGTTTCATCGTCAATAAGATGGTCCAAGGGATACAGTAAACCTGAAGTGAAGCATCGGAATCTAAAACTGGACTCACAGGAGAGGTTCAAATCATAGAAAGTTAGAGTGTCAGTCCTCTTGTACGTAAGTCGGCATTGTGCCTTTTGTATTAAATTCGGATGCAATTTCTGTGTTTCATGGTCTATAAGAAGGTCCAAGGGATACAGTAAATCTGAAGTGAAGCATCGTAATCTAAAACTGGACTCACAGGAGAGGTTCAAATCATAGTAAGTTAGAGTATCAGTCCTCCTGTACTTATGTCGGCATTGTGCATTTTTTATTAAATTCGGATGCAATTTCTGTGTTTCATCGTCAATAAGAAGGTCCCAGGGATACAGTAAACCTGAAGTAAAGCATTGGAATCTAAATCTGGATTCACAGGATAGGTTCAAATCATAGAAAGTTAGTGTGTCAGTCCTCTTGTACTTAAGTCGGCATTGTGCCTTTTGTATTAAGTTCGGATGCAATTTCTGTGTTTCATCGTCAATAAGAAGGTGAGAAGGGATACAGTAAAACTGAAGTGAAGCATCGGAATCTAAAACTGGACTCACAGTAGAGGTTCAAATCATAGAAATTTGGAGTGTCTGTCCTCTTGTACTTAACTCGGCATTGTTCCTTTTGATTTTAATTCCGATGCAATTTCTGTGCCTCATCGTTAATGAGAAGGTCCAAGGTACACAGTAAACCTGAAGTGAAGCATCGGAATCTAAAACTGGACTCTCAGGATAGTTTCAAATCATAGCAAAATTGAGTGTCAGTCATCTTGTACATAAGTCGGCATTGTGCCTTTTGTATTAAATACGGATGCAATTTCTGTGTTTCATCGTCAATAAGAAGGTCCAAGGGATACACTAAACCTGAAGTGAAGCATCGGAATCTAAAAGTGGACTCACAGGAGAGGTTCAAATCATAGAAAGTTAGAGTGTCAGTCCTCTTGTACTTAAGTCGGCATTGTGCCTCTTGTATTAAATTCGGTTGCAATATCTGTGTTTCATCGTCAATAAGAAGGTCCAAGGGATACAGTAAACCTGAAGTAAAGCATCGGAATCTAAAACTGGATTCACAGGATAGGTTCATATCATAGAAAGTTAGAGTGTCAGTCCTCTTGTACTTAAGTCGGCATTGTGCCGTTTGCATTAAGTTCGGATGCAATTTCTGTGTTTCATCGTCAATAAGAAGGTAAGAAGGGATACAGTAACACTGAACTGAAGCATCGGAATCTAAAACTGGACTCACAGGAGAGGTTCAAATCATAGAAAGTTAGAGTTTCAGTCCTCTTGTACTTAAGTCGGCTTTGTGCTTTTTGTATTAAGTTCGGATGTAATTTCTGTGTTTCATTGTCAATAAGAAGGTCCAAGGGATACAGTAAACCTGAAGTGCAGCATCGGAATCTAAAACTGGACTCACAGGAGAGGTTCACATCATAGACAGTTAGAGTGTCAGTCCTCCTGTACCTAAGTCAGCATTGTGCCTTTTGTATTAAATTTGGATGGAATTTCTGTGCTTCATCGTCAATAAGAAGGTCCAAGGGATACAGTAAACCTGAAGTGAAGCATCGGAATCTAAAACCTGACTCACAGGAGAGGTTCAAAGCATAGAAAGTTAGAGTGTACGTCCTCCTGTACTTATGTCGGTATTGTGCCTTTTGTATTAAATTCGGATGCAATTTCTGTGTTTCATCGTCAATAAGAAGGTCCAAGGTATACAGTCAATCTGAAGTTAAGCATCGGAATCTAAAACCGGACTCACAGGTGAGGTTCAAGTCATAGAAAGTTAGAGTGTCAGTCCTCTTGTGCTTAAGTCGGCATTGTGCATTTTGTATTAAATTCGGAAGCTATTTCTGTGTTTCATCGTCAATAACAAGGTCCAAGGGATACAGTAAACCTGAAGTGAAGCATCGGAATCTAAAACTGGACTCACGGGAGAGGTTCAAATCATAGAAAGTTAGAGTGGCAGTCCTCTTGTACTTAAGTCGGCATTGTGCATTTTGTATTAAATTCGGATGAAATTTCTGTGTTTCATCGTCAATAAGAAGGTCCAAGGGATACAGTAAACCTGAAGTGAAGCATCATAATCTAAAACTGGACTCACAGGAGAGGTTCAAATCATAGAAAGTTAGAGTGTCAGTCCTCCTGTACTTATGTCGGCATTGTGCATTTTTAATTAAATTCGGATGCAATTTCTGTGTTCCATCATCAATAAGAAGGTCGCAGGGATACAGTAAACCTGAAGAAAGCATCGGAATCTAAATCTGGATTCACAGGATAGGTTCAAATCATAGAAAGTTAAAGTGTCAGTCCTTTTGTACTTAAGTCGGCACTGTGCCTTTTGTATTAAGTTCGGATGCGATTTCTGTGTTTCATCGTCAATAAGAAGGTAAGAAGGGATACAGTAAAACTGAAGTGAAACATCGGAATCTAAAACTGGACTCACAGGAGACGTTCAAATCATAGAAAGTTGGAGTGTCTGTCCTCTTGTACTTAACTCGTCATTGTGCCTTTTGAATTTAATTCCGATGCAATTTCTGTGCCTCATCGTTAATAAGAAAGTCCAAGGTACACAGTAACCCTGAAGTGAAGCATCGGAATCTAAAACTGGACTCACAGGAGAGGTTCAAATCATAGAAAGTTAGAGTGTCAGTCCTCCTGTACTTAAGTCGGCATTGTTCCTTTTGTATTAAATTCGGATGCAATTTCTTTGTTTCAACGTCAATAAGAAGGTCCAAGGGATACAGTAAACCTTAAGTGATGCATCGGTATCTAAAACTGGACTCACAGGAGAGGTTCAAATAATAGAAAGTTAGAGTGTCAGTCCTCCTGTACTTAAAACTTCATTGTGCCTTTTGTATAAAATTCGGATGCAATTTCTGTGTTTCATCGTCAATAAGAAGGTTCCAGGGCTACAGTAAACCTGAAGTGAAGCATCGGAATCTAAAACTGGACTCACAGCATAGGTTGTAATCATAGAATGTTAGATTGTCAGTCATCTTGTACTTAAGTCGGCATTGTGCCTTTTTTATTAAATTCGGATGCAATTTATGTGTTTCATCGTCAATAAGAAGGTCCAAGCGATACAGTAAACCTGAAGTGAATCATCGGAATCTAAAACTGAACTCACAGGAGAGGTTCAAATCATAGAAACTTAGAGAGTCAGTCCTCTATCACTTAAGTCGGCAATGTGCCTTTTCTATTAAATTCGGATGAATTTCTCTGTTTCATCGTCAATAGAAATGTCCAACGGATACCATAAACATGAAGTGCAGCATCGGAAACTAAAAGTGGACTCACAGGAGAGGTTCAAATCATAGAAAGTGTGAGTGTCAGTCCTCCTGTACCTAAGACAGCATTGTGCCTTTTGTATTAAATTCGGATGGAATTTCTGTGCTTCATCGTCAATAAGAACATCCAAGGGATACAGTAAAGCTGAAGTGAAGCATCGGACTCTAAAACTGGACTCACAGGAGAGGTTCAAGTCATAGAAAGTTAGAGTGTCAGTCCTCTTGTACTTACGTCGGCATTGTTTCTTTTGTATTAAATTCGGATGCAATTTCTGTGTTTCATCGTCAATATGAAGCTCCAAGGGATACAGTAAACCTGAGGTGAAGCATCGGAATCTAAAAGTGGACTCACAGGTTAGGTTCAAATCATAGAATATTAGAGTGTCAGTTCTCGTGTACTTAAGTCGGCATTGTGCCTTTCGTATTAAATTCGGAAGCAATCTCTGAGTTTCATCGTCAATAAGAAGGTCCAAGGGATACAGTAAACCTGAAGTGAAGCATCGGAATCTAAAGCTGGACTCACAGGAGAGGTTCATATCATAGAAAGTTAGAGTGTCAGTCCTCTTGTACTTAAGTCGGCATTGTGCCGTTTGTGTTAAATTCGGATGCAATATCTGTGTTTCATCGTCAATAAGAAGGTCCAAGGGATACAGTAAACCTGAAGTGCAGCATCGGAATCTAAAACTGGAATCGCAGGAGAGGTTCAAATCATAGAAAGTTAGAGTGTAAGTCCTCCTGTACTTAAGTCGGCATTGTGCCTTTTGTATTAAATTCGGATGCTATTTCTGTGTTTCA
This sequence comes from Schistocerca americana, assembly GCF_021461395.2. Lineage (NCBI taxonomy): Eukaryota > Metazoa > Arthropoda > Insecta > Orthoptera > Acrididae > Schistocerca > Schistocerca americana. The sequence goes on from NC_060130.1 coordinate 76,778,206, forward strand.
TCGTCAACAAGATGGTCCAAGGTATACAGTAAATCTGAAGTGAAGCATCGGAATCTAAAACTCTACTCACAGGTGAGGTTCAAATCATAGAAAGTTAGAGTGTCAGTCCTCTTGTACTTAAGTCGGCATTGTGCCTTTTGTATTATATTCGGATGCAATTTCTGTGTTTCATCGTCAATAACAAGGTCCAAGGGATACAGTAAACCCGATGTGAAGCATCGGAATCTAAAACTGGACTCACAGGAGAGGTTCAAATCATAGAAATTTAGAGTGTCAGTCTTCCTGTACTTAAGTTGGCATTGTGCCTTTTGTATTAAATTCGGATGCAATTTCTGTGTTTCATCGTCAATAAGAAGGTCCAAGGGATACAGTAAACCTGAAGTGAAGCATCGGAATCTAAAACTGGACTCACAGGAGAGGTTCAAATCATAGAAAGTTAGAGTGTCAGTCCTCTTGTACTTAAGTCGGCATTGTGCCTTTTGTATTAAATTCGGATGCAATTTCTGTGTTTCATCGTCAATAAGAAGGTAAGAAGGGATACAGTAAAACTGAAGTGAAGCATCAGAATCTAAAACTGGACAACTGGACTCACTGGAGAGGTTCAACTCATAGAAAGTTAGAGTTTCACTCCTCTTGTACTTAAGTCGGCTTTGTGCTTTTTGTATTAAATTCGGATGAAATTTCTGTGTTTCATTGTCAATAAGAACGTCCAAGGGATACAGTAAACCTTAAGTGAAGCATCGGAATCTAAATCTGGACTCACAGGATAGGTTCAAATCATAGAAAGTTAGAGTGTCAGTTCTCTTGTACTTAAGTCGGCATTGTGCCTTTTGTATTAAATTCGGATGCAATCTGTGTGTTTCATCGTCAATAAGAAGGTCCAAGGGATACAGTAAACCTGAAGTGAAGCATCGGAAGCTATAACTGGATTCACAGGAGAGGTTCAAATCATAGAAAGTTAGAGTGTCAGTCCTCTTGTACTTAAGTCGACATTGTGCCTTTTGCATTAAATTCGGATGCAATTTCTGTGTTTCATCGTCAATAAGAAGGTCCAAAGGATACAGTAAACCTGAAGTGAAGCATCGGAATCTAAAGCTGGACTTACAGGAGAGGTTCAAATCATAGAAAGTTAGAGTGTCAGTCCTCTTGTACTTAAGTCGGCATTGTGCCGTTTGTATTAAATTCGGATGCAATATCTGTGTTTCATCGTCAATAAGAAGGTCCAAGGGATACAGTAAAACTGAAGTGCCGCAACGGAATCTAAAACTGAAAATCGCAGGAGAGGTTCAAATCATAGAAAGTTGGAGTGTAAGTCCTCCTGTACTTAAGTCGGCATTGTGCCTTTTGTATTAAATTCGGATGCTATTTCTGTGTTTCATCGTCAACAAGATGAAACAAGGTATACAGTAAATCTGAAGTGAAGCATCGGAATCTAAAACTGGACGCACAGGAGAGGTTCAAATCATAGAAAGTTAGAGTGTCAGTCCTCTTGTACTTAAGTCGGCATTGTGCCGTTTGTATTAAATTCGGATGCAATATCTGTGTTTCATCGTCAATAAGAAGGTCCAAGGGATACAGTAAAACTGAAGTGCCGCAACGGAATCTAAAACTGAAAATCGCAGGAGAGGTTCAAATCATAGAAAGTTAGAGTTTCAGTCCTCTTGTACTTAAGTCGGCTTTGTGCTTTTTGTACTAAATTCGGATGTAATTTCTGTGTTTCATTGTCAATATGAAGGTCCAAGGGATACAGTAAACCTGAAGTGAAGCATCGGAATCTAAAACTGGACTCACAGGACAGGTTCAAATCATAGAAAGTTAGAGTGTCAGTTCTCTTGTACTTAAGTCGGCATTGTACCTTTTGTATTAAATTCGGATGCAATCTCTGTGTTTCATCGTCAATAAGAAGGTCCAAGGGACACAGTAAACCTGAAGTGCAGCACCGGACTCTAAAACTGGAATCGCAGGAGAGATTCAAATCATAGAAAGTTAGAGTGTAAGTCCTCCTGTACTTAAGTCGGCATTGTGCCTTTTGTATTAAATTCGGATGCTATTTCTGTGTTTCATCGTCAACAAGATGGTCCAAGGTATACAGTAAATCTGAAGTGAAGCATCGGAATCTAAAACTGGACTCACAGGTGAGGTTCAAATCATAGAAAGTTAGAGTGTCAGTCCTCTTGTACTTAAGTCGGCATTGTGCCTTTTGTATTAAATTCGGATGCAATTTCTGTGTTTCATCGTCAATAACAAGGTCCAAGGGATACAGTAAACCTGAAGTGAAGCATCGGAATCTAAAACTGGACTCACAGGAGAGGTTCAAATCACAGAAAGTTAGAGTGTGAGTCTTCCTGTACTTAAGTTGGCATTGTGCCTTTTGTATTAAATTCGGATGCAATTTCTGTGTTTCATCGTCAATAAGAAGGTCCAAGGGATACAGTAAACCTGAAGTGAAGCATCGGAATCTAAAACTGGACTCACAGGAGAGGTTCAAATCATAGAAAGTTAGAGTGTCAGTCCTCTTGTACTTAAGTCGGCATTGTGCCTCTTGTATTAAATTCGGATGCAATTTCTGTGTTTCATCGTCAATAAGAAGGTCCAAGGGATACAGTAAACCTTAAGTAAAGCATCGGAATCTAAAACTGGATTCACAGGATAGGTTCATATCATAGAAAGTTAGAGTGTCAGTCCTCTTGTACTTAAGTCGGCATTGTGCCTTTTGCATTAAGTTCGGATGCAATTTCTGTGTTTCATCGTCAATAAGAAGGTAAGAAGGGATACAGTAAAACTGAACTGAAGCATCGGAATCTAAAACTGGACTCACAGGAGAGGTTCAAATCATAGAAAGTTAGAGTTTCAGTCCTCTTGTACTTAAGTCGGCTTTGTGCTTTTTGTATTAAGTTCAGATGTAATTTCTGTGTTTCATTGTCAATAAGAAGGTCCAAGGGATACAGTAAACCTGAAGTGCAGCATCGGAAACTAAAACTGGACTCACAGGAGAGGTTCAAATCATAGACAGGTAGAGTGTCAGTCCTCCTGTACCTAAGTCAGCATTGTGCCTTTTGTATTAAATTTGGATGGAATTTCTGTGCTTCATCGTCAATAAGAAGGTCCAAGGGATACAGTAAACCTGAAGTGAAGCATCGGAGTCTAAAACTTGGCTCACAGGAGAGGTTCAAAGCATAGAAAGTTAGAGTGTAAGTCCTCCTGTACTTATGTCGGTATTGTGCCTTTTGTATTAAATCCGGATGCAATTTCTGTGATTCATCGTCAATAAGAAGGTCCAAGGTATACAGTCAATCTGAAGTTAAGCATCGGAATCTAAAACCGGACTCACAGGTGAGGTTCAAGTCATAGAAAGTTAGAGTGTCAGTCCTCTTGTGCTTAAGTCGGCATTGTGCATTTTGTATTAAATTCGGAAGCTATTTCTGTGTTTCATCGTCAATAACAAGGTCCAAGGGATACAGTAAACCTGAAGTGAAGCATCGGAATCTAAAACTGGACTCACGGGAGAGGTTCAAATCATAGAAAGTAAAAGTGTCAGTCCTCTTGTACGTAAGTCGGCATTGTGCCTTTTGTATTAAATTCGGATGCAATTTCTGTGTTTCATCGTCTATAAGAAGGTCCAAGGGATACCGTAAATCTGAAGTGAAGCATCGTAATCTAAAACTGGACTCACAGGAGAGGTTCAAATCATAGTAAGTTAGAGTATCAGTCCTCCTGTTCTTATGTCGGCATTGTGCATTTTTTATTAAATTCGGATGCAATTTCTGTGTTTCATCGTCAATAAGAAGGTCCCAGGGATACAGTAAACCTGAAGTAAAGCATCGGAATCTAAATCTGGATTCACAGGATAGGTTCAAATCATAGAAAGTTAGTGTGTCAGTCCTCTTGTACTTAAGTCGGCATTGTGCCTTTTGTATTAAGTTCGGATGCAATTTCTGTGTTTCATCGTCAATAAGAAGGTGAGAAGGGATACAGTAAAACTGAAGTGAAGCATCGGAATCTAAAACTGGACTCACAGGAGAGGTTCAAATCATAGAAATTTGGAGTGTCTGTCCTCTTGTACTTAACTCGGCATTGTGCCTTTTGATTTTAATTCCGATGCATTTTCTGTGCCTCATCGTTAATGAGAATCTCCAAGGTACACAGTAAACCAGAAGTGAAGCATCGGAATCTAAAACTGGACTCTCAGGATAGTTTCAAATCATAGAAAAATTGAGTGTCAGTCATCTTGTACATAAGTCGGCATTGTGCCTTTTGTATTAAATTCGGATTCAATTTCTGTGTTTCATCGTCAATAAGAAGGTCCCAGGGATACAGTAACCCTGAAGTGAAGCATCGGAATCTAAAACCGGACTCACAGGAGAGGTTCAAGTCATAGAAAGTTAGAGTGTCAATCCTCTTGTACTTAAGTCGGCATTGTGCCTTTTGTATTAAATTTGGATGCAATTTCTGTTCTCCATCGTCATTAAGAAGGTCCAAGGGGTGCAGTAAGCATGAAGTAAAGCATCGGATTCTAAAACTGGACTCACAGGAGTGGTTCAAATCATAGAAAGTTTGAGAGTCAGTCCTATTGAACTTAAGTCGGCATTGTGCCTTTTGTATTAAATTCGGATGCAATTTCTGTGTTCCAACGTCAATAAGAAGTTCCAAGGGATACAGTAACCCTGAAGTGAAGCATCGGAATCTAAAACCGGACTCACAGGAGAGGTTCAAGTCATAGAAAGTTAGAGTGTCAATCCTCTTGTACTGAAGTCGGCATTGTGCCTTTTGTATTAAATTTGGATGCAATTTCTGTTTTCCATCGTCATTAAGAAGGTCCAAGGGGTGCAGTAAACATGAAGTAAAGCATCGGAATCTAAAACTGGACTCACAGGAGTGGTTCAAATCATAGAAAGTATGAGAGTCAGTCCTATTGAACTTAAGTCGGCATTGTGCCTTTTGTATAAAATTCGGATGCAATTTCTGTGTTTCATCGTCAATAAGAAGGTTCCAGGGCTACAGTAAACCTGAAGTGAAGCATCGGAATCTAAAACTGGACTCACAGCATAGGTTCAAATCATAGAATGATAGATTGACAGTCATCTTGTACTTAAGTCGGCATTGTGCCTTTTTTATTAAATTCGGATGCAATTTATGTGTTTCATCGTCAATAAGAAGGTCCAAGCGATACAGTAAACCTGAAGTGAATCATCGGAATCTAAAACTGAACTCACAGGAGAGGTTCAAATCATAGAAACTTAGAGTGTCAGTCCTCTATTACTTAAGTCGGCATTGTGCCGTTTCTATTAAATTCGGATGAATTTCTCTGTTTCATCGTCAATAAGAAGGTCCAACGGATACCATAAACATGAAGTGCAGCATCGGAATCTAAAACTGGACTCACAGGAGAGGTTCAAATCATAGAAAGTTAGAGTGTAAGTCCTCCTGTACTTAAGTCGGCATTGTGCCTTTTGTATTAAATTCGGATGCTATTTCTGTGTTTCATCGTCAACAAGATGGTACAAGGTATACAGTAAATCTGAAGTGAAGCATCGGAATCTAAAACTGGACTCACAGGAGAGGTTCAAATCACAGAAAGTTAGAGTGTGAGTCTTCCTGTACTTAAGTTGGCATTGTGCCTTTTGTACTAAATTCGGATGCAATTTCTGTGTTTCATCGTCAATAAGAAGGTCCAAGGGAAACAGTAAACCTGAAGTGAAGCATCGGAATCTAAAACTGGACTCACAGGAGAGGTTCAAATCATAGAAAGTTAGAGTGTCAGTCCTCTTGTACTTAAGTCGGCATTGTGCCTTTTGTATTAAATTCGGATGCAATTTCTGTGTTTCATCGTCAATAAGAAGGTCCAAGGGATACAGTAAACCTGAAGTGAAGCATCGGAATCTAAAACTGGACTCACAGGAGAGATTCAAATCATAGAAAGTTAGAGTGTCAGTCCTCTTGTACTTAAGTCGGCATTGTGCCTCTTGTATTAAATTCGGATGCAATTTCTGTGTTTCATCGTCAATAAGAAAGTCCAAGGGATACAGTAAACCTGAAGTAAAGCATCGGAATCTAAAACTGGATTCACAGGATAGGTTCATATCATAGAAAGTTAGAGTGTCAGTCCTCTTGTACTTAAGTCGGCATTGTGCCTTTTGCATTAAGTTCGGATGCAATTTCTGTGTTTCATCGTCAATAAGAAGGTAAGAAGGGATACAGTAAAACTGAACTGAAGCATCGGAATCTAAAACTGGACTCACAGGAGAGGTTCAAATCATAGAAAGTTAGAGTTTCAGTCCTCTTGTACTTAAGTCGGCTTTGTGCTTTTTGTATTAAGTTCGGATGTAATTTCTGTGTTTCATTGTCAATAAGAAGGTCCAAGGGATACACTAAACCTGAAGTGCAGCATCGGAATCTAAAACTGGACTCACAGGAGAGGTTCAAATCATAGACAGTTAGAGTGTCAGTCCTCCTGTACCTAAGTCAGCATTGTGCCTTTTGTATTAAATTTGGATGGAATTTCTGTGCTTCATCGTCAATAAGAAGGTCCAAGGGATACAGTAAACCTGAAGTGAAGCATCGGAATCTAAAACCTGACTCACAGGAGAGGTTCAAAGCATAGAAAGTTAGAGTGTAAGTCCTCCTGTACTTATGTCGGTATTGTGCCTTTTGTATTAAATTCGGATGCAATTTCTGTGTTTCATCGTCAATAAGAAGGTCCAAGGTATACAGTCAATCTGAAGTTAAGCATCGGAATCTAAAACCGGACTCACAGGTGAGGTTCAAGTCATAGAAAGTTAGAGTGTCAGTCCTCTTGTGCTTAAGTCGGCATTGTGCATTTTGTATTAAATTCGGAAGCTATTTCTGTGTTTCATCGTCAATAACAAGGTCCAAGGGATACAGTAAACCTGAAGTGAAGCATCGGAATCTAAAACTGGACTCACGGGAGAGGTTCAAATCATAGAAAGTAAGAGTGTCAGTCCTCTTGTACTTAAGTCGGCATTGAGCCTTTTGTATTAAATTCGGATGCAATTTCTGTGTTTAATCGTCAATAAGAAGGTCCAAGGGATACAGTAAACCTGAAGTGAAGCATCGGAATCTAAAACTGGACTCACGGGAGAGGTTCAAATCATAGAAAGTTAGAGTGTCAGTCCATTGTACGTAAGTCGGCATTGTGCCTTTTGTATTAAATTCGGATGCAATTTCTGTGTCTCATCGTCTATAAGAAGGTCCAAGGGATACAGTAAATCTGAAGTGAAGCATCGTAATCTTAAACTGGACTCACAGGAGAGGTTCAAATCATAGTAAGTTAGAGTATCAGTCCTCCTGTACTTATGTCGGCATTGTGCATTTTTTATTAAATTCGGATGCAATTTCTGTGTTTCATCGTCAATACGAAGGTCCCAGGGATACAGTAAACCTGAAGTAAAGCATCGGAATCTAAATCTGGATTCACAGGATAGGTTCAAATCATAGAAAGCTAGTGTGTCAGTCCTCTTGTACTTAAGTCGGCATTGTGCCTTTTGTATTAAGTTCGGATGCAATTTCTGTGTTTCATCCTCAATAAGAAGGTGAGAAGGGATACAGTAAAACTGAAGTGAAGCATCGGAATCTAAAACTGGACTCACAGGAGAGGTTCAAATCATAGAAAGTTGAAGTGTCTGTCCTCTTGTACTTAACTCGGCATTGTGCCTTTTGATTTTAATTCCGATGCAATTTCTGTGCCTCATCGTTAATAAGAAGGTCCAAGGTACACAGTAAACCTGAAGTGAAGCATCGGAATCTAAAACTGGACTCTCAGGATAGTTTCAAATCATAGAAAAATTGAGTGTCAGTCATCTTGTACATAAGTCGGCATTGTGATTTTTGTATTAAATTCGGATTCAATTTCTGTGTTTCATCGTCAATAAGAAGGTCCCAGGGATACAGTAACCCTGAAGTGAAGCATCGGAATCTAAAACTGGACTCACAGGAGAGGTTCAAATCATAGAAAGTTAGAGTGTCAATCCTCTTGTACTTAAGTCGGCATTGTGCCTTTTGTATTAAAGTTGGATGCAATTTCTGTTTTCCATCGTCAATAAGAAGGTCCATGGGGTGCAGTAAACATGAAGTAAAGCATCGGAATCTAAAACTGGACTCACAGGAGAGGTTCAAATCATAGAAAGTTAGAGAGTCAGTCCTATTGAACTTAAGTCGGCATTGTGCCTTTTGTATTAAATTCGGATGCAATTTCTGTGTTCCAACGTCAATAAGAAGGTCCAAGGGATACAGCAAACCTGAAGTGAAGCATCGGTATCTAAAACTGGACTCACAGGAGAGGTTCAAATAATAGAAAGTTAGAGTGTCAGTCCTCCTGTACTTAAAACGGCATTGTGCCTTTTGTATAAAATTCGGATGCAATTTCTGTGTTTCATCGTCAATAAGAAGGTTCCAGGGCTACAGTAAACCTGAAGTGAAGCATCGGAATCTAAAACTGGACTCACAGCATAGGTTCAAATCATAGAATGATAGATTGACAGTCATCTTGTACTTAAGTCGGCATTGTGCCTTTTTTATTAAATTCGGATGCATTTTATGTGTTTCATCGTCAATAAGAAGGTCCAAGCGATACAGTAAACCTGAAGTGAATCATCGGAATCTAAAACTGAACTCACAGGAGAGGTTCAAGGCATAGAAAGTTATAGTGTCAGTCCTCTTGTACTTACGTCGGCATTGGTTCTTTTGTATTAAATTCGGATGCAATATCTGTGTTTCATCGTCAATAAGAACGTCCAAGGGTTACAGCAAACCTGAAGTGAAGCATCGGAATGTAAAAATGGACTCGCATAATGGGTTCGAATCATAGAAAGTTAGAGTGTCAGTCCTCTTGTACTTAAGTCGGCATTGTGCCTTTTGTATTAAATTCGGATGCAATTTCTGTGTTTCATCGTCAATTAGAAGGTAAGAAGGGATACAGTAAAACTGAAGGGAAGCATCGGAATCTAAAACTGGACTCACAGGAGAGGTTCAAATCATAGAAAGTTAGAGTTTCAGTCCTCTTGTACTTAAGTCGGCTTTGCGCTTTTTGTATTAAATTCGGATGTAATTTCTGTGTTTCATTGTCAATAAGAAGGTCCAAGGGATACAGTAAACCTGAAGTGAAGCATCGGAATCTAAAACTGGACTCACAGTATAGGTTCAAATGATAGAAAGTTAGAGTGTCAGGTCTCTTGTACTTAAGTCGGCACTGTGCCTTTTGTATTAAATTCGGATGCAATTTCTGTGTTTCATCGTCAATAAGAAGGTCCCAGGGATACAGTAAACCTGAAGTAAAGCATCGGAATCTAAATCTGGATTCACAGGATAGGTTCAAATCATAGAAAGTTAGTGTGTCAGTCCTCTTGTACTTAAGTCGGCATTGTGCTTTTGTATTAAGTTCGGATGCAATTTCTGTGTTTCATCCTCAATAAGAAGGTGAGAAGGGATACAGTAAAACTGAAGTGAAGCATCGGAATCTAAAACTGGACTCACAGGAGAGGTTCAAATCATAGAAAGTTGGAGTGTCTGTCCTCTTGTGCTTAACTCGGCATTGTGCCTTTTGATTTTAATTCCGATGCAATTTCTGTGCCTCATCGTTAATAAGAAGGTCCAAGGTACACAGTAAACCTGAAGTGAAGCATCGGAATCTAAAACTGGACTCTCAGGATAGTTTCAAATCATAGAAAAATTGAGTGTCAGTCATCTTGTACATAAGTCGGCATTGTGCCTTTTGTATTAAATTCGGATTCAATTTCTGTGTTTCATCGTCAATAAGAAGGTCCCAGGGATACAGTAACCCTGAAGTGAAGCATCGGGATCTAAAACTGGACTCACAGGAGAGGTTCAAATCATAGAAAGTTAGAGAGTCAGTCCTATTGATCTTAAGTCGGCATTGTGCCTTTTGTATTAAATTCGGATGCAATTTCTGTGTTCCAACGTCAATAAGAAGGTCCAAGGGATACAGCAAACCTGAAGTGAAGCATCGGTATCTAAAACTGGACTCACAGGAGAGGTTCAAATAATAGAAAGTTAGAGTGTCAGTCCTCCTGTACTTAAAACGGCATTGTGCCTTTTGTATAAAATTCGGATGCAATTTCTGTGTTTCATCGTCAATAAGAAGGTTCCAGGGCTACAGTAAACCTGAAGTGAAGCATCGGAATCTAAAACTGGACTCACAGCATAGGTTCAAATCTTAGAATGATAGATTGACAGTCATCTTGTACTTAAGTCGGCATTGTGCCTTTTTTATTAAATTCGGATGCATTTTATGTGTTTCATCGTCAATAAGAAGGTCAAAGCGATACAGTAAACCTGAAGTGAATCATCGGAATCTAAAACTGAACTCACAGGAGAGGTTCAAATCATAGAAACTTAGAGTGTTAGTCCTCTATTACTTAAGTCGGCATTGTGCCGTTTCTATTAAATTCGGATGAATTTCTCTGTTTCATTGTCAATAAGAAGGTCCAACGGATACCATAAACATGAAGTGCAGCATCGGAATCTAAAACTGGACTCACAGGAGAGGTTCAAATCATAGAAAGTTTGAGTGTCAGTCCTCCTGTTCCTAAGACAGCATTGTGCCTTTGTATTAAATTCGGATGGAATTTCTGTGCTTCATCGTTAATAAGAAGGTCCAAGGGATACAGTACACCTGAAGTGAAGCATCGGAATCTAAAACTGGACTCACAGGAGAGGTTCAAGGCATAGAAAGTTATAGTGTCAGTCCTCTTGTACTTACGTCGGCATTGGTTCTTTTGTATTAAATTCGGATGCAATTTCTGTGTTTCATCGTCAATAAGAACGTCCAAGGGTTACATTAAACCTGAAGTGAAGCATCGGAATGTAAAAATGGACTCGCAGGATAGGTTCGAATCATAGAAAGGTAGAGTGTCAGTCCTCTTGTACTTAAGTCGGCATTGTGCCTTTTGTATTAAATTCGGATGCAATTTCTGTGTTTAATCGTCAATTAGAAGGTAAGAAGGGATACAGTAAAACTGAAGGGAAGCATCGGAATCTGAAACTGGACTCACAGGAGAGGTTCAAATCATAGAAAGTTAGAGTTTCAGTCCTCTTGTACTTAAGTCGGCTTTGCGCTTTTTGTATTAAATTCGGATGTAATTTCTGTGTTTCATTGTCAATAAGAAGGTCCAAGGGATACAGTAAACCTGAAGTGAAGCATCGGAATCTAAAACTGGACTCACAGTATAGGTTCAAATGATAGAAAGTTAGAGTGTCAGGTCTCTTGTACTTAAGTCGGCACTGTGCCTTTTGTATTAAATTCGGATGCAATTTCTGTATTTCATCGTCAATAAGAAGGTCCCAGGGATACAGTAAACCTGAAGTAAAGCATCGGAATCTAAATCTGGATTCACAGGATAGGTTCCAATCATAGAAAGTTAGTGTGTCAGTCCTCTTGTACTTAAGTCGGCATTGTGCCTTTTGTATTAAGTTCGGATGCAATTTCTGTGTTTCATCCTCAATAAGAAGGTGAGAAGGGATACAGTAAAACTGAAGTGAAGCATCGGAATCTAAAACTGGACTCACAGGAGAGGTTCAAATCATAGAAAGTTGGAGTGTCTGTCCTCTTGTGCTTAACTCGGCATTGTGCCTTTTGATTTTAATTCCGATGCAATTTCTGTGCCTCATCGTTAATAAGAAGGTCCAAGGTACACAGTAAACCTGAAGTGAAGCATCGGAATCTAAAACTGGACTCTCAGGATAGTTTCAAATCATAGAAAAATTGAGTGTCAGTCATCTTGTACATAAGTCGGCATTGTGCCTTTTGTATTAAATTCGGATTCAATTTCTGTGTTTCATCGTCAATAAGAAGGTCCCAGGGATACAGTAACCCTGAAGTGAAGCATCGGAATCTAAAACTGGACTCACAGGAGAGGTTCAAATCATAGAAAGTTAGAGTGTCAATCCTCTTGTACTTAAGTCGGCATTGTGCCTTTTGTATTAAATTTGGATGCAATTTCTGTTTTCCATCGTCAATAAGAAGGTCCAAGGGGTGCAGTAAACATGAAGTAAAGCATCGGAATCTAAAACTGGACTCACAGGAGAGGTTCAAATCATAGAAAGTTAGAGAGTCAGTCCTATTGAACTTAAGTCGGCATTGTGCCTTTTGTATTAAATTCGGATGCAATTTCTGTGTTCCAACATCAATAAGAAGGTCCAAGGGATACAGCAAACCTGAAGTAAAGCATCGGTATCAAAAACTGGACTCACAGGAGAGGTTCAAATAATAGAAAGTTAGAGTGTCAGTCCTCCTGTACTTAAAACGGCATTGTGCCTTTTGTATAAAATTCGGATGCAATTTCTGTGTTTCATCGTCAATAAGAAGGTTCCAGGGCTACAGTAAACCTGAAGTGAAGCATCGGAATCTAAAACTGGACTCACAGCATAGGTTCAAATCATAGAATGATAGATTGACAGTCATCTTGTACTTAAGTCGGCATTGTGCCTTTTTTATTAAATTCGGATGCATTTTATGTGTTTCATCGTCAATAAGAAGGTCTAAGCGATACAGTAAACCTGAAGTGAATCATCGGAATCTAAAACTGAACTCACAGGAGAGGTTCAAATCATAAAAACTTAGAGTGTCAGTCCTCTATTACTTAAGTCGGCATTGTGCCGTTTCTATTAAATTCGGATGAATTTCTCTGTTTCATCGTCAATAAGAAGGTCCAACGGATACCATAAACATGAAGTGCAGCATCGGAATCTAAAACTGGACTCACAGGAGAGGTTCAAATCATAGAAAGTTTGAGTGTCAGTCCTCCTGATCCTAAGACAGCATTGTGCCTTCTGTATTAAATTCGGATGGAATTTCTGTGCTTCATCGTTAATAAGAAGGTCCAAGGGATACAGTACACCTGAAGTGAAGCATCGGAACCTAAAACTGGACTCACAGGAGAGGTTCAAGGCATAGAAAGTTATAGTGTCAGGCCTCTTGTACTTACGTCGGCATTGGTTCTTTTGTATTAAATTCGGATGCAATTTCTGTGTTTCATTGTCAATAAGAAGGTCCAAGGGATACAGTAAACCTAAAGTGAAGCATCGGAATCTAAAACTGGACTCACAGTATAGGTTCAAATGATAGAAAGTTAGAGTGTCAGGTCTCTTGTACTTAAGTCGGCACTGTGCCTTTTGTATTAAATTCGGATGCAATCTCTGTGTTTCATCGTCAATAAGAAGGTCCAAGGGATACAGTAAACCTGAAGTGAAGCATCGGAATCTATAACTGGACTCACAGGAGAGGTTCAAATCATAGAAAGTTAGAGTGTCAGTCCTCTTGTACTTAAGTCGGCATTGTGCCGTTTGTATTAATTTCGGATGCAATATCTGTGTTTCATCGTCAATAAGAAGGTCCAAGGGATACAGTAAACCTGAAGTGCAGCATCGGAATCAAAAACTGGAATCGCAGGAGAGGTTCAAATCATAGAAAGTTAGAGTGTAAGTCCTCCTGTACTTAAGTCGGCATTGTGCCTTTTGTATTAAATTCGGATGCTATTTCTGTGTTTCATCGTCAACAAGATGGTCCAAGGTATACAGTAAATCTGAAGTGAAGCATCGGAATCTAAAACTGGACTCACAGGAGATGTGTAAATCATAGAAAGTTAGAGTGTCAGTCCTCTTGTACTTAAGTCGGCATTGTGCCTTTTGTATTAAATTCGGATGCAATTTCTGTGTTTCATCGTCAATAAGAAGGTCCAAGGGGTACAGTAAACCTGAAGTGAAGCATCGGAATCTAAAAATGGAATTGCAGGATAGGTTCGAATACTAGAAAGTTAGAATGTCACTCCTCTTGTACTTAAGTCGGCATTGTGCCTTTTGCATTAAGTTCGGATGCAATTTCTGTGTTTCATCGTCAATAAGAAGGTAAGAAGGGATACAGTAAAACTGAAGTGAAGCATCGGAATCTAAAACTGGACTCTCAGGAGAGGTTCAAATCATAGAAAGTTAGAGTTTCAGTCCTCTTGTACTTAAGTCGGCTTTGTGCTTTTTGTATTAAATTCGGAAGTAATTTCTGTGTTTCATTGTCAATAAGAAGGTCCAAAGGATACAGTAAACCTGAAGTGAAGCATCGGAATCTAAAACTGGCATCACAGGATAGGTTCAAATCATAGAAAGTTAGAGTGTCAGTTCTCTTGTACTTAAGTCGGCATTGTGCCTTTTGTATTAAATTCGGATGCAATCTCTGTGTTTCATCGTCAATAAGAAGGTCCAAGGGATACAGTAAACCTGAAGTGAAGCATCGGAATCTAAAACTGGACTCTCAGGAGAGGTTCAAATCATAGAAAGTTAGAGTTTCAGTCCTCTTGTACTTAAGTCGGTTTTGTGCTTTTTGTATTAAATTTGGATGTAATTTCTGTGTTTCATTGTCAATAAGAAGGTCCAAGAGATACAGTAAACCTGAAGTGAAGCATCGGAATCTAAAACTGGACTCACAGGTTAGGTTCAAATCATAGAAAGTTAGAGTGTCAGTTCTCTTGTACTTAAGTCGGCATTGTGCCTTTTGTATTAAATTCGGATGCAATCTCTGTGTTTCATCGTCAATAAGAAGGTCCAAGGGATACAGTAAACCTGAAGTGAAGCATCGGAATCTAAAGCTGGACTCACAGGAGAGGTTCAAATCATAGAAAGTTAGAGTGTCAGTCCACTTGTACTTAAGTCGGCATTGTGCCGTTTGTATTAAATTCGGATGCAATATCTGTGTTTCATCGTCAATAAGAAGGTCCAAGGGATACAGTAAACCTGAAGTGCAGCATCGGAATCAAAAACTGGAATCGCAGGAGAGGTTCAAATCATAGTAAGTTAGAGTGTAAGTCCTCCTGTACTTAAGTCGGCATTGTGCCTTTTGTATTAAATTCGGATGCTATTTCTGTGTTTCATCGTCAACAAGATGGTCCAAGGTATACAGTAAATCTGAAGTGAAGCATCGGAATCTAAAACTGGACTCACAGGAGAGGTTCAAATCATAGAAAGTTAGAGTGTCAGTCCTCTTGTACTTAAGTCGGCATTGTGCCTTTTGTATTAAATTCGGATGCAATTTCTGTGTTTCCTCGTCAATAAGAAGGTCCAAGGGGTACAGTGAACCTGAAGTGAAGCATCGGAATCTAAAAATGGAATTGCAGGATAGGTTCGATCATAGAAAGTTAGAATGCCACTCCTCTTGTACTTAAGTCGGCATTGTGCCTTTTGTATTAAATTCGGATGCAATTTCTGTGTTTCATCGTCAATTAGAAGGTCCAAGGGATACAGTAAACCTGAAGTAAAGCATCGGAATCTAAAACTGGATTCACAGGATAGGTTCATATCATAAAAAGTTAGAGTGTCAGTCCTCTTGTACTTAGGTCGGCATTGTGCCTTTTGCATTAAGTTCGGATGCAATTTCTGTGTTTCATCGTCAATAAGAAGGTAAGAAGGGATACAGTAAAACTGAAGTGAAGCATCGGAATCTAAAACTGGACTCTCAGGAGAGGTTCAAATCATAGAAAGTTAGAGTTTCTGTCCTCTTGTACTTAAGTCGGCTTTGTGCTTTTTTTATTAAATTCGGATGTAATTTCTGTGTTTCATTGTCAATAAGAAGGTCCAAGGGATACAGTAAACCTGAAGTGAAGCATCAGAATCTAAAACTGGACTCACAGGATAGGTTCATTTCATAGAAAGTTAGAGTGTCAGTTCTCTTGTACTTAAGTCGGCATTGTGCCTTTTGTATTAAATTCGGATGCAATCTCTGTGTTTCATCGTCAATAAGAAGGTCCAAGGGATACAGTCAACCTGAAGTGAAGCATCGGAATCTAAAGCTGGACTCACAGGAGAGGTTCAAATCATAGAAAGTTAGAGTGTCAGTCCTCTTGTACTTAAGTCGGCATTGTGCCGTTTGTATTAAATTCGGATGCAATATCTGTGTTTCATCGTCAATAAGAAGGTCCAAGGGATACAGTAAACCTGAAGTGCAGCATCGGAATCTAAATCTGCAATCCCAGGAGAGGTTCAAATCATAGAAAGTTAGAGTGTAAGTCCTCCTGTACTTAAGTCGGCATTGTGCCTTTTGTATTAAATTCGGATGCTATTTCTGTGTTTCATCGTCAACAAGATGGTCCAAGGTATACAGTAAACCTGAAGTGAAAATTCGGAATCCAAAAATGGACTTGCAGGATAGGTTCGAATCATAGAAAGTTAGAGTGTCAGTCCTCTTGTACTTGAGTCGGCATTGTGCCTTTTGTATTAAATTCGGATGCAATTTCTGTGTTTCATCGTCAATAAAATGGTCCAAGGGATACAGTAAACCTGAAGTAAAGCATCGGAATCTAAAACTGGATTCACAGGATAGGTTCATATCATAGAAAGTTAGAGAGTCAGTCCTCTTGTACTTAAGTCGGCATTGTGCCTTTTGCATTAAGTTCGGATGCAATTTCTGTGTATCATCGTCAATAAGAAGGTAAGAAGGGATACAGTAAAACTGAAGTGAAGCATCGGAATCTGAAACTGGACTCACAGGATAGGTTCAAATCATAGAAAGTTAGAGTGTCAGTCCTCTTGTACTTAAGTCGGCTTTGTGCTTTTTGTATTAAATTCGGATGTAATTTCTGTGTTTCATTGTCAATAAGAAGGTCCAAGGGATACAGTAAAACTGAAGTGAAACATCGGAATCTAAAACTGGACTCACAGGAGACGTTCAAATCATAGAAAGTTGGAGTGTCTGTCCTCTTGTACTTAACTCGGCATTGTGCCTTTTGAATTTAATTCCGATGCAATTTCTGTGCCTATCGTTAATAAGAAGGTCCAAGGTACACAGTAACCCTGAAGTGAAGCATCGGAATCTAAAACTAGACTCACAGGAGAGGTTCAAATCATAGAAAGTTAGAGTGTCAGTCCTCCTGTACTTAAGTCGGCATTGTTCCTTTTGTATTAAATTCGGATGCAATTTCTGTGTTTCAACGTCAATAAGAAGGTCCAAGGTATACAGTAAACCTGAAGTGATGCATCGGTATCTAAAACTGGACTCACAGGAGAGGTTCAAATAATAGAAAGTTAGAGTGTCAGTCCACCTGTACTTAAAACTTCATTGTGCCTTTTGTATAAAATTCGGATGCAATTTCTGTGTTTCATCGTCAATAAGAAGGTTCCAGGGCTACAGTAAACCTGAAGTGAAGCATCGGAATCTAAAACTGGACTCACAGGTGAGGATCAAATCATAGAAAGTTAGAGTGTCAGTCCTCTTGTACTTCAGTCGGCATTGTGCCTTTTGTATTAAATTCGGATGCCATTTCTGTGTTTCATCGTCAATAACAAGGTCCAAGGGATACAGTAAACCTGATGTGAAGCATCGGAATCTAAAACTGGACTCACAGCTGAGGTTCAAGTCATAGAAAGTTAGAGTGTCAGTCCTCTTGTACTTAAGTCGGCATTGTGAATTTTGTATTAAATTCGATACTATTTCTGTGTTTCATCGTCAATAACAAGGTCCAAGGGATACAGTAAGCCTGAAGTGAAGCATCGGAATCTAAAACTGGACTCACGGGAGTGGTTCAACTCATAGAAAGTAAGAGTGTCAGTCCTCTTGTACTTAAGTCGGCATTGTGCCTTTTGTATTAAATTCGGATGCAATTTCTGTGTTTCATCGTCAATAAGAAGGTCCAAGGGATACAGTAAACCTGAAGTGAAGCATCGGAATCTAAAACTGCACTCACAGGAGAGGTTCAAATCATAGAAAGTTAGAGTGTCAGTCCTCTTGTACTTAAGTCGGCATTGTGCCTTTTGTATTAAATTCGGATGCAGTTTCTGTGTTTCATCGTCAATAAAAAGGTCCAAGGGATACAGTAAACCTGAAGTGAAGCATCGTAATCTGAAACTGGACTCACAGGAGAGGTTAAAATCATAGAAAGTTAGAGTGTCGGTCCTCCTGTACTTATGTCGGCATTGTGCATTTTTTACTAAATTCGGATGCAATTTCTGTGTTTCATCGTCAATAAGAAGGTCCCAGGGATACAGTAAACCTTAAGTAAAGCATCGGAATCTAAATCTGGATTCACAGGATAGGTTCAAATCATAGAAAGTTAGAGTATCAGTCCTCATGTACTTAAGTCGGCATTGTGCCTTTTGTATTAAGCTCGGATGCAATTTCTGTGTTTCATCGTCAATAAGAAGGTGAGAAGGGATACAGTAAAACAGAAGTGAAGCATCGGAATCTAAAACTGGACTCACAGGAGAGGTTCAAATCATAGAAAGTTGGAGTGTCTGTCCTGTTGTACTTAACTCGGCATTGTGCCTTTTGAATTTAATTCCGATGCAATTTCTGTGCCTCATCGTTAATAAGAAGGTCCAAGGTACACAGTAAACCTGAAGTGAAGCATCAGAATCTAAAACTGGACTTTCAGGATAGTTTCAAATCATAGAAAAATTGAGAGTCAGTCCACTTGTACATAAGTCGGCATTGTGCCTTTTGTATTAAATTCGGATTCAATTTCTGTGTTTAATCGTCAATAAGAAGGTCCCAGGGATACAGTAAACCTGAAGTGAAGCATCGGAATCTAAAACTGGACTCACAGGAGAGGTTCAAATCATAGAAAGTTAGAGTGTCAATCCTCTTGTACTTAAGTCGGCATTGTGCCTTTTGTATTAAATTCGGATGCAGTTTCTGTGTTTCATCGTCAATAAAAAGGTCCAAGCGATACGGTAAATCTGAAGTGAATCATCGGAATCTAAAACTGAACTCACAGGAGAGGTTCAAATCATAGAAACTTAGAGTGTCAGTCCTCTATTACTTAGGTCGGCATTGTGCCTTTTCTATTAAATTCGGATGAATTTCTCTGTTTCATCGTCATAAGAAGGTCCAACGGATGCCATAAACATGAAGTGCAGCATCAGAATCTAAAACTGGACTCACAGGAGAGGTTCAAAGCATAGAAAGTTTGAGTGTCAGTCCTCCTGTACCTAAGACAGCATTGTGCCTTTTGTATTAAATTCGGATGGAATTTCTGTGCTTCATCCTCAATAAGAAGGTCCAAGGGATACAGTAAACCTGAAGTGAAGCATCGGAATCTAAAACTGGACTCACAGGAGAGGTTCAAGGCATAGAAAGTTAGTGCGTCAGTCCTCTTGTACTTACGTCGGCATTGTTTCTTTTGTATTAAATTCGGATGCAATTTCTGTGTTTCATCGCCAATAAGAACGTCCAAGGGATACAGTAAAGCTGAAGTGAAGCATCGGAATCTAAAACTGGACTCACAGGAGAGGTTCGAGTCATAGAAAGTTAGAGTGTCAGTCCACTTGTACTTCAGTCGGCATTGTGCCTTTTGTATTAAATTCGGATGCAATTTCTGTGTTTCATCGTCAATAAGAAGCTCCAAGGGAGACAGTAAACCTGAAGTGAAGCATCGGAATCTAAAAATGGACTCACAGGTTAGGTTCAATTCATAGAAAGTTAGAGTGTCAGTTCTCTTGTACTTAAGTCGGCATTGTGCCTTTTGTATTAAATTCGGATGCAATTTCTTTGTTTCATCGTCAATAACAAGGTACCAGGGATACAGTAAACCTGAAGTGAAGCATCGGATTCTAAAACTGGACTCACGGGAGAGGTTCAAATCATAGAAAGTAAGAGTGTCAGTCTTCTTGTACTTAAGTCGGCATTGTGCCTTTTGTATTAATTTCGGATGCAATTACTGTACTTCATCGTCAATAAGAGGGTCCACGGGATACAGTAAACCTGAAGTGAAGCATCGGAATCTGAAACTGGACTCACAGGAGAGGTTCAAATCATTGAAAGTTAGAGTGTCAGTCCACTTGTACTTAAGTCGGCATTGTGCCTTTTGTATTAAATTCGGATGCAATTTCTGTGTTTCATCGTCAATAAGAAGGTCCAAGGGATACAGTAAACCTGAAGTGAAGCATCGTAATCTAAAACTGGACTCACAGGAGAGGTTCAAATCATAGTAAGTTAGAGTGTCCGTCCTCCTGTACCTAAGACAGCATTGTGCCTTTTGTATTAAATTCGGATGGAATTTCTGTGCTTCATCGTCAATAAGAAGGTCCAAGGGATACAGTAAACCTGAAGTGAAGCATCGGAATCTAAAACTGGACTCACAGGAGAGGTTCAAAGCATAGAAAGTTAGAGTGTCAGTCCTCTTGTACTTAGGTCGACATTGTGCCTTTTGTATTAAATTCGGATGGAATTTCTGTGCTTCATCGTCAATAAGAAGGTCCAAGGGATACAGTAAACCTGAAGTGAAGCCTCGGAATCTAAAAATGGACTCACAGTATGGGTTCAAATCATAGAAAGTTAGAGTGTCAGTTCTCTTGTACTTAAGTCGGCATTGTGCCTTTTGTATTAAATTCGGATGCAATTTCTGTGTTTCATCGTCAATAAGAAGGTCCAAGAGATCGGTATCTAAAACTGGACTCACAGGAGACGTTCAAATCATGGAAAGTTAGAGTGTCAGTCCTCTTGTACTTAAGTCGGCATTGTGTCTTATGTATTAAATTCGGATGCAATTTCTGTGTTTCATCATCAATAAGAAGGTCCAAGGGATACAGTAAACCTGAAGTGAAGCATCGGAATCTGAAACTGGACTCACAGGAGAGGTTCGAATCATAGAAAGTCAGAGTGTCAGTCCCCTTGTACTTAAGGCGGCATTGTGTCTTTTGTATTAAATTCGGATGCAACTTCTGTGTTTCATCGTCAATAAGAAGGTCCAAGGGATACAGTAAACTGGAAGTGAAGCATCGGAATCTAAAACTGGACTCACAGGATAGGTTCAAATCATAGAAAAATAGAGTGTCAGTTCTCTTGTACTTAAGTCGGCATTGTGCCTTTTGTATTGAATTCGGATGCAATCTCTGTGTTTCATCGACAATAAGAAGGTCCAAGGGATACAGTAAACCTGAAGTGAAGCCTCGGAATCTATAACTGGACTCACAGGAGAGGTTCAAATCATAGAGAGTTAGAGTGTCAGTCCTCTTGTACTTAAGTCGACATTGGGCCTTTTGTATTAAATTCGGATGCAATATCTGTGTTTCATCGTCAATAAAAAGGTCCAAGGGATACAGTAAACCTGAAGTGAAGCATCGGAATCTAAAGCTGGACTCACAGGAGAGGTTCAAATCATAGAAAGTTAGAGTGTCAGTCCTCTTGTACTTATGTCGGCATTGTGCGGTTTGTATTAAATTCAGATGCAATTTCTGTGTTTCATCGTCAATAAGAAGGTCCAAGGGATACGGTAAACCTGAAGTGCAGCATCGGAATCTATAACTGGACTCGCAGGAGAGGTTCAAATCATAGAAAGTTAGAGTGTATGTCCTCCTGTACTTAAGTCGGCATTGTGCCTTTGTATTAAATTCGGATGCAATTTCTGTGTTTCATCGTCAATACGTAGGTCCAAGGTATACAGTATATCTGAAGTGAAGCATCGGAACATAAAACTGGACTCACAGGAGAGGTACAAATCATAGAAAGATAGAGTGTCTGTCCTCTTGTACTTAAGTCGGCATTGTGCCTCTTGAATTAAATTCGGATGCAATTTCTGTGTTACATCGTCAATAACATGGTCCAAGGGATACAGTAAACCTGAAGTGAAGCATCGGAATCTATAACTGGACTCACAGGAGAGGTTCAAATCATAGAAAGTTAGAGTGTCAGTCTTCTTGTACCTAAGTCGGCATTGTGCATTTTGTATTAAATTCGGATGCAATTTCTGTGTTTCATCTTCAATAAGAAGGTCCAAGGTACACAGTAAACCCTAAGTGAAGCATCGGAATTTAAACTGGACTCACAGCAGAGGTTCAAATCATAGAATGTTAGAGTGTAAGTCCTCTTGTACATTATAGTCGGCATTGTGCCTTTTGTATCAAATTCGGATGCAATTCCTATGTTTCATCGTCAATAAGAAGGTCCAAGGGATACAGTAAACCTGAAGTGAAGCATCTTAATCTAAAACTGGACTCACAGGAGAGGTTCAAATCATAGAAAGATAGAGTGTCAGTCCTACTGTACTTAAGTCGGCATTGTGCCTTTTGTATTAAGTTCGGATGCAATTTCTGTGTTTCATCGTCAATAAGAAGGTAAGAAGGGATACAGTAAAACTGAAGTGAAGCATTGGAATCTAAAACTGGACTCACAGGAGCGGTTCAAATCATAGAAAGTTGGAGTGTCTGTCCTCTCGTACTTAACTCGGCATTGTGCCTTTTGAATATAATTCTGATGGAATTTCTGTGTTTCATCGTCAAAAGAAGTTCCAAGGTATACAGTAAACCTGAAGTGAAGCATTGGAATCTAAAACTGGACTCGCTGGAGTTGTTCAAATCATAGAATGTTAGAGTGTCAGTCCTCTTGTACTTAAGTCGGCATTGTGCCTTTTGTATTAAATTCGGATGCAATTTCTGTGTTTTATCGTCAATAAGAAGGTCCATGGGATACAGTAAACCTGAAGTGAAGCATCGGAATCTAAAACTGGACTCACAGGAGAGGTTCAAATCATAGAAAGATAGAGTGTCGGTCCTCTTGTACTTAAGTCGGCATTGTGCCTTTTGTATTAAATTCCGATGCAATTTCTGTGTTTTATCGTCAATAAGAATGTCCATGGGATACAGTAAACCTGAAGTGAAGCATCGGAATCTAAAACTGGACTCACAGGAGAGGTTCAAATCATAGAAAGATAGAGTGTCCGTCCTCTTGTACTTATGTCGGCATTGTGCCTTTTGTATTAAATTCGGATGCAATTTCTGTGTATCATCGTCAATAAGAAGGTCCAAGGGATACAGTGAACCAGAAGTGAAACATCGGAATCTAAAATTGGACTCACAGGAGAGTATCAAATCATAGAGAGTTAGAGTGTCAGTCCTCTTGTACTTAAGTCGGCATTGTGCCTTTTGAATTTAATTCCGATCCAATTTCTGTGTTTCATCGTCAATAAGAAGTTCCACGGTATACAGTAAACCTGAAGTGAAGCATCGGAATCTCAAACTGGACTCACAGGAGAGGTTCAAATCATAGAAAGTTAGAGTGTCAGTCCTCTTGTACTTATGTCGGCATTGTGCCTTTTGAATAATAATTCCGATGCAATTTCTGTGTTTCATCGTCAATACGAAGTTCCAAGGTATACATTAAACCTGAAGTAAAGCATCGGAATCTAATACTGAACACACAGGAGATGTTCAAAACATAGAAAGTTAGAGTGTCAGTGCTACTGTACTTAAGTCGGCATTGTGACTTTTGTATTAAATTCGGATGCAATTTCTGTGTTTTATCGTCAATAAGAAGGTCCAAGGGATACAGTAAACCTGAAGTGAAGCATCGGAATCTAAAACTGGACTCACAGGAGTGGTTCAAATCAAAGAATGTTAGATTGTCAGTCCTCTTGCACTTAAAGTGGCATTGTGCCTTTTGAATTTAATTCGGATGCAATTTCTGTGTTCCATTGTCAATAAGAAGTTGCAAGGTATACAGTAAACCTGAAGTGAAGCATCGGAATCTAAAACTGGACTCACTGGAGAGGTTCAAATCATAGAAAGTTAGAGTGTCGGTCCTCTTGTACTTAAGTCGTCATTGTGCCTTTCGTATTAAATTCGGATGCAATTTCTGTGTTTTGTCGTCAATAAGAAGGTCCAAGGGATACAGTAAACCTGAAGTGAAGCATCGGAATCTAAAACTGGACTCACAGGAGAGGTTCAAATCATAGAAAGTTAGAGTGTACGTCCTCTTGTACATAACTCGGCATTGTGCGTTTTGTATTAAATTCGAATGCAATTTCTGTGTTTCATCGTCAATAGGAAGGTCCAAGGGATACAGAAAACCTGAAGTGAAGCATCGGAATCTAAAACTGGACTCACAGGAGGGTTTCAAATCTTAGAAAGTTAGAGTGTCAGTCCTCTTGTACTTAAGACGGCATTGTGCCTTTTGAATTTAATTCCTATGCAATTTCTGTGTTTCATCGTCAATAAGAAGTACCAAGGTATACAGTTAACCTGAAGTGAAGCATTGGAATCTAAAACTGGACTCACAGGAGGGGTTCAAATCATAGAAAGTTAGAGTGTCGTTCCTCTTGTACTTAAGTCGGCGTTGTGCCTTTTGTATTAAATTCAGATGCAATTTCTGTGTTTTGTCGTCAATAAGAAGGTCCAAGGGATACAGTAAACCGGAGGTGAAGCATCGGAATCTAAAACTGGACTCACAGGAGAGGTTCAAATCATAGAAAGTTAGAGTGTAAGTCCACTTGTACTTAAGACGACATTGTGCCTTTTGTATTTAATTCAAATGCAATTTCTGTGTTTCATCGTCAATAAGAAGGTCCAAGGGATACAGTAAACCTGACGTGAAGCATCGGAATCTAAAACTGGACTCAGAGGAGAGGTTCAAATCATAGAAAGTTATAGTGTCAGTCCTCTTGTACCTAAGTCGGCATTGTGCCTTTTGTATTAAATTCGAATGCAATTTCTGTGTTTCATCGTCAATAAGAAGTTCCAAGGGATACAGTAAAAATGAAGTGAAGCATCGGAGTTCAAAACTGGACTCACAGGAGAGGTTCAAATCATAGAAAGTTAGAGTGTCAGTCCTCTTGTACTTATGTCTGCATTGTGACTTTTGAATTTAATTCCGATGCAATTTCTGTGCTTCATCGTCAATACGAAGTTCCAAGGTATACATTAAACCTGAAGTAAAGCATCGGAATCTAAAACTGGACTCACAGGAGAGGTTCCTATCATAGATTGTTAGAGTGTCAGTCCTCTTGTACTTAAGACGGCATTGTGCCTTTTGAATTTAATTCCGATGCAATTTCTGTGTTTCATCGTCAATAAGAAGTATCAAGGTATACTGTTAACCTGAAGTGAAGCATCGGAATCTAAAACTGGACTCACAGGAGGGGTTCAAACCATAGAAAGTTAGAGTGTCGTTCCTCTTGTACTTAAGTCGGCATAGTGCCTTTTGTATTAAATTCGGATGCAATTTCTGTGTTTTGTCGGAAATAAGAAGGTCCAAGGGATACAGTAAACCGGAAGTGAAGCATCGGAATCTAAAACTGGTTTCACAGGAGAGGTTAAAATCATAGAAAGATAGAGTGTCGGTCCTCTTGTACTTAAGTCCGCATTGTGCCTTTTGTATAAAATTCGGATGCAATTTCTGTGTTTTGTCGTCAATAAGAAGGTCCAAGGAATACAATAAACCTGAAGTGAAGCATCGGAATCTAAAACTGGGCTCACAGGAGAGGTTCATATCATAGAATGTTAGAATGTACGTCCTCTTGTACTTAAGTCCGCATTGTGCCTTTTGTATTGAATTCGAATGCAATTTCTGTGTTTCAGCGTCAATAAGAAGGTCCAACGGATACAGTGAACCTGAAGTGAAACATCGGAATCTAATATTGGACTCACAGGAGAGTATCAAATCATAGAGAGTTAGAGTGTCAGTCCTCTTGTACTTAAGTCGGCATTGTGCCTTTTGAATTTAATTCCGATGCAATTTCTGTGTTTCATCGTCAATAAGAAGTTCCACGGTATACAGTAAACCTGAAGTGAAGCATCGGAATCTCAAACTGGACTCACAGGAGAGGTTCAAATCATAGAAAGTTAGAGTGTCAGTCCTCTTGTACTTATGTCGGCATTGTGCCTTTTGATTTTAATTCCGATGCAATTTCTGTGTTTCATCGTCAATATGAAGTTCCAAGGTATACATTAAACCTGAAGTAAAGCATCGGAATCTAAAACTGGACTCACAGGAGAGGTTCCAATCATTGAATGTTAGAGTGTCAGTCCTCTTGTACTTAAAGTGGCATTGTGCCTTTTGAATTTAATTCCGATGCAATTTCTGTGTTTCATCGTCAATAAGAAGTTCCACGGTATACAGTAAACCTAAAAGTGAAGCATCGGAATCTAATACTGAACACACAGGAGATGTTCAAATCATAGAAAGTTAGAGTGTCAGTGCTCTTGTACTTAAGTCGGCATTGTGCCTTTTGTATTAAATTCGGATGCCATTTCTGTGTTTTATCGTCAATAAGAAGGTCCAAGGGATACAGTAAACCTGAAGTGAAGCATCGGAATCTAAAACTGGACTCACAGGAGTGGTTCAAATCAAAGAATGTTAGAGTGTCAGTCCTCTTGCACTTAAAGTGGCATTGTGCCTTTTGAATTTAATTCCGATGCAATTTCTGTGTTCCATCGGCAATAAGAAGGTCCAAGGGATACAGAAAACCTGAAGTGAAGCATCGGAATCTAAAACTGGACTCACAGGAGGGTTTCAAATCATAGAAAGTTAGAGTGTCAGTCCTCTTGTACCTAAGTCGGCATTGTGCCTTTTGTATTAAATTCGAATGCAATTTCTGTGTTTCATCGTCAATAAGAAGTTCCAAGGGATACAGTAAAAATGAAGTGAAGCATCGGAGTTTAATTCCGATGCAATTTCTGTTATTCATCATCAATACGAAGTTCCAAGGTATACAGTAAACCAGAAGGGAAGCATCGGAATCTAAAACTGGACTAACAGGAGAGGTTCAAATCATAGAAAGTTAGAGTGTCAGCCCTCTTGTACTTAAGTCGGCATTGTCGCTTTTGGATTTAATTCCGATGCAATTTCTGTGTTTCATCGTCAATAAGAAGTTCCAAGGTATACAGTAAACCTGAAGTGAAGCATCGGAATCTAAAACCAAACTCAAAGGAGAGGTTCAAAACATAGAAAGTTAGACCGTCAGTCCTCTTGCACTTAAGTCGGCATTGTGCCTTTTGAATGTAATTCAGATGCAATATCAGTTCTCTTGTACTTAAGTCGGCATTGTGCCTTTTGTATTAAATTCGGATGCAATTTCTGTGTTTTAACGTCAATAAGAAGGTCAAAGGGATACAGTAAACCTGAAGTGAAGCATCGGAATCTAAAACTGGACTCACAGGAGAGGATCAAATCATAGAATGGTAGAGTGTACGTCCTCTTGTACTTAAGTCGGCATTGTGCGTTTTGTATTAAATTCGAATGCAATTTCTGTGTTTCATCGTCAATAAGTAGGTCCAAGGGATACAGAAAACCTGAAGTGAAGCATCGGAATCTAAAACTGGACTCACAGGAGAGTTTCATATCATAGAAAGTTAGAGTGTCAGTCCTCTTGTACTTAAGATGGCATTGTGCCTTTTGAATTTAATTCCGATGCAATTTCTGTGTTTCATCGTCAATAAGAAGTATCAAGGTATACAGTTAACCTGAAGTGAAGCATCGGAATCTAAAACTGGACTCACAGGAGGGGTTCAAATCATAGAAAGTTAGAGTGTCGTTCCTCTTGTACTTAAGTCGGCATAGTGCCTTTTGTATTAAATTCGGATGCAATTTCTGTGTTTTGTCGGAAATAAGTAGGTCCAAGGGATACAGAAAACCTGAAGTGAAGCATCGGAATCTAAAACTGGACTCACAGGAGAGTTTCATATCATAGAAAGTTAGAGTGTCAGTCCTCTTGTACTTAAGACGGCATTGTGCCTTTTGAATTTAATTCCGATGCAATTTCTGTGTTTCATCGTCAATAAGAAGTATCAAGGTATACAGTTAACCTGAAGTGAAGCATCGGAATCTAAAACTGGACTCACAGGAGGGGTTCAAATCATAGAAAGTTAGAGTGTCGTTCCTCTTGTACTTAAGTCGGCATAGTGCCTTTTGTATTAAATTCGGATGCAATTTCTGTGTTTTGTCGGAAATAAGAAGGTCCAAGGGATACAATAAACCGGAAGTGAAGCATCGGAATCTAAAGGTGGACTCACAGGAGAGGTTCAAATCATAGAAAGTTAGAGTGTAAGTCCTCTTGTACTTAAGTCGGCATTGTGCCTTTTGTATTAAATTCGAATGCAATTTCTGTGTTTCATCGTCAATAAGAAGATCCAAGGGATGCCGAAAACCTGACGTGAAGCATCGGAATCTAAAACTGGACTCACAGGAGAGTTTCAAATCATAAAAAGTTAGAGTTTCAGTCCTCTTGTACTTAAGTCGGCATTGTGCCTTTTGAATTTAATTCCGAAGCAATTTCTGTGTTTCATCGTCAATAAGAAGTTCCAAGGTATACTGTAAACCTGAAGTGAAGCATCGGAATATAAAACTGGACTCACAGGAGACGTTCAAATAATAGAAAGTTAGAGTGTCAGTCCTCTTGTACTTAAGTCGGCATTGTGCCATTTGTATTAAATTCGGATGCAATTTCTGTGTTTCATCGTCAATAAGAAGGTCCATGGGATACAGTAAACCTGAAGTGAAGCATCGGAAACTAAAAAAGGACTCACAGGAGAGTTTCAAAACATAGAAAGTTAGTGTGTCAGTCCTCTTGTACTTAAGTCGGCATTGTGCCTTTTGAATTTCATTCCGATGCAATTTCTGTTATTCATCATCAATACGAAGTTCCAAGGTATACAGTAAACCAGAAGGGAAGCATCGGAATCTAAATCTGGACTCACAGGAGCGGTTCAAAACATAGAGAGTTAGAGTGTCAGTCCTCATGTACTTAAGTCGGCATTGTGCCTTTTGAATTTAATTCCGATGCAATTTCTGTGTTCCATCGCCAATAAGAAGTTAAAAGGTGTTCAGTAAACCTGAAGTGAAGCATCGGAATTTAAAACTGGACTAACAGGAGAGGTTCAAATCATAGAAAGTTAGAGTGTCAGCCCTCTTGTACTTAAGTCGGCATTGTCGCTTTTGGATTTAATTCCGATGCAATTTCTGTGTTTCATCGTCAATAAGAAGTTCCAAGGTATACAGTAAACCTGAAGTGAAGCATCGGAATCTAAAACCAAACTCACTGGAGAGGTTCAAAACATAGAAAGATAGACCGTCAGTCCTCTTGCACTTAAGTCGGCATTGTGAATTTTGTATTTAATTGGAATGCAATTTCTGTGTTTTATCGTCAATAAGACGTTCCAAGGTATACAGTAAACCTGATGTGAAGCATCGGAGTTCAAAACTGGACTCTCAGGAGAGGTTCAAATCATAGAAAGTTAGAGTGTCAGTCCTCTTGTACTTAAGTCGGCATTGTGCCTTTTGTAATTAATTCGGATGCAATTTCTGTGTTACATCGTCAATAAGAAGTTCCAAGGTATACAGTTAACCCGAAGTGAAGCATCGGAATCTAAAACTGGACTCACAGGAGAGGTTCAAACCATAGAAAGTTAGAGTGTCAGTCCTCTTGTACTTAAGTCGGCATTGTGCATTTTGTATTAAATTCGGATGCAATTTCTGTGTTTTATCGTCAATAAGAAGGTCCAAGGTATACAATAAACCTAAAGTGAAGCATCGGAATCTAAAAAAGGACTCACAGGAGAGTTTCAAATCATAGAAAGTTAGAGTGTCAGTCCTCTTGTACTTAAGTCGGCATTGTGCCTTTTGAATTTAATTCCGATGCAATTTCTGTGTTTCATCGTCAACACGAAGTTCCAAGGTATACAGTAAACCTGAAGTGAAGCATCGGAATCTAAAACTGGACTCACAGGAGAGGTTCAAATCATAGCAAGTTAGAGTGTCAGTCCTCTTGTACTTAAGTCGGCATTCTGCCGTTTGGATTTAATTCCGATGCAATTTCTGTGTTTCATCGTCAAGAAGAAGTTCCAAGGTATACATTAAACCTGAAGTGAAGCATCGGAATCTAAAACTGGACTCACAGGAGAGGTTCAAACCATAGAGGGTTAGAGTGTCAGTCCTCTTGTACTTAAGTCGGCATTGTGCCTCTTGTATTAAATGCGGATGCTATTTCTGTGTTTTATCGTCAATAAGAAGGTCCAAGGTATACAGTAAACCTGAAGTGAAGCATCGGAATCTAAAACTGGACTC
The DNA here is from genome assembly GCF_021461395.2 of Schistocerca americana. Classification (NCBI taxonomy): domain Eukaryota; kingdom Metazoa; phylum Arthropoda; class Insecta; order Orthoptera; family Acrididae; genus Schistocerca; species Schistocerca americana. The sequence goes on from NC_060130.1 coordinate 76,807,988, forward strand.
ACAGGAGAGGTTCAAATAATAGAAAGTTAGAGTGTCAGTCCTCTTGTACTTAAGTCGGCATTGTGCCTTTTGTATTTAATTCGGATGCAATTTCTGTGTTTCATCGTCAAAAAGAAGGACCACGGGATACAGTAAACCTGAAGTCAAGCATCGGAATCTAAAAAACGACTCACAGGAGAGTTTCAAATCATAGAAAGATAGAGTGTCCGTCCTCTTGTACATAAGTCTGCATTGTGCCTTTTGAATTTAATTCCGATGCAATTTCTGTGTTCCATCGTCAGTAAGAAATTCCAAGGTATTCAGTAAACCTGAAGTGAAGCATCGGAATCTAAAACCAAACTCACAGGATAGGTTCAAATCATAGAAAGTTAGACCGTCGGTCCTCTTGTTCTTAAGTCGGCATTGTGCCTTTTGGATTTAACTCCGATGCAATTTCTGTGTTCCATCGTCAATAAGATGTTCCAAGGTATTCAGAAAACCTGAAGTGAAGCATCGGAATCTAAAACCAAACTCACAGGCGAGGTTCAAATCATAGAAAATTAGACTGTCAGTCCTCTTGTACTTAAGCCGGCATTGTGCCTTTTGAATTTAATTCCGATGCAATTTCTGTGTTTCATCGTCAATAAGAAGTTCCAAGGTATACAGAAAACCTGAAGTGAAGCATCGGATTCTAAAACTGGACTCACAGGAGAGGTTCAAATCATAGAAAGTTAGAGTGTCAGTTCTCTTGTACTTAAGCCGGCATTGTGCCTTTTGAATTTAATTCCGATGCAATTTCTGTGTTCCATCGTCAATAAGAGGTTCCACGGTATACAGTAAACCTGAAGTGAAGCATCGGAATCAAAAACTGGACTCACAGGAGAGGTTCAAATAATAGAAAGTTAGAGTGTCAGTCCTCTTGTACTTAAGTCGGCATTGTGCCTTTTGTATTTAATTCGGATGCAATTTCTGTGTTTCATCGTCAAAAGGAAGGTCCACGGGATACAGTAAACCTGAAGTCAAGCATCTGAATCTAAAACTAGCCTCACAGGAGAGGTTCAAATCATAGAAAGTTAGTGTGTCAGTCCTCTTGTACTTAAGTCGGCATTGTGCCTTTTGTATTAAATTCGGATGCAATTTCTGTGTTTCATCGTCAATAAGAAGGTCCAAGGTATTCAGGATACCTGAAGTGAAGCATCGGAATCTAAAACTGGACTCACAGGAGTGGTTCAGATCATAGAAAGTTAGAGTGTCAATACTCTTATACTTAAGTCGGCATTGCGCCTTTTGAATTTAATTCCGATGCAAATTCTGTGTTCCATCGTCAATAAGAAGTTCCACGGTATACAGTAACCCTGAAGTGAAGCATCGGAATCGAAAACTGGACTCACAGGAGTGGTTCAAACCATAGAAAGTTAGAGTGTCAGTCCTCTTGTACTTAAGTAGGCATTGTGCCTTTTGTATTACGTTCGGATGCAAATTCTGTGTTTTATCGTCAATAAGAAGGTCCAAGGTATACAGTAAACCCGAAGTGAAGCATCGGGATCTAATACAGGACTCACAGGAGAGGTTCAAATAATAGAAACTTAAAGTGTCAGTCCACTTGTACGTAAGTCGGCATTGTGCCTTTTGTATTAAATTCAGAGGCAATTTCTGTGTTTCATCGACAGTAAGAAGGTCCAAGGGATATAGTAAACCTGAAGTGAAGCATCGGAATCTAAAACCAAACTCACAGGAGAGGTGCAAATCATAGAAAGTTAGACCGTCAGTCCTCTTGTGCTTAAGTCGGCATTGTGCCTTTTGGATTTAACTCCGATGCAATTTCTGTGTTTCGTCGTCAATAAGAAGTTCCAAGGTATACAGTAAACCTGAAGTGAAGCATTGGAATCTAAAACCAAACTCACATTATAGGTTCAGATCATAGAAAGTTAGAGTGTCAGTTCTCTTGTACTTAAGTCGGCATTCTACCTTTTGAATCTAATTCCGATGCAATTTCTCTGTTCCATCGTCAATAAGAAGTTCCAAGGTATACAGTAAACCTGAAATGAAGCATCGGAATCTAAAACTGGACTCACAGGAGAGGTTCAAATCATAGAAATTGAGAGTGTCAGTCCTCTTGTACATAAGAAGGCATTGTGCCTTTTGAATTTAATTCCGATGCAATTTCTGTTATTCATCATCAATACGAAGTTCCAAGGTATACAGTAAACCAGAAGGGAAGCATCGGAATCTAAAACTGGACTCACAGGAGTGGTTCAAAACATAGAGAGTTAGAGTGTCAGTCCTCATGTACTTAAGCCGGCATTGTGCCTTTTGAATTTAATTCCGATGCAATTTCTGTGTGCCATCGTCAATAAGAAGTTCCACGGTATACAGTAAACCCTAAGTGAAGCATCGGAATCTAAAACTGGACTCACAGGAGAGGTTCAAATCATAGAATATTAGAGTGTCAGTCCCCTTGTACTTAAGTCGGCATTGTGCATTTTGTATTACATTCGGATGCAATTTCTGTGTTTTATCGTCAATAAGAAGGTCCAAGGGATACAGTAAACCTGAAGTGAAGGATCGGAGCTCAAAACTGGACTCACTGGAGAGGTTCAAATCATAGAAAGTTAGGGTGTCAGTGCTCTTGTACTTATGTCGGCATTGTTCCTTTTGAATTTAATTCCGATGCAATTCCTGTGTTTCATCGCCAATAAGAAGTTCCAAGGTATACAGAAAACCTGAAGTGAAGCATCGGAATCTTAAACTGGACTCACAGGTGTGGTTCAAATCATAGAAAGTTAGAGTGTCAATCCTCTTGTACTTAAGTCGGCATTGTGCCTTTTGTATTAAATTCGGATGCAATTTCTGTGTTTCATCGTCAATAAGAAGGTCCAAGGTATACAGGAAACCTGAAGTGAAGCATCGGAATCTAATACTGGACTCACAGGAGTGGTTCAAATCATAGAAAGTTAGAGTGTCAATACTCTTATACTTAAGTCGGCATTGTGCCTTTTGAATTTAATTCCGATGCAATTTCTGTGTTCCATCGTCAATAAGAAGTTCCACGGTATACAGTAAACCTTAAGTGAAGCATCGGAATCTAAAACTGGACTCACAGGAGAGGTTCAAATAATAGAAACTTAAAGTGTGAGTACACTTGTACTTAAGTCGGCATTGTGCCTTTTGTACTAAATTCAGATGCAATTTCTGTGTATCATCGACAGTAAAAAGGTCCAAGGGATTTAGACAACCTGAAGTGAAGCATCGGAATCTAAAACCAAACTCACAGGAGAGGTTCAAATCATAGAAAGTTAGACCGTCAGTCCTCTTGTACTTAAGTCGGCATTGTGCCTTTTGGATTTAACTCCGATGCAATTTCTGTGTTTCATCGTCAATAAGAAGTTCCAAGGTATACAGTAAACCAGAAGTGAAGCATTGGAATCTAAAACCAAACTCACAGGATAGGTTCAGATCATAGAAAGTTAGTGTGTCAGTTTTCTTGTACTTAAGTCGGCATTCTCGCTTTTGAATTTAATTCCGATGCAATTTCTGTGTTCCGTCGTCAATAAGAAGTTCCAAGGTATACAGTAAACCTGAAATGAAGCATCTGAATCTAAAACTGGACTCACAGGAAAGGTTCAAATCATAGAAAGTGGGAGTTTCAGTCCACTTGTACTTAAGTCGGCATTGTGCCTTTAGTATTAAAATTCGGATGCAATATCTGTGTTCCATCGTCAATAAGAACGTCCAAGGGATACAGTGAACCTGATGTGAAGCATATTAATCTTAAACTTGACTCACAGGAGAGGTTCAAATCATAGATACTTAGAGTGTCAGTCCTCTCGTACTTAAGTCGGCATTGTGCCTTTTGTATTAAATTCGGATGCATGTTCTGTGTTTCATCGTCAATAAGAAGGTCCAAGGTATACAGTAAACCTGAAGTGAAGCATCGGTATCTAAAACTGGACTCACAGGAGAGTTTCATATCATAGAAAGTTAAAGTGTCAGTCCTCTTGTACTTAAGACGGCATTGTGCCTTTTGAATTTAATTCCGATGCAATTTCTGTGTTTCATCGTCAATAAGAAGTATCAAGGTATACTGTTAACCTGAAGTGAAGCATCGGAATCTAAAACTGGACTCACAGGAGAGGTTCAAATCATAGAAAGATAGAGTGTCGGTCCTCTTGTACTTAAGTCCGCATTGTGCCTTTTGTATAAAATTCGGATGCAATTTCTGTGTTTTGTCGTCAATAAGAAGGTCCAAGGAATACAATAAACCTGAAGTGAAACATCGGAATCTAAAACTGGACTCACAGGAGAGGTTCATATCATAGAATGTTAGAATGTACGTCCTCTTGTACTTAAGTCCGCATTGTGCCTTTTGTATTAAATTCGAATGCAATTTCTGTGTTTCAGCGTCAATAAGAAGGTCCAAGGGATACAGTGAACCTGAAGTGAAACATCGGAATCTAATATTGGACTCACAGGAGAGTATCAAATCATAGAGAGTTAGAGTGTCAGTCCTCTTGTACTTAAGTCGGCATTGTGCCTTTTGAATTTAATTCCGATGCAATTTCTGTGTTTCATCGTCAATAAGAAGTTCCACGGTATACAGTAAACCTGAAGTGAAGCATCGGAATCTCAAACTGGACTCACAGGAGAAGTTCAAATCATAGAAAGTTAGAGTGTCAGTCCTCTTGTACTTATGTCGGCATTGTGCCTTTTGATTTTAATTCCGATGCAATTTCTGTGTTTCATCGTCAATATGAAGTTCCAAGGTATACATTAAACCTGAAGTAAAGCATCGGAATCTAAAACTGGACTCACAGGAGAGGTTCCAATCATTGAATGTTAGAGTGTCAGTCCTCTTGTACTTAAAGTGGCATTGTGCCTTTTGAATTTAATTCCGATGCAATTTCTGTGTTTCATCGTCAATAAGAAGTTCCACGGTATACAGTAAACCTAAAAGTGAAGCATCGGAATCTAATACTGAACACACAGGAGATGTTCAAATCATAGAAAGTTAGAGTGTCAGTGCTCTTGTACTTAAGTCGGCATTGTGCCTTTTGTATTAAATTCGGATGCCATTTCTGTGTTTTATCGTCAATAAGAAGGTCCAAGGGATACAGTAAACCTGAAGTGAAGCATCGGAATCTAAAACTGGACTCACAGGAGTGGTTCAAATCAAAGAATGTTAGAGTGTCAGTCCTCTTGCACTTAAAGTGGCATTGTGCCTTTTGAATTTAATTCCGATGCAATTTCTGTGTTCCATCGGCAATAAGAAGTTGCAAGGTATACAGTGAACCTGAAGTGAAGCATCGGAATCTAAAACTGGACTCACAGGAGAGGTTCAAATCATAGAAAGTTAGAGTGTCGGTCCTCTTGTACTTAAGTCGTCATTGTGCCTTTCGTATTAAATTCGGATGCAATTTGTGTGTTTTGTCGTCAATAAGAAGGTCCAAGGGATACAGTAAACCTGAAGTGAGGCATCGGAATCTAAAACTGGACTCACAGGAGAGGTTCAAATCATAGAAAGTTAGAGTGTACGTCCTCTTGTACATAACTCGGCATTGTGCGTTTTGTATTAAATTCGAATGCAATTTCTGTGTTTCATCGTCAATAAGAAGGTCCAAGGGATACAGAAAACCTGAAGTGAAGCATCGGAATCTAAAACTGGACTCACAGGAGGGTTTCAAATCATAGAAAGTTAGAGTGTCAGTCCTCTTGTACCTAAGTCGGCATTGTGCCTTTTGTATTAAATTCGAATGCAATTTCTGTGTTTCACCGTCAATAAGAAGTTCCAAGGGATACAGTAAAAATGAAGTGAAGCATCGGAGTTTAATTCCGATGCAATTTCTGTTAATCATCATCAATACGAAGTTCCAAGGTATACAGTAAACCAGAAGGGAAGCATCGGAATCTAAAACTGGACTAACAGGAGAGGTTCAAATCATAGAAAGTTAGAGTGTCAGCCCTCTTGTACTTAAGTCGGCATTGTCGCTTTTGGATTTAATTCCGATGCAATTTCTGTGTTTCATCGTCAATAAGAAGTTCCAAGGTATACAGTAAACCTGAAGTGAAGCATCGGAATCTAAAACCAAACTCAAAGGAGAGGTTCAAAACATAGAAAGTTAGACCGTCAGTCCTCTTGCACTTAAGTCGGCATTGTGCCTTTTGAATGTAATTCAGATGCAATATCAGTTCTCTTGTACTTAAGTCGGCATTGTGCGTTTTGTATTAAATTCGAATGCAATTTCTGTGTTTCATCGTCAATAAGTAGGTCCAAGGGATACAGAAAACCTGAAGTGAAGCATCGGAATCTAAAACTGGACTCACAGGAGAGTTTCATATCATAGAAAGTTAGAGTGTCAGTCCTCTTGTACTTAAGACGGCATTGTGCCTTTTGAATTTAATTCCGATGCAATTTCTGTGTTTCATCGTCAATAAGAAGTATCAAGGTATACAGTTAACCTGAAGTGAAGCATCGGAATCTAAAACTGGACTCACAGGAGGGGTTCAAATCATAGAAAGTTAGAGTGTCGTTCCTCTTGTACTTAAGTCGGCATAGTGCCTTTTGTATTAAATTCGGATGCAATTTCTGTGTTTTGTCGGAAATAAGTAGGTCCAAGGGATACAGAAAACCTGAAGTGAAGCATCGGAATCTAAAACTGGACTCACAGGAGAGTTTCATATCATAGAAAGTTAGAGTGTCAGTCCTCTTGTACTTAAGACGGCATTGTGCCTTTTGAATTTAATTCCGATGCAATTTCTGTGTTTCATCGTCAATAAGAAGTATCAAGGTATACAGTTAACCTGAAGTGAAGCATCGGAATCTAAAACTGGACTCACAGGAGGGGTTCAAATCATAGAAAGTTAGAGTGTCGTTCCTCTTGTACTTAAGTCGGCATTGTGCCTTTTGTATTAAATTCGAATGCAATTTCTGTGTTTCATCGTCAATAAGAAGGTCCAAGGGATGCCGAAAACCTGACGTGAAGCATCGGAATCTAAAACTGGACTCACAGGAGAGTTTCAAATCATAAAAAGTTAGAGTTTCAGTCCTCTTGTACTTAAGTCGGCATTGTGCCTTTTGAATTTAATTCCGAAGCAATTTCTGTGTTTCATCGTCAATAAGAAGTTCCAAGGTATACTGTAAACCTGAAGTGAAGCATCGGAATATAAAACTGGACTCACAGGAGACGTTCAAATAATAGAAAGTTAGAGTGTCAGTCCTCTTGTACTTAAGTCGGCATTGTGCCATTTGTATTAAATTCGGATGCAATTTCTGTGTTTCATCGTCAATAAGAAGGTCCATGGGATACAGTAAACCTGAAGTGAAGCATCGGAAACTAAAAAAGGACTCACAGGAGAGTTTCAAAACATAGAAAGTTAGTGTGTCAGTCCTCTTGTACTTAAGTCGGCATTGTGCCTTTTGAATTTCATTCCGATGCAATTTCTGTTATTCATCATCAATACGAAGTTCCAAGGTATACAGTAAACCAGAAGGGAAGCATCGGAATCTAAATCTGGACTCACAGGAGAGGTTCAAAACATAGAGAGTTAGAGTGTCAGTCCTCATGTACTTAAGTCGGCATTGTGCCTTTTGAATTTAATTCCGATGCAATTTCTGTGTTCCATCGTCAATAAGAAGTTAAAAGGTGTTCAGTAAACCTGAAGTGAAGCATCGGAATTTAAAACTGGACTAACAGGAGAGGTTCAAATCATAGAAAGTTAGAGTGTCAGCCCTCTTGTACTTAAGTCGGCATTGTCGCTTTTGGATTTAATTCCGATGCAATTTCTGTGTTTCATCGTCAATAAGAAGTTCCAAGGTATACAGTAAACCTGAAGTGAAGCATCGGAATCTAAAACCAAACTCACTGGAGAGGTTCAAAACATAGAAAGTTAGACCGTCAGTCCTCTTGCACTTAAGTCGGCATTGTGAATTTTGTATTTAATTGGAATGCAATTTCTGTGTTTTATCGTCAATAAGACGTTCCAAGGTATACAGTAAACCTGATGTGAAGCATCGGAGTTCAAAACTGGACTCTCAGGAGAGGTTCAAATCATAGAAAGTTAGAGTGTCAGTCCTCTTGTACTTAAGTCGGCATTGTGCCTTTTGTAATTAATTCGGATGCAATTTCTGTGTTTCATCGTCAATAAGAAGTTCCAAGGTATACAGTTAACCCGAAGTGAAGCATCGGAATCTAAAACTGGACTCACAGGAGAGGTTCAAACCATAGAAAGTTGGAGTGTCAGTCCTCTTGTACTTAAGTCGGCATTGTGCCTTTTGTATTAAATTCGGATGCAATTTCTGTGTTTTATCGTCAATAAGAAGGTCCAAGGTATACAATAAACCTAAAGTGAAGCATCGGAATCTAAAAAAGGACTCACAGGAGAGTTTCAAATCATAGAAAGTTAGAGTGTCAGTCCTCTTGTACTTAAGTCGGCATTGTACCTTTTGAATTTAATTCCGATGCAATTTCTGTGTTTCATCGTCAACACGAAGTTCCAAGGTATACAGTAAACCTGAAGTGAAGCATCGGAATCTAAAACTGGACTCACAGGAGAGGTTCAAATCATAGCAAGTTAGAGTGTCAGTCCTCTTGTACTTAAGTCGGCATTCTGCCGTTTGGATTTAATTCCGATGCAATTTCTGTGTTTCATCGTCAAGAAGAAGTTCCAAGGTATACATTAAACCTGAAGTGAAGCATCGGAATCTAAAACTGGACTCACAGGAGAGGTTCAAACCATAGAGGGTTAGAGTGTCAGTCCTCTTGTACTTAAGTCGGCATTGTGCCTCTTGTATTAAATGCGGATGCTATTTCTGTGTTTTATCGTCAATAAGAAGGTCCAAGGTATACAGTAAACCTGAAGTGAAGCATCGGAATCTAAAACTGGACTCACAGGAGAGGTTCAAATAATAGAAAGTTAGAGTGTCAGTCCTCTTGTACTTAAGTCGGCATTGTGCCTTTTGTATTTAATTCGGATGCAGTTTCTGTGTTTCATCGTCAAAAAGAAGGACCACGGGATACAGTAAACCTGAAGTCAAGCATCGGAATCTAAAAAACGACTCACAGGAGAGTTTCAAATCATAGAAAAATAGAGTGTCCGTCCTCTTGTACATAAGTCTGCATTGTGCCTTTTGAATTTAATTCCGATGCAATTTCTGTGTTCCATCGTCAGTAAGAAATTCCAAGGTATTCAGTAAACCTGAAGTGAAGCATCGGAATCTAAAACCAAACTCACAGGATAGGTTCAAATCATAGAAAGTTAGACCGTCGGTCCTCTTGTTCTTAAGTCGGCATTGTGCCTTTTGGATTTAACTCCGATGCAATTTCTGTGTTCCATCGTCAATAAGATGTTCCAAGGTATTCAGAAAACCTGAAGTGAAGCATCGGAATCTAAAACCAAACTCACAGGCGAGGTTCAAATCATAGAAAATTAGACTGTCAGTCCTCTTGTACTTAAGCCGGCATTGTGCCTTTTGAATTTAATTCCGATGGAATTTCTGTGTTTCATCGTCAATAAGAAGTTCCAAGGTATACAGAAAACCTGAAGTGAAGCATCGGATTCTAAAACTGGACTCACAGGAGAGGTTCAAATCATAGAAAGTTAGAGTGTCAGTTCTCTTGTACTTAAGCCGGCATTGTGCCTTTTGAATTTAATTCCGATGCAATTTCTGTGTTCCATCGTCAATAAGAGGTTCCACGGTATACAGTAAACCTGAAGTGAAGCATCGGAATCAAAAACTGGGCTCACAGGAGAGGTTCAAATAATAGAAAGTTAGAGTGTCAGTCCTCTTGTACTTAAGTCGGCATTGTGCCTTTTGTATTTAATTCGGATGCAATTTCTGTGTTTCATCGTCAAAAGGAAGGTCCACGGGATACAGTAAACCTGAAGTCAAGCATCTGAATCTAAAACTAGCCTCACAGGAGAGGTTCAAATCATAGAAAGTTAGTGTGTCAGTCCTCTTGTACTTAAGTCGGCATTGTGCCTTTTGTATTAAATTCGGATGCAATTTCTGTGTTTCATCGTCAATAAGAAGGTCCAAGGTATTCAGGATACCTGAAGTGAAGCATCGGAATCTAAAACTGGACTCACAGGAGTGGTTCAGATCATAGAAAGTTAGAGTGTCAATACTCTTATACTTAAGTCGGCATTGCGCCTTTTGAATTTAATTCCGATGCAAATTCTGTGTTCCATCGTCAATAAGAAGTTCCACGGTATACAGTAACCCTGAAGTGAAGCATCGGAATCGAAAACTGGACTCACAGGAGTGGTTCAAACCATAGAAAGTTAGAGTGTCAGTCCTCTTGTACTTAAGTAGGCATTGTGCCTTTTCTATTACGTTCGGATGCAAATTCTGTGTTTTATCGTCAATAAGAATGTCCAAGGTATACAGTAAACCCGAAGTGAAGCATCGGGATCTAATACAGGACTCACAGGAGAGGTTCAAATAATAGAAACTTAAAGTGTCAGTCCACTTGTACGTAAGTCGGCATTGTGCCTTTTGTATTAAATTCAGAGGCAATTTCTGTGTTTCATCGACAGTAAGAAGGTCCAAGGGATATAGTAAACCTGAAGTGAAGCATCGGAATCTAAAACCAAACTCACAGGAGAGGTGCAAATCATAGAAAGTTAGACCGTCAGTCCTCTTGTGCTTAAGTCGGCATTGTGCCTTTTGGATTTAACTCCGATGCAATTTCTGTGTTTCGACGTCAATAAGAAGTTCCAAGGTATACAGTAAACCTGAAGTGAAGCATTGGAATCTAAAACCAAACTCACATTATAGGTTCAGATCATAGAAAGTTAGAGTGTCAGTTCTCTTGTACTTAAGTCGGCATTCTACCTTTTGAATCTAATTCCGATGCAATTTCTCTGTTCCATCGTCAATAAGAAGTTCCAAGGTATACAGTAAACCTGAAATGAAGCATCGGAATCTAAAACTGGACTCACAGGAGAGGTTCAAATCATAGAAATTGAGAGTGTCAGTCCTCTTGTACATAAGAAGGCATTGTGCCTTTTCAATTTAATTCCGATGCAATTTCTGTTATTCATCATCAATACGAAGTTCCAAGGTATACAGTAAACCAGAAGGGAAGCATCGGAATCTAAAACTGGACTCACAGGAGTGGTTCAAAACATAGAGAGTTAGAGTGTCAGTCCTCATGTACTTAAGTCGGCATTGTGCCTTTTGAATTTAATTCCGATGCAATTTCTGTGTGCCATCGTCAATAAGAAGTTCCACGGTATACAGTAAACCCTAAGTGAAGCATCGGAATCTAAAACTGGACTCACAGGAGAGGTTCAAATCATAGAATATTAGAGTGTCAGTCCCCTTGTACTTAAGTCGGCATTGTGCATTTTGTATTACATTCGGATGCAATTTCTGTGTTTTATCGTCAATAAGAAGGTCCAAGGGATACAGTAAACCTGAAGTGAAGGATCGGAGCTCAAAACTGGACTCACAGGAGAGGTTCAAATCATAGAAAGTTAGGGTGTCAGTGCTCTTGTACTTTTGTCGGCATTGTTCCTTTTGAATTTAATTTCGATGCAATTTCTGTGTTTCATCGCCAATAAGAAGTTCCAAGGTATACAGAAAACCTGAAGTAAAGCATCGGAATCTTAAACTGGACTCACAGGTGTGGTTCAAATCATAGAAAGTTAGAGTGTCAATCCTCTTGTACTTAAGTCGGCATTGTGCCTTTTGTATTAAATTCGGATGCAATTACTGTGTTTCATCGTCAATAAGAAGGTCCAAGGTATACAGGAAACCTGAAGTGAAGCATCGGAATCTAATACTGGACTCACAGGAGTGGTTCAAATCATAGAAAGTTAGAGTGTCAATATTCTTATACTTAAGTCGGCATTGTGCCTTTTGAATTTAATTCCGATGCAATTTCTGTGTTCCATCGTCAATAAGAAGTTCCACGGTATACAGTAAACCTTAAGTGAAGCATCGGAATCTAAAACTGGACTCACAGGAGAGGTTCAAATCATAGAATATTAGAGTGTCAGTCCTCTTGTACCTAAGTCGGCATTGTGCATTTTGTATTAAATTCGGATGCAATTTCTGTGTTTTATCGTCAATAAGAAGGTCCAAGGGATACAGTAAACCTGAAGTGAAGGATCGGAGTTCAAAACTGGACTCACAGGAGAGATTCATATCATAGACAGTTAGAGTGTCAGTGCTCTTGTACTCAAGTCGGCATAGTGCCTTTTGAATTTATTTCCAATGCAATTTCCGTGTTTCATCGTCAATAAGAAGTTCCAAGGTATACAGTAAACCTGAAGTGAAGCATCGGAATCTAAAACTGGACTCACAGGAGTGGTTCAAATCATAGAAAGTTAGAGTGTCAGTCCTCTTGTACTTAAGTCGGCATTGTGCCTTTTGTATTAAATTCGGATGCAATTTCTGCGTTTTATCGTCAATAAAAAGGTCCAAGGTATACAGTAAACCCGAAGTGAAGCATCGGAATCTAAAACTGGACTCACAGGAGAGGTTCAAATAATAGAAACTTAAAGTGTGAGTCCACTTGTACTTAAGTCGGCATTGTGCCTTTTGTACTAAATTCAGATGCAATTTCTGTGTATCATCGACAGTAAAAAGGTCCAAGGGATTTAGTAAACCTGAAGTGAAGCATCGGAATCTAAAACCAAACTCACAGGAGAGGTTCAATTCATAGAAAGTTAGACCGTCAGTCCTCTTGTACTTAAGTCGGCATTGTGCCTTTTGGATTTAACTCCGATGCAATTTCTGTGTTTCATCGTCAATAAGAAGTTCCAAGGTATACAGTAAACCTGAAGTGAAGCATTGGAATCTAAAACCAAACTCACAGGATAGGTTCAGATCATAGAAAGTTAGTGTGTCAGTTTTCTTGTACTTAAGTCGGCATTCTCGCTTTTGAATTTAATTCCGATGCAATTTCTGTGTTCCGTCGTCAATAAGAAGTTCCAAGGTATACAGTAAACCTGAAATGAAGCATCGGAATCTAAAACTGGACTCACAGGAAAGGTTCAAATCATAGAAAGTGGGAGTTTCAGTCCACTTGTACTTAAGTCGGCATTGTGCCTTTAGTATTAAAATTCGGATGCAATATCTGTGTTCCATCGTCAATAAGAACGTCCAAGGGATACAGTGAACCTGATGTGAAGCATATTAATCTTAAACTTGACTCACAGGAGAGGTTCAAATCATAGAAACTTAGAGTGTCAGTCCTCTCGTACTTAAGTCGGCATTGTGCCTTTTGTATTAAATTCGGATGCATGTTCTGTGTTTCATCGTCAATAAGAAGGTCCAAGGTATACAGTAAACCTGAAGTGAAGCATCGGTATCTAAAAAAGGACTCACAGGAGAGTTTCAAATCATAGAAAGTTAGAGCGTCAGTCCTCTTGTACTTAAGTCGGCATTGTGACTTTTGAATTTAATTCCGATGCAATTTCTGTGTTTCATCGTCAACACGAAGATCCAAGGTATACAGTAAAAATGAAGTGAAGCATCGGAATCTAAAACTGGACTCACAGGAGAGGTTCAAATCATAGAAAGTTAGAGTGTCAGTCCTCTTGTACTTAAGTCGGCATTGTGCCTTTTGAATTTAATTCCGATGCAATTTCTGTTTTCCATCGTCAATAAGAAGTTCCAAGGTATTCAGTAAACCAGAAGTGAAACATCGGAATCTAAAACTGGACTCACAGGAGAGGTTCAAATCATAGAAAGTTAGAGTGTCAGCCCTCTTGTACTTAAGTCGGCATTGTGCCTTTTGGATTTATTTCCGATGCAATTTCTGTGTTTCATCGTCAATAAAAAGTTCCAAGGTATACAGTAAACCTGATGTGAAGCATCGGAATCTAAAACTGGACTCACAGGAGAGGTTCAAACCATAGAAAGTTAGAGTGTCAGTCCTCTTGTACTTAAGTCGGCATTGTGCCTTTAGTATTAAATGCGGATGCAATTTCTTTGTTTTATCGTCAATAAGAAGGTCCAACGTATACAGTAAACCTGAAGTGAAGCGTCGGAATCTAAAACTGGACTCACAGGAGAAGTTCAAATAATAGAAAGTTTGAGTGTCACTCCTCTTGTACTTAAGTCGGCATTGTGCCTTTTGTATTTAATTCGGATGCAATCTCTGTGTTTCATCGTCAAAAAGAAGGTGCAAGGGATACAGTAAACCTGAAGTCAAGCATCGGAATCTAAAAAAGGACTCACAGGAGCGTTTCAAATCATAGAAAGTTAGAGTGTCAGTCCTCTTGTACTTAAGTCGCATTGTGCCTTTTGAATTTAATTCCGATGCAATTTCTGTGTTCCATCGTCAATAAGAAGTTCCAAGGTATACAGTAAACCTGAAATGAAGCATCGGAATCTAAAACTGGACTCACAGGAGAGGTACAAATCATAGAAAGTGAGAGTGTCAGTCCTCTTGTACTTAAATCGGCTTTGTGCCCTTTGTGTAAAATTCGGATTCAATATCTGTGTTTCATCGTCAATAAGAAGTTCCACGGTATACAGTAAACCTGAAGTGAAGCATCGGAACCTAAAACTGGGCTCACAGCAGTGGTTCAAATCATAGAAAATTAGAGTGTCAATACTCTTATACTTAAGTCGGCATTGTGCCTTTTGAATTTAATTCCGATGCAATATCTGTGTTCCATCGTCAATAAGAAGTTCCACGGTATACAGTAAAACTGAAGTGAAGCATCGGAATCTAAAACTGGACTCACAGGAGATATTCAAATCAAAGAATGTTAGAGTGTCAGTCCTCTTGTACTTAAGTCGACATTGTGCATTTTGTATTAAATTCGGATGCAATTTCTGTGTATTATCGTCAATCAGAAGGTCCAAGGGATACAGTAAACCTGAAGTGAAGCATCGGAGTTTGAAACTGGAATCACAGGAGAGGTTAAAATCATGGAAAGTTAGAGTGTCAGTCCTCTTGTACTTAAGTCGGCATTGTGCCTCTTGAATTTAATTCCGATCCAATTTCTGTGTTTCATCGTCAGTATGAAGTTCCAAGGTATACAGTAATCCTGATGTGAAGCATCGGAATCTAAAAGTAGACTCACAGGAGAGGTTCAAACCATAGAAAGTTAGAGTATCAGTCCTCTTGTACTTAAGTCGGCGTTGTGCCTTTTGTATTAAATTTGGATGCAATTTCTGTGTTTTATCGTCAATAAGAAGGTCCAAGGTATACAGTAAACCTGGAGTAAAGCATCGGAATCAAAAACTGGACTCACAGGAGAGGTTCAAATAATAGAAAGTTAGAGTGTCAGTCCTCTTGTACTTAAGTCGGCATTGTGTCTTTTGTATTAAATTCGGATGCAATTTCTGAGCTTCATCGTCAATAAGAAGGTCCAAGGGATACAGTAAACCTGAAGTGAAGAATCGGAATCTAAAAAAGGACTCACAGGAGAGTTTCAAATCTTAGAAAGTTCGAGTGTCAGTACTCTTGTACTTAAGTCGGCATTGTACCTTTTGAATTTAATTCCGATGCAATTTCTGTGTTTTATCGTCAATAAGAAGTTCCACGTTATACAGTAAACCTGAAGTGAAGCATCGGATTCTAAAACTGGACTCACAGGAGGGGTTCATAACAAAGAAAGTTAGAGTGTCAGTCCTCTTGTACTTAAGTCGGCATTGTGCCTTGTGAATTTAATTCCGTTGCAATTTCTGTGTTCCATCGTCAATAAGAAGTTCCAAGGTATTCAATAAACCTGAAGTGAGGCATCGGAATTTGAAATTGGACTCACAGGAGTGGTTCAAATCATAGAAAGTTAGAGTGTCAATACTCTTATACTTAAGTCGGCATTGTGCCTTTTGAATTTAATTCCGATGCAATTTCTGTGTTTTGCTTCGTCAATAAGAAGTTCCACGGTATACAGTAAACCTGAAGTGAAGCATCGGAATTTAAAACCGGACTCACAGGAGAGGTTCAAATCATAGATTGTTAGAGTGTCAGTCCTCTTGTACTTAAGTCGGCATTGTGCCTTTTGTATTAAATCAGATGCAATTTCTGTGTTTCATCGTCAATAAGAAGGTCCAAGGGATACAGTAAACCTGAAGTGAAGCATCGGAATCTAAAAAAGGACGTACAGGAGAGTTTCAAATCATAGAAAGTTAGAGTGTCAGTCCTCTTGTACTTAAGTCGGCATTGTCCCTTTTGAATTTAATTCCGATGCAATTTCTGTGTTCCATCGTAAATCAGAATTTCCAAGGTATACAGTAAACCTGAAGAGTAGCATCGGAATGTAAAACTGCACTCACAGGAGAGGTTCAAATCATAGAAAGTTAGAGTGTCAGCCCTCTTGTACTTAAGCCGGCATTGTGCCTTTCGAATTTTATTCCGATGCAATTTCTGTGTTCCATCGTCAATAAGAAATTCGAAGGTATTCAGTAAACCTGAAGTGAAGCATCGGAATCTAAAACCAAACTCACAAGAGAGGTTCAAATCATAGAATGTTAGAGTGTCAGTCCTCTTGTACATAAGTCGGCATTGTGCCTTTTGTATTAAATTCGGATGCAATTTCTGTGTTTCATCATCAATAAGAAGGTCCAAGGGATACAGTAAACCTGAAGTGAAGCATCGGAATCTAAAAAAGGACTCACAGGAGAGTTCTAAATCTTAGAAAGTTAGAGTGTCAGCCCTCTTGCACTTAAGTCGGCATTGTGCCTTTTGAATTTAATTCCGATGCAATTTCTGTGTTTCATCGTCAGTAAGAAGTTCCACGTTATACTGTAAACCTGAAGTGAAGCATCGGAATCTAAAACTGGACTCACAGGAGAGGTTCAAATCAAAGAAAGTTAGAGTGTCAGTCCTCTTGTACTTAAGTCGGAATTGTGCCTTGTGAATTTAATTCCGATGCATTTTCTGTGTTCCATCGTCAATAAGAAGTTCCAAGGTATTCAGTAAACCTGAAGTGAAGCATCGGAATCCAAAACTGGACTCACAGGAGAGGTTCAAATAATAGAAAATTAGAGTGTCAGTCCTCTTGTACTTAAGTCGGCATTGTGCCTTTTGTATTAAATTCGGATGCAATATCTGTGTTTCATCGTCAATAAGAAGGTCCAAGGGATACAGTAAACCTGAAGTGAAGCATCGGAATCTAAAACTGTACTCGAAGTAGAGGTTTAAATCATAGAAAGTTGAAGTGTCAGTCCTCTTGTACGTAAGTCTGCATTGTGCCTTTTGTATTAAATTCGGATGCAATTTCTGTGCTTTATCGCCAATAAGAAGGTCCAAGGGATAAAGTAAACCTGAAGTGAAGCATCGGAATCTAAAACTGGACTCACAGGAGAGGTTCAAATCATAGAAAGTTAGAGTGTCAGTCCTCTTGTACTTAATTCGGCATTGTGCCTTTTGTATTAAATTCGGATGCAATATCTGTGTTTCATCTTCAATAAGAAGGTCCAAGGGATACAGTAAACCTGAAGTGAAGCATCGGAATCTAAAACTGGACTCACAGGAGAGGTTCAAATCATAGAAATTTAGAGTGTCAGTCCTCTTGTACTTAAGTCGGCCATGTGCCTTTTGTATTAAATTCGGTTGCAATTTCTGTGTTTCATCGTCAATAAGCAGGTCCAAGGGATACAGTAAACCTGAAGTGAAGCATCGGAAGCTAAAACTGGACTCACAGGAGGGGTTCAAATCATAGAAAATTAGAGTGTCAGTCACCTTGTACTTAAGTCGGCACTGTGCCTCCTGAATTTAATTCCGATGCAATTTCTGTGTTTCATCGTCAATAAGAAGGTCCAAGGGATACAGTAAACCTGAGGTGAAGCATCGGAATCTAGAACTGGACCCGAAGTACTGGTTTAAATCATAGAAAGTTAAAGTGTCAGTCCTCTTGTACCTAAGTCGGCATTGTGCCTTTCGTATTAAATTCGGATGCAATTTCTGTGCTTTATCGCCAATAAGAAGTTCCAAGGGATACAGTAAACCTGAAGTGAAGCATCGGAATCCAAAACTGGACTCACAGGAGAGGTTCAAATCATAGAAAGTTAGAGTGTCAGTCCTCTTATACTTCAGTCGGCATTGTGCCTTTTGTATTAAATTCGGATGCAATTTCTGTGCTTCATCGTCAATATGAATGTCAAAGGGAAACAGTGAACCTGAGTGAAGCATCGGAATCTAAAACTGGACTCACAGGAGAGGTTCAAATCATAGAAAGATAGAGTGTAGAGTCCTCTTGTACTTAAATCGACATTGTGCCTTTTGTATTAAATTCGGATGCAATTTCTGTGGTTCATCGTCAATTAGAGGATCTAAGGGATCCAGTAAACCTGAAGTGAAGCATCGGAATCTAAAACTGGACTCACAAGAGAGGTTCAAATCATAGAAAGTTAGAGAGTCCACTTGTACTTCAGCCGGCATTGTGCCTTTTGTATTAAATTCGGATGCAATTTCTGTGTTTCATCGTCAATAAGAATGTCCAAGGGAAACAGTAAACCTGAAGTGAAGCATCGGAATCTTAAACTGGACTCACAGGAGAGGTTCAAATCATAGAAAGTTAGAGTGTAGAGTCCTCTTGTACTTAAATCGGCATTGTGCCTTTTGTATTAAATTCGGATGCAATTTCTGTGTTTCATCGTCAATAAGAGGGTCCAAGTGATACAGTAAACCTGAAGTGAAGCATCGGAACTTAAATTTGGACTCACAGGTGAGGTTCAAATCATAGAAAGTTAGAGTGTCAGTCCTCTTGTACTTAAGTCGGCATTGTGCCTTTTGTATTAAATTCGGATGCAATTTCTGGGCTTCATCATCAATAAGAAGGTACAAGGGTTACAATAATCCTGAAGTAAAGCATTGGAATCTAAAACTGGACTCACAGCAGAGGTTCAAATCATAGAATGATAGAGTGTCAGTCCTCTTGTACTTAAGGCAGCATTCTGCCTTTTGGATTAAATTCGGATGCAATTTCTGTGCTTCATCGTCAATAAGACGGGCCATGGTAAACACTAAACCTGAAGTGAAGCATCGGAATCTAAAACTGGTCTCACAGGGGAGGTTCAAATCATAGAAAGTTAGAGTGTCTGTCCTCTTGTACTTAAGTCGGCAGTGTGCCTTTTGTATTAAATTCGGATGCAATTTCTGAGTTTCATCGTCAATAAGAATGTCCAAGGGATACAGTAAACCTGAAGTGAAGCATCGGAATCTAAAACTGGACTAAAAGGTGACGTTCCAATTATAGAAAGTTAGAGTGTCCGTCCTCTTGTACTTCAGTCGGCATTGAGCTTTTTATATTAAATTCGGATTCAATTTCTGTGTTTCATCACCAATAAGAAGGTCCAAGGGATACAGTAAACTTGAAGTGAAGCTTCGGAATCTAAAACTGGACTCACTAGAGAGTTTCAAATCGTAGAAAGTTAGAGTGTCAGTCCGCTAGTAATTAAGTCGGCAATGTTTCTTTTGTAATTAATTCGGATGCAATTTCTGTGTTTCATCGTTAATAAGAAGGTCCAAGGGATACAGTAAACCTGAAGTGGAGTATCGGAATCTAAAACTGGACTCACAGGAGTGGTTCAAATCATAGAAATTTAGAGTGTAAGTCCTCTTGTACTTAAGTCGGCATTGTGCATTTTGTATTAAATTCGGATGCAATTTCTGAGTTTCATCAAGAATAAGAAGGTCCAAGGGATACAGTAAAACTGAAGTGAAGCATCGGAATCTAAAACGGGACTCACAGGAGTGGTTCACATCATAGATAGTTAGGGTGTCAGTCCTCTTTTACTTGAGTCGGCATTGTGCATTTTGTATTAAATTCGAATGGAAATTCTGTGTTTCATCGTCAATAAGACGGTCCAAGGGATACAGTAAACCTGAAGTGAAGCATCGGAATCTAAGACTGGTTTCACAGGAGAGGTTCAAAGCATAGAAAGTTAGAGTGTCAGTCCTCTTGTACTTAAGTCGGAATTGTGCCTTTTGTATTAAATTCGGATGCAATTTCTGAGTTTCATCGTCAATAAGAATGTCCAAGGGATACAGTAAACCTGAAGTGAAGCATCGGAATCTAAAACTGGACTCACAGGAGAGGTTCAAATCATAGGAAGTTAGAGTGTCAGTCCTCTTGTACTTAAGTCGGCATTGTGCCTTTTGTATTAAATTCAGATGCAATTTCTGTGCTTCATCGCCAATAAGAAGGTCCAAGGTATACAGTAAACCTGAAGTGAAGCATCGGAATCCAAAACTGGACTCACAGGTGAGGTTTAAATCATAGAAAGTTAGAGTGTCAGTCCTCTTGTACTTAAGTCGGCATTGTGCCTTTTGTATTAAATTCGGATGCAATTTCTGAGTTTCATCGTCAATAACAATGTCCAAGGGATACAGTAAACCTGAAGTGAAGCATCGGAATCTAAAACTGGACTAACAGGTGAGTTTCAAATCATAGAAAGTTAGAGTGTCAGTCCTCTTGTTCTTCAGTCGGCATTGTGCTTTTTATATTAAATTCGGATTCAATTTCTGTGTTTCATCATCATTAAGAAGGTCAAAGGAATACAGTAAACCTGAAGTGAAGCATCGGAATCTAAAACTGGACTCTCTGGAGAGGTTCAAATCATAGAGAGTGTCAGTCCTCTTGTTCCTAAGTCGGCATTGTTTCTTTTGTAATTTATTCGGATGCAATTTCTGTGTTTCACCCTTAGTATGTAGGTCCAAGGGATACAGTATACCTGAAGTGAAGCATCGGAATCTAAATCTGGACTCACAGGAGAGGTTCAAATCATAGAAATTTAGAGTGTCAGTCCTCTTGTACTTAAGTCGGCATTGTGCCTTTTGTATTAAATTCGGATGCAATTTCTGAGTTTCATCATCAATAAGAAGGTCCAAGGGATACAGTAAACCTGATGTGAAGCATCGGAATCTAAAACTGGACTCACAGGAGAGGTTCAAATCATAGAAAGTTAGAGTGTCAGTCCTGTTGTACTTAACTCGGCATTGTGCCTTTTGTATTAAATTCGGATGCAATTTCTGTGTTTCATCGTCAACAAGAAGGTCCAAGGGATTCAGTAAACCTGAAGTGAAGCATCGGAATCTAAAACTGGACTCAAAGGAGAGGTTCAAAACATAGAAAGTAAGAGAGTCCTCTTGTACTTCAGTCGGCATTGTGCCTTTTGTATTAAATTCGGATGCATTTTCTGTGTATCATCGTCAATAAGAATGTCCAAGGGAGACAGTAAACCTGAAGTGAAGCATCGGAATCTAAAACTGGACTCACAGGAGAGGTTCAAATCATAGAAAGTTAGAGTGTAGAGTCCTCTTGTACTTAAATCGGCATTGTGCCTTTTGTATTAAATTCGGATGCAATTTCTGTGTTTCATCGTCAATAAGAGGGTCCAAGATATACAGTAAACCTGAAGTGAAGCATCGGAACTTAAATCTGGACTCACAGGTGAGGTTCAAATCATAGAAAGTTAGAGTGTCAGTCCTCTTGTACTTAAGTCGGCATTGTGCCTTTTGTATTAAATTCGGATGCAATTTCAGGGCTTCATCATCAATAAGAAGGTCCAAGGGTTACAATAAACCTGAAGTGAAGCATTGGAATCTAAAACTGGACTCACAGCAGAGGTTCAAATCATAGAATGATAGAGTGCCAGTCCTCTTGTACTTAAGTCGGCATTCTGCCTTTTGTATTAAATTCGGATGCAATTTCTGTGCTTCATGGTCAATAAGACGGTCCAAGGTATAGACTAAACCTGAAGTGAAGCATCGGAAACTAAAACTGGTCTCACCGGAGTGGTTCAAATCATAGAAAGTTAGAGTGTCTGTCCTCTTGTACTTAAGTCGGCATTGTGCCTTTTGTATTAAATTCGGATTCAACTTCTGTGTTTCATCGTCAATAAGAAGGTCCAAGGTATACAGTAAACCTGAAGTCAAGGATCGGAATCTATAACTGGACTAACAGGTGAGGTTCAAATTATAGATAGTTTGGGTGTCAGTCCTCTTGTACCTCAGTCGGCATTGAGCTTTTTATATTAATTTCGGATTCAATTTCTGTGTTTCATCATCAATAAGAAGGTCCAAGGGATACAGTAAACCTGAAGTGAAGCATCGGAATCTAAAACTGGACTCACAGGAGAGGTTCAAATCATAGAGAGTTAGAGTGTCAGTCCTCTAGTAATTAAGTCGGAATTATTTCTTTTGTAATTAATTCGGATGCAATTTCTGTGTCTCATCGTTAATAAGAAGGTCCAAGGGATACAGTAAACCTGAAGTGGAGTATCGGAATGTAAAACTGGACTCTTAGGAGTGGTTCAAATCATAGAAATTTAGAGTGTCAGTCCTCTTGTACTTAAGTCGGCATTGTGCCTTTTGTATTAAAGTCGGATGCAATTTCTGAGTTTCATCATCAATAAGAAGGTCCAAGGGATACAGTAAACCTGAAGTGAAGCATCGGATTATAAAACTGGACTCACAGGAGAGGTTCAAATCATAGAAAGTTAGAGTGTCAGTCCTGTTGTACTTAAGTCGGCATTGTGATTTTTATACTAAATTCGGATGCAATTTCTGTGTTTCATCGTCAATAAGATGGTCCAAGGGATACAGTAAACCTGAAGTGAAGCATCGGAATCTAAAACTGGAGTCACAGGAGAGGTTCAATTCATAGAAAGTTAGAGTGTCAGTCCTCTTGTACTTAAGTCGGCATTGTCCCTTTTGTGTTAAATTCGGATGCAATTTCTGTGCTTCATCGCCAATAAGATGGTCCAAGGTATACAGTAAACCTGAAGTGAAGCGTCGGAATCTAAAACCCTGACTCACAGGAGAGGTTCAAATCATAGAAACATAGAGTGTCAGTCCTCTTGTACTTAAGTCGGCATTGTGCCTTTTGAATTTAATTCCGATGCAATTTCTGTGTTTCATCGTCAAAAAGAAAGTCCAAGGGATGCATTAAACCTGAAATGAAGCATCGGAATCTAAAACTGGACTCACAGGAGAGGTTTAAATCATAGAAAGTTAGAGTGTCAGTCCTCTTGTACTTAAGTCGGCATTGTGCCTTTTGTATTAAATTCGGATGCAATTTCTGTGCTTCATTGCCAATAAGAAGGTCCAAGGTATACAGTTAACCTGAAGTGAATCATCGGAATCTAAAACTGGACTCACAGGAGAGGTTCAAATCATAGAAAGTTAGAGTTTCAGTCCTCTTGTACTTAAGTCGGCATTGTGCCTTTTGTATTAAATTCGGATGCAATTAATGTGTTTCATCGTCAATAAGAAGGTCCATGGGATACAGTAAACCTGAAGTGAAGCATCGGAATCTAAAACTGGACTCACAGGAGAGGTTCAAATCATAGAAAGTTATAGTGTCAGTTCTCTTGTACTTAAGTCAGCATTGTGCCTTTCGTATTAAATTCGGATGCAATTTCTGTGTTTCATCGTGAATATGAAGGTCCATGAGATACAGTACACCTGAAGTGAAGGATCGGAATCTAAAACTGGACTCACAGGAGAGGATCAAATAATAGAAAGTTAGAGTGTCAGTCCTCTTGTACTTAAGTCGGCATTGTGCCTCTTGTATTGAATTCGGATGCAATTTCTGTGTTTCATCGTCAATAAGGAGGTCCAAGGGATACAGTAAACCTGAAGTGAAGCATCGGAATCTAAAACTGGACTCACAGGAGAGGATCAAATCATTGAAACTTAGAGTGTCAGTCCTCATGTACTTAAGTCGACAGTATCCCTATTGTATTAAATTCGGATGCAAATTCTGTGTTTCATCATCAATAAGAAGGTCCAAGGGATACAGTAAACCTGAAGTGAAGCATCGGAATCTAAAACTGGACTCCCAGGTGAGGTTAAATCATAGAAAGTTTGAGTGTCAGTCCTCTTGTACTTCAGTCGGCATTGTGCCTTTTGTATTAAATTCGGATGCAATTTCTGTGTTTCATCATCAATAAGAAGGTCCAAGGGATACGGTAAACCAGAAGTGAAGCATCGGAATCTAAAACTGGACTCACGGGAGAGGTTCAAATCATAGAAAATTAGAGTGTCAGTCCTCTTGTACTTATGTCGGCATTGTGCCTTTTGTATTAAATTCGGATGCAATTTCTGTGTTTCATCATCAATATGAAGGTCCAAGGGATACAGTAAACCTGAAGTGAAGCATCGGAATCTAAAACTGGACTCACAGGTGAGGTTCAAATCGTAGATAGTTAGAGTGTCAGTCCTCTTGTACTTAAGTCGGCATTGTGCCATTTGTATTAAATTCGGATGCAATTTCTGTGTGTCATCATCAATAAGAAGGTCCAAGGGATATAGTAAACCTGAAGTGAAGCAGCGGAATCTAAAACTGGACTCACAGCAGAGACTCAATTCATAGAAAGTTAGAGTGTCAGTCCTCTTGTACCTAAGTCGGCATTGTGCCTCTTGTATTGAATTCGGATGCAATTTCTGTGTTTCATCGTCAATAAGAAGGTCCAAGGGATACAGTAAACCTGAAGTGAAGCATCGGAATCTAAAACTGGACTCACAGGAGAGGATCAAATAATTGAAAGTTAGAGTGTCAGTCCTCTTGTACTTAAGTCGGCATTGTGCCTTTTGTATTAAATTCGGATGCAATTTCTGTGCATCATCGTCAATAAGAAGGTCCAAGGGACACAGTAAACCTGTAGTGAAGCATCGGAATCTAAAACTGGACTCACAGGAGAGGATCAAATAATTGAAAGTTAGAGTGTCAGTCCTCTTGTACTTAAGTCGGCATTGTCCATTTTGTATTAAATTCGGATGCAATTTCTGTGCTTCATCGTCAATAAGTAGGTCCAAGGGATACAGCAAACCTAAAGTGAAGCATCGGAATCTAAAACTGGACTCACAGGAGAGGTACAAATTATAGAAAGTTAGAGCATCAGTCCTCTTGTTCTTAAGTCGGCATTGTGCCTTTTGTATTAAATTCGGATGCAATTTCTGTGTTTCATCGTCAATAAGAAGGTCCAAGGGATACAGTAAGCCTGAAGTGAAGCATCGGAATCTAAAACTGGACTCACAGGAGAGGTACAAATTATAGAAAGTTAGAGCATCAGTCCCCTTTTACTTAAGTCGGCATTGTGCCTTTTGTATTAAATTCGGATGCAAATTCTGTGTTTCATCATCAATAAGAAGGTCCAAGGGATACAGTAAACCAGAAGTGAAGCATCGGAATCTAAAACTGGACTAACAGGGGAGGTTAAAATCATAGAAAATTAGAGTGTCAGTCATCTTGTACTAAAGTCGGCATTGTGCCTTTTGTATTAAATTCGGATGCAATTACTGTGCTTCATTGCCAATAAGAAGGTCCAAGGGATACAGTAAGCCTGAATGAAGCATCGGAATCTAAAACTGGACTCACAGGAGAGGTACGAATTATAGAAAGTTAGAGCATCAGTCGTCTTGTACTTAAGTCGGCATTGTGCCTTTTGTATTAAATTCAGATGCAAATTCTGTGTTTCATCATCAATAAGAAGGTCCAAGGGATACAGTAAACCTGAAGTGAAGCATCGGAATCTAAAACTGGACTAAAATGGGAAGGTTAAAATCATAGAAAATTAGAGTGTCAGTCATCTTGTACTTAAGTCGGCATTGTGCCATTTGTATTAAATTCGGATGCAATATCTGTGTTTCATCATCAATAAGAAGGTCCAAGGGATATAGTAAACCTGAAGTGGAGCAGCGGAATCTAAAACTGGACTCGCAGCAGAGGTTCAATTCATAGAAAGTTAGAGTGTCAGTCCTCTTGTACTTAAGTCGGCATTGTGCCTTTTGTATTAAATTCGGATGCAATTTCTGAGTTTCATCATCAATAAGAAGGTCCAAGGGATACAGTAAACCTGACGTGAAGCATCGGAATCTAAAACTGGACTCACAGGAGAGGTTCAAATCATAGAAAGTTAGAGTGTCAGTCCTGTTGTACTTAACTCGGCATTGTGCCTTTTGTATTAAATTCGGATGCAATTTCTGTGTTTCATCGTCAACAAGAAAGTCCAAGGGATTCAGTAAACCTGAAGTGAAGCATCGTAATCTAAAACTGGACTCACAGGAGAGGTTCAAATCATAGAAAGTTATAGTGTCAGTTCTCTTGTACTTAAGTCAGCATTGTGCCTTTCGTATTAAGTTCGGATGCAATTTCTGTGTTTCATCGTGAATAAGAAGGTCCATGAGACACAGTACACCTGAAGTGAAGGATCGGAATCTAAAGCTGGACTCACAGGAGAGGATCAAATAATAGAAAGTTAGAGTGTCAGTCCTCTTGTACTTAAGTCGGCATTGTGCCTTTTGTATTGAACTCGGATGCAATTTCTCTGCTTCATCGCCAATAAGAAGGTCCAAGGTATACAGTAAACCTGAAGTGAAGCGTCGGAATCTAAAACTGGACTCACAGGAGAGGTTCAAATCATAGAAAGTTAGAGTGTCAGTCCTCTTGTACTTAAGTCGGCATTGTGCCTTTTGTATTAAATTCGGATGCAATTAATGTGTTTCATCGTCAATAAGAAGGTCCAAGGGATACAGTAAACCTGAAGTGAAGCATCGGAATCTAAAACTGGACTCACAGGAGAGGTTCAAATCATAGAAAGTTATAGTGTCAGTTCTCTTGTACTTAAGTCAGCATTGTGCCTTTCGTATTAAATTCGGATGCAATTTCTGTGTTTCATCGTGAATAAGAAGGTCCATGAGATACAGTACACCTGAAGTGAAGGATCGGAATCTAAAACTGGACTCACAGGAGAGGATAAAATAATAGAAAGTTAGAGTGTCAGACCTCTTGTACTTAAGTCGGCATTGTGCCTTTTGTATTGAACTCGGATGCAATTTCTCTGCTTCATCGCCAATAAGAAGATCCAAGGTATACAGTAAACCTGAAGTGAAGCGTCGGAATCTAAAACTGGACTCACAGGAGAGGTTCAAATCATAGAAAGTTAGAGTGTCAGTCCTCTTGTACTTAAGTCGGCATTGTGCCTTTGGAATTTAATTCCGATGCAATTTCTGTGTTTCATCGTCAATAAGAAGGTCCAAGGGATACGGTAAACCAGAAATGAAGCATCGGAATCTAAAACTGGACTCACGGGAGAGGTTCAAATCATAGAAAATTAGAGTGTCAGTCCTCTTGTACTTAAGTCGGCATTGTGCCATTTGTATTAAATTCGGATGCAATTTCTGTGTGTCATCATCAATAAGAAGGTCCAAGGGATATAGTAAACCTGAAGTGACGCAGCGGAATCTAAAACTGGACTCACAGCAGAGGCTCAATTCATAGAAAGTTAGAGTGTCAGTCCTCTTGTACTTAAGTCGGCATTGTGCCTCTTGAATTGAATTCGGATGCAATTTCTGTGTTTCATCGTCAATAAGAAGGTCCAAGGGATACAGTAAACCTGAAGTGAAGCATCGGAATCTAAAACTGGACTCACAGGAGAGGATCAAATAATTGAAAGTTAGAGTGTCAGTCCTCTTGTACTTAAGTCGGCATTGTGCCTTTTGTATTAAATTCGGATGCAATTTCTGTGCTTCATCGTCAATAAGAAGGTCGAAGGGATACAGTAAACCTGTAGTGAAGCATCGGAATCTAAAACTGGACTCACAGGAGAGGATCAAATAATTGAAAGTTAGAGTGTCAGTCCTCTTGTACTTAAGTCGGCATTGTGCCTTTTGTATTAAATTCGGATGCAATTTCTGTGTTTCATCATCAATATGAAGGTCCAAGGGATACAGTAAACCTGAAGTGAAGCATCGGAATCTAAAACTGGCCTCACAGGTGAGGTTCAAATCATAGATAGTTAGAGTGTCAGTCCTCTTGTACTTAAGTCGGCATTGTGCCATTTGTATTAAATTCGGATGCAATTTCTGTGTGTCATCATCAATAAGAAGGTCCAAGGGATATAGTAAACCTGAAGTGACGCAGCGGAATCTAAAACTGGACTCACAGCAGAGGCTCAATTCATAGAAAGTTAGAGTGTCAGTCCTCTTGTACTTAAGTCGGCATTGTGCCTCTTGAATTGAATTCGGATGCAATTTCTGTGTTTCATCGTCAATAAGAAGGTCCAAGGGATACAGTAAACCTGAAGTGAAGCATCGGAATCTAAAACTGGACTCACAGGAGAGGATCAAATAATTGAAAGTTAGAGTGTCAGTCCTCTTGTACTTAAGTCGGCATTGTGCCTTTTGTATTAAATTCGGATGCAATTTCTGTGCTTCATCGTCAATAAGAAGGTCGAAGGGATACAGTAAACCTGTAGTGAAGCATCGGAATCTAAAACTGGACTCACAGGAGAGGATCAAATAATTGAAAGTTAGAGTGTCAGTCCTCTTGTACTTAAGTCGGCATTGTGCCTTTTGTATTAAATTCGGATGCAATTTCTGTGCTTCATCGTCAATAAGTAGGTCCAAGGGATACAGCAAACCTAAAGTGAAGCATCGGAATCTAAAACTGGACTCACAGGAGAGGTACAAATTTTAGAAAGTTAGAGCATCAGTCATCTTGTTCTTAAGTCGGCATTGTGCCTTTTGTATTAAATTCGGATGCAATTTCTGTGTTTCATCGTCAATAAGAAGGTCCAAGGGATACAGTAAGCCTGAAGTGAAGCATCGGAATCTAAAACTGGACTCACAGGAGAGGTACAAATTATAGAAAGTTAGAGCATCAGTCCTCTTTTACTTAAGTCGGCATTGTGCCTTTTGTATTAAATTCGGATGCAAATTCTGTGTTTCATCATCAATAAGAAGGTCCAAGGGATACAGTAAACCAGAAGTGAAGCATCGGAATCTAAAACTGGACTAACAGGGGAGGTTAAAATCATAGAAAATTAGAGTGTCAGTCATGTTGTACTAAAGTCGGCATTGTGCCTTTTGTATTAAATTCGGATGCAATTACTGTGCTTCATCGCCAATAAGAAGGTCCAAGGGATACAGTAAGCCTGAATGAAACATCGGAATCTAAAACTGAACTCACAGGAGAGGTACGAATTATAGAAAGTTAGAGCATCAGTCCTCTTGTACTTAAGTCGGCATTGTGCCTTTTGTATTAAATTCGGATGCAAATTCTGTGTTTCATCATCAATAAGAAGGTCCAAGGGATACAGTAAACCTGAAGTGAAGCATCGGAATCTAAAACTGGACTAAAATGGGAAGGTTAAAATCATAGAAAATTAGAGTGTCAGTCATCTTGTACTTAAGTCGCCATTGTGCCATTTGTATTAAATTCGGATGCAATATCTGTGTTTCATCATCAATAAGAAGGTCCAAGGGATATAGTAAACCTGAAGTGGAGCAGCGGAATCTAAAACTGGACTCGCAGCAGAGGTTCAATTCATAGAAAGTTAGAGTGTCAGTCCTACTGTACTTAAGTCGGAATTGTGCCTTTTGTATTAAATTCGGATGCAATTTCTGAGTTTCATCATCAATATGAAGGTCCAAGGGATACAGTAAACCTGAAGTGAAGCATCGGAATCTAAAACTGGACTCACAGGAGAGGTTCAAATCATAGAAAGTTAGAGTGTCAGTCCTGTTGTACTTAACTCGGCATTGTGCCTTTTGTATTAAATTCGGATGCAATTTCTGTGTTTCATCGTCAACAAGAAGGTCCAAGGGATTCAGTAAACCTGAAGTGAAGCATCGGAATCTAAAACTGGACTCAAAGGAGAGGTTCAAAACATAGGAAGTTAGAGAGTCCTCTTGTACTTCAGTCGGCATTGTGCCTTTTGTATTAAATTCGGATGCATTTTCTGTGTTTCATCGTCAATAAGAATGTCCAAGGGAAACAGTAAACCTGAAGTGAAGCATCGGAATCTAAAACTGGACTCACAGGAGAGGTTCACATCATAGAAAGTTAGAGTGTAGAGTCCTCTTGTACTTAAATCGGCATTGTGCCTTTTGTATTAAATTCGGATGCAATTTCTGTGTTTCATCGTCAATAAGAGGGTCCAAGATATACAGTAAACCTGAAGTGAAGCATCGGAACTTAAAACTGGACTCACAGGTGAGGTTCAAATCATAGAAAGTTAGAGTGTCAGTCCTCTTGTACTTAAGTCGGCATTGTGCCTTTTGTATTAAATTCGGATGCAATTTCAGGGCTTCATCATCAATAAGAAGGTCCAAGGGTTACAATAAACCTGAAGTGAAGCATTGGAATCTAAAACTGGACTCACAGCAGCGGTTCAAATCATAGAATGATAGAGTGTCAGTCCTCTTGTACTTAAGTCGGCATTCTGCCTTTTGTATTAAATTCGGATGCAATTTCTGTGCTTCATGGTCAATAAGACGGTCCAAGGTATACACTAAACCTGAAGTGAAGCATCGGAATCTAAAACTGGTCTCACAATAGAGGTTCAAATCATAGAAAGTTAGAGTGTCTGTCCTCTTGTACTTAAGTCGGCATTGTGCCTTTTGTATTAAATTCGGATTCAACTTCTGTGTTTCATCGTCAATAAGAAGGTCCAAGGTATACGGTAAACCTGAAGTGAAGCATCGGAATCTACAACTGGACTAACAGGTGAGGTTCAAATTATAGAAAGTTAGGGTGTCAGTCCTCTTGTACTTCAGTCGGCATTGAGCTTTTTATATTAAATTCGGATTCAATCTCTGTGTTTCATCATCAATAAGAAGGTCCAAGGGATACAGTAAACCTGAAGTGAAGCATCGGAATCTAAAACTGGACTCACAGGAGAGGTTCAAATCATAGAGAGTTAGAGTGTCAGTCCTCTAGTAATTAAGTCGGAATTATTTCTTTTGTAATTAATTCGGATGCAATTTCTGTGTCTCATCGTTAATAAGAAGGTCCAAGGGATACAGTAAACCTGAAGTG
Source organism: Schistocerca americana (assembly GCF_021461395.2). Classification (NCBI taxonomy): domain Eukaryota; kingdom Metazoa; phylum Arthropoda; class Insecta; order Orthoptera; family Acrididae; genus Schistocerca; species Schistocerca americana. Next base: position 76,838,699 of record NC_060130.1, read on the forward strand.
GAGTATCGGAATCTAAAACTGGACTCACAGGAGTGGTTCAAATCATAGAAATTTAGAGTGTCAGTCCTCTTGTACTTAAGTCGGCATTGTGCCTTTTGTATTAACGTCGGATGCAATTTCTGAGTTTCATCATCAATAAGAAGGTCCAAGGGATACAGTAAACCTGAAGTGAAGCATCGGATTCTAAAACTGGACTCACAGGAGAGGTTCAAATCATAGAAAGTTAGAGTGTCAGTCCTCTTGTACTTAAGTCGGCATTGTGCCTTTTGTATTAAATTCGGATGCAATTTCTGTGTTTCATCGTCAACAAGAAGGTCCAAGGGATTCAGTAAACCTGAAGTGAAGCATCGGAATCTAAAACTGGACTCAAAGGAGAGGTTCAAAACATAGAAAGTAAGAGAGTCCTCTTGTACTTCAGTCGGCATTGTGCCTTTTGTATTAAATTCGAATGCATTTTCTGTGTTTCATCGTCAATAAGAGGGTCCAAGATATACAGTAAACCTGAAGTGAAGCATCGGAACTTAAATCTGGACTCACAGGTGAGGTTCAAATCATAGAAAGTTAGAGTGTCAGTCCTCTTGTACTTAAGTCGGCATTGTGCCTTTTGTATTAAATTCGGATGCAATTTCAGGGCTTCATCATCAATAAGAAGGTCCAAGGGTTACAATAAACCTGAAGTGAAGCATTGGAATCTAAAACTGGACTCACAGCAGAGGTTCAAATCATAGAATGATAGAGTGCCAGTCCTCTTGTACTTAAGTCGGCATTCTGCCTTTTGTATTAAATTCGGATGCAATTTCTGTGCTTCATGGTCAATAAGACGGTCCAAGGTATAGACTAAACCTGAAGTGAAGCATCGGAAACTAAAACTGGTCTCACCGGAGAGGTTCAAATCATAGAAAGTTAGAGTGTCTGTCCTCTTGTACTTAAGTCGGCATTGTGCCTTTTGTATTAAATTCGGATTCAACTTCTGTGTTTCATCGTCAATAAGAAGGTCCAAGGTATACAGTAAACCTGAAGTCAAGGATCGGAATCTATAACTGGACTAACAGGTGAGGTTCAAATTATAGATAGTTTGGGTGTCAGTCCTCTTGTACCTCAGTCGGCATTGGGCTTTTTATATTAATTTCGGATTCAATTTCTGTGTTTCATCATCAATAAGAAGGTCCAAGGGATACAGTAAACCTGAAGTGAAGCATCGGAATCTAAAACTGGACTCACAGGAGAGGTTCAAATCATAGAGAGTTAGAGTGTCAGTCCTCTAGTAATTAAGTCGGAATTATTTCTTTTGTAATTAATTCGGATGCAATTTCTGTGTCTCATCGTTAATAAGAAGGTCCAAGGGATACAGTAAACCTGAAGTGGAGTATCGGAATCTAAAACTGGACTCTTAGGAGTGGTTCAAATCATAGAAATTTAGAGTGTCAGTCCTCTTGTACTTAAGTCGGCATTGTGCCTTTTGTATTAATGTCGGATGCAATTTCTGAGTTTCATCATCAATAAGAAGGTCCAAGGGATACAGTAAACCTGAAGTGAAGCATCGGAATATAAAACTGGACTCACAGGAGAGGTTCAAATCATAGAAAGTTAGAGTGTCAGTCCTGTTGTACTTAAGTCGGCATTGTGCCTTTTATACTAAATTCGGATGCAATTTCTGTGTTTCATCGTCAATAAGATGGTCCAAGGGATACAGTAAACCTGAAGTGAAGCATCGGAATCTAAAACTGGAGTCACAGGAGAGGTTCAATTCATAGAAAGTTAGAGTGTCAGTCCTCTTGTACTTAAGTCGGCATTGTCCCTTTTGTGTTAAATTCGGATGCAATTTCTGTGCTTCATCGCCAATAAGATGGTCCAAGGTATACAGTAAACCTGAAGTGAAGCGTCGGAATCTAAAACCCTGACTCACAGGAGAGGTTCAAATCATAGAAACATAGAGTGTCAGTCCTCTTGTACTTAAGTCGGCATTGTGCCTTTTGAATTTAATTCCGATGCAATTTCTGTGTTTCATCGTCAAAAAGAAAGTCCAAGGGATGCATTAAACCTGAAATGAAGCATCGGAATCTAAAACTGGACTCACAGGAGAGGTTTAAATCATAGAAAGTTAGAGTGTCAGTCCTCTTGTACTTAAGTCGGCATTGTGCCTTTTGTATTAAATTCGGATGCAATTTCTGTGCTTCATTGCCAATAAGAAGGTCCAAGGTATACAGTTAACCTGAAGTGAATCATCGGAATCTAAAACTGGACTCACAGGAGAGGTTCAAATCATAGAAAGTTAGAGTTTCAGTCCTCTTGTACTTAAGTCGGCATTGTGCCTTTTGTATTAAATTCGGATGCAATTAATGTGTTTCATCGTCAATAAGAAGGTCCATGGGATACAGTAAACCTGAAGTGAAGCATCGGAATCTAAAACTGGACTCACAGGAGAGGTTCAAATCATAGAAAGTTATAGTGTCAGTTCTCTTGTACTTAAGTCAGCATTGTGCCTTTCGTATTAAATTCGGATGCAATTTCTGTGTTTCATCGTGAATATGAAGGTCCATGAGATACAGTACACCTGAAGTGAAGGATCGGAATCTAAAACTGGACTCACAGGAGAGGATCAAATAATAGAAAGTTAGAGTGTCAGTCCTCTTGTACTTATGTCGGCATTGTGCCTCTTGTATTGAATTCGGATGCAATTTCTGTGTTTCATCGTCAATAAGGAGGTCCAAGGGATACAGTAAACCTGAAGTGAAGCATCGGAATCTAAAACTGGACTCACAGGAGAGGATCAAATCATTGAAAGTTAGAGTGTCAGTCCTCATGTACTTAAGTCGGCAGTATCCCTATTGTATTAAATTCGGATGCAAATTCTGTGTTTCATCATCAATAAGAAGGTCCAAGGGATACAGTAAACCTGAAGTGAAGCATCGGAATCTAAAACTGGACTCCCAGGTGAGGTTAAATCATAGAAAGTTTGAGTGTCAGTCCTCTTGTACTTCAGTCGGCATTGTGCCTTTTGTATTAAATTCGGATGCAATTTCTGTGTTTCATCATCAATAAGAAAGTCCAAGGGATACGGTAAACCAGAAGTGAAGCATCGGAATCTAAAACTGGACTCACGGGAGAGGTTCAAATCATAGAAAATTAGAGTGTCAGTCCTCTAGTACTTATGTCGGCATTGTGCCTTTTGTATTAAATTCGGATGCAATTTCTGTGTTTCATCATCAATATGAAGGTCCAAGGGATACAGTAAACCTGAAGTGAAGCATCGGAATCTAAAACTGGACTCACAGGTGAGGTTCAAATCATAGATAGTTAGAGTGTCAGTCCTCTTGTACTTAAGTCGGCATTGTGCCATTTGTATTAAATTCGGATGCAATTTCTGTGTGTCATCATCAATAAGAAGGTCCAAGGGATATAGTAAACCTGAAGTGAAGCAGCGGAATCTAAAACTGGACTCACAGCAGAGGCTCAATTCATAGAAAGTTAGAGTGTCAGTCCTCTTGTACCTAAGTCGGCATTGTGCCTCTTGTATTGAATTCGGATGCAATTTCTGTGTTTCATCGTCAATAAGAAGGTCCAAGGGATACAGTAAACCTGAAGTGAAGCATCGGAATCTAAAACTGGACTCACAGGAGAGGATCAAATAATTGAAAGTTAGAGTGTCAGTCCTCTTGTACTTAAGTCGGCATTGTGCCTTTTGTATTAAATTCGGATGCAATTTCTGTGCTTCATCGTCAATAAGAAGGTCCAAGGGACACAGTAAACCTGTAGTGAAGCATCGGAATCTAAAACTGGACTCACAGGAGAGGATCAAATAATTGAAAGTTAGAGTGTCAGTCCTCTTGTACTTAAGTCGGCATTGTCCCTTTTGTATTAAATTCGGATGCAATTTCTGTGCTTCATCGTCAATAAGTAGGTCCAACGGATACAGCAAACCTAAAGTGAAGCATCGGAATCTAAAACTGGACTCACAGGAGAGGTACAAATTATAGAAAGTTAGAGCATCAGTCCTCTTGTTCTTAAGTCGGCATTGTGCCTTTTGTATTAAATTCGGATGCAATTTCTGTGTTTCATCGTCAATAAGAAGGTCCAAGGGATACAGTAAGCCTGAAGTGAAGCATCGGAATCTAAAACTGGACTCACAGGAGAGGTACAAATTATAGAAAGTTAGAGCATCAGTCCCCTTTTACTTAAGTCGGCATTGTGCCTTTTGTATTAAATTCGGATGCAAATTCTGTGTTTCATCATCAATAAGAAGGTCCAAGGGATACAGTAAACCAGAAGTGAAGCATCGGAATCTAAAACTGGACTAACAGGGGAGGTTAAAATCATAGAAAATTAGAGTGTCAGTCATCTTGTACTAAAGTCGGCATTGTGCCTTTTGTATTAAATTCGGATGCAATTACTGTGCTTCATTGCCAATAAGAAGGTCCAAGGGATACAGTAAGCCTGAATGAAGCATCGGAATCTAAAACTGGACTCACAGGAGAGGTACGAATTATAGAAAGTTAGAGCATCAGTCGTCTTGTACTTAAGTCGGCATTGTGCCTTTTGTATTAAATTCAGATGCAAATTCTGTGTTTCATCATCAATAAGAAGGTCCAAGGGATACAGTAAACCTGAAGTGAAGCATCGGAATCTAAAACTGGACTAAAATGGGAAGGTTAAAATCATAGAAAATTAGAGTGTCAGTCATCTTGTACTTAAGTCGGCATTGTGCCATTTGTATTAAATTCGGATGCAATATCTGTGTTTCATCATCAATAAGAAGGTCCAAGGGATATAGTAAACCTGAAGTGGAGCAGCGGAATCTAAAACTGGACTCGCAGCAGAGGTTCAATTCATAGAAAGTTAGAGTGTCAGTCCTCTTGTACTTAAGTCGGCATTGTGCCTTTTGTATTAAATTCGGATGCAATTTCTGAGTTTCATCATCAATAAGAAGGTCCAAGGGATACAGTAAACCTGACGTGAAGCATCGGAATCTAAAACTGGACTCACAGGAGAGGTTCAAATCATAGAAAGTTAGAGTGTCAGTCCTGTTGTACTTAACTCGGCATTGTGCCTTTTGTATTAAATTCGGATGCAATTTCTGTGTTTCATCGTCAACAAGAAAGTCCAAGGGATTCAGTAAACCTGAAGTGAAGCATCGTAATCTAAAACTGGACTCACAGGAGAGGTTCAAATCATAGAAAGTTATAGTGTCAGTTCTCTTGTACTTAAGTCAGCATTGTGCCTTTCGTATTAAATTCGGATGCAATTTCTGTGTTTCATCGTGAATAAGAAGGTCCATGAGACACAGTACACCTGAAGTGAAGGATCGGAATCTAAAGCTGGACTCACAGGAGAGGATCAAATAATAGAAAGTTAGAGTGTCAGTCCTCTTGTACTTAAGTCGGCATTGTGCCTTTTGTATTGAACTCGGATGCAATTTCTCTGCTTCATCGCCAATAAGAAGGTCCAAGGTATACAGTAAACCTGAAGTGAAGCGTCGGAATCTAAAACTGGACTCACAGGAGAGGTTCAAATCATAGAAAGTTAGAGTGTCAGTCCTCTTGTACTTAAGTCGGCATTGTGCCTTTTGTATTAAATTCGGATGCAATTAATGTGTTTCATCGTCAATAAGAAGGTCCAAGGGATACAGTAAACCTGAAGTGAAGCATCGGAATCTAAAACTGGACTCACAGGAGAGGTTCAAATCATAGAAAGTTATAGTGTCAGTTCTCTTGTACTTAAGTCAGCATTGTGCCTTTCGTATTAAATTCGGATGCAATTTCTGTGCTTCATCGTGAATAAGAAGGTCCATGAGATACAGTACACCTGAAGTGAAGGATCGGAATCTAAAACTGGACTCACAGGAGAGGATAAAATAATAGAAAGTTAGAGTGTCAGACCTCTTGTACTTAAGTCGGCATTGTGCCTTTTGTATTGAACTCGGATGCAATTTCTCTGCTTCATCGCCAATAAGAAGATCCAAGGTATACAGTAAACCTGAAGTGAAGCGTCGGAATCTAAAACTGGACTCACAGGAGAGGTTCAAATCATAGAAAGTTAGAGTGTCAGTCCTCTTGTACTTAAGTCGGCATTGTGCCTTTGGAATTTAATTCCGATGCAATTTCTGTGTTTCATCGTCAATAAGAAGGTCCAAGGGATACGGTAAACCAGAAATGAAGCATCGGAATCTAAAACTGGACTCACGGGAGAGGTTCAAATCATAGAAAATTAGAGTGTCAGTCCTCTTGTACTTAAGTCGGCATTGTGCCATTTGTATTAAATTCGGATGCAATTTCTGTGTGTCATCATCAATAAGAAGGTCCAAGGGATATAGTAAACCTGAAGTGAAGCAGCGGAATCTAAAACTGGACTCACAGCAGAGGCTCAATTCATTGAATGTTAGAGTGTCAGTCCTCTTGTACTTAAGTCGGCATTGTGCCTCTTGTATTGAATTCGGATGCAATTTCTGTGTTTCATCGTCAATAAGAAGGTCCAAGGGATACAGTAAACCTGAAGTGAAGCATCGGAATCTAAAACTGGACTCACAGGAGAGGATCAAATCATTGAAAGTTAGAGAGTCAGTCCTCATGTACTTAAGTCGGCAGTATCCCTATTGTATTAAATTCGGATGCAAATTCTGTGTTTCATCATCAATAAGAAGGTCCAAGGGATACAGTAAACCTGAAGTGAAGCATCGGAATCTAAAACTGGACTCCCAGGTGAGGTTAAATCATAGAAAGTTTGAGTGTCAGTCCTCTTGTACTTCAGTCGGCATTGTGCCTTTTGTATTAAATTCGGATGCAATTTCTGTGTTTCATCATCAATAAGAAGGTCCAAGGGATACGGTAAACCAGAAGTGAAGCATCAGAATCTAAAACTGGACTCACGGGAGAGGTTCAAATCATAGAAAATTAGAGTGTTAGTCCTCTTGTACTTAAGTCGGCATTGTGCCTTTTGTAATAAATTCGGATGCAATTTCTGTGTTTCATCATCAATATGAAGGTCCAAGGGATACAGTAAACCTGAAGTGAAGCATCGGAATCTAAAACTGGACTCACAGGTGAGGTTCAAATCATAGATAGTTAGAGTGTCAGTCCTCTTGTACTTAAGTCGGCATTGTGCCATTTGTATTAAATTCGGATGCAATTTCTGTGTGTCATCATCAATAAGAAGGTCCAAGGGATATAGTAAACCTGAAGTGACGCAGCGGAATCTAAAACTGGACTCACAGCAGAGGCTCAATTCATAGAAAGTTAGAGTGTCAGTCCTCTTGTACTTAAGTCGGCATTGTGCCTCTTGAATTGAATTCGGATGCAATTTCTGTGTTTCATCGTCAATAAGAAGGTCCAAGGGATACAGTAAACCTGAAGTGAAGCATCGGAATCTAAAACTGGACTCACAGGAGAGGATCAAATAATTGAAAGTTAGAGTGTGAGTCCTCTTGTACTTAAGTCGGCATTGTGCCTTTTGTATTAAATTCGGATGCAATTTCTGTGCTTCATCGTCAATAAGAAGGTCGAAGGGATACAGTAAACCTGTAGTGAAGCATCGGAATCTAAAACTGGACTCACAGGAGAGGATCAAATAATTGAAAGTTAGAGTGTCAGTCCTCTTGTACTTAAGTCGGCATTGTGCCTTTTGTATTAAATTCGGATGCAATTTCTGTGCTTCATCGTCAATAAGTAGGTCCAAGGGATACAGCAAACCTAAAGTGAAGCATCGGAATCTAAAACTGGACTCACAGGAGAGGTACAAATTATAGAAAGTTAGAGCATCAGTCCTCTTGTTCTTAAGTCGGCATTGTGCCTTTTGTATTAAATTCGGATGCAATTTCTGTGTTTCATCGTCAATAAGAAGGTCCAAGGGATACAGTAAGCCTGAAGTGAAGCATCGGAATCTAAAACTGGACTCACAGGAGAGGTACAAATTAGAGAAAGTTAGAGCATCAGTCCTCTTTTACTTAAGTCGGCATTGTGCCTTTTGTATTAAATTCGGATGCAAATTCTGTGTTTCATCATCAATAAGAAGGTCCAAGGGATACAGTAAACCAGAAGTGAAGCATCGGAATCTAAAACTGGACTAACAGGGGAGGTTAAAATCATAGAAAATTAGAGTGTCAGTCATGTTGTACTAAAGTCGGCATTGTGCCTTTTGTATTAAATTCGGATGCAATTACTGTGCTTCATCGCCAATAAGAAGGTCCAAGGGATACAGTAAGCCTGAATGAAACATCGGAATCTAAAACTGAACTCACAGGAGAGGTACGAATTATAGAAAGTTAGAGCATCAGTCCTCTTGTACTTAAGTCGGCATTGTGCCTTTTGTATTAAATTCGGATGCAAATTCTGTGTTTCATCATCAATAAGAAGGTCCAAGGGATACAGTAAACCTGAAGTGAAGCATCGGAATCTAAAACTGGACTAAAATGGGAAGGTTAAAATCATAGAAAATTAGAGTGTCAGTCATCTTGTACTTAAGTCGCCATTGTGCCATTTGTATTAAATTCGGATGCAATATCTGTGTTTCATCATCAATAAGAAGGTCCAAGGGATATAGTAAACCTGAAGTGGAGCAGCGGAATCTAAAACTGGACTCGCAGCAGAGGTTCAATTCATAGAAAGTTAGAGTGTCAGTCCTACTGTACTTAAGTCGGAATTGTGCCTTTTGTATTAAATTCGGATGCAATTTCTGAGTTTCATCATCAATATGAAGGTCCAAGGGATACAGTAAACCTGAAGTGAAGCATCGGAATCTAAAACTGGACTCACAGGAGAGGTTCAGATCATAGAAAGTTAGAGTGTCAGTCCTGTTGTACTTAACTCGGCATTGTGCCTTTTGTATTAAATTCGGATGCAATTTCTGTGTTTCATCGTCAACAAGAAGGTCCAAGGGATTCAGTAAACCTGAAGTGAAGCATCGGAATCTAAAACTGGACTCAAAGGAGAGGTTCAAAACATAGGAAGTTAGAGAGTCCTCTTGTACTTCAGTCGGCATTGTGCCTTTTGTATTAAATTCGGATGCATTTTCTGTGTTTCATCGTCAATAAGAATGTCCAAGGGAAACAGTAAACCTGAAGTGAAGCATCGGAATCTAAAACTGGACTCACAGGAGAGGTTCAAATCATAGAAAGTTAGAGTGTAGAGTCCTCTTGTACTTAAATCGGCATTGTGCCTTTTGTATTAAATTCGGATGCAATTTCTGTGTTTCATCGTCAATAAGAGGGTCCAAGATATACAGTAAACCTGAAGTGAAGCATCGGAACTTAAAACTGGACTCACAGGTGAGGTTCAAATCATAGAAAGTTAGAGTGTCAGTCCTCTTGTACTTAAGTCGGCATTGTGCCTTTTGTATTAAATTCGGATGCAATTTCAGGGCTTCATCATCAATAAGAAGGTCCAAGGGTTACAATAAACCTGAAGTGAAGCATTGGAATCTAAAACTGGACTCACAGCAGCGGTTCAAATCATAGAATGATAGAGTGTCAGTCCTCTTGTACTTAAGTCGGCATTCTGCCTTTTGTATTAAATTCGGATGCAATTTCTGTGCTTCATGGTCAATAAGACGGTCCAAGGTATACACTAAACCTGAAGTGAAGCATCGGAATCTAAAACTGGTCTCACAATAGAGGTTCAAATCATAGAAAGTTAGAGTGTCTGTCCTCTTGTACTTAAGTCGGCATTGTGCCTTTTGTATTAAATTCGGATGCAATTTCTGTGTTTCATCGTCAATAAGAAGGTCCAAGGTATACAGTAAACCTGAAGTGAAGCATCGGAATCTACAACTGGACTAACAGGTGAGGTTCAAATTATAGAAAGTTAGGGTGTCAGTCCTCTTGTACTTCAGTCGGCATTGAGCTTTTTATATTAAATTCGGATTCAATCTCTGTGTTTCATCATCAATAAGAAGGTCCAAGGGATACAGTAAACCTGAAGTGAAGCATCGGAATCTAAAACTGGACTCACAGGAGAGGTTCAAATCATAGAGAGTTAGAGTGTCAGTCCTCTAGTAATTAAGTCGGAATTATTTCTTTTGTAATTAATTCGGATGCAATTTCTGTGTCTCATCGTTAATAAGAAGGTCCAAGGGATACAGTAAACCTGAAGTGGAGTATCGGAATCTAAAACTGGACTCACAGGAGTGGTTCAAATCATAGAAATTTAGAGTGTCAGTCCTCTTGTACTTAAGTCGGCATTGTGCCTTTTGTATTAACGTCGGATGCAATTTCTGAGTTTCATCATCAATAAGAAGGTCCAAGGGATACAGTAAACCTGAAGTGAAGCATCGGATTCTAAAACTGGACTCACAGGAGAGGTTCAAATCATAGAAAGTTAGAGTGTCAGTCCTGTTGTACTTAAGTCGGCATTGTGCCTTTTATATTAAATTCGGATGCAATTTCTGTGTTTCATCGTCAATAAGATGGTGCAAGGGATACAGTATACCTGAAGTGAAGCATCGGAATATAAACTGGAGTCGCAGGAGAGGTTCAATTCATAGAAAGTTAGAGTGTCAGTCCTCTTGTACTTAAGTCGGCATTGTGCCTTTTGTGTTAAATTCGGATGCAATTTCTGTGCTTCATCGCCAATAAGATGGTCCAAGGTATACAATAAACCTGAAGTGAAGCGTCGGAATCTAAAACCCTGACTCACAGGAGAGGTTCAAATCATAGAAACATAGAGTGTCAGTCCTCTTGTACTTAAGTCGGCATTGTGCCTTTTGAATTTAATTCCGATGCAATTTCTGTGTTTCATCGTCAATAAGAAAGTCCAAGGGATGCATTAAACCTGAAATGAAGCATCGGAATCTAAAACTGGACTCACAGGAGAGGTTTAAATCATAGAAAGTTAGAGTGTCAGTCCTCTTGTACTTAAGTCGGCTTTGTGCCTTTTGTATTGAATTCGGATGCAATTTCTGTGCTTCATTGCCAATAAGAAGGTCCACGGTATACAGTTAGCCTGAAGTGAAACATCGGAATTCTAAACTGGACTCACAGGAGAGGTTCAAATCATAGAAAGTTAGAGTTTCAGTCCTCATGTACTTAAGTCGGCATTGTGTCTTTTGTATTAAATTCGGATGCAATTTCTGTGTTTCATCGTCAATAAGAAGGTCCAAGGGATACAGTAAACCTGAAGTGAAGCATCGGAATCTACAACTGGACTCACAGAAGAGGTTCAAATCATAGAAAGTTATAGTGTCAGTTCACTTGTACTTAAGTCAGCATTGTGCCTTTCATATTAAATTCGGATGCATTTTCTGTGTTTCATCGTCAATAAGAATGTCCAAGGGAAACAGTAAACCTGAAGTGAAGCATCGGAATCTAAAACTGGACTCACAGGAGAGGTTCAAATCATAGAAAGTTAGAGTGTAGAGTCCTCTTGTACTTAAATCGGCATTGTGCCTTTTGTATTAAATTCGGATGCAATTTCTGTGTTTCATCGTCAATAAGAGGGTCCAAGATATACAGTAAACCTGAAGTAAAGCATCGGAACTTAAAACTGGACTCACAGGTGAGGTTCAAATCATAGAAATTTAGAGTGTCAGTCCTCTTGTACTTAAGTCGGCATTGTGCCTTTTGTATTAAATTCGGATGCAATTTCAGGGCTTCATCATCAATAAGAAGGTCCAAGGGTTACAATAAACCTGAAGTGAAGCATTGGAATCTAAAACTGGACTCACAGCAGCGGTTCAAATCATAGAATGATAGAGTGTCAGTCCTCTTGTACTTAAGTCGGCATTCTGCCTTTTGTATTAAATTCGGATGCAATTTCTGTGCTTCATGGTCAATAAGACGGTCCAAGGTATACACTAAACCTGACGTGAAGCATCCGAATCTAAAACTGGTCTCACAATAGAGGTTCAAATCATAGAAAGTTAGAGTGTCTGTCCTCTTGTACTTAAGTCGGCATTGTGCCTTTTGTATTAAATTCGGATTCAACTTCTGTGTTTCATCGTCAATAAGAAGGTCCAAGGTATACAGTAAACCTGAAGTGAAGCATCGGAATCTATAACTGGACTAACAGGTGAGGTTCAAATTATAGAAAGTTAGGGTGTCAGTCCTCTTGTACTTCAGTCGGCATTGAGCTTTTTATATTAAATTCGGATTCAATTTTTGTGTTCATCATCAATAAGAAGGTCCAAGGGATACAGTAAACCTGAAGTGAGGCATCGGAATCTAAAACTGGACACACAGGAGAGGTTCAAATCATAGAGAGTTAGAGTGTCAGTCCTCTAGTAATTAAGTCGGAATTATTTCTTTTGTAATTAATTCGGATGCATTTTATGTGTCTCATCGTTAATAAGCAGGTACAAGGGATACAGTAAACCTGAAGTGGAGTATCGGAATCTAAAACTGGACTCACAGGAGTGGTTCAAATCATAGAAATTTAGAGTGTCAGTCCTCTTGTACTTAAGTCGGCATTGTGCCTTTTGTATTAAAGTCGGATGCACATTCTGAGTTTCATCATCAATAAGAAGGTCCAAGGGATACAGTAAACCTGAAGTGAAGCATCGGATTCTAAAACTGGACTCACAGGAGAGGTTCAAATCATAGAAAGTTAGAGTGTCAGTCCTGTTGTACTTAAGTCGGCATTGTGCCTTTTATATTAAATTCGGATGCAATTTCTGTGTTTCATCGTCAATAAGATGGTCCAAGGGATACAGTATACCTGAAGTGAAGCATCGGAATCTAAAACTGGAGTCGCAGGAGAGGTTCAATTCATAGAAAGTTAGAGTGTCAGTCCTCTTGTACTTAAGTCGGCATTGTGCCTTTTGTGTTAAATTCGGATGCAATTTCTGTGCTTCATCGCCAATAAGATGGTCCAAGGTATACAGTAAACCTGAAGTGAAGCGTCGGAATCTAAAACCCTGACTCACAGGAGAGGTTCAAATCATAGAAACTTAGAGTGTCAGTCCTCTTGTACTTAAGTCGGCATTGTGCCTTTTGAATTTAATTCCGATGCAATTTCTGTGTTTCATCGTCAATAAGAAAGTCCAAGGGATGCATTAAACCTGAAGTGAAGCATCGGAATCTAAAACTGGACTCACAGGAGAGGTTTAAATCATAGAAAGTTAGAGTGTCAGTCCTCTTGTACTTAAGTCGGCTTTGTGCCTTCTGTATTAAATTCGGATGCAATTTCTGTGCTTCATTGCCAATAAGAAGGTCCACGGTATACAGTTAGCCTGAAGTGAAACATCGGAATCTAAAACTGGACTCACAGGAGAGGTTCAAATCATAGAAAGTTAGAGTTTCAGTCCTCATGTACTTAAGTCGGCATTGTGCCTTTTGTATTAAATTCGGATGCAATTTCTTTGTTTCATCGTCAATAAGAAGGTCCAAGGGATACAGTAAACCTGAAGTGAAGCATCGGAATCTAAAACTGGACTCACAGGAGAGGTTCAAATCATAGAAAGTTATAGTGTCAGTTCTCTTGTACTTAAGTCAGCATTGTGCCTTTCGTATTAAATTCGAATGCAATTTCTGTGTTTCATCGTGAATAAGAAGGTCCATGGGATACAGTACACCTGAAGTGAAGCATCGGAATCTAAAACTGGACTCACAGGAGAGGATCAAATAATAGAAAGTTAGAGTGTCAGTCCTCTTGTACTTAAGTCGGCATTGTGCCTTTTGTATTGAACTCGGATGCAATTTCTCTTCTTCATCGCCAATAAGAGGGTCCAAGATATACGGTAAACCTGAAGTGAAGCATCGGAATCTAAAACTGGACTCACAGGAGAGGATCAAATCATAGAAAGTTAGAGTGTCAGTCCTCTTGTACTTAAGTCGGCATTGTGCCTTTGGAATTTAATTCCGAAGCAATTTCTGTATTTCATCGTCAATATGAAGGTCCAAGGGATACAGTAAACCTGAAGTGAAGCGTCGGAATCTAAAACAGGACTCACAGGAGAGGTTCAAATCATTGAAAGATGGTGTGTCAGTCCTCTTGTACTTAAGTCGGCAGTATCTCTATTGTATTAAATTCGGATGCAAATTCTGTGTTTCATCATCAATAAGAAGGTCCAAGGGATACAGTAAACCTGAAGTGAAGCATCGGAATCTAAAACTGGACTCCCAGGTGAGGATCAAATAATAGAAAGTTTGAGTGGCAGTCCTCTTGTACTTCAGTCGGCATTGTGCCTTTTGTATTAAATTCGGATGCAATTCCTGTGTTTCATCATCAATAAGAAGGTCCAAGGTATACAGTTAACCTGAAGTGAAGCATCGGAATCTAAAACAGGACTCACAGGAGAGGTTCAAATCATTGAAAGATGGAGTGTCAGTCCTCTTGAACTTAAGTCGGCAGTATCCCTATTGTATTAAATTCGGATGGAAATTCTGTGTTTCATCATCAATAAGAAGGTCCAAGGGATACAGTAAACCTGAAGTGAAGCATCGGAATCTAAAACTGGACTCCCAGGTGAGGTTAAATCATAGAAAGTCTGAGTGTCAGTCCTCTTGTACTTCAGTCGGCATTGTGCCTTTTGTATTAAATTCGGATGCAATTTCTGTGTTTCATCATCAATAAGAAGGTCCAAGGGATACGGCAAACCAGAAGTGCAGCATCGGAATCTAAAACTGGACTCACGGGAGAGGTTCAAATCATAGAAAATTAGAGTGTCTGTCCTCTTGTACTTAAGTCGGCATTGTGCCTTTTGTATTAAATTCGGATGCAATTTCTGTGTTTCATCATCAATATGAAGGTCCAAGGGATACTGTAAAATTGAAGTGAAGCATCGTAATCAAAAACTGGACTCACAGGTGAGGTTCAAATCATAGATAGTTAGAGTGTCAGTCCTCTTGTACTTAAGTCGGCATTGTGCCATTTGTATTAAATTCGGATGCAATTTCTGTGTGTCATCATCAATAAGAAGGTCCAAGGGATATAGTAAACCTGAAGTGAAGCAACGGAATCTAAAACTGGACTCACAGCAGAGGCTCAATTCATAGAAAGTTAGAGTGTCAGTCCTCTTGTACTTAAGTCGGCATTGTGCCTCTTGTATTGAATTCGGATGCAAGTTCTGTGTTTCATCGTCAATAAGAAGGTCCAAGGGATACAGTAAACCTGAAGTGAAGCATCGGAATCTAAAACTGGACTCACAGGAGAGGATCAAATAATTGAAAGTTAGAGTGTGAGTCCTCTTGTACTTAAGTCGGCATTGTGCCTTTTGTATTAAATTCGGATGCAATTTCTGTGCTTCATCGTCAATAAGAAGGTCCAAGGGATACAGTAAACCTGAAGTGAAGCATCGGAATCTAAAACTGGACTCACAGGAGAGGATCAAATAATTGAAAGTTTGAGTGTCAGTCCTCTTGTCCTTAAGTCGGCGTTGTGCGTTTTGTATTAAATTCGGATGCAATTTCTGTGCTTCATCGTCAATAAGTAGGTCCAAGGGATACAGCAAACCTAAAGTAAAGCATCGGAATCTAAAACTGGACTCACAGGAGAGGTACAAATTGTAGAAAGTTAGAGCATCAGTCCTCTTGTACTTAAGTCGGCATTGTGCCTTTTGTATTAAATTCGGATGCAATTTCTGTGTTTCATCGTCAATAAGAAGGTCCAAGGGATACAGTAAACCAGAAGTGAAGCATCGGAATCTAAAACTGGACTAAAATAGGAAGGTTAAAATCATAGAAAATTAGAGTGTCAGTCATCTTGTACTTAAGTCGCCATTGTGCCATTTGTATTAAATTCGGATGCAATATCTGTGTTTCATCATCAATAAGAAGGTCCAAGGGATATAGTAAACCTGAAGTGGAGCAGCGGAATCTAAAACTGGACTCGCAGCAGAGGTTCAATTCATAGAAAGTTAGAGAGTCCTCTTGTACTTCAGTCGGCATTGTGCCTTTTGTATTAAATTCGGATTCATTTTCTGTGTTTCATCGTCAATATGAATGTCCAAGGGAAACAGTAAACCTGAAGTGAAGCATCGGAATCTAAAACTTTACTCACAGGAGAGGTTCAAATCATAGACAGTTAGAGTGTAGAGTCCTCTTGTACTTAAAGCGGCATTGTGCCTTTTGTATTAAATTCGGATGCAATTTCTGTGTTTCATCGTCAATAAGGGGGTCCAAGATATACAGTAAACCTGAAGTGAAGCATCGGAACTTAAAACTGGACTCACAGGTGAGGTTCAAATCATAGAAAGTTAGAGTGTCAGTCCTCTTGTACTTAAGTCGGCATTGTGCCTTTTGTATTAAATTCGGATGCAATTTCAGGGCTACATCATCAATAAGAAGGTCCAAGGGTTACAATAAACCTGAAGTGAAGCATTGGAATCTAAAACTGGACTCACAGCAGAGGTTCAAATCATAGAATGATAGAGTGTCAGTCCTCTTGTACTTAAGCCGGCATTCTGCCTTTTGTATTAAATTCGGATGCAATTTCTGTGCTTCATGGTCAATAAGACGGTCCAAGGTATACACTAAACCTGAAGTGAAGCATCGGAATCTAAAACTGGTCTCACAGGAGAGGTTCAAATCATAGAAAATTAGAGTGTCTGTCCTCTTGTACTTAAGTCGGCATTGGGCTTTTTACATTAAATTCGGATTCAATTTTTGTGTTTCATCATCAATAAGAAGGTCCAAGGGATACAGTAAACCTGAAGTGAAGCATCGGAATCTAAAACTGGACTCACAGGAGAGGTTCAAATCATAGAGAGTAACAGTGTCAGTCCTCTAGTAATTAAGTCGGAATTATTTCTTTTGTAATTAATTCGGATGCAATTTCTGTGTCTCATCGTTAATAAGAAGGTCCAAGGAATACAGTAAACCTGAAGTGGAGTATCGGAATCTAAAACTGGACTCACAGGAGTGGTTCAAATCATAGAAATTTAGAGTGTCAGTCCTCTTGTACTTAAGTCGGCATTGTGCCTTTTGTATTAAAGTCGGATGCTACTTCTGAGTTTCATCATCAATAAGAAGGTCCAAGGGAGACAGTAAACCTGAAGTGAAGCATCGGAATCTAAAACTGGACTCACAAGAGAGGTTCAAATCATAGAAAGTTAGAGTGTCAGTCCTGTTGTACTTAAGTCGGCATTGTGCCTTTTGTGTTAAATTCGGATGCAATTTCTGTGCTTCATCGCCAATAAAATGGTCCAAGGTATACAGTAAACCTGAAGTGAAGCGCCGGAATCTAAAACCCTGACTCACAGGAGAGGTTCAAATCATAGAAACATAGAGTGTCAGTCCTCTTGTACTTAAGTCGGCATTGTGCCTTTTGAATTTAATTCCGATGCAATTTCTGTGTTTCATCGTCAATAAGAAAGTCCAAGGGATGCATTAAACCTGAAATGAAGCATCGGAATCTAAAACTGGACTCACTGGAGAGGTTTAAATCATAGAAAGTTAGTGTGTCAGTCCTCTTGTACTTAAGTCGGCTTTGTACCTTTTGTATTAAATTCGGATGCAATTTCTGTGCTCCATTGCCAATAAGAAGGTCCACGGTATACAGTTAGCCTGAAGTGAAACATCGGAATCCTAAACTGGACTCACAGGAGAGGTTCAAATCATAGAAAGTTAGAGTTTCAGTCCTCATGTACTTAAGTCGGCATTGTGTCTTTTGTATTAAATTCGGATGCAATTTCTGTGTTTCATCGTCAATAAGAAGGTCCAAGGGATACAGTAAACCTGAAGTGAAGCATCGGAATCTACAACTGGACTCACAGGAGAGGTTCAAATCATAGAAAGTTATAGTGTCAGTTCACTTGTACTTAAGTCAGCATTGTGCCTTTCATATTAAATTCGGATGCATTTTCTGTGTTTCATCGTCAATAAGAATGTCCAAGGGAAACAGTAAACCTGAAGTGAAGCATCGGAATCTAAAACTGGACTCACAGGAGAGGTTCAAATCATAGAAAGTTAGAGTGTAGAGTCCTCTTGTACTTAAATCGGCATTGTGCCTTTTGTATTAAATTCGGATGCAATTTCTGTGTTTCATCGTCAATAGGAGGGTCCAAGATATACAGTAAACCTGAAGTGAAGCATCGGAACTTAAAACTGGACTCACAGGTGAGGTTCAAATCATAGAAAGTTAGAGTGTCAGTCCTCTTGTACTTAAGTCGGCATTGTGCCTTTTGTATTAAATTCTGATGCAATTTCAGGGCTTCATCATCAATAAGAAGGTCCAAGGGTTACAATAAACCTGAAGTGAAGCATTGGAATCTAAAACTGGACTCACAGCAGCGGTTCAAATCATAGAATGATAGAGTGTCAGTCCTCTTGTACTTAAGTCGGCATTCTGCCTTTTGTATTAAATTCGGATGCAATTTCTGTGCTTCATGGTCAATAAGACGGTCCAAGGTATACACTAAACCTGAAGTGAAGCATCCGAATCTAAAACTGGTCTCACAATAGAGGTTCAAATCATAGAAAGTTAGAGTGTCTGTCCTCTTGTACTTAAGTCGGCATTGTGCCTTTTGTATTAAATTCGGATTCAACTTCTGTGTTTCATCGTCAATAAGAAGGTCCAAGGTATACAGTAAACCTGAAGTGAAGCATCGGAATCTATAACTGGACTAACAGGTGAGGTTCAAATTATAGAAAGTTAATGTGTCAGTCCTCTTGTACTTCAGTCGGCATTGAGCTTTTTATATTAAATTCGGATTCAATTTTTGTGTTCATCATCAATAAGAAGGTCCAAGGGATACAGTAAACCTGAAGTGAGGCATCGGAATCTAAAACTGGACACACAGGAGAGGTTCAAATCATAGAGAGTTAGAGTGTCAGTCCTCTAGTAATTAAGTCGGAATTATTTCTTTTGTAATTAATTCGGATGCAATTTCTGTGTCTCATCGTTAATAAGAAGGTACAAGGGATACAGTAAACCTGAAGTGGAGTATCGGAATCTAAAACTGGACTCACAGGAGTGGTTCAAATCATAGAAATTTAGAGTGTCAGTCCTCTTGTACTTAAGTCGGCATTGTGCCTTTTGTATTAAAGTCGGATGCAAATTCTGAGTTTCATCATCAATAAGAAGGTCCAAGGGATACAGTAAACCTGAAGTGAAGCATCGGATTCTAAAACTGGACTCACAGGAGAGGTTCAAATCATAGAAAGTTAGAGTGTCAGTCCTGTTGTACTTAAGTCGGGATTGTGCCTTTTATATTAAATTCGGATGCAATTTCTGTGTTTCATCGTCAATAAGTTGGTCCAAGGGATACAGTATACCTGAAGTGAAGCATCGGAATCTAAAACTGGAGTCGCAGGAGAGGTTCAATTCATAGAAAGTTAGAGTGTCAGTCCTCTTGTACTTAAGTCGGCATTGTGCCTTTTGTGTTAAATTCGGATGCAATTTCTGTGCTTCATCGCCAATAAGATGGTCCAAGGTATACAGTAAACCTGAAGTGAAGCGTCGGAATCTAAAACCCTGACTCACAGGAGAGGTTCAAATCATAGAAACTTAGAGTGTCAGTCCTCTTGTACTTAAGTCGGCATTGTGCCTTTTGAATTTAATTCCGATGCAATTTCTGTGTTTCATCGTCAATAAGAAAGTCCAAGGGATGCATTAAACCTGAAGTGAAGCATCGGAATCTAAAACTGGACTCACAGGAGAGGTTTAAATCATAGAAAGTTAGATTGTCAGTCCTCTTGTACTTAAGTCGGCTTTGTGCCTTTTGTATTAAATTCGGATGCAATTTCTGTGCTTCATTGCCAATAAGAAGGTCCACGGTATACAGTTAGCCTGAAGTGAAACATCGGAATCTAAAACTGGACTCACAGGAGAGGTTCAAATCATAGAAAGTTAGAGTTTCAGTCCTCATGTACTTAAGTCGGCATTGTGCCTTTTGTATTAAATTCGGATGCAATTTCTGTGTTTCATCGTCAATAAGAAGGTCCAAGGGATACAGTAAACCTGAAGTGAAGCATCGGAATCTAAAACTGGACTCACAGGAGAGGTTCAAATCATAGAAAGTTATAGTGTCAGTTCTCTTGTACTTAAGTCAGCATTGTGCCTTTCGTATTAAATTCGAATGCAATTTCTGTGTTTCATCGTGAATAAGAAGGTCCATGGGATACAGTACACCTGAAGTGAAGCATCGGAATCTAAAACTGGACTCACAGGAGAGGATCAAATAATAGAAAGTTAGAGTGTCAGTCCTCTTGTACTTAAGTCGGCATTGTGCCTTTTGTATTGAACTCGGATGCAATTT
The DNA here is from genome assembly GCF_021461395.2 of Schistocerca americana. Lineage (NCBI taxonomy): Eukaryota > Metazoa > Arthropoda > Insecta > Orthoptera > Acrididae > Schistocerca > Schistocerca americana. The sequence goes on from NC_060130.1 coordinate 76,858,817, forward strand.
CTCTTCTTCATCGCCAATAAGAGGGTCCAAGGTATACGGTAAACCTGAAGTGAAGCATCGGAATCTAAAACTGGACTCACAGGAGAGGATCAAATCATAGAAAGTTAGAGTGTCAGTCCTCTTGTACTTAAGTCGGCATTGTGCCTTTGGAATTTGATTCCGAAGCAATTTCTGTATTTCATCGTCAATATGAAGGTCCAAGGGATACAGTAAACCTGAAGTGAAGCGTCGGAATCTAAAACAGGACTCACAGGAGAGGTTCAAATCATTGAAAGATGGTGTGTCAGTCCTCTTGTACTTAAGTCGGCAGTATCCCTATTGTATTAAATTCGGATGCAAATTCTGTGTTTCATCATCAATAAGAAGGTCCAAGGGATACAGTAAACCTGAAGTGAAGCATCGGAATCTAAAACTGGACTCCCAGGTGAGGATCAAATAATAGAAAGTTTGAGTGTCAGTCCTCTTGTACTTCAGTCGGCATTGTGCCTTTTGTATTAAATTCGGATACAATTTCTGTGTTTCATCATCAATAAGAAGGTCCAAGGTATACAGTTAACCTGAAGTGAAGCATCGGAATCTAAAACAGGACTCACAGGAGAGGTTCAAATCATTGAAAGATGGAGTGTCAGTCCTCTTGTACTTAAGTCGGCAGTATCCCTATTGTATTAAATTCGGATGGAAATGCTGTGTTTCATCATCAATAAGAAGGTCCAAGGGATACAGTAAACCTGAAGTGAAGCATCGGAATCTAAAACTGGACTCCCAGGTGAGGTTAAATCATAGAAAGTCTGAGTGTCAGTCCTCTTGTACTTCAGTCGGCATTGTGCCTTTTGTATTAAATTCGGATGCAATTTCTGTGTTTCATCATCAATAAGAAGGTCCAAGGGATACGGCAAACCAGAAGTGCAGCATCGGAATCTAAAACTGGACTCACGGGAGAGGTTCAAATCATAGAATGATAGAGTGTCAGTCCTCTTGTACTTAAGCCGGCATTCTGCCTTTTGTATTAAATTCGGATGCAATTTCTGTGCTTCATGGTCAATAAGACGGTCCAAGGTATACACTAAACCTGAAGTGAAGCATCGGAATCTAAAACTGGTCTCACAGGAGAGGTTCAAATCATAGAAAGTTAGAGTGTCTGTCCTCTTGTACTTAAGTCGGCATTGAGCTTTTTACATTAAATTTGGATTCAATTTCTGTGTTTCATCATCAATAAGAAGGTCCAAGGGATACAGTAAACCTGAAGTGAAGCATCGGAATCTAAAACTGGACTCACAGGAGAGGTTCAAATCATAGAGAGTAACAGTGTCAGTCCTCTAGTAATTAAGTCGGAATTATTTCTTTTGTAATTAATTCGGATGCAATTTCTGTGTCTCATCGTTAATAAGAAGGTCCAAGGAATACAGTAAACCTGAAGTGGAGTATCGGAATCTAAAACTGGACTCACAGGAGTGGTTCAAAGCATAGAAATTTAGAGTGTCAGTCCTCTTGTACTTAAGTCGGCATTGTGCCTTTTGTATTAAAGTCGGATGCTACTTCTGAGTTTCATCATCAATAAGAAGGTCCAAGGGAGACAGTAAACCTGAAGTGAAGCATCGGAATCTAAAACTGGACTCACAAGAGAGGTTCAAATCATAGAAAGTTAGAGTGTCAGTCCTGTTGTACTTAAGTCGGCATTGTGCCTTTTGTGTTAAATTCGGATGCAATTTCTGTGCTTCATCGCCAATAAGATGGTCCAAGGTATACAGTAAACCTGAAGTGAAGCGTCGTAATCTAAAACCCTGACTCACAGGAGAGGTTCAAATCATAGAAACATAGAGTGTCAGTCCTCTTGTACTTATGTCGGCATTGTGCCTTTTGAATTTAATTCCGATGCAATATCTGTGTTTCATCGTCAATAAGAAAGTCCAAGGGATGCATTAAACCTGAAATGAGGCATCGGAATCTAAAACTGGACTCACAGGAGAGGTTTAATTCATAGAAAGTTAGAGTGTCAGTCCTCTTGTACTTAAGTCGGCATTGTGCCTTTTGTATTAAATTCGGATGCAATTTCTGTGCTTCATTGCCTATAAGAAGGTCCAAGGTATTCAGTTAACCTGAAGTGAAACATCGGAATCTAAAACTGGACTCACAGGAGAGGTTCAAATCATAGAAAGTTAGAGTTTCAGTCCTCTTGTACTTAAGTCGGCAGTGTGCCTTTTGTATTAAATTCGGATGTAATTTCTGTGTTTCATCGTCAATAAGAAGGTCCAAGGGATACAGTATACCTGAAGTGAAGCATCGGAATCTAAAACTGGACTCACAGGAGAGGTTCAAATCATAGAAAGTTATAGTGTCAGTTCTCTGGTACTTAAGTCAGCATTGTGCCTTTCGTATTAAATTCGGATGCAATTTCTGTGTTTCATCGTGAATAAGAAGGTCCATGGGATACAGTACACCTGAAGTGAAGCATCGGAATCTAAAACTGGACTCACAGGAGAGGATCAAATAATAGAAAGTTAGAGTGTCAGTCCACTTGTACTTAAGTCGGCATTGTGCCTTTTGTATTGAACTCGGATGCAATTTCTCTGCTTCATCGCCAATAAGAAGGTCCAAGGTATACAGTAAACCTGAAGTGAAGCGTCGGAATCCAAAACAGGACTCACAGGAGAGGTTCAAATCATTGAAAGATGGAGTGTCAGTCATCTTGTACTTAAGTCGGCAGTATCCCTATTGTATTAAATTCGGATGCAAATTCTGTGTTTCATCATCAATAAGAAGGTCCAAGAGATACAGTAAACCTGAAGTGAAGCATCGGAATCTAAAACTGGACTCCCAGGTGAGGTTAAATCATAGAAAGTTTGAGTGTCAGTCCTCTTGTACTTCAGTCGACATTGTGCCTTTTGTATTAAATTCGGATGCAATTTCTGTGTTTCATCATCAATAAGAAGGTCCAAGGGATACGGTAAACCAATAGTGAAGCATCGGAACTTAAAACTGGACTCACAGGTGAGGTTCAAATCATGGAATGATAGAGTGTCAGTCCTCTTGTACTTAAGCCGGCATTCTGCCTTTTGTATTAAATTCGGATGCAATTTCTGTGCTTCATGGTCAATAAGACGGTCCAAGGTATACACTAAACCTGAAGTGAAGCATCGGAATCTAAAACTGGACTCACAGGAGAGGATCAAATAATAGAAAGTTAGAGTGTCAGTCCTCTTGTACTTAAGTCGGCATTGTGCCTTTTGTATTGAACTCGGATTCAACTTCTGTGTTTCATCGTCAATAAGAAGGTCCAAAGTATAAAGTAAACCTGAAGTGAAGCATCGGAATCTATAACTGGACTAACAGGTGAGGTTCAAATTATAGAAAGTTAGGGTGTCAGTCCTCTTGTACTTCAGTCGGCATTGAGCTTTTTATATTAAATTCGGATTCAATTTCTGTGTTTCATCATCAATAACAAGGTCCAAGGGATACAGTAAACCTTAAGTGAAGCATCGGAATCTAAACCTGGACTCACAGGAGAGGTTCAAATCATAGAGAGTAAGAGTGTCAGTCCTCTAGTAATTAAGTCGGAATTATTTCTTTTGTAATTAATTTGGATGCAATTTCTGTGTGTCATCGTTAATAAGAAGGTCCAAGGAATACAGTAAACCTGAAGTGGAGTATCGGAATCTAAAACTGGACTCACAGGAGTGGTTCAAAGCATAGAAATTTTTGAGTGTCAGTCCTCTTGTACTTAAGTCGGCATTGTGCCTTTTGTATTGAAGTCGGATGCTATTTCTGAGTTTCATCATCAATAAGAAAGTCCAAGGGAGACAGTAAACCTGAAGTGAAGCATCGGAATCTAAAACTGGACTCACAGGAGAGGTTCAAATCATACAAAGTTAGAGCGTCAGTCCTGTTGTACTTAATTCGGCATTGTGCCTTTTGAATTTAATTCCGATGCAATTTCTGTGTTTCATCGTCAATAAGAAAGTCCAAGGGATGCATTAAACCTGAAATGAAGCATCGGAATCTAAAACTGGACTCACAGGAGAGGTTTAAATCATAGAAAGTTAGAGTGTCAGTCCTCTTGTACTTAAGTCGGCATTGTGCCTTTTGTATTAAATTCGGATGCAATTTCTGTGCTTCATTGCCGAAAAGAAGGTCCAAGGTATACAGTTAACCTGAAGTGAAACATCGGAATCTAAAACTGGACTCACAGGAGAGGTTCAAATCATAGAAAGTTAGAGTTTCAGTCCTTTTGTACTTAAGTCGGCAGTGTGCCTTTTGTATTAAATTCGGATGCAATTTCTGTGTTTCATCGTCAATAAGAAGGTCCAAGGGATACAGTAAACCTGAAGTGAAGCATCGGAATCTAAAACTGGACTCACAGGAGAGGTTCAAATCATAGAATTTTATAGTGTCAGTTCTCTTGTACTTAAGTCAGCATTGTGCCTTTCGTATTAAATTCGGATGCAATTTCTGTGTTTCATCGTGAATAAGAAGGTCCATGGGATACAGTACACCTGAAGTGAAGCATCGGAATCTAAAAGTGGACTCACAGGAGAGGATCAAATAATAGAAAGTTAGAGTGTCAGTCCTCTTGTACTTAAGTCGGCATTGTGCCTTTTGTATTGAACTCGGATGCAATTTCTCTGCTTCATCGCCAATAAGAAGGTCCAAGGTATACAGTAAACCTGAAGTGGAGCGTCGGAATCTAAAACAGGGCTCACAGGAGAGGTTCAAATCATTGAAAGATGGAGTGTCAGTCCTCTTGTACTTAAGTCGGCAGTATCCCTATTGTATTAAATTCGGATGCAAATTCTGTGTTTCATCATCAATAAGCAGGTCCAAGGGATACAGTAAACCTGAAGTGAAGCATCGGAATCTAAAACTGGACTCCCAGGTGAGGTTAAATCATAGAAAGTTTGAGTGTCAGTCCTCTTGTACTTCAGTCGGCATTGTGCCTTTGTATTAAATTCGGATGCAATTTCTGTGTTTCATCATCAATAAGAAGGTCCAAGGGATACGGTAAACCAGTAGTGAAGCATCGGAATCTAAAACTGGACTCACGGGAGAGGTTCAAATCATAGAAAATTAGAGAGTCAGTCCTCTTGTACTTAAGTCGGCATTGTGCCTTTTGTATTAAATTCGGATGCAATTTCTGTGTTTAATCATCAATATGAAGGTCCAAGGGATACAGTAAACCTGAAGTGAAGCATCGGAATCTAAAACTGGACTCACAGGAGAGGTTCAAATCATAGAAAGTTAGAGTTTCAGTCCTCTTGTACTTAAGTCGGCATTGTGCCTTTTGTATTAAATTCGGATGCAATTTCTGTGTTTCATCGTCAATAAGAAGGTCCAAGGGATACAGTAAACCTGAAGTGAAGCATCGGAATTTAAACTGGACTCACAGGAGAGGTTCAAATCTTAGAAAGTTATCGTGTCAGTTCTCTTGTACTTAAGTCAGCGTTGTGCCTTTCGTATTAAATTCGGATGCAATTTCTGTGTTTCATCGTGAATAAGAAGGTCCATGGGATACAGTACACCTGAAGTGAAGCATCGGAATCTAAAACTGGACTCACAGGAGAGGTTCAAATCATAGAAAGTTAGAGTGTCAGTCCTCTTGTACTTAAGTCGGCATTGTGCCTTTGGAATTTAATTCCGATGCAATTTCTGTGTTTCATCGTCAATATGAAGGTCCAAGGGATACAGTAAACCTGAAGTGAAGCATCGGAATCTAAAACAGGACTCACAGGAGAGGTTCAAATCATTGAAAGATGGAGTGTCAGTCCTCTTGTACTTAAGTGGGCAGTATCCCTATTGTATTAAATTCGGATGCAATTTCTGTGTTTCATCATCAATAAGAAGGTCCAAGGGATACGGTAAACCAGTAGTGAAGCATCGGAATCTAAAACTGGACTCACGGGAGAGGTCCAAATCATAGAAAATTAGAGTGTCAGTCCTCTTGTACTTAAGTCGGCATTGTGCCATTTGTATTAAATTCGGATGCAATTGCTTTGTGTCTTCATCAATAAGAAGGTCCAAGGGATATAGTAAACCTGAAGTGAAGCAGCGCAATCTAAAACTGGACTCACAGCAGAGGCTCAATTCATAGAAAGTTAGAGTGTCAGTCCTCTTGTACTTAAGTCGGCATTGTGCCTCTTGTATTGAATTCGGATGCAATTTCTGTGTTTCATCGTCAATAAGAAGGTCCAAGGGATACACTAAACCTGAAGTGAAGCATCGGAATCTAAAACTGGACCCACAGGAGAGGATCAAATAATTGAAAATTAGAGTGTCAGTCCTCTTGTACTTAAATCGGCATTGTGCCTTTTGTATTAAATTCGGATGCAATTTCTGTGTTTCATCGTCAATAAGATGGTACAAGAGATACAGTAAACCTGAAATGAAGCATCGGAATCTAAAACTGGACCCACAGGAGAGGTTCAAATCATAGAAAATAAGAGTGTCAGTCCTCTTGTACTTAAGTCGGCTTGGTGCCTTTTGTATTAAATTCGGATGCAATTTCTGTGCTTCATCGCCAATAAGAAGGTCCAAGGTATACAGTAAACCTGAAGTGAAGCGTCGGAATCTAAAACCCTGACTCACAGGAGAGGTTCAAATCATAGAAAAATAGAGTGTCAGTCCTCTTGTACTTAAGTCGGCATTGTGCCTTTTGATTTTAAATCCGATGCAATTTCTGTGTTTCATCGTCAATAAGAAGGTTCAAGGGGTACATTAAACCTGAAGTGAAGCATCGGAATCTAAAACTGGACTTACAGGAGAGGTTTAAATCATAGAAAGTTAGAATGTCAGTCCTCTTGTACTTAAGTCGGCATTGTGCCTTTTGTATTAAATTCGGATGCAATTTCTGTGCTTCATTGCCAATAAGAAGGTCCAAGGTATACAGTAAACCTGAAGTGAAGCATCGGAATCTAAAACTGGACTCACAGGAGAGGGTCAGACCATAGAAAGTTAGAGTGTCTGTCCTCTTGTACTTAAGTCGGCATTCTGCCTTTTGTATTAAATTAGGACGCAATTTCTGTGTTTCATCATGGATAAGAAGGTCCAAGGAATACTGTAAACCTGAAGTAAAGCATCGGATTCTAAAACTGGACTCACAGAAGAGGATCAAATAATAGAAAGTTAGAGTGTCAGACCTCTTGTACTTAAGTCGGCATTCTGCCTTTTGTATTAATTTCGGATGCAATTTCTGTGCTTCATCGCCAATAATAAGGTCCAAGGTATACAGTAAACCTGAAGTGAAGCATCGGAATCTAAATCTGGACTCACAGGAGAGGTTCAAATCATAGAAAGTTGGAATGTCAGTCCTCTTGTACTTAAATCGGCATTGTGCCTTTTGTATTAAATTCGGATGCAAATTCTGTGTTTCATCATCAATAAGAAGGACCAAGGGATACAGTAAACCTGAAGTGAAGCATCGGAATCTAATACTGGACTCACAGGAGAGGATCTAATAATTGAAAGTTAGAGTGTCAGTCCTCTTGTACTTAAGTCGGCGTTGTGCCTTTTGTATTAAATTCGGATGCAATTTCTGTGCTTCATTGTCAATAAGTAGGTCCAAGGGATACAGCAAACCTAAAGTGAAGCATCGGAATCTAAAACTGGACTCACAGGAGAGGTACAAATTATAGAAAGTTAGAGCATCAGTCCTCTTGTACTTAAGTCGGCATTGTGCCTTTTGTAATAAATTCGGATGCAATTTCTGTGTTTCATCGTCAATAAGAAGGTCCAAGGGATTCAGTAAGCCTGAAGTGAAGCATCGGAATCTAAAACTGGACTCACAGGAGAGGTACAAATTATAGAAAGTTAGAGCATCAGTCCTCTTTTACTTAAGTCGGCATTGTGCCTTTTGTATTAAATTCAGATGCAAATTCTGTGTTTCATCATCAATAAGAAGGTCCAAGGGATACAGTAAACCAGAAGTGAAGCATCGGAATCTAAAACTGGACTAACAGGGGAGGTTAAAATCATAGAAAATTAGAGTGTCAGTCATCTTGTACTAAAGTCGGCATTGTGCCTTTTGTATTATATTCGGATGCAATTACTGTGCTTCGTCGCCAATAAGAAGGTCCACGGGATACAGTAAGCCTGAAGTGAAGCATCGGAATCTAAAACTGGACTCACAGGAGACGTACAAATAATAGAAAGTTAGAGCATCAGTCCTCTTGTACTTAAGTCGGCATTGTGCCTTTTGTATTAAATTCGGATGCAAATTCTGTGTTTCATCATCAATAAGAAGGTCCAAGGGATACAGTAAACCTGAAGTGAAGCATCGGAATCTAAAACTGGACTAAAATGGGAAGGTTAAAATCATAGAAAATTAGAGTGTCAGTCATCTTGTACTTAAGTCGGCATTGTGCCTTTTGTATTAAATTTGGATGCAATTACTGTGCTTCATCGCCAATAAGAAGGTCCAATGTATACAGTAAACCTGAAGTGAAGCATCGGAATCTAAAGCTGGACTCACAGGAGAGGTTCAAATCATAGAAAGTTAGAGTGTGGAGTCCTCTTGTACTTAAGTCGGCATTGAGCCTTTTGTATTAAATTCGGATGCAATTTCTGTGTTTCATCGTGAATAAGAGGGTCCAAGGGATACAGTAAACCTGAAGTGAAGCATCGGAACTTAAAACTGGACGCACAGGTGAGGTTCAAAACATAGAAAGTTAGAGTGTCAGTCCTCTTGTACTTTACTCGGCTTTGTGCCTTTTGTATTACATTCGGATGCAATTTTTGTGTTTCATCAGCAATAAGAAGGACCAAGGGATACATTAAACCCGAAGTGAAGCATTGGAATCTAAAACTGGACTCACAGCAGAGGTTCAAATCATAGAATGATAGAGTGTCAGTCCTCTTGTACTTAAGTCGGCATTGTGCATTTTGTATTAAATTCGGATGGATATTCTGAGTTTCATCATCAATAAGAAGGTCCAAGGGATACAGGAAACCTGAAGTGAAGCATCGGAATCTAAAACTGGACTCACAGGAGAGGTTCAAGCCATAGAAAATTAGAGTATCAGTCCTCTTGTACTTAAGCCGGCATTGTGCCTTTTGTATTAAATTCGGATGCAATTTCTGTGTTTCATCATCAATAAGAATGTCCAAGGGATACAGTGAAGCTGAAGTGAAGCATCGGAATCTAAAACTGGACTCACAGGTGGGGTTCAAATCATAGAAAGTTAGAGTATCTGTCCACTTGTACTTAAGTCATCATTGTTGCTTTTGTATTAATTTCGGATGCAATTTCTGTGTTTCATCGTCAATAAGAAGGTCCAAGGGATACAGTAAACCTGAAGTGAAGCATCAGAAGCTAAAACTGGACTCACAGGAGAGGTTCAAATCATAGATATTTAGAGTGTCAGTCCTCTTGTTCTTCAGTCGGCATTGTGCCTTTTGTAGTAAATTCGGATGCAATTTCTGTGTTTCATCGTCAATAAGATGGTCCAAGGGATACAGTAAACCTGAAGTGAAGCATCGGAATTTAGAACTGTACTCACAGGAGACGTTCAAATCATAGAAAGTTAGAGTGTAAGTCCTCTTGTACTTAAGTCGGCATTGTACCTTTTGTATTAAATTTGGATGCAATTTCTGTGTTTCATCGTCAATAAGATGGTCCAAGGGATTCAGTAAGCCTGAAGTGAAGCATCAGAATCTAAAACTGGACTCACAGGAGAGGTTCAAATCATAGAAAGTTAGAGTGTGAAGTCCTCTTGTACTTAAGTCGGCATTGAGCCTTTTGTATTACATTCGGATGCAATTTTTGTGTTTCATCAGCAATAAGAAGGTCCAAGGGATACAGTATACCTGAAGTGAAGCATTGGAATCTAAAACTGGACTCACAGCAGAGGTTCAAATCATAGAATGATAGAGTGTCAGTTCTCTTGAACTTAAGTCGGCATTGTGCATTTTGTATTAAATTCGGATGGATATTCTGTGTTTCATCGTCAATAAGAAGAACAAAGGTTACAGTATATCTGAAGGGAAGCATCGGAATCTAAAACTGGACTCACAGGAGACGTTCAAATCATAGAAAGTTTGAGTGTAAGTCCTCTTGTACTTAAGTCGGCATTGTGCCTTTTGTATTAAATTCGGATGCAATTTGTGTGTTTCATCGCCAATAAGATGGTCCAAGGGATTCAGTAAACCTGAAGTGAAGCATCGGAATCTAAAACTGGACTCTCAGGAGAGGTTCAAATCATAGAAAGTTAGAGTGCCAGTCCTCTTGTACTTAAGTCGGCATTGTGCATTTTGTAATAAATTCCAATGGAAACTCTGTCTTTCATCATCAATAAGAAGGTCCAAAGGATACAGTAAACCTGAAGTGATGCATCGGAATCTAAAACTGGACTCACAGGAGAGGTTCAAATCATATAAAATTTGAGTATCAGTCCTCTTGTACTTAAGCCGGCATTGTGCCTTTTGTATTAAATTCGGATGAAATTTCTGTGTTTCATCATCAATAAGAAGGTCCAAGGGATACAGTAAACCTGAACTGAAGCATCGAAATCTAAAACTGGACTTACAGGTGAGGATCAAATCATGGAAAGTTAGAGTGTCTGTCCTCCTTTACTTAAGTCATCATTGTGGCTTTTGTATTAAATTCGGATGCAATATCTGTGTTTCATCGTCAATAAGAAGGTCCAAGGGATACAGTAAACCTGAAGTGAAGCATCGGAATCTAAAACTGGACTCACCGGAGTGGTTCAAATCATAGAAAGTTAGAGTGTCAGTCCTCTTGTACTTAAGTCGGCGTTGTGCCTTTTGTATCAAATTCGGATTCAATTTCTGTGTTTCATCGTCAATACGAATGTCCAAGGGATACAGTAAACCTGAAGTGAAGCATCGGAATCTAAAACTGGACTTACAGGAGAGGTTCAAATCATAGAAAGTTAGACTGTCAGTCCTCTTGTACTTAAGTCGGCATTGTGCCTTTTGTATTAAATTCGGATGCAAATTCTGTATTTCATCAACAACAATAAGGTCCAAGGGATACAGTAAACCTGAAGTGAAGCATCGGAATCTAAAACTGGACTCACAGGAGAGGTTCAAATCATAGAAAATTACAGTATCAGTCCTCTTGTACTTAAGCCGGCATTATGCCTTCTGTATTAAATTCGTATGCAATTTCTGTGTTTCATCGTCAATAAGAACTTCCAAGGGATACAGTGAACCTGAAGTGAAGCATCGGAATCTAAAACTGGACTCACAGGTGAGGTTCAAATCATAGAAAGTTAGAGTGTCTGTCCTCTTGTACTTAAGTCATCATTGTGGCTTTTGTATTAAATTCGGATGCAATTTCTGTGTTTCATCGTCAATAAGAAGGTCCAAGGGATACAGTAAACCTGAAGTGAAGCATCGGAATCCAAAACTGGACTCACAGGAGAGGTTCAAATCATAGAAAGTTAGAGTGTGAGTCCTCTTGTTCTTCAGTCGGCATTGTGCCTTTTGTATTAAATTCGGATGCAATTTCTGTGTTTCATCGTCAATAAGATAGTCCAAGGGATACTGTAAACGTGAAGTGAAGCATCGGAATCTAAAACTGGACTCACAGGAGAGGTTCAAATCATAGAAAGTTAGAGTGTCAGTCCTCTTGTACTTAAGTCGGCATTGTGCCTTTTGTATTAAATTCGGATGCAATTTCTGTGTTTCATCGTCAATAAGAAGGTCCAAGGGATACATTAAACCTGAAGTGAAGCATCGGAATCTAAAACTGGACTCACAGGAGAGGATCAAATCATAGAAAGTTAGAGTGTCTGTCCTATTGTACTTAAGTCATCTTTGTGGCATTTGTATTAAATTCGGATGCAATTTCTGCGTTTCATCGTCAATAAGAAGGTCCAAGGGATACAGTAAACCTGAAGTGAAGCATCGGAATCTAAAACTGGACTTACAGGAGAGGTTCAAATCATAGAAAGTTAGACTGTCAGTCCTCTTGTACTTAAGTCGGCATTGTGCCTTTTGTATTAAATTCGGATGCAAATTCTGTGTTTCATCGACAACAAGAAGGTCCAAGGGATACAGTAAACCTGAAGTGAAGCATCGGAATCTAAAACTGGACTCACAGGAGAGGTTCAAATCATAGAAAATTAGAGTGTCAGTCCTCTTGTACTTAAGTCGGCATTGTGCCTTTTGTCTTAAATTCGGATGCAATTTCTGTGTTTCATCGTCAATAAGAACTTCCAAGGGATACAGTGAACCTGAAGTGAAGCATCGGAATCTAAAACTGGACTCACAGGTGAGGTTCAAATCATAGAAAGTTATAGTGTCTGTCCTCTTGTACTTAAGTCATCATTGTGGCTTTTGTATTAAATTCGGATGCAATTTCTGTGTTTCATCGTCAATAAGAAGGTCCAAGGGATACAGTAAACCTGAAGTGAAGCATCGGAATCTAAAACTGGACTCACAGGAGAGGTTCAAATCATAGAAAGTTAGAGTGTCAGTCCTCTTGTTCTTCAGTCGGCATTGTGCCTTTTGTATTAAATTCGGATGCAATTTCTGTGCTACATCGTCAATAAGAACGTCCAAGGGATACACTAAACCTGAAGTGAAGCATCGGAATCTAAAACTGGACTCACAGGAGAGGTTCAAATCATAGAAAATTAGATTGTCAGTCCTCTTGTACTTAAGTCGGCATTGTGCATTTTGTATTAAAATCGGATGGAAACTCTGAGTTTCATCATCAATAAGAAGGTCCAAGGGATACAGTAAACCTGAAGTGAAGCATCGGAATCTAAAACTGGACTCACAGGAGAGGTTCAAATCATAGCAAATTACAGTATCAGTCCCCTTGTACTTAAGCCGGCATTATGCCTTTTGTATTAAATTCGGATGCAATTTCTGTGTTTCATCATCAATAAGAAGGTCCAAGGGATACAGTAAACCTGAAGTGAAGCATCGGAATCTAAAACTGGACTCACAGGTGAGGTTCAAATCATTGAAAGTTAGAGTGTCTGTCCACTTGTACTTAAGTCATCATTGTGGCATTTGTATTAAATTCGGATGCAATTTCTGTTTTTCATCGTCAATAAGAAGGTCCAAGGGATACAGTAAACCTGAAGTGAAGCATCGGAATCTAAAACTGGACTTACAGGAGAGGTTCAAATCATAGAAAGTTAGACTGTCAGTCCTCTTGTACTTAAGTCGGCATTGTGCCTTTTGTATTAAATTCGGATGCAAATTCTGTGTTTCATCAACAACAAGAAGGTCCAAGGGATACAGTAAACCTGAAGTGAAGCATCGGAATCTAAAACTGGACTCACAGGAGAGGTTCAAATCATAGAAAATTAGAGTGTCAGTCCTCTTGTACTTAAGTCGGCATTGTGCCTTTTGTCTTAAATTCGGATACAATTTCTGTGTTTCATCGTCAATAAGAACTTCCAAGGGATACAGTAAACCTGAAGTGAAGCATCGGAATCTAAAACTGGACTCACAGGAGAGGTTCAAATCATAGAAATTTAGAATGTCAGTCCTCTTGTTCTTCAGTCGGCATTGTGCTTTTTGTACTAAATTCGGATGCAATTTCTGTGTTTCACCGTCAATAAGATAGTCCAAGGGATACTGTAAACCTGAAGTGAAGCATCGGAATCTAAAACTGGACTCACAGGAGAGGTTCAAATCATAGAAAGTTAGAGTGTCAGTCCTCTTGTACTTAAGTCGGCATTGTGCCTTTTGTATTAAATTCGGATGCAATTTCTGTGTTTCATCGTCAATAAGAACGTCCAAGGGATACACTAAACCTGAAGTGAAGCATCGGAATCTAAAACTGGACTCACAGGAGAGGTTCAAATCATAGAAAGTTTGATTGTCAGTCCTCTTGTACTTAAGTCGGCATTGTGCATTTTGTATTAAAATCGGATGGAAACTCTGTGTTTCATCATCAATAAGAAGGTCCAAGGGATACAGTAAACCTGAAGTGAAGCATCGGAATCTAAAACTGGACTCACAGGAGAGGTTCAAATCATAGCAAATTACAGTATCAGTCCCCTTGTACTTAAGCCGGCATTATGCCTTTTGTATTAAATTCGGATGCAATTTCTGTGTTTCATCATCAATAAGAAGGTCCAAGGGATACAGTAAACCTGAAGTGAAGCATCGGAATCTAAAACTGGACTCACAGGTGAGGTTCAAATCATTGAAAGTTAGAGTGACTGTCCTCTTGAACTTAAGTCATTATTGTGGCTTTGAATTAAATTCGGATGCAATATCTGTGTTCCATCGTCAATAAGAAGGTCCAAGGGATACAATAAACCTGAAGTGAAGCATCGGAATCTAAAACTGGACTCACAGGTGGGGTTCAAATCATAGATAGTTCGAGTGTCCGTCCTCTTGTTCTTCAGACGACATTGTGCCTTTTGTAGTACATTCGGATGCAATTTCTGTGTTTCATCGTCAATAAGAATGTCCAAGGGATACTGTAAACCTGAAGTGAAGCATCGGTATCTAAAACTGGCCTCACAGGAGAGGTTCAAATCATAGAAAGTTAGAGTGTCAATCCTCTTGTACTTAAGTCGGCATTGTGCCTTTTGTATTATATTCGGATGAAATTTCTGTGTTTCATCATCAATAAGAAGGTCCAAGGGATACAGTAAACGTGAGGTGAAGCATCGGAATCTAAAACTGGACTCACAGGAGAGGTTCAAAGCATAGAAAGTTAGAGTGTCAGTCCTCTCGTACTTAAATCGACATTGTGCCTTTTGTATTAAATTCGTATACTAATTCTGTGTTTCATCGTCAATAAGAAGGTCCAAGGGATGCAGTAAACCTGAAGTGAAGCATCGGAATCCAAAACTGGACTCACAGGAGAGGTTCAAATCATAGATAGTTAGAGTGTCAGTCCTCTTGTTCTTCAGACGACATTGTGCCTTTTGTAGTACATTCGGATGCAATTTCTGTGTTTCATCGTCAATAAGAATATCCAAGGGATACAGTAAACCTGAAGTGAAGCATCGGTATCTAAAACTGGCCTCGCAGGAGAGGTTCAAATCATAGAAAGTTAGAGTGTCAGTCCTCTTGTACTTAAGTCGGCATTGTGCCTTTTGTATTATATTCGGATGCAATTTCTGTGTTTCACCATCAATAAGAAGGTCCAAGGGATACAGTAAACGTGAGGTGAAGCATCGGAATCTAAAACTGGACTCACAGGAGAGGTTCAAAGCATAGAAAGTTAGAGTGTCAGTCCTCTCGTACTTAAGTCGACATTGTGCCTATTGTATTAAATTCGTATACTAATTCTGTGTTTCATCAACAACAAGAAGGTCCAAGGGATACAGTAAACCTGAAGTGAAGCATCGGAATCTAAAACTGGACTTACAAGAGAGGTTCAAATCATAGAAAATTAGAGTGTCAGTCATCTTGTACTTAAGTCGGCATTGTTCCTTTTGTATTAAATTCGGATGCAATTTCTGTGTTTCATCATCAATAAGAAGGTCCAATGGATACAATAAACCTGAAGTGCAGCATCGGAATCTAAAACTGGACTCACAGGTGAGGTTCAAATCATAGATAGTTCGAGTGTCAGTCCTCTTGTTCTTCAGACGACATTGTGCCTTTTGTAGTACATTCGGATGCAATTTCTGTGTTTCATCGTCAATAAGAATGTCCAAGGGATACAGTAAACCTGAAGTGAAGCATCGGTATCTAAAACTGGCCTCACAGGAGAGGTTCAAATCATAGAAAGTTAGAGTGTCAGTCCTCTTGTACTTAAGTCGGCATTGTGCCTTTTGTATTATATTCGGATGCAATTTCTGTGTTTCATCATCAATAAGAAGGTCCAAGGGATACAGTAAACGTGAGGTGAAGCATCGGAATCTAAAACTGGTCTCACAGGAGAGGTTCAAAGCATAGAAAGTTAGAGTGTCAGTCCTCTCGTACTTAAATCGACATTGTGCCTTTTGTATTAAATTCGTATACTAATTCTGTGTTTCATCGTCAATAAGAAGGTCCAAGGGATGCAGTAAACCTGAAGTGAAGCATCGGAATCCAAAACTGGACTCACAGGAGAGGTTCAAATCATAGAAAGTTAGAGTAACAGTCCTCTTGTTCTTTAGTCGGCATTGTGCCTTTTGTATTAAATTCGGATGCAATTTCTGTGTTTCATCGTCAATTGGATAGTCCAAGGGATACTGTAAACCTGAAGTGAAGCATCGGAATCTAAAACTGGACTCACAGGAGAGGTTCAAATCATAGAAAGTTGGAGTGTCAGTCCTCTTGTACTTAAGTCGGCATTGTGCCTTTTGTATTAAATTCGGATGCAATTTCTGTGTTTCATCGTCAATAAGAACGTCCAAGGGATACACTAGACCTGAAGTGAAGCATTGGAATCTAAAACTGGACTCACAGGAGAGGTTCAAATCATAGAAAGTTAGATTGCCAGTCCTCTTGTACTTAAGTCGGCATTGTGCATTTTGTATTAAAATCGGATGGAAACTCTGTGTTTCATCATCAATAAGAAGGTCCAAGGGATACAGTAAACCTGAAGTGAAGCATCGGAATCTAAAACTGGACTCACAGGAGAGGTTCAAATCATAGAATATTACAGTATCAATCCCCTTGTACTTAAGCCGGCATTATGCCTTTTGTATTCAATTCGGATGCAATTTCTGTGTTTCATCATCAATAAGAAGGTCCAAGGGATACAGTAAACCTGAAGTGAAGCATCGGAATCGAAAACTGGACTCACAGGTGAGGTTCAAATCATAGATAGTTAGAGTGTCAGTCCTCTTGTTCTTCAGACGACATTGTGCCTTTTGTAGTACATTCGGATGCAATTTCTGTGCTTCATCGCCAATAAATATGTCCAACGGATACAGTAAACCTGAATGAAGCATCGGAATCTAAAACTGGACTCACAGGTGAGGTTCAAATCATTGAAAGTTAGAGTGACTGTCCTCTTGTACTTAAGTCATTATTGTATCTTTGAATTAAATTCGGATGCAATATCTGTGTTCCATCGTCAATATGAAGGTCCAAGGGATACAATAAACCTGAAGTGAAGCAACGGAATCTAAAACTGGACTCACAGGTGTGGTTCAAATCATAGATAGTTCGAATGTCAGTCCTCTTGTTCTTCAGACGACATTTTGCCTTTTGTAGTACATTCGGATGCAATTTCTGTGTTTCATCGTCAATAAGAATGTCCAAGGGATACAGTAAACCTGAAGTGAAGCATCGGTATCTAAAACTGGCCTCACAGGAGAGGTTCAAATCATAGAAAATTAGAGTGTCAGTCCTCTTGTACTTAAGTCGGCATTGTGCCTTTTGTATTATATTCGGATGCAATTTCTGTGTTTCATCATCAATAAGAAGGTCCAAGGGATACAGTAAACGTGAGGTGAAGCATCGGAATCTAAAACTGGACTCACAGGAGAGGTTCAAAGCATAGAAAGTTAGAGTGTCAGTCCTCTCGTACTTAAGTCGACATTGTGCCTTTTGTATTAAATTCGTATACTAATTCTGTGTTTCATCGTCAATAAGAAGGTCAAAGGGATGCAGTAAACCTGAAGTGAAGCATCGGAATCCAAAACTGGACTCACAGGAGAGGTTCAAATCATAGAAAGTTAGAGTGTCAGTCCTCTTTTTCTTTAGTCGGCATTGTGCCTTTTGTATTAAATTCGGATGCAATTTCTGTGTTTCATCGTCAATTAGATAGTCCAAGGGATACTGTTAACCTGAAGTAAAGCATCGGAATCTAAAACTGGACTCACAGGAGAAGTTCAAATCATAGAAAGTTAGAGTGTCAGTCCTCTTGTACTTAAGTCGGCATTGTGCCTTTTGTATTAAATTCGGATGCAATGTCTGTGTTTCATCGTCAATAAGAAGGTCCAAGGGATACACTAAACCTGAAGTGAAGCATCGGAATCTAAAACTGGACTCACAGGAGAGGATCAAATCATAGAAAGTTAGAGTGTCTGTCCTCTTGTACTTAAGTCATTATTGTGGATTTTGTATTAAATTCGGATGCAAATTCTGTGTTTCATCGTCAATAAGAAGGTCCAAGGGATACAGTGAACCTGAAGTGAAGCATCGGAATCTAAAACTGGACTCACAGGTGAGGTTCAAATCATAGAAAATTAGAGTGTCAGTCCTCTTGTACTTAAGTCGGCATTGTGCCTTTTGTATTAAATTCGGATGCAATTTCTGTGTTTCATCGTCAATAAGAACGTCCAAGGGATACACTAAACCTGAAGTGAAGCATCGGAATCTAAAACTGGACTCACAGAAGAGGTTCAAATCATAGAAAGTTAGATTGTCAGTCCTCTTGTACTTAAGTCGGCATTGTGCATTTTGTATTAAAATCGGATGGAAACTCTGTGTTTCATCATCAATAAGAAGGTCCAAGGGATACAGTAAACCTGAAGTGAAGCATCGGAATCTAAAACTGGACTCACAGGAGAGGTTCAAATCATAGAAAATTACAGTATCAGTCCCCTTGTACTTAAGCCGGCATTATGCCTTTTGTATTAAATTCGGATGCAATTTCTGTGTTTCATCATCAATAAGAAGGTCCAAGGGATTCAGTAAACCTGAAGTGAAGCATCGGAATCTAAAACTGGACTCACAGGTGAGGTTCAAATCATTGAAAGTTAGAGTGTCTGTCCTCTTGTACTTAAGTCGACATTGTGCCTTTTGTATTAAATTCGTATACTAATTCTGTGTTTCATCGTCAATAAGAAGGTCAAAGGGATGCAGTAAACCTGAAGTGAAGCATCGGAATCCAAAACTGGACTCACAGGAGAGGTTCAAATCATAGAAAGTTAGAGTGTCAGTCCTCTTTTTCTTTAGTCGGCATTGTGCCTTTTGTATTAAATTCGGATGCAATTTCTGTGTTTCATCGTCAATTAGATAGTCCAAGGGATACTGTTAACCTGAAGTAAAGCATCGGAATCTAAAACTGGACTCACAGGAGAAGTTCAAATCATAGAAAGTTAGAGTGTCAGTCCTCTTGTACTTAAGTCGGCATTGTGCCTTTTGTATTAAATTCGGATGCAATATCTGTGTTTCATCGTCAATAAGAAGGTCCAAGGGATACACTAAACCTGAAGTGAAGCATCGGAATCTAAAACTGGACTCACAGGAGAGGATCAAATCATAGAAAGTTAGAGTGTCTGTCCTCTTGTACTTAAGTCATTATTGTGGATTTTGTATTAAATACGGATGCAAATTCTGTGTTTCATCGTCAATAAGAAGGTCCAAGGGATACAGTGAACCTGAAGTGAAGCATCGGAATCTAAAACTGGACTCACAGGTGAGGTTCAAATCATAGAAAGTTAGAGTGTCTGTCCTCTTGTACTTAATTCATCATTGTGGCTTTTGTATTAATTTCGGATGCAATTTCTGTGTTTCATCGTCAATAAGAAGGACCAAGGGATACAGTAAACCTGAAGTGAAGCATCGGAATCTAAAACTGGACTCACAGGAGAGGTTCAAATCATAGAAAGTTAGAGTGTCAGTCCTCTTGTTCTTCAGTCGGCATTGTGCCTTTTGTACTAAATTCGGATGCAATTTCTGTGTTTCATCGTCAATAAGATAGTCCAAGGGAAACTGTAAACCTGAAGTGAAGCATCGGAATCTAAAACTGGACTCACAGGAGAGGTTCAAATCATAGAAAGTTGGAGTGTCAGTCCTCTTGTACTTAAGTCGGCATTGTGCCTTTTGTATTAAATTCGGATGCAATTTCTGTGTTTCATCGTCAATAAGAACGTCCAAGGGATACACTAAACCTGAAGTGAAGCATCGGAATCTAAAACTGGACTCACAGGAGAGGTTCAAATCATAGAAAGTTAGATTGTCAGTCCTCTTGTACTTAAGTCGGCATTGTGCATTTTGTATTAAAATCGGATGGAAACTCTGTGTTTCATCATCAATAAGAAGGTCCAAGGGATACAGTAAACCTGAAGTGAAGCATCGGAATCTAAAACTGGACTCACAGGAGAGGTTCAAATCATAGAAAATTACAGTATCAGTCCCCTTGTACTTAAGCCGGCATTATGCCTTTTGTATTAAATTCGGATGCAATTTCTGTGTTTCATCATCAATAAGAAGGTCCAAGGGATTCAGTAAACCTGAAGTGAAGCATCGGAATCTAAAACTGGACTCACAGGTGAGGTTCAAATCGATGAAAGTTAGAGTGTCTGTCCTCTTGTACTTAAGTCATTATTGTGGCTTTGAATTAAATTCGGATGCAATATCTGTGTTCCATCGTCAATAAGAAGGTCCAAGGGATACAATAAACCTGAAGTGAAGCATCGGAATCGAAAACTGGACTCACAGGTGAGGTTCAAATCATAGATAGTTAGAGTGTCAGTCCTCTTGTTCTTCAGACGACATTGTGCCTTTTGTAGTACATTCGGATGCAATTTCTGTGTTTCATCGTCAATAAGAATGTCCAAGGGACACAGTAAACCTGAAGTGAAGCATCGGTATCTAAAACTGGCCTCGCAGGAGAGGTTCAAATCATAGAAAGTTAGAGTGTCAGTCCTCTTGTACTTAAGTCGGCATTGTGCCTTTTGTATTATATTCGGATGCAATTTCTGTGTTTCATCATCAATAAGAAGGTCAAAGGGATACAGTAAACGTGAGGTGAAGCATCGGAATCTAAAACTGGACTCACAGGAGAGGTTCAAAGCATAGAAAGTTACAGTGTCAGTCCTCTCGTACTTAAGTCGACATTGTGCCTTTTGTATTAAATTCGTATACTAATTCTGTGTTTCATCAACAACAAGAAGGTCCAAGGGATACAGTAAACCTGAAGTGAAGCATCGGAATCTAAAACTGGACTTACAAGAGAGGTTCAAATCACAGAAAATTAGAGTGTCAGTCATCTTGTACTTAAGTCGGCATTGTTCCTTTTGTATTAAATTCGGATGCAATTTCTGTGTTTCATCATCAATAAGAAGGTCCAAGGAATACAGTAAACCTGAAGTGAAGCAGCGGAATCTAAAACTGGACTCACAGGTGAGGTTCAAATCGTAGAAAGTTAGAGTGTCTGTCCTCTTGTACTTAAGTCATTATTGTGGATTTTGTATTAAATTCGGATGCAAATTCTGTGTTTCATCGAAAATATGAGGGTTCAAGGGAAACAGTAAACCTGAAGTGAAGCATCGGAACTTAAAACTGGACTCACAGGAGAGGATCAAATCATAGAAAGTTAGAGTGTCTGTCCTTTTGTACTTAAGTCATTATTGTGGATTTTGTATTAAATTCGGATGCAAATTCTGTGTTTCATCGAGAATATGAGGGTCCAAGGGATACACTAAACCTGAAGTGAAGCATCGGAATCTAAAACTGGACTCACAGGAGAGGATCAAATCATAGAAAGTTAGAGTGTCTGTCCTCTTGTACTTAAGTCATTATTGTGGATTTTGTATTAAATTCGGATGCAAATTCTGTGTTTCATCGAGAATATGAGGGTCCAAGGGAAACAGTAAACCTGAAGTGAAGCATCGGAACTTAAAACTGGACTCACAGGTGAGGTTCAAATCATAGAAAGTTAGAGTGTCAGTCCTCTTGTATTTAAGCCGGCATTGCGCCTTTTGTATTAAATTCGGTTGCAATTTCTCTGTCATCATCAATAAGAAGGTCCAAGGGATACAGTAAACCAGAAGTGAAGCATCGGAATCTAAAACTGGACTCACAGGTGAGGTTCAAATCATAGAAAGTTAGAGTGTCTGTCCTCTTGTACTTAAGTCATCATTGTGCCTTTTGTATTAAATTCGGATGCAATTTCTGTGTGTCATCGTCAATAAGATGGTCCAAGGGATACAGTAAACCTGAAGTGAAGCATCGGAATCTAAAACTGGACTCACAGGTGATGTTCAAATCATAGAAAGTTAGAGTGTAGAGTCCTCTTGTACTTAAGTCGGCATTGTGCTTTTTGTATTAAATACGGATGCAATTTCTGTATTTCATCGAGAGTAAGAGGGTCCAAGGGAAACAGTAAACCTGAAGTGAAGCATCGGAACTTAAAACTGGACTCACAGGTGAGGTTCAAATCATAGAAAGTTAGAATGTCAGTTCCCTTGTATTTAAGTCGGCATTGTGCCTTTTGTATGAAATCCGGATGCAACTTCTGTGTTTCATCATCAATAAGAAGGTCTAAGGGATACAGTAAACCTGAAGTGAAGCATTGGAATCTAAAACTGGACTCACAGCAGAGGTTCAAATCATAGAATGATAGATTGTCAGTCCTCTTGTACTTAAGACGGCATTGTGCCTTTTGTATTAAATTCGGATGCAATTTCTGTGCTTCATCGTCAATAAGAAGGTCCAAGGTATACACTAAACCTGAAGTGAAGCATCGGAATCTAAAACTGGACTCACAGGAGAGGTTCAAATCACAGAAAGCTAGAGTCTCAGTCCTCTTGTACTTAAGTCGGCATTGTGCCTTTTGTATTAAATTCGGATGCAATTTCTGTGTTTCATCGTCAATAAGTAGGTCCTAGGGATACAGTAAACCTGAAGTGAAGCATCGGAATCTAAAAGTGGACTCACAGGAGAGGATCAAATCATAGAAAGTTAGAGTGTCGGTCCTCTTGTACTTAGGTCGGCATTGTGCATTTTGTATTAAATTCGGATGGAAATTCTATGTTTCATCATCAATTAGAAGCACCAAGGGATACAGTAAACCCAAAGTGAAGCATCGGAATCTAAAACTGGACTCACAGGAGAGGTTCAAATCACAGAAAATTAGAGTATCAGTCCTCTTGTACTTAAGCCGGCATTGCGCCTTTTGTATTAAATTCGGTTGCAATTACTGTGTTTCATCATCAATAAGAAGGTCCAAGGGATACAGTAAACCAGAAGTGAAGCATCGGAATCTCAAACTGGACTCACAGGTGAGGTTCAAATCATAGAAAGTTAGAGTGTCTGTCCTCTTGTACTTAAGTCATCATTGTGCCTATTGTATTAAATTCGGATGCATTTTCTGTGTTTAATCGTCAATAAGCAGGTCCAAGGGATACAGTAAACCTGAAGTGGAGCATCGGACTCTAAAACTCGACTCACAGGAGAGGTTCAAATCATAGATAGTTAGAGTGTCAGTCCTCTAGTTTTTCAGTCGGCATTGTGCCTTTTGTATTAAATTCGGATGCAATTTCTGTGCTTCATCGCCAATAAGAAGGTCCAATTTAAACAGTAAACCTGAAGTGAAGCGTCGGAATCTAAAACTGGACTCACAGGAGAGGTTCAAATCATAGAAAGTGAGAGTGTCAGTCCTCTTGTACTTACGTCGGCATTGTGCATTTTGAATTTAATTCCGATGCAATATCTGTGTTTCATGGTAAATAAGAAGGTCCAAGGGATACATTAAACCTGAAGTGAAGCATCGGAATCTAAATCTGGACTCACAGGAGAGGTTTAAATCATTGAAAGTTAGAGTGTCAGTCCTCTTGTACTTAAGTCGGCATTGTGCCTTTTGTATTAAATTCGGATGCAATTTCTGTGTTTCATCATCAATAAGAAGGTCCAAGGGATACAGTAAACCTGAAGTGAAGCATTGGAACCTAAAACTGGACTCAGAGCAGAGGCTCAAATCGTAGAACGATAGAGTATCAGTCCTCTTGTACTTAAGTCGGCATTGTGCCTTTTGTATTAAATTCGGTTGCAATTTCTGTGTTTCATCGTGAATAAGAGGGTCCAAGGGATACAGTAAACCTGAATGAAGCATCGGAACTTAATACTGGACTCACAGGTGAGGTTCAAATCATAGAAATTTAGAGTGTCAGTCCTCTTGTACTTAGGTCGGCATTGTGCCTTTTGTATTAAATTCGGATGCAATTTCTGTGTTTCATCGTCAATAAGAAGATCCAAGGGATACAGTAAACCTGAAGTGAAGCATCGGAAACAAAAAGTGGACTCACAGGAGAGGTTTAAATCTTAGATAGTTAGAGTGTCAGTCCTCTTGTTCTTCAGTCGGCATTGTGCCTTTTGTAGTAAATTCGGATGGAATTTCTGTGTTTCATCGTCAATAAGAAGGTCCAAGGTATACACTAAACCTGAAGTGAAGCATCGGAATCTAAAACTGGACTCACAGGAGAGGTTCAAATCATAGAAAGTTAGAGTGTCAGTCCTCTTGTACTTAAGTCGGCAATGTGCCTTTTGTATTACATTCGGATGGAATTTCTGTGTTTCGTCGTCAATAAGAAGGTCCAAGGGATACAGTAAACCTGAAGTGAAGCATCGGAATCTGAAACTGGGCTCACAGAAGAGGTTCAAATCATCGAAAGTAAGATTGTCAGTCCTCTTGTACTTACGTCGGCATTGTGCATTTTGTATTAAATTCGGATGGAAATTCTATGTTTCATCATCAATAAGAAGCTCCAAGGGATACAGTAAACCAGAAGTGTAGCATCGGAATCTAAAACTGGATTCACAGGAGAGGTTCAAATCATAGAAAATTAGAATATCAGTCCTCTTGTACTTAAGCTGGCATTGTGCCTTTTGTATTAAATTCGGATGCAATTTCTGTGCTTCATCGCCAATAAAAGGGTCCAAGGTATACAGTAAACCTGAAGTGAAGCGTCCGAATCTAAAACTGGACTCACAGGAGAGGTTCAAATCATAGAAAGTGAGAGTGTCAGTCCTCTTGTACTTAAGTCAGCATTGTACCTTTTAAATTCAATTCCGATGCAATTTCTGTGTTTCATCGCCAATAAGAAGGTCCAAGGGATACATTAAACCTGAAGTGAAGCATCGGAATCTAAATCTGGTCTCACAGGAGAGGTTTAAATCATTGAAAGTTAGAGTGTCAGTCCTCTTGTACTTAAGTCGGCATTGTGCCTTTTGTATTAAATTCGGATGCAATTTCTGTGTTTCATCATCAATAAGAAGGTCCAACGGATACAGTAAACCTGAAGTGAAGCATTGGAATCTAAAACTGGACTCACAGCAGAGGCTCCAATCGTAGAATGATAGAGTGTCAGTCCTCTTGTACTTAAGTCGGCATTGTGCCTTTGTATTACATTCGGATGCAATTTCTGCGCTTCATCGTCAATAAAACGGTCCAAGGTATACACTAAACCTGAAGTGAAGCATCGGAAGCTGAAACTGGACTCACAGGAGAGGTTCAAATCATAGAAAGTTAGAGTGTCAGTCCTCTTGTACTTAAGTCGCCATAGTGCCTTTTGTATTAAATTAGGATGCAATTTCTGTGTTTCATCGTAAATAAGAAGGTCCAAGGGATACAGTAAACCTGAAATGAAGCATCGGAGTCTAAAACTGGACTCACAGGAGTGGTTCAAATCATAGAAAGTTAGAGTGTCAGTCCTCTTGTACTTACGTCGGCATTGTGCCTTTTGTATCATATTCGGTTGCAATTTCTGTGTTTCATCGTCAATAAGAATGTCCAAGGGATACAGTAAACCTGAAGTGAAGCATCGGAATCTAAAACTGGACTCACAGGAGAGGTTTAAGTCATAGAAAGTGAGAGAGTCACTCCTCTTGTACTTAAGCCGGCATTGTGTCTTTTAAATTCAATTCCGATGCAAATTCTGTGTTTCATCGCCAATAAGAAGGTCCAAGGGATACATTAAACCTGAAGTGAAGCATCGGAATCTAAATCTGGACTCACAGGAGAGGTTTAAATCATTGAAAGTTAGAGTGTCAGTCCTCTTGTACTTAAGTCGGCATTGTGCCTTTTGTATTAAATTGGGATGCAATTTCTGTGTTTCATCATCAATAAGAAGGTCCAAGGGATACAGTAAACCTGAAGTGAAGCATTGGAATCTAAAACTGGACTCACAGCAGAGGCTCAAATCGTAGAATGATAGAGTGTCCGTCCTCTTGTACTTAAGTCGGCATTGTGCCTTTGTATTAAATTCGGATGCAATTTCTGCGCTTCATCGTCAATAAGACGGTCCAAGGTATACACTAAACCTGAAGTGAAGCATCGAAAGCTGAAACTGGACTCACTGGAGAGGTTCATATCTAAGAAAGTTAGAGTGTCAGTCCTCTTGTACTTAAGTCGGCATAGTGCCTTTTGTACTAAATTAGGATGCAATTTCTGTGTTTCATCATCAATAAGAAGGTCCAAGGGATACAGTAGACCTGAAGTGAAGCATCGGAATCTAAAACTGGACTCACAGGTGAGGTTCAAATCATAGAAAGTTAGAGTGTCTGTCCTCTTGTACTTAAGTCATCATTGTGCCTTTTGTATTAAATTCGGATGCAATTTCTGTGTTTCATCGTCAATAAGAAGGTCCTAGGGATACAGTAAAGCTGAAGTGAAGCATCGGAATCTAAAAGTGGACTCACAGGAGAGGTTCAAATCATAGAAAGCTAGAGTATCAGTCCTCTTGTACTTAAGTCGGCATTGTGCCTTTTGTATGAAATTCGGATGCAACTTCTGTGTTTCATCATCAATAAGAAGGTCTAAGGGATACAGTAAACCTGAAGTGAAGCATTGGAATCTAAAACTGGACTCACAGCAGAGGTTCAAATCATAGAATGATAGATTGTCAGTCCTCTTGTACTTAAGACGGCATTGTGCCTTTTGTATTAAATTCGGATGCAATTTCTGTGCTTCATCGTCAATAAGAAGGTCCAAGGTATACACTAAACCTGAAGTGAAGCATCGGAATCTAAAACTGGACTCACAGGAGAGGTTCAAATCATAGAAAGCTAGAGTCTCAGTCCTCTTGTACTTAAGTCGGTATTGTGCCTTTTGTATTAAATTCGGATGCAATTTCTGTGTTTCATCGTCAATAAGAAGGTCCTAGGGATACAGTAAACCTGAAGTGAAGCATCGGAATCTAAAAGTGGACTCACAGGAGAGGATCAAATCATAGAAAATTAGAGTGTCAGTCCTCTTGTACTTAGGTCGGCATTGTGCATTTTGTATTAAATTCGGATGGAAATTCTATGTTTCATCATCAATAGGAAGCACCAAGGGATACAGTAATCCCAAAGTGAAGCATCGGAATCTAAAACTGGACTCACAGGAGAGGTTCAAATCACAGAAAATTAGAGTATCAGACCTCTTGTACTTAAGCCGGCATTGCGCCTTTTGTATTAAATTCGGTTGCAATTTCTGTGTTTCATCATCAATAAGAAGGTCCAAGGGATACAGTAAACCAGAAGTGAAGCATCGGAATCTCAAACTGGACTCACAGGAGAGGTTCAAATCATAGAAAGCTAGAGTCTCAGTCCTCTTGTACTTAAGTCGGCATTGTGCCTTTTGTATTAAATTCAGATGCATTTTCTGTGTTTAATCGTCAATAAGCAGGTCCAAGGGATACAGTAAACCTGAAGTGGAGCATCGGACTCTAAAACTCGACTCACAGGAGAGGTTCAAATCATAGATAGTTAGAGTGTCAGTCCTCTAGTTTTTCAGTCGGCATTGTGCCTTTTGTATTAAATTCGGATGCAATTTCTGTGCTTCATCGCCAATAGGAAGGTCCAGTTTAAACAGTAAACCTGAAGTGAAGCGTCGGAATCTAAAACTGGACTCACAGGAGAGGTTCAAATCATAGAAAGTGAGAGTGTCAGTCCTCTTGTACTTACGTCGGCATTGTGCATTTTGAATTTAATTCCGATGCAATATCTGTGTTTCATCGTAAATAAGAAGGTCCAACGGATACATTAAACCTGAAGTGAAGCATCGGAATCTAAATCTGGACTCACAGGAGAGGTTTAAATCTTAGATAGTTAGAGTGTCAGTCCTCTTGTTCTTCAGTCGGCATTGTACCTTTTGTAGTAAATTCGGATGGAATTACTGTGTTTCATCATCAATAAGAAGGTCCAAGGTATACACTAAACCTGAAGTGAAGCATCGGAATCTAAAACTGGACTCACAGGAGAGGTTCAAATCATAGAAAGTTAGAGTGTCAGTCCTCTTGTACTTAAGTCGGCATTGTGCCTTTTGTATTACATTCGGATGCAATTTCTGTGTTTCATCGTCAATAAGAAGGTCCAAGGGATACAGTAAACCTGAAGTGAAGCATCGGAATCTGAAACTGGGCTCACAGAAGAGGTTCAAATCATAGAAAGTAAGAGTGTCAGTCCTCTTGTACTTACGTCGGCATTGTGCATTTTGTATTAAATTCGGATGGAAATTCTATGTTTCATCATCAATAAGAAGCTCCAAGGGATACAGTAAACCAGAAGTGTAGCATCGGAATCTAAAACTGGATTCACAGGAGAGGTTCAAATCATAGAAAATTAGAATATCAGTCCTCTTGTACTTAAGCTGGCATTGTGCCTTTTGTATTAAATTCGGATGCAATTTCTCTGTTTCATCATCAATAAGAAGGTCCAAGGGATACAGTAAACCTGAGGTGAAGCATCGGAATCTAAAACTGGACTCACAGGAGAGGTTCAAATCATAGAAAGTTAGAGTGTCAGTCCTCTTGTCGGCATTGTGCCTTTTGTATTAAATTCGGATGCAATTTCTGTGTTTCATCGGCAATAAGAAGGTCCAAGGGATACAGTAAACCTGAAGTGAAGCGTCGGTGTCTAAAACTGGACTCACAGGAGAGGTTCAAATGATAGAAAGGTAGAGTGTCAGTGCTCTTGAACTTGAGACGGCATTGTGCCTTTTGTATTAAATTCGGATGCAATTTCTGTGCTTCATCGCCAATAAGAGGGTCCAAGGTATACAGTAAACCTGAAGTGAAGCGTCCGAATCTAAAACTGGACTCACAGGAGAGGTTCAAATCATAGAAAGTGAGAGTGTCAGTCCTCTTGTACTTAAGTCGGCATTGTACCTTTTAAATTCAATTCCGATGCAATTTCTGTGTTTCATCGCCAGTAAGAAGGTCCAAGGGATACATTAAACCTGAAGTGAAGCATTGGAATCTAAATCTCGTCTCACAGGAGAGGTTTAAATCATTGAAAGTTAGAGTGTCAGTCCTCTTGTACTTAAGTCGGCATTGTGCCTTTTGTATTAAATTCGGATGCAATTTCTGTGTTTCATCATCAATAAGAAGGTCCAACGGATACAGTAAACCTGAAGTGAAGCATTGGAATCTTAAACTAAACTCACAGCAGAGGCTCCAATCGTAGAATGATAGAGTGTCAGTCCTCTTGTACTTAAGTCGGCATTGTGCCTTTGTATTAAATTCGGATGCAATTTCTGCACTTCATCGTCAATAAGACGGTCCAAGGTATACACTAAACCTGAAGTGAAGCATCGGAAGCTAAAACTGGACTCACAGGAGAGGTTCAAATCATAGAAAGTTAGAGTGTCAGTCCTCTTGTACTTAAGTCGGCATAGTGCCTTTTGTATTAAATTAGGATGCAATTTCTGTGTTTCATCGTAAATAAGAAGGTCCAAGGGATACAGTAAACCTGAAATGAAGCATCGGAGTCTAAAACTATACTCACAGGAGTGGTTCAAATCATAGAAAGTTAGAGTGTCAGTCCTCTTGTACTTACGTCGGCATTGTGCCTTTTGTATCAAATTCGGTTGCAATTTCTGTGTTTCATCGTCAATAAGAATGTCCAAGGGATACAGTAAACCTGAAGTGAACCATCGGAATCTAAAACTGGACTCACAGGAGAGGTTTAAGTCATAGAAAGTGAGAGAGTCACTCCTCTTGTACTTAAGCCGGCATTGTGTCTTTTAAATTCAATTCCGATGCAAATTCTGTGTTTCATCGCCAATAAGAAGGTCCAAGGGATACATTAAACCTGAAGTGAAGCATCGGAATCTAAATCTGGACTCACAGGAGAGGTTTAAATCATTGAAAGTTAGAGTGTCAGTCCTCTTGTACTTAAGTCGGCATTGTGCCTTTTGTATTAAATTGGGATGCAATTTCTGTGTTTCATCATCAATAAGAAGGTCCAAGGGATACAGTAAACCTGAAGTGAAGCATTGGAATCTAAAACTGGACTCACAGCAGAGGCTCAAATCGTAGAATGATAGAGTGTCCGTCCTCTTGTACTTAAGTCGGCATTGTGCCTTTGTATTAAATTCGGATGCAATTTCTGCGCTTCATCGTCAATAAGACGGTCCAAGGTATACACTAAACCTGAAGTGAAGCATCGAAAGCTGAACTGGACTCACTGGAGAGGTTCATATCTAAGAAAGTTAGAGTGTCAGTCCTCTTGTACTTAAGTCGGCATAGTGCCTTTTGTACTAAATTAGGATGCAATTTCTGTGTTTCATCATCAATAAGAAGGTCCAAGGGATACAGTAAACCTGAAGTGAAGCATCGGAATCTAAAACTGGACTCACAGGTGAGGTTCAAATCATAGAAAGTTAGAGTGTCTGTCCTCTTGTCCTTAAGTCATCATTGTGGCTTTTTTATTTAATTCGGATGCAATTTCTGTGTTTCATCGTCAATAAGAAGGTCGAAGGGATACAGTAAACCTGAAGTGTAGCATCGGAATCTAAAACTGGACTCACAGGAGAGGTTCAAATCATAGAAAGTTAGAGTGTCAGTCCTCTTGTCCTTCAGTCGGCATTGTGCCTTTTGTATTAAATTCAGATGCAATTTCTGTGTTTCATCGTCAATGAGATGGTCCAAGGGATACAGTAAACCTGATGTGAAGCATCGGAATCTAAAACTGGACACACAGGAGAGGTTCAAATCATAGAAAGTTAGAGTGTAGAGTCCTCTTGTACTTAAGTCGGCATTGTGCCTTTTGTATTAAATTCAGATGCAATTTCTGTGTTTCATCGTTAATAAGAGGGTCCAATTTATACAGTAAACCTGAAGTGAAGCATCGGTACTTAAAACTGGACGCACAGGTGAGGTTCAAAACATAGAAAGTTAGAGTGTCAGTCCTCTTGTACTTAAGTCGGCTTTGTGCCTTTTGTATTACATTCGGATGCAATTTTTGTGTTTCATCATCAATAAGAAGGTCCAAGGGATACAGTAAACCTGAAGTGAAGCATTGGAATCTAAAACTGGACTCACAGCAGAGGTTCAAATCATAGAATGATAGTGTGTCACTCGTCTTGTACTTAAGTCGGCATTGTGCCTTTTGTATTAAATTCGGATGCAATTTCTGTGCTTCATCGTCAATAAGAAGGTCCAAGGTATACACTAAACCTGAAGTGAAGCATCGGAATCTAAAACTGGACTCACAGGAGAGGTTCAGATCATAGAAAGTTAGAGTGTCAGTCCTCTTGTACTTAAGTCGGCATTGTGCCTTTTGTATTAAATTTGGATGCAATTTCTGTGTTACATCGTCAATAAGAAGGTCCAAGGGATACAGTATACCTGAACTGAAGCATCGGAATCTAAAACTGGACTCACAGGAGAGGTTCAAATCATAGAAAGTTTAAGTGTCAGTCCTCTTGTACTTAAGTCGGCATTGTGCATTTTGTATTAAATTCGGATGGATATTCTGTGTTTCATCATCAATAAGAAGGTTCAAGGGATACAGGAAACCTGAAGTGAAGCATCAGAATCTAAAACTGGACTCACAGGAGAGGTTCAAATCGTAGAAAATTAGAGTATCAGTCCTCTTGTACTTAAGCCGGCATTGTGCCTTTTGTATTAAATTCGGATGCAATTTCTCTGTTTCATCATCAATAAGAAGGTCCAAGGGATACAGTAAACCTGAGGTGAAGCATCGGAATCTAAAACTGGACTCACAGGAGAGCTTCAAATCATAGATAGTTAGAGTGTCAGTCCTCTTGTCGGCATTGTGCCTTTTGTATTAAATTCGGATGCAATTTCTGTGTTTCATCGGCAATAAGAAGGTCCAAGGGATACAGTAAACCTGAAGTGAAGCATCTGTGTCTAAAACTGGACTCACAGGAGAGGTTCAAATGATAGAAAGTTAGAGTGTCAGTGCTCTTGAACTTGAGACGGCATTGTGCCTTTTGTATTAAATTCGGATGCAATTTCTGTGCTTCATCGCCAATAAGAAGGTCCAAGGTATACAGTAAACCTGAAGTGAAGCGTCCGAATCTAAAACTGGACTCACAGGAGAGGTTCAAATAATAGAAAGTGAGAGTGTCAGTCCTCTTGTACTTAAGTCGGCATTGTACCTTTCAAATTCAATTCCGATGCAATTTCTGTGTTTCATCGCCAATAAGAAGGTCCAAGGAATACATTAAACCTGAAGTGAAGCATCGGAATCTAAATCTGGTCTCACAGGAGAGGTTTAAATCATTGAAAGTTAGAGTGTCAGTCCTCCTGTACTTAAGTCGGCATTGTGCCTTTTGTATTAAATTCGGATGCAATTTCTGTGTTTCATCATCAATAAGAAGGTCCAACGGATACAGTAAACCTGAAGTGAAGCATTGGAATCTAAAACTGGACTCACAGCAGAGGCTCCAATCGTAGAATGATAGAGTGTCAGTCCTCTTGTACTTAAGTCGGCATTGTGCCTTTGTATTAAATTCGAATGCAATTTCTGCGCTTCATCGTCAATAAGACGGTCCAAGGTATACACTAAACCTGAAGTGAAGCATCGGAAGCTAAAACTGGACTCACAGGAGAGGTTCAAATCATAGAAAGTTAAAGTGTCAGTCCTCTTGTACTTAAGTCGGCATAGTGCCTTTTGTATTAAATTAGGATGCAATTTCTGTGTTTCATCGTAAATACGAAGGTCCAAGGGATACAATAAACCTGAAGTGCAGCATCGGAATCTAAAACTGGACTCACAGGTGAGGTTCAAATCATAGATAGTTCGAGTGTCAGTCCTCTTGTTCTTCAGACGACAATGTCCCTTTTGTAGTACATTCGGATGCAATTTCTGTGTTTCATCGTCAATAAGAATGTCCAAGGGATACAGTAAACCTGAAGTGAAGCATCGGTATCTAAAACTGGCCTCACAGGAGAGGTTCATATCATAGAAAGTTAGAGTGTCAGTCCTCTTGTACTTAAGTCGGCATTGTGCCTTTTGAATTATATTCGGATGCAATTTCTGTGTTTCATCATCAATAAGAAGGTCCAAGGGATACAGTAAACGTGAGGTGAAGCATCGGAATCTAAAACTGGTCTCACAGGAGAGGTTCAAAGCATAGAAAGTTAGAGTGTCAGTCCTCTCGTACTTAAGTCGACATTGTGCCTTTTGTATTAAATTCTTATACTAATTCTGTGTTTCATCGTCAATAAGAAGGTCCAAGGGATGCAGTAAACCTGAAGTGAAGCATCGGAATCCAAAACTGGACTCACAGGAGAGGTTCAAATCATAGAAAGTTAGAGTGTCAGTCCTCTTGTTCTTTAGTCGGCATTGTGCCTTTTGTATTAAATTCGGATGCAATTTCTGTGTTTCATCGTCAATTAGATAGTCCAAGGGATACTGTAAACCTGAAGTAAAGCATCGGAATCTAAAACTGGACTCACAGGAGAGGTTCAAATCATAGAAAGTTAGAGTGTCAGTCCTCTTGTACTTAAGTCGGCATTGTGCCTTTTGTATTAAATTCGGATGCAATGTCTGTGTTTCATCGTCAATAAGAAGGTCCAAGGGATACACTAAACCTGAAGTGAAGCATCGGAATCTAAAACTGGACTCACAGGAGAGGATCAAATCATAGAAAGTTAGAGTGTCTGTCCTCTTGTACTTAAGTCATTATTGTGGATTTTGTATTAAATTCGGATGCAAATTCTGTGTTTCATCGTCAATAAGAAGGTCCAAGGGATACAGTGAACCTGAAGTGAAGCATCGGAATCTAAAACTGGACTCACAGGGGAGGTTCAAATCATAGAAAGTTAGAGTGTCTGTCCTCTTGTACTTAAGTCATCATTGTGGCTTTTGTATTAAATTCGGATGCAATTTCTGTGTTTCATCGTCAATAAGAAGGTCCAAGGGATACAGTAAACCTGAAGTGAAGCATCGGAATCTAAAACTAAACTCACAGGAGAGGTTCAAATCATAGAAATTTAGAGTGTCAGTCCTCTTTTTCTTCAGTCGGCATTGTGCCTTTTTTACTAAATTTGGATGCAATTTCTGTGTTTCATCGTCAATAAGATAGTCCAAGGGAAACTGTAAACCTGAAGTGAAGCATCGGAATCTAAAACTGGACTCACAGGAGAGGTTCAAATCATAGAAATTTGGAGTGTCAGTCCTCTTGTACTTAAGTCGGCATTGTGCCTTTTGTATTAAATTCGGATGCAATTTCTGTGTTTCATCGTCAATAAGAACGTCCAAGGGATACACTAGACCTGAAGTGAAGCATCGGAATCTAAAACTGGACTCACAGGAGAGGTTCAAATCATAGAAAGTTAGATTGTCAGTCCTCTTGTACTTAAGTCGGCATTGTGCATTTTGTATTAAAATCGGATGGAAACTCTGTGTTTCATCATCAATAAGAAGGTCCAAGGGATACAGTAAACCTGAAGTGAAGCATCGGAATCTAAAACTGGACTCACAGGAGAGGTTCAAATCATAGAATATTACAGTATCAATCCCCTTGTACTTAAGCCGGCATTATGCCTTTTGTATTAAATTCGGATGCAATTTCTGTGTTTCATCATCAATAAGAAGGTCCAAGGGATACAGTAAACCTGAAGTGAAGCATCGGAATCGAAAACTGGACTCACAGGTGAGGTTCAAATCATAGATAGTTAGAGTGTCAGTCCTCTTGTTCTTCAGACGACATTGTGCCTTTTGTAGTACATTCGGATGCAATTTCTGTGTTTCATCGTCAATAAATATGTCCAAGGGATACAGTAAACCTGAAGTGAAACATCGGAATCTAAAACTGGACTCACAGGTGAGGTTCAAATCATTGAAAGTTAGAGTGACTGTCCTCTTGTACTTAAGTCATAATTGTGGCTTTGAATTAAATTCGGATGCAATATCTGTGTTCCATCGTCAATATGAAGGTCCAAGGGATACAATAAACCTGAAGTGAAGCAACGGAATCTAAAACTGGACTCACAGGTGTGGTTCAAATCATAGATAGTTCGAGTGTCAGTCCTCTTGTTCTTCAGACGACATTGTGCCTTTTGTAGTACATTCGGATGCAATTTCTGTGTTTCATCGTCAATAAGAATGTCCAAGGGATACACTAAACCTGAAGTGAAGCATCGGTATCTAAAACTGGCCTCACAGGAGAGGTTCAAATCATAGAAAATTAGAGTGTCAGTCCTCTTGTACTTAAGTCGGCATTGTGCCTTTTGAATTATATTCGGATGCAATTTCTGTGTTTCATCATCAATAAGAAGGTCCAAGGGATACAGTAAACGTGAGGTGAAGCATCGGAATCTAAAACTGGACTCACAGGAGAGGTTCAAAGCATAGAAAGTTAGAGTGTCAGTCCTCTCGTACTTAAGTCGACATTGTGCCTTTTGTATTAAATTCGTATACTAATTCTGTGTTTCATCGTCAATAAGAAGGTCAAAGGGATGCAGTAAACCTGAAGTGAAGCATCGGAATCCAAAACTGGACTCACAGGAGAGGTTCAAATCATAGAAAGTTAGAGTGTCAGTCCTCTTGTTCTTTAGTCGGCATTGTGCCTTTTGTATTAAATTCGGATGCAATTTCTGTGTTTCATCGTCAATTAGATAGTCCAAGGGATACTGTTAACCTGAAGTAAAGCATCGGAATCTAAAACTGGACTCACAGGAGAGGTTCAAATCATAGAAAGTTAGAGTGTCAGTCCTCTTGTACTTAAGTCGGCATTGTGCCTTTTGTATTAAATTCGGATGCAATGTCTGTGTTTCATCGTCAATAAGAAGGTCCAAGGGATACACTAAACCTGAAGTGAAGCATCGGAATCTAAAACTGGACTCACAGGAGAGGATGAAATCATAGAAAGTTAGAGTGTCTGTCCTCTTGTACTTAAGTCATTATTGTGGATTTTGTATTAAATTCGGATGCAAATTCTGTGTTTCATCGTCAATAAGAAGGTCCAAGGGATACAGTGAACCTGAAGTGAAGCATCGGAATCTAAAACTGGACTCACAGGTGAGGTTCAAATCATAGAAAGTTAGAGTGTCTGTCCTCTTGTACTTAATTCATCATTGTGGCTTTTGTATTAATTTCGGATGCAATTTCTGTGTTTCATCGTCAATAAGAAGGACCAAGGGATACAGTAAACCTGAAGTGAAGCATCGGAATCTAAAACTGGACTCACAGGAGAGGTTCAAATCATAGAAAGTTAGAGTGTCAGTCCTCTTGTTCTTCAGTCGGCATTGTGCCTTTTGTACTGAATTCGGATGCAATTTCTGTGTTTCATCGTCAATAAGATAGTCCAAGGGAAACTGTAAACCTGAAGTGAAGCATCGGAATCTAAAACTGGACTCACAGGAGAGGTTCAAATCATAGAAAGTTGGAGTGTCAGTCCTCTTGTACTTAAGTCGGCATTGTGCCTTTTGTATTAAATTCGGATGCAATTTCTGTGTTTCATCTTCAATAAGAACGTCCAAGGGATACACTAAACCTGAAGTGAAGCATCGGAATCTAAAACTGGACTCACAGGAGAGGTTCAAATCATAGAAAATTACAGTATCAGTCCCCTTGTACTTAAGCCGGCATTATGCATTTTGTATTAAATTCGGATGCAATTTCTGGGTTTCATCATCAATAAGAAGGTCCAAGGGATTCAGTAAACCTGACGTGAAGCATCGGAATCTAAAACTGGACTCACAGGTGAGGTTCAAATCATTGAAAGTTAGAGTGTCTGTCCTCTTGTACTTAAGTCATTATTGTGGCTTTGAATTAAATTCGGATGCAATATCTGAGTTCCATCGTCAATAAGAAGGTCCAAGGGATACAATAAACCTGAAGTGAAGCATCGGAATCGAAAACTGGACTCACAGGTGAGGTTCAAATCATAGATAGTTAGAGTGTCAGTCCTCTTGTTCTTCAGACGACATTGTGCCTTTTGTAGTACATTCGGATGCAATTTCTGTGTTTCATCGTCAATAAGAATGTCCAAGGGATACAGTAAACCTGAAGTGAAGCATCGGTATCTAAAACTGGCCTCGCAGGAGAGGTTCAAATCATAGAAAGTTAGAGTGTCAGTCCTCTTGTACTTAAGTCGGCATTGTGCCTTTTGTATTATATTCGGATGCAATTTCTGTGTTTCATCATCAATAAGAAGGTCCAAGGGATACAGTAAACGTGAGGTGAAGCATCGGAATCTAAAACTGGACTCACAGGAGAGGTTCAAAGCATAGAAAGTTACAGTGTCAGTCCTCTCGTACTTAAGTCGACATTGTGCCTTTTGTATTAAATTCGTATACTAATTCTGTGTTTCATCAACAACAAGAAGGTCCAAGGGATACAGTAAACCTGAAGTGAAGCATCGGAATCTAAAACTGGACTTACAAGAGAGGTTCAAATCATAGAAAATTAGAGTGTCCGTCATCTTGTACTTAAGTCGGCATTGTTCCTTTTGTATTAAATTCGGATGCAATTTCTGTGTTTCATCATCAATAAGAAGGTCCAAGGAATACAGTAAACCTGAAGTGAAGCAGCGGAATCTAAAACTGGACTCACAGGTGAGGTTCAAATCGTAGAAAGTTAGAGTGTCTGTCCTCTTGTACTTAAGTCATTATTGTGGATTTTGTATTAAATTCGGATGCAAATTCTGTGTTTCATCGAGAATATGAGGGTCCAAGGGAAACAGTAAACCTGAAGTGAAGCATCGGAACTTAAAACTGGACTCACAGGAGAGGATCAAATCATAGAAAGTTAGAGTGTCTGTCCTCTTGTACTTAAGTCATTATTGTGGATTTTGTATTAAATTCGGATGCAAATTCTGTGTTTCATCGAGAATATGAGGGTCCAAGGGATACACTAAACCTGAAGTGAAGCATCGGAATCTAAAACTGGACTCACAGGAGAGGATCAAATCATAGAAAGTTAGAGTGTCTGTCCTCTTGTACTTAAGTCATTATTGTGGATTTTGTATTAAATTCGGATGCAAATTCTGTGTTTCATCGAGACTATGAGGGTCCAAGGGAAACAGTAAACCTGAAGTGAAGCATCGGAACTTAAAACTGGACTCACAGGAGAGGATCAAATCATAGAAAGTTAGAGTGTCTGTCCTCTTGTACTTAAGTCATTATTGTGGATTTTGTATTAAATTCGGATGCAAATTCTGTGTTTCATCGAGAATATGAGGGTCCAAGGGAAACAGTAAACCTGAAGTGAAGCATCGGAACTTAAAACTGGACTCACAGGTGAGGTTCAAATCATAGAAAGTTAGAGTGTCAGTCCTCTTGTACTTAAGCCGGCATTGCGCCTTTTGTATTAAATTCGGTTGCAATTTCTGTGTCATCATCAATAAGAAGGTCCAAGGGATACAGTAAACCAGAAGTGAAGCATCGGAATCTAAAACTGGACTCACAGGTGAGGTTCAAATCATAGAAAGTTAGAGTGTCTGTCCTCTTGTACTTAAGTCATCATTGTGCCTTTTGTATTAAATTCGGATGCAATTTCTGTGTGTCATCGTCAATAAGATGGTCCAAGGGATACAGTAAACCTGAAGTGAAGCATCGGAATCTAAAACTGGACACACAGGTGATGTTCAAATCATAGAAAGTTAGAGTGTAGAGTCCTCTTGTACTTAAGTCGGCATTGTGCTTTTTGTATTAAATACGGATGCAATTTCTGTATTTCAATGAGAGTAAGAGGGTCCAAGGGAAACAGTAAACCTGAAGTGAAGCATCGGAACTTAAAACTGGACTCACAGGTGAGGTTCAAATCATAGAAAGTTAGAATGTCAGTTCCCTTGTACTTAAGTCGGCATTGTGCCTTTTGTATGAAATCCGGATGCAACTTCTGTGTTTCATCATCAATAAGAAGGTCTAAGGGATACAGTAAACCTGAAGTGAAGCATTGGAATCTAAAACTGGACTCACAGCAGAGGTTCAAATCATAGAATGATAGATTGTCAGTCCTCTTGTACTTAAGACGGCATTGTGCCTTTTGTATTAAATTCGGATGCAATTTCTGTGCTTCATCGTCAATAAAAAGGTCCAAGGTATACACTAAACCTGAAGTGAAGCATCGGATTCTGAAACTGGACTCACAGGAGAGCTTCAAATCATAGAAAGCTAGAGTCTCAGTCCTCTTGTACTTAAGTCGGCATTGTGCCTTTTGTATTAAATTCGGATGCAATTTCTGTGTTTCATCGTCAATAAGAAGGTCCTAGGAATACAGTAAACCTGAAGTGAAGCATCGGAATCTAAAAGTGGACTCACAGGAGAGGATCAAATCATAGAAAGTTAGAGTGTCGGTCCTCTTGTACTTAGGTCGGCATTGTGCATTTTGTATTAAATTCGGATGGAAATTCTATGTTTCATCATCAATTAGAAGCACCAAAGGATACAGTAAACCCAAAGTGAAGCATCGGAATCTAAAACTGGACTCACAGGAGAGGTTCAAATCACAGAAAATTAGAGTATCAGTCCTCTTGTACTTAAGCCGGCATTGCGCCTTTTGTATTAAATTCGGTTGCAATTTCTGTGTTTCATCATCAATAAGAAGGTCCAAGGGATACAGTAAACCAGAAGTGAAGCATCGGAATCTAAAACTGGACTCACAGGTGAGGTTCAAATCATAGAAAGTTAGAGTGTCTGTCCTCTTGTACATAAGTCATCATTGTGCCTTTTGTATTAAATTCGGATGCAATTTCTGTGTGTCATCGTCAATAAGATGGTCCAAGGGATACAGTAAACCTGAAATGAAGCATTGGAGTCTAAAACTGGACTCACAGGAGTGGTTCAAATCATAGAAAGTTAGAGTGTCAGTCCTCTTGTACTTACGTCGGCATTGTGCCTTTTGTATCATATTCGGTTGCAATTTCTGTGTTTCATCGTCAATAAGAATGTCCAAGGGATACAGTAAACCTGAAGAGAAGCATCGGAATCTAAAACTGGACTCACAGGAGAGGTTTAAGTCATAGAAAGTGAGAGAGTCACTCCTCTTGTACTTAAGCCGGCATTGTGTCTTTTAAATTCAATTCCGATGCAAATTCTGTGTTTCATCGCCAATAAAAAGGTCCAAGGGATACATTAAACCTGAAGTGAAGCATCGGAATCTAGATCTGGACTCACAGGAGAGGTTTAAATCATTGAAAGTTAGAGTGTCAGTCCTCTTGTACTTAAGTCGGCATTGTGCCTTTTGTATTAAATTGGGATGCAATTTCTGTGATTCATCATCAATAAGAAGGTCCAAGGGATACAGTAAACCTGAAGTGAAGCATTGGAATCTAAAACTGGACTCACAGCAGAGGCTCAAATCGTAGAATGATAGAGTGTCCGTCCTCTTGTACTTAAGTCGGCATTGTGCCTTTGTATTAAATTCGGATGCAATTTCTGCGCTTCATCGTCAATAAGACGGTCCAAGGTATACACTAAACCTGAAGTGAAGCATCGAAAGCTGAAACCGGACTCACTGGAGAGGTTCATATCTAAGAAAGTTAGAGTGTCAGTCCTCTTGTACTTAAGTCGGCATAGTGCCTTTTGTACTAAATTAGGATGCAATTTCTGTGTTTCATCATCAATAAGAAGGTCCAAGGGATACAGTAGACCTGAAGTGAAGCATCGGGATCTAAAACTGGACTCACAGGTGAGGTTCAAATCATAGAAAGTTAGAGTGTCTGTCCTCTTGTACTTAAGTCATTATTGTGGATTTTGTATTAAATTCGGATGCAAATTCTGTGTTTCATCGTCAATAAGAAGGTCCAAGGGATACAGTAAACCTGAAGTGAAGCATCGGAATCTAAAAGTGGACTCACAGGAGAGGTTCAAATCATAGAAAGCTAGAGTATCAGTCCTCTTGTACTTAAGTCGGCATTGTGCCTTTTGTATGAAATTCGGATGCAACTTCTGTGTTTCATCATCAATAAGAAGGTCTAAGGGATACAGTAAACCTGAAGTGAAGCATTGGAATCTAAAACTGGACTCACAGCAGAGGTTCAAATCATAGAATGATGGATTGTCAGTCATCTTGTACTTAAGACGGCATTGTGCCTTTTGTATTAAATTCGGATGCAATTTCTGTGCTTCATCGTCAATAAGAGGGTCCAAGGTATACACTAAACCTGAAGTGAAGCATCGGAATCTAAAACTGGACTCACAGGAGAGGTTCAAATCATAGAAAGCTAGAGTCTCAGTCCTCTTGTACTTAAGTCGGCATTGTGCCTTTTGTATTAAATTCGGATGCAATTTCTGTGCTTCATCGCCAATAAGAAGGTCCAGTTTAAACAGTAAACCTGAAGTGAAGCATCGGAATCTAAAACTGGACTCACAGGAGAGGTTCAGATCATAGAAAGTGAGAGTGTCAGTCCTCTTGTACTTACGTCGGCATTGTGCATTTTGAATTTAATTCCGATGCAATATCTGTGTTTCATCGTAAATAAGAAGGTCCAACGGATACATTAAACCTGAAGTGAAGCATCGGAATCTATATCTGGACTCACAGGAGAGGTTTAAATCTTAGATAGTTAGAGTGTCAGTCCTCTTGTTCTTCAGTCGGCATTGTACCTTTTGTAGTAAATTCGGATGGAATTTCTGTGTTTCATCGTCAATAAGAAGGTCCAAGGTATACACTAAACCTGAAGTGAAGCATCGGAATCTAAAACTGGACTCACAGGAGAGGTTCAAATCATAGAAAGTTAGAGTGTCAGTCCTCTTGTCGGCATTGTGCCTTTTGTATTAAATTCGGATGCAATTTCTGTGTTTCATCGTACATAAGAAGGTCTAAGGGATACAGTAAACCTGAAATGAAGCATCGGAGTCTAAAACTGGACTCACAGGAGTGATTCAAATCATAGAAAGTTAGAGTGTCAGTCCTCTTGTACTTACGTCGGCATTGTGCATTTTGTATTAAATTCGGATGGAAATTCTATGTTTCATCATCAATAAGAAGCTCCAAGGGATACAGTAAACCAGAAGTGTAGCATCGGAATCTAAAACTGGATTCACAGGAGAGGTTCAAATCATAGAAAATTAGAATATCAGTCCTCTTGTACTTAAGCTGGCATTGTGCCTTTTGTATTAAATTCGGATGCAATTTCTCTGTTTCATCATCAATAAGAAGGTCCAAGGGATACAGTAAACCTGAGGTGAAGCATCGGAATCTAAAACTGGACTCACAGGAGAGGTTCAAATCATAGAAAGTTAGAGTGTCAGTCCTCTTGTCGGCATTGTGCCTTTTGTATTAAATTCGGATGCAATTTCTGTGTTTCATCGGCAATAAGAAAGTCCAAGGGATACAGTAAACCTGAAGTGAAGCGTCGGTGTCTAAAACTGGACTCACAGGAGAGGTTCAAATGATAGAAAGTTAGAGTGTCAGTGCTCTTGAACTTGAGACGGCATTGTGCCTTTTGTATTAAATTCGGATGCAATTTCTGTGCTTCATCGCCAATAAGAGGGTCCAAGGTATACAGTAAACCTGAAGTGAAGCGTCCGAATCTAAAACTGGACTCACAGGAGAGGTTCAAATCATAGAAAGTGAGAGTGTCTGTCCTCTTGTACTTAAGTCGGCATTGTACCTTTTAAATTCAATTCCGATGCAATTTCTGTGTTTCATCGCCAATAAGAAGGTCCAAGGGATACATTAAACCTGAAGTGAAGCATTGGAATCTA
Organism: Schistocerca americana; assembly: GCF_021461395.2. Lineage (NCBI taxonomy): Eukaryota > Metazoa > Arthropoda > Insecta > Orthoptera > Acrididae > Schistocerca > Schistocerca americana. The sequence goes on from NC_060130.1 coordinate 76,901,245, forward strand.
AATCTGGTCTCACAGGAGAGGTTTAAATCATTGAAAGTTAGAGTGTCAGTCCTCTTGTACTTAAGTCGGCATTGTGCCTTTTGTATTAAATTCGGATGCAATTTCTGTGTTTCATCATCAATAAGAAGGTCCAACGGATACAGTAAACCTGAAGTGAAGCATTGGAATCTTAACCTAAATTCACAGCAGAGGCTCCAATCTTAGAATGATAGAGTGTCAGTCCTCTTGTACTTAAGTCGGCATTGTGCCTTTGTATTAAATTCGGATGCAATTTCTGCGCTTCATCGTCAATAAGACGGTCCAAGGTATACACTAAACCTGAAGTGAAGCATCGGAAGCTAAAACTGGACTCACAGGAGAGGTTCAAATCATAGAAAGTTAGAGTGTCAGTCCTCTTGTACTTAAGTCGGCATAGTGCCTTTTGTATTAAATTAGGATGCAATTTCTGTGTTTCATCGTAAATAAGAAGGTCCAAGGGATACAGTAAACCTGAAATGAAGCATCGGAGTCTAAAACTGGACTCACAGGAGTGGTTCAAATCATAGAAAGTTAGAGTGTCAGTCCTCTTGTACTTACGTCGGCATTGTGCCTTTTGTATCAAATTCGGTTGCAATTTCTGTGTTTCATCGTCAATAAGAATGTCCAAGGGATACAGTAAACCTGAAGTGAAGCATCGGAATCTAAAACTGGACTCACAGGAGAGGTTTAAGTCATAGAAAGTGAGAGAGTCACTCCTCTTGGTCTTAAGCCGGCATTGTGTCTTTTAAATTCAATTCCGATGCAAATTCTGTGTTTCATCGCCAATAAGAAGGTCCAAGGGATACATTAAACCTGAAGTGAAGCATCGGAATCTAAATCTGGACTCACAGGAGAGGTTTAAATCATTGAAAGTTAGAGTGTCAGTCCTCTTGTACTTAAGTCGGCATTGTGCCTTTTGTATTAAATTGGGATGCAATTTCTGCGCTTCATCGTCAATAAGACGGTCCAAGGTATACATTAAACCTGAAGTGAAGCATCGAAAGCTGAACCTGGACTCACTGGAGAGGTTCATATCTACGAAAGTTAGAGTGTCAGTCCTCTTGTACTTAAGTCGGCATAGTGCCTTTTGTACTAAATTAGGATGCAATTTCTGTGTTTCATCATCAATAAGAAGGTCCAAGGGATACAGTAAACCTGAAGTGTAGCATCGGAATCTAAAACTGGACTCACAGGTGAGGTTCAAATCATAGAAAGTTAGAGTGTCTGTCCTCTTGTACTTAAGTCATCATTGTGGCTTTTTTATTTAATTCGGAAGCAATTTCTGTGTTTCATCGTCAATAAGAAGGTCGAAGGGATACAGTAAACCTGAAGTGTAGCATCGGAATCTAAAACTGGACTCACAGGAGAGGTTCAAATCATAGAAAGTTAGAGTGTCAGTCCTCTTGTCCTTCAGTCGGCATTGTGCCTTTTGTATTAAATTCAGATGCAATTTCTGTGTTTCATCGTCAATGAGATGGTCCAAGGGATACAGTAAACCTGATGTGAAGCATCGGAATCTAAAACTGGACACACAGGAGAGGTTCAAATCATAGAAAGTTAGAGTGTAGAATCCTGTTGTACTTAAGTCGGCATTGTGCCTTTTGTATTAAATTCAGATGCAATTTCTGTGTTTCATCGTTAATAAGAGGGTCCAATTTATACAGTAAACCTGAAGTGAAGCATCGGTACTTAAAACTGGACGCACAGGTGAGGTTCAAAACATAGAAAGTTAGAGTGTCAGTCCTCTTGTACTTAAGTCGGCTTTGTGCCTTTTGTATTACATTCGGATGCAATTTTTGTGTTTCATCATCAATAAGAAGGTCCAAGGGATACAGTAAACCTGAAGTGAAGCATTGGAATCTAAAACTGGACTCACAGCAGAGGTTCAAATCATAGAATGATAGTGTGTCACTCGTCTTGTACTTAAGTCGGCATTGTGCCTTTTGTATTAAATTCGGATGCAATTTCTGTGCTTCATCGTCAATAAGAAGGTCCAAGGTATTCACTAAAGTTGAAGTGAAGCATCGGAATCTAAAACTGGACTCACAGGAGAGGTTCAGATCATAGAAAGTTAGAGTGTCAGTCCTCTTGTACTTAAGTCGGCATTGTGCCTTTTGTATTAAATTTGGATGCAATTTCTGTGTTACATCGTCAATAAGAAGGTCCAAGGGATACAGTAAACCTGAACTGAAGCATCGGAATCTAAAACTGGACTCACAGGAGAGGTTCAAATCATAGAAAGTTTAAGTGTCAGTCCTCTTGTACTTAAGTCGGCATTGTGCATTTTGTATTAAATTCGGATGGATATTCTGTGTTTCATCACCAATAAGAAGGTTCAAGGGATACAGGAAACCTGAAGTGAAGCATCAGAATCTAAAACTGGACTCACAGGAGAGGTTCAAATCATAGAAAATTTGAATATCAGTCCTCTTGTACTTAAGCCGGCATTGTGCCTTTTGTATTAAATTCGGATGCAATTTCTCTGTTTCATCATCAATAAGAAGGTCCAAGGGATACAGTAAACCTGAGGTGAAGCATCGGAATCTAAAACTGGACTCACAGGAGAGCTTCAAATCATAGATAGTTAGAGTGTCAGTCCTCTTGTCGTCATTGTGCCTTTTGTATTAAATTCGGATGCAATTTCTGTGTTTCATCGGCAATAAGAAGGTCCAAGGGATACAGTAAACCTGAAGTGAAGCATCGGTGTCTAAAACTGGACTCACAGGAGAGGTTCAAATGATAGAAAGTTAGAGTGTCAGTGCTCTTGAACTTGAGACGGCATTGTGCCTTTTGTATTAAATTCGGATGAAATTTCTGTGCTTCATCCCCAATAAGAAGGTCCAAGGTATACAGTAAACCTGAAGTGAAGCGTCCGAATCTAAAACTGGACTCACAGGTGAGGTTCAAATAATAGTAAGTGAGAGTGTCAGTCCTCTTGTACTTAAGTCGGCATTGTACCTTTCAAATTCAATTCCGATGCAATTTCTGTGTTTCATCGCCAATAAGAAGGTCCAAGGAATACATTAAACCTGAAGTGAAGCATCGGAATCTAAATCTGGTCTCACAGGAGAGGTTTAAATCATTGAAAGTTAGAGTGTCAGTCCTCCTGTACTTAAGTCGGCATTGTGCCTTTTGTATTAAATTCGGAATGCAATTTCTGTGTTTCATCATCAATAAGAAGGTCCAACGGATACAGTAAACCTGAAGTGAAGCATTGGAATCTAAAACTGGACTCACAGCAGAGGCTCCAATCGTAGAATGATAGAGTGTCAGTCCTCTTGTACTTAAGTCGGCATTGTGCCTTTGTATTAAATTCGAATGCAATTTCTGCGCTTCATCGTCAATAAGACGGTCCAAGGTATACACTAAACCTGAAGTGAAGCATCGGAAGCTAAAACTGGACTCACAGGAGAGGTTCAAATCATAGAAAGTTAAAGTGTCAGTCCTCTTGTACTTAAGTCGGCATAGTGCCTTTTGTATTAAATTAGGATGCAATTTCTGTGTTTCATCGTAAATAAGAAGGTCCAAGGGATACAGTAAACCTGAAATGAAGCATCGGAATTTAAAACTGGACTCACAAGAGTGGTTCAAATCATAGAAAGTTAGAGTGTCAGTCCTCTTGTACTTACGTCGGCATTGTGCCATTTGTATCAAATTCGGTTGCAATTTCTGTGTTTCATCGTCAATAAGAATGTCCAAGGGATACAGTAAACCTGAAGTGAAGCATCGGAAGCTAAAACTGGACTCACAGGAGAGGTTCAAATCATAGAAAGTTAAAGTGTCAGTCCTCTTGTACTTAAGTCGGCATAGTGCCTTTTGTATTAAATTAGGATGCAATTTCTGTGTTTCATCGTAAATAAGAAGGTCCAAGGGATACATTAAACCTGAAGTGAAGCATCGGAATCTAAATCTGGACTCACAGGAGAGGTTTAAATCATTGAAAGTTAGAGTGTCAGTCCTCTTGTACTTAAGTCGGCATTGTGCCTTTTGTATTAAATTGGGATGCAATTTCTGTGTTTCATCATCAATAAGAAGGTCCAAGGGATACAGTAAACCTGAAGTGAAGCATTGGAATCTAAAACTGGACTCACAGCAGAGGCTCAAATCGTAGAATGATAGAGTGTCCGTCCTCTTGTACTTAAGTCGGCATTGTGCCTTTGTATTAAATTCGGATGCAATTTCTGCGCTTCATCGTCAATAAGACGGTCCAAGGTATACACTAAACCTGAAGTGAAGCATCGAAAGCTGAAACTGGACTCACTGGAGACGTTCATATCTAAGAAAGTTAGAGTGTCAGTCCTCTTGTACTTAAGTCGGCATAGTGCCTTTTGTACTAAATTAGGATGCAATTTCTGTGTTTCATCATCAATAAGAAGGTCCAAGGGATACAGTAAACCTGAAGTGAAGCATCGGAATCTAAAACTGGACTCACAGGTGAGGTTCAAATCATAGAAAGTTAGAGTGTCTGTCCTCATGTACTTAAGTCATCATTGTGGCTTTTTTATTTAATTCGGATGCAATTTCTGTGTTTCATCGTCAATAAGAAGGTCGAAGGGATACAGTAAACCTGAAGTGTAGCATCGGAATCTAAAACTGGACTCACAGGAGAGGTTCAAATCATAGAAAGTTAGAGTGTCAGTCCTCTTGTCCTTCAGTCGGCATTGTGCCTTTTGTATTAAATTCAGATGCAATTTCTGTGTTTCATCGTCAATGAGATGGTCCAAGGGATACAGTAAACCTGATGTGAAGCATCGGAATCTAAAACTGGACACACAGGAGAGGTTCAAATCATAGAAAGTTAGAGTGTAGAGTCCTCTTGTACTTAAGTCGGCATTGTGCCTTTTGTATTAAATTCAGATGCAATTTCTGTGTTTCATCGTTAATAAGAGGGTCCAATTTATACCGTAAACCTGAAGTGAAGCATCGGTACTTAAAACTGGACGCACAGGTGAGGTTCAAAACATAGAAAGTTAGAGTGTCAGTCCTCTTGTACTTAAGTCGGCTTTGTGCCTTTTGTATTACATTCGGATGCAATTTTTGTGTTTCATCATCAATAAGAAGGTCCAAGGGATACAGTAAACCTGAAGTGAAGCATTGGAATCTAAAACTGGACTCACAGCAGAGGTTCAAATCATAGAATGATAGTGTGTCACTCGTCTTGTACTTAAGTCGGCATTGTGCCTTTTGTATTAAATTCGGATGCAATTTCTGTGCTTCATCGTCAATAAGAAGGTCCAAGGTATACACTAAACCTGAAGTGAAGCATCGGAATCTAAAACTGGACTCACAGGAGAGGTTCAGATCATAGAAAGTTAGAGTGTCAGTCCTCTTGTACTTAAGTCGGCATTGTGCCTTTTGTATTAAATTCGGATGCAATTTCTGTGTTTCATCATCAATAAGAAGGTCCAACGGATACAGTAAACCTGAAGTGAAGCATTGGAATCTAAAACTGGACTCACAGCAGAGGCTCCAATCGTAGAATGATAGAGTGTCAGTCCTCTTGTACTTAAGTCGGCATTGTGCCTTTGTATTAAATTCGAATGCAATTTTTGCGCTTCATCGTCAATAAGACGGTCCAAGGGATACACTAAACCTGAAGTGAAGCATCGGAAGCTAAAACTGGACTCACAGGAGAGGTTCAAATCATAGAAAGTTAAAGCGTCAGTCCTCTTGTACTTAAGTCGGCATAGTGCCTTTTGTATTAAATTAGGATGCAATTTCTGTGTTTCATCGTAAATAAGAAGGTCCAAGGGATACAGTAAACCTGAAATGAAGCATCGGAATTTAAAACTGGACTCACAGGAGTGGTTCAAATCATAGAAAGTTAGAGTGTCAGTCCTCTTGTACTTACGTCGGCATTGTGCCATTTGTATCAAATTCGGTTGCAATTTCTGTGTTTCATCGTCAATAAGAATGTCCAAGGGATACAGTAAACCTGAAGTGAAGCATCGGAATCTAAAACTGGACTCACAGGAGAGGTTTAAGTCATAGAAAGTGAGAGTGTCAGTCCTCTTGTACATAAGTCGGCATTGTGTCTTTTAAATTCAATTCCGATGCAAATTCTGTGTTTCATCGCCAATAAGAAGGTCCAAGGGATACATTAAACCTGAAGTGAAGCATCGGAATCTAAATCTGGACTCACAGGAGAGGTTTAAATCATTGAAAGTTAGAGTGCCAGTCCTCTTGTACTTAAGTCGGCATTGTGCCTTTTGTATTAAATTCGGATGCAATTTCTGTGTTTCATCATCAATAAGAAGGTCCAAGGGATACACTAAACCTGTAGTGAAGCATCGGAAGCTAAAACTGGACTCACTGGAGAGGTTCATATCTAAGAAAGTTAGAGTGTCAGTCCTCTTGTACTTAAGTCGGCATTGTGCCTTTTGTATTAAATTCGGATGCAATTTCTGTTTCATCATTAATAAGAAGGTCCAAGGGATACAGTAAACCTGAAGTGAAGCACCTGAATCTAAAACTGGACTCACAGGAGTGGTTCAATTCTTAGAAAGTTAGAGTGTCAGTCCTCTTGTCCTTCAGTCGGCATTGTGCCTTTTGTATTAAATTCAGATGCAATTTCTGTGTTTCATCGTCAATGAGATGGTCCAAGGGATACAGCAAACCTGATGTGAAGGATCGGAATCTAAAACTGGACACACAGGAGAGGTTCAAATCATAGAAATTTAGGGTGTAGAGTCCTCTTGTACTTAAGTCGGCATTGTGCCTTTTGTATTAAATTCAGATGCAATTTCTGTGTTTCATCGTTAATAAGAGGGTCCAAGTTATACAGTAAACCTGAAGTGAAGCATCGGAACTTAAAACTGGACGCACAGGTGAGGTTCAAAACATAGAAAGTTAGAGTGTCAGTCCTCTTGTACTTAAGTCGGCTTTGTGCCTTTTGTATTACATTCGGATGCAATTCTTGTGTTTCATCATCAATAAGAAGGTCCAAGGGATACAGTAAACCTGAAGTGAAGCATTGGAATCTAAAACTGGACTCACAGGAGAGGTTTAAATCATAGAAAATTAGAGTATCAGTCCTCTTGTACTTAAGCCGGTATTGTGCCTTTTGTATTAAATTCGGATGCAATTTCTGTGTTTCATCATCAATAAGAATGTCCAAGGGATACAGTAAACCTGAAGTGAAGCATCGGAATCTAAAACTGGACTCACAGGTGAGGTACACATCATAGAAAGTTATATTGTCTGCCCTCTTGTACGTAAGTCATCATTGTGGCTTCTGTATTAAATTCGGATGCAATTTCTGTGTTTCATCTTCATTAAGAAGGTCCAAGGGATACAGTAAACCTGAAGTGAAGCATCGGAATCTAAAACTGGACTCTCAGGAGAGGTTCAAATCATAGATATTTAGAGTGTCAGTCCTCCTGTTCTTCAGTCGGCATTGTTCCTTTTGTAGTAAATTCGGATGCAATTTCTGAGTATCATCGTCAATAAGATGGTCCAAGGGATACAGTAAACCTGAAGTGAAGCATCAGAATCTAAAACTGTACTCACAGGAGAGGTTTAAATCATAGAAAGTTAGAGTGTAGAGTCCTCTTGTACTTAAGTCGACATTGTGCCTTTTGTATTAAATTCGGATGCAATTTCTGTGTTTTTATCGTGAATAAGTGGGTCCAAGGGATACAGTAAACCTGAAGTGAAGTATCGGAACTTAAAACTGGACGTACTGGTGAGGATCAAATCATAGACAGTTAGAGTGTCAGTCCTCTTGTACTTAAGTCGGCATTATGCCTTTTGTATTAAATTAGGATGCAATTTCTGTGTTTCATCTTCAATAAGAAGGTCCAAGGGATACAGTAAACCTGAAGTGAAGCATTGGGATCTAAAACTGAACTCACAGCAGAGGTTCAAATCATAGAATGATAGAGTGTCAGTGCTCTTGTACTTAAGTCGGCATTGTGCCTTTTTTATTAAATTCTGATGCAATATCTGAGCTTCATCGTCAATAAGAAGGTCCAAGGTATACACTAAACCTGAAGTGAAGCTTCGGAATCTAAAACTGGACTCACAGGAGAGGTTCAAATCATAGAAAGTTAGAGTGTCAGTCCTCTTGTACTTAAGTCGGCATTGTGCCTTTTGTATTAAATTCGGATGCAAATTCTGTGTTTCATCAACAACAAGAAGGTCCAAGGGATACAGTAAACCTGAGGTGAAGCATCGGAATATAAAACTTTACTCACAGGAGAGGTTCAAAACATAGAAAATTAGAGTGTCAGTCCTCTTGTATTTAAGTCGGCATTGTGCCTTTTGTATTAAATTCCGATGCAATTTCTGTGTTTCATCATCAATAAGAAGGTCCAAGGGATACAGTAAATCTGAAGTGAAGCATCGGAATCTAAAACTTGACTCACAGGTGAGGTTCAAATCATAGAATGTTAGAGTGTTAGTCCTCTTGTACTTCAGTCATCATTGTGGCTTTTGTATTTAATTCAGATGCAATTTCTGTGTTTCATCGTCAATAAGAAGGTCGAAGGGATTCAGTAAATCTGAAGTGAAGCATCGGAATCTAAAACTGTACTCACAGGAGAGGTTCAAATCATAGAATGATAGAGTGTCAGTCCTCTTGTACTTAAGTCGGCATTGTGCCTTTTGTATCAAATTCGGATGCAATTTCTGTGTTTCATCATCAATAAGAAGGTCCAAGGGATACTGTAAACCTGAAGTGATGCATTGGAATCTAAAACTGGACTCACAGCAGAGGTTCAAATCATAGAATGATAGAGTGTCAGTCCTCTTGTACTTAAGTCGGCATTGTGCATTTTGTATTAAATTGGGATTCAATTTCTGTGCTTCATCGTCAATAAGAAGGTCCAAGGTATACACTAAACCTGAAGTGAAGCCTCGGATTCTAAAACTCGACTCACAGCAGAGGTTCAAAACATAGAAAGTTAGAGTGACAGTCCTCGTGTACTTGAGACGGCATTGTGCGTTTTGTATGAAATTCGGATGCAATTTCTGTGTTTCATCGTCAATAAGAAGGTCCAAGGGATACAGTAAACCTGAAGTGAAGCATCGGAATCTAAAACTGGACTCACACGGGGAAGTTCAAATCAAAGAATGTTAGAGTGTCAGTCCTGTTGTATTTAAGTCGGCATTGTGCATTTTGTATTAAATTCGGATGGAAATTCTGTGTTTCATCATCAATAAGAAGGTCCAAGGGATACAGTAAACCTAAAGTGAAGCATCGGAAACTAAAACTGGACTCACAGGAGAGGTTCAAATCAAAGAAAGTTAGAGTATCAGTCCTCTTGTACTTAAGCCGGCATTGTGCCTTTTGTATCAAATTCGGATGCAATTTCTGTGTTTCATCATCAATAAGAAGGTCCAAGGGCTACAGTAAACCTGAAGTGAAGCATCGGAATCTAAAACTGGACTCACAGGTGAGGTTCACATCATAGAAAGTTAGAGTGTCTGTTATCTTGTACTTAAGTCATCATTGTGGCTTTTGTATTAAATTCGGATGCAATTTCTGTGTTTCATCGTCAATAAGAAGGTCCAAGGGATACAGTAAACCTGAAGTGAAGCATCGCAATCTAAAACTGGAGTCACAGGAGAGGTTCAAAAAATAGAAAGTTAGAGTGACAGTCCTCTTGTACATGAGACGGCATTGTGCCTTTTGTATTAAATTCGGATGCAATTTCTGTGCTTCATCGCCAATAAGAAGGTCCAAGGTATACAGCAAACCTGAAGTGAAGCGTCGGAATCTAAAACTGTACTCACAGGAGAGGTTCAAATCATAGAAAGTGAGAGTGTCAGTCCTCTTGTACTTAAGTGGTCATTGTGCCTTTTGAATTTAATTCCGATGCAATTTCTGTGTTTCATCGTCAATAAGAAGGTCCAAGGGATACATTAAACCAGAAGTGAAGCATCGGAATCCAAAACTGGACCCACAGGAGAGGCTTAAATCATTGAAAGTTAGAGTGTCAGTCCTCTTGTACTTAAGTCGGCAAATTGCCTTTTTTATTAAATTCGGATGCCATTTCTGTGTTTCATCATCAATAAGAAGGTCCAAGGTATACACTAAACCTGAACTGAAGCATCGGAATATAAAACTGGACTCACAGGAGAGGTTCAAATAATAGAAAGTTAGAGTCTCAGTCCTCTTGTACTTAAGTCGGCATTGTGCCTTTTGTATTAAATTCGGATGCAAATTCTGTGTTTCATCAACAACAAGAAGGCCCAAGGGATACAGTAAACCTGAAGTGAAGCTTCGGAATCTAAAACTGGACTCACAGGAGAGGTTCAAATCATAGAAAATTAGAGTGTCAGTCCTCTTGTACTTAAGTCGGCATTGTGCCTTTTGTATTAAATTCGGATGCAATTTCTGTGTTTCATCGTCAATAAGAAGGTCGAAGGGATACAGTAATCCTGAAGTGAAGCATCGGAATCTAAAACTGGACTCACAGGAGAGGTTCAAGTCATAGAAAGTCAGAGTGTCTGTCCTGTTGTACTTAAGTCGGTATTGTGCCTATTGTATGAAATTCGGATGCAATTTCTGTGTTTCATCGTCAATAAGATGGTCCAAGGGATACAGTAAACCTGAAGTGAAGCATCGGAATCGAAAACTGGACTCACAGGAGAGGTTCAAATCATAGAAAGTTAGAGTGTCAGTCCTCTTGTACTTAAGTCTTCATTGTGCCTTTTGTATTAAATTCGGATGCAATTTCTGTGTATCATCATCAATAAGAAGGTCCAAGGGATACAGTAAACCTGAAGTGAAGCATTGGAAACTAAAACTGGACTCACAGCAGAGGCTCAAATCGTAGAATGATAGAGTGTCAGTCCTCTTGTACTTAAGTCGGCATTGTGCCTTTTGTATTACATTCGGATGCAATTTCAGTGCTTCATCGTCAATATGACGGTCGAAGGTATACACTAAACCTGAAGTGAAGCATGGGAATGTAAAACTGAACTCACAGGTGTGGTTCAAATCATAGGAAGTTAGAGTGTCAGTCCTCTTGTACTTAAGTCGGCATTGTGCCTTTTGTATCAAATTCGGATGCAATTTCTGTGTTTCATCGTCAATAAGAATGTCCAAGGGAGACAGTAAACCTGAAGTGAAGCATCGGAGTCTAAAACTGGACTCACAGGAGAGGTTCAAATCATAGAAAGTTAGAGTGTCAGTCCTCTTGGTCTTAAGTCGGCGTTGTGCCTTTTGTATTACATTCGGATGCAATTTCTGTGTTTCATCATCAATAAGAGGGTCCAAGGGATACAGTAAAATTGATGTGAACCATCGGAATCTAAAACTAGACTCACAGTAGAGGTTCAAATCATAGAAAGTTAGAGTGTCAGTCCTCTTGTACTTAAGTCGGCATTGTGCCTTTTGTATTAAATTCGGATGCCATTTCTGTGTTTCATCATCAGTAAGAAGGTCCAAGTAATACAGTAAACCTGAAGTGAAGCATTGGAATCTAAAACTGGACTCACAGCAGAGGCTCAAATCGTAGAATGATAGCGTGTCAGTCCTCTTGTACTTAAGTCGGCATTGTGCCTTTTGTATTAAATTCGGATGCAATTTCTGTGCTTCATCGACAATAAGTCGGTCCAAGGTATACACTAAACCTGAAGTGAAGCATCGGAAGCTAAAACTGGACTCACAGGAGAGGTTCAAATCATAGAAAGTGAGAGTGTCAGTCCTCTTGTACTTAAGTCGTCATTGTGCCTTTTGAATTTAATTCCGGTGCAATTTCTGAGTTTCATCATCAATAAGAAGGTCCAAGTAATACAGTAAACCTGAAGTGAAGCATCGGAATCTAAAACTGGACTCACAGGAGTGGTTCAAATCACAGGAAGTTAGAGTGTCAGTCCTCTTGTACTTAAGTCGGCATTGTGTCTTTTGTATCAAATTCGGATGCAATTTCTGTGTATCATAGTCAATAAGAATGTCCAAGGGATACAGTAAACCTGAAGTGAAGCATCGGAATCTAAAACTGGACTCACTGGAGGGGTTCAAATAATAGAAAGTTAGAGTGTCAGTCCTCTTGTACTTAAGTCGGCAATGTGCCTTTTTTATTAAATTCGGATGCCATTTCTGTGTTTCATCATCAATTAGAAGGTCCAAGGTATAAACTAAACCTGAACTGAAGCATCGGAATATAAAACTGGACTCACAGGAGAGGTTCAAATAATAGAAAGTCTGAGTCTCAGTCCTCTTGTACTTAAGTCGGCATTGTGCCTTTTGTATTAAATTCGGATGCAAATTCTGTGTTTCATCAACAACAAGAAGGTCCAAGGGATACAGTAAACCTGAAGTGAAGCATCGGAATCTAAAACTGGACTCACAGGAGAGGTTCAAATCATAGAAAATTAGAGTGTCAGTCCTCTTGTACTTAAGTCGGCATTGTGCCTTTTGTATTAAATTCGGATGCAATTTCTGTGTTTCATCGTCAATAAGAAGGTCGAAGGGATACAGTAATCCTGAAGTGAAGCATCGGAACCTAAAACTGGACTCACAGGAGCGGTTCAAGTCATAGAAAGTCAGAGTGTCTGTCCTGTTGTACTTAAGTCGGCATTGTGCCTATTGTATGAAATTCGGATGCAATTTCTGTGTTTCATCGTCAATAAGATGGTCCAAGGGATACAGTAAACCTGAAGTGAAGCATCGGAATCTAAAACTGGACTCACAGGAGAGGTTCAAATCATAGGAAGTTAGAGTGTCAGTCCTCTTGTGCTTCAGTCGGCTTTGTGCCTTTTTTATTAAATTCGGATGCAATTTCTGTGTTTCATCGTCAATAAGAAGGTCCAAGGGATACAGTAAACCTGAAGTGAAGCATCGGAATCGAAAACTGGACTCACAGGAGAGGTTCAAATCATAGAAAGTTAGAGTGTCAGTCCTCTTGTACTTAAGTCTTCATTGTGCCTTTTGTATTAAATTCGGATGCAATTTCTGTGTTTCATCATCAATAAGAAGGTCCAAGGGATACAGTAAACCTGAAGTGAAGCATTGGAAACTAAAACTGGACTCACAGCAGAGGCTCAAATCGTAGAATGATAGAGTGTCAGTCCTCTTGTACTTAAGTCGGCATTGTGCCTTTTGTATTACATTCGGATGCAATTTCAGTGCTTCATCGTCAATTTGACGGTCGAAGGTATACACTAAACCTGAAGTGAAGCATGGGAATGTAAAAGTGAACTCACAGGTGTGGTTCAAATCATAGGAAGTTAGAGTGTCAGTCCTCTTGTACTTAAGTCGGCATTGTGCCTTTTGTATCAAATTCGGATGCAATTTCTGTGTTTCATCGTCAATAAGAATGTCCAAGGGATACAGTAAACATGAAGTGAAGCATCGGAGTCTAAAACTGGACTCACAGGAGAGGTTCAAATCATAGAAAGTTAGAGTGTCAGTCCTCTTGGTCTTAAGTCGGCGTTGTGCCTTTTGTATTACATTCGGATGCAATTTCTGTGTTTCATCATCAATAAGAGGGTCCAAGGGATACAGTAAAATTGATGTGAACCATCGGAATCTAAAACTAGACTCACAGTAGAGGTTCAAATCATAGAAAGTTAGAGTGTCAATCCTCTTGTACTTAAGTCGGCAATGTGCCTTTTTTATTAAATTCGGATGCCATTTCTGTGTTTCATCATCAATAAGAAGGTCCAAGGTATACACTAAACCTGAACTGAAGCATCGGAATATAAAACTGGACTCACAGGTGAGGTTCAAATCATAGAAAGTTAGAGCGTCTGTCCTCTTGTACTTAAGTCATCATTGTGGCTTTAGTATTAAATTCGGATGCAATTTCTGTGTGTCATCGTCAATAAGAAGGTCCAAGGGATACAGTTAACCTGAAGTGAAGCATCGGAATCTAAAACTGGACTCACAGGAGAGGTTCAAATCATAGATAGTTAGAGTGTCAGGCCTCTTGTCCTTCAGTCGGCATTGTGCCTTTTGTAGTAATTTCGGATGCAATTTCTGTGTTTCATCGTCAATAAGATGGTCCAAGGGATGCAGTAATCATGAAGTGAAGCATCGGAATCTAAAACTGGACTCACAGGAGAGGTTCAAATCATAGAAAGTTAGAGTGTCAGTCCTCTTGTACTTAAGTCGGCATTGTGCCTTTTGTATTAAATTCGGATGCAAATTCTGTGTTTCATCAACAACAAGAAGGTCCAAGGGATACAGTAAACCTGAAGTGAAGCATCGGAATCTAAAACTGGACTCACAGGAGAGGTTCAAATCATAGAAAATTAGAGTGTCAGTCCTCTTGTACTTAAGTCAGCATTGTGCCTTTTGTATCAAATTCGGATGCAATTTCTGTGTTTCATCGTCAATAAGATTGTCCAAGGGATACAGTAAACCTGAAGTGAAGCATCGGAGTCTAAAACTGGACTCACAGGAGAGGTTCAAATCATAGAAAGTGAGAGTGTCAGTCCTCTTGTACTTAAGTCGTCATTGTGCCTTTTGAATTTAATTCCGATGCAATTTCTGTGTTTCATCGTCAATAAGAAGGTCCAAGGGATACATTAAACCAGAAGTGAAGCATCGGAATCCAAAACTGGACTCACAGGAGAGGCTTAAATCATTGAAAGTTAGAGTGTCAGTCCTCTTGTACTTCAGTCGGCATTGTGCCTTTTGTATTAAATTCGGATGCAATTTCTGTGTTTCATCATCAGTAAGAAGGTCCAAGTAATACAGTAAACCTGAAGTGAAGCATTGGAATCTAAAACTGGACTCACAGCAGAGGCTCAAATCGTAGAATGATAGAGTGTCAGTCCTCTTGTACTTAAGTCGGCATTGTGCCTTTTGTATTAAATTCGGATGCAATTTCTGTGTTTCATCATCAGTAAGAAGGTCCAAGTAATACAGTAAACCTGAAGTGAAGCAATGGAATCTAAAACTGGACTCACAGCAGAGGCTCAAATCGTAGAATGATAGAGTGTCAGTCCTCTTGTACTTAAGTCGGCATTGTGCCTTTTGTATCAAATTCGGATGCAATTTCTGTGCTTCATCGTCAATAAGTCGGTCCAAGGTATACACTAAACCTGAAGTGAAGCATCGGAAGCTACAACTGGACTCACAGGAGAGGTTCAAATCATAGAAAGTGAGAGTGTCAGTCCTCTTGTACTTAAGTCGTCATTGTGCCTTTTGAATTTAATTCCGATGCAATTTCTGTGTTCCATCATCAATAAGAAGGTCCAAGTAATACAGTAAACCTGAAGTGAAGCATCGGAATCTAAAACTGGACTCACTGGAGAGGTTCAAATAATAGAAAGTTAGAGTGTCAGTCCTCTTGTACTTAAGTCGGCAATGTGCCTTTTTTATTAAATTCGGATGCCATTTCTGTGTTTCATCATCAATAAGAAGGTCCAAGGTATACACTAAACCTGAACTGAAGCATCGGAATATAAAACTGGACTCACAGGAGAGGTTCAAATAATAGAAAGTTAGAGTCTCAGTCCTCTTGTACTTAAGTCGGCATTGTGCCTTTTGTATTAAATTCGGATGCAAATTCTGTGTTTCATCAACAACTAGAAGGTCCAAGGGATACAGTAAACCTGAAGTGAAGCATCGGAATCTAAAACTGGACTCACAGGAGAGGTTCAAATCATAGAAAATTAGAGTGTCAGTCCTCGGCATTGTGCCTTTTGTATTAAATTCGGATGCAATTTCTGTGTTTCATCGTCAATAAGAAGGTCGAAGGGATACAGTAATCCTGAAGTGAAGCATCGGAATCTAAAACTGGACTCACAGGAGAGGTTCAAGTCATAGAAAGTCAGAGTGTCTGTCCTGTTGTACTTAAGTCGGCATTGTGCCTATTGTATGAAATTCGGATGCAATTTCTGTGTTTCATCGTCAATAAGATGGTCAAGGGATACAGTAAACCTGAAGTGAAGCATCGGAATCTAAAACTGGACTCACAGGAGAGGTTCAAATCATAGGAAGTTAGAGTGTCAGTCCTCTTGTGCTTCAGTCGAATTTGTGCCTTTTTTATTAAATTCGGATGCAATTTCTGTGTTTCATCGTCAATAAGAAGGTCCAAGGGATACAGTAAACCTGAAGTGAATCATCGGAATCGAAAACTGGACTCACAGGAGAGGTTCAAATCATAGAAAGTTAGAGTGTCAGTCCTCTTGTACTTAAGTCTTCATTGTGCCTTTTGTATTAAATTCGGATGCAATTTCTGTGTTTCATCATCAATAAGAAGGTCCAAGGGATACAGTAAACCTGAAGTGAAGCATTGGAAACTAAAACTGGACTCACAGCAGAGGCTCAAATCGTAGAATGATGGAGTGTCAGTCCTCTTGTACTTAAGTCGGCATTGTGCCTTTTGTATTACATTCGGATGCAATTTCAGTGCTTCATCGTCAATATGACGGTCGAAGGTATACACTAAACCTGAAGTGAAGCATGGGAATGTAAAACTGAACTCACAGGTGTGGTACAAATCATAGGAAGTTAGAGTGTCAGTCCTCTTGTACTTAAGTCGGCATTGTGCCTTTTGTATCAAATTCGGATGCAATTTCTGTGTTTCATCGTCAATAAGAATGTCCAAGGGATACAGTAAACCTGAAGTGAAGCATCGGAGTCTAAAACTGGACTCACAGGAGAGGTTCAAATCATAGAAAGTTAGAGTGTCAGTCCTCTTGGTCTTAAGTCGGCGTTGTGCCTTTTGTATTACATTCGGATGCAATTTTTGTGTTTCATCATCAATAAGAGGGTCCAAGGGATACAGTAAAATTGATGTGAACCATCGGAATCTAAAACTAGACTCACAGTAGGTGTTCAAATCATAGAAAGTTAGAGTGTCAGTCCTCTTGTACTTAAGTCGGCATTGTGCCTTTTGTATTAAATTCGGATGCCATTTCTGTGTTTCATCATCAGTAAGAAGGTCCAAGTAATACAGTAAACCTGAAGTGAAGCATTGGAATCTAAAACTGGACTCACAGCAGAGGCTCAAATCGTAGAATGATAGAGTGTCAGTCCTCTTGTACTTAAGTCGGCATTGTGCCTTTTGTATTAAATTCGGATGCAATTTCTGTGCTTCATCGTCAATAAGTCGGTCCAAGGTATACACTAAACCTGAAGTGAAGCATCGGAAGCTAAAACTGGACTCACAGGAGAGGTTCAAATCATAGAAAGTAAGAGTGTCAGTCCTCTTGTACTTAAGTCGTCATTGTGCCTTTTGAATTTAATTCCGGTGCAATTTCTGAGTTTCATCATCAATAAGAAGGTCCAAGTAATACAGTAAACCTGAAGTGAAGCATCGGAATCTAAAACTGGACTCACAGGAGTGGTTCAAATCACAGGAAGTTAGAGTGTCAGTCCTCTTGTACTTAAGTCGGCATTGTGTCTTTTGTATCAAATTCGGATGCAATTTCTGTGTATCATAGTCAATAAGAATGTCCAAGGGATACAGTAAACCTGAAGTGAAGCATCGGAATCTAAAACTGGACTCACTGGAGAGGTTCAAATAATAGAAAGTTAGAGTGTCAGTCCTCTTGTACTTAAGTCGGCAATGTGCCTTTTTTTATTAAATTCGGATGCCATTTCTGTGTTTCATCATCAATAAGAAGGTCCAAGGTATACACTAAACCTGAACTGAAGCATCGGAATATAAAACTAGACTCACAGGAGAGGTTCAAATAATAGAAAGTTAGAGTCTCAGTCCTCTTGTACTTAAGCCGGCATTGTGCCTTTTGTATTAAATTCGGATGCAAATTCTGTGTTTCATCAACAACAAGAAGGTCCAAGGGATACAGTAAACCTGAAGTGAAGCATCGGAATCTAAAACTGGACTCACAGGAGAGGTTCAAATCATAGAAAATTAGAGTGTCAGTCCTCTTGTACTTAAGTCGGCATTGTGCCTTTTGTATTAAATTCGGATGCAATTTCTGTGTTTCATCGTCAATAAGAAGGTCGAAGGGATACAGTAATCCTGAAGTGAAGCATCGGAATCTAAAACTGGACTCACAGGAGAGGTTCAAATCATAGGAAGTTAGAGTGTCAGTCCTCTTGTGCTTCAGTCGGCTTTGTGCCTTTTTTATTAAATTCGGATGCAATTTCTGTGTTTCATCGTCAATAAGAAGGTCCAAGGGATACAGTAAACCTGAAGTGAAGCATCGGAATCGAAAACTGGACTCACAGGAGAGGTTCAAATCATAGAAAGTTAGAGTGTCAGTCCTCTTGTACTTAAGTCTTCATTGTGCCTTTTGTATTAAATTCGGATGCAATTTCTGTGTTTCATCATCAATAAGAAGGTCCAAGGGATACAGTAAACCTGAAGTGAAGCATTGGAAACTAAAACTGGACTCACAGCAGAGGCTCAAATCGTAGAATGATAGAGTGTCAGTCCTCTTGTACTTAAGTCGGCATTGTGCCTTTTGTATTACATTCGGATGCAATTTCAGTGCTTCATCGTCAATATGACGGTCGAAGGTATACACTAAACCTGAAGTGAAGCATGGGAATGTAAAACTGAACTCACAGGTGTGGTTCAAATCATAGGAAGTTAGAGTGTCAGTCCTCTTGTACTTAAGTCGGCATTGTGCCTTTTGTATCAAATTCGGATGCAATTTCTGTGTTTCATCGTCAATAAGAATGTCCAAGGGATACAGTAAACCTGAAGTGAAGCATCGGAGTCTAAAACTGGACTCACAGGAGAGGTTCAAATCATAGAAAGTTAGAGTGTCAGTCCTCTTGGTCTTAAGTCGGCGTTGTGCCTTTTGTATTACATTCGGATGCAATTTCTGTGTTTCATCATCAATAAGAGGGTCCAAGGGATACAGTAAAATTGATGTGAACCATCGGAATCTAAAACTAGACTCACAGTAGAGGTTCAAATCATAGAAAGTTAGAGTGTCAGTCCTCTTGTACTTAAGTCGGCAATGTGCCTTTTTTATTAAATTCGGATGCCATTTCTGTGTTTCATCATCAATAAGAAGGTCCAAGGTATACACTAAACCTGAACTGAAGCATCGGAATATAAAACTGGACTCACAGGTGAGGTTCAAATCATAGAAAGTTAGAGTGTAGAGTCCTCTTGTACTTAAGTCGGCATTGTGCCTTTTGTATTAAATTCAGATGCAATTTCTGTGTGTCATCGTCAATAAGAAGGTCCAAGGGATACAGTTAACCTGAAGTGAAGCATCGGAATCTAAAACTGGACTCACAGGAGAGGTTCAAATCATAGATAGTTAGAGTGTAAGGCCTCTTGTTCTTCAGTCGGCATTGTGCCTTTTGTAGTAATTTCGGATGCAATTTCTGTGTTTCATCGTCAATAAGATGGTCCAAGGGATGCAGTAATCCTGAAGTGAAGCATCGGAATCTAAACCTGGACTCACAGGAGAGGTTCAAATCATAGAAAGTTAGAGTGTCAGTCCTCTTGTACTTAAGTCGGCATTGTGCCTTTTGTATTAAATTCGGATGCAAATTCTGTGTTTCATCAACAACAAGAAGGTCCAAGGGATACAGTAAACCTGAAGTGAAGCATCGGAATCTAAAACTGGACTCACAAGAGAGGTTCAAATCATAGAAAATTAGAGTGTCAGTCCTCTTGTACTTAAGTCAGCATTGTGCCTTTTGTATCAAATTCGGATGCAATTTCTGTGTTTCATCGTCAATAAGATTGTCCAAGGGATACAGTAAACCTGAAGTGAAGCATCGGAGTCTAAAACTGGACTCACAGGAGAGGTTCAAATCATAGAAAGTTAGAGTGTCAGTCCTCTTGGTCTTAAGTCGGCGTTGTGCCTTTTGTATTATATTCGGATGCAATTTCTGTGTTTCATCATCAATAAGAGGGTCCAAGTTATACAGTAAACCTGAAGTGAAGCATCGGAACTTAAAACTGGACGCACAGGTGAGGTTCAAAACATAGAAAGTTAGAGTGTCAGTCCTCTTGTAGTTAAGTCGGCTTTG
Source organism: Schistocerca americana (assembly GCF_021461395.2). Lineage (NCBI taxonomy): Eukaryota > Metazoa > Arthropoda > Insecta > Orthoptera > Acrididae > Schistocerca > Schistocerca americana. The sequence continues at coordinate 76,921,136 of NC_060130.1, forward strand.
TGCCTTTTGTATTACATTCGAATGCAATTTTTGTGTTTCATCATCAATAAGAAGGTCCAAGGGATACAGTAAACCTGAAGTGAAGCATTGGAACCTAAAACTGGACGCACAGGAGAGGTTCAAATCATAGAAAGTTAGAGTGTCAGTCCTCTTGTACTTAAGTCTTCATTGTGCCTTTTGTATTAAATTCAGATGCAATTTCTGTGTTTCATCGTCAATGAGATGGTCCAAGGGATACAGTAAACCTGATGTGAAGCATCGGAATCTAAAACTGGACACACAGGAGAGGTTCAAATCATAGAAAGTTAGAGTGTAGAGTCCTCTTGTACTTAAGTCGGCATTGTGCCTTTTGTATTAAATTCGGATGCAATTTCTGTGTTTCATCGTCAATAAGAAGGTCCAAGGTATACAGTAAACCTGAAGTGAAGCATCGGAATCTAAAACTGGACACACAGGAGAGGTTCAAATCATAGAAAGTTTAAGTGTCAGTCCTCTTGTACTTAAGTCGGCATTGTGCATTTTGTATTAAATTCGGATGGATATTCTGTGTTTCATCATCAATAAGAAGGTTCAAGGGATACAGGAAACCTGAAGTGAAGCATCAGAATCTAAAACTGGACTCACAGGAGAGGTTCAAATCATAGAAAATTAGAGTATCAGTCCTCTTGTACTTAAGCCGGTATTGTGCCTTTTGTATTAAATTCGGATGCAATTTCTGTGTTTCATCATCAATAAGAATGTCCAAGGGATACAGTAAACCTGAAGTGAAGCATCGGAATCTAAAACTGGACGCACAGGTGAGGTTCACATCATAGAAAGTTATGTTGTCTGCCCTCTTGTACGTAAGTCATCATTGTGGCTTTTGTATTAAATTCGGACGCAATTTCTGTGTTTCATCTTCATTAAGAAGGTCCAAGGGATACAGTAAACCTGAAGTGAAGCATCGGAATCTAAAATTGGACTCACAGGAAAGATTCAAATCATAGATAGTTAGAGTGTCAGTCCTCTTGTTCTTCAGTCGGCATTGTTCCTTTTGTAGTAAATTCGGATGCAATTTCTGAGTATCATCGTCAATAAGAAGGTCCAAGGGATACAGTAAACCTGAAGTGAAGCGTCGCAATCTAAAACTGGAGTCACAGGAGAGGTTCAAAAAATAGAATGATAGAGTGTCAGTCCTCTTGTACTTAAGTCGGCATTGTGCATTTTGTATTAAATTCGGATTCAATTTCTGTGCTTCATCGTCAATAAGAAGGTCCAAGGTATACACTAAACCTGAAGTGAAGCATCGGAATCTAAAACTCGACTCACAGCAGTAGTTCAAAGCATAGAAAGTTAGAGTGACAGTCCTCGTGTACTTGAGACGGCATTGTGCGTTTTGTATGAAATTCGGATGCAATTTCTGTGTTTCATCGTCAATAAGAAGGTCCAAGGGATACAGTAAACCTGAAGTGAAGCATCGGAATCTAAAACTGGACTCACAGGAGAGGTTCAAATCATAGAAAGTTAGAGTGTCTGTTATCTTGTACTTAAGTCATCATTGTGGCTTTTGTATTAAATTCGGATGCAATTTCTGTGTTTCATCGTCAATAAGAAGGTCCAAGGGATACAGTAAACCTGAAGTGAAGCATCGCAATCTAAAACTGGAGTCACAGGAGAGGTTCAAAAAATAGAAAGTTAGAGTGACAGTCCTCTTGTACATGAGACGGCATTGTGCCTTTTGTATTAAATTCGGATGCAATTTCTGTGCTTCATCGCCAATAAGAAGGTCCAAGGTATACAGCAAACCTGAAGTGAAGCGTCGGAATCTAAAACTGTACTCACAGGAGAGGTTCAAATCATAGAAAGTGAGAGTGTCAGTCCTCTTGTACTTAAGTCGTCATTGTGCCTTTTGAATTTAATTCCGATGCAATTTCTGTGTTTCATCGTCAATAAGAAGGTCCAAGGGATACATTAAACCAGAAGTGAAGCATCGGAATCCAAAACTGGACTCACAGGAGAGGCTTAAATCATTGAAAGTTAGAGTGTCAGTCCTCTTGTACTTAAGTCGGCATTGTGCCTTTTGTATTAAATTCGGATGCAATTTCTGTGTTTCATCATCAGTAAGAGGGTCCAAGTAATACAGTAAACCTGAAGTGAAGCATTGGAATCTAAAACTGGACTCACAGCAGAGGCTCAAATCGTAGAATGATAGAGTGTCAGTCCTCTTGTACTTAAGTCGGCATTGTGCCTTTTGTATTAAATTCGGATGCAATTTCTGTGCTTCATCGTCAATACGTCGGTCCAAGGTATACACTAAACCTGAAGTGAAGCATCGGAAGCTAAAACTGGACTCACAGGAGAGGTTCAAATCATAGAAAGTGAGAGTGTCAGTCCTCTTGTACTTAAGTCGTCATTGTGCCTTTTGAATTTAATTCCGATGCAATTTCTGTGTTTCATCATCAATAAGAAGGTCCAAGTAATACAGTAAACCTGAAGTGAAGCATCGGAATCTAAAACTGGACTCACAGGAGTGGTTCAAACCACAGGAAGTTAGAGTGTCAGTCCTCTTGTACTTAAGTCGGCATTGTGTCTTTTGTATCAAATTCGGATGCAATTTCTGTGTATCATAGTCAATAAGAATGTCCAAGGGATACAGTAAACCTGAAGTGAAGCATCGGAATCTAAAACTGGACTCACTGGAGAGGTTCAAATTATAGAAAGTTAGAGTGTCAGTCCTCTTGTACTTAAGTCGGCAATGTGCCTTTTTTATTAAATTCGGATGCAAATTCTGTGTTTCATCAACAACAAGAAGGTCCAAGGGATACAGTAAACCTGAGGTGAAGCATCGGAATATAAAACTTTACTCACAGGAGAGGTTCAAAACATAGAAAATTAGAGTGTCAGTCTTCTTGTATTTAAGTCGGCATTGTGCCTTTTGTAATAAATTCCGATGCAATTTCTGTGTTTCATCATCAATAAGTAGGTCCAAGGGATACAGTAAACCTGAAGTGAAGCATCGGAATCTAAAACTGGACTCACAGGTGAGGTTCAAATCATAGAATGTTAGAGTGTTAGTCCTCTTGTACTTAAGTCATCATTGTGGCTTTTGTATTTAATTCAGATGCAATTTCTGTGTTTCATCGTCAATAAGAAGGTCGAAGGGATTCAGTAAATCTGAAGTGAAGCATCGGAATCTAAAACTGTACTCACAGGAGAGGTTCAAATCATAGAAAGTTAGAGTGTAGAGTCCTCTTGTACTTAAGTCGACATTGTGCCTTTTGTATTAAATTCGAATGCAATTTCTGTGTTTCATCGTGAATAAGAGGGTCCTAGGGATACAGTGAACCATAACTGAAACATCGGAAATTAAAACTGGACGCACAGTTGAGGTTCAAATCATAGAATGATAGAGTGTCAGTCCTCTTGTACTTAAGTCGGCATTGTGCCTTTTGTATCAAATTCGGATGCAGTTTCTGTGTTTCATCATCAATAAGAAACTCCAAGGGATACTGTAAACCTGAAGTGATGCATTGGAATCTAAAACTGGACTCACAGCCGAGGTTCAAATCATAGAATAATAGAGTGTCAGTCCTCTGGTACTTAAGTCGGCATTGTGCATTTTGTATTAAATTCGGATTCAATTTCTGTGCTTCATCGTCAACAAGAAGGTCCAAGGTATACACTAAACCTGAAGTGAAGCATCGGAATCTAAAACTCGACTCACAGCAGAGGTTCAAAACATAGAAAGTTAGAGTGACAGTCCTCGTGTACTTGAGACGGCATTGTGCGTTTTGTATGAAATTCGGATGCAATTTCTGTGTTTCATCGTCAATAAGAAGGTCCAAGGGGTACAGTAAACCTGAAGTGAAGCATCGGAATCTAAAACTGGACTCACACGGGGAAGTTCAAATCAAAGAATGTTAGAGTGTCAGTCCTGTTGTATTTAAGTCGGCATTGTGCATTTTGTATTAAATTCGGATGGAAATTCTGTGTTTCATCATCAATAAGAAGGTCCAAGGGATACAGTAAACCTGAAGTGAAGCATCGGAAACTAAAACTGGACTCACAGGAGAGGTTCAAATCATAGAAAGTTAGAGTATCAGTCCTCTTGTACTTAAGCCGGCATTGTGCCTTTTGTATTAAATTGGGATGCAATTTCTGTGTTTCATCATCAATAAGAAGGTCCAAGGGCTACAGTAAACCTGAAGTGAAGCATCGGAATCTAAAACTGGATTCACAGGTGAGGTTCAAATCATAGAAAGTTAGAGTGTCTGTTATCTTGTACTTAAGTCATCATTGTGGCTTTTGTATTAAATTCGGATGCAATTTCTGTGTTTCATCGTCAATAAGAAGGTCCAAGGGATACAGTAAACCTGAAGTGAAGCATCGCAATCTAAAACTGGAGTCACAGGAGAGGTTCAAAAAATAGAAAGTTAGAGTGACAGTCCTCTTGAACATGAGACGGCATTGTGCCTTTTGTATTAAATTCGGATGCAATTTCTGTGATTCATCGCCAATAAGAAGGTCCAAGGGCTACAGTAAACCTGAAGTGAAGCATCGGAATCTAAAACTGGACTCACAGGTGAGGTTCAAATCATATAAAGTGAGAGTGTCAGTCCTCTTGTACTTAAGTCGTCATTGTGCCTTTTGAATTTAATTCCGATGCAATTTCTGTGTTTCATCGTCAATAAGAAGGTCCAAGGGATACATTAAACCAGAAGTGAAGCATCGGAATCCAAAACTGGACTCACAGGAGAGGCTTAAATCATTGAAAGTTAGAGTGTCAGTCCTCTTGTACTTAAGTCGGCATTGTGCCTTTTGTATTAAATTCGGATGCAATATCTGTGTTTCATCATCAGTAAGAAGGTCCAAGTAATGCAGTAAACCTGAAGTGAAGCATTGGAATCTAAAACTGGACTCACAGCAGAGGCTCAAATCGTAGAATTATAGAGTGTCAGTCCTCTTGTACTTAAGTCGGCATTGTGCCTGTTGTATTAAATTCGGATGCAATTTCTGTGCTTCATCGTCAATAAGTCGGTCCAAGGTATACACTAAACCTGAAGTGAAGCATCGGAAGCTAAAACTGGACTCACAGGAGAGGTTCAAATCATAGAAAGTGAGAGTGTCAGTCCTCTTGTACTTAAGACGTCATTGTGCCTTTTGAATTTAATTCCGATGCAATTTCTGTGTTTCATCATCAATAAGAAGGTCCAAGTAATACAGTAAACCTGAAGTGAAGCATCGGAATCTAAAACTGGACTCACAGGAGTGGTTCAAATCACCGGAAGTTAGAGTGTCAGTCCTCTTGTACTTAAGTCGGCATTGTGTCTTTTGTATCAAATTCGGATGCAATTTCTGTGTATCATTGTCAATAAGAATGTCCAAGGGATACAGTAAACCTGAAGTGCAGCATCGGAATCTAAAACTGGACTCACTGGAGAGGTTCAAATAATAGAAAGTTAGAGTGTCAGTCCTCTTGTACTTAAGTCGGCAATGTGCCTTTTGTATTAAATTCGGATGCCATTTCTGTGTTTCATCATCAATAAGAAGGTCCAAGGTATACACTAAACCTGAACTGAAGCATCGGAATCTAAAACTGGACTCACAGGAGAGGTTCAAATAATAGAAAGTTAGAGTCTCAGTCCTCTTGTACTTAAGTCGGCATTGTGCCTTTTGTATTAAATTCGGATGCCAATTCTGTGTTTCATCAACAACAAGAAGGTCCAAGGGATACAGTAAACCTGAAGTGAAGCATCGGAATCTAAAACTGGACTCACAGGAGAGGTTCAAATCATAGAAAATTAGAGTGTCAGTCCTCTTGTACTTAAGTCGGCATTGTGCCTTTTGTATTAAATTTGGATGCAATTTCTGTGTTTCATCGTCAATAAGAAGGTCGAAGGGATACAGTAATCCTGAAGTGAAGCATCGGAATCTAAAACTGGACTCACAGGAGAGGTTCAAGTCATAGAAAGTCAGAGTGTCTGTCCTGTTGTACTTATCTCGGCATTGTGCCTATTGTATGAAATTCGGATGCAATTTCTATGTTTCATCGTCAATAAGATGGTGCAAGGGATACAGTAAACCTGAAGTGAAGCATCGGAATCTAAAACTGGACTCACAGGAGAGGTTCAAATCATAGGAAGTTAGAGTGTCAGTCCTCTTGTGCTTCAGTCGGCTTTTTGTGATTTTTTTATTAAATTCGGATGCAATTTCTGTGTTTCATCGTCAATAAGAAGGTCCAAGGGATACAGTAAACCTGAAGTGAAGCATCGGAATCTAAAACTGGACTCACAGGAGAGGTTCAAATCATAGGAAGTTAGAGTGTCAGTCCTCTTGTACTTAAGTCGGCATTGTGCCTTTTGTATCAAATTCGGATGCAATTTCTGTGTTTCATCGTCAATAAGAATGTCCAAGGGATACAGTAAACCTGAAGTGAAGCATCGGAGTCTAAAACTGGACTCACAGGAGAGGTTCAAATCATAGAAAGTTAGAGTGTCAGTCCTCTTGGTCTTAAGTCGGCGTTGTGCCTTTTGTATTATATTCGGATGCAATTTCTGTGTTTCATCAACAATAAGAGGGTCCAAGGGATACAGTAAAGTTGATGTGAAGCATCGTAATCTAAAACTAGACTCACAGTAGAGGTTCAAATCATAGAAAGTTAGAGTGTCAGTCCTCTTGTACTTAAGTCGGCAATGTGCCTTTTTTATTAAATTCGGATGCCATTTCTGTGTTTCATCATCAATAAGAAGGTCCAAGGTATACACTAAACCTGAACTGAAGCATCGGAATATAAAACTGGACTCACAGGTGAGGCTCAAATCATAGAAAGTTAGAGTGTCTGTCCTCTTGTACTTAAGTCATCATTGTGGCTTTAATATAAAATTCGGATGCAATTTCTGTGTGTCATCGTCAATAAGAAGGTCCAAGGGATACAGTAAACCTGAAGTGAAGCATCGGAATCTAAAACTAGACTCACAGGAGAGGTACAAATCATAGAAAGTTAGAGTGTCAGTCCTCTTGTACTTAAGTCGGCATTGTGCCTTTTGTATTAAATTCGGATGCAAATTCTGTGTTTCATCAACAACAAGAAGGTCCAAGGGATACAGTAAACCTGAAGTGAGGCATCGGAGTCTAAAACTGGACTCACAGGTGAGGTTCAAATCATAGAAAGTTAGAGTGTCAGTCCTCTTGGTCTTAAGTCGGCGTTGTGCCTTTTGTATTATATTCGGATGCAATTTCTGTGTTTCATCATCAATAAGAGGGTCCAAGGGATACAGTAAAATTGATGTGAAGCATCGGAATCGAAAACTGGACTCACAGGAGAGGTTCAAATCATAGAAAGTTAGAGTGTCAGTCCTCTTGTACTTAAGTCTTCATTGTGCCTTTTGTATTAAATTCTGATGCAATTTCTGTGTTTCATCATCAATAAGAAGGTCCAAGGGATACAGTAAACCTGAAGTGAAGCATTGGAAACTAAAACTGGACTCACAGCAGAGGCTCAAATCGTAGAATGATAGCGTGTCAGTCCTCTTGTACTTAAGTCGGCATTGTGCCTTTTGTATTACATTCGGATGCAATTTCAGTGCTTCATCGTCAATATGACGGTCCAAGGTATACACTAAACCTGAAGTGAAGCATCGGAATCTGAAACTGAACTCACAGGAGTGGTTAAAATCATAGGAAGTTAGAGTGTCAGTCCTCTTGTACTTAAGTCGGCATTGTGCCTTTTGTATTAAATTCGGATGTAATTTCTGTGTTTCATCATCAATAAGAAGGTCCAAGTAATACAGTAAACCTGAAGTGAAGCATCGGAATCTAAAACTGGACTCACAGGAGTGGTTCAAATCACAGGAAGTTAGAGTGTCAGTCCTCTTGTACTTAAGTCGGCATTGTGTCTTTAGTATCAAATTCGGATGCATTTTCTGTGTTTCATCGTCAATAAGAATGTCCAAGGGATACAGTAAACCTGAAGTGAAGCATCGGAATCTAAAACTGGACTCACTGGAGAGGTTCAAATCATAGAAAGCTAGAGTGTCAGTCGTCTTGCACTTAAGTCGGCATTGTGCTTTTGTGTTAAATTCGGATGCCATTTCTGTGTTTCATCATCAATAAGAAGGTCCAAGGTATACACTAAACCTGAAGTGAAGCATCGGAATATAAAACTGGACTCACAGGTGAGGTTCAAATCATAGAAAGTTAGAGTGTCTGTCCTCTTGTACTTAAGTCATCATTGTGGCTTTTGTACTAACTTCGGATGCAATTTCTGTGTGTCATCGTCAATAAGAAGGTCCTAGGGATACAGTAAACCTGAAGTGAAGCATCGGAATCTAAAACTGGACTCACAGGAGAGGTTCAAATCATAGATAGTTAGAGTGTCAGTCCTCTTGTTCTTCAGTCGGCATTGTGCCTTTTGTAGTAAATTCGGATGCAATTTCTGTGTTTCATCGTCAATAAGATGGTCCAAGGGATACAGTAATCCTGAAGTGAAGCATCGGAATCTAAAACTGGACTCACAGGAGAGGTTCAAATCATAGAAAGTTAGAGTGTCAGTCCTCTTGTACTTAAGTCGGCATAGTGCGTATTGTATGAAATTCGGATGCAAATTCTGTGTTTCATCAACAACAAGAAGGTCCAAGGGATACAGTAAACCTGAAGTGAAGCATTGGAAACTAAAACTGGACTCACAGCAGAGGCTCAAATCGTAGAATGATAGAGTGTCAGTCCTCTTGTACTTAAGTCGGCATTGTGCCTTTTGTATTACATTCGGATGCAATTTCAGTGCTTCATCGTCAATATGACGGTCCAAGGTATACACTAAACCTGAAGTGAAGCATCGGAATGTAAAACTGAACTCACAGGAGTGGTTAAAATCATACGAAGTTAGAGTGTCAGTCCTCTTGTACTTAAGTCGGCATTGTGCCTTTTGTATCAAATTCGGATGCAATTTCTGTGTTTCATCGTCAATAAGAATGTCCAAGGGATACAGTAAACCTGAAGTGAAGCATCGGAGTCTAAAACTGGACTCACAGGAGAGGTTCAAATCATAGAAAGTTAGAGTGTCAGTCCTCTTGGTCTTAAGTCGGCGTTGTGCCTTTTGTATTATATTCGGATGCAATTTCTGTGTTTCATCATCAATAAGAGGGTCCAAGGGATACAGTAAAATTGATGTGAAGCATCGGAATCTAAAACTAGACTCACAGTAGAGGTTCAAATCATAGAAAGCTAGAGTGTCAGTCCTCTTGTACTTAAGTCGGCAATGTGCCTTTTTTATTAAATTCGGATGCCATTTCTGTGTTTCATCATCAATAAGAAGGTCCAAGGTATACACTAAACCTGTACTGAAGCATCGGAATATAAAACTGGACTCACAGGTGAGGTTCAAATCATAGAAAGTTAGAGTGTCTGTCCTCTTGTACTTAAGTCATCATTGTGGCTTTAGTATTAAATTCGGATGCAATTTCTGTGTGTCATCGTCAATAAGAAGGTCCAAGGGATACAGTAAACCTGAAGTGAAGCATCGGAATCTAAAACTGGACTCACAGGAGAGGTTCAAATCATAGAAAGTTAGAGTGTCAGTCCTCTTGTACTTCAGTCGGCATTGTGCCTTTTGTATTAAATTCGGATGCAAATTCTGTGTTTCATCAACAACAAGAAGGTCCAAGGGATACAGTAAACCTGAAGTGAAGCATCGGAATCTAAAACTGGACTCACAGGAGAGGTTCAAATCATAGAAAATTAGAGTGTCAGTCCTCTTGTACTTAAGTCGGCATTGTGCCTTTTTTATCAAATTCGGATGCAATTTCTGTGTTTCATCGTCAATAAGAATGTCCAAGAGATACAGTAAACCTGAAGTGAAGCATCGGAGTCTAAAACTGGACTCACAGGAGAGGTTCAAATCATAGAAAGTTAGAGTGTCAGTCCTCTTGGTCTTAAGTCGGCGTTGTGCCTTTTGTATTATATTCGGATGCAATTTCTGTGTTTCATCATCAATAAGAGGGTCCAAGGGATACAGTAAAATTGATGTGAAGCATCGGAATCGAAAACTGGACTCACAGGAGAGGTTCAAAGCATAGAAAGTTAGAGTGTCAGTCCTCTTGTACTTAAGTCTTCATTGTGCCTTTTGTATTAAATTCTGATGCAATTTCTGTGTTTCATCATCAATAAGAAGTTCCAAGGGATACAGTAAACCTGAAGTGAAGCATTGGAAACTAAAGCTGGACTCACAGCAGAGGCTCAAATCGTAGAATGATAGAGTGTCAGTCCTCTTGTACTTAAGTCGGCATTGTGCCTTTGTATTACATTCGGATGCAATTTCAGTGCTTCATCGCCAATATGACGGTCCAAGGTATACACTAAACCTGAAGTGAAGCATCGGAATCTAAAACTTAACTCACAGGAGTGGTTAAAATCATAGAAAGTTAGAGTGTCAGTCCTCTTGTCTTAAGTCGGCGTTGTGCCTTTTGTATTATATTCGGATGCAATTTCTGTGTTTCATCATCAATAAGAGGGTCCAAGGGATACAGTAAAATTGATGTGAAGCATCGGAATCTAAAACTAGACTCACAGTAGAGGTTCAAATCATAGAAAGTTAGAGTGTCAGTCCTCTTGTACTTAAGTCGGCATTGTGCCTTTTGTATTAAATTCGGATGCAATTTCTGTGTTTCATCATCAATAAGAAGGTCCAAGTAATACAGTAAACCTGAAGTGAAGCATCGGAATCTAAAACTGGACTCACAGGAGTGGTTCAAATCACAGGAAGTTAGAGTGTCAGTCCTCTTGTACTTAAGTCGGCATTGTGTCTTTAGTATCAAATTCGGATGCAATTTCTGTGTTTCATCGTCAATAAGAATGTCCAAGGGATACAGTAAACCTGAAGTGAAGCATCGGAATCTAAAACTGGACTCACTGGAGAGGTTCAAATCATAGAAAGCTAGAGTGTCAGTCCTCTTGCACTTAAGTCGGCATTGTGCCTTTTGTATTAAATTCGGATGCAAATTCTGTGTTTCATCATCAATAAGAAGGTCCAAGGTATACACTAAACCTGAAGTGAAGCATCGGAATATAAAACTGGACTCACAGGTGAGGTTCAAATCATAGAAAGTTTGAGTGTCTGTCCTCTTATACTTAAGTCATCATTGTGGCTTTTGTATTAAATTCGGATGCAATTTCTGTGTGTCATCGTCAATAAGAAGGTCCTAGGGATACAGTAAAGCTGAAGTGAAGCATCGGAATCTAAAACTGGACTCACAGGAGAGGTTCAAATCATAGAAAGTTAGAGTGTCAGTCCTCTTGTTCTTCAGTCGGCATTGTGCCTTTTGTAGTAAATTGGGATGCAATGTCTGTGTTTCATCGTCAATAAGATGGTCCAAGGGATACAGTAATCCTGAAGTGAAGCATCGGAATCTAAAACTGGACTCACAGGAGAGGTTCAAATCATAGAAAGTTAGAGTGTCAGTCCTCTTGTACTTAAGTCGGCATTGTGCGTTTTGTATGAAATTCGGATGCAAATTCTGTGTTTCATCATCAATAAGAAGGTCCAAGGGATACAGTAAACCTGAAGTGAAGCATCGGAATCTAAAAAAGGCCTCACAGGTGTGGTTCAAATCATATTAAGTTAGAGTGTCAGTCCTCTTGTGCTTCAGTCGGCATTGTGCCTTTTGTATTAAATTCCGATGCAATTTCTGTGTTTTATCATCAATAAGAAGGTCCAAGGGATACAGTAAACCTGAAGTGAAGCATCGGAATCTAAAAATCAACTCACTGGAGAGGTTCAAACCATAGAAAGTTAGAGTGTCGGTCCTCTTGTACTTAAGTCGTCATTGTGCCTTTTGAATTTAATTCCAATGCAATTTCTGTGTTTCATCGTCAATAAGAAAGTCCAAGGGATACATTAAACCTGAAGTGAAGCATCGGAATCTAAAACTCGACACACAGGAGAGGTTTAAATCATTGAAAGTTAGAGTGTCAGTCCTCTTGTACATAAGTCTTCATTGTGCCTTTTGTATTAAATTCGGATGCAATTTCTGTGGTTCATCATCAAAAAGAAGGTCCAAGGGATACAGTAAACCTGAAGTGAAGCATTGGAATCCAAAACTGGACTCACAGCAGAGGCTCAAATCGTAGAATGATAGAGTGTCAGTCCTCTTGTACTTAAGTCGGCATTGTGCCTTTTGTATTACATTCGGATGCAATTTCAGTGCTTCATCGTCAATATGACGGTCCAAGGTATACACTAAACCTGAAGTGAAGCATCGGAATCTAAAACTGAACTCACAGGAGTGGTTGAAATCATAGGAAGTTAGTCAGTCCTCTTGTACTTAAGTCGGCATTGTGCCTTTTGTATCAAATTCGGATGCAATTTCTATGTTTCATCGTCAATAAGAATGTCCAAGGGATACAGTAAACCTGAAGTGAAGCATCGGAATCTAAAACTGGACTCACAGGAGAGGTTCAAATCATAGAAAGTTAGAGTGTCAGTCCTCTTGGTCTTAAGTCGGCGTTGTGCCTTTTGTATTATTTTCGGATGCAATTTCTGTGTTTCATCATCAATAAGAGGATCCAAGGGATACAGTAAAATTGATGTGAAGCATCGGAATGTAAAACTAGACTCACAGTAGAGGTTCAAATTATAGAAAGTTAGAGTGTCAGTCCTCTTGTACTTATGTCGGCATTGTGCCTTTTGTATTAAATTCGGATGCAATTTCTGTGTTTCATCATCAATAAGAAGGTCCAAGTAATACAGTAAACCTAAAGTGAAGCATCGGAATCTAAAACTGGACTCACAGGAGTGTTTCAAATCACAGGAAGTTAGAGTGTCAGTCCTCTTGTACTTAAGTCGGCATTGTGTCTTTAGTATCAAATTCGGATGCAATTTCTGTGTTTCATCGTCAATAAGAATGTCCAAGGGATACAGTAAACCTGAAGTGAAGCATCGGAATCTAAAACTGGACTCACAGGAGAGGTTCAAATCATAGAAAGCTAGAGTGTCAGTCCTCTTGTACTTAAGTCGGCATTGTGCCTTTTGAATTAAATTCGGATGCCATTTCTGTGTTTCATCATCAATAAGAAGGTCCAAGGTATACACTAAACCTGAAGTGAAGCATCGGAATATAAAACTGGACTCACAGGTGAGGTTCAAATCATAGAAAGTTAGAGTGTCTGTCCTCTTGTACTTAAGTCATCATTGTGGCTTTTGTATTAAATTCGGATGCAATTTCTGTGTGTCATCGTCAATAAGAAGGTCCTAGGGATACAGTAAACCTGAAGTGAAGCATCGGAATCTAAAACTGGACTCACAGGAGAGGTTCAAATCATAGATAGTTAGAGTGTCAGTCCTCTTGTTCTTCAGTCGGCATTGTGCCTTTTGTAGCAAATTCGGATGCAATTTCTGTGTTTCATCGTCAATAAGATGGTCCAAGGGATTCAGTAATCCTGAAGTGAAGCATCGGAATCTAAAACTGGACCCACAGGAGAGGTTCAAATCATAGAAAGTTAGAGTGTCAGTCCTCTTGTACTTAAGTCGGCATTGTGCGATTTGTATGAAGTTCGGATGCAAATTCTGTGTTTCATCAACAACAAGAAGGTCCAAGGGATACAGTAAACCTGAAGTGAAGCATTGGAAACTAAAACTGGACTCACAGCAGAGGCTCAAATCGTAGAATGATAGAGTGTCAGTCCTCTTGTACTTAAGTCGGCATTGTGCCTTTTGTATTACATTCGGATGCAATTTCAGTGCTTCATCGTCAATATGACGGTCCAAGGTATACACTAAACCTGAAGTGAAGCATCGGAATGTAAAACTGAACTCACAGGAGTGGTTAAAATCATAGGAAGTTAGAGTGTCAGTCCTCTTGTACTTAAGTCGGCATTGTGCCTTTTGTATCAAATTCGGATGCCATTTCTGTGTTTCATCATCAATAAGAAGGTCCAAGGTATACACTAAACCTGAAGTGAAGCTTCGGAATATAAAACTGGACTCACAGGTGAGGTTCAAATCATAGAAAGTTAGAGTGTCTGTCCTCTTGTACTTAAGTCATCATTGTGGCTTTTGTATTAAATTCGGATGCAATTTCTGTGTGTCATCGTCAATAAGAAGGTCCTAGGGATACAGTAAACCTGAAGTGAAGCATCGGAATCTAAAACTGGACTCACAGGAGAGGTTCAAATCATAGATAGTTAGAGTGTCAGTCCTCTTGTTCTTCAGTCGGCATTGTGCCTTTTGTAGCAAATTCGGATGCAATTTCTGTGTTTCATCGTCAATAAGATGGTCCAAGGGACTCAGTAATCCTGAAGTGAAGCATCGGAATCTAAAACTGGACTCACAGGAGAGGTTCAAATCATAGAAAGTTAGAGTGTCAGTCCTCTTGTACTTAAGTCGGCATTGTGCGTTTTGTATGAAATTCGGATGCAAATTCTGTGTTTCATCAACAACAAGAAGGTCCAAGGGAGACAGTAAACCTGAAGTGAAGCATTGGAAACTAAAACTGGACTCACAGCAGAGGCTCAAATCGTAGAATGATAGAGTGTCAGTCCCCTTGTACTTAAGTCGGCATTGTGCCTTTTGTATTACATTCGGATGCAATTTCAGTGCTTCATCGTCAATATGACGGTCCAAGGTATACACTAAACCTGAAGTGAAGCATCGGAATGTAAAACTGAACTCACAGGAGTGGTTAAAATCATAGGAAGTTAGAGTGTCAGTCCTCTTGTACTTAAGTCGGCATTGTGCCTTTTGTATCAAATTCGGATGCAATTTCTGTGTTTCATCGTCAATAAGAATGTCCAAGGGATACAGTAAACCTGAAGTGAAGCATCGGAGTCTAAAACTGGACTCACAGGAGAGGTTCAAATCATAGAAAGTTAGAGTGTCAGTCCTCTTGGTCTTAAGTCGGCGTTGTGCCTTTTGTATTATATTCGGATGCAATTTCTGTGTTTCATCATCAATAAGAGGGTCCAAGGGATACAGTAAAATTGATGTGAAGCATCGGAATCTAAAACTAGACTCACAGTAGAGGTTCAAGTCATAGAAAGCTAGAGTGTCAGTCCTCTTGTACTTAAGTCGGCAATGTGCCTTTTTTATTAAATTCGGATGCCATTTCTGTGTTTCATCGTCAATAAGAAGGTCCAAGGTATACACTAAACCTGTACTGAAGCATCGGAATATGAAACTGGACTCACAGCTGAGGTTCAAATCATAGAAAGTTAGAGTGTCTGTCCTCTTGTACTTAAGTCATCATTGTGGCTTTAGTATTAAATTCGGATGCAATTTCTGTGTGTCATCGTCAATAAGAAGGTCCAAGGGATACAGTAAACCTGAAGTGAAGCATCGGAATCTAAAACTGGACTCACAGGAGAGGTTCAAATCATAGATAGTTAGAGTGTCAGGCCTCTTGTTCTTCAGTCGGCATTGTGCCTTTTGTAGTAAATTCGGATGCAATTTCTGTGTTTCATCGTCAATCAGATGGTCCATGGGATGCAGTAATCCTGAAGTGAAGCATCGAAATCTAAAACTGGACTCACAGGAGAGGTTCAAATCATAGAAAGTTAGAGTGTCAGTCCTCTTGTACTTCAGTCGGCATTGTGCCTTTTGTATTAAATTCGGATGCAAATTCTGTGTTTCATCAACAACAAGAAGGTCCAAGGGATACAGTAAACCTGAAGTGAAGCATCGGAATCTAAAACTGGACTCACAGGAGAGGTTCAAATCATAGAAAATTAGAGTGTCAGTCCTCTTGTACTTAAGTCGGCATTGTGCCTTTTGTATCAAATTCGGATGCAATTTCTGTGTTTCATCGTCAATAAGAATGTCCAAGGGATACAGTAAACCTTAAGTTAAGCATCGGAGTCTAAAACTGGACTCACAGGAGAGGTTCAAATCATAGAAAGTTAGAGTGTCAGTCCTCTTGGTCTTAAGTCGGCGTTGTGCCTTTTGTATTATATTCGGATGCAATTTCTGTGTTTCATCATCAATAAGAGGATCCAAGGGATACAGTAAAATTGATGTGAAGCATCGGAATGTAAAACTAGACTCACAGTAGAGGTTCAAATCATAGAAAGTTAGAGTGTCAGTCCTCTTGTACTTATGTCGGCATTGTGCCTTTTGTATTAAATTCGGATGCAATTTCTGTGTTTCATCATCAATAAGAAGGTCCAAGTAATACAGTAAACCTAAAGTGAAGCATCGGAATCTAAAACTGGACTCACAGGAGTGTTTCAAATCACAGGAAGTTAGAGTGTCAGTCCTCTTGTACTTAAGTCGGCATTGTGTCTTTAGTATCAGATTCGGATGCAATTTCTGTGTTTCATCGTCAATAAGAATGTCCAAGGGATACAGTAAACCTGAAGTGAAGCATCGGAATCTAAAACTGGACTCACAGGAGAGGTTCAAATCATAGAAAGCTAGAGTGTCAGTCCTCTTGTACTTAAGTCGGCATTGTGCCTTTTGAATTAAATTCGGATGCCATTTCTGTGTTTCATCATCAATAAGAAGGTCCAAGGTATACACTAAACCTGAAGTGAAGCATCGGAATATAAAACTGGACTCACAGGTGAGGTTCAAATCATAGAAAGTTAGAGTGTCTGTCCTCTTGTACTTAAGTCATCATTGTGGCTTTTGTATTAAATTCGGATGCAATTTCTGTGTGTCATCGTCAATAAGAAGGTCCTAGGGATACAGTAAACCTGAAGTGAAGCATCGGAATCTAAAACTGGACTCACAGGAGAGGTTCAAATCATAGATAGTTAGAGTGTCAGTCCTCTTGTTCTTCAGTCGGCATTGTGCCTTTTGTAGCAAATTCGGATGCAATTTCTGTGTTTCATCGTCAATAAGATGGTCCAAGGGATTCAGTAATCCTGAAGTGAAGCATCGGAATCTAAAACTGGACCCACAGGAGAGGTTCAAATCATAGAAAGTTAGAGTGTCAGTCCTCTTGTACTTAAGTCGGCATTGTGCGTTTTGTATGAAATTCGGATGCAAATTCTGTGTTTCATCAACAACAAGAAGGTCCAAGGGATACAGTAAACCTGAAGTGAAGCATTGGAAACTAAAACTGGACTCACAGCAGAGGCTCAAATCGTAGAATGATAGAGTGTCAGTCCTCTTGTACTTAAGTCGGCATTGTGCCTTTTGTATTACATTCGGATGCAATTTCAGTGCTTCATCGTCAATATGACGGTCCAAGGTATACACTAAACCTGAAGTGAAGCATCGGAATGTAAAACTGAACTCACAGGAGTGGTTAAAATCATAGGAAGTTAGAGTGTCAGTCCTCTTGTACTTAAGTCGGCATTGTGCCTTTTGTATCAAATTCGGATGCCATTTCTGTGTTTCATCATCAATAAGAAGGTCCAAGGTATACACTAAACCTGAAGTGAAGCATCGGAATATAAAACTGGACTCACAGGTGAGGTTCAAATCATAGAAAGTTAGAGTGTCTGTCCTCTTGTACTTAAGTCATCATTGTGGCTTTTGTATTAAATTCGGATGCAATTTCTGTGTGTCATCGTCAATAAGAAGGTCCTAGGGAAACAGTAAACCTGAAGTGAAGCATCGGAATCTAAAACTGGACTCACAGGAGAGGTTCAAATCATAGATAGTTAGAGTGTCAGTCCTCTTGTTCTTCAGTCGGCATTGTGCCTTTTGTAGCAAATTCGGATGCAATTTCTGTGTTTCATCGTCAATAAGGTGGTCCAAGGGATTCAGTAATCCTGAAGTGAAGCATCGGAATCTAAAACTGGACTCACAGGAGAGGTTCAAATCATAGAAAGTTAGAGTGTCAGTCCTCTTGTACTTAAGTCGGCATTGTGCGTTTTGTATGAAATTCGGATGCAAATTCTGTGTTTCATCAACAACAAGAAGGTCCAAGGGATACAGTAAACCTGAAGTGAAGCATTGGAAACTAAAACTGGACTCACAGCAGAGGCTCAAATCGTAGAATGATAGAGTGTCAGTCCCCTTGTACTTAAGTCGGCATTGTGCCTTTTGTATTACATTCGGATGCAATTTCAGTGCTTCATCGTCAATATGACGGTCCAAGGTATACACTAAACCTGAAGTGAAGCATCGGAATGTAAAACTGAACTCACAGGAGTGGTTAAAATCATAGGAAGTTAGAGTGTCAGTCCTCTTGTACTTAAGTCGGCATTGTGCCTTTTGTATCAAATTCGGATGCAATTTCTGTGTTTCATCGTCAATAAGAATGTCCAAGGGATACAGTAAACCTGAAGTTAAGCATCGGAGTCTAAAACTGGACTCACAGGAGAGGTTCAAATCATAGAAAGTTAGAGTGTCAGTCCTCTTGGTCTTAAGTCGGCGTTGTGCCTTTTGTATTATATTCGGATGCAATTTCTGTGTTTCATCATCAATAAGAGGGTCCAAGGGATACAGTAAAATTGATGTGAAGCATCGGAATCTAAAACTAGACTCACAGTAGAGGTTCAAGTCATAGAAAGCTAGAGTGTCAGTCCTCTTGTACTTAAGTCGGCAATGTGCCTTTTTTATTAAATTCGGATGCCATTTCTGTGTTTCATCATCAATAAGAAGGTCCAAGGTATACACTAAACCTGTACTGAAGCATCGGAATATGAAACTGGAGTCACAGCTGAGGTTCAAATCATAGAAAGTTAGAGTGTCTGTCCTCTTGTACTTAAGTCATCATTGCGGCTTTAGTATTAAATTCGGATGCAATTTCTGTGCGTCATCGTCAATAAGAAGGTCCAAGGGATACAGTAAACCTGAAGTGAAGCATCGGAATCTAAAACTGGACTCACAGGAGAGGTTCAAATCATAGATAGTTAGAGTGTCAGGCCTCTTGTTCTTCAGTCGGCATTGTGCCCTTTGTAGTTAATTCGGATGCAATTTCTGTGTTTCATCGTCAATCAGATGGTCCATGGGATGCAGTAATCCTGAAGTGAAGCATCGGAATCTAAAACTGGACTCACAGGAGAGGTTCAAATCATAGAAAGTTAGAGTGTCAGTCCTCTTGTACTTCAGTCGGCATTGTGCTTTTTGTATTAAATTCGGATGCAAATTCTGTGTTTCATCAACAACAAGAAGGTCCAAGGGATACAGTAAACCTGAAGTGAAGCATCGGAATCTAAAACTGGACTCACAGGAGAGGTTCAAATCATAGAAAATTAGAGTGTCAGTCCTCTTGTACTTAAGTCGGCATTGTGCCTTTTGTATCAAATTCGGATGCAATTTCTGTGTTTCATCGTCAATAAGAATGTCCAAGGGATACAGTAAACCTGAAGTGAAGCATCGGAGTCTAAAACTGGACTCACAGGAGAGGTTCAAATCATAGAAAGTTAGAGTGTCAGTCCTCTAGGTCTAAAGTCGGCGTTGTGCCTTTTGTATTATATTCGGATGCAATTTCTGTGTTTCATCATCAATAAGAGGGTCCAAGGGATACAGTAAAATTGATGTGAAGCATCGGAATCGAAAACTGGACTCACAGGAGAGGTTCAAAGCATAGAAAGTTAGAGTGTCAGTCCTCTTGTACTTAAGTCTTCATTGTGCCTTTTGTATTAAATTCTGATGCAATTTCTGTGTTTCATCATCAATAAGAAGTTCCAAGGGATACAGTAAACCTGAAGTGAAGCATTGGAAACTAAAACTGGACTCACAGCAGAGGCTCAAATCGTAGAATGATAGAGTGTCAGTCCTCTTGTACTTAAGTCGGCATTGTGCCTTTTGTATTACATTCGGATGCAATTTCAGTGCTTCATCGTCAATATGATGGTCCAAGGTATACACTAAACCTGAAGTGAAGCATCGGAATCTAAAACTGAACTCACAGGAGTGGTTTAAATCATAGGAAGTTAGAGTGTCAGTCCTCTTGTACTTAAGTCGGCATTGTGCCTTTTGTATCAAATTCGGATGCAATTTCTGTGTTTCATCGTCAATAAGAATGTCCAAGGGATACAGTAAACCTGAAGTGAAGCATCGGAGTCTAAAACTGGACTCACAGGAGAGGTTCAAATCATAGAAAGTTAGAGTGTCAGTCCTCTTGTCTTAAGTCGGCGTTGTGCCTTTTGTATTATATTCGGATGCAATTTCTGTGTTTCATCATCAATAAGAGGGTCCAAGGGATACAGTAAAATTGATGTGAAGCATCGGAATCTAAAACTAGACTCACAGTAGAGGTTCAAATCATAGAAAGTTAGAGTGTCAGTCCTCTTGTACTTAAGTCGGCATTGTGCCTTTTGTATTAAATTCGGATGCAATTCTGTGTTTCATCATCAATAAGAAGGTCCAAGTAATACAGTAAACCAGAAGTGAAGCATCGGAATCTAAAACTGGACTCACAGGAGTGGTTCAAATCACAGGAAGTTAGAGTGTCAGTCCTCTTGTACTTAAGTCGGCATTGTGTCTTTAGTATCAAATTCGGATGCAATTTCTGTGTTTCATCGTCAATAAGAATGTCCAAGGGATACAGTAAACCTGAAGTGAAGCATCGGAATCTAAAACTGGACTCACTGGAGAGGTTCAAATCATAGAAAGCTAGAGTGTCAGTCCTCTTGCACTTAAGTCGGCATTGTGCCTTTTGTAGTAAATTGGGATGCAATTTCTGTGTTTCATCGTCAATAAGATGGTCCAAGGGATACAGTAATCCGAAAGTGAAGCATCGGAATCTAAAACTGGACTCACAGGAGAGGTTCAAATCATAGAAAGTTAGAGTGTCAGTCCTCTTGTACTTAAGTCGGCATTGTGCGTTTTGTATGAAATTCGGATGCAAATTCTGTGTTTCATCATCAATAAGAAGGTCCAAGGGATACAGTAAACCTGAAGTGAAGCATCGGAATCTAAAAAAGGCCTCACAGGTGTGGTTCAAATCATAGGAAGTTAGAGTGTCAGTCCTCTTGTGCTTCAGTCGGCATTGTGCCTTTTGTATTAAATTCCGATGCAATTTCTGTGTTTTATCATCAATAAGAAGGTCCAAGGGATACAGTAAACCTGAAGTGAAGCATCGGAATCTAAAAATTAACTCACTGGAGAGGTTCAAACCATAGAAAGATAGAGTGTCGGTCCTCTTGTACTTAAGTCGTCATTGTGCCTTTTGAATTTAATTCCAATGCAATTTCTGTGTTTCATCGTCAATAAGAAAGTCCAAGGGATACATTAAACCTGAAGTGAAGCATCGGAATCTAAAACTCGACTCACAGGAGAGGTTTAAATCATTGAAAGTTAGAGTGTCAGTCCTCTTGTACATAAGTCTTCATTGTGCCTTTTGTATTAAATTCGGATGCAATTTCTGTGGTTCATCATCAAAAAGAAGGTCCAAGGGATACAGTAAACCTGAAGTGAAGCATTGGAATCCAAAACTGGACTCACAGCAGAGGCTCAAATCGTAGAATGATAGAGTGTCAGTCCTCTTGTACTTAAGTCGGCATTGTGCCTTTTGTATTACATTCGGATGCAATTTCAGTGCTTCATCGTCAATATGACGGTCCAAGGTATACACTAAACCTGAAGTGAAGCATCGGAATCTAAAACTGAACTCACAGGAGTGGTTGAAATCATAGGAAGTTAGTCAGTCCTCTTGTACTTAAGTCGGCATTGTGCCTTTTGTATCAAATTCGGATGCAATTTCTGTGTTTCATCGTCAGTAAGAATGTCCAAGGGATACAGTAAACCTGAAGTGAAGCATCGGAGTCTAAAACTGGACTCACAGGAGAGGTTCAAATCATAGAAAGTTAGAGTGTCAGTCCTCTTGGTCCTAAGTCGGCGTTGTGCCTTTTGTATTATATTCGGATGCAATATCTGTGTTTCATCATCAATAAGAGGGTCCAAGGGATACAGTAAAATTGATGTGAAACATCGGAATCTAAAACTAGACTCACAGTAGAGGTTCAAATCATAGAAAGTTAGAGTGTCAGTCCTCTTGTACTTATGTGGGCATTGTGCCTTTTGTATTAAATTCGGATGCAATTTCTGTGTTTCATCATCAATAAGAAGGTCCAAGTAATACAGTAAACCTAAAGTGAAGCATTGGAATCTAAAACTGGTCTCACAGGAGTGTTTCAAATCACAGGAAGTTAGAGTGTCAGTCCTCTTGTACTTAAGTCGGCATTGTGTCTTTAGTATCAAATTCGGATGCAATTTCTGTGTTTCATCGTCAATAAGAATGTCCAAGGGATACAGTAAACCTGAAGTGAAGCATCGGAATCTAAAACTGGACTCACAGGAGAGGTTCAAATCATAGAAAGCTAGAGTGTCAGTCCTCTTGTACTTAAGTCGGCATTGTGCCTTTTGTATTAAATTCGGATGCCATTTCTGTGTTTCATCATCAATGAGAAAGTCCAAGGTATACACTAAACCTGAAGTGAAACATCGGAATATAAAACTGGACTCACAGGTGAGGTTCAAATCATAGAAAGTAAGAGTGTCAGTCCTCTTGTACTTAAGTCATCATTGTGGCCTTTGTATTAAATTCGGATGCAATTTCTGTGTGTCATCGTCAATAAGAAGGTCCTAGGGATACAGTAAACCTGAAGTGAAGCATCGGAATCTAAAACTGGACTCACAGGTGAGGTTCAAATCATAGAAAGTTAGAGTGTCAGTCCTCTTGTTCTTCAGTCGGCATTGTGCCTTTTGTAGTAAATTCGGATGCAATTTCTGTGTTTCATCGTCAATAAGATGGTCCAAGGGATACAGTAATCCTGAAGTGAAGCATCGGAATCTAAAACTGGACTCACAGGAGAGGTTCAAATCATAGAAAGTTAGAGTGTCAGTCCTCTTGTACTTAAGTCGGCATTGTGCGTTTTGTATGAAATTCGGATGCAAATTCTGTGTTTCATCATCAATAAGAAGGTCCAAGGGATACAGTACACCTGAAGTGAAGCATCGGAATCTAAAAAAGGCCTCACAGGTGAGGTTCAAATCATAGGAAGTTAGAGTGTCAGTCGTCTTGTGCTTCAGTCGGCATTGTGCCTTTTGTATTAAATTCCGATGCAATTTCTGTGTTTTATCATCAATAAGAAGGTCCAAGGGATACAGTAAACCTGAAGTGAAGCATCGGAATCTAAAAATCAACTCACTGGAGAGGTTGAAATCATAGAAAGTTAGAGTGTCGGTCCTCTTGTACTTAAGTCGTCATTGTGTATTTTAAATTTAATTCCAATGCAATTTCTGTGTTTCATCGTCAATAAGAAAGTCCAAGGGATACATTAAACCTGAAGTGAAGCATCGGAATCTAAAACTCGACTCACAGGAGAGGTTTAAATCATTGAAAGTTAGAGTGTCAGTCCTCTTGTACTTAAGTCTTCATTGTGCCTTTTGTATTAAATTCGGATGCAATTTCTGTGGTTCATCATCAAAAAGAAGGTCCAAGGGATACAGTAAACTTGAAGTGAAGCATTGGAATCCAAAACTGGACTCACAGCAGAGGCTCAAATCGTAGAATGATAGAGTGTCAGTCCTCTTGTACTTAAGTCGGCATTGTGCCTTTTGTATTATATTCGGATGCAATTTCAGTGCTTCATCGTCAATATGACGGTCCAAGGTATACACTAAACCTGAAGTGAAGCATCGGAATCTAAAACTGGACTCACAGGAGTGGTTCAAATCATAGGAAGTTAGAGTGTCAGTCCTCTTGTACTTAAGTCGGCATTGTGCCTTTTGTATTAAATTCGGATGCAATTTCTGTGTTACATCGTCAATAAGAAGGTCGAAGGGATACAGTAATCCTGAAGTGAAGCATCGGAATCTAAAACTGGACTTACAGGAGAGGTTCAAGTCATAGAAAGTCAGAGTGTCTGTCCTGTTGTACTTAAGTCGGCATTGTGCCTATTGTATGAAATTCGGATGCAATTTCTGTGTTTCATCGTCAATAAGATGTTCCAAGGGATTCAGTAAACCTGAAGTGAAGCATCGGAATCTAAAACTGGACTCACAGGAGTGGTTCAAATCATAGGATGTTAGAGTGTCAGTCTTCTTGTACTTAAGTCGGCATTGCGCCTTTTGTATTAAATTCGGATGCAATTTCTGTGTGTCATCGTCAATAAGAAGGTCCTAGGGAAACAGTAATCCTGAAGTGAAGCATCGGAATCTAAAACTGGACTCACAGGAGAGGTTCAAATCATAGAAAGTTAGAGTGTCAGTCCTATGTACTTAAGTCGGCTTTGTGCGTTTTGTATGACATTCGGATGCAAATTCTGCGTTTCATCATCAATAAGAAGGTCCAAGGGATACAGTAAACCTGAATTGAAGCATCGGAATCTAAAAAAGGCCTCACAGGTGAGGTTCAAATCATAGGAAGTTAGAGTGTCAGTCCTCTTGTGCTTCAGTCGGCATTGTGCCTTTTGTATTAAATTCCGATGCTATTTCTGTGTTTTATCATCAATAAGAAGGTCCAAGGGATACAGTAAACCTGAAGTGAAGCATCGGAATCTAAAACTCAACTCACTGGAGAGGTTCAAATCATAGAAAGTTAGAGTGTCGGTCCTCTTGTACTTAAGTCGTCATTGTGCCTTTTGAATTTAATTCCAATGCAATTTCTGTGTTTCATCGTCAATAAGAAAGTCCAAGGGATACATTAAACCTGAAGTGAAGCATCGGAATCTAAAACTCGACTCACAGGAGAGGTTTAAATCATTGAAAGTTAGAGTGTCAGTCCTCTTGTACTTAAGTCTTCATTGTGCCTTTTGTATTAAATTCGGACGCAATTTCTGTGTTTCATCACCAAAAAGAAGGTGCAAGGGATACAGTAAACCTGAAGTGAAGCATTGGAATCTAAAACTGGACTCACAGCAGAGGCTCATACCGTAGAATGATAGAGTGTCAGTCCTCTTGTACTTAAGTCGGCATTGTGTCTTTTGTATTACATTCGGATGCAATTTCAGTGCTTCATCGTCAATATGACGGTCCAAGGAATACACTAAACCTGAAGTGAAGCATCGGAATCTAAAACTGGACTCACAGGAGTGGTTCAAATCATAGGATGTTAGAGTGTCAGTCTTCTTGTACTTAAGTCGGCATTGCGCCTTTTGTATCAAATTCGGATGCAATTTCTGTGCTTCATCGTCAATAAGAATGTCCAAGGGATACAGTAAACCTGACGTGAAGCATCGGAGTCTAAAACTGGACTCACAGGAGAGGTTCAAATCATAGAAAGTTAGAGTGTCAGTCCTCTTGCTCTTAAGTCGGCGTTGTGGATTTTGTATTATATTCGGATGCAATTTCTGTGTTTCATCATCAATAAGAGGGTCCAAGGGATACAGTAAAATTGAAGTGAAGCATCGGAATCTAAAACTAGACTCACAGTAGAGGTTCAAATCATAGAAAGTTAGAGTGTCAGTCCACTTGTACTTAAGTCGGCATTGTGCCTTTTGTATTAAATTCGGATGCAAATTCTGTGTTTCATCAACAACAAGAAGGTCCAAGGGATACAGTAAACCTGAAGTGAAGCATCGGAATCTAAAACTGGACTCACAGGAGAGGTTCAAATCATAGAAAATTAGAGTGTCAGTCCTCTTGTACTTAAGTCGGCATTGTGCCTTTTGTATTAAATTCGGATGCAATTTCTGTGTTACATCGTCAATAAGAAGGTCGAAGGGATACAGTAATCCTGAAGTGAAGCATCGGAATCTAAAACTGGACTTACAGGAGAGGTTCAAGTCATAGAAAGTCAGAGTGTCTGTCCTGTTGTACTTAAGTCGGCATTGTGCCTATTGTATGAAATTCGGATGCAATTTCTGTGTTTCATCGTCAATAAGATGTTCCAAGGGATTCAGTAAACCTGAAGTGAAGCATCGGAATCTAAAACTGCACTCACAGGAGAGGTTCAAATCATAGAAAGTTAGAGTGTCAGTCCTCTTGTACTTAAGTCGGCATTGTGCCTTTTGTATTAAATTCGGATGCAATTTCTGTGTTTCATCGTCAAAATGATGGTCCAAGAGATACAGTAAACCTGAAGTGAAGCATCGGAATCTAAAACTGGACTCACAGGAGAGGATCAAATCATAGAAAGTTACAGCGTCAGTCCTCTTGTACTTAAGGCGGTATTGTGCATTTGGTATTAAATTCGGATGGAAATTCTGTGTTTCATCGTCAATAAGAAGGTCCAAGGGATACAGTAAACCATAAGTGAAGCATCGGAATCTAAACCTGGACTCACTGGAGAGGTTAAAATCATAGAAGGTTAGAGTGTCAGACCTCTTATATTTAAGTCGGCATTGTGCCTTTTGTATTAAATTCGGATGCAATTTCTGTGTTTCATTATCATTAAGAATGTCCAAGGGATACAGTAAACCTGACGTGAATCATCGGAATCTAAAACTGGACCCACAGGAGAGGTTCAAATCATAGAATGTTAGAGTGTCAGTCCTCTTGTACTTAAGTCGGCATCGTGCCTTTTGTATTATATTCGGATGCAAGTTCTGTGTTTCATCATCAATACGAAGGTGCAAGGGATACAGTAAACCTGTAGTGAAGCATCGGAATCCAAAAGTGGACTCACAGGAGAGGTTCAAATCATAGAAAGTTAGAGTGTCAGTCCTCTTGTTCTTAAGTCGGCATTGTGCCTTTTGTATTAAATTCGGATGCAAATTCTGTGTTTCATCATCAATAAAAAGGTCCAAGGGATACAGTAAACCTGAAGTGAAGCATCGGAACTTAAAACTGGACGCACAGGTAAGGTTCAAAGCATAGAAAGCTAGAGTGTCAGTCGTCTTGTACTTAAGTCGGCATTGTGCCTTTTGTATTAAATTCTGATGCAATTTCTGTGTTTCATCGTCAATAAGAAGGTGTAAGAGATACAGTAAACCTGAAGTGAAGCATTGGAAACTAAAACTGGACTCACAGCAGAGGCTCAAATCGTAGAATGATAGAGTGTCAGTCCTCTTGTACTTAAGTCGGCATTGTGCCTTTTGTATTACATTCGGATGCAATTTCAGTGCTTCATCGTCAATATGACGGTCCAAGGTATACACTAAACCTGTAGTGAAGCATCGGAATCTAAAACTGAACTCACAGGAGTGGTTCAAATCATAGGAAGTTAGAGTGTCAGTTCTCTTGTACTTAAGTCGGCATTGTGCCTTTTGTATTAAATTCGGATGCCATATCTGTGTTTTATCGTCAATAAGAAGGTCCAAGGTATACACTAAACCTGAAGTGAAGCATCGGAATATAAAACTGGACTCACAGGTGAGGTTCAAATCATAGAAAGTTAGAGTGTCTGTCCTCTTGTACTTAAGTCATCATTGTGGCTTTTGTATTAAATTCGGATGCAATTTCTGTGTCTCATCGTCAATAAGAAGGTCCTAGGGATACAGTAAACCTGAAGTGAAGCATCGGAATCTAAAACTGGACTCACAGGAGGGGTTCAAATCATAGATAGTTAGAGTGTCAGTCCTCTTGTTCTTCAGTCGGCATTGTCCCTTTTGTAGTAAATTCGGATGCAATTTCTGTGTTTCATCGTCAATAAGAAGGTCCTAGGGATACTGTAAACCTGAAGTGAAGCATCGGAATCTAAAACTGGACTCACAGGAGAGGTTCAAATCATAGAAAGTTAGAGTGTCAGTCCTCTTGGTCTTAAGTCGGCGTTGTGCCTTTTGTAATATATTCGGATGCAATTTCTGTGTTTCATCATCAATAAGAGGGTCCAAGGGATACAGTAAAATTGAAGTGAAGCATCGGAATCTAAAACTAGACTCACAGTAGAGGTTCAACTCATAGAAAGTTAGAGTGTCAGTCCTCTTGGTCTTAAGTCGGCGTTGTGCCTTTTGTAATATATTCGGATGCAATTTCTGTGTTTCATCGTCAATAAGATGGTCCAAGGGATACAGTAATCCTGAAGTGAAGCATCGGAATCTAAAACTGGACTCACAGGACAGGTTCAAATCATAGAAAGTTAGAGTGTCAGTCCTCTTGTACTTAAGTCGGCATTGTGCATTTTGTATGAAATTCGGATGCAAATTCTGTGTTTCATCATCAATAAGAAGGTCCAAGGCATACAGTAAACCTGAAGTGAAGCATCGGAATCTAAAAAAGGCCTCACAGTTGAGGTTCAAATCATACGAAGTTAGAGTGTCAGTCCTCTTGTGCATTAGTCGGCATTGTGCCTTTTGTATTAAATTCCGATGCAATTTCTGTGTTTTATCATCAATAAGAAGGTCCAAGGGATACAGTAAACCTGAAGTGAAGCATCGGAATCTAAAAATCAACTCACTGGAGAGGTTCAAATCATAGAAAGTTAGAGTGTCGGTCCTCTTGTACTTAAGTCGTCATTGTGCCTTTTGAATTTAATTCCAATGCAATTTCTGTGTTTCATCGTCAATAAGAAAGTCCAAGGGATACATTAAACCAAAAGTGAAGCATCGGAATCTAAAACTCGACTCACAGGAGAGGTTTAAATCATTGAAAGTTACAGTGTCAGTCCTCTTGTACTTAAGTCTTCATTGTGCCTTTTGTATTAAATTCGGATGCAATTTCTGTGGTTCATCATCAAAAAGAAGGTCCAAGGGATACAGTAAACCTGAAGTGAAGCATTGGAATCCGAAACTGGACTCACAGCAGAGGCTCAAATCGTAGAATGATAGAGTGTCAGTCCTCTTGTACTTAAGTCGGCATTGTGCCTTTTGTATTACATTCGGATGCAATTTCAGTGCTTCATCGTCAATATGACGGTCCAAGGTATACACTAAACCTGAAGTGAAGCATCGGAATGTAAAACTGAACTCACAGGAGTGGTTCAAATCATAGGAAGTTAGAGTGTCAGTCCTCTTGTACTTAAGTCGGCATTGTGCCTTTTGTATCAAATTTGGATGCAATTTCTGTGTTTCATCGTCAATAAGAATGTCCAAGGGATACAGTAAACCTGAAGTGAAGCATCGGAGTCTAAAACTGGACTCACAGGAGAGGTTCAAATCATAGAAAGTTAGAGTGTCAGTCCTCTTGGTCTTAAGTCGGCGTTGTGCCTTTTGTATTATATTCGGATGCAATTTCTGTGTTTCATCATCAATAAGGGGGTCCAAGGGATACAGTAAAATTGATGTGAAGCATCGGAATCTAAAACTAGACTCACAGTAGAGGTCCAAATCATAGAAAGCTAGAGTGTCAGTCATCTTGTACATAAGTAGGCATTGTGCCTTTTGTATTAAATTCGGATGCCATTTCTGTGTTTCATCATCAATAAGAAGGTCCAAGGTATACACTAAACCTGAAGTGAAGCATCGGAATATAAAACTGGACTCACAGGTGAGGTTCAAATCACAGAAAGTTAGAGTGTCTGTCCTCTTGTACTTAAGTCATCATTGTGGCTTTTGTATTAAATTCGGATGCAATTTCTGTGTGTCATCGTCAATAAGAAGGTCCTAGGGAAACAGTAATCCTGAAGTGAAACATCGGAGTCTAAAACTGGACTCACAGGAGAGGTTCAAATCATAGGAAGTTAGAGTGTCAGTCCTATTGTACTTAAGTCGGCATTGTGCCTTTTGTATCAAATTCGGATGCAATTTCTGTGTTTCATCGTCAATAAGAATGTCCAAGGGATACAGTAAACCTGAAGTGAAGAATCGGAGTCTAAAACTGGACTCACAGGAGAGGTTCAAATCATAGAAAGTTAGAGTGTCAGTCCTCTTGGTCTTAAGTCGGCGTTGTGCCTTTTGTAATGTATTCGGATGCAATTTCTGTGTTTCATCATCAATAAGAGGGTCCAAGGGATACAGTAAAATTGAAGTGAAGCATCGGAAACTAAAACTAGACTCACAGTAGAGGTTCAAATCATAGAAAGTTAGAGTGTCAGTCCTCTTGTATTTAAGTCGGCATTGTGCCTTTTGTATTAAATTCGGATGCCATTTCTGTGTTTCATCGTCAATAAGATGGTCCAAGGTATACAGTAATCCTGAAGTGAAGTATCGGAATCTAAAACTGGGCTCACAGGAGAGGTTCAAATCATAGAAAGTTAGAGTGTCAGTCCTCTTGTACTTAAGTCGGCATTGTGCGTTTTGTATGAAATTCGGATGCAAATTCTGTGTTTCATCATCAATAAGAAGGTCCAAGGGATACAGTAAACCTGAAGTGAAGCATCGGAATCTAAAAAATGCCTCACAGGTGAGGTTCAAATCATAGGAAGTTAGAGTGTCGCTCCTCTCTTACTTAAGTCGTCATTGTGCCTTTTGAATTTAATTCCAATGCAATTTCTGTGTTTCATCGTCAATAAGAAAGTCCAAGGGATACATTAAACCTGAAGGGAAGCATCGGAATCTAAAACTGGACTCACAGGAGTGGTTCAAATCATAGAAAGTTAGAGTGTCAGTCTTCTTGTACTTAAGTCGGCATTGTGCCTTTCGCATCAAATTCGGATGCAATTTCTGTGTTTCATCGTCAATAAGAATGTCCAAGGGATACAGTAAACCTGACGTGAAACATCGGAGTCTAAAACTGGACTCACAGGAGAGGTTCAAATCATAGAAAGTTAGAGTGTCAGTCCTCTTGCTCTTAAGTCGGCGTTGTGGATTTTGTATTATATTCGGATGCAATTTCTGTGTTTCATCATCAATAAGAGGGTCCAAGGGATACAGTAAAATTGAAGTGAAGCATCGGAATCTAAAACTAGACTCACAGTAGAGGTTCAAATCATAGAAAGTTAGAGTGTCAGTCCACTTGTACTTAAGTCGGCATTGTGCCTTTTGTATTAAATTCGGATGCAAATTCTGTGTTTCATCAACAACAAGAAGGTCCAAGGGATACAGTAAACCATAAGTGAAGCATCGGAATCGAAACCTGGACTCACAGGAGAGGTTAAAATCATAGACGGTTAGAGTGTCAGACCTCTTATATTTAAGTCGGCATTGTGCCTTTTGTATTAAATTCGGATGCAATTTCTGTGTTTCATTATCATTAAGAATGTCCAAGGGATACAGTAAACCTGAGGTGAAGCATCGGAATCTAAAACTGGACCCACAGGAGAGGTTCAAATCATAGAATGTTAGAGTGTCAGTCCTCTTGTTCTTAAGTCGGCATCGTGCCTTTTGTATTATATTCGGATGCAAGTTCTGTGTTTCATCATCAATAAGAAGGTGCAAGGGATACAGTAAACCTGAAGTGAAGCATCGGAATCTAAAAGTGGACTCACAGGAGGGGTTCAAATCATAGAAAGTTAGAGTGTCAGTCCTCTTGTTCTTAAGTCGGCATTGTGCCTTTTGTATTAAATTCGGACGCAAATTCTGTGTTTCATCATCAATAAGAAGGTGCAAGGGATACAGTAAACCTGAAGTGAAGCATCGGAATCTACAACTGGACTCACAGGAGAGTTTCAAATCATAGAAAGTTAGAGTGTCAGTCATTTTGCACTTAAGTCGGCATTGTGCCTTTTGGTTGAAATTCAGATGTTAATTCTGTGTTTCATCATCAATAAGAAGGTCCAAGGGATACAGTAAACCTGAAGTGAAGCATCGGAATCTAAAACTGGACTCACAGGAGAGGTTCAAATCATAGAAAATTAGAGTGTCAGTCCTCTTGTTTTTAAGTCGGCATTGTGCCTCTTGTATTAAATTCGGATGCAATTTCTGTGTTTCATCATCAATATGAAGGTCCAAGGGATTCAGTAAACCTGAAGTGAAGCATCGGAATCTAAAACTGGACTCACATGGGAGGTTCAAATCATAGAATGTTAGAGTGTCAGTCCTTTTGTACTTAAGTCACCATTGTGCCTTTTGTATTAAATTCGGTTGCAATTTCTGTGTTTCATCGTCAATAAGGAGGTCCAAGGGATACAGTAAACCTGAAGTGAAGCATCGAATCTAAAACTGGACTCACAGGAAAGGTTCAAATCATAGAAAGTTAGAGTGTCAGTCCTTATGTACTTAAGTCGGCATTGTGCCTTTTGTATTAAATTCGGATGCAATTTCTGTGCTTCATCGCCAATAAGAAGGTCCAACGTATACAGTAATCCTGAAGTGAAGCGTCAGAATCTAAAACTGGACTCTCAGGAGAGGTTCAAATCTTAGAAAGTTAGAGTGTCAGTCCTCTTGTACTTAGGTCGGCATTGTGCCTTTTGAATTTAATTCCGATGCAATTTCTGTGTTTCGTTGTCAATAAGAAGGTCCAAGGGAAACATTAAACCTGAAGTGAAGCATCGGAATCTAAAACTGGACTCACAGGAGACGTTTAAATCATAGAAAGTTCTAGTGTCAGTGCTCTTGTACTTAAGTCGGCATTGTGCCTTTTGTATTTAGTTTGGATGCAATTTCTGTGCTTCATCGCCAATAAGAAGGTCCAAAGTATACAGTAAACCTGAAGTGAAGCATCGGAATCTAAAACTGGACTCACAGGAGAGGTTCAAATCATACAGAGTTAGAGTGTCAGTTCTCTTGTACTTAAGTCAGCATTGTGCGTTTTGTATTAAATTCGGATGCAATTTCTGTGCTTCCTCATCAATAAGAAGGTCCAAGGTAAACAGTAAACCTGAAGTGAAGCATCGGAATCTAAAACTGGAATCACAGGAGAGGTTCAATTCATAGAAAGTTAGAGTGTCAGTCCTCTTGTACTTAAATCGGCATTGTGCCTTTTGTATTAAATTCGGAATCAATATCTGTGTTTCATCGTCAATAAGAAGGTCCAAGGGATACAGTAAACCTGAAGTGAAGCATTGGAACCTAAAGCTGGACTCACAGGAGAGGTTCAAATCATAGAAAGTTAGAGTGTCAGTAGTCTTGTACTTAAGTCGGCATTGTGCCTTTTGTATTAAATTCGGATGCAATTTCTGTGCTTCATCGCCACTAAGAAGGTCCAAGGTATACAGTAAACCAGAAGTGAAGCGTCGGAATCTAAAACTGGACTCACAGGAGAGGTTCAAATCATAGGAAATTAGAGTGTCCGTCTTCTTGTACTTAAGTTGGCATTGTGCTTTTGTATTAAATTCGGATGCAATTTCTGTGCTTCATCGCCAATAAGAAGGTCCAAGGTATACAGTAAACCTGAAGTGAAGCATCGGAATCTAACACTGGACTCACAGGAGAGGTTTAAATCATAGGAAAATAGAGTGTCAGTCTTCTTGTACTTAAGTCGGCATTGTGCCTTTTGTATCAAATTCGGATGCAATTTCTGTGTTTCATCGTCAATAAGAATGTCCAAGGGATACAGTAAACCTGACGTGAAGCATCGGAGTCTAAAACTGGACTCACAGGAGAGGTTCAAATCATAGAAAGTTAGAGTGTCAGTCCTCTTGCTCTTAAGTCGGCGTTGTGGATTTTGTATTATATTCGGATGCAATTTCTGTGTTTCATCATCAATAAGAGGGTCCAAGGGATACAGTAAAATTGAAGTGAAGCATCGGAATCTAAAACTAGACTCACAGTAGAGGTTCAAATCATAGAAAGTTAGAGTGTCAGTCCACTTGTACTTAAGTCGGCATTGTGCCTTTTGTATTAAATTCGGATGCAAATTCTGTGTTTCATCAACAACAAGAAGGTCCAAGGGATACAGTAAACCTGAAGTGAAGCATCGGAATCTAAAACTGGACTCACAGGAGAGGTTCAAATCATAGAAAATTAGAATGTCAGTCCTCTTGTACTTAAGTCGGCATTGTGCCTTTTGTATTAAATTCGGATGCAATTTCTGTGTTTCATCGTCAATAAGAAGGTCGAAGGGATGCAGTAATCCTGAAGTGAAGCATCGGAATCTAAAACTGGACTCACAGGAGAGGTTCAAGTCATAGAAAGTCAGAGTGTCTGTCCTGTTGTACTTAAGTCGGCATTGTGCCTATTGTATGCAATTCGGATGCAATTTCTCTGTTTCATCGTCAATAAGATGGTCCAAGGGATACAGTAAACCTGAAGTGAAGCATCGGAATCTAAAACTGGACTCACAGGAGAGGTTCAAATCATAGACAGTTAGAGTGTCAGTGCTCTTGTACTTAAGTCGGCATTGTGCCTTTTGTATTAAATTTGGATGCAATTTCTGTGTTTCATCGTCAAAATGATGGTCCAAGAGATACAGTAAACCTGAAGTGAAGCATCGGAATCTAAAACTGGACTCACAGGAGAGGTTCAAATCATAGAAAGTTACAGCGTCAGTCCTCTTGTACTTAAGGCGGCAATGTGCATTTTGTATTAAATTCGGATGGAAATTCTGTGTTTCATCGTCAATAAGAAGGTCCAAGGGATACAGTAAACCATAAGTGAAGCATCGGAATCGAAACCTGGACTCACAGGAGAGGTTCAAATCATAGAATGTTAGAGTGTCAGACCTCTTATATTTAAGTCGGCATTGTGCCTTTTGTATTAAATTCGGATGCAATTTCTGTGTTTCATTATCATTAAGAATGTCCAAGGGATACAGTAAACCTGAGGTGAAGCATCGGAATCTAAAACTGGACCCACAGGAGAGGTTCGAATCATAGAATGTTAGAGTGTCAGTCCTCTTGTACTTAAGTCGGCATCGTGCCTTTTGTATTATATTCGGATGCAAGTTCTGTGTTTCATCATCAATAAGAAGGTGCAAGGGATACAGTAAACCTGAAGTGAAGCATCGGAATCTAAAAGTGGACTCACAGGAGAGGTTCAAATCATAGAAAGTTAGAGTGTCAGTCCTCTTGTTCTTAAGTCGGCATTGTGCCTTTTGTATTAAATTCGGATGCAAATTCTGTGTTTCATCATCAATAAAAAGGTCCAAGGGATACAGTAAACCTGAAGTGAAGCATCGGAACTTAAAACTGGACGCACAGTGGAGGTTGACAGCATAGAAAGTTAGAGTGTCAGTCGCATTGTACTTAAGTCGGCATTGTGCCTTT
This sequence comes from Schistocerca americana, assembly GCF_021461395.2. Lineage (NCBI taxonomy): Eukaryota > Metazoa > Arthropoda > Insecta > Orthoptera > Acrididae > Schistocerca > Schistocerca americana. The sequence goes on from NC_060130.1 coordinate 76,955,845, forward strand.
TGTATTAAATTCTGATGCAATTTCTGTGTTTCATCGTCAATAAGAAGGTGCAAGGGATACAGTAAACCTGAAGTGAAGCATCGGAATCTACAACTGGACTCACAGGAGAGTTTCAAATCATAGAAAGTTAGAGTGTCAGTCATTTTGCACTTAAGTCGGCATTGTGCCTTTTGTATGAAATTCAGATGTAAATTCTGTGTTTCATCATCAATTCGAAGGTCCAAGGGATACAGTAAACCTGAAGTGAAGCATCGGAATCTAAAACTGGACTCACAGGAGAAGTTCAAATCATCGAAAATTGGAGTGTCAGTCCTCTTGTTTTTAAGTCGGCATTGTGCCTCTTGTATTAAATTCGGATGCAATTTCTGTGTTTCATCATCGATAAGAAGGTCCAAGGGATACAGTAAACCTGAAGTGAAGCATCGGAATCTAAAACTGGACTCACAAGTGAGGATCAAATCATAGAAAGTTAGAGTGTCAGTCCCCTTGTACTTCAGTCGGCATTGTGCCTTTTGTATTAAATTCGGATGCAATTTCTGTGCTTCATCGCCAATAAGAAGGTCCAAGGGATACAGTAAACCTGAAGTGAAGCATCGGAATCTAAAACTGGACTCACAGGAGAGGTTCAAATCATAGAAAGTTAGAGTGTCAGTCCTTTTGTACTTAAGTCGCCATTGTGCCTTTTGTATTAAATTCGGTTGCAATTTCTGTGTTTCATCGTCAATAAGGAGGTCCAAGGGATACAGTAAACCTGAAGTGAAGCATCGAATCTAAAACTGGACTCACAGGAAAGGTTCAAATCATAGAAAGTTAGAGTGTCAGTCCTTATGTACTTAAGTCGGCATTGTGCCTTTTGTATTAAATTCGGATGCAATTTCTGTGCTTCATCGCCAATAAGAAGGTCCAACGTATACAGTAATCCTGAAGTAAAGCGTCAGAATCTAAAACTGGACTCTCAGGAGAGGTTCAAATCTTAGAAAGTTAGAGTGTCAGTCCTCTTGTACTTAGGTCGGCATTGTGCCTTTTGAATTTAATTCCGATGCAATTTCTGTGTTTCGTTGTCAATATGAAGGTCGAAGGGAAACATTAAATCTGAAGTGAAGCATCGGAATCTAAAACTGGACTCACAGGAGAGGTTTAAATCATAGAAAGTTCTAGTGTCAGTGCTCTTGTACTTAAGTCGGCATTGTGCCTTTTGTATTTAGTTTGGATGCAATTTCTGTGCTTCATCGCCAATAAGAAGGTCCAAAGTATACAGTAAACCTGAAGTGAAGCATCGGAATCTAAAACTGGACTCACAGGAGAGGTTCAAATCATACAGCGTTAAAGTGTCAGTTCTCTTGTACTTAAGTCAGCATTGTGCCTTTTGTATTAAATTCGGATGCAATTTCTGTGCTTCATCGCCAATAAGAAGGTCCAAGGTATACAGTAAACCTGAAGTGAAGCATCGGAATCTAAAACTGGAATCACAGGAGAGGTTCAATTCATAGAAAGTTAGAGTGTCAGTCCTCTTGTACTTAAGTCGGCATTGTGCCTTTTGTATTAAATTCGGATGCAATATCTGTGTTTCATCGTCAATAAGAAGGTCCAAGGGATACAGTAAACCTGAAGTGAAGCATTGGATTTTAACACTGGACTCACAGGAGAGGTTCAAATCATAGAAAGTTAGAGTGTCAGTAGTCTTGTACTTAAGTCGGCATTGTGCCTTTTGTATTATATTCGGATGCAATTTCTGTGCTTCATCGCCACTAAGAAGGTCCAAGGTATACAGTAAACCAGAAGTGAAGCGTCGGAATCTAAAACTGGACTCACAGGAGAGGTTCAAATCATAGGAAATTAGAGTGTCCGTCTTCTTGTACTTAAGTTGGCATTGTGCTTTTGTATTAAATTCGGATGCAATTTCTGTGCTTCATCGCCAATAAGAAGGTCCAAGGTATACAGTAAACCTGAAGTGAAGCATCGGAATCTAACACTGGACTCACAGGAGAGGTTTAAATCATAGGAAGTTAGAGTGTCAGTCTTCTTTTACTTAAGTCGGCATTGTGCCTTTTGTATCAAATTCGGATGCAATTTCTCTGTTTCATCGTCAATAAGATGGTCCAAGGGATACAGTAAACCTGAAGTGAAGCATCGGAATCTAAAACTGGACTCACAGGAGAGGTTCAAATAATAGACAGTTAGAGTGTCAGTCCTCTTGTACTTAAGTCGGCATTGTGCCTTTTGTATTAAATTTGGATGCAATTTCTGTATTTCATCGTCAAAATGATGGTCCAAGAGATACAGTAAACCTGAAGTGAAGCATCGGAATCTAAAACTGGACTCACAGGAGAGGTTCAAATCATAGAAAGTTACAGCGTCAGTCCTCTTGTACTTAAGGCGGCATTGTGCATTTTGTATTAAATTCGGATGGAAATTCTGTGTTTCATTATCATTAAGAATGTCCAAGGGATACAGTAAACCTGAGGTGAAGCATCGGAAACTAAAAGTGGACTCACAGGAGAGGTTCAAATCATAGAAATTTAGAGTGTCAGGCCTCTTGTTCTTAAGTCGGCATTGTGCCTTTTGTATTACATTCGGATGCAAATTCTGTGTTTCATCATCAATAAAAAGGTCCAAGGGATACAGTAAACCTGAAGTGAAGCATCGGAACTTAAAACTGGACGCACAGGTGAGGTTCAAAGCATAGAAAGTTAGAGTGTCAGTCGTCTTGTACTTAAGTCGGCATTGTGCCTTTTGTATTAAATTCTGATGCAATTTCTGTGTTTCATCGTCAATAAGAAGGTGCAAGGGATACAGTAAACCTGAAGTGAAGCATCGGAATCTACAACTGGACTCACATGAGAGTTTAAAATCATAGAAAGTTAGAGTGTCAGTCATTTTGCACTTAAGTCGGCATTGTGCCTTTTGTATGAAATTCAGATGTAAATTCTGTGTTTCATCATCAATAAGAAGGTCCAAGGGATACAGTAAACCTGAAGTGAAGCATCGGAATCTAAAACTGGACTCACAGGAGAGGTTCAAATCATAGAAAATTAGAGTGTCAGTCCTCTTGTTTTTAAGTCGGCATTGTGCCTCTTGTATTAAATTCGGGTGCAATTTCTGTGTTTCATCATCGATAAGAAGGTCCAAGGGATACAGTAAACCTGAAGTGAAGCATCGGAATCTAAAACTGGACTCACAAGTGAGCATCAAATCATAGAAAGTTAGAGTGTCAGTCCCCTTGTACTTCAGTCGGCATTGTGCCTTTTGTATTAAATTCGGATGCAATTTCTGTGTTTCATCATCAATATGAAGGTCCAAGGGATACGGTAAACCTAAAGTGAAGCATCGGAATCTAAAACTGGACTCACAGGAGAGGTTCAAATCATAGATAGTTAGAGTGTCAGTCCTTTTGTACTTAAGTCGCCATTGTGCATTTTGTATTAAATTCAGTTGCAATTTCTGTGTTTCATCGTCAATAAGGAGGTCCAAGGGATACAGTAAACCTGAAGTGAAGCATCGAATCTAAAACTGGACTCACAGGAAAGGTTCAAATCATAGAAAGTTAGAGTGTCAGTCCTTATGTACTTAAGTCGGCATTGTGCCTTTTGTATTAAATTCGGATGCAATTTCTGTGCTTCATCGCCAATAAGAAGGTCCAACGTATACAGTAATCCTGAAGTGAAGCGTCAGAATCTAAAACTGGACTCTCAGGAGAGGTTCAAATCTTAGAAAGTTAGAGTGTCAGTCCTCTTGTACTTAAGTCGGCATTGTGCCTTTTGAATTTAATTCCGATGCAATTTCTGTGTTTCGTTGTCAATAAGAAGGTCCAAGGGAAACATTAAACCTGAAGTGAAGCATCGGAATCTAAAACTGGACTCACAGGAGAGGTTTAAATCATAGAAATTTCTAGTGTCAGTGCTCTTGCACTTAAGTCGGCATTGTGCCTTTTGTATTAAGTTTGGATGCAATTTCTGTGCTTCATCGCCAATAAGAAGGTCCAAAGTATACAGTAAACCTGAAGTGAAGCATCGGAATCTAAAACTGGAATCACAGGAGAGGTTCAATTCATAGAAAGTTAGAGTGTCAGTCCTCTTGTACTTAAGTCGGCATTGTGCCTTTTGTATTAAATTCGGATGCAATATCTGTGTTTCATCGTCAATAAGAAGGTCCAAGGGATACAGTAAACCTGATGTGAAGCATTGGAATCTAAAACTGGACTCACAGGAGAGGTTCAAATCATAGAAAGTTAGAGTGTCAGTAGTCTTGTACTTAAGTCGGCATTGTGCCTTTTGTATTAAATTCGGATGCAATTTCTGTGCTTCATCGCCACTAAGAAGGTCCAAGGTATACAGTAAACCAGAAGTGAAGCGTCGGAATCTAAAACTGGACTCACAGGAGAGGTTCAAATCATCGGAAATTAGAGTGTCCGTCTTCTTGTACTTAAGTTGGCATTGTGCTTTTGTATTAAATTCGGATGCAAATTCTGTGCTTCATCGCCAATAAGAAGGTCCAAGGTATACAGTAAACCTGAAGTGAAGCATCGGAATCTAACACTGGACTCACAGGAGAGGTTTAAATCATAGAAAGTTAGAGTGTCAGTCCTCTTGTACTTAAGTCGGCATTGTGCCTTTTGTATTAAATTCGGATGCAATTTCTGTGCTTCATCACCAATAAGAAGTTCCGAGGTATACAGTACACCTGAAGTGAAGCATCGGAATCTAAAACTGGAATCACAGGAGAGGTTCAAATCATAGAAAGTTAGAGTGTCAGTCCTCTTCTACTTAAGTCGGCCTTGTGCCTTTTGTATTAAATTTGGATGCAATTTCTGTGTTTCATCATCAATAAGTGGGTCCAAGGGATACAGTAAACCTGAAGTGAAGCATCGGAATCTAAAACTGGACTAAATGGTGAGGTTCAAATCATAGAATGTTGGAGTGTCAGTCCTCTTGTACTTCAGTCGGCATTGTGCCTTTTGTATTAAATTCGGATGCAATTTCTGTGTTTCATCATCAATAAGAAGGTCCAAGGGTTACAGTAAACCTGAAGTGAAGCATCGGAATCCAAAACTGGACTCACATTAGAGGTTCAAATCATAGAAAGTTAGAGTGTCAGTCCTCCTGTACTTAAGTCGGCCATGTGCCTCTTGTATTAAATTCGGATGCAATTTCTGTGTTTCATCGTCAATGAGAAGGTCCAAGGGATACAGTAAACATGAAGTGAAGCATCGGAAGGTAAAACTGGACTCACAGGAGAGGTTCAAATCATAGAAAATTAGAGTGTCCGTCTTCTTGTACTTAAGTTGGCATTGTGCCTTTTGTATTGAATTCGGATGCAATTTCTGTGTTTCATCATCAATAAGAAGGTGCAAGGGATACAGTAAACCTGGAGTGAAGCATCGGAATCTAAAACTGGACTAACAGGTGAGGTTCAAATCATAGAATGTTGGAGTGTCAGTCCTCTTGTACTTCAGTCGGCATTGTGCCTTTTGTATTACATTCGGATGCAAATTCTGTGTTTCATCATCAATAAAAAGGTCCAAGGGATACAGTAAACCTGAAGTGAAGCATCGGAACTTAAAACTGGACGCACAGGTGAGGTTCAAAGCATAGAAAGTTAGAGTGTCAGTCGTCTTGTACTTAAGTCGGCATTGTGCCTTTTGTATTAAATTCTGATGCAATTTCTGTGTTTCATCGTCAATAAGAAGGTGCAAGGGATACAGTAAACCTGAAGTGAAGCATCGGAATCTACAACTGGACTCACAGGAGAGTTTAAAATCATAGAAAGTTAGAGTGTCAGTCATTTTGCACTTAAGTCGGCATTGTGCCTTTTGTATGAAATTCAGATGTAAATTCTGTGTTTCATCGTCAATAAGAAGGTCCAAGGGATACAGTAAACCTGAAGTGAAGCATCGGAATCTAAAACTGGACTCACAGGAGAGGTTCAAATCATAGAAAATTAGAGTGTCAGTCCTCTTGTTTTTAAGTCGGCATTGTGCCTCTTGTATTAAATTCGGGTGCAATTTCTGTGTTTCATCATCAATAAGAAGGTCCAAGGGATACAGTAAACCTGAAGTGAAGCATCGGAATCTAAAACTGGACTCACAAGTGAGCATCAAATCATAGAAAGTTAGAGTGTCAGTCCCCTTGTACTTCAGTCGGCATTGTGCCTTTTGTATTAAATTCGGATGCAATTTCTGTGTTTCATCATCAATATGAAGGTCCAAGGGATACAGTAAACCTAAAGTGAAGCATCGGAATCTAAAACTGGACTCACAGGAGAGGTTCAAATCATAGAAAGTTAGAGTGTCAGTCCTTTTGTACTTAAGTCGCCATTGTGCATTTTGTATTAAATTCGGTTGCAATTTCTGTGTTTCATCGTCAATAAATAGGTCCAAGGGATACAGTAAACCTGAAGTGAAGCATCGAATCTAAAACTGGACTCACAGGAAAGGTTCAAATCATAGAAAGTTAGAGTGTCAGTCCTTATGTACTTAAGTCGGCATTGTGCCTTTTGTATTAAATTCGGATGCAATTTCTGTGCTTCATCGCCAATAAGAAGGTCCAACGTATACAGTAATCCTGAAGCGAAGCGTCAGAATCTAAAACTGGACTCTCAGGAGAGGTTCAAATCTTAGAAAGTTAGAGTGTCAGTCCTCTTGTACTTAAGTCGGCATTGTGCCTTTTGAATTTAATTCCGATGCAATTTCTGTGTTTCGTTGTCAATAAGAAGGTCCAAGGGAAACATTAAACCTGAAGTGAAGCATCGGAATCTAAAACTGGACTCACAGGAGAGGTTTAAATCATAGAAATTTCTAGTGTCAGTGCTCTTGTACTTAAGTCGGCATTGTGCCTTTTGTATTAAGTTTGGATGCAATTTCTGTGCTTCATCGCCAATAAGAAGGTCCAAAGTATACAGTAAACCTGAAGTTAAGCATCGGAATCTAAAACTGGAATCACAGGAGAGGTTCAATTCATAGAAAGTTAGAGTGTCAGTCCTCTTGTACTTAAGTCGGCATTGTGCGTTTTGTATTAAATTCGGATGCAATATCTGTGTTTCATCGTCAATAAGAAGGTCCAAGGGATACAGTAAACCTGATGTGAAGCATTGGAATCTAAAACTGGACTCACAGGAGAGGTTCAAATCATAGAAAGTTAGAGTGTCAGTAGTCTTGTACTTAAGTCGGCATTGTGCCTTTTGTATTAAATTCGGATGCAATTTCTGTGCTTCATCGCCACTAAGAAGGTCCAAGGTATACAGTAAACCAGAAGTGAAGCGTCGGAATCTAAAACTGGACTCACAGGAGAGGTTCAAATCATCGGAAATTAGAGTGTCCGTCTTCTTGTACTTAAGTTGGCATTGTGCTTTTGTATTAAATTCGGATGCAAATTCTGTGCTTCATCGCCAATAAGAAGGTCCAAGGTATACAGTAAACCTGAAGTGAAGCATCGGAATCTAACACTGGACTCACAGGAGAGGTTTAAATCATAGAAAGTTAGAGTGTCAGTGCTCTTGTACTTAAGTCGGCATTGTGCCTTTTGTATTAAATTTCGATGCAATTTCTGTGCTTCATCACCAATAAGAAGTTCCGAGGTATACAGTACACCTGAAGTGAAGCATCGGAATCTAAAACTGGAATCACAGGAGAGGTTCAAATCATAGAAAGTTAGAGTGTCAGTCCTCTTGTACTTAAGTCGGCATTGTGCCTTTTGTATTAAATTTGGATGCAATTTCTGTGTTTCATCATCAATAAGTGGGTATAAGGGATACAGTAAACCTGAAGTGAAGCATCGGAATCTAAAACTGGACTAACAGGTGAGGTTCAAATCATAGAATGTTGGAGTGTCAGTCCTCTTGTACTTCAGTCGGCATTGTGCCTTTTGTATTAAATTCGGATGCAATTTCTGTGTTTCATCATCAATAAGAAGGTCCAAGGGATACAGTAAACCTGAAGTGAAGCATCGGAATCCAAAACTGGACTCACATTAGAGGTTCAAATCATAGAAAGTTAGAGTGTCAGTCCTCTTGTACTTAAGTCGGCCATGTGCCTCTTGTATTAAATTCGGATGCAATTTCTGTGTTTCATCGTCAATGAGAAGGTCCAAGGGATACAGTAAACATGAAGTGAAGCATCGGAAGCTAAAACTGGACTCACAGGAGAGGTTCAAATCATAGAAAATTAGAGTGTCCGTCTTCTTGTACTTAAGTTGGCATTGTGCCTTTTGTATTGAATTCGGATGCAATTTCTGTGTTTCATCATCAATAAGTGGGTCCAAGGGATACAGTAAACCTGAAGTGAAGCATCGGAATCTAAAACTGGACTAACAGGTGAGGTTCAAATCATAGAATGTTGGAGTGTCTGTCCTCTTGTACTTCAGTCGGCATTGTGCCTTTTGTATTAAATTCGGATGCAATTTCTGTGTTTCATCATCAATAAGAAGGTACAAGGGATACATTAAACCTGAAGTGAAGCATCGGAATCTAAAACTGGAGTCACAGGAGATGTTCAAAACATAGAAACTTAGAGTGTTAGTCCTTTTGTACTTAAGTCGGTATTCGGCCTCTTGTATTAAATTCGGATGCGATTTCTGTGTTTCACCGTCAATTAGAAGGTACAACAGATACAGTAAACCTGAAGCGAAGCATCGGAATCTTAAACTGGACCCACAGTAGAGGATCAAATCATGGAAAGCTGGAGTGTCAGTCCTCTTGTACTTAAGTCGGCATTGTGCCTTTCGTATTAAATTCGGATGCAATTTCTGTGCTTCAAGGCCATAAGAAGGTCCAAGGTATACAGTAAACCTTAAGTGAAGCATCATAATCTAAAACTGGACTCACAGCAGAGGTTTAAATCATAGAAAGTTAGAGTGTCAGTCCTCTTGTACTTAAGTTGGCCTTGTGCCTTTTGTATTAAATTCAGATGCAATTTCTGTGCTTCATCGCCAATAAGAAGGTCCAAGGTATACAGTAACCCTGAAGTGAAGCATCGGAATCCAAAACTGGACTCACAGGAGAGGTTCAAATCATAGAAAGTTAGAGTGTCAGTCTTCTTGTACTTAAGTCGGCATTGTGCCTTTTGTATTAAATTCGGATGCAATTTCTGTGTTTCATCGTCAATAAGAAGGTCCAAGGGATACAGTAAACCTGAAGTGAAGCATCGGATGCTAAAACTGGACTCACAGGAGAGGTTCAAATCATAGAAAGTTAGAGTGTCAGTCACCTTGTACTTAAGTCGGCACTGTGCCTCTTGAATTTAATTCGGATGCAATTTCTGTGTTTCATCGTCAATAAGAAGGTTCAAGGGATACAGTAAACCTGAAGTGAAGCATCGGAATCTAAAACTGTACTCGAAGTAGAGGTTTAAATCATAGAAAGTTGAAGTGTCAGTCCTCTTGTACTGAAGTCGGCATCGTGACATTTGTATTAAATTCGGATGCAATTTCTGTGCTTTATCGCCAATAAGAAGGTCCAAGGGATACAGTAAACCTGAAGTGAAGCATCGGAATACAAAACTGGACTCACAGGAGAGGTTCAAATCATAGAATATTAGAGTGTCAGTCCTCTTGTAGTTATTTCGGCATTGTGCCTTTTGGATTAAATTCGGATGCAATTTCTGTGTTTCATCTTCAATAAGAAGGTCCAAGGGATACAGTAAACCTGAAGTGAAGCATCGGAATCTAAAACTGGACTCACAGGAAGGGTTCAATCATAGAAATTTAGAGTGTCAATCCTCTTGTACTTAAGTCGGCCATGTGCCCTTTGTATAAAATTCGGATGCAATTTCTGTTTTTCATCGTCAATAAGAAGGTCCAAGGTATACAGTAAACCTGAAGGGAAGCATCGGAAGCTAAAACTGGACTCACAGGAGAGGTTCAAATCATAGAAAGTTAGAGTGTCAGTCCACTTGTACTTAAGTCGGCACTGTGCCTCTTGAATTTAATTCCGATGCAATATCTGTGTTTCATCGTCAATAAGAAGGTCCAAGGGATACAGTAAACCTGAGGTGAAGCATCGGAATCTAGAACTGGACTCGAAGTACAGGTTTAAATCATAGAAAGTTTAAGTGTCAGTCCTGTTGTACTTAAGTCGGCATTGTGACTTTTGTATTAAATTCGGATGCAATATCTGTGCTTTATCGCCAATAAGAAGTTCCAAGGGATACAGTAAACCTGAAGTGAAGCATCGGAATCCAAAACTGGACTTACAGGAGAGGTTCAAATCATTATAAGTTAGAGTGTCAGTCCTCTTGTACTTATTTCGGCATTGTGCCTTTTGTATTAAATTCGGATGCAATTTCTGTGCTTTATCGCCAATAAGAAGGTCCAAGGGATACAGTGAACCTGAAGTGAAGCATCGGAATCCAAAACTGGACTCACAGGAGAGGTTCAAATCATAAAAAGTTAGAGTGTCAGTCCTCTTGTACTTATTTCGGCATTGTGCCGTTTGAATTAAATTCGGATGCAATTTCTGTGTTTCATCGTCAATATGAATGTCAAAGGGAAACAGTAAACCTGAAGTGAAGCATCGGAATCTAAAACTGGACTCACAGGAGAGGTTCAAGTCATAGAAAGATAGAGTGTAGAGTCCTCTTGTACTTAAATCGACATTGTGCCTTTTGTATTAAATTCGGATGCAATTTCTGTGTTTCATCGTCAATTAGAGGGTGTAAGGGATACAGTAAACCTGAAGTGAAGCATCGGAATCTAAAACTGGACTCACAGGTGGGGTTCAGATCATAGAAAGTTAAAGTGTCAGTCCTCTTGTACTTAAGTCGGCATTGTGCCTTTTGTATAAAATTCGGATGCAATTTCTGTGTTTCATCATCAATAAGAGGGTCCAAGGGTTACAGTAAACCTGAAATGAAGCATTGGAATCTAAAACTGGACTCGCAGGAGAGGTTCAAATCATAGAAAGTTCGAGTGTCAGTACTCTTGTACATAAGTCGGCATTGTGCCTTTTGTATTAAATTCGATGCAATTTCTGTGCTTCATCGCCACTAAGAAGGTCCAAGGTATACAGTAAACCAGAAGTGAACCGTCGAAATCTAAAACTGGACTCACAGGAGAGGTTCAAATCATAGAAAATTAGAGTGTCCGTCCTCTTGTACTTAAGTTGGCATTGTGCCTTTTGTATTGAATTCGGATGCAATTTCTGTGTTTCATCATCAATAAGTGGGTCCAAGGGATACAGTAAACCTGAAGTGGAGCATCGGAATCTAAAACTGGACTAACAGGTGAGGTTCAAATCATAGAATGTTGGAGTGTCAGTCCTCTTGTACTTCAGTCGGCATTGTGCCTTTTGTATTAAATTCGGATGCAATTTCTGTGTTTCATCATCAATAAGAAGGTCCAAGGGATACAGTAAACCTGAAGTGAAGCATCGGAATCTAAAACTGGACTCACAGGAGAGGTTTAAATCATAGAAAGTTATAGTGTCAGTCCTCTTCTACTTAAGTTGGCCTTGTGCCTTTTGTATTAAATTCAGATGCAATTTCTGTGCTTCATCGCCAATAAGAAGGTCCAAGATATACAGTTAACCTGAAGTGAAGCATCGGAATCCAAAACTGGACTCACAGGAGAGGTTCAAATCATAGAAAGTTAGAGTGTCAGTCTTCTTGTACTTAAGTCGGCATTGTGCCTTTTGTATTAAATTCGGATGCAATTTCTGTGTTTCATCGTCAATAAGAAGGTCCAAGGGATACAGTAAACCTGAAGTGAAGCATCGGATGCTAAAACTGGACTCACAGGAGAGGTTCAAATCATAGAAAGTTAGAGTGTCAGTCACCTTGTACTTAAGTCGGCACTGGGCCTCTTGAATTTAATTCGGATGCAATTTCTGTGTTTCATCGTCAATAAGAAGGTCCAAGGGATACAGTAAACCTGAAGTGAAGCATCGGAATCTAAAACTGTACTCGAAGTAGAGGTTTAAATCATTGAAAGTTGAAGTGTCAGTCCTCTTGTACTTAAGTCGGCATTGTGACTTTTGTATTAAATTCGGATGCAATTTCTGTGCTTTATCGCCAATAAGAAGGTCCAAGGGATACAGTAAACCTGAAGTGAAGCACCGGAATCCAAAACTGGACTCACAGGAGAGGTTCAAATCATAGAAAGTTAGAGTGTCAGTCCTCTTGTAGTTATTTCGGCATTGTGCCTTTTGTATTAAATTCGGATGCAATTTCTGTGTTTCATCTTCAATAAGAAGGTCCAAGGGATACAGTAAACCTGAAGTGAAGCATCGGAATCTAAAACTGGACTCACAGGAGAGGTTCAAATCATAGAAATTTAGAGTGTCAATCCTCTTGTACTTAAGTCGGCCATGTGCCTTTTGTATTAAATTCGGATGCAATTTCTGTTTTTCATCGTCAATAAGAAGGTCCAAGGGATACAGTAAACCTGAAGTGAAGCATCGGAAGCTAAAACTGGACTCACAGGAGAGGTTCAAATCATAGAAAGTTAGAGTGTCAGTCCACTTGTACTTAAGTCGGCACTGTGCCTCTTGAATTTAATTCCGATGCAATATCTGTGTTTCATCGTCCATAAGAAGGTCCAAGGGATACAGTAAACCTGAGGTGAAGCATCGGAATCTAGAACTGGACTTGAAGTACAGGTTTAAATCATAGAAAGTTAAAGTGTCAGTCCTCTTGTACTTAAGTCGGCATTGTGACTTTTGTATTAAATTCGGATGCAATTTCTGTGCTTTATCGCCAATAAGAAGTTCCAAGGGATACAGTAAACCTGAAGTGAAGCATCGGAATCCGAAACTGGACTCACAGGAGAGGTTCAAATCATTATAAGTTAGAGTGTCAGTCCTCTTGTACTTATTTCGGCATTGTGCCTTTTGTATCAAATTCGGATGCAATTTCTGTGCTTTATCGCCAATAAGAAGGTCCAAGGGATACAGTAAACCTGAAGTGAAGCATCGGAATCCAAAACTGGACTCACAGGAGAGGTTCAAATCATAGAAAGTTAGAGTGTCAGTCCTCTTGTACTTATTTCGGCATTGTGCCGTTTGTATTAAATTCGGATGCAATTTCTGTGTTTCATCGTCAATATGAATGTCAAAGGGAAACAGTAAACCTGAAGTGAAGCATCGGAATCTAAAACTGGACTCACAGGAGAGGTTCAAATCATAGAAAGGTAGAGTGTAGAGTCCTCTTGTACTTAAATCGACATTGTGCCTTTTGTATTAAATTCGGATGCAATTTCTGTGTTTCATCCTCAATTAGAGGGTCTAAGGGATACAGTAAACCTGAAGTGAAGCATCGGAATCTAAAACTGGACTCACAGGTGAGGTTCAAATCATAGAAAGTTAAAGTGTCAGTCCTCTTGTACTTAAGTCGGCATTGTGCCTTTTGTATAAAATTCGGATGCAATTTCTGTGTTTCATCATCAATAAGAAGGTCCAAGGGTTACAGTAAATTTGAAATGAAGCATTGGAATCTAAAACTGGACTCGCAGGAGAGGTTCAAATCATAGAAAGTTCGAGTGTCAGTACTCTTGTACTTAAGTCGGCATTGTGCCTTTTGTATTAAATTCGATGCAATTTCTGTGCTTCATCGCCACTAAGAAGGTCCAAGGTATACAGTAAACCAGAAGTGAAGCGTCGGAATCTAAAACTGGACTCACAGGAGAGGTTCAAATCATAGAAAATTAGAGTGTCCGTCCTCTTGTACTTAAGTTGGCATTGTGCCTTTTGTATTGAATTCGGATGCAATTTCTGTGTTTCATCATCAATTAGTGGGTCCAAGGGATACAGTAAACCAGAAGTGGAGCATCGGAATCTAAAACTGGACTAACAGGTGAGGTTTAAATCATAGAAAGTTATAGTGTCAGTCCTCTTCTACTTAAGTTGGCCTTGTGCCTTTTGTATTAAATTCAGATGCAATTTCTGTGCTTCATCGCCAATAAGAAGGTCCAAGGTATACAGTTAACCTGAAGTGAAGCATCGGAATCCAAAACTGGACTCACAGGAGAGGTTCAAACCATAGAAAGTTAGAGTGTCAGTCTTCTTGTACTTAAGTCGGCATTGTGCCTTTTGTATTAAATTCGGATGCAATTTCTGTGTTTCATCGTCAATAAGAAGGTCCAAGGGATACAGTAAACCTGAAGTGAAGCATCGGATGCTAAAACTGGACTCACAGGAGAGGTTCAAATCATAGAAAGTTAGAGTGTCAGTCACCTTGTACTTAAGTCGGCACTGGGCCTCTTGAATTTAATTCGGATGCAATTTCTGTGTTTCATCGTCAATAAGAAGGTCCAAGGGATACAGTAAACCTGAAGTGAAGCATCGGAATCTAAAACTGTACTCGAAGTAGAGGTTTAAATCATTGAAAGTTGAAGTGTCAGTCCTCTTGTACTTAAGTCGGCATTGTGACTTTTGTATTAAATTCGGATGCAATTTCTGTGCTTTATCGCCAATAAGAAGGTCCAAGGGATACAGTAAACCTGAAGTGAAGCATCGGAATCCAAAACTGGACTCACAGGAGAGGTTCAAATCATAGAAAGTTAGAGTGTCAGTCCTCTTGTAGTTATTTCGGCATTGTGCCTTTTGTATTAAATTCGGATGCAATTTCTGTGTTTCATCTTCAATAAGAAGGTCCAAGGGATACAGTAAACCTGAAGTGAAGCATCGGAAGCTAAAACTGGACTCACAGGAGAGGTTCAAATCATAGAAAGCTAGAGTGTCAGTCCACTTGTACTTAAGTCGGCCATGTGCCTTTTGTATTAAATTCGGATGCAATTTCTGTTTTTCATCGTCAATAAGAAGGTCCAAGGGATACAGTAAACCTGAAGTGAAGCATCGGAAGCTAAAACTGGACTCACAGGAGAGGTTCAAATCATAGAAAGCTAGAGTGTCAGTCCACTTGTACTTAAGTCGGCACTGTGCCTCTTGAATTTAATTCCGATGCAATATCTGTGTTTCATCGTCCATAAGAAGGTCCAAGGGATACAGTAAACCTGAGGTGAAGCATCGGAATCTAGAACTGGACTCGAAGTACAGGTTTAAATCATAGAAAGTTAAAGTGTCAGTCCTCTTGTACTTAAGTCGGCATTGTGACTTTTGTATTAAATTCGGATGCAATTTCTGTGCTTTATCGCCAATAAGAAGTTCCAAGGGATACAGTAAACCTGAAGTGAAGCATCGGAATCCAAAACTGGACTCACAGGAGAGGTTCAAATCATTATAAGTTAGAGTGTCAGTCCTCTTGTACTTATTTCGGCATTGTGCCTTTTGTATTAAATTCGGATGCAATTTCTGTGCTTTATCGCCAATAAGAAGGTACAAGGGATACAGTAAACCTGAAGTGAAGCATCGGAATCCAAAACTGGACTCACAGGAGAGGTTCAAATCATAGAAAGTTAGAGTGTCAGTCCTCTTGTACTTATTTCGGCATTGTGCCGTTTGTATTAAATTCGGATGCAATTTCTGTGTTTCATCGTCAATATGAATGCAAAGGGAAACAGTAAACCTGAAGTGAAGCATCGGAATCTAAAACTGGACTCACAGGAGAGGTTCAAATCATAGAAAGATAGAGTGTAGAGTCCTCTTGTACTTAAATCGACATTGTGCCTTTTGTATTAAATTCGGATGCAATTTCTGTGTTTCATCCTCAATTAGAGGGTCTAAGGGATACAGTAAACCTGAAGTGAAGCATCGGAATCTAAAACTGGACTCACAGGTGAGGTTCAAATCATAGAAAGTTAAACTGTCAGTCCTCTTGTACTTAAGTCGGCATTGTGCCTTTTGTATAAAATTCGGATGCAATTTCTGTGTTTCATCATCAATAAGAAGGTCCAAGGGTTACAGTAAATTTGAAATGAAGCATTGGAATCTAAAACTGGACTCGTTGGAGAGGTTCAAATCATAGAAAGTTCGAGTGTCAGTACTCTTGTACTTAAGTCGGCATTGTGCCTTTTGTATTAAATTCCATGCAATTTCTGTGCTTCATCGCCACTAAGAAGGTCCAAGGTATACAGTAAACCAGAAGTGAAGCGTCGGAATCTAAAACTGGACTCACAGGAGAAGTTCAAATCATAGAAAATTAGAGTGTCCGTCCTCTTGTACTTATGTTGGCATTGTGCCTTTTGTATTGAATTCGGATGCAATTTCTGTGTTTCATCATCAATTAGTGGGTCCAAGGGATACAGTAAACCAGAAGTGGAGCATCGGAATCTAAAACTGGACGAACAGGTGAGGTTCAAATCATAGAATGTTGGAGTGTCAGTCCTCTTGTACTTCAGTCGGCATGTTGCCTTTTGTATTAAATTCGGATGCAATTTCTGTGTTTCATCATCAATAAGAAGGTCCAAGGGATACAGTAAACCTGAAGTGAAGCATCGGAATCTAAAACTGGACTCACAGGAGAGGTTCAAATCATAGAAAGTTAGAGTGTCAGTCCTCTTGTACTTAAGACGGCCATGTGCCCTTGTATTAAATTCGGATGCAATTTCTGTGTTTCATCGTCAATGAGAAGGTCCAAGGGATACAGTAAACCTGAAGTGAAGCATCGGAAGCTAAAACTGGACTCACAGGATAGGTTCAAATCACAGAAAGTTAGAGTGTCAGTCCTCTTGTACTTAAGTCGCCATTGTGCCTTTTGTATTAATTTTGGATGCAATTTCTGTGCTTCATCGCCAATAAGAAGGTCCAAGGTATACAGTAAACCTGAAGTGATGCATCGGAATCTAAAACTGGACTCACAGGAGATGTCCAAATCATAGAAACTTAGAGTGTTAGTCCTTTTGTCCTTAAGTCGGTATTCGGCCTCTTGTATTAAATTCGGATGCGATTTCTGTGTTTCACCGTCAATTAGAAGGTCCTACAGATACAGTAAACCTGAAGTGAAGCATCGAAATCTAAAACTGGACTCACAGGAGAGGTTCAAATCATAGAAAGTTCTCTTGTACTTAAGTCGGCATTGAGTCTTTCGTATTAAATTCAAATGCAATTTCTGTGTTTCATCGTCAATAAGAACGTCCAAGGGATACAGTAAATCTGAAGTGAAGCATCGGAATCTAAAACTGGACCCACAGTAGAGGATCAAATCATGGAAAGCTGGAGTGTCAGTCCTCTTGTACTTAAGTCGGCATTGTGCCTTTTGTATTAAATTCGGATGCAATTTCTGTGCTTCAAGGCCATAAGAAGGTCCAAGGTATACAGTAAACCTGAAGTGAAGCATCGGAATCTAAAACTGGACTCACAGCAGAGGTTTAAATCATGGAAAGTTAGAGTGTCAGTCCTCTTGTACTTAAGTTGGCCTTGTGCCTTTTGTATTAAATTCAGATGCAATTTCTGTGCTTCATCGCCAATAAGAAGGTCCAAGGTATACAGTAAACCTGAAGTGAAGCATCGGAATCCAAAACTGGTCTCACAGGAGAGGTTCAAATCATAGAAAGTTAGAGTGTCAGTCACCTTGTACTTAAATCGGCACTGTGCCTCTTGAATTTAATTCCGATGCAATTTCTGTGTTTCATCGTCAATAAGAAGGTCCAAGGGATACAGTAAACCTGAAGTGAAGCATCGGAATCTAAAACTGTACTCGAAGTAGAGGTTTAAATCATAGAAAGTTGAAGTGTCAGTCCTCTTGTACGTAAGTCTGCACTGTGCCTTTTGTATTAAATTCGGATGCAATTTTTGTGCTTTATCGCCAATAAGAAGGTCCAAGGGATACAGTAAACCTGAAGTGAAGCATCGGAATCCAAAACTGGACTCTCAGGAGAGGTTCAAATCATAGAAAGTTAGAGTGTCAGTCCTCTTGTACTTACTTCGGCATTGTGCCTTTTGTATTAAATTCGGATGCAATTTCTGTGTTTCATCTTCAATAAGAAGGTCCAAGGGATACAGTAAACCTGAAGTGAAGCATCGGAATCTAAAACTGGACTCACAGGAGAGTTCAAATCATAGAAATTTAGAGTGTCAGTCCTCTTGTACTTAAGTCGGCCATGTGCCTTTTGTATTAAATTCGGACGCAATTTCTGTGTTTCATCGTCAATAAGAAGGTCCAAGGGATACAGTAAACCTGAAGTGAAGCATCGGAAGCTAAAACTGGACTCACAGGAGAGGTTCAAATCATAGAAAATTAGAGTGTCAGTCACCTTGTACTTACGTCGGCACTGTGCCTCCTGAATTTAATTCCGATGCATTTTGTGTTTCATCGTCAATAAGAAGGTCCAAGGGATACAGTAAACCTGAGGTGAAGCATCGGAATCTAGAACTGGACTCGAAGTACTGGTTTAAATCATAGAAAGTTAAAGTGTCAGTCCTCTTGTACCTAAGTCGGCATTGTGACTTTCGTATTAAATTCGGATGCAATTTCTGTGCTTTATCGCCAATAAGAAGTTCCAAGGGATACAGTAAACCTGAAGTGAAGCATCGGAATCCAAAACTGGACTCACAGGAGAGGTTCAAATCATAGAAAGTTAGAGTGTCTGTCCTCTTGTACTTCACTCGGCATTGTGCCTTTTGTATTAAATTCGGACGCAATTTCTGTGCTTCATCGACAATATGAATGTCAAAGGGAAACAGTAAACCTGAGTGAAGCATCGGAATCTAAAACTGGACTCACAGGAGAGGTTCAAATCATAGAAAGATAGAGTGTAGAGTCCTCTTGTACTTAAATCGACATTGTGCCTTTTGTATTAAATTCGGATGCAATTTCTGTGTTTCATCGCCAATTAGAGGGTCTAAGGCATACAGTAAACCTGAAGTGAAGCATCGGAATCTAAAACTGGACCCACAGGTGAGGTTCAAATCATAGAAAGTTAGAGTGTCAGTCCTCTTGTACTTAAGTCGGCATTGTGCCTTTTGTATAAAATTCGGATGCAATTTCTTTGTTTCATCATCAATAAGAAGGTTCAAGGGTTACAGTAAACCTGAAGTGAAGCATTGGAATCTAAAACTGGACTCACAGCAGAGGTTCAAATCATAGAATGATAGAGTGTCAGTCCTCTTGCACTTAAGTCGGTATTGTGCCTTTTGTATTACAATTCGGGTGCAATTTCTGTGCTTCATCGTCAATGAGACGTTCCAAGGTATACACTAAACCTGAAGTGAAGCATCAGAATCTAAAACTGGACTCACAGGAGGGGTTCAACCCATAGAAAGTTAGAGTGTCCGTCCTCTTGTACTTAAGTCGGCATTGTGCCTTTTGTATTAAATTCGGATTCAACTTCTGTGTTTCATCGTCAATAAGAAGGTCCAAGGTATACAGTAAACCTGAAGTGAAGCATCGGAATCTAAAACTGGACTCACAGGAGTGGTTCAAATCATAGAAAGTTAGGGTGTCAGTGCTCTTTACTTAAGTCGGCATTGTGCATTTTGTATTAAATTCGAATGGAATTCTGTGTTTCATCGACAATAAGACGGTCCAAGGGATACAGTAAACCTGAAGTGAAGCATCGGAATCCAAAACTGGACTCTCAGGAGAGGTTCAAATCATAGAAAGTTAGAGTGTCAGTCCTCTTGTGCTTAAGTTGGCCTTGTGCCTTTTGTATTAAATTCAGATGCAATTTCTGTGCTTCATCGCCAATAAGGAGGTCCAAGGTATACAACAAACCTGAAGTGAAGCATCGGAATCCAAAACTGGACTCACAGGAGAGGTTCAAATCATAGAAAGTTAAAGTGTCATTCACCTTGTACTTAAATCGGCACTGTGCCTCTTGAATTTAATTCCGATGCAATTTCTGTGTTTCATCGTCAATAAGAAGGTCCAAGGGATACAGTAAACCTGAAGTGAAGCATCGGAATCTAAAACTGTACTCGAAGTAGAGGTTTAAATCATAGAAAGTTTAAGTGTCAGTCCTCTTGTGCGTAAGTCTGCATTGTGCCTTTTGTATTAAATTCGGATGCAATTTCTGTGCTTTATCGCCAATAAGAAGGTCCAAGGGATACAGTAAACCTGAAGTGAAGCATCGGAATCCAAAACTGGACTCTCAGGAGAGGTTCAATCATAGAAAGTTAGAGTGTCAGTCTCTTGTACTTACTTCGGCATTGTGCCTTTTGTATTAAATTCGGATGCAATTTCTGTGTTTCATCTTCAATACGAAGGTCCAAGGGATACAGTAAACCTGAAGTGAAGCATCGGAAGCTAAAACTGGACTCACAGGAGAGGTTCAAATCATAGAAAATTAGAGTGTCAGTCACCTTGTACTTAAGTCGGCACTGTGTCTCCTGAATTTAATTCCGATGCAATTTCTGTGTTTCATCGTCAATAAGAAGGTCCAAGGGATACAGTAAACCTGAGGTGAAGCATCGGAATCTAGAACTGGACCCGAAGTACTGGTTTAAATCATAGAAAGTTAATGTGTCAGTCCTCTTGTACCTAAGTCGGCATTGTGACTTTCGTATTAAATTCCTATGCAATTTCTGTGCTTTATCGCCAATAAGAAGTTCCAAGGGATACAGTAAACCTGAAGTGAAGCATCGGAATCCAAAACTGGACTCACAGGAGAGGTTCAAATCATAGAAAGTTAGAGTGTCAGTCCTCTTGTACTTATTTCGACATTGTGCCTTTTGTATTAAATTCGGATGCAATTTCTGTGTTTAATCGTCAATAAGAAGGTCCAAGCGATACAGTAAACCTGATGTGAAGCATCGGAAGCTAAAACTGGACTCAAAGGAGAGGTTCAAATCAAAAGTTAGAGTGTCAGTCCTCTTGTACTTCAGTCGGCATTGTGCCTTTTGTATTAAATTCGGATGCAATTTCTGTGCTTCATCGTCAATATGAATGTCAAAGGGAAACAGTAAACCTGAGTGAAGCATCGGAATCTAAAACTGGACTCACAGGAGAGGTTCAAATCATAGAAAGATAGAGTGTAGAGTCCTCTTGTACTTCAATCGACATTGTGCCTTTTGTATTAAATTCGGATGCAATTTCTGTGTTTCATCATCAATAAGAAGGTCCAAGGGTTACAGTAAACCTGAAGTGAAGCATTGGAATCTAAAACTGGACTCACAGCAGAGGTTCAAATCATAGAATGATAGAGTGTCAGTCCTCTTGCACTTAAGTCGGCATCGTGCCTTTTGTATTAAATTCGGATGCAATTTCTGTGCTTCATCGTCAATGAGACGGTCCAAGGTATACAGTAAACCTGAAGTGAAGCATCGGAATCTAAAACTGGACTCACAGGAGGGGTTCAACCCATAGAAAGTTAGAGTGTCCGTCCTCGTGTACTTAAGTCGGCATTGTGCCTTTTGTATTAAATTCGGATTCAACTTCTGTGTTTCATCGTCAATAAGAGGGTCCAAGGTATACAGTAAACCTGAAGTGAAGCATCGGAATCTAAAACTGGACTCACAGGAGTGGTTCAAATCATAGAAAGTTAGGGTGTCAGTGCTCTTTTACTTAAGTCGGCATTATGCATTTGTATTAAATTCGAATGGAAATTCTGTGTTTCATCGTCAATAAGACGGTCCAAGGGATACAGTAAACCTGAAGTGAAGCATCGGAATCTAAAACTGGACTCACAGGAGAGGTTCAAATCATAGAAAGTTAGAGTGTCAGTCCTCTTGTACTTAAGTCGGCATTGTGCCTTTTGTATTAAGTTCGGATGCAATTTCTGAGTTTCATCATCAATAAGAAGGTATAAAGGCATACAGTAAACCTGAAGTGAAGCATCGGAATCTAAAACTGTACTCGAAGTAGAGGTTTAAATCATAGAAAGTTAGAGTGTCAGTCCGGTCGTACTTAATTCGGCATTGTGCCTTTTGTATTAAATTCGGATGCAATTTCTGTGTTTCATCGTCAACAAGAAGGTCCTAGGGAGACAGTAAACCTGAAGTGAAGCATCGGAATCTAAAACTGGACTCAAAGGAGAGGTTCAAATCATAGAAAGTTAGAGAGTCCTCTTGTACTTCAGCCGGCATTGTGCCGTTTGTATTAAATTCGGATGTAATTTCTGTGTTTCATCGTCAATAAGAATGTCCAAGGGAAACAGTAAACCTGAAGTGAAGCATCGGAATCTTAAACTGGACTCACAGGAGAGGTTCAAATCATAGAAAGTTAGAGTGTAGAGTCCTCTTGTACTTAAATCGGCATTGTGCCTTTTGTATTAAATTCGGATGCAATTTCTGTGTTTCATAGTCAATAAGAGGGTTCAAGGGATACAGTAAACATGAAGTGAAGCATCGGAAATTAAAACTGGACTCTCAGGAGAGGTTCAAATCTTAGAAACTTAGAGTGTCAGTCCTCTTGTACTTAGGTCGGCATTGTGCCTTTTGAATTTAATTCCGATGCAATTTCTGTGTTTCGTTGTCAATAAGAAGGTCCAAGGGAAACATTAAACCTGAAGTGATGCATCGGAATCTAAAACTGGACTCACAGGAGAGGTTTAAATCATAGAAAGTTCTAGTGTCAGTGCTCTTGTACTTAAGTCGGCATTGTGCCTTTTGTATTAAGTTTGGATGCAATTTCTGTGCTTCATCGCCAATAAGAAGGTCCAAAGTATACAGTAAACCTGAAGTGAAGCATCGGAATCTAAAACTGGACTCACAGGAGAGGTTCAAATCATAAAGAGTTAGAGTGTCAGATCTCTTGTATTTAAGTCAGCATTGTGCCTTTTGTATTAAATTCGGATGCAATTTCTGTGCTTCATCGCCAATAAGAAGGTCCAAGGTATACAGTAAACCTGAAGTGAAGCATCGGAATCTAAAACTGGAATCACAGGAGAGGTTCAATTCATAGAAAGTTAGAGTGTCAGTCCTCTTGTACTTAAGTCGGCATTGTGCCTTTTGTATTAAATTCGGATGCAATATCTGTGTTTCATCGTCAATAAGAAGGTCCAAGGGATACAGTAAACCTGAAGTGAAGCATTGGAATCTAAAACTGGACTCACAGGAGAGGTTCAAATCATAGAAAGTTAGAGTGTCAGTAGTCTTGTACTTAAGTCGGCATTGTGCCTTTTGTATTAAATTCGGATGCAATTTCTGTGCTTCATCGCCACTAAGAAGGTCCAAGGTATACAGTAAACCAGAAGTGAAGCGTCGGAATCTAAAACTGGACTCAGAGGAGAGGTTCAAATCATAGGAAATTAGAGTGTCCGTCTTCTTGTACTTAAGTTGGCATTGTGCTTTTGTATTAAATTCGGATGCAATTTCTGTGCTTCATCGCCAATAAGAAGGTCCAAGGAATACAGTAAACCTGAAGTGAAGCATCGGAATCTAACACTGGACTCACAGGAGAGGTTTAAATCATAGAAAGTTAGAGTGTCAGTCCTCTTGTACTTAAGTCGGCATTGTGCCTTTTGTATTAAATTCGGATGCAATTTCTGTGCTTCATCACCAATAAGAAGTTCCGAGGTATACATTAAACCTGAAGTGAAGCATCGGAATCTAAAACTGGAATCACAGGAGAGGTTCAAATCATAGAAAGTTAGAGTGTCAGTCCTCTTGTACTTAAGTCGGCATTGTGCCTTTTGTATTAAATTTGGATGCAATTTCTGTGTTTCATCATCAATAAGTGGTTCCAAGGGATACAGTAAACCTGAAGTGAAGCATCGGAAAGTAAAACTGGACTAACAGGTGAGGTTCAAATCATAGAATGTTGGAGTGTCAGTCCTCTTGTACTTCAGTCGGCATTGTGCCTTTTGTATTAAATTCGGATGCAATTTCTGTGTTTCATAATCAATAAGAAGGTCCAAGGGATACAGTAAACCTGAAGTGAAGCATCGGAATCTAAAACTGTACTCGAAGTAGAGGTTTAAATCATAGAAAGTTTAAGTGTCAGTCCTCTTGTGCGTAAGTCTGCATTGTGCCTTTTGTATTAAATTCGGATGCAATTTCTGTGCTTTATCGCCAATAAGAAGGTCCAAGGGATACAGTAAACCTGAAGTGAAGCATCGGAATCCAAAACTGGACTCTCAGGAGAGGTTCAAATCATAGAAAGTTAGAGTGTCAGTCCTCTTGTACTTACTTCGGCATTGTGCCTTTTGTATTAAATTCGGATGCAATTTCTGTGTTTCATCTTCAATACGAAGGTCCAAGGGATACAGTAAACCTGAAGTGAAGCATCGGAAGCTAAAACTGGACTCACAGGAGAGGTTCAAATCATAGAAAATTAGAGTGTCAGTCACCTTGTACTTAAGTCGGCACTGTGTCTCCTGAATTTAATTCCGATGCAATTTCTGTGTTTCATCGTCAATAAGAAGGTCCAAGGGATACAGTAAACCTGAGGTGAAGCATCGGAATCTAGAACTGGACCCGAAGTACTGGTTTAAATCATAGAAAGTTAATGTGTCAGTCCTCTTGCACTTAAGTCGGCATCGTGCCTTTTGTATTAAATTCGGATGCAATTTCTGTGTTTCATCGTCAATAAGAAGGTCCAAGGTATACAGTAAACCTGAAGTGAAGCATCGGAATCTAAAACTGGACTCACAGGAGTGGTTCAAATCATAGAAAGTTAGGGTGTCAGTGCTCTTTTACTTAAGTCGGCATTATGCATTTGTATTAAATTCGAATGGAAATTCTGTGTTTCATCGTCAATAAGACGGTCCAAGGGATACAGTAAACCTGAAGTGAAGCATCGGAATCTAAAACTGGACTCACAGGAGAGGTTCAAATC
Source organism: Schistocerca americana (assembly GCF_021461395.2). Lineage (NCBI taxonomy): Eukaryota > Metazoa > Arthropoda > Insecta > Orthoptera > Acrididae > Schistocerca > Schistocerca americana. The sequence continues at coordinate 76,980,380 of NC_060130.1, forward strand.
ATAGAAAGTTAGAGTGTCAGTCCTCTTGTACTTAAGTCGGCATTGTGCCTTTTGTATTAAGTTCGGATGCAATTTCTGAGTTTCATCATCAATAAGAAGGTATAAAGGCATACAGTAAACCTGAAGTGAAGCATCGGAATCTAAAACTGTACTCGAAGTAGAGGTTTAAATCATAGAAAGTTAGAGTGTCAGTCCGGTCGTACTTAATTCGGCAATGTGCCTTTTGTATTAAATTCGGATGCAATTTCTGTGTTTCATCGTCAACAAGAAGGTCCAAGGGAGACAGTAAACCTGAAGTGAAGCATCGGAATCTAAAACTGGACTCAAAGGAGAGGTTCAAATCATAGAAAGTTAGAGAGTCCTCTTGTACTTCAGCCGGCATTGTGCCGTTTGTATTAAATTCGGATGTAATTTCTGTGTTTCATCGTCAATAAGAATGTCCAAGGGAAACAGTAAACCTGAAGTGAAGCATCGGAATCTTAAAATGGACTCACAGGAGAGGTTCAAATCATAGAAAGTTAGAGTGTAGAGTCCTCTTGTACTTAAATCGGCATTGTGCCTTTTGTATTAAATTCGGATGCAATTTCTGTGTTTCATCGTCAATAAGAGGGTTCAAGGGATACAGTAAACATGAAGTGAAGCATCGGAAATTAAAACTGGACTCTCAGGAGAGGTTCAAATCTTAGAAACTTAGAGTGTCAGTCCTCTTGTACTTAGGTCGGCATTGTGCCTTTTGAATTTAATTCCGATGCAATTTCTGTGTTTCGTTGTCAATAAGAAGGTCCAAGGGAAACATTAAACCTGAAGTGATGCATCGGAATCTAAAACTGGACTCACAGGAGAGGTTTAAATCATAGAAAGTTCTAGTGTCAGTGCTCTTGTACTTAAGTCGGCATTGTGCCTTTTGTATTAAGTTTGGATGCAATTTCTGTGCTTCATCGCCAATAAGAAGGTCCAAAGTATACAGTAAACCTGAAGTGAAGCATCGGAATCTAAAACTGGACTCACAGGAGAGGTTCAAATCATAAAGAGTTAGAGTGTCAGATCTCTTGTATTTAAGTCAGCATTGTGCCTTTTGTATTAAATTCGGATGCAATTTCTGTGCTTCATCGCCAATAAGAAGGTCCAAGGTATACAGTAAACCTGAAGTGAAGCATCGGAATCTAAAACTGGAATCACAGGAGAGGTTCAATTCATAGAAAGTTAGAGTGTCAGTCCTCTTGTACTTAAGTCGGCATTGTGCCTTTTGTATTAAATTCGGATGCAATATCTGTGTTTCATCGTCAATAAGAAGGTCCAAGGGATACAGTAAACCTGAAGTGAAGCATTGGAATCTAAAACTGGACTCACAGGAGAGGTTCAAATCATAGAAAGTTAGAGTGTCAGTAGTCTTGTACTTAAGTCGGCATTGTGCCTTTTGTATTAAATTCGGATGCAATTTCTGTGCTTCATCGCCACTAAGAAGGTCCAAGGTATACAGTAAACCAGAAGTGAAGCGTCGGAATCTAAAACTGGACTCAGAGGAGAGGTTCAAATCATAGGAAATTAGAGTGTCCGTCTTCTTGTACTTAAGTTGGCATTGTGCTTTTGTATTAAATTCGGATGCAATTTCTGTGCTTCATCGCCAATAAGAAGGTCCAAGGAATACAGTAAACCTGAAGTGAAGCATCGGAATCTAACACTGGACTCACAGGAGAGGTTTAAATCATAGAAAGTTAGAGTGTCAGTCCTCTTGTACTTAAGTCGGCATTGTGCCTTTTGTATTAAATTCGGATGCAATTTCTGTGCTTCATCACCAATAAGAAGTTCCGAGGTATACATTAAACCTGAAGTGAAGCATCGGAATCCAAAACTGGAATCACAGGAGAGGTTCAAATCACAGAAAGTTAGAGTGTCAGTCCTCTTGTACTTAAGTCGGCATTGTGCCTTTTGTATTAAATTTGGATGCAATTTCTGTGTTTCATCATCAATAAGTGGTTCCAAGGGATACAGTAAACCTGAAGTGAAGCATCGGAAAGTAAAACTGGACTAACAGGTGAGGTTCAAATCATAGAATGTTGGAGTGTCAGTCCTCTTGTACTTCAGTCGGCATTGTGCCTTTTGTATTAAATTCGGATGCAATTTCTGTGTTTCATCATCAATAAGAAGGTCCAAGGGATACAGTAAACCTGAAGTGAAGCATCGGAATCTAAAACTGGACTCACAGGAGAGGTTCAAATCATAGAAAGTTAGAGTGTCAGTCCTCTTGTACTTAAGTCGGCCATGTGCCTCTTGTATTAAATTCGGATGCAATTTCTGTGTTTCATCGTCAATGAGAAGGTCCAAGGGATACAGTAAACATGAAGTGAAGCATCGGAAGCTAAAACTGGACTCACAAGAGAGGTTCAAATCATAGAAAATTAGAGTGTCCGTCCTCTTGTACTTAAGTTGGCATTGTGCCTTTTGTATTGAATTCGGATGCAATTTCTGTGTTTCATCATCAATAAGTGGGTCCAAGGGATACAGTAAACCTGAAGTGAAGCATCGGAATCTAAAACTGGACTAACAGGTGAGGTTCAAATCATAGAATGTTGGAGTATCTGTCCTCTTGTACTTAAGTCGGCATTGTGGCTTTTGTATTAAATTCGGATGCAATTTCTGTGTTTCATCATCAATAAGAAGGTACAAGGGATACATTAAACCTGAAGTGAAGCATCGGAATCTAAAACTGGACTCACAGGAGATGTTCAAATCATAGAAACTTAGAGTGTTAGTCCTTTTGTACTTAAGTCGGTATTCGGCCTCTTGTATTAAATTCGGATGCGATTTCTGTGTTTCACCGTCAATTAGAAGGTACAACAGATACAGTAAACCTGAAGTGAAGCATCGGAATCATAAACTGGACCCACAGTAGAGGATCAAATCATGGAAAGCTGGAGTGTCAGTCCTCTTGTACTTAAGTCGGCATTGTGCCTTTTGTATTAAATTCGGATTCAATTTCTGTGCTTCAAGGCCATAAGAAGGTCCAAGTTATACAGTAAACCTTAAGTGAAGCATCGGAATCTAAAACTGGGCTCACAGCAGAGGTTTAAATCATAGAAAGTTAGAGTGTCAGTCCTCTTGTACTTAAGTTGGCCTTGTGCCTTTTGTATTAAATTCAGATGCAATTTCTGTGCTTCATCGCCAATAAGAAGGTCCAAGGTATACAGTAAACCTGAAGTGAAGCATCGGAATCCAAAACTGGACTCACAGGAGAGGTTCAAATCATAGAAAGTTATAGTGTCAGTCTTCTTGTACTTAAGTCGGCATTGTGCCTTTTGTATTAAATTCGGATGCAATTTCTGTGTTTCATCGTCAATAAGAAGGTCCAAGGGATTCAGTAAACCTGAAGTGAAGCATCGGATGCTAAAACTGGACTCACAGGAGAGGTTCAAATCATAGAAAGTTAGAGTGTCAGTCACCTTGTACTTAAGTCGGCACTGTGCCTCTTGAATTTAATTCGGATGCAATTTCTATGTTTCATCGTCAATAAGAAGGTCCAAGAGATACAGTAAACCTGAAGTGAAGCATCGGAATCTAAAACTGTACTCGAAGTAGAGGTTTAAATCATAGAAAGTTGAAGTGTCAGTCCTCTTGTACTTAAGTCGGCATTGTGACTTTTGTATTAAATTCGGTTGCAATTTCTGTGCTTTATCGCCAATAAGAAGGTCCAAGGGATACAGTAAACCTGAAGTGAAGCATCGGAATCCAAAACTGGACTCACAGGAGAGGTTCAAGTCATAGAAAGTAAGAGTGTCAGTCCTCTTGTAGTTATTTCGGCATTGTGCCTTTTGTATTAAATTCGGATGCAATTTCTATTTTTCATCGTCAATAAGAAGGTCCAAGGGATACAGTAAACCTGAAGTGAAGCATCGGAAGCTAAAACTGGACTCACAGGAGAGGTTCAAATCATAGAAAGTTAGAGTGTCAGTCCTCTTGTACTTATTTCGGCATTGTGCCGTTTGTATTAAATTCGGATGCAATTTCTGTGTTTCATCGTCAATATGAATGTCAAAGGGAAACAGTAAACCTGAAGTGAAGCATCGGAATCTAAAACTGGACTCACAGGAGTGGTTCAAATCATAGAAAGATAGAGTGTAGAGTCCTCTTGTACTTAATTCGACATTGTGCCTTTTGTATTAAATTCGGATGCAATTTCTGTGTTTCATCGTCAATTAGAGGGTATAAGGGATACAGTAAACCTGAAGTGAAGCATCGGAATCTAAAACTGGACTCACAGGTGAGGTTCAAATCATAGAAAGTTAAAGTGTCAGTCCTCTTGTACTTAAGTCGGCATTGTGCCTTTTGTATAAAATTCGGACGCAATTTCTGTGTTTCATCATCAATAAGAAGGTCCAAGGGTTACAGTAAACCTGAAATGAAGCATTGGAATCCAAAACTGGACTCGCAGGAGATGTTCAAATCATAGAAAGTTCGAGTGTCAGTACTCTTGTACTTAAGTCGGCATTGTGCCTATTGTATTAAATTCGATGCAATTTCTGTGCTTCATCGCCACTAAGAAGGTCCAAGGTATACAGTAAACCAGAAGTGAAGCGTCGGAATCTAAAACTGGACTCACAGGAGAGGTTCAAATCATAGGAAATTAGAGTGTCCGTCTTCTTGTACTTAAGTTGGCATTGTGGTTTTGTATTAAATTCGGATGCAATTTCTGTGCTTCATCGCCAATAAGAAGGTCCAAGGAATACAGTAAACCTGAAGTGAAGCATCGGAATCTAACACTGGACTCACTGGAGAGGTTTAAATCATAGAAAGTTAGAGTGTCAGTCCTCTTGTACTTAAGTCGTCATTGTACCTTTTGTATTAAATTCGGATGCAATTTCTGTGCTTCATCACCAATAAGAAGTTCCGAGGTATACAGTAAACCTGAAGTGAAGCATCGGAATCTAAAACTGGAATCACAGGAGAGGTTCAAATCATAGAAAGTTAGAGTGTCAGTCCTCTTGTACTTAAGTCGGCATTGTGCCTTTTGTATTAATTTTGGATGCAATTTCTGTGTTTCATCATCAATAAGTGGGTCCAAGGGATACAGTAAACCTGAAGTGAAGCATCGGAATCTAAAACTGGACTAACAGGTGAGGTTCAAATCATAGAATGTTGGAGTGTCAGTCCTCTTGTACTTCAGTCGGCATTGTGCCTTTTGTATTAAATTCGGATGCAATTTCTGTGTTTCATCATCAATAAGAAGGTCCAAGGGATACAGTAAACCTGAAGTGAAGCATCGGAATCTAAAACTGGACTCACAGGAGAGGTTCAAATCATAGAAAGTTAGAGTGTCAGTCCTCTTGTACTTAAGTCGGCCATGTGCCTCTTGTATTAAATTCGGATGCAATTTCTGTGTTTCATCGTCAATGAGAAGGTCCAAGGGATACAGTAAACATGAAGTGAAGCATCGGAAGCTAAAAGTGGACTCACAAGAGAGGTTCAAATCATAGAAAATTAGAGTGTCCGTCCTCTTGTACTTAAGTTGGCATTGTGCCTTTTGTATTGAATTCGGATGCAATTTCTGTGTTTCATCATCAATAAGTGGGTCCAAGGGATACAGTAAACCTGAAGTGAGGCATCGGAATCTAAAACTGGACTAACAGGTGAGGTTCAAATCATAGAATGTTGGAGTATCTGTCCTCTTGTACTTCAGTCGGCATTGTGCCTTTTGTATTAAATTCGGATGCAATTTCTGTGTTTCATCATCAATAAGAAGGTACAAGGGATACATTAAACCTGAAGTGAAGAATCGGAATCTAAAACTGGACTCACAGGAGATGTTCAAATCATAGAAAATTAGAGTGTTAGTCCTTTTGTACTTAAGTCGGTATTCGGCCTCTTGTATTAAATTCGGATGCGATTTCTGTGTTTCACCGTCAATTAGAAGGTACAACAGATACAGTAAACCTGAAGTGAAGCATCGGAATCTAAAACTGTACTCGAAGTAGAGGTTTAAATCATAGAAAGTTGAAGTGTCAGTCCTCTTGTACTTAAGTCGGCATTGTGACTTTTGTATTAAATTCGGTTGCAATATCTGTGCTTTATCGCCAATAAGAAGGTCCAAGGGATACAGTAAACCTGAAGTGAAGCATCGGAATCCAAAACTGGACTCACAGGAGAGGTTCAAGTCATAGAAAGTAAGAGTGTCAGTCCTCTTGTAGTTATTTCGGCATTGTGCTTTTGTATTAAATTCGGATGCAATTTCTGTGCTTTATCGCCAATAAGAAGGTCCAAGGGATACAGTAAACCTGAAGTGAAGCATCGGAATCCAAAACTGGACTCACAGGAGAGGTTCAAATCATAGAAAGTTAGAGTGTCAGTCCTCTTGTACTTATTTCGGCATTGGGCCGTTTGTATTAAATTCGGATGCAATTTCTGTGTTTCATCGTCAATATGAATGTCAAAGGGAAACAGTAAACCTGAAGTGAAGCATCGGAATCTAAAACTGGACTCACAGGAGTGGTTCAAATCATAGAAAGATAGAGTGTAGAGTCCTCTTGTACTTAAATCGACATTGTGCCTTTTGTATTAAATTCGGATGCAATTTCTGTGTTTCATCGTCAATTAGAGGGTATAAGGGATACAGTAAACCTGAAGTGAAGCATCGGAATCTAAAACTGGACTCACAGGTGAGGTTCAAATCATAGAAAGTTAGAGTGTCAGTCCACTTGTACTTAAGTCGGCACTGTGCCTCTTGAATTTAATTCCGATGCAATATCTGTGTTTCATCGTCAATAAGAAGGTCCAAGGGATACAGTAAACCTGAGGTGAAGCATCGGAATCTAGAACTGGACTCGAAGTACAGGTTTAAATCATAGAAAGTTAAAGTGTCAGTCCTCTTGTACTTAAGTCGGCATTGTGACTTTTGTATTAAATTCAGATGCAATTTCTGTGCTTTATCGCCAATAAGAAGTTCCAAGGGATACAGTAAACCTGAAGTGAAGCATCGGAATCCAAAACTGGACTCACAGGAGAGGTTCAAATCATTATAAGTTAGAGTGTCAGTCCTCTTGTACTTATTTCGGCATTGTGCCTTTTCTATTAAATTCGGATGCAATTTCTGTGCTTTATCGCCAATAAGAAGGTCCAAGGGATACAGTAAACCTGAAGTGAAGCATCGGAATCCAAAACTGGACTCACAGGAGAGGTTCAAATCATAGAAAGTTAGAGTGTCAGTCCTCTTGTACTTATTTCGGCATTGGGCCGTTTGTATTAAATTCGGATGCAATTTCTGTGTTTCATCGTCAATATGAATGTCAAAGGGAAACAGTAAACCTGAAGTGAAGCATCGGAATCTAAAACTGGACTCACAGGAGTGGTTCAAATCATAGAAAGATAGAGTGTAGAGTCCTCTTGTACTTAAATCGACATTGTGCCTTTTGTATTAAATTCGGATGCAATTTCTGTGTTTCATCGTCAATTAGAGGGTATAAGGGATACAGTAAACCTGAAGTGAAGCATCGGAATCTAAAACTGGACTCACAGGTGAGGTTCAAATCATTGAAAGTTAAAGTGTCAGTCCTCTTGTACTTAAGTCGGCATTGTGCCTTTTGTATAAAATTCGGATGCAATTTCTGTGTTTCATCATCAATAAGAAGGTCCAAGGGTTACAGTAAACCTGAAATGAAGCATTGGAATCCAAAACTGGACTCGCAGGAGATGTTCAAATCATAGAAAGTTCGAGTGTCAGTACTCTTGTACTTAAGTCGGCATTGTGCCTATTGTATTAAATTCGATGCAATTTCTGTGCTTCATCGCCACTAAGAAGGTCCAAGGTATACAGTAAACCAGAAGTGAAGCGTCGGAATCTAAAACTGGACTCACAGGAGAGGTTCAAATCATAGATAATTAGAGTGTCCGTCCTCTTGTACTTAAGTTGGCATTGTGCCTTTTGTATTGAATTCGGATGCAATTTCTGTGTTTCATCATCAATAAGTGGGTCCAAGGGATACAGTAAACCTGAAGTGGAGCATCGGAATCTAAAACTGGACTAACAGGTGAGGTTCAAATCATAGAATGTTGGAGTGTCAGTCCTCTTGTACTTCAGTCGGCATTGTGCCTTTTGTATTAAATTCGGATGCAATTTCTGTGTTTCATCATCAATACGAAGGTCCAAGGGATACAGTAAACCTGAAGTGAAGCATCGGAATCTAAAACTGGACTCACAGGAGAGGTTCAAATCATAGAAAGTTAGAGTGTCAGTCCTCTTGTACTTAAGTCGGCCATGTGCCTCTTGTATTAAATTCGGATGCAATTTCTGTGTTTCATCGTCAATGAGAAGGTCCAAGGGATACAGTAAACCTGAAGTGAAGCATCGGAAGCTAAAACTGGACTCACAGGATAGGTTCAAATCACAGAAAGTTAGAGTGTCAGTCCTCTTGTACTTAAGTCGCCATTGTGCCTTTTGTATTAATTTTGGATGCAATTTCTGTGCTTCATCGCCAATAAGAAGGTCCAAGGGATACAGTAAACCTGAAGTGAAGCATCGGAATCTAAAACTGGACTCACAGGAGAGGTTCAAATCATAGAAAGTTAGAGTGTCAGTTCTCTTGTACTTAAGTAGGCATTGTGTCTTTCGTATTAAATTCGGATGCAATTTCTGTGTTTCATCGTCAATAAGAACGTCCAAGGGATACAGTAAATCTGAAGTGAAGCATCGGAATCTAAAACTGGACCCACAGTAGAGGATCAAATCATGGAAAGCTGGAGTGTCAGTCCTCTTGTACTTAAGTCGGCATTGTGCCTTTTGTATTAAATTCGGATGCAATTTCTGTGCTTCAAGGCCATAAGAAGGTCCAAGTTATACAGTAAACCTTAAGTGAAGCATCGGAATCTAAAACTGGACTCACAGCAGAGGTTTAAATCATAGAAAGTTAGAGTGTCAGTCCTCTTGTACTTAAGTTGGCCTTGTGCCTTTTGTATTAAATTCAGATGCAATTTCTGTGCTTCATCGCCAATAAGAAGGTCCAAGGTATACAGTAAACCTGAAGTGAAGCATCGGAATCCAAAACTGGACTCACAGGAGAGGTTCAAATCATAGAAAGTTATAGTGTCAGTCTTCTTGTACTTAAGTCGGCATTGTGCCTTTTGTATTAAATTCGGATGCAATTTCTGTGTTTCATCGTCAATAAGAAGGTCCAAGGGATTCAGTAAACCTGAAGTGAAGCATCGGATGCTAAAACTGGACTCACAGGAGAGGTTCAAATCATAGAAAGTTAGAGTGTCAGTCACCTTGTACTTAAGTCGGCACTGTGCCTCTTGAATTTAATTCGGATGCAATTTCTGTGTTTCATCGTCAATAAGAAGGTCCAAGAGATACAGTAAACCTGAAGTGAAGCATCGGAATCTAAAACTGTACTCGAAGTAGAGGTTTAAATCATAGTAAGTTGAAGTGTCAGTCCTCTTGTACTTAAGTCGGCATTGTGACTTTTGTATTAAATTCGGATGCAATTTCTGTGCTTTATCGCCAATAAGAAGGTCCAAGGGATACAGTAAACCTGAAGTGAAGCATCGGAATCCAAAACTGGACTCACAGGAGAGGTTCAAGACATAGAAAGTAAGAGTGTCAGTCCTCTTGTAGATATTTCGGCATTGTGCCTTTTGTATTGAATTCGGATGCAATTTCTATTTTTCATCGTCAATAAGAAGGTCCAAGGGATACAGTAAACCTGAAGTGAAGCATCGGAAGCTAAAACTGGACACACAGGAGAGGTTCAAATCATAGAAAGTTAGAGTGTCAGTCCACTTGTACTTAAGTCGGCACTGTGCCTCTTGAATTTAATTCCGATGCAATATCTGTGTTTCATCGTCAATAAGAAGGTCCAAGGGATACAGTAAACCTGAGGTGAAGCATCGGAAACTAGAACTGGACTCGAAGTACAGGTTTAAATCATAGAAATTTAAAGTGTCAGTCCTCTTGTACTTAAGTCGGCATTGTGACTTTTGTATTAAATTCAGATGCAATTTCTGTGCTTTATCGCCAATAAGAAGTTCCAAGGGATACAGTAAACCTGAAGTGAAGCATCGGAATCCAAAACTGGACTCACAGGAGAGGTTCAAATCATTATAAGTTAGAGTGTCAGTCCTCTTGTACTTATTTCGGCATTGTGCCTTTTGTATTAAATTCGGATGCAATTTCTGTGCTTTATCGCCAATAAGAAGGTCCAAGGGATACAGTAAACCTGAAGTGAAGCATCGGAATCCAAAACTGGACTCACAGGAGCGGTTCAAATCATAGAAAGTTAGAGTGTCAGTCCTCTTGTACTTATTTCGGCATTGTGCTGTTTGTATGAAATTGGGATGCAATTTCTGTGTTTGATCGTCAATATGAATGTCGAAGGGAAACAGTAAACCTGAAGTGAAGCATCGGAATCTAAAACTGGACTCACAGGAGTGGTTCAAATCATAGAAAGATAGAGTGTAGAGTCCTCTTGTACTTAAATCGACATTGTGCCTTTTGTATTAAATTCGGATGCAATTTCTGTGTTTCATCGTCAATTAGAGGGTATAAGGGATACAGTAAACCTGAAGTGAAGCATCGGAATCTAAAACTGGACTCACAGGTGAGGTTCAAATCATAGAAAGTTAGAGTGTCAGTCCACTTGTACTTAAGTCGGCACTGTGCCTCTTGAATTTAATTCCGATGCAATATCTGTGTTTCATCGTCAATAAGAAGGTCCAAGGGATACAGTAAACCTGAGGTGAAGCATCGGAATCTAGAACTGGACTCGAAGTACAGGTTTAAATCATAGAAAGTTAAAGTGTCAGTCCTCTTGTACTTAAGTCGGCATTGTGACTTTTGTATTAAATTCAGATGCAATTTCTGTGCTTTATCGCCAATAAGAAGTTCCAAGGGATACAGTAAACCTGAAGTGAAGCATCGGAATCCAAAACTGGACTCACAGGAGAGGTTCAAATCATAGAAAGTTAGAGTGTCAGTCCTCTTGTACTTATTTCGGCATTGTGCCTTTTCTATTAAATTCGGATGCAATTTCTGTGCTTTATCGCCAATAAGAAGGTCCAAGGGATACAGTAAACCTGAAGTGAAGCATCGGAATCCAAAACTGGACTCACAGGAGAGGTTCAAATCATAGAAAGTTAGAGTGTCAGTCCTCTTGTACTTATTTCGGCATTGGGCCGTTTGTATTAAATTCGGATGCAATTTCTGTGTTTCATCGTCAATATGAATGTCAAAGGGAAACAGTAAACCTGAAGTGAAGCATCGGAATCTAAAACTGGACTCACAGGAGTGGTTCAAATCATAGAAAGATAGAGTGTAGAGTCCTCTTGTACTTAAATCGACTTTGTGCCTTTTGTATTAAATTCGGATGCAATTTCTGTGTTTCATCGTCAATTAGAGGGTATAAGGGATACAGTAAACCTGAAGTGAAGCATCGGAATCTAAAACTGGACTCACAGGTGAGGTTCAAATCATTGAAAGTTAAAGTGTCAGTCCTCTTGTACTTAAGTCGGCATTGTGCCTTTTGTATAAAATTCGGATGCAATTTCTGTGTTTCATCATCAATAAGAAGGTCCAAGGGTTACAGTAAACCTGAAATGAAGCATTGGAATCCAAAACTGGACTCGCAGGAGATGTTCAAATCATAGAAAGTTCGAGTGTCAGTACTCTTGTACTTAAGTCGGCATTGTGCCTATTGTATTAAATTCGATGCAATTTCTGTGCTTCATCGCCACTAAGAAGGTCCAAGGTATACAGTAAACCAGAAGTGAAGCGTCGGAATCTAAAACTGGACTCACAGGAGAGGTTCAAATCATAGATAATTAGAGTGTCCGTCCTCTTGTACTTAAGTTGGCATTGTGCCTTTTGTATTGAATTCGGATGCAATTTCTGTGTTTCATCATCAATAAGTGGGTCCAAGGGATACAGTAAACCTGAAGTGGAGCATCGGAATCTAAAACTGGACTAACAGGTGAGGTTCAAATCATAGAATGTTGGAGTGTCAGTCCTCTTGTACTTCAGTCGGCATTGTGCCTTTTGTATTAAATTCGGATGCAATTTCTGTGTTTCATCATCAATACGAAGGTCCAAGGGATACAGTAAACCTGAAGTGAAGCATCGGAATCTAAAACTGGACTCACAGGAGAGGTTCAAATCATAGAAAGTTAGAGTGTCAGTCCTCTTGTACTTAAGTCGGCCATGTGCCTCTTGTATTAAATTCGGATGCAATTTCTGTGTTTCATCGTCAATGAGAAGGTCCAAGGGATACAGTAAACCTGAAGTGAAGCATCGGAAGCTAAAACTGGACTCACAGGATAGGTTCAAATCACAGAAAGTTAGAGTGTCAGTCCTCTTGTACTTAAGTCGCCATTGTGCCTTTTGTATTAATTTTGGATGCAATTTCTGTGCTTCATCGCCAATAAGAAGGTCCAAGGGATACAGTAAACCTGAAGTGAAGCATCGGAATCTAAAACTGGACTCACAGGAGAGGTTCAAATCATAGAAAGTTAGAGTGTCAGTTCTCTTGTACTTAAGTAGGCATTGTGTCTTTCGTATTAAATTCGGATGCAATTTCTGTGTTTCATCGTCAATAAGAACGTCCAAGGGATACAGTAAATCTGAAGTGAAGCATCGGAATCTAAAACTGGACCCACAGTAGAGGATCAAATCATGGAAAGCTGGAGTGTCAGTCCTCTTGTACTTAAGTCGGCATTGTGCCTTTTGTATTAAATTCGGATGCAATTTCTGTGCTTCAAGGCCATAAGAAGGTCCAAGTTATACAGTAAACCTTAAGTGAAGCATCGGAATCTAAAACTGGACTCACAGCAGAGGTTTAAATCAAAGAAAGTTAGAGTGTCAGTCCTCTTGTACTTAAGTTGGCCTTGTGCCTTTTGTATTAAATTCAGATGCAATTTCTGTGCTTCATCGCCAATAAGAAGGTCCAAGGTATACAGTAAACCTGAAGTGAAGCATCGGAATCCAAAACTGGACTCACAGGAGAGGTTCAAATCATAGAAAGTTATAGTGTCAGTCTTCTTGTACTTAAGTCGGCATTGTGCCTTTTGTATTAAATTCGGATGCAATTTCTGTGTTTCATCGTCAATAAGAAGGTCCAAGGGATTCAGTAAACCTGAAGTGAAGCATCGGATGCTAAAACTGGACTCACAGGAGAGGTTCAAATCATAGAAAGTTAGAGTGTCAGTCACCTTGTACTTAAGTCGGCACTGTGCCTCTTGAATTTAATTCGGATGCAATTTCTGTGTTTCATCGTCAATAAGAAGGTCCAAGAGATACAGTAAACCTGAAGTGAAGCATCGGAATCTAAAACTGTACTCGAAGTAGAGGTTTAAATCATAGAAAGTTGAAGTGTCAGTCCTCTTGTACTTAAGTCGGCATTGTGACTTTTGTATTAAATTCGGATGCAATTTCTGTGCTTTATCGCCAATAAGAAGGTCCAAGGGATACAGTAAACCTGAAGTGAAGCATCGGAATCCAAAACTGGACTCACAGGAGAGGTTCAAGACATAGAAAGTAAGAGTGTCAGTCCTCTTGTAGATATTTCGGCATTGTGCCTTTTGTATTGAATTCGGATGCAATTTCTATTTTTCATCGTCAATAAGAAGGTCCAAGGGATACAGTAAACCTGAAGTGAAGCATCGGAAGCTAAAACTGGACACACAGGAGAGGTTCAAATCATAGAAAGTTAGAGTGTCAGTCCACTTGTACTTAAGTCGGCACTGTGCCTCTTGAATTTAATTCCGATGCAATATCTGTGTTTCATCGTCAATAAGAAGGTCCAAGGGATACAGTAAACCTGAGGTGAAGCATCGGAAACTAGAACTGGACTCGAAGTACAGGTTTAAATCATAGAAATTTAAAGTGTCAGTCCTCTTGTACTTAAGTCGGCATTGTGACTTTTGTATTAAATTCAGATGCAATTTCTGTGCTTTATCGCCAATAAGAAGTTCCAAGGGATACAGTAAACCTGAAGTGAAGCTTCGGAATCCAAAACTGGACTCACAGGAGAGGTTCAAATCATTATAAGTTAGAGTGTCAGTCCTCTTGTACTTATTTCGGCATTGTGCCTTTTGTATTAAATTCGGATGCAATTTCTGTGCTTTATCGCCAATAAGAAGGTCCAAGGGATACAGTAAACCTGAAGTGAAGCATCGGAATCCAAAACTGGACTCACAGGAGAGGTTCAAATCATAGAAAGTTAGAGTGTCAGTCCTCTTGTACTTATTTCGGCATTGTGCCGTTTGTATGAAATTGGGATGCAATTTCTGTGTTTGATCGTCAATATGAATGTCGAAGGGAAACAGTAAACCTGAAGTGAAGCATCGGAATCTAAAACTGGACTCACAGGAGTGGTTCAAATCATAGAAAGATAGAGTGTAGAGTCCTCTTGTACTTAAATCGACATTGAGCCTTTTGTATTAAATTCGGATGCAATTTCTGTGTTTCATCGTCAATTAGAGGGTCTAAGGGATACAGTAAACCTGAAGTGAAGCATCGGAATCTAAAACTGGACTCACAGGTGAGGTTCAAATCATAGAAAGTTAAAGTGTCAGTCCTCTTGTACTTAAGTCGGCATTGTGCCTTTTGTATAAAATTTGGATGCAATTTCTGTGTTTCATCATCAATAAGAAGGTCCAAGGGTTACAGTAAACCTGAAATGAAGCATTGGAATCCAAAACTGGACTCGCAGGAGATGTTCAAATCATAGAAAGTTCGAGTGTCAGTACTCTTGTACTTAAGTCGGCATTGTGCCTATTGTATTAAATTCGATGCAATTTCTGTGCTTCATCGCCACTAAGAAGGTCCATGGTATACAGTAAACCAGAAGTGAAGCGTCGGAATCTAAAACTGGACTCACAGGAGAGGTTCAAATCATAGATAATTAGAGTGTCCGTCCTCTTGTACTTAAGTTGGCATTGTGCCTTTTGTATTGAATTCGGATGCAATTTCTGTGTTTCATCATCAATAAGTGGGTCCAAGGGATACAGTAAACCTGAAGTGGAGCATCGGAATCTAAAACTGGACTAACAGGTGAGGTTCAAATCATAGAATGTTGGAGTGTCAGTCCTCTTGTACTTCAGTCGGCATTGTGCCTTTTGTATTAAATTCGGATGCAATTTCTGTGTTTCATCATCAATAAGAAGGTCCAAGGGATACAGTAAACCTGAAGTGAAGCATCGGAATCTAAAACTGGACTCACAGGAGAGGTTCAAATCATAGAAAGTTAGAGTGTCAGTCCTCTTGTACTTAAGTCGGCCATGTGCCTCTTGTATTAAATTCGGATGCAATTTCTGTGTTTCATCGTCAATGAGAAGGTCCAAGGGATACAGTAAACCTGAAGTGAAGCATCGGAAGCTAAAACTGGACTCACAGGATAGGTTCAAATCACAGAAAGTTAGAGTGTCAGTCCTCTTGTACTTAAGTCGACATTGTGCCTTTTGTATTAAATTCGGATGCAATTTCTGTGTTTCATCGTCAATTAGAGGGTCTAAGGCATACAGTAAAACTGAAGTGAAGCATCGGAATCTAAAACTGGACCCACAGGTGTGGTTCAAATCATAGAAAGTTAAAGTGTCAGTCCTCTTGTACTTATGTCGGCATTGTGCCTTTTGTATAAAATTCGGATGCAATTTCTGTGTTTCATCATCAATAAGAAGGTCCAAGGGTTACAGTAAACCTGAAGTGAAGCATTGGAATCTAAAACTAGACTCACAGCAGAGGTTCAAATCATAGAATGATAGAGTGTCAGTCCTCTTGCACTTAAGTCGGCATCGTGCCTTTTGTATTAAATTCGGATGCAATTTCTGTGCTTCATCGTCAATGAGACGGTCCAAGGTATACACTAAACCTGAAGTGAAGCATCGGAATCTAAAACTGGACTCACAAGAGAGGTTCAAATCATAGAAAATTAGAGTGTCCGTCCTCTTGTACTTAAGTTGGCATTGTGCCTTTTGTATTGAATTCGGATGCAATTTCTGTGTTTCATCATCAATAAGTGGGTCCAAGGGATACAGTAAACCTGAAGTGAGGCATCGGAATCTAAAACTGGACTAACAGGTGAGGTTCAAATCATAGAATGTTGGAGTATCTGTCCTCTTGTACTTCAGTCGGCATTGTGCCTTTTGTATTAAATTCGGATGCAATTTCTGTGTTTCATCATCAATAAGAAGGTACAAGGGATACATTAAACCTGAAGTGAAGCATCGGAATCTAAAACTGGACTCACAGGAGATGATCAAACCACAGAAAATTAGAGTGTTAGTCCTTTTGTACTTAAGTCGGTATTCGGCCTCTTGTATTAAATTCGGATGCGATTTCTGTGTTTCACCGTCAATTAGAAGGTACAACAGATACAGTAAACCTGAAGTGAAGCATCGGAATCTAAAACTGTACTCGAAGTAGAGGTTTAAATCATAGAAAGTTGAAGTGTCAGTCCTCTTGTACTTAAGTCGGCATTGTGACTTTTGTATTAAATTCGGTTGCAATATCTGTGCTTTATCGCCAATAAGAAGGTCCAAGGGATACAGTAAACCTGAAGTGAAGCATCGGAATCCAAAACTGGACTCACAGGAGAGGTTCAAGTCATAGAAAGTAAGAGTGTCAGTCCTCTTGTAGTTATTTCGGCATTGTGCCTTTTGTATTAAATTCGGATGCAATTTCTGTGCTTTATCGCCAATAAGAAGGTCCAAGGGATACAGTAAACCTGAAGTGAAGCATCGGAATCCAAAACTGGACTCACAGGAGAGGTTCAAATCATAGAAAGTTAGAGTGTCAGTCCTCTTGTACTTATTTCGGCATTGGGCCGTTTGTATTAAATTCGGATGCAATTTCTGTGTTTCATCGTCAATATGAATGTCAAAGGGAAACAGTAAACCTGAAGTGAAGCATCGGAATCTAAAACTGGACTCACAGGAGTGGTTCAAATCATAGAAAGATAGAGTGTAGAGTCCTCTTGTACTTAAATCGACATTGTGCCTTTTGTATTAAATTCGGATGCAATTTCTGTGTTTCATCGTCAATTAGAGGGTATAAGGGATACAGTAAACCTGAAGTGAACCATCGGAATCTAAAACTGGACTCACAGGTGAGGTTCAAAACATAGAAAGTTAGAGTGTCAGTCCACTTGTACTTAAGTCGGCACTGTGCCTCTTCAATTTAATTCCGATGCAATATCTGTGTTTCATCGTCAATAAGAAGGTCCAAGGGATACAGTAAACCTGAGGTGAAGCATCGGAATCTAGAACTGGACTCGAAGTACAGGTTTAAATCATAGAAAGTTAAAGTGTCAGCCCTCTTGTACTTAAGTCGGCATTGTGACTTTTGTATTAAATTCAGATGCAATTTCTGTGCTTTATCGCCAATAAGAAGTTCCAAGGGATACAGTAAACCTGAAGTGAAGCATCGGAATCCAAAACTGGACTCACAGGAGAGGTTCAAATCATTATAAGTTAGAGTGTCAGTCCTCTTGTACTTATTTCGGCATTGTGCCTTTTCTATTAAATTCGGATGCAATTTCTGTGCTTTATCGCCAATAAGAAGGTCCAAGGGATACAGTAAACCTGAAGTGAAGCATCGGAATCCAAAACTGGACTCACAGGAGAGGTTCAAATCATAGAAAGTTAGAGTGTCAGTCCTCTTGTACTTATTTCGGCATTGGGCCGTTTGTATTAAATTCGGATGCAATTTCTGTGTTTCATCGTCAATATGAATGTCAAAGGGAAACAGTAAACCTGAAGTGAAGCATCGGAATCTAAAACTGGACTCACAGGAGTGGTTCAAATCATAGAAAGATAGAGTGTAGAGTCCTCTTGTACTTAAATCGACATTGTGCCTTTTGTATTAAATTCGGATGCAATTTCTGTGTTTCATCGTCAATTAGAGGGTATAAGGGATACAGTAAACCTGAAGTGAAGCATCGGAATCTAAAACTGGACTCACAGGTGAGGTTCAAATCATTGAAAGTTAAAGTGTCAGTCCTCTTGTACTTAAGTCGGCATTGTGCCTTTTGTATAAAATTCGGATGCAATTTCTGTGTTTCATCATCAATAAGAAGGTCCAAGGGTTACAGTAAACCTGAAATGAAGCATTGGAATCCAAAACTGGACTCGCAGGAGACGTTCAAATCATAGAAAGTTCGAGTGTCAGTACTCTTGTACTTAAGTCGGCATTGTGCCTATTGTATTAAATTCGATGCAATTTCTGTGCTTCATCGCCACTAAGAAGGTCCAAGGTATACAGTAAACCAGAAGTGAAGCGTCGGAATCTAAAACTGGACTCACAGGAGAGGTTCAAATCATAGATAATTAGAGTGTCCGTCCTCTTGTACTTAAGTTGGCATTGTGCCTTTTGTATTGAATTCGGATGCAATTTCTGTGTTTCATCATCAATAAGTGGGTCCAAGGGATACAGTAAACCTGAAGTGGAGCATCGGAATCTAAAACTGGACTAACAGGTGAGGTTCAAATCATAGAATGTTGGAGTGTCAGTCCTCTTGTACTTCAGTCGGCATTGTGCCTTTTGTATTAAATTCGGATGCAATTTCTGTGTTTCATCATCAATACGAAGGTCCAAGGGATACAGTAAACCTGAAGTGAAGCATCGGAATCTAAAACTGGACTCACAGGAGAGGTTCAAATCATAGAAAGTTAGAGTGTCAGTCCTCTTGTACTTAAGTCGGCCATGTGCCTCTTGTATTAAATTCGGATGCAATTTCTGTGTTTCATCGTCAATGAGAAGGTCCAAGGGATACAGTAAACCTGAAGTGAAGCATCGGAAGCTAAAACTGGACTCACAGGATAGGTTCAAATCACAGAAAGTTAGAGTGTCAGTCCTCTTGTACTTAAGTCGCCATTGTGCCTTTTGTATTAATTTTGGATGCAATTTCTGTGCTTCATCGCCAATAAGAAGGTCCAAGGGATACAGTAAACCTGAAGTGAAGCATCGGAATCTAAAACTGGACTCACAGGAGAGGTTCAAATCATAGAAAGTTAGAGTGTCAGTTCTCTTGTACTTAAGTAGGCATTGTGTCTTTCGTATTAAATTCGGATGCAATTTCTGTGTTTCATCGTCAATAAGAACGTCCAAGGGATACAGTAAATCTGAAGTGAAGCATCGGAATCTAAACTGGACCCACAGTAGAGGATCAAATCATGGAAAGCTGGAGTGTCAGTCCTCTTGTACTTAAGTCGGCATTGTGCCTTTTGTATTAAATTCGGATGCAATTTCTGTGCTTCAAGGCCATAAGAAGGTCCAAGTTATACAGTAAACCTTAAGTGAAGCATCGGAATCTAAAACTGGACTCACAGCAGAGGTTTAAATCATAGAAAGTTAGAGTGTCAGTCCTCTTGTACTTAAGTTGGCCTTGTGCCTTTTGTATTAAATTCAGATGCAATTTCTGTGCTTCATCGCCAATAAGAAGGTCCAAGGTATACAGTAAACCTGAAGTGAAGCATCGGAATCCAAAACTGGACTCACAGGAGAGGTTCAAATCATAGAAAGTTATAGTGT
The DNA here is from genome assembly GCF_021461395.2 of Schistocerca americana. Taxonomy (NCBI): domain Eukaryota; kingdom Metazoa; phylum Arthropoda; class Insecta; order Orthoptera; family Acrididae; genus Schistocerca; species Schistocerca americana. The sequence continues at coordinate 76,999,884 of NC_060130.1, forward strand.
CAGTCTTCTTGTACTTAAGTCGGCATTGTGCCTTTTGTATTAAATTCGGATGCAATTTCTGTGTTTCATCGTCAATAAGAAGGTCCAAGGGATTCAGTAAACCTGAAGTGAAGCATCGGATGCTAAAACTGGACTCACAGGAGAGGTTCAAATCATAGAAAGATAGAGTGTCAGTCACCTTGTACTTAAGTCGGCACTGTGCCTCTTGAATTTAATTCGGATGCAATTTCTGTGTTTCATCGTCAATAAGAAGGTCCAAGAGATACAGTAAACCTGAAGTGAAGCATCGGAATCTAAAACTGTACTCGAAGTAGAGGTTTAAATCATAGAAAGTTGAAGTGTCAGTCCTCTTGTACTTAAGTCGGCATTGTGACTTTTGTATTAAATTCGGATGCAATTTCTGTGCTTTATCGCCAATAAGAAGGTCCAAGGGATACAGTAAACCTGAAGTGAAGCATCGGAATCCAAAACTGGACTCACAGGAGAGGTTCAAGACATAGAAAGTAAGAGTGTCAGTCCTCTTGTAGATATTTCGGCATTGTGCCTTTTGTATTGAATTCGGATGCAATTTCTATTTTTCATCGTCAATAAGAAGGTCCAAGGGATACAGTAAACCTGAAGTGAAGCATCGGAAGCTAAAACTGGACACACAGGAGAGGTTCAAATCATAGAAAGTTAGAGTGTCAGTCCACTTGTACTTAAGTCGGCACTGTGCCTCTTGAATTTAATTCCGATGCAATATCTGTGTTTCATCGTCAATAAGAAGGTCCAAGGGATACAGTAAACCTGAGGTGAAGCATCGGAAACTAGAACTGGACTCGAAGTACAGGTTTAAATCATAGAAATTTAAAGTGTCAGTCCCTCTTGTACTTAAGTCGGCATTGTGACTTTTGTATTAAATTCAGATGCAATTTCTGTGCTTTATCGCCAATAAGAAGTTCCAAGGGATACAGTAAACCTGAAGTGAAGCTTCGGAATCCAAAACTGGACTCACAGGAGAGGTTCAAATCATTATAAGTTAGAGTGTCAGTCCTCTTGTACTTATTTCGGCATTGTGCCTTTTGTATTAAATTCGGATGCAATTTCTGTGCTTTATCGCCAATAAGAAGGTCCAAGGGATACAGTAAACCTGAAGTGAAGCATCGGAATCCAAAACTGGACTCACAGGAGAGGTTCAAATCATAGAAAGTTAGAGTGTCAGTCCTCTTGTACTTATTTCGGCATTGTGCCGTTTGTATGAAATTGGGATGCAATTTCTGTGTTTGATCGTCAATATGAATGTCGAAGGGAAACAGTAAACCTGAAGTGAAGCATCGGAATCTAAAACTGGACTCACAGGAGTGGTTCAAATCATAGAAAGATAGAGTGTAGAGTCCTCTTGTACTTAAATCGACATTGAGCCTTTTGTATTAAATTCGGATGCAATTTCTGTGTTTCATCGTCAATTAGAGGGTCTAAGGGATACAGTAAACCTGAAGTGAAGCATCGGAATCTAAAACTGGACTCACAGGTGAGGTTCAAATCATAGAAAGTTAAAGTGTCAGTCCTCTTGTACTTAAGTCGGCATTGTGCCTTTTGTATAAAATTCGGATGCAATTTCTGTGTTTCATCATCAATAAGAAGGTCCAAGGGTTACAGTAAACCTGAAATGAAGCATTGGAATCCAAAACTGGACTCGCAGGAGATGTTCAAATCATAGAAAGTTCGAGTGTCAGTACTCTTGTACTTAAGTCGGCATTGTGCCTATTGTATTAAATTCGATGCAATTTCTGTGCTTCATCGCCACTAAGAAGGTCCATGGTATACAGTAAACCAGAAGTGAAGCGTCGGAATCTAAAACTGGACTCACAGGAGAGGTTCAAATCATAGATAATTAGAGTGTCCGTCCTCTTGTACTTAAGTTGGCATTGTGCCTTTTGTATTGAATTCGGATGCAATTTCTGTGTTTCATCATCAATAAGTGGGTCCAAGGGATACAGTAAACCTGAAGTGGAGCATCGGAATCTAAAACTGGACTAACAGGTGAGGTTCAAATCATAGAATGTTGGAGTGTCAGTCCTCTTGTACTTCAGTCGGCATTGTGCCTTTTGTATTAAATTCGGATGCAATTTCTGTGTTTACTCATCAATAAGAAGGTCCAAGGGATACAGTAAACCTGAAGTGAAGCATCGGAATCTAAAACTGGACTCACAGGAGAGGTTCAAATCATAGAAAGTTAGAGTGTCAGTCCTCTTGTACTTAAGTCGGCCATGTGCCTCTTGTATTAAATTCGGATGCAATTTCTGTGTTTCATCGTCAATGAGAAGGTCCAAGGGATACAGTAAACCTGAAGTGAAGCATCGGAAGCTAAAACTGGACTCACAGGATAGGTTCAAATCACAGAAAGTTAGAGTGTCAGTCCTCTTGTACTTAAGTCGACATTGTGCCTTTTGTATTAAATTCGGATGCAATTTCTGTGTTTCATCGTCAATTAGAGGGTCTAAGGCATACAGTAAAACTGAAGTGAAGCATCGGAATCTAAAACTGGACCCACAGGTGTGGTTCAAATCATAGAAAGTTAAAGTGTCAGTCCTCTTGTACTTATGTCGGCATTGTGCCTTTTGTATAAAATTCGGATGCAATTTCTGTGTTTCATCATCAATAAGAAGGTCCAAGGGTTACAGTAAACCTGAAGTGAAGCATTGGAATCTAAAACTAGACTCACAGCAGAGGTTCAAATCATAGAATGATAGAGTGTCAGTCCTCTTGCACTTAAGTCGGCATCGTGCCTTTTGTATTAAATTCGGATGCAATTTCTGTGCTTCATCGTCAATGAGACGGTCCAAGGTATACACTAAACCTGAAGTGAAGCATCGGAATCTAAAACTGGACTCACAAGAGAGGTTCAAATCATAGAAAATTAGAGTGTCCGTCCTCTTGTACTTAAGTTGGCATTGTGCCTTTTGTATTGAATTCGGATGCAATTTCTGTGTTTCATCATCAATAAGTGGGTCCAAGGGATACAGTAAACCTGAAGTGAGGCATCGGAATCTAAAACTGGACTAACAGGTGAGGTTCAAATCATAGAATGTTGGAGTATCTGTCCTCTTGTACTTCAGTCGGCATTGTGCCTTTTGTATTAAATTCGGATGCAATTTCTGTGTTTCATCATCAATAAGAAGGTACAAGGGATACATTAAACCTGAAGTGAAGCATCGGAATCTAAAACTGGACTCACAGGAGATGATCAAACCATAGAAAATTAGAGTGTTAGTCCTTTTGTACTTAAGTCGGTATTCGGCCTCTTGTATTAAATTCGGATGCGATTTCTGTGTTTCACCGTCAATTAGAAGGTACAACAGATACAGTAAACCTGAAGTGAAGCATCGGAATCCTAAAACTGTACTCGAAGTAGAGGTTTAAATCATAGAAAGTTGAAGTGTCAGTCCTCTTGTACTTAAGTCGGCATTTGACTTTTGTATTAAATTCGGTTGCAATATCTGTGCTTTATCGCCAATAAGAAGGTCCAAGGGATACAGTAAACCTGAAGTGAAGCATCGGAATCCAAAACTGGACTCACAGGAGAGGTTCAAGTCATAGAAAGTAAGAGTGTCAGTCCTCTTGTAGTTATTTCGGCATTGTGCCTTTTGTATTAAATTCGGATGCAATTTCTGTGCTTTATCGCCAATAAGAAGGTCCAAGGGATACAGTAAACCTGAAGTGAAGCATCGGAATCCAAAACTGGACTCACAGGAGAGGTTCAAATCATAGAAAGTTAGAGTGTCAGTCCTCTTGTACTTATTTCGGCATTGGGCCGTTTGTATTAAATTCGGATGCAATTTCTGTGTTTCATCGTCAATATGAATGTCAAAGGGAAACAGTAAACCTGAAGTGAAGCATCGGAATCTAAAACTGGACTCACAGGAGTGGTTCAAATCATAGAAAGATAGAGTGTAGAGTCCTCTTGTACTTAAATCGACATTGTGCCTTTTGTATTAAATTCGGATGCAATTTCTGTGTTTCATCGTCAATTAGAGGGTATAAGGGATACAGTAAACCTGAAGTGAAGCATCGGAATCTAAAACTGGACTCACAGGTGAGGTTCAAAACATAGAAAGTTAGAGTGTCAGTCCACTTGTACTTAAGTCGGCACTGTGCCTCTTCAATTTAATTCCGATGCAATATCTGTGTTTCATCGTCAATAAGAAGGTCCAAGGGATACAGTAAACCTGAGGTGAAGCATCGGAATCTAGAACTGGACTCGAAGTACAGGTTTAAATCATAGAAAGTTAAAGTGTCAGTCCTCTTGTACTTAAGTCGGCATTGTGACTTTTGTATTAAATTCAGATGCAATTTCTGTGCTTTATCGCCAATAAGAAGTTCCAAGGGATACAGTAAACCTGAAGTGAAGCATCGGAATCCAAAACTGGACTCACAGGAGAGGTTCAAAACATTATAAGTTAGAGTGTCAGTCCTCTTGTACTTATTTCGGCATTGTGCCTTTTCTATTAAATTCGGATGCAATTTCTGTGCTTTATCGCCAATAAGAAGGTCCAAGGGATACAGTAAACCTGAAGTGAAGCATCGGAATCCAAAACTGGACTCACAGGAGAGGTTCAAATCATAGAAAGTTAGAGTGTCAGTCCTCTTGTACTTATTTCGGCATTGGGCCGTTTGTATTAAATTCGGATGCAATTTCTGTGTTTCATCGTCAATATGAATGTCAAAGGGAAACAGTAAACCTGAAGTGAAGCATCGGAATCTAAAACTGGACTCACAGGAGTGGTTCAAATCATAGAAAGATAGAGTGTAGAGTCCTCTTGTACTTAAATCGACATTGTGCCTTTTGTATTAAATTCGGATGCAATTTCTGTGTTTCATCGTCAATTAGAGGGTATAAGGGATACAGTAAACCTGAAGTGAAGCATCGGAATCTAAAACTGGACTCACAGGTGAGGTTCAAATCATTGAAAGTTAAAGTGTCAGTCCTCTTGTACTTAAGTCGGCATTGTGCCTTTTGTATAAAATTCGGATGCAATTTCTGTGTTTCATCATCAATAAGAAGGTCCAAGGGTTACAGTAAACCTGAAATGAAGCATTGGAATCCAAAACTGGACTCGCAGGAGATGTTCAAATCATAGAAAGTTCGAGTGTCAGTACTCTTGTACTTAAGTCGGCATTGTGCCTATTGTATTAAATTCGATGCAATTTCTGTGCTTCATCGCCACTAAGAAGGTCCAAGGTATACAGTAAACCAGAAGTGAAGCGTCGGAATCTAAAACTGGACTCACAGGAGAGGTTCAAATCATAGATAATTAGAGTGTCCGTCCTCTTGTACTTAAGTTGGCATTGTGCCTTTTGTATTGAATTCGGATGCAATTTCTGTGTTTCATCATCAATAAGTGGGTCCAAGGGATACAGTAAACCTGAAGTGGAGCATCGGAATCTAAAACTGGACTAACAGGTGAGGTTCAAATCATAGAATGTTGGAGTGTCAGTCCTCTTGTACTTCAGTCGGCATTGTGCCTTTTGTATTAAATTCGGATGCAATTTCTGTGTTTCATCATCAATACGAAGGTCCAAGGGATACAGTAAACCTGAAGTGAAGCATCGGAATCTAAAACTGGACTCACAGGAGAGGTTCAAATCATAGAAAGTTAGAGTGTCAGTCCTCTTGTACTTAAGTCGGCCATGTGCCTCTTGTATTAAATTCGGATGCAATTTCTGTGTTTCATCGTCAATGAGAAGGTCCAAGGGATACAGTAAACCTGAAGTGAAGCATCGGAAGCTAAAACTGGACTCACAGGATAGGTTCAAATCACAGAAAGTTAGAGTGTCAGTCCTCTTGTACTTAAGTCGCCATTGTGCCTTTTGTATTAATTTTGGATGCAATTTCTGTGCTTCATCGCCAATAAGAAGGTCCAAGGGATACAGTAAACCTGAAGTGAAGCATCGGAATCTAAAACTGGACTCACAGGAGAGGTTCAAATCATAGAAAGTTAGAGTGTCAGTTCTCTTGTACTTAAGTAGGCATTGTGTCTTTCGTATTAAATTCGGATGCAATTTCTGTGTTTCATCGTCAATAAGAACGTCCAAGGGATACAGTAAATCTGAAGTGAAGCATCGGAATCTAAAACTGGACCCACAGTAGAGGATCAAATCATGGAAAGCTGGAGTGTCAGTCCTCTTGTACTTAAGTCGGCATTGTGCCTTTTGTATTAAATTCGGATGCAATTTCTGTGCTTCAAGGCCATAAGAAGGTCCAAGTTATACAGTAAACCTTAAGTGAAGCATCGGAATCTAAAACTGGACTCACAGCAGAGGTTTAAATCATAGAAAGTTAGAGTGTCAGTCCTCTTGTACTTAAGTTGGCCTTGTGCCTTTTGTATTAAATTCAGATGCAATTTCTGTGCTTCATCGCCAATAAGAAGGTCCAAGGTATACAGTAAACCTGAAGTGAAGCATCGGAATCCAAAACTGGACTCACAGGAGAGGTTCAAATCATAGAAAGTTATAGTGTCAGTCTTCTTGTACTTAAGTCGGCATTGTGCCTTTTGTATTAAATTCGGATGCAATTTCTGTGTTTCATCGTCAATAAGAAGGTCCAAGGGATTCAGTAAACCTGAAGTGAAGCATCGGATGCTAAAACTGGACTCACAGGAGAGGTTCAAATCATAGAAAGTTAGAGTGTCAGTCACCTTGTACTTAAGTCGGCACTGTGCCTCTTGAATTTAATTCGGATGCAATTTCTGTGTTTCATCGTCAATAAGAAGGTCCAAGAGATACAGTAAACCTGAAGTGAAGCATCGGAATCTAAAACTGTACTCGAAGTAGAGGTTTAAATCATAGAAAGTTGAAGTGTCAGTCCTCTTGTACTTAAGTTGGCATTGTGCCTTTTGTATTGAATTCGGATGCAATTTCTGTGTTTCATCATCAATAAGTGGGTCCAAGGGATACAGTAAACCTGAAGTGGAGCATCGGAATCTAAAACTGGACTAACAGGTGAGGTTCAAATCATAGAATGTTGGAGTGTCAGTCCTCTTGTACTTCAGTCGGCATTGTGCCTTTTGTATTAAATTCGGATGCAATTTCTGTGTTTCATCATCAATAAGAAGGTCCAAGGGATACAGTAAACCTGAAGTGAAGCATCGGAATCTAAAGCTGGACTCACAGGAGAGGTTCAAATCATAGAAAGTTAGAGTGTCAGTCCTCTTGTACTTAAGTCGGCCATGTGCCTCTTGTATTAAATTCAGATGCAATTTCTGTGCTTTATCGCCAATAAGAAGTTCCAAGGGATACAGTAAACCTGAAGTGAAGCATCGGAATCCAAAACTGGACTCACAGGAGAGGTTCAAATCATTATAAGTTAGAGTGTCAGTCCTCTTGTACTTATTTCGGCATTGTGCCTTTTGTATTAAATTCGGATGCAATTTCTGTGCTTTATCGCCAATAAGAAGGTCCAAGGGATACAGTAAACCTGAAGTGAAGCATCGGAATCCAAAACTGGACTCACAGGAGAGGTTCAAATCATAGAAAGTTAGAGTGTCAGTCCTCTTGTACTTATTTCGGCATTGTGCCGTTTGTATGAAATTGGGATGCAATTTCTGTGTTTGATCGTCAATATGAATGTCGAAGGGAAACAGTAAACCTGAAGTGAAGCATCGGAATCTAAAACTGGACTCACAGGAGTGGTTCAAATCATAGAAAGATAGAGTGTAGAGTCCTCTTGTACTTAAATCGACATTGAGCCTTTTGTATTAAATTCGGATGCAATTTCTGTGTTTCATCGTCAATTAGAGGGTCTAAGGGATACAGTAAACCTGAAGTGAAGCATCGGAATCTAAAACTGGACTCACAGGTGAGGTTCAAATCATAGAAAGTTAAAGTGTCAGTCCTCTTGTACTTAAGTCGGCATTGTGCCTTTTGTATAAAATTCGGATGCAATTTCTGTGTTTCATCATCAATAAGAAGGTCCAAGGGTTACAGTAAACCTGAAATGAAGCATTGGAATCCAAAACTGGACTCGCAGGAGATGTTCAAATCATAGAAAGTTCGAGTGTCAGTACTCTTGTACTTAAGTCGGCATTGTGCCTATTGTATTAAATTCGATGCAATTTCTGTGCTTCATCGCCACTAAGAAGGTCCATGGTATACAGTAAACCAGAAGTGAAGCGTCGGAATCTAAAACTGGACTCACAGGAGAGGTTCAAATCATAGATAATTAGAGTGTCCGTCCTCTTGTACTTAAGTTGGCATTGTGCCTTTTGTATTGAATTCGGATGCAATTTCTGTGTTTCATCATCAATAAGTGGGTCCAAGGGATACAGTAAACCTGAAGTGGAGCATCGGAATCTAAAACTGGACTAACAGGTGAGGTTCAAATCATAGAATGTTGGAGTGTCAGTCCTCTTGTACTTCAGTCGGCATTGTGCCTTTTGTATTAAATTCGGATGCAATTTCTGTGTTTCATCATCAATAAGAAGGTCCAAGGGATACAGTAAACCTGAAGTGAAGCATCGGAATCTAAAGCTGGACTCACAGGAGAGGTTCAAATCATAGAAAGTTAGAGTGTCAGTCCTCTTGTACTTAAGTCGGCCATGTGCCTCTTGTATTAAATTCGGATGCAATTTCTGTGTTTCATCGTCAATGAGAAGGTCCAAGGGATACAGTAAACCTGAAGTGAAGCATCGGAAGCTAAAACTGGACTCACAGGATAGGTTCAAATCACAGAAAGTTAGAGTGTCAGTCCTCTTGTACTTAAGTCGACATTGTGCCTTTTGTATTAAATTCGGATGCAATTTCTGTGTTTCATCGTCAATTAGAGGGTCTAAGGCATACAGTAAAACTGAAGTGAAGCATCGGAATCTAAAACTGGACCCACAGGTGTGGTTCACATCATAGAAAGTTAAAGTGTCAGTCCTCTTGTACTTATGTCGGCATTGTGCCTTTTGTATAAAATTCGGATGCAATTTCTGTGTTTCATCATCAATAAGAAGGTCCAAGGGTTACAGTAAACCTGAAGTGAAGCATTGGAATCTAAAACTAGACTCACAGCAGAGGTTCAAATCATAGAATGATAGAGTGTCAGTCCTCTTGCACTTAAGTCGGCATCGTGCCTTTTGTATTAAATTCGGATGCAATTTCTGTGCTTCATCGTCAATGAGACGGTCCAAGGTATACACTAAACCTGAAGTGAAGCATCGGAATCTAAAACTGGACTCACAGGAGGGGTTCAACCCATAGATAGTTAGAGTGTCCGTCCTCTTGTACTTAAGTCGGCATTGTGCCTTTTGTATTAAATTCGGATTCAACTACTGTGTTTCATCGTCAATAAGAAGGTCCAAGGTAGACAGTAAACCTGAAGTGAAGCATCGGAATCTAAAACTGGACTCACAGGAGTGGTTCAAATCATAGAAAGTTAGGGTGTCAGTGCTCTTTTACTTAAGTCGGCATTGTGCATTTTGTATTAAATTCGAATGGAAATTCTGTGTTTCATCGTCAATAAGACGGTCCAAGGGATACAGTAAACCTGAAGTGAAGCATCGGAATCTAAAACTGGACTCACAGGAGAATTTCAAATCATAGAAAGTTAGAGTGTCAGTCCTCTTGTACTTAAGTCGGCATTGTGCCTTTTGTATTAAGTTCGGATGCAATTTCTGAGTTTCATCATCAATAAGAAGGTCCAAGGCATACAGTAAACCTGAAGTGAAGCATCGGAATCTAAAACTGGACTCACAGGAGAGGTTCAAATCATAGAAAGTTAGAGTGTCAGTCCGGTCGTACTTAATTCGGCATTGTGCCTTTTGTATTAAATTCGGATGCAATTTCTGTGTTTCATCGTCAACAAGAAGGTCCAAGGGATACAGTAAACCTGAAGTGAAGCATCGGAATCTAAAACTGGACTCAAAGGAGAGGTTCAAATCATAGAAAGTAAGAGAGTATTCTTGTACTTCAGCCGGCATTGTGCCGTTTGTATTAAATTCGGATGTAATTTCTGTGTTTCATCGTCAATAAGAATGTCCAAGGGAAACAGTAAACCTGAAGTGAAGCATCGGAATCTTAAACTGGACTCACAGGAGAGGTTCAAATCATAGAAAGTTAGAGTGTAGAGTCCTCTTGTACTTAAATCGGCATTGTGCCTTTTGTATTAAATTCGGATGCAATTTCTGTGTTTCATCGTCAATAAGAGGGTCCAAGGGATACAGTAAACATGAAGTGAAGCATCGGAACTTAAAACTGGACTCACAGGTGAGGTTCAAATCATAGAAAGTTAGAGTGTCAGTCCTCTTGTACTTAAGTCGGCATTGTGCCTTTTGTATTAAATTCGGATGCAATTTCTGTGCTTCATCGCCAATAAGAAGGTCCAACGTATACAGTAATCCTGAAGTGAAGCGTCAGAATCTAAAACTGGACTCTCAGGAGAGGTTCAAATCTTAGAAACTTAGAGTGTCAGTCCTCTTGTACTTAGGTCGGCATTGTGCCTTTTGAATTTAATTCCGATGCAATTTCTGTGTTTCGTTGTCAATAAGAAGGTCCAAGGGAAACATTAAACCTAAAGTGAAGCATCGGAATCTAAAACTGGACTCACAGGAGAGGTTTAAATCATAGAAAGTTCTAGTGTCAGTGCTCTTGTACTTAAGTCGGCATTGTGCCTTTTGTATTAAGTTTGGATGCAATTTCTGTGCTTCATCGCCAATAAGAAGGTCCAAAGTATACAGTAAACCTGAAGTGAAGCATCGGAATCTAAAACTGGACTCACAGGAGAGGTTCAAATCATACAGAGTTAGAGTGTCAGATCTCTTGTACTTAAGTCAGCATTGTGCCTTTTGTATTAAATTCGGATGCAATATCAGTGTTTCATCGTCAATAAGAAGGTCCAAGGGATACAGTAAACCTGAAGTGAAGCATTGGAATCTAAAACTGGACTCACAGGAGAGGTTCAAATCATAGAAAGTTAGAGTGTCAGTAGTCTTGTACTTAAGTCGGCATTGTGCCTTTTGTATTAAATTCGGATGCAATTTCTGTGCTTCATCGCCACTAAGAAGGTCCAAGGTATACAGTAAACCAGAAGTGAAGCGTCGGAATCTAAAACTGGACTCACAGGAGAGGTTCAAATCATGGGAAATTAGAGTGTCCGTCTTCTTGTACTTAAGTTGGCATTGTGCTTTTGTATTAAATTCGGATGCAATTTCTGTGCTTCATCGCCAATAAGAAGGTCCAAGGTATACAGTAAACCTGAAGTGAAGCATCGGAATCTAACACTGGACTCACAGGAGAGGTTTAAATCATAGAAAGTTAGAGTGTCAGTCCTCTTGTACTTAAGTCGGCATTGTGCCTTTTGTATTAAATTCGGATGCAATTTCTGTGCTTCATCACCAATAAGAAGTTCCGAGGTATACAGTAAACCTGAAGTGAAGCATCGGAATCTAAAACTGGAATCACAGGAGAGGTTCAAATCATAGAAAGTTAGAGTGTCAGTCCTCTTGTACTTAAGTCGGCATTGTGCCTTTTGTATTAAATTTGGATGCAATTTCTGTGTTTCATCATCAATAAGTGGGTCCAAGGGATACAGTAAACCTGAAGTGAAGCATCGGAATCTAAAACTGGACTAACAGGTGAGGTTCAAATCATAGAATGTTGGAGTGTCAGTCCTCTTGTACTTCAGTCGGCATTGTGCCTTTTGTATTAATTTCGGATGCAATTTCTGTGTTTCATCATCAATAAGAAGGTCCAAGGGATACAGTAAACCTGAAGTGAAGCATCGGAATCTAAAACTGGACTCACAGGAGAGGTTCAAATCATAGAAAGTTAGAGTGTCAGTCCTCTTGTACTTAAGTCGGCCATGTGCCTCTTTTATTAAATTCGGATGCAATTTCTGTGTTTCATCGTCAATGAGAAGGTCCAAGGGATACAGTAAACATGAAGTGAAGCATCGGAAGCTAAAACTGGACTCACAAGAGAAGTTCAAATCATAGAAAATTAGAGTGTCCGTCCTCTTGTACTTAAGTTGGCATTGTGCCTTTTGTATTGAATTCGGATGCAATTTCTGTGTTTCATCATCAATAAGTGGATCCAAGGGATACAGTAAACCTGAAGTGAAGCATCGGAATCTAAAACTGGACTAACAGGTGAGGTTCAAATCATAGAATGTTGGAGTGTCTGTCCTCTTGTACTTCAGTCGGCATTGTGCCTTTTGTATTAAATTCGGATGCAATTTCTGTGTTTCATCATCAATAAGAAGGTACAAGGGATACATTAAACCTGAAGTGAAGCATCGGAATCTAAAACTGGACTCACAGGAGATGTTCAAATCATAGAAACTTAGAGTGTTAGTCCTTTTGTACTTAAGTCGGTATTCGGCCTCTTGTATTAAATTCGGATGCGATTTCTGTGTTTCACCGTCAATTAGAAGGTACAACAGATACTGTAAACCTGAAGTGAAGCATCGGAATCTTAAACTGGACCCACAGTAGAGGATCAAATCATGGAAAGCTGGAGTGTCAGTCCTCTTGTACCTAAGTCGGCATTGTGCCTTTTGTATTAAATTCGGATGCAATTTCTGTGCTTCAAGGCCATAAGAAGGTCCAAGTTATACAGTAAACCTTAAGTGAAGCATCGGAATCTAAAACTGGACTCACAGCAGAGGTTTAAATGATAGAAAGTTAGAGTGTCAGTCCTCTTGTACTTAAGTTGGCCTTGTGCCTTTTGTATTAAATTCAGATGCAATTTCTGTGCTTCATCGCCAATAAGAAGGTCCAAGGTATACAGTAAACCTGAAGTGAAGCCTCGGAATCCAAAACTGGACTCACAGGAGAGGTTCAAATCATAGAAAGTTATAGTGTCAGTCTTCTTGTACTTAAGTCGGCATTGTGCCTTTTGTATTAAATTCGGATGCAATTTCTGTGTTTCATCGTCAATAAGAAGGTCCAAGGGATTCAGTACACCTGAAGTGAAGCATCGGATGCTAAAACTGGACTCACAGGAGAGGTTCAAATCATAGAAAGTTAGAGTGTCAGTCACCTTGTACTTAAGTCGGCACTGTGCCTCTTGAATTTAATTCGGATGCAATTTCTGTGTTTCATCGTCAATAAGAAGGTCCAAGAGATACAGTAAACCTGAAGTGAAGCATCGGAATCTAAAACTGTACTCGAAGTAGAGGTTTAAATCATAGAAAGTTGAAGTGTCAGTCCTCTTGTACTTAAGTCGGCATTGTGACTTTTGTATTAAATTCGGATGCAATTTCTGTGCTTTATCGCCAATAAGAAGGTCCAAGGGATACAGTAAACCTGAAGTGAAGCATCGGAATCCAAAACTGGACTCACAGGAGAGGTTCAAGTCATAGAAAAAAAGAGTGTTAGTCCTCTTGTAGTTATTTCGGCATTGTGCCTTTTGTATTAAATTCGGATGCAATTTCTATTTTTCATCGTCAATAAGAAGGTCCAAGGGATACAGTAAACCTGAAGTGAAGCATCGGAAGCTAAAACTAGACTCACAGGAGAGGTTCAAATCATAGAAAGTTAGAGTGTCAGTCCACTTGTACTTAAGTCGGCACTGTGCCTCTTGAATTTAATTCCGATGCAATATCTATGTTTCATCGTCAATAAGAAGGTCCAAGGGATACAGTAAACCTGAGGTGAAGCATCGGAATCTAGAACTGGACTCGAAGTACAGGTTTAAATCATAGAAAGTTAAAGTGTCAGTCCTCTTGTACTTAAGTCGGCATTGTGACCTTTGTATTAAATTCAGATGCAATTTCTGTGCTTCATCGCCAATAAGAAGGTCCAAGGTATACAGTAAACCTGAAGTGAAGCATCGGAATCCAAAACTGGACTCACAGGAGAGGTTCAAATCATAGAAAGTTATAGTGTCAGTCTTCTTGTACTTAAGTCGGCATTGTGCCTTTTGTATTAAATTCGGATGCAATTTCTGTGTTTCATCGTCAATAAGAAGGTCCAAGGGATTCAGTACACCTGAAGTGAAGCATCGGATGCTAAAACTGGACTCACAGGAGAGGTTCAAATCATAGAAAGTTAGAGTGTCAGTCACCTTGTACTTAAGTCGGCACTGTGCCTCTTGAATTTAATTCGGATGCAATTTCTGTGTTTCATCGTCAATAAGAAGGTCCAAGAGATACAGTAAACCTGAAGTGAAGCATCGGAATCTAAAACTGTACTCGAAGTAGAGGTTTAAATCATAGAAAGTTGAAGTGTCAGTCCTCTTGTACTTAAGTCGGCATTGTGACTTTTGTATTAAATTCGGATGCAATTTCTGTGCTTTATCGCCAATAAGAAGGTCCAAGGGATACAGTAAACCTGAAGTGAAGCATCGGAATCCAAAACTGGACTCACAGGAGAGGTTCAAGTCATAGAAAAAAAGAGTGTTAGTCCTCTTGTAGTTATTTCGGCATTGTGCCTTTTGTATTAAATTCGGATGCAATTTCTATTTTTCATCGTCAATAAGAAGGTCCAAGGGATACAGTAAACCTGAAGTGAAGCATCGGAAGCTAAAACTAGACTCACAGGAGAGGTTCAAATCATAGAAAGTTAGAGTGTCAGTCCACTTGTACTTAAGTCGGCACTGTGCCTCTTGAATTTAATTCCGATGCAATATCTGTGTTTCATCGTCAATAAGAAGGTCCAAGGGATACAGTAAACCTGAGGTTAAGCATCGGAATCTAGAACTGGACTCGAAGTACAGGTTTAAATCATAGAAAGTTAAAGTGTCAGTCCTCTTGTACTTAAGTCGGCATTGTGACCTTTGTATTAAATTCAGATGCAATTTCTGTGCTTTATCGCCAATAAGAAGTTCCAAGGGATACAGTAAACCTGAAGTGAAGCATCGGAATCCAAAACTGGACTCACAGGAGAGGTTCAAATCATAGAAAGTTAGAGTGTCAGTCCTCTTGTACTTATTTCGGCATTGTGCCGTTTGTATTAAATTCGGATGCAATTTCTGTGTTTCATCGTCAATATGAATGTCAAAGGGAAACAGTAAACCTGAAGTGAAGCATCGGAATCTAAAACTGGACTCACAGGAGAGGTTCAAATCATAGAAAGTTAGAGTTTCAGTCCTCATGTACTTAAGTCGGCATTGTGCCTTTTGTATTTAATTTCGATGCAATTTCTGTGTTTCATCGTCAATAAGAAAGTCCAAGGGATGCATTAAACCTGAAATGAAGCATCGGAATCTAAAACTGGACTCACAGGAGAGGTTTAAATCATAGAAAGTTAGAGTATCAGTCCTCTTGTACTTAAGTCGGCTTTGTGCCTTTTGTATTAAATTCGGATGCAATTTCTGTGCTTCATTGCCAATAAGAAGGTCCACGGTATACAGTTAGCCTGAAGTGAAACATCGGAATCTAAAACTGGACTCACAGGAGAGGTTCAAATCATAGAAAGTTAGAGTGTAGAGTCCTCTTGTACTTAAGTCGGCATTGTGCCTATTGTATTAAATTCGATGCAATTTCTGTGCTTCATCGCCACTAAGAAGGTCCAAGGTATACAGTAAACCAGAAGTGAAGCGTCGGAATCTAAAACTGGACTCACAGGAGAGGTTCAAATCATAGATAATTAGAGTGTCCGTCCTCTTGTACTTAAGTTGGCATTGTGCCTTTTGTATTGAATTCGGATGCAATTTCTGTGTTTCATCATCAATAAGTGGGTCCAAGGGATACAGTAGACCTGAAGAGGAGCATCGGAATCTAAAACTGGACTAACAGGTGAGGTTCAAATCATAGAATGTTGGAGTGTCAGTCCTCTTGTACTTCAGTCGGCATTGTGCCTTTTGTATTAAATTCGGATGCAATTTCTGTGTTTCATCATCAATAAGAAGGTCCAAGGGATACAGGAAACCTGAAGTGAAGCATCGGAATCTAAAACTGGACTCACAGGAGAGGTTCAAATCATAGAAAGTTAGAGTGTCAGTCCTCTTGTACTTACGTCGGCCATGTGCCTCTTGTATTAAATTCGGATGCAATTTCTGTGTTTCATCGTCAATGAGAAGGTCCAAGGGATACAGTAAACCTGAAGTGAAGCATCGGAAGCTAAAACTGGACTCACAGGATAGGTTCAAATCACAGAAAGTTAGAGTGTCAGTCCTCTTGTACTTAAGTCGCCATTATGCCTTTTGTATTAATTTTGGATGCAATTTCTGTGCTTCATCGCCAATAAGAAGGTCCAAGGGATACAGTAAACCTGAAGTGAAGCATCGGAATCTAAAACTGGACTCACAGGAGAGGTTCAAATCATAGAAAGTTAGAGTGTCAGTTCTCTTGTACTTAAGTAGGCATTGTGTCTTTCGTATTAAATTCGGATGCAATTTCTGCGTTTCATCGTCAATAAGAACGTCCAAGGGATACAGTAAATCTGAAGTGAAGCATCGGAATCTAAAACTGGACCCACAGTAGAGGATCAAATCATGGAAAGCTGGAGTGTCAGTCCTCTTGTACTTAAGTCGGCATTGTGCCTTTTGTATTAAATTCGGATGCAATTTCTGTGCTTCAAGGCCATAAGAAGGTCCAAGGTATACAGTAAACCTGAAGTGAAGCATCGGTATCTAAAACTGGACTCACAGCAGAGGTTTAAATCATAGAAAGTTAGAGTGTCAGTCCTCTTGTACTTAAGTTGGCCTTGTGCCTTTTGTATTAAATTCAGATGCAATTTCTGTGCTTCATCGCCAATAAGAAGGTCCAAGGTATACAGTAAACCTGAAGTGAAGCATCGGAATCCAAAACTGGACTCACAGGAGAGGTTCAAATCATAGAAAGTTAGAGTGTCAGTCACCTTGTACTTAAATCGGCACTGTGCCTCTTGAATTTAATTCCGATGCAATTTCTGTGTTTCATCGTCAATAAGAAGGTCCAAGGGATACAGTAAACCTGAAGTGAAGCATCGGAATCTAAAACTGTACTCGAAGTAGAGGTTCAAATCATAGAATGTTGGAGTGTCAGTCCTCTTGTACTTCAGTCGGCATTGTGCCTTTTGTATTAAATTCGGATGCAATTTCTGTGTTTCATCATCAATAAGAAGGTCCAAGGGATACAGGAAACCTGAAGTGAAGCATCGGAATCTAAAACTGGACTCACAGGAGAGGTTCAAATCATAGAAAGTTAGAGTGTCAGTCCTCTTGTACTTAAGTCGGCCATGTGCCTCTTGTATTAAATTCGGATGCAATTTCTGTGTTTCATCGTCAATGAGAAGGTCCAAGGGATACAGTAAACCTGAAGTGAAGCATCGGAAGCTAAAACTGGACTCACAGGATAGGTTCAAATCACAGAAAGTTAGAGTGTCAGTCCTCTTGTACTTAAGTCGCCATTGTGCCTTTTGTATTAATTTTGGATGCAATTTCTGTGCTTCATCGCCAATAAGAAGGTCCAAGGGATACAGTAAACCTGAAGTGAAGCATCGGAATCTAAAACTGGACTCACAGGAGAGGTTCAAATCATAGAAAGTTAGAGTGTCAGTTCTCTTGTACTTAAGTAGGCATTGTGTCTTTCGTATTAAATTCGGATGCAATTTCTGTGTTTCATCGTCAATAAGAACGTCCAAGGGATACAGTAAATCTGAAGTGAAGCATCGGAATCTAAAACTGGACCCACAGTAGAGGATCAAATCATGGAAAGCTGGAGTGTCAGTCCTCTTGTACTTAAGTCGGCATTGTGCCTTTTGTATTAAATTCGGATGCAATTTCTGTGCTTCAAGGCCATAAGAAGGTCCAAGTTATACAGTAAACCTTAAGTGAAGCATCGGAATCTAAAACTGGACTCACAGCAGAGGTTTAAATCATAGAAAGTTAGAGTGTCAGTCCTCTTGTACTTAAGTTGGCCTTGTGCCTTTTGTATTAAATTCAGATGCAATTTCTGTGCTTCATCGCCAATAAGAAGGTCCAAGGTATACAGTAAACCTGAAGTGAAGCATCGGAATCCAAAACTGGACTCACAGGAGAGGTTCAAATCATAGAAAGTTATAGTGTCAGTCTTCTTGTACTTAAGTCGGCATTGTGCCTTTTGTATTAAATTCGGATGCAATTTCTGTGTTTCATCGTCAATAAGAAGGTCCAAGGGATTCAGTAAACCTGAAGTGAAGCATCGGATGCTAAAACTGGACTCACAGGAGAGGTTCAAATCATAGAAAGATAGAGTGTCAGTCACCTTGTACTTAAGTCGGCACTGTGCCTCTTGAATTTAATTCGGATGCAATTTCTGTGTTTCATCGTCAATAAGAAGGTCCAAGAGATACAGTAAACCTGAAGTGAAGCATCGGAATCTAAAACTGTACTCGAAGTAGAGGTTTAAATCATAGAAAGTTGAAGTGTCAGTCCTCTTGTACTTAAGTCGGCATTGTGACTTTTGTATTAAATTCGGATGCAATTTCTGTGCTTTATCGCCAATAAGAAGGTCCAAGGGATACAGTAAACCTGAAGTGAAGCATCGGAATCCAAAACTGGACTCACAGGAGAGGTTCAAGACATAGAAAGTAAGAGTGTCAGTCCTCTTGTAGATATTTCGGCATTGTGCCTTTTGTATTGAATTCGGATGCAATTTCTATTTTTCATCGTCAATAAGAAGGTCCAAGGGATACAGTAAACCTGAAGTGAAGCATCGGAAGCTAAAACTGGACACACAGGAGAGGTTCAAATCATAGAAAGTTAGAGTGTCAGTCCACTTGTACTTAAGTCGGCACTGTGCCTCTTGAATTTAATTCCGATGCAATATCTGTGTTTCATCGTCAATAAGAAGGTCCAAGGGATACAGTAAACCTGAGGTGAAGCATCGGAAACTAGAACTGGACTCGAAGTACAGGTTTAAATCATAGAAATTTAAAGTGTCAGTCCTCTTGTACTTAAGTCGGCATTGTGACTTTTGTATTAAATTCAGATGCAATTTCTGTGCTTTATCGCCAATAAGAAGTTCCAAGGGATACAGTAAACCTGAAGTGAAGCTTCGGAATCCAAAACTGGACTCACAGGAGAGGTTCAAATCATTATAAGTTAGAGTGTCAGTCCTCTTGTACTTATTTCGGCATTGTGCCTTTTGTATTAAATTCGGATGCAATTTCTGTGCTTTATCGCCAATAAGAAGGTCCAAGGGATACAGTAAACCTGAAGTGAAGCATCGGAATCCAAAACTGGACTCACAGGAGAGGTTCAAATCATAGAAAGTTAGAGTGTCAGTCCTCTTGTACTTATTTCGGCATTGTGCCGTTTGTATGAAATTGGGATGCAATTTCTGTGTTTGATCGTCAATATGAATGTCGAAGGGAAACAGTAAACCTGAAGTGAAGCATCGGAATCTAAAACTGGACTCACAGGAGTGGTTCAAATCATAGAAAGATAGAGTGTAGAGTCCTCTTGTACTTAAATCGACATTGAGCCTTTTGTATTAAATTCGGATGCAATTTCTGTGTTTCATCGTCAATTAGAGGGTCTAAGGGATACAGTAAACCTGAAGTGAAGCATCGGAATCTAAAACTGGACTCACAGGTGAGGTTCAAATCATAGAAAGTTAAAGTGTCAGTCCTCTTGTACTTAAGTCGGCATTGTGCCTTTTGTATAAAATTCGGATGCAATTTCTGTGTTTCATCATCAATAAGAAGGTCCAAGGGTTACAGTAAACCTGAAATGAAGCATTGGAATCCAAAACTGGACTCGCAGGAGATGTTCAAATCATAGAAAGTTCGAGTGTCAGTACTCTTGTACTTAAGTCGGCATTGTGCCTATTGTATTAAATTCGATGCAATTTCTGTGCTTCATCGCCACTAAGAAGGTCCATGGTATACAGTAAACCAGAAGTGAAGCGTCGGAATCTAAAACTGGACTCACAGGAGAGGTTCAAATCATAGATAATTAGAGTGTCCGTCCTCTTGTACTTAAGTTGGCATTGTGCCTTTTGTATTGAATTCGGATGCAATTTCTGTGTTTCATCATCAATAAGTGGGTCCAAGGGATACAGTAAACCTGAAGTGGAGCATCGGAATCTAAAACTGGACTAACAGGTGAGGTTCAAATCATAGAATGTTGGAGTGTCAGTCCTCTTGTACTTCAGTCGGCATTGTGCCTTTTGTATTAAATTCGGATGCAATTTCTGTGTTTACTCATCAATAAGAAGGTCCAAGGGATACAGTAAACCTGAAGTGAAGCATCGGAATCTAAAACTGGACTCACAGGAGAGGTTCAAATCATAGAAAGTTAGAGTGTCAGTCCTCTTGTACTTAAGTCGGCCATGTGCCTCTTGTATTAAATTCGGATGCAATTTCTGTGTTTCATCGTCAATGAGAAGGTCCAAGGGATACAGTAAACCTGAAGTGAAGCATCGGAAGCTAAAACTGGACTCACAGGATAGGTTCAAATCACAGAAAGTTAGAGTGTCAGTCCTCTTGTACTTAAGTCGACATTGTGCCTTTTGTATTAAATTCGGATGCAATTTCTGTGTTTCATCGTCAATTAGAGGGTCTAAGGCATACAGTAAAACTGAAGTGAAGCATCGGAATCTAAAACTGGACCCACAGGTGTGGTTCAAATCATAGAAAGTTAAAGTGTCAGTCCTCTTGTACTTATGTCGGCATTGTGCCTTTTGTATAAAATTCGGATGCAATTTCTGTGTTTCATCATCAATAAGAAGGTCCAAGGGTTACAGTAAACCTGAAGTGAAGCATTGGAATCTAAAACTAGACTCACAGCAGAGGTTCAAATCATAGAATGATAGAGTGTCAGTCCTCTTGCACTTAAGTCGGCATCGTGCCTTTTGTATTAAATTCGGATGCAATTTCTGTGCTTCATCGTCAATGAGACGGTCCAAGGTATACACTAAACCTGAAGTGAAGCATCGGAATCTAAAACTGGACTCACAAGAGAGGTTCAAATCATAGAAAATTAGAGTGTCCGTCCTCTTGTACTTAAGTTGGCATTGTGCCTTTTGTATTGAATTCGGATGCAATTTCTGTGTTTCATCATCAATAAGTGGGTCCAAGGGATACAGTAAACCTGAAGTGAGGCATCGGAATCTAAAACTGGACTAACAGGTGAGGTTCAAATCATAGAATGTTGGAGTATCTGTCCTCTTGTACTTCAGTCGGCATTGTGCCTTTTGTATTAAATTCGGATGCAATTTCTGTGTTTCATCATCAATAAGAAGGTACAAGGGATACATTAAACCTGAAGTGAAGCATCGGAATCTAAAACTGGACTCACAGGAGATGATCAAACCATAGAAAATTAGAGTGTTAGTCCTTTTGTACTTAAGTCGGTATTCGGCCTCTTGTATTAAATTCGGATGCGATTTCTGTGTTTCACCATCAATTAGAAGGTACAACAGATACAGTAAACCTGAAGTGAAGCATCGGAATCTAAAACTGTACTCGAAGTAGAGGTTTAAATCATAGAAAGTTGAAGTGTCAGTCCTCTTGTACTTAAGTCGGCATTGTGACTTTTGTATTAAATTCGGTTGCAATATCTGTGCTTTATCGCCAATAAGAAGGTCCAAGGGATACAGTAAACCTGAAGTGAAGCATCGGAATCCAAAACTGGACTCACAGGAGAGGTTCAAGTCATAGAAAGTAAGAGTGTCAGTCCTCTTGTAGTTATTTCGGCATTGTGCCTTTTGTATTAAATTCGGATGCAATTTCTGTGCTTTATCGCCAATAAGAAGGTCCAAGGGATACAGTAAACCTGAAGTGAAGCATCGGAATCCAAAACTGGACTCACAGGAGAGGTTCAAATCATAGAAAGTTAGAGTGTCAGTCCTCTTGTACTTATTTCGGCATTGGGCCGTTTGTATTAAATTCGGATGCAATTTCTGTGTTTCATCGTCAATATGAATGTCAAAGGGAAACAGTAAACCTGAAGTGAAGCATCGGAATCTAAAACTGGACTCACAGGAGTGGTTCAAATCATAGAAAGATAGAGTGTAGAGTCCTCTTGTACTTAAATCGACATTGTGCCTTTTGTATTAAATTCGGATGCAATTTCTGTGTTTCATCGTCAATTAGAGGGTATAAGGGATACAGTAAACCTGAAGTGAAGCATCGGAATCTAAAACTGGACTCACAGGTGAGGTTCAAAACATAGAAAGTTAGAGTGTCAGTCCACTTGTACTTAAGTCGGCACTGTGCCTCTTCAATTTAATTCCGATGCAATATCTGTGTTTCATCGTCAATAAGAAGGTCCAAGGGATACAGTAAACCTGAGGTGAAGCATCGGAATCTAGAACTGGACTCGAAGTACAGGTTTAAATCATAGAAAGTTAAAGTGTCAGTCCTCTTGTACTTAAGTCGGCATTGTGACTTTTGTATTAAATTCAGATGCAATTTCTGTGCTTTATCGCCAATAAGAAGTTCCAAGGGATACAGTAAACCTGAAGTGAAGCATCGGAATCCAAAACTGGACTCACAGGAGAGGTTCAAAACATTATAAGTTAGAGTGTCAGTCCTCTTGTACTTATTTCGGCATTGTGCCTTTTCTATTAAATTCGGATGCAATTTCTGTGCTTTATCGCCAATAAGAAGGTCCAAGGGATACAGTAAACCTGAAGTGAAGCATCGGAATCCAAAACTGGACTCACAGGAGAGGTTCAAATCATAGAAAGTTAGAGTGTCAGTCCTCTTGTACTTATTTCGGCATTGGGCCGTTTGTATTAAATTCGGATGCAATTTCTGTGTTTCATCGTCAATATGAATGTCAAAGGGAAACAGTAAACCTGAAGTGAAGCATCGGAATCTAAAACTGGACTCACAGGAGTGGTTCAAATCATAGAAAGATAGAGTGTAGAGTCCTCTTGTACTTAAATCGACATTGTGCCTTTTGTATTAAATTCGGATGCAATTTCTGTGTTTCATCGTCAATTAGAGGGTATAAGGGATACAGTAAACCTGAAGTGAAGCATCGGAATCTAAAACTGGACTCACAGGTGAGGTTCAAATCATTGAAAGTTAAAGTGTCAGTCCTCTTGTACTTAAGTCGGCATTGTGCCTTTTGTATAAAATTCGGATGCAATTTCTGTGTTTCATCATCAATAAGAAGGTCCAAGGGTTACAGTAAACCTGAAATGAAGCATTGGAATCCAAAACTGGACTCGCAGGAGATGTTCAAATCATAGAAAGTTCGAGTGTCAGTACTCTTGTACTTAAGTCGGCATTGTGCCTATTGTATTAAATTCGATGCAATTTCTGTGCTTCATCGCCACTAAGAAGGTCCAAGGTATACAGTAAACCAGAAGTGAAGCGTCGGAATCTAAAACTGGACTCACAGGAGAGGTTCAAATCATAGATAATTAGAGTGTCCGTCCTCTTGTACTTAAGTTGGCATTGTGCCTTTTGTATTGAATTCGGATGCAATTTCTGTGTTTCATCATCAATAAGTGGGTCCAAGGGATACAGTAAACCTGAAGTGGAGCATCGGAATCTAAAACTGGACTAACAGGTGAGGTTCAAATCATAGAATGTTGGAGTGTCAGTCCTCTTGTACTTCAGTCGGCATTGTGCCTTTTGTATTAAATTCGGATGCAATTTCTGTGTTTCATCATCAATACGAAGGTCCAAGGGATACAGTAAACCTGAAGTGAAGCATCGGAATCTAAAACTGGACTCACAGGAGAGGTTCAAATCATAGAAAGTTAGAGTGTCAGTCCTCTTGTACTTAAGTCGGCCATGTGCCTCTTGTATTAAATTCGGATGCAATTTCTGTGTTTCATCGTCAATGAGAAGGTCCAAGGGATACAGTAAACCTGAAGTGAAGCATCGGAAGCTAAAACTGGACTCACAGGATAGGTTCAAATCACAGAAAGTTAGAGTGTCAGTCCTCTTGTACTTAAGTCGCCATTGTGCCTTTTGTATTAATTTTGGATGCAATTTCTGTGCTTCATCGCCAATAAGAAGGTCCAAGGGATACAGTAAACCTGAAGTGAAGCATCGGAATCTAAAACTGGACTCACAGGAGAGGTTCAAATCATAGAAAGTTAGAGTGTCAGTTCTCTTGTACTTAAGTAGGCATTGTGTCTTTCGTATTAAATTCGGATGCAATTTCTGTGTTTCATCGTCAATAAGAACGTCCAAGGGATACAGTAAATCTGAAGTGAAGCATCGGAATCTAAAACTGGACCCACAGTAGAGGATCAAATCATGGAAAGCTGGAGTGTCAGTCCTCTTGTACTTAAGTCGGCATTGTGCCTTTTGTATTAAATTCGGATGCAATTTCTGTGCTTCAAGGCCATAAGAAGGTCCAAGTTATACAGTAAACCTTAAGTGAAGCATCGGAATCTAAAACTGGACTCACAGCAGAGGTTTAAATCATAGAAAGTTAGAGTGTCAGTCCTCTTGTACTTAAGTTGGCCTTGTGCCTTTTGTATTAAATTCAGATGCAATTTCTGTGCTTCATCGCCAATAAGAAGGTCCAAGGTATACAGTAAACCTGAAGTGAAGCATCGGAATCCAAAACTGGACTCACAGGAGAGGTTCAAATCATAGAAAGTTATAGTGTCAGTCTTCTTGTACTTAAGTCGGCATTGTGCCTTTTGTATTAAATTCGGATGCAATTTCTGTGTTTCATCGTCAATAAGAAGGTCCAAGGGATTCAGTAAACCTGAAGTGAAGCATCGGATGCTAAAACTGGACTCACAGGAGAGGTTCAAATCATAGAAAGTTAGAGTGTCAGTCACCTTGTACTTAAGTCGGCACTGTGCCTCTTGAATTTAATTCGGATGCAATTTCTGTGTTTCATCGTCAATAAGAAGGTCCAAGAGATACAGTAAACCTGAAGTGAAGCATCGGAATCTAAAACTGTACTCGAAGTAGAGGTTTAAATCATAGAAAGTTGAAGTGTCAGTCCTCTTGTACTTAAGTCGGCATTGTGACTTTTGTATTAAATTCGGATGCAATTTCTGTGCTTTATCGCCAATAAGAAGGTCCAAGGGATACAGTAAACCTGAAGTGAAGCATCGGAATCCAAAACTGGACTCACAGGAGAGGTTCAAGACATAGAAAGTAAGAGTGTCAGTCCTCTTGTAGATATTTCGGCATTGTGCCTTTTGTATTGAATTCGGATGCAATTTCTATTTTTCATCGTCAATAAGAAGGTCCAAGGGATACAGTAAACCTGAAGTGAAGCATCGGAAGCTAAAACTGGACACACAGGAGAGGTTCAAATCATAGAAAGTTAGAGTGTCAGTCCACTTGTACTTAAGTCGGCACTGTGCCTCTTGAATTTAATTCCGATGCAATATCTGTGTTTCATCGTCAATAAGAAGGTCCAAGGGATACAGTAAACCTGAGGTGAAGCATCGGAAACTAGAACTGGACTCGAAGTACAGGTTTAAATCATAGAAATTTAAAGTGTCAGTCCTCTTGTACTTAAGTCGGCATTGTGACTTTTGTATTAAATTCAGATGCAATTTCTGTGCTTTATCGCCAATAAGAAGTTCCAAGGGATACAGTAAACCTGAAGTGAAGCATCGGAATCCAAAACTGGACTCACAGGAGAGGTTCAAATCATTATAAGTTAGAGTGTCAGTCCTCTTGTACTTATTTCGGCATTGTGCCTTTTGTATTAAATTCGGATGCAATTTCTGTGCTTTATCGCCAATAAGAAGGTCCAAGGGATACAGTAAACCTGAAGTGAAGCATCGGAATCCAAAACTGGACTCACAGGAGAGGTTCAAATCATAGAAAGTTAGAGTGTCAGTCCTCTTGTACTTATTTCGGCATTGTGCCGTTTGTATGAAATTGGGATGCAATTTCTGTGTTTGATCGTCAATATGAATGTCGAAGGGAAACAGTAAACCTGAAGTGAAGCATCGGAATCTAAAACTGGACTCACAGGAGTGGTTCAAATCATAGAAAGATAGAGTGTAGAGTCCTCTTGTACTTAAATCGACATTGAGCCTTTTGTATTAAATTCGGATGCAATTTCTGTGTTTCATCGTCAATTAGAGGGTCTAAGGGATACAGTAAACCTGAAGTGAAGCATCGGAATCTAAAACTGGACTCACAGGTGAGGTTCAAATCATAGAAAGTTAAAGTGTCAGTCCTCTTGTACTTAAGTCGGCATTGTGCCTTTTGTATAAAATTCGGATGCAATTTCTGTGTTTCATCATCAATAAGAAGGTCCAAGGGTTACAGTAAACCTGAAATGAAGCATTGGAATCCAAAACTGGACTCGCAGGAGATGTTCAAATCATAGAAAGTTCGAGTGTCAGTACTCTTGTACTTAAGTCGGCATTGTGCCTATTGTATTAAATTCGATGCAATTTCTGTGCTTCATCGCCACTAAGAAGGTCCATGGTATACAGTAAACCAGAAGTGAAGCGTCGGAATCTAAAACTGGACTCACAGGAGAGGTTCAAATCATAGATAATTAGAGTGTCCGTCCTCTTGTACTTAAGTTGGCATTGTGCCTTTTGTATTGAATTCGGATGCAATTTCTGTGTTTCATCATCAATAAGTGGGTCCAAGGGATACAGTAAACCTGAAGTGGAGCATCGGAATCTAAAACTGGACTAACAGGTGAGGTTCAAATCATAGAATGTTGGAGTGTCAGTCCTCTTGTACTTCAGTCGGCATTGTGCCTTTTGTATTAAATTCGGATGCAATTTCTGTGTTTCATCATCAATAAGAAGGTCCAAGGGATACAGTAAACCTGAAGTGAAGCATCGGAATCTAAAGCTGGACTCACAGGAGAGGTTCAAATCATAGAAAGTTAGAGTGTCAGTCCTCTTGTACTTAAGTCGGCCATGTGCCTCTTGTATTAAATTCGGATGCAATTTCTGTGTTTCATCGTCAATGAGAAGGTCCAAGGGATACAGTAAACCTGAAGTGAAGCATCGGAAGCTAAAACTGGACTCACAGGATAGGTTCAAATCACAGAAAGTTAGAGTGTCAGTCCTCTTGTACTTAAGTCGACATTGTGCCTTTTGTATTAAATTCGGATGCAATTTCTGTGTTTCATCGTCAATTAGAGGGTCTAAGGCATACAGTAAAACTGAAGTGAAGCATCGGAATCTAAAACTGGACCCACAGGTGTGGTTCACATCATAGAAAGTTAAAGTGTCAGTCCTCTTGTACTTATGTCGGCATTGTGCCTTTTGTATAAAATTCGGATGCAATTTCTGTGTTTCATCATCAATAAGAAGGTCCAAGGGTTACAGTAAACCTGAAGTGAAGCATTGGAATCTAAAACTAGACTCACAGCAGAGGTTCAAATCATAGAATGATAGAGTGTCAGTCCTCTTGCACTTAAGTCGGCATCGTGCCTTTTGTATTAAATTCGGATGCAATTTCTGTGCTTCATCGTCAATGAGACGGTCCAAGGTATACACTAAACCTGAAGTGAAGCATCGGAATCTAAAACTGGACTCACAGGAGGGGTTCAACCCATAGAAAGTTAGAGTGTCCGTCCTCTTGTACTTAAGTCGGCATTGTGCCTTTTGTATTAAATTCGGATTCAACTACTGTGTTTCATCGTCAATAAGAAGGTCCAAGGTAGACAGTAAACCTGAAGTGAAGCATCGGAATCTAAAACTGGACTCACAGGAGTGGTTCAAATCATAGAAAGTTAGGGTGTCAGTGCTCTTTTACTTAAGTCGGCATTGTGCATTTTGTATTAAATTCGAATGGAAATTCTGTGTTTCATCGTCAATAAGACGGTCCAAGGGATACAGTAAACCTGAAGTGAAGCATCGGAATCTAAAACTGGACTCACAGGAGAATTTCAAATCATAGAAAGTTAGAGTGTCAGTCCTCTTGTACTTAAGTCGGCATTGTGCCTTTTGTATTAAGTTCGGATGCAATTTCTGAGTTTCATCATCAATAAGAAGGTCCAAGGCATACAGTAAACCTGAAGTGAAGCATCGGAATCTAAAACTGGACTCACAGGAGAGGTTCAAATCATAGAAAGTTAGAGTGTCAGTCCGGTCGTACTTAATTCGGCATTGTGCCTTTTGTATTAAATTCGGATGCAATTTCTGTGTTTCATCGTCAACAAGAAGGTCCAAGGGATACAGTAAACCTGAAGTGAAGCATCGGAATCTAAAACTGGACTCAAAGGAGAGGTTCAAATCATAGAAAGTTAGAGAGTATTCTTGTACTTCAGCCGGCATTGTGCCGTTTGTATTAAATTCGGATGTAATTTCTGTGTTTCATCGTCAATAAGAATGTCCAAGGGAAACAGTAAACCTGAAGTGAAGCATCGGAATCTTAAACTGGACTCACAGGAGAGGTTCAAATCATAGAAAGTTAGAGTGTAGAGTCCTCTTGTACTTAAATCGGCATTGTGCCTTTTGTATTAAATTCGGATGCAATTTCTGTGTTTCATCGTCAATAAGAGGGTCCAAGGGATACAGTAAACATGAAGTGAAGCATCGGAACTTAAAACTGGACTCACAGGTGAGGTTCAAATCATAGAAAGTTAGAGTGTCAGTCCTCTTGTACTTAAGTCGGCATTGTGCCTTTTGTATTAAATTCGGATGCAATTTCTGTGCTTCATCGCCAATAAGAAGGTCCAACGTATACAGTAATCCTGAAGTGAAGCGTCAGAATCTAAAACTGGACTCTCAGGAGAGGTTCAAATCTTAGAAACTTAGAGTGTCAGTCCTCTTGTACTTAGGTCGGCATTGTGCCTTTTGAATTTAATTCCGATGCAATTTCTGTGTTTCGTTGTCAATAAGAAGGTCCAAGGGAAACATTAAACCTAAAGTGAAGCATCGGAATCTAAAACTGGACTCACAGGAGAGGTTTAAATCATAGAAAGTTCTAGTGTCAGTGCTCTTGTACTTAAGTCGGCATTGTGCCTTTTGTATTAAGTTTGGATGCAATTTCTGTGCTTCATCGCCAATAAGAAGGTCCAAAGTATACAGTAAACCTGAAGTGAAGCATCGGAATCTAAAACTGGACTCACAGGAGAGGTTCAAATCATACAGAGTTAGAGTGTCAGATCTCTTGTACTTAAGTCAGCATTGTGCCTTTTGTATTAAATTCGGATGCAATATCAGTGTTTCATCGTCAATAAGAAGGTCCAAGGGATACAGTAAACCTGAAGTGAAGCATTGGAATCTAAAACTGGACTCACAGGAGAGGTTCAAATCATAGAAAGTTAGAGTGTCAGTAGTCTTGTACTTAAGTCGGCATTGTGCCTTTTGTATTAAATTCGGATGCAATTTCTGTGCTTCATCGCCACTAAGAAGGTCCAAGGTATACAGTAAACCAGAAGTGAAGCGTCGGAATCTAAAACTGGACTCACAGGAGAGGTTCAAATCATGGGAAATTAGAGTGTCCGTCTTCTTGTACTTAAGTTGGCATTGTGCTTTTGTATTAAATTCGGATGCAATTTCTGTGCTTCATCGCCAATAAGAAGGTCCAAGGTATACAGTAAACCTGAAGTGAAGCATCGGAATCTAACACTGGACTCACAGGAGAGGTTTAAATCATAGAAAGTTAGAGTGTCAGTCCTCTTGTACTTAAGTCGGCATTGTGCCTTTTGTATTAAATTCGGATGCAATTTCTGTGCTTCATCACCAATAAGAAGTTCCGAGGTATACAGTAAACCTGAAGTGAAGCATCGGAATCTAAAACTGGAATCACAGGAGAGGTTCAAATCATAGAAAGTTAGAGTGTCAGTCCTCTTGTACTTAAGTCGGCATTGTGCCTTTTGTATTAAATTTGGATGCAATTTCTGTGTTTCATCATCAATAAGTGGGTCCAAGGGATACAGTAAACCTGAAGTGAAGCATCGGAATCTAAAACTGGACTAAGAGGTGAGGTTCAAATCATAGAATGTTGGAGTGTCAGTCCTCTTGTACTTCAGTCGGCATTGTGCCTTTTGTATTAATTTCGGATGCAATTTCTGTGTTTCATCATCAATAAGAAGGTCCAAGGGATACAGTAAACCTGAAGTGAAGCATCGGAATCTAAAACTGGACTCACAGGAGAGGTTCAAATCATAGAAAGTTAGAGTGTCAGTCCTCTTGTACTTAAGTCGGCCATGTGCCTCTTTTATTAAATTCGGATGCAATTTCTGTGTTTCATCGTCAATGAGAAGGTCCAAGGGATACAGTAAACATGAAGTGACGCATCGGAAGCTAAAACTGGACTCACAAGAGAAGTTCAAATCATAGAAAATTAGAGTGTCCGTCCTCTTGTACTTAAGTTGGCATTGTGCCTTTTGTATTGAATTCGGATGCAATTTCTGTGTTTCATCATCAATAAGTGGATCCAAGGGATACAGTAAACCTGAAGTGAAGCATCGGAATCTAAAACTGGACTAACAGGTGAGGTTCAAATCATAGAATGTTGGAGTGTCTGTCCTCTTGTACTTCAGTCGGCATTGTGCCTTTTGTATTAAATTCGGATGCAATTTCTGTGTTTCATCATCAATAAGAAGGTACAAGGGATACATTAAACCTGAAGTGAAGCATCGGAATCTAAAACTGGACTCACAGGAGATGTTCAAATCATAGAAACTTAGAGTGTTAGTCCTTTTGTACTTAAGTCGGTATTCGGCCTCTTGTATTAAATTCGGATGCGATTTCTGTGTTTCACCGTCAATTAGAAGGTACAACAGATACTGTAAACCTGAAGTGAAGCATCGGAATCTTAAACTGGACCCACAGTAGAGGATCAAATCATGGAAAGCTGGAGTGTCAGTCCTCTTGTACCTAAGTCGGCATTGTGCCTTTTGTATTAAATTCGGATGCAATTTCTGTGCTTCAAGGCCATAAGAAGGTCCAAGTTATACAGTAAACCTTAAGTGAAGCATCGGAATCTAAAACTGGACTCACAGCAGAGGTTTAAATGATAGAAAGTTAGAGTGTCAGTCCTCTTGTACTTAAGTTGGCCTTGTGCCTTTTGTATTAAATTCAGATGCAATTTCTGTGCTTCATCGCCAATAAGAAGGTCCAAGGTATACAGTAAACCTGAAGTGAAGCCTCGGAATCCAAAACTGGACTCACAGGAGAGGTTCAAATCATAGAAAGTTATAGTGTCAGTCTTCTTGTACTTAAGTCGGCATTGTGCCTTTTGTATTAAATTCGGATGCAATTTCTGTGTTTCATCGTCAATAAGAAGGTCCAAGGGATTCAGTACACCTGAAGTGAAGCATCGGATGCTAAAACTGGACTCACAGGAGAGGTTCAAATCATAGAAAGTTAGAGTGTCAGTCACCTTGTACTTAAGTCGGCACTGTGCCTCTTGAATTTAATTCGGATGCAATTTCTGTGTTTCATCGTCAATAAGAAGGTCCAAGAGATACAGTAAACCTGAAGTGAAGCATCGGAATCTAAAACTGTACTCGAAGTAGAGGTTTAAATCATAGAAAGTTGAAGTGTCAGTCCTCTTGTACTTAAGTCGGCATTGTGACTTTTGTATTAAATTCGGATGCAATTTCTGTGCTTTATCGCCAATAAGAAGGTCCAAGGGATACAGTAAACCTGAAGTGAAGCATCGGAATCCAAAACTGGACTCACAGGAGAGGTTCAAGTCATAGAAAAAAAGAGTGTTAGTCCTCTTGTAGTTATTTCGGCATTGTGCCTTTTGTATTAAATTCGGATGCAATTTCTATTTTTCATCGTCAATAAGAAGGTCCAAGGGATACAGTAAACCTGAAGTGAAGCATCGGAAGCTAAAACTAGACTCACAGGAGAGGTTCAAATCATAGAAAGTTAGAGTGTCAGTCCACTTGTACTTAAGTCGGCACTGTGCCTCTTGAATTTAATTCCGATGCAATATCTATGTTTCATCGTCAATAAGAAGGTCCAAGGGATACAGTAAACCTGAGGTGAAGCATCGGAATCTAGAACTGGACTCGAAGTACAGGTTTAAATCATAGAAAGTTAAAGTGTCAGTCCTCTTGTACTTAAGTCGGCATTGTGACCTTTGTATTAAATTCAGATGCAATTTCTGTGCTTCATCGCCAATAAGAAGGTCCAAGGTATACAGTAAACCTGAAGTGAAGCATCGGAATCCAAAACTGGACTCACAGGAGAGGTTCAAATCATAGAAAGTTATAGTGTCAGTCTTCTTGTACTTAAGTCGGCATTGTGCCTTTTGTATTAAATTCGGATGCAATTTCTGTGTTTCATCGTCAATAAGAAGGTCCAAGGGATTCAGTACACCTGAAGTGAAGCATCGGATGCTAAAACTGGACTCACAGGAGAGGTTCAAATCATAGAAAGTTAGAGTGTCAGTCACCTTGTACTTAAGTCGGCACTGTGCCTCTTGAATTTAATTCGGATGCAATTTCTGTGTTTCATCGTCAATAAGAAGGTCCAAGAGATACAGTAAACCTGAAGTGAAGCATCGGAATCTAAAACTGTACTCGAAGTAGAGGTTTAAATCATAGAAAGTTGAAGTGTCAGTCCTCTTGTACTTAAGTCGGCATTGTGACTTTTGTATTAAATTCGGATGCAATTTCTGTGCTTTATCGCCAATAAGAAGGTCCAAGGGATACAGTAAACCTGAAGTGAAGCATCGGAATCCAAAACTGGACTCACAGGAGAGGTTCAAGTCATAGAAAAAAAGAGTGTTAGTCCTCTTGTAGTTATTTCGGCATTGTGCCTTTTGTATTAAATTCGGATGCAATTTCTATTTTTCATCGTCAATAAGAAGGTCCAAGGGATACAGTAAACCTGAAGTGAAGCATCGGAAGCTAAAACTAGACTCACAGGAGAGGTTCAAATCATAGAAAGTTAGAGTGTCAGTCCACTTGTACTTAAGTCGGCACTGTGCCTCTTGAATTTAATTCCGATGCAATATCTGTGTTTCATCGTCAATAAGAAGGTCCAAGGGATACAGTAAACCTGAGGTTAAGCATCGGAATCTAGAACTGGACTCGAAGTACAGGTTTAAATCATAGAAAGTTAAAGTGTCAGTCCTCTTGTACTTAAGTCGGCATTGTGACCTTTGTATTAAATTCAGATGCAATTTCTGTGCTTTATCGCCAATAAGAAGTTCCAAGGGATACAGTAAACCTGAAGTGAAGCATCGGAATCCAAAACTGGACTCACAGGAGAGGTTCAAATCATAGAAAGTTAGAGTGTCAGTCCTCTTGTACTTATTTCGGCATTGTGCCGTTTGTATTAAATTCGGATGCAATTTCTGTGTTTCATCGTCAATATGAATGTCAAAGGGAAACAGTAAACCTGAAGTGAAGCATCGGAATCTAAAACTGGACTCACAGGAGTGGTTCAAATCATAGAAACATAGAGTGTAGAGTCCTCTTGTACTTAAGTCGGCATTGTGCCTATTGTATTAAATTCGATGCAATTTCTGTGCTTCATCGCCACTAAGAAGGTCCAAGGTATACAGTAAACCAGAAGTGAAGCGTCGGAATCTAAAACTGGACTCACAGGAGAGGTTCAAATCATAGATAATTAGAGTGTCCGTCCTCTTGTACTTAAGTTGGCATTGTGCCTTTTGTATTGAATTCGGATGCAATTTCTGTGTTTCATCATCAATAAGTGGGTCCAAGGGATACAGTAGACCTGAAGAGGAGCATCGGAATCTAAAACTGGACTAACAGGTGAGGTTCAAATCATAGAATGTTGGAG
Source organism: Schistocerca americana (assembly GCF_021461395.2). Classification (NCBI taxonomy): domain Eukaryota; kingdom Metazoa; phylum Arthropoda; class Insecta; order Orthoptera; family Acrididae; genus Schistocerca; species Schistocerca americana. The sequence continues at coordinate 77,033,386 of NC_060130.1, forward strand.
TGTCAGTCCTCTTGTACTTCAGTCGGCATTGTGCCTTTTGTATTAAATTCGGATGCAATTTCTGTGTTTCATCATCAATAAGAAGGTCCAAGGGATACAGGAAACCTGAAGTGAAGCATCGGAATCTAAAACTGGACTCACAGGAGAGGTTCAAATCATAGAAAGTTAGAGTGTCAGTCCTCTTGTACTTACGTCGGCCATGTGCCTCTTGTATTAAATTCGGATGCAATTTCTGTGTTTCATCGTCAATGAGAAGGTCCAAGGGATACAGTAAACCTGAAGTGAAGCATCGGAAGCTAAAACTGGACTCACAGGATAGGTTCAAATCACAGAAAGTTAGAGTGTCAGTCCTCTTGTACTTAAGTCGCCATTATGCCTTTTGTATTAATTTTGGATGCAATTTCTGTGCTTCATCGCCAATAAGAAGGTCCAAGGGATACAGTAAACCTGAAGTGAAGCATCGGAATCTAAAACTGGACTCACAGGAGAGGTTCAAATCATAGAAAGTTAGAGTGTCAGTTCTCTTGTACTTAAGTAGGCATTGTGTCTTTCGTATTAAATTCGGATGCAATTTCTGCGTTTCATCGTCAATAAGAACGTCCAAGGGATACAGTAAATCTGAAGTGAAGCATCGGAATCTAAAACTGGACCCACAGTAGAGGATCAAATCATGGAAAGCTGGAGTGTCAGTCCTCTTGTACTTAAGTCGGCATTGTGCCTTTTGTATTAAATTCGGATGCAATTTCTGTGCTTCAAGGCCATAAGAAGGTCCAAGGTATACAGTAAACCTGAAGTGAAGCATCGGTATCTAAAACTGGACTCACAGCAGAGGTTTAAATCATAGAAAGTTAGAGTGTCAGTCCTCTTGTACTTAAGTTGGCCTTGTGCCTTTTGTATTAAATTCAGATGCAATTTCTGTGCTTCATCGCCAATAAGAAGGTCCAAGGTATACAGTAAACCTGAAGTGAAGCATCGGAATCCAAAACTGGACTCACAGGAGAGGTTCAAATCATAGAAAGTTAGAGTGTCAGTCACCTTGTACTTAAATCGGCACTGTGCCTCTTGAATTTAATTCCGATGCAATTTCTGTGTTTCATCGTCAATAAGAAGGTCCAAGGGATACAGTAAACCTGAAGTGAAGCATCGGAATCTAAAACTGTACTCGAAGTAGAGGTTTAAATCATAGAAAGTTGAAGTGTCAGTCCTCTTGTACGTAAGTCTGCATTGTGCCTTTTGTATTAAATTCGGATGCAATTTCTGTGCTTTATCGCCAATAAGAAGGTCCAAGGGATACAGTAAACCTGAAGTGAAGCATCGGAAACCAAAACTGGACTCTCAGGAGAGGTTCAAATCATAGAAACTTAGAGTGTCAGTCCTCTTGTACTTACTTCGGCATTGTGCCTTTTGTACTAAATTCGGATGCAATTTCTGTGTTTCACCTTCAATAAGAAGGTCCAAGGGATACAGTAAACCTGAAGTGAAGCATCGGAATCTAAAACTGGACTCACAGGAGGGATTCAAATCATAGAAATTTAGAGTGTCAGTCCTCTTGTACTTAAGTCGGCCATGTGCCTTTTGTATAACATTCGGATGCAATTTCTGTGTTTCATCGTCAATAAGAAGGTCCAAGGGATACAGTAAACCTGAAGTGAAGCATCGGAAGCTAAAACTGGACTCACAGGAGAGGTTCAAATCATAGAAAATTAGAGTGTCAGTCACCTTGTACTTAAGTCGGCACTGTGCCTCCTGAATTTAATTCCGATGCAATTTCTGTGTTTCATCGTCAATAAGGAGCTCCAAGGGATACAGTAAACCTGAGGTGAAGCATCGGGATCTAGAACTGGACTCGAAGTACTGGTTTAAATCATAGAAAGTTAAAGTGTCAGTCCTCTTGTACCTAAGTCGGCATTGTGACTTTAGTATTAAATTCGGATGCAATTTCTGTGCTTTATCGCCAATAAGAAGTTCCAAGGGATACAGTAAACCTGAAGTGAAGCATCGGAATCCAAAACTGGACTCACAGGAGAGGTTCAAATCATAGAAAGTTAGAGTGTCAGTCCTCTTGTACTTATTTCGACATTGTGCCTTTTGTATTAAATTCGGATGCAATTTCTGTTTTAATCGTCAATAAGAAGGTCCAAGCGATACAGTAAACCTGATGTGAAGCATCGGAAGCTAAAACTGGACTCAAAGGAGAGGTTCAAATCAAAAGTTAGAGTGTCAGTCCTCTTGTACTTCAGTCGGCATTGTGCCTTTTGTATTAAATTCGGATGCAATTTCTGTGCTTCATCGTCAATATGAATGTCAAAGGGAAACAGTAAACCTGAGTGAAGCATCGGAATCTAAAACTGGACTCACAGGAGAGGTTCAAATCATAGAAAGATAGAGTGTAGAGTCCTCTTGTACTTAAATCGACATTGTGCCTTTTGTATTAAATTCGGATGCAATTTCTGTGTTTCATCGTCAATTAGAGGGTCTATGGGATACAGTAAACCTGAAGTGAAGCATCGGAATCTAAAACTGGACCCACAGGTGAGGTTCAAATCATAGAAAGTTAGAGTGTCAGTCCTCTTGTACTTAAGTCGGCATTGTGCCTTTTGTATAAAATTCGGATGCAATTTCTGTGTTTCATCATCAATAAGAAGGTCCAAGGGTTACAGTAAACCTGAAGTGAAGCATTGGAATCTAAAACTGGACTCACAGCAGAGGTTCAAATCATAGAATGATAGAGTGTCAGTCCTCTTGCACTTAAGTCGGCATTGTGCATTTTGTATTAAATTCGGATGCAATTTCTGTGCTTCATTGTCAATGAGACGGTCCAAGGTATACACTAAACCTGAAGTGAAGCATCGGAATCTAAAACTGGACTCACAGGAGGGGTTCAACCCATAGAAAGTTAGAGTGTCCGTCCTCTTGTACTTAAGTCGGCATTGTGCCTTTTGTATTAAATTCGGATTCAACTTCTGTGTTTCATCGTCAATAAGAAGGTCCAAGGTATACAGTAAACCTGAAGTGAAGCATCGGAATCTAAAACTGGACTCACAGGAGTGGTTCAAATCATAGAAAGTTAGGGTGTCAGTGCTCGTTTACTTAAGTCGGCATTGTGCATTTTGTATTAAATTCGAATGGAAATTCTGTGTTTCATCGTCAATAAGACGGTCCAAGGGATACAGTAAACCTGAAGTGAAGCATCGGAATCTAAGACTGGACTCACAGGAGAGGTTCAAATCATAGAAAGTTAGAGTGTCAGTCCTCTTGTACTTAAGTCGGCATTGTGCCTTTTGTTTTAAGTTCGGATGCAATTTCTGTGTTTCATCGTCAATAAGAATGTCCAAGGGAAACAGTAAACCTGAAGTGAAGCATCGGAATCTTAAACTGGACTCACAGGAGAGGTTCAAATCATAGAAAGTTAGAGTGTAGAGTCCTCTTGTACTTAAATCGGCATTGTGCCTTTTGTATTAAATTCGGACGCAATTTCTGTGTTTCATCGTCAATAAGAGGGTCCAAGTGATACAGTAAACCTGAAGTGAAGCATCGGAACTTAAATTTGGACTCACAGGTGAGGTTCAAATCAAAGAAAGTTAGAGTGTCAGTCCTCTTGTACTTAAGTCGGCATTGTGCCTTTTGTATCAAATTCGGATGCAATTTCTGGGCTTCATCATCAATAAGAAGGTACAAGGGTTACAATAATCCTGAAGTGAAGCATTGGAATCTAAAATTGGACTCACAGCAGAGGTTCAAATCATAGAATGATAGAGTGTCAGTCCTCTTGTACTTAAGTCAGCATTCTGCCTTTTGTATTAAATTCGGATGCAATTTCTGTGCTTCATCGTCAATAAGACGGGCCATGGTAAACACTAAACCTGAAGTGAAGCATCGGAATCTAAAACTGGTCTCACAGGGGAGGTTCAAATCATAAAAAGTTAGAGTGTCTGTCCTCTTGTACTTAAGTCGGCAGTGTGCCTTTTGTATTAAATTCGGATTCAACTTCTGTGTTTCATCGTCAATAAGAAGGTCCAAGGGATACAGTAAACCTGAAGTGAAGCATCGGAATCTAAAACTGGACTAAAAGGTGAAGTTCCAATTATAGAAAGTTAGAGTGTCCGTCCTCTTGTACTTCAGTCGGCATTGAGCTTTTTATATTAAATTCGGATTCAATTTCTGTGTTTCATCATCAATAAGAAGGTCCAAGGGATACAGTAAACCTGAAGTGGAGTATCGGAATCTAAAACTGGACTCACAGGAGTGGTTCAAATCATAGAAATTTAGAGTGTCAGTCCTCTTGTACTTAAGTCGGCATTGTGCCTTTTGTATTAAATTCGGATGCAATTTCTGTGTTTCATCGACAATAAGATGGTCCAAGGGATACAGTAAACCTGAAGTGAAGCATCGGAATCTAAAACTGGACTCACAGGAGAGGTTCAATTCATAGAAAGTTAGAGTGTCTGTCCTCTTGTACTTAAGTCGGCATTGTGCCTTTTGTGTTAAATTCGGATGCAATTTCTGTGCTTCATCGCCAAAATGATGGTCCAAGGTATACTGTAAACCTGAAGTGAAGTATCGGAATTTAAAAACTGGACTCACAGGAGTGGTTCACATCATAGATAGTTAGGGTGTCAGTCCTCTTTTACTTGAGTCGGCATTGTGCATTTTGTATTAAATTCGAATGGAAATTCTGTGTTTCATCGTCAATAAGACGGTCCAAGGGATACAGTAAACCTGAAGTTAAGCATCGGAATCTAAGACTGGTTTCACAGGAGAGGTTCAAAGCATAGAAAGTTAGAGTGTCAGTCCTCTTGTACTTAAGTCGGCATTGTGCCCTTTGTATTAAATTCGGATGCAATTTCTGAGTTTCATCGTCAATAAGAATGTCCAAGGGATACAGTAAACCTGAAGTGAAGCATCGGAATCTAAAACTGGACTCACAGGAGAGGTTCAAATCATAGAAAGTTAGAGTGTCAGTCCTCTTGTACTTAAGTCGGCATTGTGCCTTTTGTATTAAATTCGGATGCAATTTCTGAGTTTCATCGTCAATAACAATGTCCAAGGGATACAGTAAACCTGAAGTGAAGCATCGGAATCTAAAACTGGACTAACAGGTGAGTTTCAAATCATAGAAAGTTAGAGTGTCAGTCCTCTTGTACTTCAGTCGGCATTGTGCTTTTTATATTAAATTCGGATTCAATTTCTGTGTTTCATCATCATTAAGAAGGTCAAAGGAATACAGTAAACCTGAAGTGAAGCATCGGAATCTAAAACTGGACTCTCTGGAGAGGTTCAAATCATAGAGAGTGTCAGTCCTCTTGTTCCTAAGTCGGCATTGTTTCTTTTGTAATTTATTCGGATGCAATTTTTTGTGTTTCACCCTTAGTATGTAGGTCCAAGGGATACAGTATACCTGAAGTGAAGCATCGGAATCTAAATCTGGACTCACAGGTGAGGTTCAAATCATAGAAATTTAGAGTGTCCGTCCTCTTGTACTTAAGTCGGCATTGTGCCTTTTGTATTAAATTCGGATGCAATTTCTGAGTTTCATCATCAATAAGAAGGTCCAAGGGATACAGTAAACCTGATGTGAAGCATCGGAATCTAAAACTGGACTCACAGGAGAGGTTCAAATCATAGAAAGTTAGAGTGTCAGTCCTGTTGTACTTAACTCGGCATTGTGCCTTTTGTATTAAATTCGGATGCAATTTCTGTGTTTCATCGTCAACAAGAAGGTCCAAGAGATTCAGTAAACCTGAAGTGAAGCATCGGAATCTAAAACTGGACTCAAAGGAGAGGTGCAAAACATAGAAAGTAAGAGAGTCCTCTTGTACTTCAGTCGGCATTGTGCCTTTTGTATTAAATTCGGATGCATTTTCTGTGTATCATCGTCAATAAGAATGTCCAAGGGAGACAGTAAACCTGAAGTGAAGCATCGGAATCTAAAACTGGACTCACAGGAGAGGTTCAAATCATAGAAAGTTAGAGTGTAGAGTCCTCTTGTACTTAAATCGGCATTGTGCCTTTTGTATTAAATTCGGATGCAATTTCTGTGTTTCATCGTCAATAAGAGGGTCCAAGATATACAGTAAACCTGATGTGAAGCATCGGAACTTAAATCTGGACTCACAGGTGAGGTTCAAATCATAGAAAGTTAGAGTGTCAGTCCTCTTGTACTTAAGTCGGCATTGTGCCTTTTGTATTAAATTCGGATGCAATTTCAGGGCTTCATCATCAATAAGAAGGTCCAAGGGTTACAATAAACCTGAAGTGAAGCATTAGAATCTAAAACTGGACTCACAGCAGAGGTTCAAATCATAGAATGATAGAGTGCCAGTCCTCTTGTACTTAAGTCGGCATTCTGCCTTTTGTATTAAATTCGGATGCAATTTCTGTGCTTCATGGTCAATAAGACGGTCCAAGGTATACACTAAACCTGAAGTGAAGCATCGGAATCTAAAACTGGTCTCACCGGAGAGGTTCAAATCATAGAAAGTTAGAGTGTCTGTCCTCTTGTACTTAAGTCGGCATTGTGCCTTTTGTATTAAATTCGGATTCAACTTCTGTGTTTCATCGTCAATAAGAAGGTCCAAGGTATACAGTAAACCTGAAGTCAAGGATCGGAATCTATAACTGGACTAACAGGTGAGGTTCAAATTATAGATAGTTTGGGTGTCAGTCCTCTTGTACCTCAGTCGGCATTGAGCTTTTTATATTAAATTCGGATTCAATTTCTGTGTTTCATCATCAATAAGAAGGTCCAAGGGATACAGTAAACCTGAAGTGAAGCATCGGAATCTAAAACTGGACTCACAGGAGAGGTTCAAATCATAGAGAGTTAGAAGGTCAGTCCTCTAGTAATTAAGTCGGAATTATTTCTTTTGTAATTAATTCGGATGCAATTTCTGTGTCTCATCGTTAATAAGAAGGTCCAAGGGATACAGTAAACCTGAAGTGGAGTATCGGAATCTAAAACTGGACTCTTAGGAATGGTTCAAATCATAGAAATTTAGAGTGTCAGTCCTCTTGTACTTAAGTCGGCATTGTGCCTTTTGTATTAAAGTCGGATGCAATTTCTGAGTTTCATCATCAATAAGAAGGTCCAAGGGATACAGTAAACCTGAAGTGAAGCATCGGAATATAAAACTGGACTCACAGGAGAGGTTCAAATCATAGAAAGTTAGAGTGTCAGTCCTGTTGTACTTAAGTCGGCATTGTGCCTTTTATATTAAATTCGGATGCAATTTCTGTGTTTCATCGTCAATAAGATGGTCCAAGGGATACAGTAAACCTGAAGTGAAGCATCGGAATCTAAAACTGGAGTCACAGGAGAGGTTCAATTCATAGAAAGTTAGAGTGTAAGTCCTATTGTACTTAAGTCGGCATTGTGCCTTTTGTGTTAAATTCGGATGCAATTTCTGTGCTTCATCGCCAGTAAGATGGTCCAAGGTATACAGTAAACCTGAAGTGAAGCGTCGGAATCTAAAACCCTGACTCACAGGAGAGGTTCAAATCATAGAAACATAGAGTGTCAGTCCTCTTGTACTTAAGTCGGCATTGTGCCTTTTGAATTTAATTCCGATGCAATTTCTGTGTTTCATCGTCAAAAAGAAAGTCCAAGGGATGCATTAAACCTGAAATGAAGCATCGGAAACTAAAACTGGACTCACAGGAGAGGTTTAAATCATAGAAAGTTAGAGTTTCAGTCCTCTTGTACTTAAGTCGGCTTTGTGCCTTTTGTATTAAATTCGGATGCAATTTCTGTGCTTCATTGCCAATAAGAAGGTCCAAGGTATACAGTTAACCTGAAGTGAATCATCGGAATCTAAAACTGGACTCACAGGAGAGGTTCAAATCATAGAAAGTTAGAGTTTCAGTCCTCTTGTACTTAAGTCGGCATTGTGCCTTTTGTATTAAGTTCGGATGCAATTTCTGTGTTCCATCGTGAATATCAAGGTCCATGAGATACAGTACACCTGAAGTGAAGGATCGGAATCTAAAACTGGACTCACAGGAGAGGATCAAATAATAGAAAGTTAGAGTGTCAGTCCTCTTGTACTTAAGTCGGCATTGTGCCTTTTGTATTGAACTCGGATGCAATTTCTCTGCTTCATCGCCAATAAGAAGGTCCAAGGTATACAGTAAACCTGAAGTGAAGCGTCGGAATCTAAAACTGGACTCACAGGAGAGGTTCAAATCATAGAAAGTTAGAGTGTCAGTCCTCTTGTACTTAAGTCGGCATTGTGCCTTTGGAATCTAATTCCAATGCAATTTCTGTGTTTCATCGTCAATAAGAAGGTCCAAGGTATACGGTAAACCAGAAGTGAAGCATCGGAATCTAAAACTGGACTCACGGGAGAGGTTCAAATCACAGAAAATTAGAGTGTCAGGCCTCTTGTACTTAAGTCGGCATTGTGCCATTTGTATTAAATTCGGATGCAATTTCTGTGTGTCATCATCAATAAGAAGGTCCAAGGGATATAGTAAACCTGAAGTGAAGCAGCGGAATCTAAAACTGGACTCACAGCAGAGGCTCAATTCATAGAAAGTTAGAGTGTCAGTCCTCTTGTACTTAAGTCGGCATTGTGCCTCTTGTATTGAATTCGGATGCAATTTCTGTGTTTCATCGTCAATAAGGAGGTCCAAGGGATACAGTGAACCTGAAGTGAAGCATCGGAATCTAAAACTGGACTCACAGGAGAGGATCAAATCATTGAAAGTTAGAGTGTCAGTCCTCATGTACTTAAGTCGGCAGTATCCCTATTGTATTAAATTCGGATGCAAATTCTGTGTTTCATCATCAATAAGAAGGTCCAAGGGATACAGTAAACCTGAATTGAAGCATCGGAATCTAAAACTGGACTCCCAGGTGAGGTCAAATCATAGAAAGTTTGAGTGTCAGTCCTCTTGTACTTAAGTCGGCATTGTGCCTTTTGTATTAAATTCGGATGCAATTTCTGTGTTTCATCATCAATAAGAAGGTCCAAGGGATACGGTAAACCAGAAGTGAAGCATCGGAATCTAAAACTGGACTCACGGGAGAGGTTCAAATCATAGAAAATTAGAGTGTCAGTCCTCTTGTACTTAAGTCGGCATTGTGCCTTTTGTATTAAATTCGGATGCAATTTCTGTGTTTCATCATCAATATGAAGGTCCAAGGGATACAGTAAACCTGAAGTGAAGCATCGGAATCTAAAACTGGACTCACAGGTGAGGTTCAAATCATAGATAGTTAGAGTGTCAGTCCTCTTGTACTTAAGTCGGCATTGTGCCATTTGTATTAAATTCGGATGCAATTTCTGTGTGTCATCATCAATAAGAAGGTCCAAGGGATATAGTAAACCTGAAGTGAAGCAGCGGAATCTAAAACTGGACTCACAGCAGAGGCTCAATTCATAGAAAGTTAGAGTGTCAGTCCTCTTGTACCTAAGTCGGCATTGTGCCGCTTGTATTGAATTCGGATGCAATTTCTGTGTTTCATCGTCAATAAGAAGGTCCAAGGGATACAGTAAACCTGAAGTGAAGCATCGGAATCTAAAACTGGACTCACAGGAGAGGATCAAATAATTGAAAGTTAGAGTGTCAGTCCTCTTGTACTTAAGTCGGCATTGTGCCTTTTCTATTAATTTCGGATGCAATTTCTGTGCTTCATCGTCAATAAGAAGGTCCAAGGGACACAGTAAACCTGTAGTGAAGCATCGGAATCTAAAACTGGACTCACAGGAGAGGATCAAATAATTGAAAGTTAGAGTGTCAGTCCTCTTGTACTTAAGTCGGCATTGTGCCATTTGTATTAAATTCGGATGCAATTTCTGTGCTTCATCGTCAATAAGTAGGTCCAAGGGATACAGCAAACCTAAAGTGAAGCATCGGAATCTAAAACTGGACTCACAGGAGAGGTACAAATTATAGAAAGTTAGAGCATCAGTCCTCTTGTTCTTAAGTCGGCATTGTGCCTTTTGTATTAAATTCGGATGCAATTTCTGTGTTTCATCGTCAATAAGAAGGTCCAAGGGATACAGTAAGCCTGAAGTGAAGCATCGGAATCTAAAACTGGACTCACAGGAGAGGTACAAATTATAGAAAGTTAGAGCATCAGTCCCCTTTTACTTAAGTCGGCATTGTGCCTTTTGTATTAAATTCGGATGCAAATTCTGTGTTTCATCATCAATAAGAAGGTCCAAGGGATACAGTAAACCAGAAGTGAAGCATCGGAATCTAAAACTGGACTAACTGGGGAGGTTAAAATCATAGAAAATTAGAGTGTCAGTCATCTTGTACTAAAGTCGGCATTGTGCCTTTTGTATTAAATTCGGATGCAATTACTGTGCTTCATTGCCAATAAGAAGGTGCAAGGGATACAGTAAGCCTGAATGAAGCATCGGAATCTAAAACTGGACTCACAGGAGAGGTACGAATTATAGAAAGTTAGAGCATCAGTCCTCTTGTACTTAAGTCGGCATTGTGCCTTTTGTATTAAATTCGGATGCAAATTCTGTGTTTCATCATCAATAAGAAGGTCCAAGGGATACAGTAAACCTGAAGTGAAGCATCGGAATCTAAAACTGGACTAAAATGGGAAGGTTAAAATCATAGAAAATTAGAGTGTCAGCCATCTTGTACTTAAGTCGGCATTGTGCCATTTGTATTAAATTCGGATGCAATATCTGTGTTTCATCATCAATAAGAAGGTCCAAGGGATATAGTAAACCTGAAGTGGAGCAGCGGAATCTAAAACTGGACTCGCAGCAGAGGTTCAATTCATAGAAAGTTAGAGTGTCAGTCCTCTTGTACTTAAGTCGGCATTGTGCCTTTTGTATTAAATTCGGATGCAATTTCTGAGTTTCATCACAATAAGAAGGTCCAAGGGATACAGTAAACCTGACGTGAAGCATCGGAATCTAAAACTGGACTCACAGGAGAGGTTCAAATCATAGAAAGTTAGAGTGTCAGTCCTGTTGTACTTAACTCGGCATTGTGCCTTTTGTATTAAATTCGGATGCAATTTCTGTGTTTCATCGTCAACAAGAAGGTCCAAGGGATTCAGTAAACCTAAAGTGAAGCATCGGAATCTAAAACTGGACTCACAGGAGAGGTTCAAGTCATAGAAAGTTATAGTGTCAGTTCTCTTGTACTTAAGTCAGCATTGTGCCTTTCGTATTAGATTCGGATGCAATTTCTGTGTTTCATCGTGAATAAGAAGGTCCATGAGATACAGTACACCTGAAGTGAAGGATCGGAATCCAAAACTGGACTCACAGGAGAGGATCAAATAATAGAAAGTTAGAGTGTCAGTCCTCTTGTACTTAAGTCGGCATTGTGCCTTTTGCATTGAACTCGGATGCAATTTCTCTGCTTCATCGCCAATAAGAAGGTCCAAGGTATACAGTAAACCTGAAGTGAAGCGTCGGAATCTAAAACTGGACTCACAGGAGAGGTTCAAATCATAGAAAGTTAGAGTGTCAGTCCTCTTGTACTTAAGTCGGCATTGTGCCTTTTGTATTAAATTCGGATGCAATTAATGTGTTTCATCGTCAATAAGAAGGTCCAAGGGATACAGTAAACCTGAAGTGAAGCATCGGAATCTAAAACTGGACTCACAGGAGAGGTTCAAATCATAGAAAGTTATAGTGTCAGTTCTCTTGTACTTAAGTCAGCATTGTGCCTTTCGTATTAAGTTCAGATGCAAATTCTGTGTTTCATCGTGAATAAGAAGGTCCATGAGATACAGTACACCTGAAGTGAAGGATCGGAATCTAAAACTGGACTCACAGGAGAGGATCAAATAATAGAAAGTTAGAGTGTCAGTCCTCTTGTACTTAAGTCGGCATTGTGCCTTTTGTATTGAACTCTGATGCAATTTCTCTGCTTCATCGCCAATAAGAAGGTCCAAGGTATACAGTAAACCTGAAGTGAAGCGTCGGAATCTAAAACTGGACTCACAGGAGAGGTTCAAATCATAGAAAGTTAGAGTGTCAGTCCTCCTGTACTTAAGTCGGCATTGTGCCTTTGGAATTTAATTCCGATGCAATTTCTGTGTTTCATCGTCAATAAGAAGGTCCAAGGGATACGGTATACCAGAAGTGAAGCATCGGAATCTAAAACTGGACTAACGGGAGAGGTTCAAATCATAGAAAATTAGAGTGTCAGTCCTCTTGTACTTAAGTCGGCATTGTGCCATTTGTATTAAATTCGGATGCAATTTCTGTGTGTCATCATCAATAAGAAGGTCCAAGGGATATAGTAAACCTGAAGTGAAGCAGCGGAATCTAAAACTGGACTCACAGCAGAGGCTCAATTCATAGAAAGTTAGAGTGTCAGTCCTCTTGTACTTAAGTCGGCATTGTGCCTCTTGTATTGAATTCGGATGCAATTTCTGTGTTTCATCGTCAATAAGAAGGTCCAAGGGATACAGTAAACCTGAAGTGAAGCATCGGAATCTAAAACTGGACTCACAGGAGAGGATCAAATCATTGAAAGTTAGAGTGTCAGTCCTCATGTACTTAAGTCGGCAGTATCCCTATTGTATTAAATTCGGATGCAAATTCTGTGTTTCATCATCAATAAGAAGGTCCAAGGGATACAGTAAACCTTAAGTGAAGCATCGGAATCTAAAACTGGACTCCCAGGTGAGGTTAAATCATAGAACGTTTGAGTGTCAGTCCTCTTGTACTTCAGTCGGCATTGTGCCTTTTGTATTAAATTCGGATGCAATTTCTGTGTTTCATCATCAATAAGAAGGTCCAAGGGATACGGTAAACCAGAAGTGAAGCATCAGAATCTAAAACTGGACTCACGGGAGAGGTTCAAATCATAGAAAATTAGAGTGTTAGTCCTCTTGTACTTAAGTCGGCATTGTGCCTTTTGTATTAAATTCGGATGCAATTTCTGTGTTTCATCATCAATATGAAGGTCCAAGGGATACAGTAAACCTGAAGTGAAGCATCGGAATCTAAATCTGGACTCACAGGTGAGGTTCAAATCATAGATAGTTAGAGTGTCAGTCCTCTTGTACTTAAGTCGGCATTGTGCCATTTGTATTAAATTCGGATGCAATTTCTGTGTGTCATCATCAATAAGAAGGTCCAAGGGATATAGTAAACCTGAAGTGAAGCAGCGTAACCTAAAACTGGACTCACAGCAGAGGCTCAATTCATAGAAAGTTAGAGTGTCAGTCCTCTTGTACTTAAGTCGGCATTGTGCGTCTTGTATTGAATTCGGATGCAATTTCTGTGTTTCATCGTCAATAAGAAGGTCCAAGGGATACAGTAAACCTGAAGTGAAGCATCGGAATCTAAAACTGGACTCACAGGAGAGGATCAAATAATTGAAAGTTAGAGTGTCAGTCCTCTTGTACTTAAGTCGGCATTGTGCCTTTTGTATTAAATTCGGATGCAATTTCTGTGCTTCATCGTCAATAAGAAGGTCCAAGGGATACAGTAAACCTGTAGTGAAGCATCGGAATCTAAAACTGGACTCACAGGAGAGGATCAAATAATTGAAAGTTAGAGTGTCAGTCCTCTTGTACTTAAGTCGGCATTGTGCCTTTTGTATTAAATTCGGATGCAATTTCTGTGCTTCATCGTCAATAAGTAGGTCCAAGGGATACAGCAAACCTAAAGTGAAGCATCGGAATCTAAAACTGGACTCACAGGAGAGGTACAAATTATAGAAAGTTAGAGCATCAGTCCTCTTGTTCTTAAGTCGGCATTGTGCCTTTTGTATTAAATTTGGATGCAATTTCTGTGTTTCATCGTCAATAAGAAGGTCCAAGGGATACAGTAAGCCTGAAGTGAAGCATCGGAATCTAAAACTGGACTCACAGGAGAGGTACAAATTATAGAAAGTTAGAGCATCAGTCCTCTTTTACTTAAGTCGGCATTGTGCCTTTTGTGTTAAATTCGGATGCATTTTCTGTGTTTCATCGTCAATAAGAATGTCCAAGGGAAACAGTAAACCTGAAGTGAAGCATCGGAATCTAAAACTGGACTCACAGGAGAGGTTCAAATCATAGAAATTTAGAGTGTAGAGTCCTCTTGTACTTAAATCGGCATTGTGCCTTTTGTATTAAATTCGGATGCAATTTCTGTGCTTCATCGTCAATAAGAGGGTCCAAGATATACAGTAAACCTGAAGTGAAGCATCGGAACTTACAACTGGACTCACAGGTGAGGTTCAAATCATAGAAAGTTAGAGTGTCAGTCCTCTTGTACTTAAGTCGGCATTGTGCCTTTTGTATTAAATTCGGAAGCAATTTCAGGGCTTCATCATCAATAAGAAGGTCCAAGGGTTACAATAAACCTGAAGTGAAGCATTGGAATCTAAAACTGGACTCACAGCAGCGGTTCAAATCATAGAATGATAGAGTGTCAGTCCTCTTGTACTTAAGTCGGCATTCTGCCTTTTGTATTAAATTCGGATGCAATTTCTGTGCTTCATGGTCAATAAGACAGTCCAAGGTATACACTAAACCTGAAGTGAAGCATCGGAATCTAAAACTGGTCTCACAATAGAGGTTCAAATCATAGAAAGTTAGAGTGTCTGTCCTCTTGTACTTAAGTCGGAATTGTGCCTTTTGTATTAAATTCGGATTCAACTTCTGTGTTTCATCGTCAATAAGAAGGTCCAAGGTATACAGTAAACCTGAAGTGAAGCATCGAAATCCATAACTGGACTAACAGGTGAGGTTCAAATTATAGAAAGTTAGGGTGTCAGTCCTCTTGTACTTCAGTCGGCATTGAGCTTTTTATATTAAATTCGGATTCAATTTCTGTGTTTCATCTTCAATAAGAAGGTCCAAGGGATACAGTGAACCTGAAGTGAAGCATCGGAATCTAAAACTGGACTCACAGGAGAGGTTCAAATCATAGAGTGTTAGAGTGTCAGTCCTCTAGTAATTAAGTCGGAATTATTTCTTTTGTAATTAATTCGGATGCAATTTCTGTGTCTCATCGTTAATAAGAAGGTCCAAGGGATGCAGTAAACCTGAAGTGGAGTATCGGAATCTAAAACTGGACTCACAGGAGTGGTTCAAATCATAGAAATTTAGAGTGTCAGTCCTCTTGTACTTAAGTCGGCATTGTGCCTTTTGTATTAAAGTCGGATGCAATTTCTGAGTTTCATCATCAATAAGAAGGTCCAAGGGATACAGTAAACCTGAAGTGAAGCATCGGATTCTAAAACTGGACTCACAGGAGAGGTTCAAATCATAGAAAGTTAGAGTGTCAGTCCTGTTGTACTTAAGTCGGCATTGTGCCTTTTATATTAAATTCGGAGGCAATTTCTGTGTTTCATCGTCAATAAGATGGTCCAAGGGATACAGTTGCCTGAAGTGAAGCATCGGAATCTAAAACTGGAGTCGCAGGAGAGGTTCAATTCATAGAAAGTTAGAGTGTCAGTCCTCTTGTACTTAAGTCGGCATTGTGCCTTTTGTGTTAAATTCGGATGCAATTTCTGTGCTTCATCGCCAATAAGATGGCCCAAGGTATACAGTAAACCTGAAGTGAAGCGTCGGAATCTAAAACCCTGACTCACAGGAGAGGTTCAAATCATAGAAACATAGAGTGTCAGTCCTCTTGTACTTAAGTCGGCATTGTGCCTTTTGAATTTAATTTCGATGCAATTTCTGTGTTTCATCGTCAATACGAAATTCCAAGGGATGCATTAAACCTGAAATGAAGCATCGGAATCTAAAACTGGACTCACAGGAGAGGTTTAAATCATAGAAAGTTAGAGTGTCAGTCCTCTTGTACTTAAGTCGGCTTTGTGCCTTTTGTATTAAATTCGGATGCAATTTCTGTGCTTCATTGCCAATAAGAAGGTCCACGGTATACAATTAGCCTGAAGTGAAACATCGGAATCTAAAACTGGACTCACAGGAGAGGTTCAAATCATAGAAAGTTAGAGTTTCAGTCCTCATGTACTTAAGTCGGCATTGTGCCTTTTGTATTAAATTCGGAAGCAATTTCTGTGTTTCATCGTCAATAAGAAGGTCCAAGGGATACAGTAAACCTGAAGTGAAGCATCGGAATCTAAAACTGGACTCACAGGAGAGGTTCAAATCATAGAAAGTTATAGCGTCAGTTCACTTGTACTTAAGTCAGCATTGTGCCTTTCGTATTAAATTCGGATGCATTTTCTGTGTTTCATCGTCAATAAGAATGTCCAAGGGAAACAGTAAACCTGAAGTGAAGCATCGGTATCTAAAACTGGACTCACAGGAGAGGTTCAAATCATAGAAAGTTAGAGTGTAGAGTCCTCTTGTACTTAAATCGGCATTGTGCCTTTTGTATTAAATTCGGATGCAATTTCTGTGTTTCATCGTCAATAAGAGGGTCCAAGATATACAGTAAACCTAAAGTGAAGCATCGGAACTTAAAACTGGACTCACAGGTGAGGTTCAAATCATAGAAAGTTAGAGTGTCAGTCCTCTTGTACTCAAGTCGGCATTGAGCTTTTTATATTAAATTCGGATTCAATTTTTGTGTTTCATCATCAATAAGAAGGTACAAGGGATACAGTAAACCTGAAGTGAGGCATCGGAATCTAAAACTGGACACACAGGAGAGGTTCAAATCATAGAGAGTTAGAGTGTCAGTCCTCTAGTAATTAAGTCGGAATTATTTCTTTTGTAATTAATTCGGATGCCATTTCTGTGTCTCATCGTCAATAAGAAAGTCCAAGGGATGCATTAAACCAGAAATGAAGCATCGGAATCTAAAACTGGACTCACAGGAGAGGTTTAAATCATAGAAAGTTAGAGTGTCAGTCCTCTTGTACTTAAGTCGGCTTTGTGCCTTTTGTATTAAATTCGGATGCAATTTCTGTGCTTCATTGCCAATAAGAAGGTCCACGGTATACAGTTAGCCTGAAGTGAAACATCGGAATCTAAAACTGGACTCACAGGAGAGGTTCAAATCATAGAAAGTTAGAGTTTCAGTCCTCATGTACTTAAGTCGGCATTGTGCCTTTTGTATTAAATTCGGATGCAATTTCTGTGTTTCATCGTCAATAAGAAGGTCCAAGGGATACAGTAAACCTGAAGTGAAGCATCGGAATCTAAAACTGGACTCACAGGAGAGGTTCAAATGATAGAAAGTTATAGTGTCAGTTCACGTGTACTTAAGTCAGCATTGTGCCTTTCGTATTAAATTCGGATGCAATTTCTGTGCTTCATGGTCAATAAGACGGTCCAAGGTATACACTAAACCTGAAGTGAAGCATCCGAATCTAAAACTGGTCTCACAATAGAGGTTCAAATCATAGAAAGTTAGAGTGTCTGTCCTCTTGTACTTAAGTCGGCATTGTGCATTTTGTATTAAATTCGGATTCAACTTCTGTGTTTCATCGTCAACAAGAAGGTCCAAGGTATACAGTAAACCTGAAGTGAAGCATCGGAATCTATAACTGGACTAACAGGTGAGGTTCAAATTATAGAAAGTTAGGGTGTCAGTCCTCTTGTACTTCAGTCGGCATTGAGCTTTTTATATTAAATTCGGACACAATTTTTGTGTTTCATCATCAATAAGAAGGTCCAAGGGATACAGTAAACCTGAAGTGAGGCATCGGAATCTAAAACTGGACACACAGGAGAGGTTCAAATCATAGAGAGTTAGAGTGTCAGTCCTCTAGTAATTAAGTCGGAATTATTTCTTTTGTAATTAATTCGGATGCCATTTCTGTGTCTCATCGTTAATAAGAAGGTACAAGGGATACAGTAAACCTGAAGTGGAGTATCGGAATCTAAAACTGGACTCACAGGAGTGGTTCAAATCAAAGAAATTTAGAGTGTCAGTCCTCTTGTACTTAAGTCGGCATTGTGCCTTTTGTATTAAAGTCGGATGCAATTTCTGAGTTTCATCATCAATAAGAAGGTCCAAGGGATACTGTAAACCTGAAGTGAAGCATCGGATTCTAAAACTGGACTCACAGGAGAGGTTCAAATCATAGAAAGTTAGAGTGTCAGTCCTGTTGTACTTAAGTCGGCATTGTGCCTTTTATATTAAATTCGGAGGCAATTTCTGTGTTTCATCGTCAATAAGATGGTCCAAGGGATACAGTATACCTGAAGTGAAGCATCGGAATCTAAAACTGGAGTCGCAGGAGAGGTTCAATTCATAGAAAGTTAGAGTGTCAGTCCTCTTGTACTTAAGTCGGCATTGTGCCTTTTGTGTTAAATTCGGATGCAATTTCTGTGCTTCATCGCCAATAAGATGGCCCAAGGTATACAGTAAACCTGAAGTGAAGCGTCGGAATCTAAAACCCTGACTCACAGGAGAGGTTCAAATCATAGAAACATAGAGTGTCAGTCCTCTTGTACTTAAGTCGGCATTGTGCCTTTTGAATTTAATTTCGATGCAATTTCTGTGTTTCATCGTCAATAAGAAAGTCCAAGGGATGCATTAAACCTGAAATGAAGCATCGGAATCTAAAACTGGACTCACAGGAGAGGTTTAAATCATAGAAAGTTAGAGTATCAGTCCTCTTGTACTTAAGTCGGCTTTGTGCCTTTTGTATTAAATTCGGATGCAATTTCTGTGCTTCATTGCCAATAAGAAGGTCCACGGTATACAGTTAGCCTGAAGTGAAACATCGGAATCTAAAACTGGACTCACAGGAGAGGTTCAAATCATAGAAAGTTAGAGTTTCAGTCCTCATGTACTTAAGTCGGCATTGTGCCTTTTGTATTAAATTCGGATGCAATTTCTGTGTTTCATCGTCAATAAGAAGGTCCAAGGGATACAGTAAACCTGAAGTGAAGCATCGGAATCTAAAACTGGACTCACAGGAGAGGTTCAAATCATAGAAAGTTATAGTGTCAGTTCTCTTGTACTTAAGTCAGCATTGTGCCTTTCGTATTAAATTCGGATGCATTTTCTGTGTTTCATCGTCAATAAGAATGTCCAAGGGAAACAGTAAACCTGAAGTGAAGCATCGGAATCTAAAACTGGACTCACAGGAGAGGTTCAAATCATAGAAAGTTAGAGTGTAGAGTCCTCTTGTACTTAAATCGGCATTGTGCCTTTTGTATTAAATTCGGATGCAATTTCTGTGTTTTATCGTCAATAAGAGGGTCCAAGATATACAGTAAACCTAAAGTGAAGCATCGGAACTTAAAACTGGACTCACAGGTGAGGTTCAAATCATAGAAAGTTAGAGTGTCAGTCCTCTTGTACTTAAGTCGGCATTGAGCTTTTTATATTAAATTCGGATTCAATTTTTGTGTTTCATCATCAATAAGAAGGTCCAAGGGATACAGTAAACCTGAAGTGAGGCATCGGAATCTAAAACTGGACACACAGGAGAGGTTCAAATCATAGAGAGTTAGAGTGTCAGTCCTCTAGTAATTAAGTCGGAATTATTTCTTTTGTAATTAATTCGGATGCCATTTCTGTGTCTCATCGTCAATAAGAAAGTCCAAGGGATGCATTAAACCAGAAATGAAGCATCGGAATCTAACACTGGACTCACAGGAGAGGTTTAAATCATAGAAAGTTAGAGTGTCAGTCCTCTTGTACCTAAGTCGGCTTTGTGCCTTTTGTATTAAATTCGGATGCAATTTCTGTGCTTCATTGCCAATAAGAAGGTCCACGGTATACAGTTAGCCTGAAGTGAAACATCGGAATCTAAAACTGGACTCACAGGAGAGGTTCAAATCATAGAAAGTTAGAGTTTCAGTCCTCATGTACTTAAGTCGGCATTGTGCCTTTTGTATTAAATTCGGATGCAATTTCTGTGTTTCATCGTCAATAAGAAGGTCCAAGGGATACAGTAAACCTGAAGTGAAGCATCGGAATCTAAAACTGGACTCACAGGAGAGGTTCAAATCATAGAAAGTTATAGTGTCAGTTCACTTGTACTTAAGTCAGCATTGTGCCTTTCGTATTAAATTCGGATGCAATTTCTGTGCTTCATGGTCAATAAGACGGTCCAAGGTATACACTAAACCTGAAGTGAAGCATCCGAATCTAAAACTGGTCTCACAATAGAGGTTCAAATCATAGAAAGTTAGAGTGTCTGTCCTCTTGTACTTAAGTCGGCATTGTGCCTTTTGTATTAAATTCGGATTCAACTTCTGTGTTTCATCGTCAACAAGAAGGTCCAAGGTATACAGTAAACCTGAAGTGAAGCATCGGAATCTATAACTGGACTAACAGGTGAGGTTCAAATTATAGAAAGTTAGGGTGTCAGTCCTCTTGTACTTCAGTCGGCATTGAGCTTTTTATATTAAATTCGGACACAATTTTTGTGTTTCATCATCAACAAGAAGGTCCAAGGGATACAGTAAACCTGAAGTGAGGCATCGGAATCTAAAACTGGACACACAGGAGAGGTTCAAATCATAGAGAGTTAGAGTGTCAGTCCTCTAGTAATTAAGTCGGAATTATTTCTTTTGTAATTAATTCGGATGCCATTTCTGTGTCTCATCGTTAATAAGAAGGTACAAGGGATACAGTAAACCTGAAGTGGAGTATCGGAATCTAAAACTGGACTCACAGGAGTGGTTCAAATCATAGAAATTTAGAGTGTCAGTCCTCTTGTACTTAAGTCGGTATTGTGCCTTTTGTATTAAAGTCGGATGCAAATTCTGAGTTTCATCATCAATAAGGAGGTCCAAGGGATACAGTAAACCTGAAGTGAAGCATCGGATTCTAAAACTGGACTCACAGGAGAGGTTCAAATCATAGAAAGTTAGAGTGTCAGTCCTGTTGTACTTAAGTCGGCATTGTGCCTTTTGTGTTAAATTCGGATGCAATTTCTGTGCTTCATCGCCAATAAGATGGTCCAAGGTATACAGTAAACCTGAAGTGAAGCGTCGGAATCTAAAACCCTGACTCACAGGAGAGGTTCAAATCATAGAAACATAGAGTGTCAGTCCTCTTGTACTTAAGTCGGCATTGTGCCTTTTGAATTTAATTCCGATGCAATTTCTGTGTTTCATCGTCAATAAGAAAGTCCAAGCGATGCATTAAACCTGAAATGAAGCATCGGAATCTAAAACTGGACTCACAGGAGAGGTTTAAATCATAGAAAGTTAGAGTGTCAGTCCTCTTGTACTTAAGTCGGCTTTGTGCCTTTTGTATTAAATTCGGATGCAATTTCTGTGCTTCATTGCCAATAAGAAGGTCCACGGTATACTGTTAGCCTGAAGTGAAACATCGGAATCTAAAACTGGACTCACAGGAGAGGTTCAAATCATAGAAAGTTAGAGTTTCACTCCTCATGTACTTAAGTCGGCATTGTGCCTTTTGTATTAAATTCGGATGCAATTTCTGTGTTTCATCGTCAATAAGAAGGTCCAAGGGATACAGTAAACCTGAAGTGAAGCATCGGAATCTAAAACTGGACTCACAGGAGAGGTTCAAATCATAGAAAGTTATAGTGTCAGTTCTCTTGTACTTAAGTCAGCATTGTGCCTTTCGTATTAAATTCGAATGCAATTTCTGTGTTTCATCGTGAATAAGAAGGTCCATGGGATACAGTACACCTGAAGTGAAGCATCGGAATCTAAAACTGGACTCACAGGAGAGGATCAAATAATAGAAAGTTAGAGTGTCAGTCCTCTTGTACTTAAGTCGGCATTGTGCCTTTTGTATTGAACTCGGATGCAATTTCTCTGCTTCATCGCCAATAAGAGGGTCCAAGGTATACAGTAAACCTTAAGTGAAGCATCGGAATCTAAAACTGGGCTCACAGGAGAGGATCAAATCATAGAAAGTTAGAGTGTCAGTCCTCTTGTACTTAAGTCGGCATTGTGCCTTTGGAATTTAATTCCTAAGCAATTTCTGTATTTCATCGTCAATATGAAGGTCCAAGGGATACAGTAAACCTGAAGTGAAGCATCGGAATCTAAAACAGGACTCACAGGAGAGGTTCAAATCATTGAAAGATGGAGTGTCAGTCCTCTTGTACTTAAGTCGGCAGTATCCCTATTGTATTAAATTCGGATGCAAATTCTGTGTTTCATCATCAATAAGAAGGTCCAAGGAATACAGTAAACCTGAAGTGAAGCATCGGAATCTAAAACTGGACTCCCAGGTGAGGATCAAATAATAGAAAGTTTGAGTGTCAGTCCTCTTGTACTTCAGTCGGCATTGTGCCTTTTGTATTAAATTCGGATGCAATTTCTGTGTTTCATCATCAATAAGAAGGTCCAAGGTAAACAGTTAACCTGAAGTGAAGCATCGGAATCTAAAACAGGACTCACAGGAGAGGTTCAAATCATTGAAAGATGGAGTGTCAGTCCTCTTGTACTTAAGTCGGCAGTATCCCTATTGTATTAAATTCCGATGGAAATTCTGTGTTTCATCATCGATAAGAAGGTCCAAGGGATACAGTAAACCTGAAGTGAAGCATCGGAATCTAAAACTGGACTCCCAGGTGAGGTTAAATCATAGAAAGTTTGAGTGTCAGTCCTCTTGTACTTCAGTCGGCATTGTGCCTTTTGTATTAAATTCGGATGCAATTTCTGTGTTTCATCATCAATAAGAAGGTCCAAGGGATACGGCAAACCAGAAGTGAAGCATCGGAATCTAAAACTGGACTCACGGGAGAGGTTCAAATCATAGAAAATTAGAGTGTCTGTCCTCTTGTACTTAAGTCGGCATTGTGCTTTTTGTATTAAATTCGGATGCAATTTCTGTGTTTCATCATCAATATGAAGGTCCAAGGGATACTGTAAAATTGAAGTGAAGCATCGTAATCTAAAACTGGACTCACAGGTGAGGTTCAAATCATAGATAGTTAGAGTGTCAGTCCTCTTGTACTTAAGTCGGCATTGTGCCATTTGTATTAAATTCGGATGCAATTTCTGTGTTTCATCATCAATAAGAAGGTCCAAGGGATATAGTAAACCTGAAGTGAAGCAGCGGAATCTAAAACTGGACTCACAGCAGAGGCTCAATTCATAGAAAGTTAGAGTGTCACTTCTCTTGTACTTAAGTCGGCATTGTGCCTCTTGTATTGAATTCGGATGCAATTTCTGTGTTTCATCGTCAATAAGAAGGTCCAAGGGATACAGTAAACCTGAAGTGAAGCATCGGAATCTAAAACTGGACTCACAGGAGAGGATCAAATAATTGAAAGTTAGAGTGTGAGTCCTCTTGTACTTAAGTCGGCATTGTGCCTTTTGTATTATATTCGGATGCAATTTCTGTGCTTCATCGTCAATAAGAAGGTCCAAGGGATACAGTAAACCTGAAGTGAAGCATCGGAATCTAAAACTGGACTCACAGGAGAGGATCAAATAATTGAAAGTTTGAGTGTCAGTCCTCTTATCCTTAAGTCGGCGTTGTGCGTTTTGTATCAAATTCGGATGCAATTTCTGTGCTTCATCGTCAATAAGTAGGTCCAAGGGATACAGCAAACCTAAAGTGAAGCATCGGAATCTAAAACTGGACTCACAGGAGAGGTACAAATTGTAGAAAGTTAGAGCATCAGTCCTCTTGTACTTAAGTCGGCATTGTGCCTTTTGTATTAAATTCGGATGCAATTTCTGTGTTTCATCGTCAATAAGAAGGTCCAAGGGATACAGTAAACCAGAAGTGAAGCATCGGAATCTAAAACTGGACTAAAATGGGAAGGTTAAAATCATAGAAAATTAGAGTGTCAGTCATCTTGTACTTAAGTCGCCATTGTGCCATTTGTATTAAATTCGGATGCAATATCTGTGTTTCATCATCAATAAGAAGGTCCAAGGGATATAGTAAACCTGAAGTGGAGCAGCGGAATCTAAAACTGGACTCGCAGCAGAGGTTCAATTCATAGAAAGTTAGAGTGTCAGTCCTCTTGTACTTAACTCGGCATTGTGCCTTTTGTATTAAATTCGGATGCAATTTCTGTGTTTCATCGTCAACAAGAAGGTCCAAGGGATTCAGTAAACCTGAAGTGAAGCATCGGAATCTAAAACTGGACTCAAAGGAGAGGTTCAAAACATAGAAAGTTAGAGAGTCCTCTTGTACTTCAGTCGGCATTGTGCCTTTTGTATTAAATTCGGATGCATTTTCTGTGTTTCATCGTCAATAAGAATGTCCAAGGGAAACAGTAAACCTGAAGTGAAGCATCGGAATCTAAAACTGGACTCACAGGAGAGGTTCAAATCATAGACAGTTAGAGTGTAGAGTCCTCTTGTACTTAAATCTGCATTGTGCCTTTTGTATTAAATTCGGATGCAATTTCTGTGTTTCATCGTCAATAAGGGGGTCCAAGATATACAGTAAACCTGAAGTGAAGCATCGGAACTTAAAACTGGACTCACAGGTGAGGTTCAAATCATAGAAAGTTAGAGTGTCAGTCCTCTTGTACTTAAGTCGGCATTGTGCCTTTTGTATTAAATTCGGATGCAATTTCAGGGCTACATCATCAATAAGAAGGTCCAAGGGTTACAATAAACCTGAAGTGAAGCATTGGAATCTAAAACTGGACTCACAGCAGAGGTTCAAATCATAGAATGATAGAGTGTCAGTCCTCTTGTACTTAAGACGGCATTCTGCCTTTTGTATTAAATTCGGATGCAATTTCTGAGCTTCATGGTCAATAAGACGGTCCAAGGTATACACTAAACCTGAAGTGAAGCATCGAAATCTAAAACTGGTCTCACAGGAGAGGTTCAAATCATAGAAAGTTAGAGTGTCTGTCCTCTTGTACTTAAGTCGGCATTGAGCTTTTTACATTAAATTCGGATTCAATTTCTGTGTTTCATCATCAATAAGAAGGTCCAAGGGATACAGTAAACCTGAAGTGAAGCATCGGAATCTAAAACTGGACTCACAGGAGAGGTTCAAATCATAGAGAGTAACAGTGTCAGTCCTCTAGTAAATAAGTCGGAATTATTTCTTTTGTAATTAATTCGGATGCAATTTCTGTGCCTCATCGTTAATAAGAAGGTCCAAGGAATACAGTAAACCTGAAGTGGAGTATCGGAATCTAAAACTGGACTCACAGGAGTGGTTCAAATCATAGAAATTTAGAGTGTCAGTCCTCTTGTACTTAAGTCGGCATTGTGCCTTTTGTATTAAAGTCGGATGCTACTTCTGAGTTTCATCATCAATAAGAAGGTCCAAGGGAGACAGTAAACCTGAAGTGAAGCATCGGAATCTAAAACTGGACTCACAAGAGAGGTTCAAATCATAGAAAGTTAGAGTGTCAGTCCTGTTGTACTTAAGTCGGCATTGTGCTTTTTGTGTTAAATTCGGATGCAATTTCTGTGCTTCATCGCCAATAAGATGGTCCAAGGTATACAGTAAACCTGAAGTGAAGCGTCGTAATCTAAAACCCTGACTCACAGGAGAGGTTCAAATCATAGAGACATAGAGTGTCAGTCCTCTTGTACTTATGTCGGCATTGTGCCTTTTGAATTTAATTCCGATGCAAAATCTGTGTTTCATCGTCAATAAGAAAGTCCAAGGGATGCATTAAACCTGAAATGAGGCATCGGAATCTAAAACTGGACTCACAGGAGAAGTTTAAATCATAGAAAGTTAGAGTGTCAGTCCTCTTGTACTTAAGTCGGCATTGTGCCTTTTGTATTAAATTCGGATGCAATTTCTGTGCTTCATTGCCAATAAGATGGTCCAAGGTATTCAGTTAACCTGAAGTGAAACATCGGAATCTAAAACTGGACTCACAGGAGAGCTTCAAATCATAGAAAGTTAGAGTTTCAGTCCTCTTGTACTTAAGTCGGCAGTGTGCCTTTTGTATTAAATTCGGATGCAATTTCTGTGTTTCATCGTCAATAAGAAGGTCCAAGGGATACAGTATACCTGAAGTGAAGCATCGGAAACTAAAACTGGACTCACAGGAGAGGTTCAAATCATAGAAAGTTATAGTGTCAGTTCTCTTGTACTTAAGTCAGCATTGTGCCTTTCGTATTAAATTCGGATGCAATTTCTGTGTTTCATCGTGAATAAGAAGGTCCATGGGATACAGTACACCTGAAGTGAAGCATCGGAATCTAAAACTGGACTCACAGCAGAGGTTCAAATCATAGAATGATAGAGTGTCAGTCCTCTTGTACTTAAGACGGCATTCTGCCTTTTGTATTAAATTCGGATGCAATTTCTGTGCTTCATGGTCAATAAGACGGTCCAAGGTATACACTAAACCTGAAGTGAAGCATCGGAATCTAAAACTGGTCTCACAGGAGAGGTTCAAATCATAGAAAGTTAGAGTGTCTGTCCTCTTGTACTTAAGTCGGCATTGGGCTTTTTACATTAAATTCGGATTCAATTTCTGTGTTTCATCATCAATAAGAAGGTCCAAGAGATACAGTAAACCTGAAGTGAAGCATCGGAATCTAAAACTGGACTCACAGGAGAGGTTCAAATCATAGAGAGTAACAGTGTCAGTCCTCTAGTAAATAAGTCGGAATTATTTCTTTTGTAATTAATTCGGATGCAATTTCTGTGTCTCATCGTTAATAAGAAGGTCCAAGGAATACAGTAAACCTGAAGTGGAGTATCGGAATCTAAAACTGGACTCACAGGAGTGGTTCAAATCATAGAAATTTAGAGTGTCAGTCCTCTTGTACTTAAGTCGGCATTGTGCTTTTTGTATTAAAGTCGGATGCTACTTCTGAGTTTCATCATCAATAAGAAGGTCCAAGGGAGACAGTAAACCTGAAGTGAAGCATCGGAATCTAAAACTGGACTCACAAGAGAGGTTCAAATCATAGAAAGTTAGAGTGTCAGTCCTGTTGTACTTAAGTCGGCATTGTGCCTTTTGTGTTAAATTCGGATGCAATTTCTGTGCTTCATCGCCAATAAGAAAGTACAAGGAATACAGTAAACCTGAAGTGAAGCATCGGAATCTAAAACTGGAGTCGCAGGAGAGGTTCAATTCATAGAAAGTTAGAGTGTCAGTCCTCTTGTACTTAAGTCGGCATTGTGCCTTTTGTGTTAAATTCGGATGCAATTTCTGTGCTTCATCGCCAATAAGATGGCCCAAGGTATACAGTAAACCTGAAGTGAAGCGTCGGAATCTAAAACCCTGACTCACAGGAGAGGTTCAAATCATAGAAACATAGAGTGTCAGTCCTCTTGTACTTAAGTCGGCATTGTGCCTTTTGAATTTAATTTCGATGCAATTTCTGTGTTTCATCGTCAATAAGAAAGTCCAAGGGATGCATTAAACCTGAAATGAAGCATCGGAATCTAAAACTGGACTCACAGGAGAGGTTTAAATCATAGAAAGTTAGAGTATCAGTCCTCTTGTACTTAAGTCGGCTTTGTGCCTTTTGTATTAAATTCGGATGCAATTTCTGTGCTTCATTGCCAATAAGAAGGTCCACGGTATACAGTTAGCCTGAAGTGAAACATCGGAATCTAAAACTGGACTCACAGGAGAGGTTCAAATCATAGAAAGTTAGAGTTTCAGTCCTCATGTACTTAAGTCGGCATTGTGCCTTTTGTATTAAATTCGGATGCAATTTCTGTGTTTCATCGTCAATAAGAAGGTCCAAGGGATACAGTAAACCTGAAGTGAAGCATCGGAATCTAAAACTGGACTCACAGGAGAGGTTCAAATCATAGAAAGTTATAGTGTCAGTTCACTTGTACTTAAGTCAGCATTGTGCCTTTCGTATTAAATTCGGATGCATTTTCTGTGTTTCATCGTCAATAAGAATGTCCAAGGGAAACAGTAAACCTGAAGTGAAGCATCGGAATCTAAAACTGGACTCACAGGAGAGGTTCAAATCATAGAAAGTTAGAGTGTAGAGTCCTCTTGTACTTAAATCGGCATTGTGCCTTTTGTATTAAATTCGGATGCAATTTCTGTGTTTTATCGTCAATAAGAGGGTCCAAGATATACAGTAAACCTAAAGTGAAGCATCGGAACTTAAAACTGGACTCACAGGTGAGGTTCAAATCATAGAAAGTTAGAGTGTCAGTCCTCTTGTACTTAAGTCGGCATTGAGCTTTTTATATTAAATTCGGATTCAATTTTTGTGTTTCATCATCAATAAGAAGGTCCAAGGGATACAGTAAACCTGAAGTGAGGCATCGGAATCTAAAACTGGACACACAGGAGAGGTTCAAATCATAGAGAGTTAGAGTGTCAGTCCTCTAGTAATTAAGTCGGAATTATTTCTTTTGTAATTAATTCGGATGCCATTTCTGTGTCTCATCGTCAATAAGAAAGTCCAAGGGATGCATTAAACCAGAAATGAAGCATCGGAATCTAAAACTGGACTCACAGGAGAGGTTTAAATCATAGAAAGTTAGAGTGTCAGTCCTCTTGTACCTAAGTCGGCTTTGTGATTTTTGTATTAAATTCGGATGCAATTTCTGTGCTTCATTGCCAACAAGAAGGTCCACGGTATACAGTTAGCCTGAAGTGAAACATCGGAATCTAAAACTGGACTCACAGGAGAGGTTCAAATCATAGAAAGTTAGAGTTTCAGTCCTCATGTACTTAAGTCGGCATTGTGCCTTTTGTATTAAATTCGGATGCAATTTCTGTGTTTCATCGTCAATAAGAAGGTCCAAGGGATACAGTAAACCTGAAGTGAAGCATCGGAATCTAAAACTGGACTCACAGGAGAGGTTCAAATCATAGAAAGTTATAGTGTCAGTTCACTTGTACTTAAGTCAGCATTGTGCCTTTCGTATTAAATTCGGATGCAATTTCTGTGCTTCATGGTCAATAAGACGGTCCAAGGTATACACTAAACCTGAAGTGAAGCATCCGAATCTAAAACTGGTCTCACAATAGAGGTTCAAATCATAGAAAGTTAGAGTGTCTGTCCTCTTGTACTTAAGTCGGCATTGTGCCTTTTGTATTAAATTCGGATTCAACTTCTGTGTTTCATCGTCAACAAGAAGGTCCAAGGTATACAGTAAACCTGAAGTGAAGCATCGGAATCTATAACTGGACTAACAGGTGAGGTTCAAATTATAGAAAGTTAGGGTGTCAGTCCTCTTGTACTTCAGTCGGCATTGAGCTTTTTATATTAAATTCGGACACAATTTTTGTGTTTCATCATCAACAAGAAGGTCCAAGGGATACAGTAAACCTGAAGTGAGGCATCGGAATCTAAAACTGGACACACAGGAGAGGTTCAAATCATAGAGAGTTAGAGTGTCAGTCCTCTAGTAATTAAGTCGGAATTATTTCTTTTGTAATTAATTCGGATGCCATTTCTGTGTCTCATCGTTAATAAGAAGGTACAAGGGATACAGTAAACCTGAAGTGGAGTATCGGAATCTAAAACTGGACTCACAGGAGTGGTTCAAATCATAGAAATTTAGAGTGTCAGTCCTCTTGTACTTAAGTCGGTATTGTGCCTTTTGTATTAAAGTCGGATGCAAATTCTGAGTTTCATCATCAATAAGGAGGTCCAAGGGATACAGTAAACCTGAAGTGAAGCATCGGATTCTAAAACTGGACTCACAGGAGAGGTTCAAATCATAGAAAGTTAGAGTGTCAGTCCTGTTGTACTTAAGTCGGCATTGTGCCTTTTATATTAAATTCGGATGCAATTTCTGTGTTTCATCGCCAATAAGATGGTCCAAGGGATACAGTATACCTGAAGTGAAGCATCGGAATCTAAAACTGGAGTCGCAGGAGAGGTTCAATTCATAGAAAGTTAGAGTGTCAGTCCTCTTGTACTTAAGTCGGCATTGTGCCTTTTGTGTTAAATTCGGATGCAATTTCTGTGCTTCATCGCCAATAAGATGGTCCAAGGTATACAGTAAACCTGAAGTGAAGCGTCGGAATCTAAAACCCTGACTCACAGGAGAGGTTCAAATCATAGAAACATAGAGTGTCAGTCCTCTTGTACTTAAGTCGGCATTGTGCCTTTTGAATTTAATTCCGATGCAATTTCTGTGTTTCATCGTCAATAAGAAAGTCCAAGCGATGCATTAAACCTGAAATGAAGCATCGGAATCTAAAACTGGACTCACAGGAGAGGTTTAAATCATAGAAAGTTAGAGTGTCAGTCCTCTTGTACTTAAGTCGGCTTTGTGCCTTTTGTATTAAATTCGGATGCAATTTCTGTGCTTCATTGCCAATAAGAAGGTCCACGGTATACTGTTAGCCTGAAGTGAAACATCGGAATCTAAAACTGGACTCACAGGAGAGGTTCAAATCATAGAAAGTTAGAGTTTCAGTCCTCATGTACTTAAGTCGGCATTGTGCCTTTTGTATTAAATTCGGATGCAATTTCTGTGTTTCATCGTCAATAAGAAGGTCCAAGGGATACAGTAAACCTGAAGTGAAGCATCGGAATCTAAAACTGGACTCACAGGAGAGGTTCAAATCATAGAAAGTTATAGTGTCAGTTCTCTTGTACTTAAGTCAGCATTGTGCCTTTCGTATTAAATTCGAATGCAATTTCTGTGTTTCATCGTGAATAAGAAGGTCCATGGGATACAGTACACCTGAAGTGAAGCATCGGAATCTAAAACTGGACTCACAGGAGAGGATCAAATAATAGAAAGTTAGAGTGTCAGTCCTCTTGTACTTAAGTCGGCATTGTGCCTTTTGTATTGAACTCGGATGCAATTTCTCTGCTTCATCGCCAATAAGAGGGTCCAAGGTATACAGTAAACCTTAAGTGAAGCATCGGAATCTAAAACTGGGCTCACAGGAGAGGATCAAATCATAGAAAGTTAGAGTGTCAGTCCTCTTGTACTTAAGTCGGCATTGTGCCTTTGGAATTTAATTCCTAAGCAATTTCTGTATTTCATCGTCAATATGAAGGTCCAAGGGATACAGTAAACCTGAAGTGAAGCATCGGAATCTAAAACAGGACTCACAGGAGAGGTTCAAATCATTGAAAGATGGAGTGTCAGTCCTCTTGTACTTAAGTCGGCAGTATCCCTATTGTATTAAATTCGGATGCAAATTCTGTGTTTCATCATCAATAAGAAGGTCCAAGGAATACAGTAAACCTGAAGTGAAGCATCGGAATCTAAAACTGGACTCCCAGGTGAGGATCAAATAATAGAAAGTTTGAGTGTCAGTCCTCTTGTACTTCAGTCGGCATTGTGCCTTTTGTATTAAATTCGGATGCAATTTCTGTGTTTCATCATCAATAAGAAGGTCCAAGGGATACGGCAAACCAGAAGTGAAGCATCGGAATCTAAAACTGGACTCACGGGAGAGGTTCAAATCATAGAAAATTAGAGTGTCTGTCCTCTTGTACTTAAGTCGGCATTGTGCTTTTTGTATTAAATTCGGATGCAATTTCTGTGTTTCATCATCAATATGAAGGTCCAAGGGATACTGTAAAATTGAAGTGAAGCATCGTAATCTAAAACTGGACTCACAGGTGAGGTTCAAATCATAGATAGTTAGAGTGTCAGTCCTCTTGTACTTAAGTCGGCATTGTGCCATTTGTATTAAATTCGGATGCAATTTCTGTGTTTCATCATCAATAAGAAGGTCCAAGGGATATAGTAAACCTGAAGTGAAGCAGCGGAATCTAAAACTGGACTCACAGCAGAGGCTCAATTCATAGAAAGTTAGAGTGTCACTTCTCTTGTACTTAAGTCGGCATTGTGCCTCTTGTATTGAATTCGGATGCAATTTCTGTGTTTCATCGTCAATAAGAAGGTCCAAGGGATACAGTAAACCTGAAGTGAAGCATCGGAATCTAAAACTGGACTCACAGGAGAGGATCAAATAATTGAAAGTTAGAGTGTGAGTCCTCTTGTACTTAAGTCGGCATTGTGCCTTTTGTATTAAATTCGGATGC
Source organism: Schistocerca americana (assembly GCF_021461395.2). Taxonomy (NCBI): domain Eukaryota; kingdom Metazoa; phylum Arthropoda; class Insecta; order Orthoptera; family Acrididae; genus Schistocerca; species Schistocerca americana. The sequence continues at coordinate 77,065,070 of NC_060130.1, forward strand.
AATTTCTGTGTTTCATCGTCAATAAGAAGGTCCAAGGGATACAGTAAACCAGAAGTGAAGCATCGGAATCTAAAACTGGACTAAAATGGGAAGGTTAAAATCATAGAAAATTAGAGTGTCAGTCATCTTGTACTTAAGTCGCCATTGTGCCATTTGTATTAAATTCGGATGCAATATCTGTGTTTCATCATCAATAAGAAGGTCCAAGGGATATAGTAAACCTGAAGTGGAGCAGCGGAATCTAAAACTGGACTCGCAGCAGAGGTTCAATTCATAGAAAGTTAGAGTGTCAGTCCTCTTGTACTTAACTCGGCATTGTGCCTTTTGTATTAAATTCGGATGCAATTTCTGTGTTTCATCGTCAACAAGAAGGTCCAAGGGATTCAGTAAACCTGAAGTGAAGCATCGGAATCTAAAACTGGACTCAAAGGAGAGGTTCAAAACATAGAAAGTTAGAGAGTCCTCTTGTACTTCAGTCGGCATTGTGCCTTTTGTATTAAATTCGGATGCATTTTCTGTGTTTCATCGTCAATAAGAATGTCCAAGGGAAACAGTAAACCTGTAGTGAAGCATCGGAATCTAAAACTGGACTCACAGGAGAGGTTCAAATCATAGACAGTTAGAGTGTAGAGTCCTCTTGTACTTAAATCTGCATTGTGCCTTTTGTATTAAATTCGGATGCAATTTCTGTGTTTCATCGTCAATAAGGGGGTCCAAGATATACAGTAAACCTGAAGTGAAGCATCGGAACTTAAAACTGGACTCACAGGTGAGGTTCAAATCATAGAAAGTTAGAGTGTCAGTCCTCTTGTACTTAAGTCGGCATTGTGCCTTTTGTATTAAATTCGGATGCAATTTCAGGGCTACATCATCAATAAGAAGGTCCAAGGGTTACAATAAACCTGAAGTGAAGCATTGGAATCTAAAACTGGACTCACAGCAGAGGTTCAAATCATAGAATGATAGAGTGTCAGTCCTCTTGTACTTAAGACGGCATTCTGCCTTTTGTATTAAATTCGGATGCAATTTCTGTGCTTCATGGTCAATAAGACGGTCCAAGGTATACACTAAACCTGAAGTGAAGCATCGAAATCTAAAACTGGTCTCACAGGAGAGGTTCAAATCATAGAAAGTTAGAGTGTCTGTCCTCTTGTACTTAAGTCGGCATTGAGCTTTTTACATTAAATTCGGATTCAATTTCTGTGTTTCATCATCAATAAGAAGGTCCAAGGGATACAGTAAACCTGAAGTGAAGCATCGGAATCTAAAACTGGACTCACAGGAGAGGTTCAAATCATAGAGAGTAACAGTGTCAGTCCTCTAGTAAATAAGTCGGAATTATTTCTTTTGTAATTAATTCGGATGCAATTTCTGTGCCTCATCGTTAATAAGAAGGTCCAAGGAATACAGTAAACCTGAAGTGGAGTATCGGAATCTAAAACTGGACTCACAGGAGTGGTTCAAATCATAGAAATTTAGAGTGTCAGTCCTCTTGTACTTAAGTCGGCATTGTGCCTTTTGTATTAAAGTCGGATGCTACTTCTGAGTTTCATCATCAATAAGAAGGTCCAAGGGAGACAGTAAACCTGAAGTGAAGCATCGGAATCTAAAACTGGACTCACAAGAGAGGTTCAAATCATAGAAAGTTAGAGTGTCAGTCCTGTTGTACTTAAGTCGGCATTGTGCTTTTTGTGTTAAATTCGGATGCAATTTCTGTGCTTCATCGCCAATAAGATGGTCCAAGGTATACAGTAAACCTGAAGTGAAGCGTCGTAATCTAAAACCCTGACTCACAGGAGAGGTTCAAATCATAGAGACATAGAGTGTCAGTCCTCTTGTACTTATGTCGGCATTGTGCCTTTTGAATTTAATTCCGATGCAAAATCTGTGTTTCATCGTCAATAAGAAAGTCCAAGGGATGCATTAAACCTGAAATGAGGCATCGGAATCTAAAACTGGACTCACAGGAGAAGTTTAAATCATAGAAAGTTAGAGTGTCAGTCCTCTTGTACTTAAGTCGGCATTGTGCCTTTTGTATTAAATTCGGATGCAATTTCTGTGCTTCATTGCCAATAAGATGGTCCAAGGTATTCAGTTAACCTGAAGTGAAACATCGGAATCTAAAACTGGACTCACAGGAGAGCTTCAAATCATAGAAAGTTAGAGTTTCAGTCCTCTTGTACTTAAGTCGGCAGTGTGCCTTTTGTATTAAATTCGGATGCAATTTCTGTGTTTCATCGTCAATAAGAAGGTCCAAGGGATACAGTATACCTGAAGTGAAGCATCGGAAACTAAAACTGGACTCACAGGAGAGGTTCAAATCATAGAAAGTTATAGTGTCAGTTCTCTTGTACTTAAGTCAGCATTGTGCCTTTCGTATTAAATTCGGATGCAATTTCTGTGTTTCATCGTGAATAAGAAGGTCCATGGGATACAGTACACCTGAAGTGAAGCATCGGAATCTAAAACTGGACTCACAGCAGAGGTTCAAATCATAGAATGATAGAGTGTCAGTCCTCTTGTACTTAAGACGGCATTCTGCCTTTTGTATTAAATTCGGATGCAATTTCTGTGCTTCATGGTCAATAAGACGGTCCAAGGTATACACTAAACCTGAAGTGAAGCATCGGAATCTAAAACTGGTCTCACAGGAGAGGTTCAAATCATAGAAAGTTAGAGTGTCTGTCCTCTTGTACTTAAGTCGGCATTGGGCTTTTTACATTAAATTCGGATTCAATTTCTGTGTTTCATCATCAATAAGAAGGTCCAAGGGATACAGTAAACCTGAAGTGAAGCATCGGAATCTAAAACTGGACTCACAGGAGAGGTTCAAATCATAGAGAGTAACAGTGTCAGTCCTCTAGTAAATAAGTCGGAATTATTTCTTTTGTAATTAATTCGGATGCAATTTCTGTGTCTCATCGTTAATAAGAAGGTCCAAGGAATACAGTAAACCTGAAGTGGAGTATCGGAATCTAAAACTGGACTCACAGGAGTGGTTCAAATCATAGAAATTTAGAGTGTCAGTCCTCTTGTACTTAAGTCGGCATTGTGCTTTTTGTATTAAAGTCGGATGCTACTTCTGAGTTTCATCATCAATAAGAAGGTCCAAGGGAGACAGTAAACCTGAAGTGAAGCATCGGAATCTAAAACTGGACTCACAAGAGAGGTTCAAATCATAGAAAGTTAGAGTGTCAGTCCTGTTGTACTTAAGTCGGCATTGTGCCTTTTGTGTTAAATTCGGATGCAATTTCTGTGCTTCATCGCCAATAAGATGGTCCAAGGTATACAGTAAACCTGAAGTGAAGCGTCGTAATCTAAAACCCTGACTCACAGGAGAGGTTCAAATCATAGAGACATAGAGTGTCAGTCCTCTTGTACTTATGTCGGCATTGTGCCTTTTGAATTTAATTCCGATGCAATATCTGTGTTTCATCGTCAATAAGAAAGTCCAAGGGATGCATTAAACCTGAAATGATGGATCGGAATCAAAAACTGGACTCACAGGAGAAGTTTAAATCATAGAAAGTTAGAGTGTCAGTCCTCTTGTACTTAAGTCGGCATTGTGCCTTTTGTATTAAATTCGGATGCAATTTCTGTGCTTCATTGCCAATAAGAAGGTCCAAGGTATTCAGTTAACCTGAAGTGAAACATCGGAATCTAAAACTGGACTCACAGGAGAGCTTCAAATCATAGAAAGTTAGAGTTTCAGTCCTCTTGTACTTAAGTCGGCAGTGTGCCTTTTGTATTAAATTCGGATGCAATTTCTGTGTTTCATCGTCAATAAGAAGGTCCAAGGGATACAGTATACCTGAAGTGAAGCATCGGAATCTAAAACTGGACTCACAGGAGAGGTTCAAATCATAGAAAGTTATAGTGTCAGTTCTCTTGTACTTAAGTCAGCATTGTGCCTTTCGTATTAAATTCGGATGCAATTTCTGTGTTTCATCGTGAATAAGAAGGTCCATGGGATACAGTACACCTGAAGTGAAGCATCGGAATCTAAAACTGGACTCACAGGAGAGGATCAAATAATAGAAAGTTAGAGTGTCAGTCCTCTTGTACTTAAGTCGGCATTGTGCCTTTTGTATTGAACTCGGATGCAATTTCTCTGCTTCATCGCCAATAAGAAGGTCCAAGGTATACAGTAAACCTGAAGTGAAGCGTCGGAATCCAAAACAGGACTCACAGGAGAGGTTCAAATCATTGAAAGATGGAGTGTCAGTCCTCTTGTACTTAAGTCGGCAGTATCCCTTTTGTATTAAATTCGGATGCAAATTCTGTGTTTCATCATCAATAAGAAGGTCCAAGGGATACAGTAAACCTGAAGTGAAGCATCGGAATCTAAAACTGGACTCCCAGGTGAGGTTAAATCATAGAAAGTTTGAGTGTCAGTCCTCTTGTACTTCAGTCGGCATTGTGAATTTTGTATTAAATTCGGATGCAATTTCTGTGTTTCATCATCAATAAGAAGGTCCAAGGGATACGGTAAACCAGTAGTGAAGCATCGGAATCTAAAACTGGACTCACGGGTGAGGTTCAAATCATAGAAAGTTAGAGTGTAGAGTCCTCTTGTACTTAAATCGGCATTGTGCCTTTTGTATTAAATTCGGATGCAATTTCTGTGTTTCATCGTCAATAAGAGGATCCAAGATATACATTAAACCTGAAGTGAAGCATCGGAACTTAAAACTGGACTCACAGGTGAGGTTCAAATCATGGAATGATAGAGTGTCAGTCTTCTTGTACTTAAGCCGGCATTCTGCCTTTCGTATTAAATTCGGATGCAATTTCTGTGCTTCATGGTCAATAAGACGGTCCAAGGTATACACTAAACCTGAAGTGAAGCATCGGAATCTAAAACTGGTCTCACAGGAGAGGTTCAAATCGTAGAAAGTTAGAGTGTCTGTCCTCTTGTACTTAAGTCGGCATTGTGCCTTTTGTATTAAATTCGGATTCAACTTCTGTGTTTCATCGTCAATAAGAAGGTCCAAGGTATAAAGTAAACCTGAAGTGAAGCATCGGAATCTATAACTGGACTAACAGGTGTGGTTCAAATTATAGAAAGTTAGGGTGTCAGTCCTCTTGTACTTCAGTCGGCATTTAGCTTTTTATATTAAATTCGGAATCAATTTCTGTGTTTCATCATCAATAAGAAGGTCCAAGAGATACAGTAAACCTTAAGTGAAGCATCGGAATCTAAACCTGGACTCACAGGAGAGGTTCAAATCATAGAGAGTAAGAGTGTCAGTCCTCTAGTAATTAAGTCGGAATTATTTCTTTTGTAATTAATTTGGATGCAATTTCTGTGTCTCATCGTTAATAAGAAGGTCCAAGGAATACAGTAAACCTGAAGTGGAGTATCGGAATCTAAAACTGGACTCACAGGAGTGGTTCAAAGCATAGAAATTTTTGAGTGTCAGTCCTCTTGTACTTAAGTCGGCATTGTGCCTTTTGTATTAAAGTCGGATGCTATTTCTGAGTTTCATCATCAATAAGAAAGTCCAAGGGAGACAGTAAACCTGAAGTGAAGCATCGGAATCTAAAACTGGACTCACAGGAGAGGTTCAAATCATAGAAAGTTAGAGTGTCAGTCCTGTTGTACTTAAGTCGGCATTGTGCCTTTTATATTAAATTCGGATGCAATTTCTGTGTTTCATCGTCAATAAGATGGTCCAAGGGATACAGTAAACCTGATGTGAAGCATCGGAATCTAAAACTGGAGTCACAGGAGAGGTTCAATTCATAGAAAGTTACAGTGTCAGTCCTCTTGTACTTAAGTCGGCATTGTGCCTTTTGTGTTAAATTCGGATGCAATTTCTGTGCTTCATCGCCAATAAGATGGTCCAAGATATACAGTAAACCTGAAGTGAAGCGTCGGAATCTGAAACCCTGACTCACAGGAGAGGTTCAAACAATAGAAACATAGAGTGTCAGTCCTCTTGTACTTAAGTCGGCATTGTGCCTTTTGAATTTAATTCCGATGCAATTTCTGTGTTTCATCGTCAATAAGAAAGTCCAAGGGATGCATTAAACCTGAAATGAAGCATCGGAATCTAAAACTGGACTCACAGGAGAGGTTTAAATCATAGAAAGTTAGAGTGTCAGTCCTCTTGTACTTAAGTCGGCATTGTGCCTTTTGTATTAAATTCGGATGCAATTTCTGTGCTTCATTGCCAATAAGAAGGTCCAAGGTATACAGTTAACCTGAAGTGAAACATCGGAATCTAAAACTGGACTCACAGGAGAGGTTCAAATCATAGAAAGTTAGAGTTTCAGTCCTCTTGTACTTAAGTCGGCAGTGTGCCATTTGTATTAAATTCGGATGCAATTTCTGTGTTTCATCGTCAATAAGAAGGTCCAAGGGATACAGTAAACCTGAAGTGAAGCATCGGAATCTAAAACTGGACTCACAGGAGAGGTTCAAATCATAGAATTTTATAGTGTCAGTTCTCTTGTACTTAAGTCAGCATTGTGCCTTTCGTATTAAATTCGGATGCAATTTCTGTGTTTCATCGTGAATAAGAAGGTCCATGGGATACAGTACACCTGAAGTGAAGCATCGGAATCTAAAAGTGGAGTCACAGGAGAGGATCAAATAATAGAAAGTTAGAGTGTCAGTCCTCTTGTACTTAAGTCGGCATTGTGCCTTTTGTATTGAACTCGGATGCAATTTCTCTGCTTCATCGCCAATAAGAAGGTCCAAGGTATACAGTAAACCTGAAGTGGAGCGTCGGAATCTAAAACAGGGCTCACAGGAGAGGTTCAAATCATTGAAAGATGGAGTGTCAGTCCTCTTGTACTTAAGTCGGCAGTATCACTATTGTATTAAATTCGGATGCAAATTCTGTGTTTCATCATCAATAAGAAGGTCCAAGGGATACAGTAAACCTGAAGTGAAGCATCGGAATCTAAAACTGGACTCCCAGGTGAGGTTAAATCATAGAAAGTTTGAGTGTCAGTCCTCTTGTACTTCAGTCGGCATTGTGCCTTTTGTATTAAATTCGGATGCAATTTCTGTGTTTCATCATCAATAAGAAGGTCCAAGGGATACGGTAAACCAGTAGTGAAGCATCGGAATCTAAAACTGGACTCACGGGAGAGGTTCAAATCATAGAAAATTAGAGAGTCAGTCCTCTTGTACTTAAGTCGGCATTGTGCCTTTTGTATTAAATTCGGATGCAATTTCTGTGTTTAATCATCAATATGAAGGTCCAAGGGATACAGTAAACCTGAAGTGAAGCACCGGAATCTAAAACTGGACTCACAGGAGAGGTTCAAATCATAGAAAGTTAGAGTTTCAGTCCTCTTGTACTGAAGTCGGCATTGTGCCTTTTGTATTAAATTCGGATGCAATTTCTGTGTTTCATCGTCAATAAGAAGGTCCAAGGGATACAGTAAACCTGAAGTGAAGCATCGGAATTTAAACTGGACTCACAGGAGAGGTTCAAATCATAGAAAGTTATCGTGTCAGTTCTCTTGTACTTATGTCAGCATTGTGCTTTTCGTATTAAATTCGGATGCAATTTCTGTGTTTCATCGTGAATAAGAAGGTCCATGGGATACAGTACACCCAAAGTGAAGCATCGGAATCTAAAACTGGACTCACAGGAGAGGTTCAAATCATAGAAAGTTAGAGTGTCAGTCCTCTTGTACTTAAGTCGGCATTGTGCCTTTGGAATTTAATTCCGATGCAATTTCTGTGTTTCATCGTCAATATGAAGGTCCAAGGGATACAGTAAACCTGAAGTGAAGCATCGGAATCTAAAACCGGACTCACAGGAGAGGTTCAAATCATTGAAAGATGGAGTGTCAGTCCTCTTGTACTTAAGTGGGCAGTATCCCTATTGTATTAAATTCGGATGCAATTTCTGTGTTTCATCATCAATAAGAAGGTCCAAGGGATACGGTAAACCAGAAGTGAAGCATCGGAATCTAAAACTGGACTCACGGGAGAGGTCCAAATCATAGAAAATTAGAGTGTCAGTCCTCTTGTACTTAAGTCGGCATTGTGCCTTTTGTATTAAATTCGGATGCAATTTCTGTGTTTCATCATCAATATGAAGGTCCAAGGGATACAGTAAACCTGAAGTGAAGCATTGGAATCTAAAACTGGACTCACAGGTGAGGTACAAATCATAGATAGTTAGAGTGTCAGTCCTCCTGTACTTAAGTCGGCATTGTGCCATTTGTATTAAATTCGGATGCAATTTCTTTGTGTCTTCATCAATAAGAAGGTCCAAGGGATATAGTAAAACTGAAGTGAAGCAGCGCAATCTAAAACTGGACTCACAGCAGAGGCTCAATTCATAGAAAGTTACAGTGTCAGTCCTCTTGTACTTAAGTCGGCATTGTGCCTCTTGTATTGAATTCGGATGCAATTTCTGTGTTTCATCGTCAATAAGAAGGTCCAAGGGATACAGTAAACCTGAAGTGAAGCTTCGGAATCTAAAACTGGACTCACAGGAGAGGATCAAATAATTGAAAGTTAGAGTGTCAGTCCTCTTGTACTTAAGTCGGCATTGTGCCTTTTGTATTAAATTCGGATGCAATTTCTGTGCTTCATCGTCAATAAGAAGGTCCAAGGGATACAGTAAACCTGAAGTGAAGCATCGGAATCTAAAACTGGACTCACAGGAGAGGATCTAATAATTGAAAGTTAGAGTGTCAGTCCTCTTGTACTTAAGTCGGCGTTGTGCCTTTTGTATTAAATTCGGATGCAATTTCTGTGCTTCATTGTCAATAAGTAGGTCCAAGGGATACAGCAAACCTAAAGTGAAGCATCGGAATCTAAAACTGGACTCACAGGAGAGGTACAAATTATAGAAAGTTAGAGCATCAGTCCTCTTGTACTTAAGTCGGCATTGTGCCTTTTGTATTAAATTCGGATGCAATTTCTGTGTTTCATCGTCAATAAGAAGGTCCAAGGGATTCAGTAAGCCTGAAGTGAAGCATCGGAATCTAAAACTGGACTCACAGGAGAGGTACAAATTATAGAAAGTTAGAGCATCAGTCCTCTTTTACTTAAGTCGGCATTGTGCCTTTTGTATTAAATTCAGATGCAAATTCTGTGTTTCATCATCAATAAGAAGGTCCAAGGGATACAGTAAACCAGAAGTGAAGCATCGGAATCTAAAACTGGACTAACTGGGGAGGTTAAAATCATAGAAAATTAGAGTGTCAGTCATCTTGTACTAAAGTCGGCTTTGTGCCTTTTGTATTATATTCGGATGCAATTACTGTGCTTCATCGCCAATAAGAAGGTCCACGGGATACAGTAAGCCTGAAGTGAAGCATCGGAATCTAAAACTGGACTCACAGGAGAGGTACAAATTATAGAAAGTTAGAGCATCAGTCCTCTTGTACTTAAGTCGGCATTGTGCCTTTTGTATTAAATTCGGATGCAAATTCTGTGATTCATCATCAATAAGAAGGTCCAAGGGATACAGTAAACCTGAAGTGAAGCATCGGAATCTAAAACTGGACTAAAATGGGAAGGTTAAAATCATAGAAAATTAGAGTGTCAGTCATCTTGTACTTAAGTCGGCATTGTGCCTTTTGTATTAAATTTGGATGCAATTACTGTGCTTCATCGCCAATAAGAAGGTCCAATGTATACAGTGAACCTGAAGTGAAGCATCGGAATCTAAAGCTGGACTCACAGGAGAGGTTCATATCATATAAAGTTAGAGTGACAGTCCACTTGTACCTAAGTCGGCATTGTGCCTTTAGAATTTAATTCCGATGCAATTTCTGTGTTTCATCGTCAATACGAAGGTCCAAGGGATACAGTAAAAATGAAGTGAAGAATCGGAATCTAAAACTGGACTCGCAGGAGAGGTTCAAAAATAGAAAGTTAGAGTGTCAGTCGCCTTGTACTTAAGTCGGCATTGTGCCTTTTCTATTAAATTCGGATGCAATTTCTGTGCTTCATCGCCAAAGTGAAGGTTCAAGGTATACAGTAAACCTGAAGTGAAGCATCGGAATCTAAAACTGGACTCACAGGAGGGGTACTAATTATAGAAAGTTAGAGCATCAGTCCTCTTGTACTTAAGTCGTCATTGTGCCTTTTGTATTAAATTCGGATGCAATTACTGTGTTTCATCGTCAACAAGAAGGTCCAAGGGATACAGTAAGCCTGAAGTGAAGCATCGGAATCTAAAACTGGACTCACAGGAGAGGTTCAAATCATAGAAAGTTAGAGTGTCAGTCCTCTTGTACTTAAGTCGGTATTGTGCCCTTTGTATTAAATTCGGACGCAATTTCTGTGTTTCATCATCAATAAGAAGGTCCAAGGGATACAGTGAATCTGAAGTGAAGCTTCGGAATCTAAAACTGGACTCACAGGAGAGGTTCAAATCATAGAAAGTTAGAGTGTCAGTCCTCTTGTACTTAAGTCGGCATTGTGCCTTTTGTATTAAATTCGGATGCAATTTCTGAGTTTCATCGTCAATAAGAATATCCAAGGGATGCAGTAAACCTGAAGTGAAGCATCGGAATCTAAAACTGGACTAACAGGTGAGGTTCAAATCATAGAAGGTTAAAGTGTCAGTCCTCTTGTACTTAAGTCGGCATTGTGCCTTTTGTATTAACTTCGGATGCAATTTCTGAGTTTCATCGTCAATAAGAATGTCCAAGGGATACAGTAAACCTGAAGTGAAGCATCGTAATCTAAAACTGGACTAACAGGTGAGGTTCAAATCATAGAAAGTTAGAGTGTCAGTCCACTTGTACTTCAGTCGGCATTGTGCTTTTTATATTAAATTCGGATTCAATTTCTGTGTTTCATCATCAATAAGAAGGTCGAAGGGATACAGTAAACCTGAAGTGAAGCATCGGAATGTAAAACTGGACTCATTGGAGAGTTTCAAATCATAGAAAGTTAGAGTGTCTGTCCTTTTGTACTTAAGTCGGCATTGTCTCTTTTGTAATTAATTCGGATGCAATTTCTGTGTTTCATCGTTAATAAGAAGGTCCAAGGGATACAGTAAACCTGAAGTGAATCATCGGAATCTAAAATTGGACTCACAGGAGAGGTTCAAATCATAGAAATTTAGAGTGTCAGTCCTCTTGTACTTAAGTCGGCATTGTGCCTTTTGTATTAAATTCGGATGCAATTTCTGTGTTTCATCGTCAATAAGATGGTCCAAGAGATACAGTAAACCTGAAATGAAGCATCGGAATCTAAAACTGGACCCACAGGAGAGGTTCAAATCATAGAAAATAAGAGTGTCAGTCCTCTTGTACTTAAGTCGGCATTGTGCCTTTTGTATTAAATTCGGATGCAATTTCTGTGCTTCATCGCCAATAAGAAGGTCCAAGGTATACAGTAAACCTGAAGTGAAGCGTCGGAATCTTAAACCCTGACTCACAGGAGAGGTTCAAATCATAGAAAAATAGAGTGTCAGTCCTCTTGTACTTAAGTCGGCATTGTGCCTTTTGATTTTAAATCCGATGCAATTTCTGTGTTTCATCGTCAATAAGAAGGTCCAAGGGATACATTAAACCTGAAGTGAAGCATCGGAATCTAAAACTGGACTTACAGGAGAGGTTTACATCATAGAAAGTTAGAATGTCAGTCCTCTTGTACTTAAGTCGGCATTGTGCCTTTTGTATTAAATTCGGATGCAATTTCTGTGCTTCATTGCCAATAAGAAGGTCCAAGGTATACAGTAAACCTGAAGTGAAGCATCGGAATCTAAAACTGGACTCACAGGAGAGGGTCAAACCATAGAAAGTTAGAGTGTCTGTCCCCTTGTACTTAAGTCGGCATTCTGCCTTTTGTATTAAATTAGGACGCAATTTCTGTGTTTCATCATGGATAAGAAGGTCCAAGGAATACTGTAAACCTGAAGTAAAGCATCGGATTCTAAAACTGGACTCACAGAAGAGGATCAAATAATAGAAAGTTAGAGTGTCAGACCTCTTGTACTTAAGTCGGCATTCTGCCTTTTGTATTAATTTCGGATGCAATTTCTGTGCTTCATCGCCAATAATAAAGTCCAAGGTATACAGTAAACCTGAAGTGAAGCATCGGAATCTAAATCTGGACTCACAGGAGAGGTTCAAATCATAGAAAGTTGGAATGTCAGTCCTCTTGTACTTATGTCGGCAGTGTGCCTTTTGTATTAAATTCGGATGCAAATTCTGTGTTTCATCATCAATAAGAAGGACCAAGGGATACAGTAAACCTGAAGTGAAGCATCGGAATCTAATACTGGACTCCCAGGTGAGGTTCAAATCATAGAGAGTTTGAGCGTCAGTCCTCTTGTACTTCAGTCGGCGATGTGCCTTTTGTAGTAAATTCGGATGCAATTTCTGTGTTTCATCATCAATAAGAAGGTCCAAGAGATACAGTAAACCAGAAGTGAAGCATCGGAATCAAAAACTGGACTCACGGGAGAGGATAAAATCATAGATGGTGAGAGTGTCAGTCCTCTTGTACTTAACCCGGTATTGTGCATTTTGTATTAAATTCGGATGCAATTTCTGTGTTTCATCGTCAATAAGAAGGTCCAAGGGATACAGTAAACCTGAAGTGAAGCATCGGAATCTAAAACTGGACTCACAGGAGAGGTTCAAATCATAGAAAGTTAGAGTGTCAGTCGTCTTGTACTTAAGTCGGCATTGTGCCGTTTGTATTAAATTGGGATCCAATTTCTATGCTTCATCGCTAATAAGAAGGTACAAGGTATACAGTACACCTGAAGTGTAGCATCGGAATCTAAAACTGGACTCACAGGACAGGTACAAATTATAGAAAGTTAGAGCATCAGTCCTCTTGTACTTAAGTCGGCATTGTGCCATTTGTATTAAATTCGGATGCAATATCTGTGTTTCATCATCAATAAGAAGGTCCAAGGGATATAGTAAACCTGAAGTGAAGCAGCGGAATCTAAAACTGGACTCGCAGCAGAGGTTCAATTCATAGAAAGTTAGAGTGTCAGTCCACTTGTACTTAAGTCGGCATTGTGCCTTTTGTATTAAATTCGGATGCAATTTCTGTGTTTCATCGTCAATAAGAAGGTCCAAGGGATACAGTAAACCTGAAGTGAAGCATCGGAATTTAAAACTGGAGTCACAGGAGAGGTTCAAATCATAGAAAGTTAGTGTGTCAGTCCTCTTGTACTTATGTCGGCATTGTGCCTTTTTATTAAATTCGGATGCATTTTCTGTGTTTCATCGTCAATAAGAAAGTCCAAGGAATACAGTAAACCTGAAGTGAAGCATCGGAATCTAAAACTGGACTCACAGGAGAGGTTCAAATCATAGAAAGATAGAGTGGCAGTCCACTTGTACCTAAGTCGTCATTGTGCCTTTAGAATTTAATTCCGATGCAATTTCTGTGTTTCATCGTCAATACGAAGGTCCAAGGGATACAGTAAACCTGAAGTGAAGAATCGGAATCTAAAACTGGACTCGCAGGAGAGGTTCAAATCATAGAAAGTTAGAGTGTCAGTCCTCTCGTACTTAAGCCGGTATTGTGCCTTTTGTATTTATTTCGGATGCAATTTCTGTGTTTCATCGTCAATAAGAAGGTCCAAGGTATACAGTAAACCTGAAGTGAAGCATCGGAATCTAAAACTGGACTCAAAGGAGAAGTTCAAATCATAGAAAGTTAGAGTGTCAGTCGTCTTGTACTTAAGTCTGCATTGTGCCTTTTGTATTAAATTCGGATGCAATTTCTGTGCTTCATCGCCAATAAGAAGGTACAAGGTATACAGTAAACCTGAAGTGAAGCATCGGAATCTAAAACTGGACTCACAGAAGGGGTACAAATTATAGAAAGTTAGAGTATCAGTTCTCTTGTACTTAAGTCGGCATTGTGCCTTTTGTATTAAATTCGGATGCAATTTCTGTGTCTCATCGTCAATAAGAAGGTCCAAGGGATACAGTAAGCCTGAAGTGAAGCATCGGAATCTAAAACTGGACCCACAGGAGAGGTTCAAATCATAGAAAGTTAGAGTGTCAGTCCTCTTGTACTTAAGTCGGTATTGTGCCTTTTGTATTACATTCGGATGCAATTTCTGTGTTTCATCATCAATAAGAAGCTCCAAGGGATACAGTAAACCTGAAGTGAAGCATCGGAATCCAAAACTGGACTCACAGGAGAGGTTAAAATCATAGAAAGTTAGAGTGTCAGTACTCTTGTACTTAAGTCGGCATTGTGCCTTTTGTATTAAATTCGGATGCGATTTCTGAGTTTCATCGTCAATAAGAATGTCCAAGGGATACAGTAAACCTGACGTGAAGCATCGGAATCTAAAACTGGACTAACAGGTGAGGTTCAATTCATAGAAAGTTAGAGTGTCAGTCCTCTTGTACTTAAGTCGGCATCGTGCCTTTTGTATTAAATTCGGATGCCATTTCTGAGTTTCATCGTCAATAAGAATGTCAAAGGGATACAGTAAACCTGAAGTGAAGCATCGGAATCTAAAACTGGACTAACAGGTGAGGTTCAAATCATAGTAAGTTAGAGTGTCAGTCCACTTTTACTTCAGTCGGCATTGTGCTTTTTATATTAAATTCGGATTCATTTTCTGTGCTTCATTGCCAATAAGAAGGTCCAAGGTATGTAGTAAACCTGAAGTGAAGCAGCGGAATCTAAAACTGGACTCGCAGCAGAGGTTCAATTCATAGAAAGTTAGAGTGTCAATCCACTTGTACTTAAGTCGGCATTGTGCCTTTTGTATTAAATTCGGATGCAATTTCTGTGTTTCATCGTCAATAAGACGGTCCAAGGGATACAGTAAACCTGAAGTAAAGCATCGGAATCTAAAACTGGACTCACTGGAGAGATTCAAAACATAGAAAGTTTAAAGTGTCTGCCCTTTTGTACTTAAGTCGGCATTTTTTCTTTTGTAATTAATTCGGATGCAATTTCTGTGTTTCATCGTTAATAAGAATGTCCAAGGGATACAGTAAACCTGAAGTGAAGCATCGGAATCTGTAATTGGACTCACAGGAGAGGTTCAAATCATAGAAATTTAGAGTGTCAGTCCTCTTGTACTAAAGTCGGCATTGTGCCTTTTGTATTATATTCGGATGTAATTTCTGAGTTTCATCATCAATACGAAAGTCCAAGGGATACAGTAAACCTGAAGTGAAGCATAGGAATCTAAAACTGGACTCACAGGAGAGATTCAAATAATAGAAAGTTAGAGTGTCAGTCCTGTTGTACTTAAGTCGGCATTGTGCCTTTTGTATTAAATTCGGATGCAATTTCTGTGTTTCATCGTCAATAAGATGGTCCAAGAGATACAGTAAACCTGAAGTGAAGCATCGGAATCTAAAACTGGACTCACAGGAGAGGTTCAAATCATAGAAAGTTATAGTGTTACTTCTCTTGTACCTAAGTCGGCATTGTGCCTTTCGTATTAAATTCGAATGCAATTTCTGTGTTTCATCGTGGATAAGAAGGTCCAAGGGATACAGTAAACCTGAAGTGAAGCATCGGATTCTAAAACTGGACTCACAGGCGAGGATCAAATAATAGGAAGTTAGAGTGTCAGTCCTCTTGTACTTAAGTCGGCATTGTGCCTTTTGTATTAAATTCGGATGCAATTTCTGTGCTTCATCGCCAATAATAAGGTCCAAGGTATACAGCAAACCTAAAGTGAAGCATCGGAATCTAAAACTGGACTCACAAGAGAGGTTCAAATCATAGAAAGTTGGAGTGTCAGTCCTCTTGTACTTAAGTCGGCAGAGTGCCTTTTGTTTTAAATTCGGATGCAAATTCTGTGTTTCATCATCGATAAGAAGGTCCAAGGGATACAGTAAACCTGAAGTGAAGCATCGGAATCTAATACTGGACTTCCAGGTGAGGTTCAAATCATAGAAAGTTTGAGCGTCAGTCCTCTTGTACTTCAGTCGGCGATGTGCCTTTTGTATTAAATTCGGATACAATTTCTGTGTTTCATCATCAATAAGAAGGTCCAAGGGATACAGTAAACCTGAAGTGAAGCATCGGAATCTAAAACTGGACTAAAATGGGTAGGTTAAAATCATAGGAAATTCGAGTGTCAGTTATCTTGTACTTAAGTCGGCATTGTGCCATTTGAATTAAATCCGGATGCAATATCTGTGCTTCATCATCAATAAGAAGGTCCAAGGGACATAGTAAACCTGAAGTGAAGCAGCGCAATCTAAAACCGGACTCGCAGCAGAGGTTCAATTCATAGAAAGTTAGAGTGTCAGTCCACTTGTACTTAAGTCGGCATTGTGCCTTTTGTATTAAATTCGGATGCAATTTCTGTGTTTCATCGTCAATACGAAGGTCCAAGGGATTCAGTAAACCTGAAGTGAAGCATCGGAATTTAAAACTGGAGTCACAGGAGAGGTTCAAATCATAGAAAGTTAGTGTGTCAGTCCTCTTGTACTTATGTCGGCATTGTGCCTTTTTATTAAATTCGGATGCATTTTCTGTGTTTCATCGTCAATAAGAAGGTCCAAGGGATACAGTAAACTTGAAGTGAAGCATCGGAATTTAAAACTGGAGTCACCGGAGAGGTTCAAATCATAGGAAGTTAGAGTGTCAGTCCTCTTGTACTTAAGCCGGTATTGTGCCTTTTGTATTTATTTCGGATGCAATTTCTGTGTTTCATCGTCAATAAGGAGGTCCAAGGTATACAGTAAACCTGAAGTGAAGCATCGGAATCTAAAACTGGACTCACAGGAGAGGTTCAAATCATAGAAAGTTAGAGCGTCAGTCGTCTTGTACTTAAGCCTGCATTGTGCCTTTTGTATTAAATTCGGATGCAATTTCTGTGCTTCATCGCCAATAAGAAGGTACAAGGTATACAGTAAACCTGAAGTGAAGCATCGGAATCTAAAACTGGACTCACAGGAGGCGTACAAATTATAGAAAGTTAGAGCATCAGTCCTCTTGTACTTAAGTCGGCACAGTGCGTTTTGTATTAAATTCGGATGCAATTTCTGTGTTTCATCGTCAATAAGAAGGTCCAAGGGATACAGTAAGCCTGAAGTGAAGCATCGGAATCTAAAACTGGACTAACAGGTGAGGTTCAAATCATAGAAAGTTAGAGTGTCAGTCCTCCTGTACTTAAGTCGGCATCGTGCCTTTTGTATTAAATTCGGATGCAATTTCTGAGTTTCATCGTCAATAAGAATGTCAAAGGGATACAGTAAACCTGAAGTGAAGCATCGGAATCTAAAACTGGACTAACAGGTGAGGTTCAAATCATAGAAAGTTAGAGTGTCAGTCCACTTGTACTTCAGTCGGCATTGTGCTTTTTATATTAAATTCGGACTCATTTTCTGTGTTTCATCATCAATAAGAAGGTCCAAGGGATATAGTAAACCTGAAGTGAAGCAGCGGAATCTAAAACTGGACTCGCAGCAGAGGTTCAATTCATAGAAAGTTAGAGTGTCAATCCACTTGTACTTAAGTCGGCATTGTGCCTTTTGTATTAAATTCGGATGCAATTTCTGTGTTTCATCGTCAATAAGAAGGTCCAAGGGATACAGTAAACCTGAAGTGAAGCATCGGAATCTAAAACTGGACTCACTGGAGAGATTCAAAACATAGAAAGTTAGAGTGTCTGCCCTTTTGTACTTAAGTCGGCATTTTTTCTTTTGTAATTAATTCGGATGCAATTTCTGTGTTTCATCGTTAATAAGAATGTCCAAGGGATACAGTAAACCTGAAGTGAAGCATCGGAATCTAAAATTGGACTCACAGGAGAGGTTCAAATCATAGAAATTTAGAGTGTCAGTCCTCTTGTACTTAAGTCGGCATTGTGCCTTTTGTATTATATTCGGATGCAATTTCTGAGTTTCATCGTCAATAAGAATATCCAAGGGATGCAGTAAACCTGAAGTGAAGCATCGGAATCTAAAACTGGACTAACAGGTGAGGTTCAAATCATAGAAAGTTAAAGTGTCAGTCCTCTTGTACTTAAGTCGGCATTGTGCCTTTTGTATTAACTTCGGATGCAATTTCTGAGTTTCATCGTCAATAAGAATGTCCAAGGGATACAGTAAACCTGAAGTGAAGAATCGGAATCTAAAACTGGACTAACAGGTGAGGTTCAAATCATAGAAAGTTAGAGTGTCAGTCCACTTGTACTTCAGTCGGCATTGTGCTTTTTATATTAAATTCGGATTCAATTTCTGTGTTTCATCATCAATAAGAAGTTCGAAGGGATACAGTAAACCTGAAGTGAAGCATCGGAATCTAAAACTGGACTCACTGGAGAGTTTCAAATCATAGAAAGTTAGAGTGTTTGTCCTTTTGTACTTAAGTGGGCATTGTCTCTTTTGTAATAAATTCGGATGCAATTTCTGTGTTTCATCGTTAATTAGAAGGTCCAAGGGATACAGTAAACCTGAAGTGAAGCATCGGAATCTAAAATTGGACTCACAGGAGAGGTTCAAATCATAGAAATTTACAGTGTCAGTCCTCTTGTACTTAAGTCGGCATTGTGCCTTTTGTATTAAATTCGGATGCAATTTCTGTGTTTCATCGTCAATAAGATGGTCCAAGAGATACAGTAAACCTGAGATGAAGCATCGGAATCTAAAACTGGACCCACAGGGGAGGTTCAAATCATAGAAAATAAGAGTGTCAGTCCTCTTGTACTTAAGTCGGCATTGTGCCTTTTGTATTAAATTCGGATGCAATTTCTGTGCTTCATCGCCAATAAGAAGGTCCAAGGTATACAGTAAACCTGAAGTGAAGCGTCGGAATCTAAAACCCTGACTCACAGGAGAGGTTCAAATCATAGAAAAATAGAGTGTCAGTCCTCTTGTACTTAAGTCGGCATTGTGCCTTTTGATTTTAAATCCGATGCAATTTCTGTGTTTCATCGTCAATAAGAAGGTCCAAGGGATACATTAAACCTGAAGTGAAGCATCGGAATCTAATACTGGACTCCCAGGTGAGGTTCAAATCATAGAGAGTTTGAGCGTCAGTCCTTTTGTACTTCAGTCGGCGATGTGCCTTTTGTAGTAAATTCGGATGCAATTTCTGTGTTTCATCATCAATAAGAAGGTCCAAGAGATACAGTAAACCAGAAGTGAAGCATCGGAATCAAAAACTGGAGTCACGGGAGTGGTTCAAATCATAGAAATTTAGAAGGTCACTCCTCTTGTACTAAAGTGGCATTGTGCCTTTTGTATTATATTCGGATGCAATTACTGTGCTTCATCGCCAATAAGAAGGTCCAATGTATACAGTAAACCTGAAGTGAAGCATCGGAATCTAAAGCTGGACTAAAATGGGAAGGTTAAAATCATAGAAAATTCGAGTGTCAGTCATCTTGTACTTAAGTCGGCATTGTGCCATTTGTATTAAATTCGGATGCAATATCTGTGTTTCATCATCAATAAGAAGGTCCAAGGGATACAGTAAACCTGAAGTGAAGAATCGAAATCTAAAACTGGACTCGCAGGAGAGGTTAAAATCATAGATGGTTAGAGTGTCAGTCCTCTTGTACTTAAGCCGGTATTGTGCATTTTGTATTAAATTCGGATGCAATTTCTGTGTTTCATCGTCAATAAGAAGGTCCAAGGGATACAGTAAACCTGAAGTGAAGCATCGGAATCTAAAACTGGACTCACAGGAGAGGTTCAAATCATAGAAAGTTAGAGTGTCAGTCGTCTTGTACTTAAGTCGGCATTGTGCCGTTTGTATTAAATTGGGATGCAATTTCTATGCTTCATCGCCAATAAGAAGGTACAAGGTATACAGTAAACCTGAAGTGTAGCATCGGAATCTAAAACTGGACTCACGGGAGAGGTTCAAATCATAGAAAGTTAGAAGGTCAGTCCTCTTGTACTTAAGTCGGCATTGTGCCTTTTGTATTAAATTCGGATGCAAATTCTGTGTTTCATCATCAATAAGAAGGTCCAAGGGATACAGTAAACCTGAAGTGAAGCATCGGAATCTAAAACTGGACTAAAATGGGTAGGTTAAAATCATAGGAAATTCGAGTGTCAGTTATCTTGTACTTAAGTCGGCATTGTGCCATTTGTATGAAAGTCGGATGCAATATCTGTGTTTCATCATCAATAAGAAGGTCCAAGGGACATAGTAAACCTGAAGTGAAGCAGCGGAATCTAAAACCGGACTCGCAGCAGAGGTTCAATTCATAGAAAGTTAGAGTGTCAGTCCACTTGTACTTAAGTCGGCATTGTGCCTTTTGTATTAAATTCGGATGCAATTTCTGTGTTTCATCGTCAATACGAAGGTCCAAGGGATTCAGTAAACCTGAAGTGAAGCATCGGAATTTAAAACTGGGTCACAGGAGAGGTTCAAATCATAGAAAGTTAGTGTGTCCGTCCTCTTCTACTTATGTCGGCATTGTGCCTTTTTATTAAATTCGGATGCATTTTCTGTGTTTCATCGTCAATAAGAAGGTCCAAGGGATACAGTAAACTTGAAGTGAAGCATCGGAATTTAAAACTGGAGTCACCGGAGAGGTTCAAATCATAGGAAGTTAGAGTGTCAGTCCTCTTGTACTCTAGTCGGCATTGCGCCTTTTGAATTTAATTCCGATGCAATTTCTGTGTTTCATCGTCAATAAGAAAGTCCAAGGAATACAGTAAACCTGAAGTGAAGCACCGGAATCTAAAACTGGACTCACAGGAGAGGTTCAAATCATAGAAAGTTAGAGTGACAGTCCACTTGTACCTAAGTCGGCATTGTGCCTTTAGAATTAAATTCCGATGCAATTTCTGTGTTTCATCGTCAATACGAAGGTCAAAGGGATACAGTAAACCTGAAGTGAAGAATCGGAATCTAAAACTGGACTCGCAGGAGAGGTTCAAATCATAGAAAGTTAGAGTGTCAGTCCTCCCGTACTTAAGCCGGTATTGTGCCTTTTGTATTTATTTCGATTGCAATTTCTGTGTTTCATCGTCAATAAGAAGGTCCAAGGTATACAGTAAACCTGAAGTGAAGCAGCGGAATCTAAAACTGGACTCGCAGCAGAGGTTCAATTCATAGAAAGTTAGAGTGTCAATCCACTTTTACTTAAGTCGGCATTGTGCCTTTTGTATTAAATTCGGATGCAATTTCTGTGTTTCATCGTCAATAAGAAGGTCCAAGGGATACAGTAAACCTGAAGTGAAGCATCGGAATCTAAAACTGGACTCACTGGAGAGATTCAAAACACAGAAAGTTAGAGTGTCTGCCCTTTTGTACTTAAGTCGGCATTTTTTCTTTTGTAATTAATTCGGATGCAATTTCTGTGTTTCATCGTTAATAAGAATGTCCAAGGGATACAGTAAACCTGAAGTGAAGCATCGGAATCTGAAATTGGACTCACAGGAGAGGTTCAAATCATAGAAATTTAGAGTGTCAGTCCTCTTGTACTTAAGTCGGCATTGTGCATTTTGTATTATATTCGGATGCAATTTCTGAGTTTCATCGTCAATAAGAATATCCAAGGGATGCAGTAAACCTGAAGTGAAGCATCGGAATCTAAAACTGGACTAACAGGTGAGGTTCAAATCATAGAAAGTTAAAGTGTCAGTCCTCTTGTACTTAAGTCGGCATTGTGCCTTTTGTATTAATTTCGGATGCAATTTCTGAGTTTCATCGTCAATAAGAATGTCCAAGGGATACAGTAAACCTGAAGTGAAGCATCGGAATCTAAAACTGGACTAACAGGTGAGGTTCAAATCATAGAAAGTTAGAGTGTCAGTCCACTTGTACTTCAGTCGGCATTGTGCTTTTTATATTAAATTCGGATTCAATTTCTGTGTTTCATCATCAATAAGAAGGTCGAAGGGATACAGTAAACCTGAAGTGAAGCATCGGAATCTAAAACTGGACTCACTGGAGAGTTTCAAATCATAGAAAGTTAGAGTGTCTGTCCTTTTGTACTTAAGTCGGCATTGTCTCTTTTGTAATTAATTCGGATGCAATTTCTGTGTTTCATCGTTAATAAGAAGGTCCAAGGGATACAGTAAACCTGAAGTGAAGCATCGGAATCTAAAATTGGACTCACAGGAGAGGTTCAAATCATAGAAATTTAGAGTGTCAGTCCTCTTGTACTTAAGTCGGCATTGTGCCTTTTGTATTAAATTCGGATGCAATTTCTGTGTTTCATCGTCAATAAGATGGTCCAAGAGATACAGTAAACCTGAAATGAAGCATCGGTATCTAAAACTGGACCCACAGGAGAGGTTCAAATCATAGAAAATAAGAGTGTCAGTCCTCTTGTACTTAAGTCGGCATTGTGCCTTTTGTATTAAATTCGGATGCAATTTCTGTGCTTCATCGCCAATAAGAAGGTCCAAGGTATACAGTAAACCTGAAGTGAAGCGTCGGAATCTAAAACCCTGACTCACAGGAGAGGTTCAAATCATAGAAAAATAGAGTGTTAGTCCTCTTGTACTTAAGTCGGCATTGTGCCTTTTGATTTTAAATCCGATGCAATTTCTGTGTTTCATCGTCAATAAGAAGGTCCAAGGGATACATTAAACCTGAAGTGAAGCATCGGAATCTAAAACTGGACTTACAGGAGAGGTTTAAATCATAGAAAGTTAGAGTGTCAGTCCTCTTGTACTTAAGTCGGCATTGTGCCTTTTGTATTAAATTCGGATGCAATTTCTGTGCTTCATTGCCAATAATAAGGTCCAAGGTATACAGTAAACCTGAAGTGAAGCATCGGAATCTAAAACTGGACTCACAGGAGAGGGTCAAACCATAGAAAGTTAGAGTGTCTGTCCTCTTGTACTTAAGTCGGCATTCTGCCTTTTGTATTAACTTAGGACGCAATTTCTGTGTTTCATCATGGATATGAAGGTCCAAGGAATACTGTAAACCTGAAGTAAAGCATCGGATTCTAAAACTGGACTCACAGAAGAGGATCAAATAATAGTAAGTTAGAGTGTCAGACCTCTTGTACTTAAGTCGGCATTCTGCCTTTTGTATTAAATTCGGATGCAATTTCTGTGCTTCATCGCCAATAATAAGGTCCAAGGTATACAGTAAACCTGAAGTGAAGCATCGGAATCTAAATCTGGACTCACAGGAGAGGTTCAAATCATAGAAAGTTGGAATGTCAGTCCTCTTGTACTTAAGTCGGCAGTGTGCCTTTTGTATTAAATTCGGATGCAAATTCTGTGTTTCATCATCAATAAGAAGGACCAAGGGATACAGTAAACCTGAAGTGAAGCATCGGAATCTAATACTGGACTCCCAGGTGAGGTTCAAATCATAGAGAGTTTGAGCGTCAGTCCTCTTGTACTTCAGTCGGCGATGTGCCTTTTGTAGTAAATTCGGATGCAATTTCTGTGTTTCATCATCAATAAGAAGGTCCAAGAGATACAGTAAACCAGAAGTGAAGCATCGGAATCAAAAACTGGACTCACGGGAGAGGTTCAAATCATAGAAATTTAGAAGGTCAGTCCTCTTGTACTAAAGTCGGCATTGTGATTTTTGTATTATATTCGGATGCAATTACTGTGCTTCATCGCCAATAAGAAGGTCCAATGTATACAGTAAACCTGAAGTGAAGCATCGGAATCTAAAGCTGGACTAAGATGGGAAGGTTAAAATCATAGAAAATTCGAGTGTCAGTCATCTTGTACTTAAGTCGGCATTGTGCCATTTGTATTAAATTCGGACGCAATATCTGTGTTTCATCATCAATAAGAAGGTCCAAGGATTACAGTAAACCTGAAGTGAAGAATCGAAATCTAAAACTGGACTCGCAGGAGAGGTTAAAAACATAGAAAGTTAGAGTGTCAGTCGTCTTGTACTTAAGTCGGCATTGTGCCGTTTGTATTAAATTGGGATGCAATTTCTATGCTTCATCGCCAATATGAAGGTACAAGGTATACAGTAAACCTGAAGTGTAGCATCGGAATCTAAAACTGGACTCACGGGAGAGGTTCAAATCATAGAAAGTTAGAAGGTCAGGCCTCTTGTACTTAAGTCGGCATTGTGCCTTTTGTATTAAATTCGGATGCAAATTCTGTGTTTCATCATCAATAAGAAGGTCCATGGGATACAGTAAACCTGAAGTGAAGCATCGGAATCTAAAACTGGACTAAAATGGGTAGGTTAAAATCATAGGAAATTCGAGTGTCAGTTATCTTGTACTTAAGTCGGCATTGTGCCATTTGTATTAAATTCAGATGCAATATCTGTGCTTCATCATCAATAAGAAGGTCCAAGGGACATAGTAAACCTGAAGTGAAGCAGCGGAATCTAAAACCGGACTCGCAGCAGAGGTTCAATTCATAGAAAGTTAGAGTGTCAGTCCACTTGTACTTAAGTCGGCATTGTGCCTTTTGTATTAAATTCGGATGCATTTTCTGTGTTTCATCGTCAATAAGAAGGTCCAAGGGATACAGTAAACTTGAAGTGAAGCATCGGAATTTAAAACTGGAGTCACCGGTGAGGTTCAAATCATAGGAAGTTAGAGTGTCAGTCCTCTTGTACTTATGTCGGCATTGTGCCTTTTGAGTTTAATTCCGATGCAATTTCTGTGTTTCATCGTCAATACGAAAGTCCAAGGAATACAGTAAACCTGAAGTGAAGCATCGGAATCTAAAACTGGACTCACTGGAGAGGTTCAAATCATAGAAAGTTAGAGTGACAGTCCACTTGTACCTAAGTCGGCATTGTGCCTTTAGAATTAAATTCCGATGCAATTTCTGTGTTTCATCGTCAATACGTAGGTCAAAGGGATATTGTAAACCTGAAGTGAAGAATCGGAATCTAAAACTGGACTCGCAGGAGAGGTTCAAATCATAGAAAGTTAGAGTGTCAGTCCTCCCGTACTTAAGCCGGTATTGTGCCTTTTGTATATATTTCGGATGCAATTTCTGTGTTTCATCGTCAATAAGAAGGTCCAAGGTATACAGTAAACCTGAAGTGAAGCATCGGAATCTAAAACTGGACTCACAGGAGAGGTTCAAATCATAGAAAGTTAGAGTGTCAGTCGTCTTGTACTTAAGCCTGCATTGTGCCTTTTGTATTAAATTCGGATGCAATTTCTGTGCTTCATCGCCAATAAGAAGGTACAAGGTATACAGTAAACCTGAAGTGAATTATCGGAATCTAAAACTGGACTCACAGGAGGCGTACAAATTGTAGAAAGTTAGAGCATCAGTCCTCTTGTACTTAAGTCGGCACTGTGCCTTTTGTATTAAATTCGGATGCAATTTCTGTGTTTCATCGTCAATAAGAAGGTCCAAGGGATACAGTAAGCCTGAAGTGAAGCATCGGAATCTAAAAGTGGACCCACAGGAGGGGTTCAAATCATAGAAAGTTAGAGTGTCAGTCCTCTTGTACTTAAGTCGGTATTGTGCCTTTTGTATTAAATTCGGATGCAATTTCTGTGTTTCATCATCAATAAGAAGCTCCAAGGGATACAGTAAACCTGAAGTGAAGCATCGGAATCCAAAACTGGACTCACAGGAGAGGTTAAAATCATAGAAAGTTAGAGTGTCAGTCCTCTTGTACTTAAGTCGGCATTGTGCCTTTTGTATTAAATTCGGATGCAATTTCTGAGTTGCATCGTCAATAAGAATGTCCAAGGGATACAGTAAACGTGAAGTGAAGCATCGGAATCTAAAACTGGACTAACAGGTGAGGTTCAAATCATAGAAAGTTAGAGTGACAGTCCTCTTGTACTTAAGTCGGCATCGTGCCTTTTGTATTAAATTCGGATGCAATTTCTGAGTTTCATCGTCAATAAGAATGTCAAAGGGATACAGTAAACCTGAAGTGAAGCATCGGAATCTAAAACTGGACTAACAGGTGAGGTTAAAATCATAGAAAGTTAGAGTGTCAGTCCACTTGTACTTCAGTCGGCATTGTGCTTTTTATATTAAATTCGGATTCATTTTCTGTGTTTCATCATCAATAAGAAGGTCCAAGGGATATAGTAAACCTGAAGTGAAGCAGCGGAATCTAAAACTGGACTCGCAGCAGAGGTTCAATTCATAGAAAGTTAGAGTGTCAATCCACTTGTACTTAAGTCGGCATTGTGCCTTTGGTATTAAATTCGGATGCAATTTCTGTGTTTCATCGTCAATAAGAAGGTCCAAGGGATACAGTAAACCTGAAGTGAAGCATCGGAATCTAAAACTGGACTCACTGGAGAGATTCAAAACATAGAAAGTTAGAGTGTCTGCCCTTTTGTACTTAAGTCGGCATTTTTTCTTTTGTAATTAATTCGGATGCAATTTCTGTGTTTCATCGTCAATAAGAATGTCCAAGGGACACAGTAAACCTGAAGTGAAGCATCGGAATCTAAAATTGGACTCACAGGAGAGGTTCAAATCATAGAAATTTAGAGTGGCAGTCCTCTTGTACTTAAGTCGGCATTGTGCCTTTTGTATTATATTCGGATGCAATTTCTGAGTTTCATCGTCAATAAGAATATCCAAGGGATGCAGTAAACCTGAAGTGAAGCATCGGAATCTTAAACTGGACTAACAGGTGAGGTTCAAATCATAGAAAGTTAAAGTGTCAGTCCTCTTGTACTTAAGTCGGCATTGTGCCTTTTGTATTAACTTCGGATGCAATTTCTGAGTTTCATCGTCAATAAGAATGTCAAAGGGATACAGTAAACCTGAAGTGAAGCATCGGAATCTAAAACTGGACTAACAGGTGAGTTTAAAATCATAGAAAGTTAGAGTGTCAGTCCACTTGTACTTCAGTCGGCATTGTGCTTTTTATATTAAATTCGGATTCATTTTCTGTGTTTCATCATCAATAAGAAGGTCCAAGGGATATAGTAAACCTGAAGTGAAGCAGCGGAATCTAAAACTGGACTCGCTGCAGAGGTTCAATTCATAGAAAGTTAGAGTGTCAATCCACTTGTACTTAAGTCGGCATTGTGCCTTTGGTATTAAATTCGGATGCAATTTCTGTGTTTCATCGTCAATAAGAAGGTCCAAGGGACACAGTAAACCTGAAGTGAAACATCGGAATCTAAAATTGGACTCACAGGAGAGGTTCAAATCATAGAAATTTAGAGTGGCAGTCCTCTTGTACTTAAGTCGGCATTGTGCCTTTTGTATTATATTCGGATGCAATTTCTGAGTTTCATCGTCAATAAGAATATCCAAGGGATGCAGTAAACCTGAAGTGAAGCATCGGAATCTTTAACTGGACTAACAGGTGAGGTTCAAATCATAGAAAGTTAAAGTGTCAGTCCTCTTGTACTTAAGTCGGCATTGTGCCTTTTGTATTAACTTCGGATGCAATTTCTGAGTTTCATCGTCAATAAGAATGTCCAAGGGATACAGTAAACCTGAAGTGAAGCATCGGAATCTAAAACTGGACTAACAGGTGAGGTTCAAATCATAGAAAGTTAGAGTGTCAGACCTCTTGTACTTAAGTCGGCATTGTGCTTTTTATATTAAATTCGGATGCAATTTCTGTGCTTCATCGCCAATAATAAGGTCCAAGGTATACAGTAAACCTGAAGTGAAGCATCGGAATCTAAATCTGGACTCACAGTAGGGGTTCAAATCATAGAAAGTTGGAATGTCAGTCCTCCTGTACTTAAGTCGGCAGTGTGCCTTTTGTATTAAATTCGGATGCAAATTCTGTGTTTCATCATCAATAAGAAGGACCAAGGGATACAGTAAACCTGAAGTGAAGCATCGGAATCTAATACTGGACTCCCAGGTGAGGTTCAAATCATAGAGAGTTTGAGCGTCAGTCCTCTTGTACTTCAGTCGGCGATGTGCCTTTTGTAGTAAATTCGGATGCAATTTCTGTGTTTCATCATCAATAAGAAGGTCCAAGAGATACAGTAAACCAGAAGTGAAGCATCGGAATCAAAAACTGGACTCACGGGAGAGGTTCAAATCATAGAAATTTAGAAGGTCAGTCCTCTTGTACTAAAGTCGGCATTGTGATTTTTGTATTATATTCGGATGCAATTACTGTGCTTCATCGCCAATAAGAAGGTCCAATGTATACAGTAAACCTGAAGTGAAGCATCGGAATCTAAAGCTGGACTAAAATGGGAAGGTTAAAATCATAGAAAATTCGAGTGTCAGTCATCTTGTACTTACGTCGGCATTGTGCCATTTGTATTAAATTCGGATGCAATATCTGTGTATCATCATCAATAAGAAGGTCCAAGGGATACAGTAAACCTGAAGTGAAGAATAGAAATCTAAAACTGGACTCGAAGGGGAGGTTAAAATCATAGATGGTTAGAGTGTCAGTCGTCTTGTACTTAAGTCGGCATTGTGCCGTTTGTATTAAATTGGGATGCAATTTCTATGCTTCATCGCCAATAAGAAGGTACAAGGTATACAGTAAACCTGAAGTGTAGCATCGGAATCTAAAACTGGACTCGCGGGAGAGGTTCAAATCATAGAAAGTTAGAAGGTCAGTCCTCTTGTACTTAAGTCGGCATTGTGCCTTTTGAATTTAATTCCGATGCAATTTCTGTGTTTCATCGTCAATAAGAAAGTCCAAGGAATACAGTAAACCTGAAGTGAAGCATCGGAATCTAAAACTGGACTCACAGGAGAGGTTCAAATCATAGAAAGTTAGAGTGGCAGTCCACTTGTACCTAAGTCGGCATTGTGCCTTTAGAACTAAATTCCGATGCAATTTCTGTGTTTCATCGTCAATACGAAGGTCAAAGGGATACAGTAAACCTGAAGTGAAGAATCGGAATCTAAAACTGGACTCGCAGGAGAGGTTCAAATCGTAGAAAGTTAGAGTGTCAGTCCTCCCGTACTTAAGCCGGTATTGTGGCTTTTGTATTTATTTCGGATGCAATTTCTGTGTTTCATCGTCAATAAGAAGGTCCAAGGTATACAGTAAACCTGAAGTGAAGCATCGGAATCAAAAACTGGACTCACAGGAGAGGTTCAAATCATAGAAAGTTAGAGTGTCAGTCGTCTTGTACTTAAGCCTGCATTGTGCCTTTTGTATTAAATTCGGATGCAATTTCTTTGCTTCATCGCCAATAAGAAGGTACAAGGTATACAGTAAACCTGAAGTGAAGCATCGGAATCTAAAACTGGACTCACAGGAGGCGTACAAATTATAGAAAGTTAGAGCATCTGTCCTCTTGTACTTAAGTCGGCACTGTGCCTTTTGTATTAAATTCGGATGCAATTTCTGTGTTTCATCGTCAATAAGAAGGTCCAAGGGATACAGTAAGCCTGAAGTGAAGCATCGGAATCTAAAACTGGACCCACAGGAGAGGTTAAAATCATAGAAAGTTAGTGTGTCAGTCCTCTTGTACTTAAGTCGGCATTGTGCCTTTTGTATTAAATTCGGATGCAATTTCTGGGTTTCATCGTCAATAAGAATGTCCAAGGGATACAGTAAACCTGAAGTGAAGCATCGGAATCTAAAACTGGACTAACAGGTGAGGTTCAAATCATAGAAAGTTAGAGTGTCAGTCCTCTTGTACTTAAGTCGGCATCGTGCCTTTTGTATTAAATTCGGATGCAATTTCTGAGTTTCATCGTCAATAAGAATGTCAAAGGGATACAGTAAACCTGAAGTGAAGCATCGGAATCTAAAACTGGACTAACAGGTGAGGTTCAAATCATAGAAAGTTAGAGTGTCAGTCCACTTGTACTTCAGTCGGCATTGTGCTTTTTATATTAAATTCGGATTCATTTTCTGTGTTTCATCATCAATAAGAAAGTCCAAGGGATATAGTAAACCTGAAGTGAAGCAGCGGAATCTAAAACTGGACTCACAGCCGAGGTTCAATTCATAGAAAGTTAGAGTGTCAATCCACTTGTACTTAAGTCGGCATTGTGCCTTTTGTATTAAATTCGGATGCAATTTCTGTGTCTCATCGTCAATAAGAAGGTCCAAGGGATACAGTAAACCTGAAGTGAAGCATCGGAATCTAAAACTGGACTCACTGGAGAGATTCAAAACATAGAAAGTTAGAGTGTCTGCCCTTTTGTACTTAAGTCGGCATTTTTTCTTTTGTAACTAATTCGGATGCAAATTCTGTGTTTCATCGTTAATAAGAATGTCCAAGGGATACAGTAAACCTGAAGTGAAGCATCGGAATCTAAAATTGGACTCACAGGAGAGGTCCAAATCATAGAAATTTAGAGTGTCAGTCCTCTTGTACTTAAGTCGGCATTGTGCCTTTTGTATTATATTCGGATGCAATTTCTGAGTTTCATCGTCAATAAGAATATCCAAGGGATGCAGTAAACCTGAAGTGAAGCATCGGAATCTAAAACTGGACTAACAGGTGAGGTTCAAATCATAGAAAGTTAAAGTGTCAGTCCTCTTTTACTTAAGTCGGCATTGTGCCTTTTGCATTAACTTCGGATGCAATTTCTGAGTTTCATCGTCAATAAGAATGTCCAAGGGATACAGTAAACCTGAAGTGAAGCATCGGAATCTAAAACTGGACTAACAGGTGAGGTTCAAATCATAGAAAGTTAGTGTGTCAGACCTCTTGTACTTAAGTCGGCATTGTGCTTTTTATATTAAATTCGGATGCAATTTCTGTGCTTCATCGTTAATAATAAGGTCGAAGGTATACAGTAAACCTGAAGTGAAGCATCGGAATCTAACTCTGGACTCACAGGAGGGGTTCAAATCATAGAAAGTTGGAATGTCAGTCCTCCTGTACTTAAGTCGGCAGTGTGCCTTTTGTATTAAATTCGGATGCAAATTCTGTGTTTCATCATCAATAAGAAGGACCAAGGGATACAGTAAACCTGAAGTGAAGCATCGGAATCTAATACTGGACTCCCAGGTGAGGTTCAAATCATAGAGAGTTTGAGCGTCAGTCCTCTTGTACTTCAGTCGGCGATGTGCCTTTTGTAATAAATTCGGATGCAATTTCTGTGTTTCATCATCAATAAGAAGGTCCAAGAGATACAGTAAACCAGAAGTGAAGCATCGGAATCAAAAACTGGACTCACGGGAGAGGTTCAAATCGTAGAAATTTAGAAGGTCAGTCCTCTTGTACTAAAGTCGGCATTGTGATTTTTGTATTATATTCGGATGCAATTACTGTGCTTCATCGCCAATAGGAAGGTCCAATGTATACAGTAAACCTGAAGTGAAGCATCGGAATCTAAAGCTGTACTAAAATGGGAAGGTTAAAATCATAGAAAATTCGAGTGTCAGTCATCTTGTACTTACGTCGGCATTGTGCCATTTGTATTAAATTCGGATGCAATATCTGTGTATCATCATCAATAAGAAGGTCCAAGGGATACAGTAAACCTGAAGTGAAGAATAGAAATCTGAAACTGGACTCGAAGGGGAGGTTAAAATCATAGATGGTTAGAGTGTCAGTCGTCTTGTACTTAAGTCGGCATTGTGCCGTTTGTATTAAATTGGGATGCAATTTCTATGCTTCATCGCCAATAAGAAGGTACAAGGTATACAGTTAACCTGAAGTGTAGCATCGGAATCTAAAACTGGACTCGCGGGAGAGGTTCAAATCATAGAAAGTTAGAAGGTCAGTCCTCTTGTACTTAAGTCGGCATTGTGCCTTTTGTATTAAATTCGGATGCAAATTCTGTGTTTCATCATCAATAAGAAGGTCCAAGGGATGCAGTGAACCTGAAGTGAAGCATCGGAATCTAAAACTGGACTAAAATGGGTAGGTTAAAATCATAGGAAATTCGAGTGTCAGTTATCTTGTACTTAAGTCGGCATTGTGCCATTTGTATTAAATTCGGATGCAATATCTGTGCTTCATCATCAATAGGAAGGTCCAAGGGACATAGTAAACCTGAAGTGAAGCAGCGGAATCTAAAACCGGACTCGCAGCAGAGGTTCAATTCATAGAAAGTTAGAGTGTCAGTCCACTTGTACTTAAGTCGGCATTGTGCCTTTTGTATTAAATTCGGATGCAATTTCTGTGTTTCATCGTCAATACGAAGGTCCAAGGGATTCAGTAAACCTGAAGTGAAGCTTCGGAAGTTAAAACTGGAGTCACAGGAGAGGTTCAAATCATAGAAAGTTAGTGTGTCAGTCCTCTTGTACTTATGTCGGCATTGTGCCTTTTTATTAAATTCGGATGCATTTTCTGTGTTTCATCGTCAATAAGAAGGTCCAAGGGATACAGTAAACTTAAAGTGAAGCATCGGAATTTAAAACTGGAGTCACCGGAGAGGTTAAAATCATAGGAAGTTAGAGTGTCAGTCCTCTTGTACTTAAGTCGGCATTGTGCCTTTTGAATTTAATTCCGATGCAATTTCTGTGTTTCATCGTCAATAAGAAAGTCCAAGGAATACAGTAAACCTGAAGTGAAGCATCGGAATCTAAAACTGGACTCACAGGAGAGGTTCAAATCATAGAAAGTTAGAGTGGCAGTCCACTTGTACCTAAGTCGGCATTGTGCCTTTAGAACTAAATTCCGATGCAATTTCTGTGTTTCATCGTCAATACGAAGGTCAAAGGGATACAGTAAAACTGAAGTGAAGAATCGGAATCTAAAACTGGACTCGCAGGAGAGGTTCAAATCGTAGAAAGTTAGAGTGTCAGTCCTCCCGTACTTAAGCCGGTATTGTGGCTTTTGTATTTATTTCGGATGCAATTTCTGTGTTTCATCGTCAATAAGAAGGTCCAAGGTATACAGTAAACCTGAAGTGAAGCATCGGAATCTAAAACTGGACTCACAGGAGAGGTTCAAATCATAGAAAGTTAGAGTGTCAGTCGTCTTGTACTTAAGCCTGCATTGTGCCTTTTGTATTAAATTCGGATGCAATTTCTTTGCTTCATCGCCAATAAGAAGGTACAAGGTATACAGTAAACCTGAAGTGAAGCATCGGAATCTAAAACTGGACTCACAGGAGGCGTACAAATTATAGAAAGTTAGAGCATCTGTCCTCTTGTATTTAAGTCGGCACTGTGCCTTTTGTATTAAATTCGGATGCAATATCTGTGTTTCATCGTCAATAAGAAGGTCCAAGGGATACAGTAAGCCTGAAGTGAAGCATCGGAATCTAAAACTGGACCCACAGGAGAGGTTCAAATCATAGAAAGTTAGAGTGTCAGTCCTCTTGTACTTAAGTCGGTATTGTGCCTTTTGTATTAAATTCGGATGCAATTTCTGTGTTTCATCATCAATAAGAAGCTCCAAGGGATACAGTAAACCTGAAGTGGAGCATCGGAATCCAAAACTGGACTCACAGGAGAGGTTAAAATCATAGAAAGTTAGTGTGTCAGTCCTCTTGTACTTAAGTCGGCATTGTGCCTTTTGTATTAAATTCGGATGCAATTTCTGGGCTTCATCGTCAATAAGAATGTCCAAGGGATACAGTAAACCTGAAGTGAAGCATCGGAATCTAAAACTGGACTAACAGGTGAGGTTCAAATCATAGAAAGTTAGAGTGTCAGTCCTCTTGTACTTAAGTCGGCATCGTGCCTTTTGTATTAAATTCGGATGCAATTTCTGAGTTTCATCGTCAATAAGAATGTCAAAGGGATACAGTAAACCTGAAGTGAAGCATCGGAATCTAAAACTGGACTAACAGGTGAGGTTCAAATCATAGAAAGTTAGAGTGTCAGTCCACTTGTACTTCAGTCGGCATTGTGCTTTTTATATTAAATTCGGATTCATTTTCTGTGTTTCATCATCAATAAGAAGGTCCAAGGGATATAGTAAACCTGAAGTGAAGCAGCGGAATCTAAAACTGGACTCGCAGCAGAGGTTCAATTCATAGAAAGTTAGAGTGTCAATCCACTTGTACTTAAGTCGGCATTGTGCCTTTTGTATTAAATTCGGATGCAATTTCTGTGTTTCATCGTCAATAAGAAGGTCCAAGGGATACAGTAAACCTGAAGTGAAGCATCGGAATCTAAAACTGGACTCACTGGAGAGATTCAAAACATAGAAAGTTAGAGTGTCTGCCCTTTTGTACTTAAGTCGGCATTTTTTCTTTTGTAACTAATTCGGATGCAAATTCTGTGTTTCATCGTTAATAAGAATGTCCAAGGGATACAGTAAACCTGAAGTGAAGCATCGGAATCTAAAATTGGACTCACAGGAGAGGTCCAAATCATAGAAATTTAGAGTGTCAGTCCTCTTGTACTTAAGTCGGCATTGTGCCTTTTGTATTATATTCGGATGCAATTTCTGAGTTTCATCGTCAATAAGAATATCCAAGGGATGCAGTAAACCTGAAGTGAAGCATCGGAATCTAAAACTGGACTAACAGGTGAGGTTCAAATCATAGAAAGTTAAAGTGTCAGTCCTCTTGTACTTAAGTCGGCATTGTGCCTTTTGCATTAACTTCGGATGCAATTTCTGAGTTTCATCGTCAATAAGAATGTCCAAGGGATACAGTAAACCTGAAGTGAAGCATCGGAATCTAAAACTGGACTAACAGGTGAGGTTCAAATCATAGAAAGTTAGAGTGTCAGTCCTCTTGTACTTAAGTCGGCATCGTGCCTTTTGTATTAAATTCGGATGCAATTTCTGAGTTTCATCGTCAATAAGAATGTCAAAGGGATACAGTAAACCTGAAGTGAAGCATCGGAATCTAAAACCGGACTAACAGGTGAGGTTCAAATCATAGAAAGTTAGAGTGTCAGTCCACTTGTACTTCAGTCGGCATTGTGCTTTTTATATTAAATTCGGATTCATTTTCTGTGTTTCATCATCAATAAGAAGGTCCAAGGGATATAGTAAACCTGAAGTGAAGCAGCGGAATCTAAAACTGGACTCGCAGCAGAGGTTCAATTCATAGAAAGTTAGAGTGTCAATCCACTTGTACTTAAGTCGGCATTGTGCCTTTTGTATTAAATTTGGATTCAATTTCTGTGTTTCATCGTCAATAAGAAGGTCCAAGGGATACAGTAAACCTGAAGTGAAGCATCGGAATCTAAAACTGGACTCACTGGAGAGATTCAAAACATTGAAAGTTAGAGTGTCTGCCCTTTTGTACTTAAGTCGGCATTTTTTCTTTTGTAACTAATTCGGATGCAAATTCTGTGTTTCATCGTTAATAAGAATGTCCAAGGGATACAGTAAACCTGAAGTGAAGCATCGGAATCTAAAATTGGACTCACAGGAGAGGTCCAAATCATAGAAATTTAGAGTGTCAGTCCTCTTGTACTTAAGTCGGCATTGTGCCTTTTGTATTATATTCGGATGCAATTTCTGAGTTTCATCGTCAATAAGAATATCCAAGGGATGCAGTAAACCTGAAGTGAAGTAGCGGAATCTAAAACTGGACTCACAGCAGAGGCTCAATTCATAGAAAGTTAGAGTGTCAGTCCTCTTGTACTTAAGTCTGCATTGTGCCTTTTGTATTAAATTCGGAATCAAATTCTGTGTTTCATCATCAATAAGAAGGTCCAAGGGATACAGTGAACCTGAAGTGAAGCATCGGAATCTAAAACTGGACTAAAATGGGTAGGTTAAAATCATAGGAAATTCGAGTGTCAGTTATCTTGTACTTAAGTCGGCATTGTGCCATTTGTATTAAATTCGGATGCAATATCTGTGCTTCATCATCAATAGGAAGGTCCAAGGGACATAGTAAACCTGAAGTGAAGCAGCGGAATCTAAAACCGGACTCGCAGCAGAGGTTCAATTCATAGAAAGTTAGAGTGTCAGTCAACTTGTACTTAAGTCGGCATTGTGCCTTTTGTATTAAATTCGGATGCAATTTCTGTGTTTCATCGTCAATACGAAGGTCCAAGGGATTCAGTAAACCTGAAGTGAAGCATCGGAAGTTAAAACTGGAGTCACAGGAGAGGTTCAAATCATAGAAAGTTAGTGTGTCAGTCCTCTTGTACTTATGTCGGCATTGTGCCTTTTTATTAAATTCGGATGCATTTTCTGTGTTTCATCGTCAATAAGAAGGTCCAAGGGATACAGTAAACTTAAAGTGAAGCATCGGAATTTAAAACTGGAGTCACCGGAGAGGTTCAAATCATAGGAAGTTAGAGTGTCAGTCCTCTTGTACTTAAGTCGGCATTGTGCCTTTTGAATTTAATTCCGATGCAATTTCTGTGTTTCATCGTCAATAAGAAAGTCCAAGGAATACAGTAAACCTGAAGTGAAGCATCGGAATCTAAAACTGGACTCACAGGAGAGGTTCAAATCATAGAAAGTTAGAGTGGCAGTCCACTTGTACCTAAGTCGGCATTGTGCCTTTAGAACTAAATTCCGATGCAATTTCTGTGTTTCATCGTCAATACGAAGGTCAAAGGGATACAGTAAAACTGAAGTGAAGAATCGGAATCTAAAACTGGACTCGAAGGAGAGGTTCAAATCGTAGAAAGTTAGAGTGTCAGTCCTCCCGTACTTAAGCCGGTATTGTGGCTTTTGTATTTATTTCGGATGCAATTTCTGTGTTTCATCGTCAATAAGAAGGTCCAAGGTATACAGTAAACCTGAAGTGAAGCATCGGAATCTAAAACTGGACTCACAGGAGAGGTTCAAATCATAGAAAGTTAGAGTGTCAGTCGTCTTGTACTTAAGCCTGCATTGTGCCTTTTGTATTAAATTCGGATGCAATTTCTTTGCTTCATCGCCAATAAGAAGGTACAAGGTATACAGTAAACCTGAAGTGAAGCATCGGAATCTAAAACTGGACTCACAGGAGGCGTACAAATTATAGAAAGTTAGAGCATCTGTCCTCTTGTATTTAAGTCGGCACTGTGCCTTTTGTATTAAATTCGGATGCAATATCTGTGTTTCATCGTCAATAAGAAGGTCAAAGGGATACAGTAAGCCTGAAGTGAAGCATCGGAATCTAAAACTGGACCCACAGGAGAGGTTCAAATCATAGAAAGTTAGAGTGTCAGTCCTCTTGTACTTAAGTCGGTATTGTGCCTTTTGTATTAAATTCGGATGCAATTTCTGTGTTTCATCATCAATAAGAAGCTCCAAGGGATACAGTAAACCTGAAGTGGAGCATCGGAATCCAAAACTGGACTCACAGGAGAGGTTAAAATCATAGAAAGTTAGTGTGTCAGTCCTCTTGTACTTAAGTCGGCATTGTGCCTTTTGTATTAAATTCGGATGCAATTTCTGGGTTTCATCGTCAATAAGAATGTCCAAGGGATACAGTAAACCTGAAGTGAAGCATCGGAATCTAAAACTGGACTAACAGGTGA
Source organism: Schistocerca americana (assembly GCF_021461395.2). NCBI lineage: Eukaryota > Metazoa > Arthropoda > Insecta > Orthoptera > Acrididae > Schistocerca > Schistocerca americana. The sequence goes on from NC_060130.1 coordinate 77,102,103, forward strand.
GGTTCAAATCATAGAAAGTTAGAGTGTCAGTCCTCTTGTACTTAAGTCGGCATCGTGCCTTTTGTATTAAATTCGGATGCAATTTCTGAGTTTCATCGTCAATAAGAATGTCAAAGGGATACAGTAAACCTGAAGTGAAGCATCGGAATCTAAAACTGGACTAACAGGTGAGGTTCAAATCATAGAAAGTTAGAGTGTCAGTCCACTTGTACTTCAGTCGGCATTGTGCTTTTTATATTAAATTCGGATTCATTTTCTGTGTTTCATCATCAATAAGAAGGTCCAAGGGATATAGTAAACCTGAAGTGAAGCAGCGGAATCTAAAACTGGACTCGCAGCAGAGGTTCAATTCATAGAAAGTTAGAGTGTCAATCCACTTGTACTTAAGTCGGCATTGTGCCTTTTGTATTAAATTCGGATGCAATTTCTGTGTTTCATCGTCAATAAGAAGGTCCAAGGGATACAGTAAACCTGAAGTGAAGCATCGGAATCTAAAACTGGACTCACTGGAGAGATTCAAAACATAGAAAGTTAGAGTGTCTGCCCTTTTGTACTTAAGTCGGCATTTTTTCTTTTGTAACTAATTCGGATGCAAATTCTGTGTTTCATCGTTAATAAGAATGTCCAAGGGATACAGTAAACCTGAAGTGAAGCATCGGAATCTAAAATTGGACTCACAGGAGAGGTCCAAATCATAGAAATTTAGAGTGTCAGTCCTCTTGTACTTAAGTCGGCATTGTGCCTTTTGTATTATATTCGGATGCAATTTCTGAGTTTCATCGTCAATAAGAATATCCAAGGGATGCAGTAAACCTGAAGTGAAGCATCGGAATCTAAAACTGGACTAACAGGTGAGGTTCAAATCATAGAAAGTTAAAGTGTCAGTCCTCTTGTACTTAAGTCGGCATTGTGCCTTTTGCATTAACTTCGGATGCAATTTCTGAGTTTCATCGTCAATAAGAATGTCCAAGGGATACAGTAAACCTGAAGTGAAGCATCGGAATCTAAAACTGGACTAACAGGTGAGGTTCAAATCATAGAAAGTTAGAGTGTCAGTCCTCTTGTACTTAAGTCGGCATCGTGCCTTTTGTATTAAATTCGGATGCAATTTCTGAGTTTCATCGTCAATAAGAATGACAAAGGGATACAGTAAACCTGAAGTGAAGCATCGGAATCTAAAACCGGACTAACAGGTGAGGTTCAAATCATAGAAAGTTAGAGTGTCAGTCCACTTGTACTTCAGTCGGCATTGTGCTTTTTATATTAAATTCGGATTCAATTTCTGTGTTTCATCATCAATAAGAAGGTCCAAGGGATATAGTAATCCTGAAGTGAAGCAGCGGAATCTAAAACTGGACTCGCAGCAGAGGTTCAATTCATAGAAAGTTAGAGTGTCAATCCACTTGTACTTAAGTCGGCATTGTGCCTTTTGTATTAAATTCGGATTCAATTTCTGTGTTTCATCGTCAATAAGAAGGTCCAAGGGATACAGTAAACCTGAAGTGAAGCATCGGAATGTAAAACTGGACTCACTGGAGAGATTCAAAGCATAGAAAGTTAGAGTGTCTGCCCTTTTGTACTTAAGTCGGCATTTTTTCTTTTGTAACTAATTCGGATGCAAATTCTGTGTTTCATCGTTAATAAGAATGTCCAAGGGATACAGTAAACCTGAAGTGAAGCATCGGAATCTAAAATTGGACTCACAGGAGAGGTCCAAATCATAGAAATTTAGAGTGTCAGTCCTCTTGTACTTAAGTCGGCATTGTGCCTTTTGTATTATATTCGGATGCAATTTCTGAGTTTCATCGTCAATAAGAATATCCAAGGGATGCAGTAAACCTGAAGTGAAGCATCGGAATCTAAAACTGGACTAACAGGTGAGGTTCAAATCATAGAAAGTTAAAGTGTCAGTCCTCTTGTACTTAAGTCGGCATTGTGCCTTTTGCATTAACTTCGGATGCAATTTCTGAGTTTCATCGTCAATAAGAATGTCCAAGGGATACAGTAAACCTGAAGTGAAGCATCGGAATCTAAAACTGGACTAACAGGTGAGGTTCAAATCATAGAAAGTTAGAGTGTCAGACCTCTTGTACTTAAGTCGGCATTGTGCTTTTTATATTAAATTCGGATGCAATTTCTGTGCTTCATCGCCAATAATAAGGTCCAAGGTATACAGTAAACCTGAAGTGAAGCATCGGAATCTATCTCTGGACTCACAGGAGGGGTTCAAATCATAGAAAGTTGGAATGTCAGTCCTCCTGTACTTAAGTCGGCAGTGTGCCTTTTGTATTAAATTCGGATGCAAATTCTGTGTTTCATCATCAATAAGAAGGACCAAGGGATACAGTAAACCTGAAGTGAAGCATCGGAATCTAATACTGGACTCCCAGGTGAGGTTCAAATCATAGAGAGTTTGAGCGTCAGTCCTCTTGTACTTCAGTCGGCGATGTGCCTTTTGTAGTAAATTCGGATGCAATTTCTGTGTTTCATCATCAATAAGAAGGTCCAAGAGATACAGTAAACCAGAAGTGAAGCATCGGAATCAAAAACGGGACTCACGGGAGAGGTTTAAATCGTAGAAATTTAGAAGGTCAGTCCTCTTGTACTAAAGTCGGCATTGTGATTTTTGTATTATATTCGGATGCAATTACTGTGCTTCATCGCCAATAAGAAGGTCCAATGTATACAGTAAACCTGAAGTGAAGCATCGGAATCTAAAGCTGGACTAAAATGGGAAGGTTAAAATCATAGAAAATTCGAGTGTCAGTCATCTTGTAATTTAGTCGGCATTGTGCCATTTGTATTAAATTCGGATGCAATATCTGTGTATCATCATCAATAAGAAGGTCCAAGGGATACAGTAAACCTGAAGTGAAGAATCGAAATCTAAAACTGGACTCGCAGGGGAGGTTAAAATCATAGATGGTTAGAGTGTCAGTCGTCTTGTACTTAAGTCGGCATTGTGCCGTTTGTATTAAATTGGGATGCAATTTCTATGCTTCATCGCCAATAAGAAGGTACAAGGTATACAGTAAACCTGAAGTGTAGCATCGGAATCTAAAACTGGACTCGCGGGAGAGGTTCAAATCATAGAAAGTTAGAAGGTCAGTCCTCTTGTACTTAAGTCGGCATTGTGCCTTTTGTATTAAATTCGGATGCAAATTCTGTGTTTCATCATCAATAAGAAGGTCCAAGGGATACAGTGACACCTGAAGTGAAGCATCGGAATCTAAAACTGGACTAAAATGGGTAGGTTAAAATCATAGGAAATTCGAGTGTCAGTTATCTTGTACCTAAGTCGGCATTGTGCCATTTGTATTAAATTCGGATGCAATATCTGTGCTTCATCATCAATAAGAAGGTCCAAGGGACATAGTAAACCTGAAGTGAAGCAGCGGAATCTAAAACCGGACTCGCAGCAGAGGTTCAATTCATAGAAAGTTAGAGTGTCAGTCCACTTGTACTTAAGTCGGCATTGTGCCTTTTGTATTAAATTCGGATGCAATTTCTGTGTTTCATCGTCAATACGAAGGTCCAAGGGATTCAGTAAACCTGAAGTGATGCATCGGAAGTTAAAACTGGAGTCACAGGAGAGGTTCAAATCATAGAAAGTTAGTGTGTCAGTCCTCTTGTACTTATGTCGGCATTGTGCCTTTTTATTAAATTCAGATGCATTTTCTGTGTTTCATCGTCAATAAGAAGGTCCAAGGGATACAGTAAACTTAAAGTGAAGCATCGGAATTTAAAACTGGAGTCACCGGAGAGGTTCAAATCATAGGAAGTTAGAGTGTCAGTCCTCTTGTACTTAAGTCGGCATTGTGCCTTTTGAATTTAATTCCGATGCAATTTCTGTGTTTGATCGTCAATAAGAAAGTCCAAGGAATACAGTAAACCTGAAGTGAAGCATCGGAATCTAAAACTGGACTCACAGGAGAGGTTAAAATCATAGAAAGTTAGAGTGGCAGTCCACTTGTACCTAAGTCGGCATTGTGCCTTTAGAATTAAATTCCGATGCAATTTCTGTGTTTCATCGTCAATACGAAGGTCAAAGGGATACAGTAAACCTGAAGTGAAGAATCGGAATCTAAAACTGGACTCGCAGGAGAGGTTCAAATCGTAGAAAGTTAGAGTGTCAGTCCTCCCGTACTTAAGCCGGTATTGTGGCTTTTGTATTTATTTCGGATGCAATTTCTGTGTTTCATCGTCAATAAGAAGGTCCAAGGTATACAGTAAACCTGAAGTGAAGCATCGGAATCTAAAACTGGACTCACAGGAGAGGTTCAAATCATAGAAAGTTAGAGTGTCAGTCGTCTTGTACTTAAGCCTGCATTGTGCCTTTTGTATTAAATTCGGATGCAATTTCTTTGCTTCAACGCCAATAAGGAGGTACAAGGTATACAGTAAACCTGAAGTGAAGCATCGGAATCTAAAACTGGACTCACAGGAGGCGTACAAATTATAGAAAGTTAGAGCATCTGTCCTCTTGTACTTAAGTCGGCACTGTGCCTTTTGTATTAAATTCGGATGCAATTTCTGTGTTTCATCGTCAATAAGAAGGTCCAAGGGATACAGTAAGCCTGAAGTGAAGCATCGGAATCTAAAACTGGACCCACAGGAGAGGTTCAAATCATAGAAAGTTAGAGTGTCAGTCCTCTTGTACTTAAGTCGGTATTGTGCCTTTTGTATTAAATTCGGATGCAATTTCTGTGTTTCATCATCAATAAGAAGCTCCAAGGGATACAGTAAACCTGAAGTGGAGCATCGGAATCCAAAACTGGACTCACAGGAGAGGTTAAAATCATAGAAAGTTAGTGTGTCAGTCCTCTTGTACTTAAGTCGGCATTGTGCCTTTTGTATTAAATTCGGATGCAATTTCTGGGTTTCATCGTCAATAAGAATGTCCAAGGGATACAGTAAACCTGAAGTGAAGCATCGGAATCTAAAACTGGACTAACAGGTGAGGTTCAAATCATAGAAAGTTAGAGTGTCAGTCCTCTTGTACTTAAGTCAGCATCGTGCCTTTTGTATTAAATTCGGATGCAATTTCTGAGTTTCATCGTCAATAAGAATGTCAAAGGGATACAGTAAACCTGAAGTGAAGCATCGGAATCTAAAACTGGACTAACAGGTGAGGTTCAAATCATAGAAAGTTAGAGTGTCAGTCCACTTGTACTTCAGTCGGCATTGTGCTTTTTATATTAAATTCGGATTCATTTTCTGTGTTTCATCATCAATAAGAAGGTCCAAGGGATACAGTAATCCTGAAATGAAGCATCGGAATCTAAAACTGGACCCACACAAGAGGTTCTAATCATAGAAAATAAGAGTGTCAGTCCTCTTGTAAATAAGTCGGCATTGTGCCTTTTGTATTAAATGCGGATGCAACTTCTGTGCTTCATCGCCAATAATAAGGTCCAAGGTATACAGCAAACCTAAAGTGAAGCATCGGAATCTAAAACTGGACTCACAAGAGAGGTTCAAATCATAGAAAGTTAGAGTGTCAGTCCTCTTGTACTTAAGTCGGCAGAGTGCCTTTTGTTTTAAATTCGGATGCAAATTCTGTGTTTCATCATCGATAAGAAGGTCCAAGGGATACAGTAAACCTGAAGTGAAGCATCGGAATCTAATACTGGACTTCCAGGTGAGGTTCAAATCATAGAAAGTTTGAGCGTCAGTCCTCTTGTACTTCAGTCGGCGATGTGCCTTTTGTATTGAATTCGGATACAATTTCTGTGTTTCATCATCAATAAGAAGGTCCAAGGGATACAGTAAACCAGAAGTGAAGCAGCGGAATCTAAAACTGGACTCACGGGAGAGGTTCAAATCATAGAAAGTTAGAAGGTCAGTCCTCTTGTACTTAAGTCGGCATTGTGCCTTTTGTATTAAATTCGGATGCAAATTCTGTGTTTCATCATCAACAAGAAGGTCTAAGTTATACAGTAAACCTGAAGTGAAGCATCGGAATCTAAAACTGGACTAAAATGGGTAGGTTAAAATCATAGGAAATTCGAGTGTCAGTTATCTTGTACTTAAGTCGGCATTGTGCCATTTGTATTAAATTCGGATGCAATATCTGTGCTTCATCATCAATAAGAAGGTCCAAGGGACATAGTAAACCTGAAGTGAAGCAGCGGAATCTAAAACCGGACTCGCAGCAGAGGTTCAATTCATAGAAAGTTAGAGTGTCAGTCCACTTGTACTTAAGTTGGCATTGTGCCTTTTGTATTAAATTCGGATGCAATTTCTGTGTTTCATCGTCAATACGAAGGTCCAAGGGATTCAGTAAACCTGAAGTGAAGCATCGGAAGTTAAAACTGGAGTCACAGGAGAGGTTCAAATCATAGAAAGTTAGTGTGTCAGTCCTCTTGTACTTATGTCGGCATTGTGCCTTTTTATTAAATTCGGATGCATTTTCTGTGTTTCATCGTCAATAAGAAGGTCCAAGGGATACAGTAAACTTAAAGTGAAGCATCGGAATTTAAAACTGGAGTCACCGGAGAGGTTCAAATCATAGGAAGTTAGAGTGTCAGTCCTCTTGTACTTAAGTCGGCATTGTGCCTTTTGAATTTAATTCCGATGCAATTTCTGTGTTTCATCGTCAATAAGAAAGTCCAAGGAATACAGTAAACCTGAAGTGAAGCATCGGAATCTAAAACTGGACTCACAGGAGAGGTTCAAATCATAGAAAGTTAGAGTGGCAGTCCACTTGTACCTAAGTCGGCATTGTGCCTTTAGAACTAAATTCCGATGCAATTTCTGTGTTTCATCGTCAATACGAAGGTCAAAGGGATACAGTAAAACTGAAGTGAAGAATCGGAATCTAAAACTGGACTCGCAGGAGAGGTTCAAATCGTAGAAAGTTAGAGTGTCAGTCCTCCCGTACTTAAGCCGGTATTGTGGCTTTTGTATTTATTTCGGATGCAATTTCTGTGTTTCATCGTCAATAAGAAGGTCCAAGGTATACAGTAAACCTGAAGTGAAGCATCGGAATCTAAAACTGGACTCACAGGAGAGGTTCAAATCATAGAAAGTTAGAGTGTCAGTCGTCTTGTACTTAAGCCTGCATTGTGCCTTTTGTATTAAATTCGGATGCAATTTCTTTGCTTCATCGCCAATAAGAAGGTACAAGGTATACAGTAAACCTGAAGTGAAGCATCGGAATCTAAAACTGGACTCACAGGAGGCGTACAAATTATAGAAAGTTAGAGCATCTGTCCTCTTGTATTTAAGTCGGCACTGTGCCTTTTGTATTAAATTCGGATGCAATATCTGTGTTTCATCGTCAATAAGAAGGTCCAAGGGATACAGTAAGCCTGAAGTGAAGCATCGGAATCTAAAACTGGACCCACACAAGAGGTTCAAATCATAGAAAGTTAGAGTGTCAGTCCTCTTGTACTTAAGTCGGTATTGTGCCTTTTGTATTAAATTCGGATGCAATTTCTGTGTTTCATCATCAATAAGAAGCTCCAAGGGATACAGTAAACCTGAAGTGGAGCATCGGAATCCAAAACTGGACTCACAGGAGAGGTTAAAATCATAGAAAGTTAGTGTGTCAGTCCTCTTGTACTTAAGTCGGCATTGTGCCTTTTGTATTAAATTCGGATGCAATTTCTGGGTTTCATCGTCAATAAGAATGTCCAAGGGATACAGTAAACCTGAAGTGAAGCATCGGAATCTAAAACTGGACTAACAGGTGAGGTTCAAATCATAGAAAGTTAGAGTGTCAGTCCTCTTGTACTTAAGTCGGCATCGTGCCTTTTGTATTAAATTCGGATGCAATTTCTGAGTTTCATCGTCAATAAGAATGTCAAAGGGATACAGTAAACCTGAAGTGAAGCATCGGAATCTAAAACTGGACTAACAGGTGAGGTTCAAATCATAGAAAGTTAGAGTGTCAGTCCACTTGTACTTCAGTCGGCATTGTGCTTTTTATATTAAATTCGGATTCATTTTCTGTGTTTCATCATCAATAAGAAGGTCCAAGGGATATAGTAAACCTGAAGTGAAGCAGCGGAATCTAAAACTGGACTCGCAGCAGAGGTTCAATTCATAGAAAGTTAGAGTGTCAATCCACTTGTACTTAAGTCGGCATTGTGCCTTTTGTATTAAATTCGGATGCAATTTCTGTGTTTCATCGTCAATAAGAAGGTCCAAGGGATACAGTAAACCTGAAGTGAAGCATCGGAATCTAAAACTGGACTCACTGGAGAGATTCAAAACATAGAAAGTTAGAGTGTCTGCCCTTTTGTACTTAAGTCGGCATTTTTTCTTTTGTAACTAATTCGGATGCAAATTCTGTGTTTCATCGTTAATAAGAATGTCCAAGGGATACAGTAAACCTGAAGTGAAGCATCGGAATCTAAAATTGGACTCACAGGAGAGGTCCAAATCATAGAAATTTAGAGTGTCAGTCCTCTTGTACTTAAGTCGGCATTGTGCCTTTTGTATTATATTCGGATGCAATTTCTGAGTTTCATCGTCAATAAGAATATCCAAGGGATGCAGTAAACCTGAAGTGAAGCATCGGAATCTAAAACTGGACTAACAGGTGAGGTTCAAATCATAGAAAGTTAAAGTGTCAGTCCTCTTGTACTTAAGTCGGCATTGTGCCTTTTGCATTAACTTCGGATGCAATTTCTGAGTTTCATCGTCAATAAGAATGTCCAAGGGATACAGTAAACCTGAAGTGAAGCATCGGAATCTAAAACTGGACTAACAGGTGAGGTTCAAATCATAGAAAGTTAGAGTGTCAGTCCTCTTGTACTTAAGTCGGCATCGTGCCTTTTGTATTAAATTCGGATGCAATTTCTGAGTTTCATCGTCAATAAGAATGACAAAGGGATACAGTAAACCTGAAGTGAAGCATCGGAATCTAAAACCGGACTAACAGGTGAGGTTCAAATCATAGAAAGTTAGAGTGTCAGTCCACTTGTACTTCAGTCGGCATTGTGCTTTTTATATTAAATTCGGATTCAATTTCTGTGTTTCATCATCAATAAGAAGGTCCAAGGGATATAGTAATCCTGAAGTGAAGCAGCGGAATCTAAAACTGGACTCGCAGCAGAGGTTCAATTCATAGAAAGTTAGAGTGTCAATCCACTTGTACTTAAGTCGGCATTGTGCCTTTTGTATTAAATTCGGATTCAATTTCTGTGTTTCATCGTCAATAAGAAGGTCCAAGGGATACAGTAAACCTGAAGTGAAGCATCGGAATGTAAAACTGGACTCACTGGAGAGATTCAAAGCATAGAAAGTTAGAGTGTCTGCCCTTTTGTACTTAAGTCGGCATTTTTTCTTTTGTAACTAATTCGGATGCAAATTCTGTGTTTCATCGTTAATAAGAATGTCCAAGGGATACAGTAAACCTGAAGTGAAGCATCGGAATCTAAAATTGGACTCACAATAGAGGTCCAAATCATAGAAATTTAGAGTGTCAGTCCTCTTGTACTTAAGTCGGCATTGTGCCTTTTGTATTATATTCGGATGCAATTTCTGAGTTTCATCGTCAATAAGAATATCCAAGGGATGCAGTAAACCTGAAGTGAAGCATCGGAATCTAAAACTGGACTAACAGGTGAGGTTCAAATCATAGAAAGTTAAAGTGTCAGTCCTCTTGTACTTAAGTCGGCATTGTGCCTTTTGCATTAACTTCGGATGCAATTTCTGAGTTTCATCGTCAATAAGAATGTCCAAGGGATACAGTAAACCTGAAGTGAAGCATCGAAATCTAAAACTGGACTAACAGGTGAGGTTCAAATCATAGAAAGTTAGAGTGTCAGACCTCTTGTACTTAAGTCGGCATTGTGCTTTTTATATTAAATTCGGATGCAATTTCTGTGCTTCATCGCCAATAATAAGGTCCAAGGTATACAGTAAACCTGAAGTGAAGCATCGGAATCTAACTCTGGACTCACAGGAGGGGTTCAAATCATAGAAAGTTGGAATGTCAGTCCTCCTGTACTTAAGTCGGCAGTGTGCCTTTTGTATTAAATTCGGATGCAAATTCTGTGTTTCATCATCAATAAGAAGGACCAAGGGATACAGTAAACCTGAAGTGAAGCATCGGAATCTAATACTGGACTCCCAGGTAAGGTTCAAATCATAGAGAGTTTGAGCGTCAGTCCTCTTGTACTTCAGTCGGCGATGTGCCTTTTGTAGTAAATTCGGATGCAATTTCTGTGTTTCATCATCAATAAGAAGGTCCAAGAGATACAGTAAACCAGAAGTGAAGCATCGGAATCAAAAACTGGACTCACGGGAGAGGTTTAAATCGTAGAAATTTAGAAGGTCAGTCCTCTTGTACTAAAGTCGGCATTGTGATTTTTGTATTATATTCGGATGCAATTACTGTGCTTCATCGCCAATAAGAAGGTCCAATGTATACAGTAAACCTGAAGTGAAGCATCGGAATCTAAAGCTGGACTAAAATGGGAAGGTTAAAATCATAGAAAATTCGAGTGTCAGTCATCTTGTAATTAAGTCGGCATTGTGCCATTTGTATTAAATTCGGATGCAATATCTGTGTATCATCATCAATAAGAAGGTCCAAGGGATACAGTAAACCTGAAGTGAAGAATCGAAATCTAAAACTGGACTCGCAGGGGAGGTTAAAATCATAGATGGTTAGAGTGTCAGTCGTCTTGTACTTAAGTCGGCATTGTGCCGTTTGTATTAAATTGGGATGCAATTTCTATGCTTCATCGCCAATAAGAAGGTACAAGGTATACAGTAAACCTGAAGTGTAGCATCGGAATCTAAAACTGGACTCGCGGGAGAGGTTCAAATCATAGAAAGTTAGAAGGTCAGTCCTCTTGTACTTAAGTCGGCATTGTGCCTTTTGTATTAAATTCGGATGCAAATTCTGTGTTTCATCATCAATAAGAAGGTCCAAGGGATACAGTGAACCTGAAGTGAAGCATCGGAATCTAAAACTGGACTAAAATGGGTAGGTTAAAATCATAGGAAATTCGAGTGTCAGTTATCTTGTACCTAAGTCGGCATTGTGCCATTTGTATTAAATTCGGATGCAATATCTGTGCTTCATCATCAATAAGAAGGTCCAAGGGACATAGTAAACCTGAAGTGAAGCAGCGGAATCTAAAACCGGACTCGCAGCAGAGGTTCAATTCATAGAAAGTTAGAGTGTCAGTCCACTTGTACTTAAGTCGGCATTGTGCCTTTTGTATTAAATTCGGATGCAATTTCTGTGTTTCATCGTCAATACGAAGGTCCAAGGGATTCAGTAAACCTGAAGTGATGCATCGGAAGTTAAAACTGGAGTCACAGGAGAGGTTCAAATCATAGAAAGTTAGTGTGTCAGTCCTCTTGTACTTATGTCGGCATTGTGCCTTTTTATTAAATTCAGATGCATTTTCTGTGTTTCATCGTCAATAAGAAGGTCCAAGGGATACAGTAAACTTAAAGTGAAGCATCGGAATTTAAAACTGGAGTCACCGGAGAGGTTCAAATCATAGGAAGTTAGAGTGTCAGTCCTCTTGTACTTAAGTCGGCATTGTGCCTTTTGAATTTAATTCCGATGCAATTTCTGTGTTTGATCGTCAATAAGAAAGTCCAAGGAATACAGTAAACCTGAAGTGAAGCATCGGAATCTAAAACTGGACTCACAGGAGAGGTTCAAATCATAGAAAGTTAGAGTGGCAGTCCACTTGTACCTAAGTCGGCATTGTGCCTTTAGAATTAAATTCCGATGCAATTTCTGTGTTTCATCGTCAATACGAAGGTCAAAGGGATACAGTAAACCTGAAGTGAAGAATCGGAATCTAAAACTGGACTCGCAGGAGAGGTTCAAATCGTAGAAAGTTAGAGTGTCAGTCCTCCCGTACTTAAGCCGGTATTGTGGCTTTTGTATTTATTTCGGATGCAATTTCTGTGTTTCATCGTCAATAAGAAGGTCCAAGGTATACAGTAAACCTGAAGTGAAGCATCGGAATCTAAAACTGGACTCACAGGAGAGGTTCAAATCATAGAAAGTTAGAGTGTCAGTCGTCTTGTACTTAAGCCTGCATTGTGCCTTTTGTATTAAATTCGGATGCAATTTCTTTGCTTCATCGCCAATAAGGAGGTACAAGGTATACAGTAAACCTGAAGTGAAGCATCGGAATCTAAAACTGGACTCACAGGAGGCGTACAAATTATAGAAAGTTAGAGCATCTGTCCTCTTGTACTTAAGTCGGCACTGTGCCTTTTGTATTAAATTCGGATGCAATTTCTGTGTTTCATCGTCAATAAGAAGGTCCAAGGGATACAGTAAGACTGAAGTGAAGCATCGGAATCTAAAACTGGACCCACAGGAGAGGTTCAAATCATAGAAAGTTAGAGTGTCAGTCCTCTTGTACTTAAGTCGGTATTGTGCCTTTTGTATTAAATTCGGATGCAATTTCTGTGTTTCATCATCAATAAGAAGCTCCAAGGGATACAGTAAACCTGAAGTGGAGCATCGGAATCCAAAACTGGACTCACAGGAGAGGTTAAAATCATAGAAAGTTAGTGTGTCAGTCCTCTTGTACTTAAGTCGGCATTGTGCCTTTTGTATTAAATTCGGATGCAATTTCTGGGTTTCATCGTCAATAAGAATGTCCAAGGGATACAGTAAACCTGAAGTGAAGCATCGGAATCTAAAACTGGACTAACAGGTGAGGTTCAAATCATAGAAAGTTAGAGTGTCAGTCCTCTTGTACTTAAGTCAGCATCGTGCCTTTTGTATTAAATTCGGATGCAATTTCTGAGTTTCATCGTCAATAAGAATGTCAAAGGGATACAGTAAACCTGAAGTGAAGCATCGGAATCTAAAACTGGACTAACAGGTGAGGTTCAAATCATAGAAAGTTAGAGTGTCAGTCCACTTGTACTTCAGTCGGCATTGTGCTTTTTATATTAAATTCAAATTCATTTTCTGTGTTTCATCATCAATAAGAAGGTCCAAGGGATACAGTAATCCTGAAATGAAGCATCGGAATCTAAAACTGGACCCACACAAGAGGTTCTAATCATAGAAAATAAGAGTGTCAGTCCTCTTGTAAATAAGTCGGCATTGTGCCTTTTGTATTAAATGCGGATGCAACTTCTGTGCTTCATCGCCAATAATAAGGTCCAAGGTATACAGCAAACCTAAAGTGAAGCATCGGAATCTAAAACTGGACTCACAAGAGAGGTTCAAATCATAGAAAGTTAGAGTGTCAGTCCTCTTGTACTTAAGTCGGCAGAGTGCCTTTTGTTTTAAATTCGGATGCAAATTCTGTGTTTCATCATCGATAAGAAGGTCCAAGGGATACAGTAAACCTGAAGTGAAGCATCGGAATCTAATACTGGACTTCCAGGTGAGGTTCAAATCATAGAAAGTTTGAGCGTCAGTCCTCTTGTACTTCAGTCGGCGATGTGCCTTTTGTATTGAATTCGGATACAATTTCTGTGTTTCATCATCAATAAGAAGGTTCAAGGGATACAGTAAACCAGAAGTGAAGCAGCGGAATCTAAAACTGGACTCACGGGAGAGGTTCAAATCATAGAAAGTTAGAAGGTCAGTCCTCTTGTACTTAAGTCGGCATTGTGCCTTTTGTATTAAATTCGGATGCAAATTCTGTGTTTCATCATCAACAAGAAGGTCCAAGGGATACAGTAAACCTGAAGTGAAGCATCGGAATCTAAAACTGGACTAAAATGGGTAGGTTAAAATCATAGGAAATTCGAGTGTCAGTTATCTTGTACTTAAGTCGGCATTGTGCCATTTGTATTAAATTCGGATGCAATATCTGTGCTTCATCATCAATAAGAAGGTCCAAGGGACATAGTAAACCTGAAGTGAAGCAGCGGAATCTAAAACCGGACTCGCAGCAGAGGTTCAATTCATAGAAAGTTAGAGTGTCAGTCCACTTGTACTTATGTCGGCATTGTGCCTTTTGTATTAAATTCGGATGCAATTTCTGTGTTTCATCGTCCATACGAAGGTCCAAGGGATTCAGTAAACCTGAAGTGAAGCATCGGAATTTAAAACTGGAGTCACAGGAGAGGTTCAAATCATAGAAAGTTAGTGTGTCAGTCCTCTTGTACTTATGTCGGCATTGTGCCTTTTTATTAAATTCGGATGCATTTTCTGTGTTTCATCGTCAATAAGAAGGTCCAAGGGATACAGTAAACTTGAAGTGAAGCATCGGAATTTAAAACTGGAGTCACCGGAGAGGTTCAAATCATAGGAAGTTAGAGTGTCAGTCCTCTTGTACTTAAGTCGGCATTGTGCCTTTTGAATTTAATTCCGATGCAATTTCTGTGTTTCATCGTCAATACGAAGGTCAAAGGGATACAGTAAACCTGAAGTGAAGAATCGGAATCTAAAACTGGACTCGCAGGAGAGGTTCAAATCGTAGAAAGTTAGAGTGTCAGTCCTCCCGTACTTAAGCCGGTATTGTGGCTTTTGTATTTATTTCGGATGCAATTTCTGTGTTTCATCGTCAATAAGAAGGTCCAAGGTATACAGTAAACCTGAAGTGAAGCATCGGAATCTAAAACTGGACTCACAGGAGAGGTTCAAATCATAGAAAGTTAGAGTGTCAGTCGTCTTGTACTTAAGCCTGCATTGTGCCTTTTGTATTAAATTCGGATGCAATTTCTTTGCTTCATCGCCAATGAGAAGGTACAAGGTATACAGTAAACCTGAAGTGAAGCATCGGAATCTAAAACTGGACTCACAGGAGGCGTACAAATTATAGAAAGTTAGAGCATCTGTCCTCTTGTACTTTAGTCGGCACTGTGCCTTTTGTATTAAATTCGGATGCAATTTCTGTGTTTCATCGTCAATAAGAAGGTCCAAGGGATACAGTAAGCCTGAAGTGAAGCATCGGAATCTAAAACTGGACCCACAGGAGAGGTTCAAATCATAGAAAGTTAGAGTGTCAGTCCTCTTGTACTTAAGTCGGTATTGTGCCTTTTTTATTAAATTCGGATGCGATTTCTGTGTTTCATCATCAATAAGAAGCTCCAAGGGATACAGTAAACCTGAAGTGGAGCATCGGAATCCAAAACTGGACTCACAGGAGAGGTTAAAATCATAGAAAGTTAGTGTGTCAGTCCTCTTGTACTTAAGTCGGCATTGTGCCTTTTGTATTAAATTCGGATGCAATTTCTGGGTTTCATCGTCAATAAGAATGTCCAAGGGATACAGTAAACCTGAAGTGAAGCATCGGAATCTAAAACTGGACTAACAGGTGAGGTTCAAATCATAGAAAGTTAGAGTGTCAGTCCTCTTGTACTTAAGTCAGCATCGTGCCTTTTGTATTTAATTCGGATGCAATTTCTGAGTTTCATCGTCAATAAGAATGTCAAAGGGATACAGTAAACCTGAAGTGAAGCATCGGAATCTAATACTGGACTTCCAGGTGAGGTTCAAATCATAGAAAGTTTGAGCGTCAGTCCTCTTGTACTTCAGTCGGCGATGTGCCTTTTGTATTGAATTCGGATACAATTTCTGTGTTTCATCATCAATAAGAAGGTCCAAGGGATACAGTAAACCAGAAGTGAAGCAGCGGAATCTAAAACTGGACTCACGGGAGAGGTTCAAATCATAGAAAGTTAGAAGGTCAGTCCTCTTGTACTTAAGTCGGCATTGTGCCTTTTGTATTAAATTCGGATGCAAATTCTGTGTTTCATCATCAACAAGAAAGTCCAAGGGATACAGTAAACCTGAAGTGAAGCATCGGAATCTAAAACTGGACTAAAATGGGTAGGTTAAAATCATAGGAAATTCGAGTGTCAGTCCACTTGTACTTAAGTCGGCATTGTGCCTTTTGTATTAAATTCGGATGCAATTTCTGTGTTTCATCATCGATAAGAAGGTCCAAGGGATACAGTAAACCTGAAGTGAAGCATCGGAATCTAATACTGGACTTCCAGGTGAGGTTCAAATCATAGAAAGTTTGAGCGTCAGTCCTCTTGTACTTCAGTCGGCGATGTGCCTTTTGTATTGAATTCGGATACAATTTCTGTGTTTCATCATCAATAAGAAGGTCCAAGGGATACAGTAAACCAGAAGTGAAGCAGCGGAATCTAAAACTGGAATCACGGGAGAGGTTCAAATCATAGAAAGTTAGAAGGTCAGTCCTCTTGTACTTAAGTCGGCATTGTGCCTTTTGTATTAAATTCGGATGCAAATTCTGTGTTTCATCATCAACAAGAAGGTCCAAGGGATACAGTAAACCTGAAGTGAAGCATCGGAATCTAAAACTGGACTAAAATGGGTAGGTTAAAATCATAGGAAATTCGAGTGTCAGTCCACTTGTACTTAAGTCGGCATTGTGCCTTTTGTATTAAATTCGGATGCAATTTCTGTGTTTCATCGTCAATACGAAGGTCCAAGGGATTCAGTAAACCTGAAGTGAAGCATCGGAATTTAAAACTGGAGTCACAGGAGAGGTTCAAATCATAGAAAGTTAGTGTGTCAGTCCTCTTGTACTTATGTCGGCATTGTGCCTTTTTATTAAATTCGGATGCATTTTCTGTGTTTCATCGTCAATAAGAAGGTCCAAGGGATACAGTAAACTTGAAGTGAAGCATCGGAATTTAAAACTGGAGTCACCGGAGAGGTTCAAATCATAGGAAGTTAGAGTGTCAGTCCTCTTGTACTTAAGTCGGCATTGTTCCTTTTGAATTTAATTCCGATGCAATTTCTGTGTTTCATCGTCAATAAGAAAGTACAAGGAATACAGTAAACCTGAAGTGAAGCATCGGAATCTAAAACTGGACTCACAGGAGAGGTTCAAATCATAGAAAGTTAGAGTGACAGTCCAATTGTACCTAAGTCGGCATTGTGCCTTTAGAATTAAATTCCGATGCAATTTCTGTGTTTCATCGTCAATACGAAGGTCAAAGGGATACAGTAAACCTGAAGTGAAGAATCGGAATCTAAAACTGGACTCGCAGGAGAGGTTCAAATCATAGAAAGTTAGAAGGTCAGTCCTCTTGTACTTAAGTCGGCATTGTGCCTTTTGTATTCAATTCGGATGCAAATTCTGTGTTTCATCATCAATATGAAGGTCCAAGGGATACAGTAAACCTGAAGTGAAGCATCGGAATCTAAAACTGGACTCACAGGAGAGGTTCAAATCATAGAAAGTTAGAGTGTCAGTCGTCTTGTACTTAAGCCTGCATTGTGCCTTTTGTATTAAATTCGGATGCAATTTCTGTGCTTCATCGCCAATAAGAAGGTACAAGGTATACAGTAAACCTGAAGTGAAGCATCGGAATCTAAAACTGGACTCACAGGAGGCGTACAAATTATAGAAAGTTAGAGCATCAGTCCTCTTGTACTTAAGTCGGCACTGTGCCTTTTGTATTAAATTCGGATGCAATTTCTGTGTTTCATCGTCAATAAGAAGGTCCAAGGGATACAGTAAGCCTGAAGTGAAGCATCGGAATCTAAAACTGGACTCACAAGAGAGGTTCAAATCATAGAAAGTTAAAGTGTCAGTCCTCTTGTACTTAAGTCGGCAGAGTGCCTTTTGTATTAAATTCGGATGCAAATTCTGTGTTTCATCATCGATACGAAGGTCCAAGGGATACAGTAAACCTGAAGTGAAGCATCGGAATCTAATTCTGGACTTCCAGGTGAGGTTCAAATCATAGAAAGTTTGAGCGTCAGTCCTCTTGTACTTCAGTCGGCGATGTGCCTTTTGTATTTAATTCGGATACAATTTCTGTGTTTCATCATCAATAAGAAGGTCCAAGGGATACAGTAAACCAGAAGTGAAGCATCGGAATCTAAAACTGGACTCACGGGAGAGGTTCAAATCATAGAAAGTTAGAAGGTCAGTCCTCTTGTACTTAAGTCGGCATTGTGCCTTTTGTATTCAATTCGGATGCAAATTCTGTGTTTCATCATCAATATGAAGGTCCAAGGGATACAGTAAACCAGAAGTGAAGCATCGAAATCTAAAACTGGACTAAAATGGGTAGGTTAAAATCATAGGAAATTCGAGTGTCAGTTATCTTGTACTTAAGTCGGCATTGTGCATTTTGTATTAAATTCGGATGCACGTTCTGTGTTTCATCGTCAATACGAAGGTCCAAGGGATTCAGTAAACCTGAAGTGAAGCATCGGAATTTAAAACTGGAGTCACAGGAGAGGTTCAAATCATAGAAAGTTAGTGTGTCAGTCCTCTTGTACTTATGTCGGCATTGTGCCTTGTTATTAAATTCGGATGCATTTTCTGTGTTTCATCGTCAATAAGAAGGTCCAAGGGATACAGTAAACTTGAAGTGAAACATCGGAATTTAAAACTGGAGTCACCGGAGAGGTTCAAATCATAGGAAGTTAGAGTGTCAGTCCTCTTGTACTTAAGTCGGCATTGTGACTTTTGAATTTAATTCCGATGCAATTTCTGTGTTTCATCGTCAATAAGAAGCACCAAGGGATACAGTAAACCTGAAGTGTAGCATCGGAATCCAAAACTGGACTCACAGGAGAGGTTAAAATCATAGAAAGTTAGAGTGTCAGTCCTCTTGTACTTAAGTCGGCATCGTGCCTTTTGTATTAAATTCGGATGCAATTTCTGAGTTTCATCGTCAATAAGAAGGTACAAGGTATACAGTAAACCTGAAGTGAAGCATCGGAATCTAAAACTGGACTAACAGGTGAGGTTCAAATCATAGAAAGTTAGAGTGTCAGTCCACTTGTGCTTCAGTCGGCATTGTGCTTTTTATATTAATTTCGGATTCATTTTCTGTGTTTCATCATAAATAAGAAGGTCCAAGGGATATAGTAAACCTGAAGTGAAGCATCGGAATCTAAAACTGGACTCACTGGAGATATTCAAAACATAGAAAGTTAGAGTGTCTGCCCTTTTGTACTCAAGTCGGCATTTTTTCTTTTGTAATTAATTCGGATGCAATTTCTGTGTTTCATCGTTAATAAGAAGGTCCAAGGGATACAGTTAACCTGAAGTGAAGCATCGGAATCTAAAATTGGACTCACAGGAGAGGTTCAAATCATACAAATTTAGAGTGTCAGTGCTCTAGTACTTAAGTCGGCATTGTGCCTTTTGTATTATATTCGGATGCAATTTCTGAGTTTCATCATCAATAAGAAGGTCCAAGGGATACAGTAAACCTGAAGTGAAGCATCGGAATGTAAAACTGGACTCACAGGAGAGATTCAAATCATAGAAAGTTAGAGTGTCAGTCCTGTTGTACTGAAGTCGGCATTATGCCTTTTGTATTAAATTCGGATGCAATTTCTGTGTTTCATCGTCAATAAGATGGTCCAAGGGATACAGTAAACCTGAAGTGAAGCATCGGAATCTAAAACTGGACTCACAGGAGAGGTTCAAATCATAGAAAATTAGAGTGTCAGTCCTCTTGTACTTAAGTCGGCATTGTGCCTTTTGTATTTAATTCGGATGCAATTTCTGTGCTTCATCGCCAATAAGATGATCCAAGGTATACAGTAAACCTGAAGTGAAGCGTCGGAATGTAAAACCCAGACTCACAGGAGAGGTTCAAATCATAGAAAGTTAGAGTGTCAGTCCTCTTGTACTTAAGTCGGCATTGTGCCTTTTGTATTAAATTCGGATGCAATTTCTGTGCTTCATTGCCAATAAGAAGGTCCAAGGTATACAGTAAACCTGAAGTGAAGCATCGGAATCTAAAACTGGACTCACAGGAGAGGTTCAAATCATAGAAAGTTAGAGTGTCTGTCCTCTTGTACTTAAGTCGGCATTGTGCCTTTTGTATTAAATTCGGACGCAATTTCTGTGTTTCATCGTCAATAAGAAGGTCCAAGGGATACAGTAAACCTGAAGTGAAGCATCGGAATCTAAAACTGGACTCACAGGAGAGGTTCAAATCATAGAAAGTTATAGTGTTACTTCTCTTGTACTTCAGTCGCCATTGTGCCTTTCGTATTAAATTCGAATGCAATTTCTGTGTTTCATCGTGGATAAGAAGGTCCAAGGGATACAGTAAACCTGAAGTGAAGCATCGGATTCTAAAACTGGACTCACAGAAGAGGATCAAATAATAGGAAGTTAGAGTGTCAGTCCTCTTGTACTTAAGTCGGCATTGTGCCTTTTGTATTAAATTCGGATGCAATTTCTGTGCTTCATCGCCAATAATAAGGTCCAAGGTATACAGCAAACTTGAAGTGAAGCATCGGAATCTAAAACTGGACTCACAAGAGAGGTTCAAATCATAGAAAGTTGGAGTGTCAGTCCTCTTGTACTTAAGTCGGCAGAGTGCCTTTTGTATTAAATTCAAATGCAAATTCTGTGTTTCATCATCGATAAGAAGGTCCAAGGGATACAGTAAACCAGACGTGAAGCATCGGAATCTAAAACTGGACTCACGGGAGAGGTTCAAATCATAGAATGTTAGAAGGTCAGTGCTCTTGTACTTAAGTCGGCATTGTGCTTTTTGTATTAAATTCGGATGCTAATTCTGTGTTTCATCATCAATAAGAAGGTCCAATGGATACAGGAAACCTGAAGTGAAGCATCGGAATCTAAAACTGGACTCACAGGAGAGGTTAAAATCATAGAAAATTAGATTGTCAGTCATCTTGTACTTAAGTCGGCAGAGTACCTTTTGTATTAAATTCGGATGCAATATCTGTGCTTCATCATCAATAAGAAGGTCCAAGGGATATAGTAAACCTGAAGTGAAGCAGCGGAATCTAAAACCGGACTCGCAGCAGAGGTTCAATGCATAGAAAGTTAGAGTGTCAGTCCACTTGTACTTAAGTCGGCATTGTGCCTTTTGTATTAAATTCGGATGCATTTTCTGTGTTTCATCATCACTAAGAAGGTCCAAGGGATATAGTAAACCTGAAGTGAAGCAGCGGAATCTAAAACTGGACTCACAGGAGAGGTTCAAATCATAGAAAGTTGGAGTGTCAGTCCTCTTGTACTTAAGTCGGCATTGTGCCATTTGTATTAAATTCGGATGCAATATCTGTGCTTCATCATCAATAAGAAGGTCCAAGGGATATAGTAAACCTGAAGTGAAGCAGCGGAATCTAAAACTGGACGCACAGGTGAGGTTCGAGTCATAGAAATTTAGAGTGTCAGTCCTCTTGTACTTAAGTCGGCATTGTGCCTTTTGTATTAAATTGGGATGCATTTTCTGTGTTTCATCATCACTAAGAAGGTCCAAGGGATATAGTAAACCTGAAGTGAAGCAGCGGAATCTAAAACTGGACTCACAGGAGAGGTTCAAATCATAGAAAGTTGGAGTGTCAGTTCTCTTGTACTTAAGTCGGCATTGTGCCATTTGTATTACATTCGGATGCAATATCTGTGCTTCATCATCAATAAGAAGGTCCAAGGGATATAGTAAACCTGAAGTGAAGCAGCGGAATCTAAAACCGGACTCGCAGCAGAGGTTCAATGCATAGAAAGTTAGAGTGTCAGTCCACTTGTACTTAAGTCGGCATTGTGCCTTTTGTATTAAATTCGGATGCAATTTCTGTGTTTCATCGTCAATACGAAGGTCCAAGGGATTCAGTAAACCTGAAGTGAAGCATCGGAATTTAAAACTGTAGTCACAGGAGAGGTTAAAATCATAGAAAGTTAGAGCGTCAGTCCACTTGTACTTCAGTCGGCATTGTGCCTTTTGTTTTAAATTCGGATGCAATTTCTGTGTTTCATCATCAATAAGAAGGTCCAAGGGATACAGTAAACCTGAAGTGAAGCAGCGGAATCTAAAACTGGACTCAAAGCAGAGGTTCAAATCATAGAAAGTTAGAGTGTCAGTCCTCTTGTACTTAAGTCGGCAATGTGCCTTTTGAATTTAATTCCGATGCAATTTTTGTCTTTCATCGTCAATAAGAAAATCCAAAGAATACAGTAAACCTGAAGTGAAGCATCGGAATCTAAAACTGGACTCACAGGGGAGATTCAAATCATAGAAAGTTAGAGTGTCAGTCCTGTTGTACTTAAGTCGGCATTGTGCCTTTTGTATTAAATTCGGTTGCAATTTCTGTGTTTCATCGTCAATAAGATGGTCCAAGAGATACAGTAAACCTGAGGTGAAGCATCGGAATCTAAAACTGGACTCACAGGAGAGGTTCATGTCATAGAAAATTAGAGTGTCAGTCCTCTTGTACTTAAGTCGGCATTGTGCCTTTTGATTTTAATTCCGATGCAATTTCTGTGTTTCATCATTAATAAGAAGGTCCAAGGGATACATTAAACCTGAAGTGAAGCATCGGAACTTAAAACTGGACTTACAGGAGAGGTTTAAATCATAGAAAGTTAGAGTGTCAGTCCACTTGTACTTAAGTCGGCATTGTGCCTTTTGTATTAAAATCGGATGCAATTTCTGTGGTTCATTGCCAATAAGAAGGTCCAAGGTATACAGTAAACCTGAAGTGAAGCATCGGAATCTAAAACTGGACTCACAGGAGGGGTTCAAATCATAGAAAGTTAGAGTGTCTGTCCTCTTGTACTTAAGTCGGCATTGTGCCTTTTGTATTAAACTCGGACGCAATTTCTGTGTTTCATCGTCAATAAGAAGGTCCAAGGGATACAGTAAACCTGAAGTGAAGCATCGGAATCTAAAACTGGACCCACAGGAGAGGTTCAAATCATAGAAAGTTAGAGTGTCAGTCCTCTTGTACTTAAGTCGGTATTGTGCCTTTTGTATTAAATTCGGATGCAATTTCTGTGTTTCATCATCAATAAGAAGCACCAAGGGATACAGTAAACCTGAAGTGTAGCATCGGAACCCAAAACTGGACTCACAGGAGAGGTTAAAATCATAGAAAGTTAGAGTGTCAGTCCTCTTGTACTTAAGTCGGCATCGTGCCTTTTGTATTAAATTCGGATGCAATTTCTGAGTTTCATCGTCAATAAGAATGTCCAAGGGATACAGTAAACCTGAAGTGAAGCATCGGAATCTAAAACTGGACTCACAGGAGAGGTTCAAATCATAGAAAGTTAGAGTGACAGTCCACTTGTACCTAAGTCGGCATTGTGCCTTTAGAATTAAATTCCGATGCAATTTCTGTGTTTCATCGCCAATAAGAAGGTACAAGGTATACAGTAAACCTGAAGTGAAGCATCGGAATCTAAAACTGGACTCACAAGAGGCGTACAAATTATAGAAAGTTAGAGCATCAGTCCTCTTGTACTTAAGTCGGCACTGTGCCTTTTGTATTAAATTCGGATGCAATTTCTGTGTTTCATCGTCAATAAGAAGGTCCAAGGGATACAGTAAGCCTGAAGTGAAGCATCGGAATCTAAAACTGGACCCACAGGAGAGGTTCAAATCATAGAAAGTTAGAGTGTCAGTCCTCTTGTACTTAAGTCGGTATTGTGCCTTTTGTATTAAATTCGGATGCAATTTCTGTGTTTCATCATCAATAAGAAGCACCAAGGGATACAGTAAACCTGAAGTGTAGCATCGGAATCCAAAACTGGACTCACAGGAGAGGTTAAAATCATAGAAAGTTAGAGTGTCAGTCCTCTTGTACTTAAGTCGGCATCGTGCCTTTTGTATTAAATTCGGATGCAATTTCTGAGTTTCATCGTCAATAAGAATGTCCAAGGGATACAGTAAACCTGAAGTGAAGCATCGGAATCTAAAACTGGACTAACAGGTGAGGTTCAAATCATAGAAAGTTAGAGTGTCAGTCCACTTGTGCTTCAGTCGGCATTGTGCTTTTTATATTAATTTCGGATTCATTTTCTGTGTTTCATCATAAATAAGAAGGTCCAAGGGATATAGTAAACCTGAAGTGAAGCATCGGAATCTAAAACTGGACTCACTGGAGATATTCAAAACATAGAAAGTTAGAGTGTCTGCCCTTTTGTACTTAAGTCGGCATTTTTTCTTTTGTAATTAATTCGGATGCAATTTCTGTGTTTCATCGTTAATAAGAAGGTCCAAGGGATACAGTTAACCTGAAGTGAAGCATCGGAATCTAAAATTGGACTCACAGGAGAGGTTCAAATCATACAAATTTAGAGTGTCAGTGCTCTAGTACTTAAGTCGGCATTGTGCCTTTTGTATTATATTCGGATGCAATTTCTGAGTTTCATCATCAATAAGAAGGTCCAAGGGATACAGTAAACCTGAAGTGAAGCATCGGAATGTAAAACTGGACTCACAGGAGAGATTCAAATCATAGAAAGTTAGAGTGTCAGTCCTGTTGTACTTAAGTCGGCATTGTGCCTTTTGTATTAAATTCGGATGCAATTTCTGTGTTTCATCGTCAATAAGATGGTCCAAGGGATACAGTAAACCTGAAGTGAAGCATCGGAATCTAAAACTGGACTCACAGGAGAGGTTCAAATCATAGAAAATTAGAGTGTCAGTCCTCTTGTACTTAAGTCGGCATTGTGCCTTTTGTATTTAATTCGGATGCAATTTCTGTGCTTCATCGCCAATAAGATGATCCAAGGTATACATTAAACCTGAAGTGAAGCGTCGGAATCTAAAACCCTGACTCACAGGAGAGGTTCAAATCATAGAAAGTTAGAGTGTCAGTCCTCTTGTACTTAAGTCGGCATTGTGCCTTTTGTATTAAATTCGGATGCAATTTCTGTGCTTCATTGCCAATAAGAAGGTCCAAGGTATACAGTAAACCTGAAGTGAAGCATCGGAATCTAAACCTGGACTCACAGGAGAGGTTCAAATCATAGAAAGTTAGAGTGTCTGTCCTCTTGTACTTAAGTCGGCATTGTGCCTTTTGTATTAAATTCGGACGCAATTTCTGTGTTTCATCATCAATAAGAAGGTCCAAGGGATACAGTAAACCTGAAGTGAAGCATCGGAATCTAAAACTGGACTCACAGGAGAGGTTCAAATCATAGAAAGTTATAGTGTTACTTCTCTTGTACTTCAGTCGCCATTGTGCCTTTCGTATTAAATTCGAATGCAATTTCTGTGTTTCATCGTGGATAAGAAGGTCCAAGGGATACAGTAAACCTGAAGTGAAGCATCGGATTCTAAAACTGGACTCACAGAAGAGGATCAAATAATAGGAAGTTAGAGTGTCAGTCCTCTTGTACTTAAGTCGGCATTGTGCCTTTTGTATTAAATTCGGATGCAATTTCTGTGCTTCATCGCCAATAATAAGGTCCAAGGTAAACAGCAAACTTGAAGTGAAGCATCGGAATCTAAAACTGGACTCACAAGAGAGGTTCAAGTCATAGAAAGTTGGAGTGTCAGTCCTCTTGTACTTAAGTCGGCAGAGTGCCTTTTGTATTAAATTCGAATGCAAATTCTGTGTTTCATCATCGATAAGAAGGTCCAAGGGATACAGTAAACCAGACGTGAAGCATCGGAATCTAAAACTGGACTCACGGGAGAGGTTCAAATCATAGAATGTTAGAAGGTCAGTCCTCTTGTACTTAAGTCGGCATTGTGCTTTTTGTATTAAATTCGGATGCTAATTCTGTGTTTCATCATCAATAAGAAGGTCCAATGGATACAGGAAACCTGAAGTGAAGCATCGGAATCTAAAACTGGACTCACAGGAGAGGTTAAAATCATAGAAAATTAGATTGTCAGTCATCTTGTACTTAAGTCGGCAGAGTACCTTTTGTATTAAATTCGGATGCAATATCTGTGCTTCATCATCAATAAGAAGGTCCAAGGGATATAGTAAACCTGAAGTGAAGCAGCGGAATCTAAAACCGGACTCGCAGCAGAGGTTCAATGCATAGAAAGTTAGAGTGTCAGTCCACTTGTACTTAAGTCGGCATTGTGCCTTTTGTATTAAATTCGGATGCATTTTCTGTGTTTCATCATCACTAAGAAGGTCCAAGGGATATAGTAAACCTGAAGTGAAGCAGCGGAATCTAAAACTGGACTCACAGGAGAGGTTCAAATCATAGAAAGTTGGAGTGTCAGTCCTCTTGTACTTAAGTCGGCATTGTGCCATTTGTATTAAATTCGGATGCAATATCTGTGCTTCATCATCAATAAGAAGGTCCAAGGGATATAGTAAACCTGAAGTGAAGCAGCGGAATCTAAAACTGGACGCACAGGTGAGGTTCGAGTCATAGAAAGTTAGAGTGTCAGTCCTCTTGTACTTAAGTCGGCATTGTGCCTTTTGTATTAAATTGGGATGCATTTTCTGTGTTTCATCATCACTAAGAAGGTCCAAGGGATATAGTAAACCTGAAGTGAAGCAGCGGAATCTAAAACTGGACTCACAGGAGAGGTTCAAATCATAGAAAGTTGGAGTGTCAGTTCTCTTGTACTTAAGTCGGCATTGTGCCATTTGTATTACATTCGGATGCAATATCTGTGCTTCATCATCAATAAGAAGGTCCAAGGGATATAGTAAACCTGAAGTGAAGCAGCGGAATCTAAAACCGGACTCGCAGCAGAGGTTCAATGCATAGAAAGTTAGTGTGTCAGTCCACTTGTACTTAAGTCGGCATTGTGCCTTTTGTATTAAGGGGAGTTGGAATGCCGGAAAATGGAAAAAATTCACATTTTCAGTTTTTAACCTTATAACTTAATTTGAAATTTTCTGCTTAAAATGGTGCAAAATTTGTTAAGAAATTCCAATTGGAAGTATTTTTATTTAATTTTTCAAAATTACATGTGCGCCCAGCAAAGTTACCCATCTTGTGATTTGTACACATTTAAATCTTCGCATTTCCGAAAACATTACATATAGAAGGCTGTGGATTTCACTCTTCAGTTGTAGAATCTTTGATCCTTCCATAGGTACCATTGTTTTTACGACTAGCTGTGTTTATTGTTCAGTTTTTGATCTGTGAGTGTTTGTTTTGAGCCTCGAGTTTAGTTTGTCGCTCATTTGGAGTTTGTTATCTGTCTTGTTTTGACTTTCAGTGGTGAGTGCGTAGTTTCTACGATGCCTAGGAGTGCATCATTATTTAAAAAGCGAAAGTTTCGCGGTAATAGATTTACAAATAACGTTTGTTCAAGTGATTCTGCTTCAGCACCTGTTGATGCTGGTGAAAGTTCTGACGTTTGTACAGCTGAGATGTGTGAAGGAGACACGCCCACCAGTGCATCAAAAAAGAAGTTATCAAACTGTGCAAGTGAAATTACAGATGAAGCTTCTAATGAACAATATGTTTTAGTCGACTTTCCTGTTTTTACTGAGTTTATGAAGAAATGTTTGTGTTGTAATCTTTGTGGAGGTTCTTTTGATATGAACATAACAAAATCTATAGGACTTTCCTGCAAAATTGCTATAGTTTGTGCCAGTTGTGAAAATGAGACCTGTTTTTGGAGCTCTAAAACATGCAGTAGCAATTTGTTTGAGAGTAATATCAGGCTAATGTATGCAATGAGAGCAATTGGTAAAGGACATACTGCTGCTCAAACATTTTGTGCCATAATGAATCTTCCACCTCCACCTGCTAAAATTGACAATTACACTGAAGTGATAGGAGATGCTGTTCAGTCTGTAGCAGATTTATCAATGAAAGCTGCTGCCAGTGAAGCAAAATATATAAATGAAGGAAACCCAGATATCCCTGTTGCTTTTGATGGAACCTGGCAGAAAAGGGGTCACACATCCAAAAATGCTGTTGCTACTGTTACTAGTGTGGACAGCGGTAAAGTTTTGGACTATGAAGTGCTCACTAAACATTGTTACCATTGTGCATCTGGTAAGATAGAAGCAGCTCACATATGTAGCAAGAATTATGAAGGTACGAGTGGAGGCATGGAGGCTGCCGCTGCTGTGAAAATGTTTAGCAGATCAGAAAAAGAACGGGGAGTATTTTACACAAAATTCCTTGGAGATGGGGACTCCAAGGCATACAAAAGTGTTACAGAATCCATGCCATATGTCAATAAGACAATAACTAAACTAGAATGTGTCGGTCATGTTCAGAAACGAATGGGCACTCGTCTAAGGAAACTGAAACAGAATCTGAAGGACAAAATTTTGTCAGATGGTAAAACCATTAGAGGTCGCCTGTCAGATAAAATTATAAATGAATTACAACAATACTATGGTATGGCAATAAGAAATAATGCAAATAATTTGCAGGAAATGAGACAAGCTGTATGGGCCACATATTTACATCGATCATCAACTGATGATAATCCTCAACATTTTGCTTGTCCAGATGGTCCTCAGTCATGGTGCAATTATAGAAAATCTCAAGCTACTGGGGATCCTTATCACCATAAAAATTATATTCCATTGGCTGTTATGGAAGTAATTAAACCAATATATAGAGACTTGGGGCATCCTGATCTTCTGCGAAAATGTCTTCATGGTTGTACCCAGAATCAAAACGAGTCGTTCAACAACCTCATTTGGACTCGTGTACCTAAGAATGTATTTGTTGGGATAAAAACATTGAAATGGGGAGTCAGTGATGCTGTTATTTCATTCAATGATGGTCATATGGGTAGGCTAAAGGTCATGGCAAGGCTCGGCATTGCTCCTGGTATCAACACCATCAGAGGTCTTCAGCTTCTGGACAGCGTGCGAGTAAGGAAGGCTCAGTATGCAGCTGAATTTAATACAAAAAAAGCAAGGGCAGCAAGGAGAAGAAAGCTTCTAGGTGAAGAAGAAGAACTAGAAGATGACCCTGATTACTCTGCTGGACACTTTTGATAATAGAATAAAAGGTATTTGTGAATTTTCATAATAAATTACTTTAATCGCATTTTCTGGCATTTGACATTTTTAGTGTTACATGTACCTTTATCTCATAAACCACTCAACCAACAACATTAAAATTTTCAGAAATGCTGCAAAACAGTTCAAAGAGGCCACTGAACTAGAATCATGACAAGAACTGGCTTATTCTCTGAACTAGGGAAGTTTATGTTATACTTTTTCCAATAAAAAATGGCTTAATGGTAAAAAATTCATAAATACTATACCAACAAAAAGAAAACATTGGTTCTAGTTCAGTGGGCTCACAATATATGCTGAAAACCTCTGCCAGAATTTCAAAGTTCTGAAGATAATAGTTCCAAAGAAAAAGGTACACAAAGTTAGCAAATTTAACATTGGCGAGATAGGGCATTCCAACTCCCCTCATCGTGGATAAGAAGGTCCAAGGGATACAGTAAACCTGAAGTGAAGCATCGGATTCTAAAACTGGACTCACAGAAGAGGATCAAATAATAGGAAGTTAGAGTGTCAGTCCTCTTGTACTTAAGTCGGCATTGTGCCTTTTGTATTAAATTCGGATGCAATTTCTGTGCTTCATCGCCAATAATAAGGTCCAAGGTAAACAGCAAACTTGAAGTGAAGCATCGGAATCTAAAACTGGACTCACAAGAGAGGTTCAAATCATAGAAAGTTGGAGTGTCAGTCCTCTTGTACTTAAGTCGGCAGAGTGCCTTTTGTATTAAATTCGAATGCAAATTCTGTGTTTCATCATCGATAAGAAGGTCCAAGGGATACAGTAAACCAGACGTGAAGCATCGGAATCTAAAACTGGACTCACGGGAGAGGTTCAAATCATAGAATGTTAGAAGGTCAGTCCTCTTGTACTTAAGTCGGCATTGTGCTTTTTGTATTAAATTCGGATGCTAATTCTGTGTTTCATCATCAATAAGAAGGTCCAATGGATACAGGAAACCTGAAGTGAAGCATCGGAATCTAAAACTGGACTCACAGGAGAGGTTAAAATCATAGAAAATTAGATTGTCAGTCATCTTGTACTTAAGTCGGCAGAGTACCTTTTGTATTAAATTCGGATGCAATATCTGTGCTTCATCATCAATAAGAAGGTCCAAGGGATATAGTAAACCTGAAGTGAAGCAGCGGAATCTAAAACCGGACTCGCAGCAGAGGTTCAATGCATAGAAAGTTAGAGTGTCAGTCCACTTGTACTTAAGTCGGCATTGTGCCTTTTGTATTAAATTCGGATGCATTTTCTGTGTTTCATCATCACTAAGAAGGTCCAAGGGATATAGTAAACCTGAAGTGAAGCAGCGGAATCTAAAACTGGACTCACAGGAGAGGTTCAAATCATAGAAAGTTGGAGTGTCAGTCCTCTTGTACTTAAGTCGGCATTGTGCCATTTGTATTAAATTCGGATGCAATATCTGTGCTTCATCATCAATAAGAAGGTCCAAGGGATATAGTAAACCTGAAGTGAAGCAGCGGAATCTAAAACTGGACGCACAGGTGAGGTTCGAGTCATAGAAAGTTAGAGTGTCAGTCCTCTTGTACTTAAGTCGGCATTGTGCCTTTTGTATTAAATTGGGATGCATTTTCTGTGTTTCATCATCACTAAGAAGGTCCAAGGGATATAGTAAACCTGAAGTGAAGCAGCGGAATCTAAAACTGGACTCACAGGAGAGGTTCAAATCATAGAAAGTTGGAGTGTCAGTTCTCTTGTACTTAAGTCGGCATTGTGCCATTTGTATTACATTCGGATGCAATATCTGTGCTTCATCATCAATAAGAAGGTCCAAGGGATATAGTAAACCTGAAGTGAAGCAGCGGAATCTAAAACCGGACTCGCAGCAGAGGTTCAATGCATAGAAAGTTAGAGTGTCAGTCCACTTGTACTTAAGTCGGCATTGTGCCTTTTGTATTAAATTCGGATGCAATTTCTGTGTTTCATCGTCAATACGAAGGTCCAAGGGATTCAGTAAACCTGAAGTGAAGCATCGGAATTTAAAACTGTAGTCACAGGAGAGGTTAAAATCAAAGAAAGTTAGAGCGTCAGTCCACTTGTACTTCAGTCGGCATTGTGCCTTTTGTTTTAAATTCGGATGCAATTTCTGTGTTTCATCATCAATAAGAAGGTCCAAGGGATACAGTAAACCTGAAGTGAAGCAGCGGAATCTAAAACTGGACTCAAAGCAGAGGTTCAAATCATAGAAAGTTAGAGTGTCAGTCCTCTTGTACTTAAGTCGGCAATGTGCCTTTTGAATTTAATTCCGATGCAATTTTTGTCTTTCATCGTCAATAAGAAAATCCAAAGAATACAGTAAACCTGAAGTGAAGCATCGGAATCTAAAACTGGACTCACAGGGGAGGTTCAAATCATAGAAGATTGGAGTGTCAGTCCTCTTGTACTTTCTACAAAGCTTGGGTATCCGATTAATGAGGGAATTAGTATATTTCATCAAAATATACAAGGTATTCGAGATAAAGTTAGTGAACTGCTTATAGATGTTGACTCTGAAATTATTGGTATATCTGAACACTTCTTAAATAAGGAGATAATTCAGAGGCTTCCTTTACCAGGATACAGGTTGGCTGGCAGCTTTTCTAGGAGCTCTTTGCGGTGTGGGGGAGTAGCCATGTATGTGAAAAACGGTATCCCATTTGAGTCAATTGATGTTTCAAAGTACTGCACTGAAAAGGTGTTTGAATGTTGTGCAGGTGTGGTTAAATTTAGTGGAGCTAAACTTCTTACTGTTGTTATTTATAGATCCCCAGACTCCGATTTCACAACATTTTTGCTAAAGCTAGAGGAGGTTCTTGGTTCACTTTATAGGAAATACAAAAAGTTAGTTATATGTGGTGACTTCAATATTAATTGTATAAGTGATTGTGCAAGGAAAAGGATGCTCGTAGACCTCCTTAATTCATATAATCTTATGCAAACCGTATTCTTTCCAACGAGAGTGCAAGGGAACAGTAGAACAACCATAGACAATATTTTTGTTCATTCGTCATTATTAGAAGGGCATTCTGTTAGCAAAAAAGTGAATGGCCTTTCAGATCATGATGCACAAATTTTAAGTCTAAAAGATTTTTGTGCTTCAACACATGTTAAATATAGTTACCAACTTTTTAGGAAAGCTGATCCAGTTGCTGTACAGACTTTTGTAAACCTTATCAAGGAACAAGATTGGCAAGATGTTTATAGTGCTGATACAGTAGACGATAAATATAATGCTTTCCTCAAGACTTTTCTCGTGCTCTTTGAAAGTTCCTTTCCGTTAGAACGTTTAAAACAGGGTACTAGCACAAACAGGCAGCCTGGGTGGCTGACTAAAGGGATAAGAATATCTTGTAGAACAAAGTGGCAATTATATCAAAACGTTAGAAACAGTCAAAATCTAAATGCAGCAGCCCATTACAAACAGTATTGTAAGGTGCTTAAAAAAGTTATTAGGAAGGCAAAAAGTATGTGGTATGCAGATAGAATAGCTAAGTCTCAGGATAAAATTAAAACCATATGGTCAGTCGTAAAGGAAGTGGCTGGTCTGCAGAGACAGGTCGAGGATATAGAATCAGTGCGTAGTGGGGATGTCCGTGTTGCTGATAAGTCGCATATATGTACAGTACTTAATAATCACTTTCTGAATATAGCAGGTGAACTAAATAGAAACCTAGTCCCAACAGGGAATCATATAGCGCTCTTAGAAAAAAGTGTTCCGAGACTGTTACCTGAAATGCTCCTCCATGATACTGACAAGAGGGAGATTGAGTTAATAATTAAATCACTAAAGACCAGGAACTCTCATGGATATGACGGGGTATCTAGCAGAATACTGAAGTATTGTTCCACGTATATTAGCTCAGTACTTAGCCATATCTGTAACTTTTCCTTTAGCAGTGGTCGGTTTCCTGACCGATTAAAGTACTCGGTAGTGAAGCCACTTTATAAAAAGGGAGACAGGGATAATGTTGACAATTATAGACCTATTTCTATTCCATCGGTGTTTGCTAAAGTTATCGAGAGGCTTGTATATACAAGGTTACTGCAGCATTTAAATTCACATAATTTGCTGTCAAATGTACAGTTTGGTTTTAGAAATGGCTTAACAACTGAAAATGCTATATTCTCTTTTCTCTGTGAGGTTTTGGACGGATTAAATAAAAGGTTGAGAACGTTAGGTGTTTTCTTTGATTTAACGAAGGCTTTTGACTGTGTTGACCACAAAATATTACTGCAGAAGTTGGAACATTATGGAGTAAGGGGAGTAGCTTACAATTGGTTCGCCTCCTACTTTAAGAACAGAAAGCAGAAGGTAATCCTCCGCAATATTGAGAGTGGTAATGATGTTCAGTCCCAATGGGGCACTGTTAAATGGGGCGTTCCCCAAGGGTCGGTGCTGGGGCCACTGCTGTTCCTTATTTATGTAAATGATATGCCTTCTAGTATTACAGGTGATTCAAAAATATTTCTGTTTGCTGATGACACCACCTTGGTAGTGAAGGATCTTGTGTGTAATATTGAAACATTATCAAATAATGTAGTTCATGAAGTAAGTTCGTGGCTTGTGGAAAATAATTTGATGCTAAATCACAGTAAGACTCAGTTTTTACAGTTTCTAACCCGCAATTCAACAAGAACTGACATTTTAATCAGACAGAATGGGCATGTTATAAGCGAGACGGAACAGTTCAAGTTCCTAGGCGTACGGATAGATAGTAAGCTGTTGTGGAAAGCCCATGTTCAGGATCTTGTTCAGAAACTAAATGCCGCTTTATTTACCATTAGAACAGTATCTGAAATAAGTGACATTTCAACACGAAAAGTAGTATACTTCGCATATTTTCATACGCTTATGTCATATGGTATTATTTTTTGGGGTAATTCTTCTGATTCAAAAAGAGTATTTTTGGCTCAAAAACGGGCTGTTCGAGCTATGTATGGTGTAAGTTCGAAAACCTCTTGTCGACCCCTATTCAATAGTCTGGGAATTTTGACATTGCCCTCACAGTATGTATTTTCTTTAATGTCGTTTGTTGTTAGCAATATTAGCTTATTCCCAAGAGTTAGCAGCTTTCACTCAGTTAATACTAGGCAGAAATCAAATCTGCATGTGGAATGCACTTCCTTGACTCTTGTGCAGAAAGGAGTGCAGTATTCTGCTGCATCCATTTTCAATAAGCTACCACAAGAACTCAAAAATCTTAGCAGTAGCCCAAACACTTTTAAGTCTAAACTGAAGAGTTTCCTCATGGCTCACTCCTTCTATTCTGTCGAGGAGCTCCTGGAAGAGATAAAAAATTAAGCAAATTCCAGTGTTACATTCTTGATTTTCTTTATTTAAACTAACGACTTGTTTCATTTTATCTGTTTCTACAATCGTGTTATAATTTCATGTATTGACTCGTTCCATGACCATGGAGACTTCTCCTAAATGTGGTCCCACGGAACAATAAACAAATAAATAAATAAATAAGTCGGCATTGTGCCTTTTGTATTATTTTCGGATGCAATTTCTGAGTTTCATCATCAATACGAAGGTCCAAGGGATACAGTAAACCTGAAGTGAAGCATCGGAATCTAAAACTGGACTCACAGGGGAGATTCAAATCATAGAAAGTTAGAGTGTCAGTCCTGTTGTACTTAAGTCGGCATTGTGCCTTTTGTATTAAATTCGGATGCAATTTCTGTGTTTCATCGTCAATAAGATGGTCCAAGAGATACAGTAAACCTGAGGTGAAGCATCGGAATCTAAAACTGGACTCACAGGAGAGGTTCATGTCATAGAAAATTAGAGTGTCAGTCCTCTTGTACTTAAGTCGGCATTGTGCCTTTTGATTTTAATTCCGATGCAATTTCTGTGTTTCATCATTAATAAGAAGGTCCAAGGGATACATTAAACCTGAAGTGAAGCATCGGAACTTAAAACTGGACTTACAGGAGAGGTTTAAATCATAGAAAGTTAGAGTGTCAGTCCACTTGTACTTAAGTCGGCATTGTGCCTTTTGTATTAAAATCGGATGCAATTTCTGTGGTTCATTGCCAATAAGAAGGTCCAAGGTATACAGTAAACCTGAAGTGAAGCATCGGAATCTAAAACTGGACTCACAGGAGGGGTTCAAATCATAGAAAGTTAGAGTGTCTGTCCTCTTGTACTTAAGTCGGCATTGTGCCTTTTGTATTAAACTCGGACGCAATTTCTGTGTTTCATCGTCAATAAGAAGGTCCAAAGGATACAGTAAACCTGAAGTGAAGCATCGGAATCTAAAACTGGACTCACAGGAGAGGTTCAAATCATAGAAAGTTATAGTGTTACTTCTCTTGTACTTAAGTCGGCATTGTGCCTTTCGTATTAAATTCGAATGCAATTTCTGTGTTTCATCGTGGATAAGAAGGTCCAAGGGATACAGTAAACCTGAAGTGAAGCATCGGAATCTAAAACTGGACTCACAAGAGAGGTTCAAATCATAGAAAGTTGGAGTGTCAGTCCTCTTGTACTTAAGTCGGCAGAGTGCCTTTTGTATTAAATTCGGATGCAAATTCTGTGTTTCATCATCGATAAGAAGGTCCAAGGGATACAGTAAACCTGAAGTGAAGCATCGGAATCTAATACTGGACTCCCAGGTGAGGTTCAAATCATAGAAAGTTTGAGCGTCAGTCCTCTTGTACTTCAGTCGGCGATGTGCCTTTTGTATTAAATTCGGATACAATTTCTGTGTTTCATCATCAATAAGAAGGTCCAAGGGATACAGTAAACCAGATGTGAAGCATCGGAATCTAAAACTGGACTCACGGGAGAGGTTCAAATCATAGAAAGTTAGAAGGTCAGTCCTCTTGTACTTAAGTCGGCATTGTGCCTTTTGTATTAAATTCGGATGCTAGTTCTGTGTTTCATCACCAATAAGAAGGTCCAAGGGATACAGTAAACCTGAAGTGAAGCATCGTAATCTAAAACTGGACTCACAGGAGAGGTTAAAATCATAGAAAATTAGAGTGTCAGTCATCTTGTACTTAAGTCGGCATTGTGCCTTTTGTATTAAATTCGGATGCAATTTCTGTGTTTCATCATCATTATGAAGGTCCGAGGGATACAGTAAACCTGAAGAGAAGCATCGGAATCTAAAACTGGACGCACAGGTGAGGTTCGAATCATAGAATGTTAGAGTGTCAGTCCTCTTGTACTTAAGTCGGCATTGTGCCTTTTGCATTTAATTCGGATGCATTTTCTGTGTTTCATCATCACTAAGAAGGTCCAAGGGATATAGTAAACCTGAAGTGAAGCAGCGGAATCTAAAACTGGACTCACAGGAGAGGTTCAAATCATAGAAAGTTGGAGTGTCAGTCCTCTTGTACTTAAGTCGGCAGTGTGCCTTTTGTATTAAATTCGGATGCAAATTCTGTGTTTCATCATCAATAAGAAGGTCCAAGGGATACAGTAAACCTGAAGTGAAGCATCGGAATCTAATACTGGACTCCCAGGTGTGGTTCAAATCATAGAAAGTTAGAGCGTCAGTCCACTTGTACTTCAGTCGGCATTGAGCCTTTTGTTTTAAATTCGGATGCACTTTCTGTGTTTCATCATCAATATGAAGGTCCAAGGGATACAGTAAACCACAAGTGAAGCATCGGAATCTAAAACTGGACTCACGGAAGAGGTTCAAATCATAGAATGTTAGAGTGTCAGTCCTCTTGTACTTAAGTTGCCATTGTGCCTTTTGTATTAAATTCGGATGCAAATTCTGTGTTTCATCAACAATAAGAAGGTCCAAGGGATACAGTAAACCTGAAGTGAAGAATCGGAATCTAAAACTGGACTCACAGGAGAGGTTAAAATCATAGAAAATTAGAGTGTCAGTCCTCTTGTACTTACGTCGACATTGTGCCTTTTGTATTAAATTTGGATGCAATTACTGTGTTTCATCGCCAATAAGAATATCCAATGTATACATAAACCTGAAGTGAAGCATCGGAATCTAAAACTGGACTAACTGGTGAGGTTCAAATCATAGACAGTTAGAGTGTCTGTCCTCTTGTACTTAAGTCGGCATTGTGCCTTTTGGATTAAATTCGGACGCAATTTCTGTGTTTCATCGTCAATAAGAAGGTCCAAGGGATACAGTAAACCTGAAGTGAAGCATCGGATCTAAAACTGGACTCACAGGAGGGGTTCAAGTCATAGAATGTAAGAGTGACTGTCTTCTTGTACTTAAGTCGACATTGTGCCTTTTGTATTAAATTCGAACTCAATTTCTGTGTTTCATCGTCAATTAGAAGGTCCAAGGGATACAGTAAGCCTGAAGTGAAGCATCGGAATCTAAAACTGGACTCACAGGAGAGGTTCAAATCATAGAAAGTTATAGTGTCAGTTCTCTTGTACTTAAGTCGGCTTTGTGCCTTTCGTATTAAATTCGGATGTAATTTCTGTGTTTCATCGTGGATAAGAAGGTCCAAGGGATACAGTATACCTGAAGTGAAGCATCGGAATCTAAAACTGGACTCACGGGAGAGGTTCAAATCATAGAAAGTTAGAAGGTCAGTCCTCTTGTACTTAAGTCGGCATTGTGCCTTTTGTATTAAATTCGGATGCATTTTCTGTGTTTCATCATCACTAAGATGGTCCAAGGGTTATAGTAAACCTGAAGTGAAGCAGCGCAATCTAAAACTGGACTCACAGCAGAGGTTCAAATAATAGAAAGTTAGAGTGTCAGTCCTCTTGTACTTAAGTCGGCATTGACCCTTTTGTATTAAATTCGGATGCAATTTCTGTCAATCATCGTCAATAAGAAAGACCAAGGGATACAGTAAACCTCAAGTGCAGCGTCGGAATTTAAAACTAGAGTCACAGGACAGGTTCAAATCATAGAAAGGTAGACTGTCAGTCATCTTGTACTTAAGTCGGCATTGTGCCTTTTTATTAAAATCGGATGCAATTTTTTTGTTTCATCGTCAATAAGAGGGTCCAAAGGATACAGTAAACCTGAAGTGAAGCATCGGATTTTAAAACTGGAGTCACCGGAGAGATTCAAATCATAGAAAGTTAGAGTGTCAGTCCTCTTGCACTTAAGTCGGCATTGTGCCTTTTGTATTAAATTTGGATGCAATAACTGTGCTTCATCGCCAATAAGAAGGTCCAATGTATACAGTAAACCTGAAGAGAAGCATCGGAATCTAAAACTGGACGCACAGGTGCGGTTCAAATCATGGAAAGTTAGAGTGTCAGTCCTCTTGTACTTAAGTCGGCATTGTGCCTTTTGTATTAAATTCGGATGCATTGTCTGTGTTTCATCATCACTAAGATGGTCCAAGGGATATAGTAAACCTGAAGTGAAGCAGCTTAATCTAAAACTGGACTCACAGCAGAGGTTCAAATCGTAGATACTTAGAGTGTCAGTCCTCTTGTACTTAAATCGGCATTGTACCTTTTGTATTAAATTTGGAAGTAATTTCTGTCATTCATCGTCAATAAGAAGGTCCAAGGGATACAGTAAACCTCAAGTGAAGCATCGGAATTTAAAACTGGAGTCACAGGAGAGGTTCAAATCATAGAAAGTTAGACTGTCAGTCCTCTTGTACTTAAGTCGGCATTGTACCTTTTGTATTAAATTCGGATGCAATTTCAGTCATTCATCGTCAATAAGAAGGTCCAAGGGATACAGTAAACCTCAAGTGAAGCATCGGAATTTAAAACTGGAGTCACCGGAGAGATTCTAATCACAGAAAGTTAGAGTGTCAGTCCTCTTGTACTTAAGTTGGCATTGTGCCTTTGGAATTTAATTCCGATGCAATTTCTGTGTTTCATCGTCAATAAGAAGGTCCGAGGGATACAGTAAACCTGAAGTGAAGCATCGGAATCTAAAACTGGACTCACAGGAGAGGTTCAAATCATAGAAAGTTGGAGTGTCAGTCTTCTTGTACTTAAGTCGGCAGTGTGCCTTTTGTATTAAGTTCGGATGCAAATTCTGTGTTTCATCATCAATAAGAAGGTCCAAGGGATAGAGTAAACCTGAAGTGAAGCATCGGAATCTAATACTGGACTCCCAGGTGAGGTTCAAATCATAGAAAGCTTGAGCGTCAGTCATCTTGTACTTCAGTCGTCATTGTGCCCTTTCTTTTAAATTCGGATGCAATTTCTGTGTTTCATCATCAATAAGAAGGTCATAGGGATACAGTAAACCAGAAGTGAAGCATCGGAATCTAAAACTGGACTCACGGAAGAGGTTCAAATCATAGAAAGTTAGAGGGTCAGTCCTCTTGTACTTAAGTTGGCATTGTGCCTTTTGTATTAAATTCGCATGCAAATTCTGTGTTTCATCAACAATAAGAAGGTCCAAGGGATACAGTAAACATGAAGTGAAGAATCGGAATCTAAAACTGGACTCACAGGAGAGGTTAAAATCCTAGAAAATTAGAGTGTGAGTCATCTTGTACCTAAGTCGGCAGTGTGCCTTTTGTATTAAATTCGGATGCAATTTCTGTGTTTCATCATCAATATGAAGGTCTAAGGGATACAGTAATCCTGAAGTGAAGCATCGGAATCTAAAACTGGACTCACAGGAGAGGTTCAAATCATAGACAGTCAGAGTGTCAGTCCTCTTGTACTTCAGTCGGCATTGTGCCTTTTGTATTAAATTCGGATGGAATACCTGTGTTTCATTATCAATAAGAACGTCCAAGGGATATAGTAAACCTTAAGTGAAGCAGCGGAATCTAAAACTGGACTCACGGCAGAGGTTCAAATCATAGAAAGTTAATGTGTCAGTCCTCTTGTTCTTAAGTCTGCAATGTGCCTTTTGAATTTAATTCCGATGCAATTTCTGTCTTTCATCGTCAATAAGAAAGTCCAAGGAATACAGTACACCTGAAGTGAAGCATCGGAATCTAAAACTGGACTCACAGGAGAGGTTCAAATCACAGAAAGTTAGAGAGTCAGTCCTCTTGTACTTAAGTCGGCATTGTGCTTTTTGTATTAAATTTGGATGCTACTACTGTGCTTCATCGCCAATAAGAAGGTCCAATGTATACAGTAAACGTGAAGTGAAGGATAGGAATCTAAAACTGGACTCACAGGAGAGGTTCAAATCATAGAAGGTTGGAGTGTCAGTCCTCTTGTACTTAAGTCGGCAGTGTGCCTTTTGTATTAAATTCATATGCAAATTCTGTGTTTCATCATCAATAAGAAGGTCCAAGGGATACAGTAAACCTGAAGTGAAGCATCGGAATCTAATACTGGACTCCCAGGTGAGGTTCAAATCATAGAAAGTTTGAGCGTCAGTCCTCTTGTACTTCAGTCGGCATTGTGCCTTTTGTATGAAATTCGGATGCAATTTCTGTGATTCATCATCAATAAGAAGGTCCAAGGGGTACAGTAAACCTGAAGTGAAGCATCGGAATCTAAAACTGGACTCACGGGAGAGGTTCTAATCATAGAAAGTTAGAGTGTCAGTCCTCTTGTACTTAAGTCGGCATTGTGCATTTTGTATTAAATTCGGATGCAAATTCTGTGTTTCAGCATCAATAAGAATGTCCAAGGGATACAGTAAACCTGAAGTGAAGCATCGGAATCTAAAACTGGACTCACAGGAGAGGTTAAAATCATAGAAAATTAGAGTGTCAGTCATCTTGTACTTAAGTCGGCATTGTACCTTTAGTATTAAATTCGGATTCAATTTCTGTGTTTCATAATCAATTTGAAGGTCCAAGGGATACAGAAAAACCTGAAGTGAAGCATTGGAATCTAAAACTGGACTCACAGGAGAGGTTCAAATCATAGATAGTTAGAGTGTCAGTCCTCTTGTACTTAAATCGGCATTGTGCCTTTTGTATTAAATTAGGATGCAATTACTGTGCTTCATCGCCAATAAGAAGGTCCAATGTATACAGTAAACCTG
This sequence comes from Schistocerca americana, assembly GCF_021461395.2. Taxonomy (NCBI): domain Eukaryota; kingdom Metazoa; phylum Arthropoda; class Insecta; order Orthoptera; family Acrididae; genus Schistocerca; species Schistocerca americana. The sequence goes on from NC_060130.1 coordinate 77,142,574, forward strand.
AAGTGAGCATCGGAATCTAAAACTGGACTCACAGGATATGTTCAAATCATAGAAAGTTGGAGTGTCAGTCCTCTTGTACCTAAGTCGGCAGTGTGCCTTTTGTATTAAATTCGGATGCAAATTCTGTGTTTCATCATCAATAAGAAGGTCTAAGGGATACAGTAAACCTGAAGTGAAGCATCGGAATCTAAAACTGGACTCACAGGTGACGTTCAAATCATAGAAAGTTAGAGTGTTAGTCCTCTTGTACTTAAGTCTGCATTGTGTCTTTTGTATTAAATTCGGATGCAATTTCTGTGTTTCATCAACAATAAGAAGGTCCAAGGGATACAGTAAACCTGAAGTGAAGCAGCGGAATCTAAAACTGGACTCACAGCAGAGGTTCAAATCATAGAAAGTTAGAGTGTCAGTCCTCTTGTACTTAAGTCGGCATTATACCTTTTGTATTAAGTTCGGATGCAATTTCTGTGTTTCATCGTCAATAAGAAGGTCCAGGGGATACAGTAAACCTGAAGTGAAGCATGGGAATATAAACTGGAGTCATAGGAGAGGTTAAAATCATAGAAAGTTAGACTGTCTATCCTCTTGTACTTATGTCGGCATTGTGCCTTTTTATTAAATTCGGATGCAATTACTGTCTTTCATCGTCAATAAGAAGGTCCATGGGATATAGTAAACCTGAAGTGAAGCATCGGAATCTGAAGCTGGACTCACAGGAGAGGTTCCAATCATAGAAAGTTAGAGTGTCAGTCCTCTTGTACCTAAGTCTTCATTGTGCCTTTTGAATTTAATTCAGATGCAATTTCTGTGTTTCATCGTCAATAAGAAGGTCCAAGGGAAACAGTAAACCTGAACTGAAGATACGGGATCTAAAACTGGACTCGCAGGAGAGGTTCAAATCATAGAAAGTTAGAGTGTCAGTCCTCTTGTACTTAAGCCGGTATTGTGCCGTTTGTATTAAATTCGGATGCAATTTCTGTGTTTCATCGTCTATAAGAAGGTCCAAGGGATACAATAAACCTGAAGTGAAGCATCGGAATCTAAAACTGGATTCACGGGGGAGGTTCAAATCATAGAAAGTTAGAAGGTCATTCCTCTTGTACTTAAGTCGGCATTGTGCCTTTTGTATTAAATTCGGATGCAAGTTCTGTGTTTCATCATCAATATGAAGGTCCAAGGGATACAGTAAACCTGAAGAGAAGCATCAAAATCTAAAACTGGACGCACAGGTGAGGTTCAAATCATAGAAAGTTAGAGTGTCAGTCCTCTTGCACTTAAGTCGGCATTGTGCCTTTTGTATTAAATTCGGATGCATTTTCAGTGTTTTATCATCACTAAGATGGTCCAAGGGATATAGTAAACCTGAAGTGAAGCATCGGAATCTAAAACTAGACTCACAGGAGAGGTTCAAATCATAGACAGTTAGAGTGTCAGTCCTCATGTACTTCAGTCGGCGTTGTGCCTTTTGTATTATATTAGGACGGAATTTCTGTGTTTCATTATCAATAAGAAGGTCCAACGGATACAGTAAACCTGAAGTGAAGCATCGGAATCTAATACTGGACTCCCAGGTGAGGTTCAAATCATAGAAAGTTTGAGTGTCAGTCCTCATGTACTTCAGTTGGCGTTGTGCCTTTTGTATTATATTCGGACGGAATTTCTGTGTTTTATTATCAATAAGAAGGTCCAAGGGATATAGTAAACCTGAAGTGAAGCAGCGGAATCTAAAACTGGACTCACAGCAGAGGTTCAAATCATAGAAAGTTAGAGTGTCAGTCCTCTTGTACTTAAGTCGGCAGAGTGCCTTTTGAATTTAATTCCGATGCAATTTTTGTCTTTCATCGTCAATAAGAAAGTCCAAGGAATACAGTAAACCTGAAGTGAAGCATCGGAATCTAAAACTGGACTCACAGGAGAGGTTGTAATCACAGAAAGTTAGAGTGTCAGTCCTCTTGCACTTAAGTCGGCATTGTGCCTTTTGTATTAAATTTGGATGCTACTAGTGTGCTTCATCGCCAATAAGAAGGTCCAATGTATACAGTAAACCTGAAGTGAAGGATCGGAATGTAAAACTGGACTCACAGGAGAGGTTCAAATCATAGAAGGTTGGAGTGTCAGTCCTCTGGTACTTAAGTCGGCAGTGTGCCTTTTGTATTAAATTCAGATGCAAATTCTGTGTTTCATCATCAATAAGAAGGTCCAAGGGATACAGTAAACCTGAAGTGAAGCATCGGAATCTAATACTGGACTCCCAGGTGAGGTTCAAATCATAGAAAGTTTGAGTGTCAGTCCTCTTGTACTTCAGTCGGCATTGTGCCTTTTGTATTAAATTCGGATGCAATTTCTGTGATTCATCATCAATAAGAAGGTCCAAGGGATACAGTAAACCTGAAGTGAAGCATCGGAATCTAAATCTGGACTCACGGGAGAGGTTCGAATCAGAGAAAGTTAGAGTGTCAGTCCTCTTGTACTTAAGTCGGCATTGTGCCTTTTGTATTAAATTCGGATGCAAATTCTGTGTTTCATCATCAATAAGAATGTCCAAGGGATACAGTAAACCTGAAGTGAAGCATCGGAATCTAAAACCGGACTCACAGGAGAGGTTAAAATCATAGAAAATTACAGTGTCAGTCATCTTGTACTTAAGTCGGCATTGTGCGTTTTGTATTAAATTCGGATGCAATTTCTGTGTTTCATCATCAATATGAAGGTCCAAGGGATACAGAAAAACCTGAAGTGAAGCATTGGAATCTAAAACTGGACTCACAGGAGAGGTTCAAATCATAGATAGTTAGAGTGTCAGTCCTCTTGTACTTAAATCGGCATTGTGCCTTTTGTATTAAATTTGGATGCAATTACTGTGCTTCATCGCCAATAAGAAGGTCCAATGTATACAGTAAACCTGAAGTGAAGCATCGGAATCTAAAACTGGACTCACAGGTGACGTTCAAATCATAGAAAGTTAGAGTGTCAGTCCTCTTGTACTTAAGTTTGCATTGTGTCTTTTGTATTAAATTCGGATGCAATTTCTGTGTTTCATCATCAATGAGAGGGTCCAAGGGATATAGTAAACCTGAAGTGAAGCAGCGGAATCTAAAACTGGACTCACAGCAGAGGTTCAAATCATAGAAAGTTAGACTGTCAGTCCTCTTGTACTTAAGTCGGCATTGTACCTTTTGTATTAAATTCGCATGCAATTTCTGTCATTCATCGTCAATAAGAAGGTCCAAGGGATACAGTAAACCTCAAGTGAAGCATCGGAATTTAAAACTGGAGTCACCGGAGAGATTCAAATCATAGAAAGTTAGAGTGTCAGTCCTCTTGTACTTAAGTCGGCATTGTGCCTTTGGAATTTAATTCCGATGCAATTTCTGTGTTTTATCGTCAATAAGAAGGTCCAAGGGATACAGTAAACCTGAAGCGAAGCATCGGAATCTAAAACAGGACTCACAGGAGAGGTTCAAATCATAGAAAGTTGGAGTGTCAGTCTTCTTGTACTTAAGTCGCCATTGTGCCTTTGGAATTTAATTCCGATGCAATTTCTGTGTTTCATCGTCAATAAGAAGGTCCAAGGGATACAGTAAACCTCAAGTGAAGCATCGGAATTTAAAACTGGAGTCACCGGAGAGATTCAAATCATAGAAAGTTGGAGTGTCAGTCTTCTTGTACTTAAGTCGGCAGTGTGCCTCTTGTATTAAATTCGGATGCAAATTCTGTGTTTAATCATCAATAAGAAGGTCCAAGGGATACAGTAAACCTGAAGTGAAGCTTCGGAATCTAATACTGGACTCCCAGGTGAGGTTCAAATCATAGAAAGTTTGAGCGTCAGTCCTCTTGTACTTCAGTCGTCATTGTTCCTTTTGTTTTAAATTCGGATGCGATTTCTGTGTTTCATCATCAATAAGAAGGTCCAAGGGATACAGTAAACCAGAAGTGAAGCATCGGAATCTAAAACTGGACTCACGGAAGAGGTTCAAATCATAGAAAGTTTGGAGGTCAGTCCTCTTGTACTTAAGTTGACATTGTGCCTTTTGTATTAAATTCGGATGCAATTTCTGTGTTTCATCAACAATAAGAAGGTCCAAGAGATACAGTAAACATGAAGTGAAGAATCGGAATCTAAAACTGGACTCACAGGAGAGGTTAAAATCATAGAAAATTAGAGTGTCAGTCCTCATGTACTTCAGTCGGCATTGTGCCTTTTGTATTATATTCCGATGGAATTTCTGTGTTTTATTATCAATAAGAAGGTCCAAGGGATATAGTAAACCTGAAGTGAAGCAGCGGAATCTAAAACTGGACTTACAGCAGAGGTTCAAATCATAGAAAATTAGAGTGTCAGTCCTCTTGTACTTAAGTCGGCAATGTGCCTTTTGAATTTAATTCCGATGCAATTTGTGTCTTTCATCGTCAATAAGAAAGTCCAAGGAATACAGTAAACCTGAAGTGTAGCATCGGAATCTAAAACTGGACTCACAGGAGAGGTTCAAATCACAGAAAGTTAGAGTGTCAGTCCTCTTGCACTTATGTCGGCATTGTGCCTTTTGTATTAAATTTGGATGCTACTACTGTGCTTCATCGCCAATAAGAAGGTCCAATGTATACAGTAAACCTGAAGTGAAGGATCGGAATCTAAAACTGGACTCACAGGAGAGGTTCAAATCATAGAAGGTTGGAGTGTCAGTCCTCTTGTACTTAAGTCGGCAGTGTGCCTTTTGTATTAAATTCAGATGCAAATTCTGTGTTTCATCATCAATAAGAAGTTCCAAGGGATACAGTAAACCTGAAGTGAAGCATCGGAATCTAAAACTAGACTCACAGGAGAGGTTCAAATCCTAGACAGTTAGAGTGTCAGTCCTCATGTACTTCAGTCGGCATTGTGCCTTTTGTATTATATTCGGATGGAATTTCTGTGTTTTATTATCAATAGGAAGGTCCAAGGGATATAGTAAACCTGAAGTGAAGCAGCGGAATCTAAAACTGGACTCACAGCAGAGGTTCAAATCATAGAAAGTTAGAATGTCAGTCCTCTTGTACTTAAGTCGGCAAAGTGCCTTTTGAATTTAATTCCGATGCAATATCTGTCTTTCATCGTCAATAAGAAATTCCAAGGAATACAGTAAACCTGAAGTGAAGCATCGGAATCTAAAACTGGACTCACAGGAGAGGTTCAAATCACAGAAGGTTAGAGTGTCAGTCCTCTTGCACTTAAGTCGGCATTGTGCCTTTTGTATTAAATTTGGATGCTACTACTGTGCTTCATCGCCAATAAGAAGGTCCAATGTATACAGTAAACCTGAAGTGAAGGATCGGAATGTAAAACTGGACTCACAGGAGAGGTTCAAATCATAGAAGGTTGGAGTGTCAGTCCTCTGGTACTTAAGTCGGCAGTGTGCCTTTTGTATTAAATTCAGATGCAAATTCTGTGTTTCATCATCAATAAGAAGGTCCAAGTCATACAGTAAACCTGAAGTGAAGCATCGGAATCTAATACTGGACTCCCAGGTGAGGTTCAAATCATAGAAAGTTTGAGTGTCAGTCCTCTTGTACTTCAGTCGGCATTGTGCCTTTTGTATTAAATTCGGATGCAATTTCTGTGATTCATCATCAATAAGAAGGTCCAAGGGATACAGTAAACCTGAAGTGAAGCATCGGAATCTAAATCTGGACTCACGGGAGAGGTTCTAATCAGAGAAAGTTAGAGTGTCAGTCCTCTTGTACTTAAGTCGGCATTGTGCCTTTTGTATTAAATTCGGATGCAAATTCTGTGTTTCATCATCAATAAGAATGTCCAAGGGATACAGTAAACCTGAAGTGAAGCATCGGAATCTAAAACCGGACTCACAGGAGAGGTTAAAATCATAGAAAATTAGAGTGTCAGTCATCTTGTACTTAAGTCGGCATTGTGCGTTTTGTATTAAATTCGGATGAAAATTCTGTGTTTCATCATCAATAAGAAGGTCCAAGGGATACAGAAAAACCTGAAGTGAAGCATTGGAATCTAAAACTGGACTCAGAGGAGAGGTTAAAATCATAGATAGTTAGAGTGTCAGTCCTCTTGTACTTAAATCGGCATTGTGCCTTTTGTATTAAATTTGGATGCAATTACTGTGCTTCATCGCCAATAAGAAGGTCCAATGTATACAGTAAACCTGAAGTGAAGCATCGGATTCTAAAACTGGACTCATAGATGACGTTCAAATCATAGAAAGTTAGAGTGTCAGTCCTCTTGTACTTAAGTCTGCATTGTGTCTTTTGTATTAAATTCGGATGCAATTTCTGTGTTTCATCATCAATAAGAAGGTCCAAGGGATATAGTAAACCTAAAGTGAAGCAGCGGAATCTAAAACTGGACTCACAGCAGAGGTTCAAATCATAGAAAGTTAGACTGTCAGTCCTCTTGTACTTAAGTCGGCATTGTACCTTTCGTATTAAATTCGCATGCAATTTCTGTCATTCATCGTCAATAAGAAGGTCCAAGGGATACAGTAAACCTCAAGTGAAGCATCGGAATTTAAAACTGGAGTCACCGGAGAGATTCAAATCATAGAAAGTTAGAATGTCAGTCCTCTTGTACTTAAGTCGGCAAAGTGCCTTTTGAACTTAATTCCGATGCAATATCTGTCTTTCATCGTCAATAAGAAAGTCCAAGGAATACAGTAAACCTGAAGTGAAGCATCGGAATCTAAAACTGGACTCACAGGAGAGGTTCAAATCACAGAAGGTTAGAGTGTCAGTCCTCTTGCACTTAAGTCGGCATTGTGCCTTTTGTATTAAATTTGGATGCTACTACTGTGCTTCATCGCCAATAAGAAGGTCCAATGTATACAGTAAACCTGAAGTGAAGGATCGGAATGTAAAACTGGACTCACAGGAGAGGTTCAAATCATAGAAGGTTGGAGTGTCAGTCCTCTGGTACTTAAGTCGGCAGTGTGCCTTTTGTATTAAATTCAGATGCAAATTCTGTGTTTCATCATCAATAAGAAGGTCCAAGTCATACAGTAAACCTGAAGTGAAGCATCGGAATCTAATACTGGACTCCCAGGTGAGGTTCAAATCATAGAAAGTTTGAGTGTCAGTCCTCTTGTACTTCAGTCGGCATTGTGCCTTTTGTATTAAATTCGGATGCAATTTCTGTGATTCATCATCAATAAGAAGGTCCAAGGGATACAGTAAACCTGAAGTGAAGCATCGGAATCTAAATCTGGACTCACGGGAGAGGTTCTAATCAGAGAAAGTTAGAGTGTCAGTCCTCTTGTACTTAAGTCGGCATTGTGCCTTTTGTATTAAATTCGGATGCAAATTCTGTGTTTCATCATCAATAAGAATGTCCAAGGGATACAGTAAACCTGAAGTCAAGCATCGGAATCTAAAACCGGACTCACAGGAGAGGTTAAAATCATAGAAAATTAGAGTGTCAGTCATCTTGTACTTAAGTCGGCATTGTGCGTTTTGTATTAAATTCGGATGAAAATTCTGTGTTTCATCATCAATAAGAAGGTCCAAGGGATACAGAAAAACCTGAAGTGAAGCATTGGAATCTAAAACTGGACTCAGAGGAGAGGTTAAAATCATAGATAGTTAGAGTGTCAGTCCTCTTGTACTTAAATCGGCATTGTGCCTTTTGTATTAAATTTGGATGCAATTACTGTGCTTCATCGCCAATAAGAAGGTCCAATGTATACAGTAAACCTGAAGTGAAGCATCGGATTCTAAAACTGGACTCACAGATGACGTTCAAATCATAGAAAGTTAGAGTGTCAGTCCTCTTGTACTTAAGTCTGCATTGTGTCTTTTGTATTAAATTCGGATGCAATTTCTGTGTTTCATCATCAATAAGAAGGTCCAAGGGATATAGTAAACCTAAAGTGAAGCAGCGGAATCTAAAACTGGACTCACAGCAGAGGTTCAAATCATAGAAAGTTAGACTGTCAGTCCTCTTGTACTTAAGTCGGCATTGTACCTTTCGTATTAAATTCGCATGCAATTTCTGTCATTCATCGTCAATAAGAAGGTCCCAGGGATACAGTAAACCTCAAGTGAAGCATCGGAATTTAAAACTGGAGTCACCGGAGAGATTCAAATCATAGAAAGTTAGAGTGTCAGTCCTCATGTACTTCAGTCGGCATTGTGCCTTTTGTATTATATTCCGATGGAATTTCTGTGTTTTATTATCAATAAGAAGGTCCAAGGGATATAGTAAACCTGAAGTAAAGCAGCGGAATCTAAAACTGGACACACAGCAGAGGTTCAAATCATAGAAAGTTAGAGTGTCAGTCCTCTTGTACTTAAGTCGGCAAGGTGCCTTTTGAATTTAATTCCGATGCAATTTGTGTCTTTCATCGTCAATAAGAAAGTCCAAGGAATACAGTAAACCTGAAGTGAAGCATCGGAATCTAAAACTGGACTCATAGGAGAGGTTCAAATCACAGAAAGTTAGAGTGTCAGTCCTCTTGCACTTAAGTCGGCATTGTGCCTTTTGTATTAAATTTGGATGCTACTACTGTGCTTCATCGCCAATAAGAAGGTCCAATGTATACAGTAAACCTGAAGTGAAGGATCGGAATCTAAAACTGGACTCACAGGAGAGGTTCAAATCATAGAAGGTTGAAGTGTCAGTCCTCTTGTACTTAAGTCGGCAGTGTGCCTTTTGTATTAAATTCAGATGCAAATTCTGTGTTTCATCATCAATAATAAGGTCCAAGGGATACTGTAAACCTGAAGTGAAGCATCGGAATCTAATACTGGACTCCCAGGTGAGGTTCAAATCATAGAAAGTTTGAGTGTCAGTCCTCTTGTACTTCAGTCGTTATGGTGCCTTTTGTGTTAAATTCGGATGCAATTTCTGTGATTCATCATCAATAAGAAGGTCCAAGGGATGCAGTAAACCTGAAGTGAAGCATCGGAATCTAAAACTGGACTCACGGGAGAGGTTCTAATCAGAGAAAGTTAGAGTGTCAGTCCTCTTGTACTCAAGTCGGCATTGTGCCTTTTGTATTAAATTCGGATGCAAATTCTGTGTTTCATCATCAATAAGAATGTCCAAGGGATACAGTAAACCTGAAGTGAAGCATCGGAATCTAAAACTGGACTCACAGGAGAGGTTAAAATCATAGAAAATTAGAGTGTCAGTCATCTGGTACTTAAGTCGGCATTGTGCCTTTTGTATTAAATTCGGATGCAATTTCTGTGTTTCATCATCAATATGAAGGTCCAAGGGATACAGAAAAACCTGAAGTGAAGCATTGAATCTAAAACTGGACTCACAGGAGAGGTTCAAATCATAGAAAGTTAGACTGTCTGTCCTCTTGTACTTATGTCGGCGTTGTGCCTTTTTATTAAATTCGGATGCAATTTCTGTGTTTCATCGTCAATACGAACTTCCAAGGGATACAGTAAACCTGAAGTGAAGCATCGGAAACTAAAGCTGGACTCAATGGAGAGGTTCCAATCATAGAAAGTTAGAGTGTCAGTCCTCTTGTACCTAAGTCTTCATTGTGCCTTTTGAATTTAATTCAGATGCAATTTCTGTGTTTCATCGTCAATAAGAAGGTCCAAGGGAAACAGTTAACCTGAACTGAAGATTCGGAATCTAAAACTGGACTCGCAGGAGAGGTTCAAATCATAGAAAGTTTGAGTGTCAGTCCTCTTGTACTTCAGTCGTTATTGTGCCTTTTGTGTTAAATTCGGATGCAATTTCTGTGTTTCATCGTCTATAAGAAGGTCCAAGGGATACAATAAACCTGAAGTGAAGCATCGGAATCTAAAACTGGACTCACAGGAGAGGTTCAAATCATAGAAAGTTACAGTGTCAGTCGTCTTGTACTTAAGTCGGCTTTGTGCTTTTGTATTAAATTCGGATGCAATTTCTGTGCTTCATCGTCAATATAAAGGTCCAAAGTATACAGTAAACCTGAAGTGAAGCATCGAAATCCAAAACTGGACTCACAGGAGAGGTACAAATTATAGAAAGTTAGAGCGTCAGTCCTCTTGTTTTTAAGTCGGCATTGTGCCTTTTGTATTAAATTCGGATGCAATTTCTGTGTTTCATCGCCAATAACAAGGTCCAAGGGATATAGTAAGCCTGAAGTGAAGCATCGGAATCTAAAACTGGACTCACAGGAGAGGTTCAAATCATAGAAAGTGAGAGTGTCAGTCCTCCTGTACTTAAGTCGGCATTGTGCCTTTTGTATTAAATTCGGATGCAATCTCTGAGTTTCATCATCAATAAGAAAGAAGGTCCAAGGGATACAGTAAACCTGAAGTGAAGCATTGGAATCTATAACTGGACTCACAGGAAAGGTTCAAATCATAGAAAGTTAGATTGTCAGTCCTGTTGTACTTAAGTCGGCATTGTGCCTTTTGTATTAAATTCGGATGCAATTTCTGTGTTTCATCGTCAATAAGAAGGTCCAAGGGATACAGTAAACCTGAAGTGAAGCATCGGAATCTAAAACTGCACTCACAGGAGAGGTTCAAATCATAGAAAGTTATAGTGTCAGTTCTCTTGTACTTACGTCGGCATTGTGCCTTTCGTATTGAATTCGGATGCAATTTCTGTGTTTCATCGTGAATAAGAAGGTCCAAGGGATACAGTAAACCTGAAGTGAAGCATCGGAATCTTAAACTGGACTCACAGGAGGGGATCAAATAATAGAAAGTTAGAGTGTCAGTCCTCTTGTACTTAAGTCGGCATTGTGCCTTTTATATTATATTCGGATGCAATTTCTGTGCTTCATCGATAATAAGAAGGTCCAAGGTATACAGTAAACCTGAAGTGAACCATCGAAATCTAAAACTGGACTCACAGGAGAGGTTCAAATCATAGAAAGTTATAGTGTCAGTTCTCTTGTACTTACGTCGGCATTGTGCCTTTCGTATTAAATTCGGTTCCAATTTCTGTGTTTCATCGTGAATAAGAAGGTCCAAGGGATACAGTAAACCTGAAGTGAAGCATCGGAATCTTAAACTGGACTCACATTAGGGGATCAAATAATAGAAAGTTAGAGTGTCAGTCCTCTTGTACTTAAGTCGGCTTTGTGCTTTTGTATTAAATTCGGATGCAATTTCTGTGCTTCATCGCCAATATAAAGGTCCAAAGTATACAGTAAACCTGAAGTGAAGCATAGAAATCTAAAACTGGACTCACAGGAGAGGTTCAAATCATAGAAAGTTAGAGTGTCAGTCCTCTTGTACTTAAGTCGGCATTGTGCCTTTGGAATTTAATTCCGATGAAATTTCTGTGTATCATCGTCAATAAGAAGGTCCAAGGGATACAGTAAACCTGAAGTGAAGCATCGGAATCTAAAACTGGACTCACAGCAGAGGTTCAAATCATAGAAAGTTGGAGTGTCAGTCCCCTTGTACTTAAGTCGGCAGTGTGCTTTTTGTATTAAATTCGGATGCAAATTCTGTGTTTCATCATCAATAAGAAGGACCAAGGGATACAGTAAAACCTGAAGTGAATCATCGGAATCTAAAACTGGAGTCACAGGAGAGGTTCAAATCATAGATAGTTAGAGTGTCAGTCCTCTTGTACTTAAGTCGGCATTGTGCCTTTGGAATTTAATTCCGATGAAATTTCTGTGTATCATCGTCAATAAGAAGGGCCAAGGGATACAGTAAACCTGAAGTGAAGCATCGGAATCTAAAACTGGACTCACAGCAGAGGTTCAAATCATAGAAAGTTGGAGTGTCAGTCCCCTTGTACTTAAGTCGGCTTTGTGCTTTTGTATTAAATTCGGATGCAATTTCTGTGCTTCATCGTCAATATAAAGGTCCAAAGTATACAGTAAACCTGAAGTGAAGCATCGAAATCCAAAACTGGACTCACAGGAGAGGTACAAATTATAGAAAGTTAGAGCGTCAGTCCTCTTGTTTTTAAGTCGGCATTGTGCCTTTTGTATTAAATTCGGATGCAATTTCTGTGTTTCATCGCCAATAAGAAGGTCCAAGGGATATAGTAAGCCTGAAGTGAAGCATCGGAATCTAAAACTGGACTCACAGGAGAGGTTCAAATCATAGAAAGTGAGAGTGTCAGTCCTCCTGTACTTAAGTCGGCATTGTGCCTTTTGTATTAAATTCGGATGCAATCTCTGAGTTTCATCATCAATAAGAAGGTCCAAGGGATACAGTAAACCTGAAGTGAAGCATTGGAATCTATAACTGGACTCACAGGAAAGGTTCAAATCATAGAAAGTTAGAGTGTCAGTCCTGTTGTACTTAAGTCGGCATTGTGCCTTTTGTATTAAATTCGGATGCAATTTCTGTGTTTCATCGTCAATAAGAAGGTCCAAGGGATACAGTAAACCTGAAGTGAAGCATCGGAATCTAAAACTGCACTCACAGGAGAGGTTCAAATCATAGAAAGTTATAGTGTCAGTTCTCTTGTACTTACGTCGGCATTGTGCCTTTCGTATTGAATTCGGATGCAATTTCTGTGTTTCATCGTGAATAAGAAGGTCCAAGGTATACAGTAAACCTGAAGTGAAGCATCGGAATCTTAAACTGGACTCACAGGAGGGGATCAAATAATAGAAAGTTAGAGTGTCAGTCCTCTTGTACTTAAGCGGCATTGTGCCTTTTGTATTACATTCGGATGCAATTTCTGTGCTTCATCGATAATAAGAAGGTCCAAGGTATCCAGTAAACCTGAAGTGAAGCATCGAAATCTAAAACTGGACTCACAGGAAAGGTTCAAATCATAGAAAGTTATAGTGTCAGTTCTCTTGTACTTACGTCGGCATTGTGCCTTTCGTATTAAATTCGGATGCAATTTCTGTGTTTCATCGTGAATAAGAAGGTCCAAGGGATACAGTAAACCTGAAGTGAAGCATCGGAATCCAAAACTGGACTCACAGGAGAGGTTCCAATCATAGAAAATTTGAGTGTCAGACCTCTTGTACCTATGTCTTGATTGTGCCTTTTGAATTTAATTCAGATGCAATTTCTGTGTTTCATCGTCAATAAGAAGGTCCAAGGGAAACAGTTAACCTGAACTGAAGATTCGGAATCTAAAACTGGACTCGCAGGAGAGGTTCAAATCATAGATAGATAGAGTGTCAGTCCTCTTGTACTTAAATCGGCATTGTGCCTTTTGTATAAAATTTGGATGCAATTACTGTGCTTCATCGCCAATAAGGAGGTCCAATGTATACAGTAAACCAAAAGTGAAGCATCGGAATTTAAAACTGGACTCACAGGTGACGTTCAAATCATAGAAAGTTAGAGTGTCAGTCCTCTTGTACTTAAGTCTGCATTGTGTCTTTTGTATTAAATTCGGATGCAATTTCTGTGTTTCATCATCAATAAGAAGGTTCAAGGGATATAGTAAACCTGAAGTGAAGCAGCGGAATCCAAAACTGGACTCACAGCAGAGGTTCAAATAATAGAAAGTTAGAGTGTCAGTCCTCTTGTACTTAAGTCGGCATTGTACCTTTTGTATTAAATTCGGATGCAATTTCTGTGCTTCATCGCCAATATAAAGGTCCAAAGTATACAGTAAACCTTAAGTGAAGCATCGAAATCTAAAACTGGACTCACAGGAGTGATACAAATTATAGAAAGTTAGAGCGTCAGTCCTCTTGTACTTAAGTCGGCATTGTGCCTTTTGTATTAAATTCCGATGTAATTTCTGTGTTTCATCGTCAATAAGAACGTCCTAGGGATACAGTAAACCTGAAGTGAAGCATCGGAATCTAAAACTGCACTCACAGGAGAGGTTCAAATCATAGAAAGTTATAGTGTCAGTTCTCTTGTACTTACGTCATCATTGTGCCTTTCGTATTGAATTCGGATGCAATTTCTGTGTTTCATCGTGAATAAGAAGGTCCAAGGGATACAGTAAACCTGAAGTGAAGCATCGCAATCTTAAACTGGACTCACAGGAGGGGATCAAATAATAGAAAGTTAGAGTGTCAGTCCTCTTGTACTTAAGTCGGCATTGTGCCTTTTGTATTATATTCGGATGCAATTTCTGTGCTTCATCGATAATAAGAAGGTCCAAGGTATGCAGTAAACCTGAAGTGAAGCATCGAAATCTAAAACTGGACTCGCAGGAGAGGTTCAAATCATAGAAAGTTATAGTGTCAGTTCTCTTGTACTTACGTCGGCATTGTGCCTTTCGTATTAAATTCGGATCCAATTTCTGTGTTTCATCGTGAATAAGAAGGTCCAAGGGATACAGTAAACCTGAAGTGAAGCATCGGAATCTTAAACTGGACTCACATTAGGGGATCAAATAATAGAAAGTTAGAGTGTCAGTCCTCTTGTACTTAAGTCGGCTTTGTGCTTTTGTATTAAATTCGGATGCAATATCTGTGCTTCATCGCCAATATAAAGGTCCAAAGTATACAGTAAACCTGAAGTGAAGCATCGAAATCTAAAACTGGACTCACAGGAGAGGTTCAAATCATAGAAAGTTAGAGTGTCAGTCCTCTTGTACTTAAGTCGGCATTGTGCCTTTGGAATTTAATTCCGATGAAATTTCTGTGTATCATCGTCAATAAGAAGGTCCAAGGGATACAGCAAACCTGAAGTGAAGCATCGGAATCTAAAACTGGACTCACAGCAGAGGTTCAAATCATAGAAAGTTGGAGTGTCAGTCCCCTTGTACTTAAGTCGGCAGTGTGCTTTTTGTATTAAATTCGGATGCAAATTCTGTGTTTCATCATCAATAAAAAGGTCCAAGGGATACAGTAAACCTGAAGTGAAGCATCGGAATCTAAAACTGGACTCCCAGGTGAGGTTCAAATCATAGAAAGTTTGAGTGTCAGTCCTCTTGTACTTCAGTCGGCATTGTGCCTTTTGTATTAAATTCGGATGCAATTTCTGTGTTTCATCATCAATAAGAAGGACCAAGGGATACAGTAAACCAGAAGTGAAGCATCGGAATCTAAAACTGGACTTACGGGAGAGGTTCAAATCATAGAAAGTTAGACTGTCAGTCCTCTTGTACTTAAGTCGGCATTGTGCCCTTTTGTATTACATTCGGATGCAATTTCTGTGTTTCATCATCAATATGAAGGTCCAAGGGATACAGTAAAACCTGAAGTGAATCATCGGAATCTAAAACTGGACTCACAGGAGAGGTTCAAATCATAGATAGTTAGAGTGTCAGTCCTCTTGTACTTAAATCGGCATTGTGCCTTATGTATTAAATTTGGATGCAATTACTGGGCTTCATCGCCAATAAGAAGGTCCAATGTATACAGTAAACCTGAAGTGAAGCATCGGAATTTAAAACTGGACTCACAGGTGACGTTCAAATCGTAGAAAGTTAGAGTGTCAGTCCTCTTGTACTTAAGTCTGCATTGTGTCTTTTGTATTAAATTCGGATGCAATTTCTGTATTTCATCATCAATAAGAAGGTTCAAGGGATATAGTAAACCTGAAGTGAAGCAGCGGAATCTAAAACTGGACTCACAGCAGAGGTTCAAATCATAGAAAGTTAGAGTGTCAGTCCTCTTGTACTTAAGTCGGCATTGTACCTTTTGTATTAAATTCGGATGCAATTTCTGTGTTTCATCGTCAATAAGAAGGTCCAAGGGATACAGTAAACCTGAAGTGAAGCATCGGAATTTAAAACTGGAGTCACAGGAGAGGTTCATATCACAGAAAGTTAGACTGTCTGTCCTCTTGTACTTATGTCGGCGTTGTGCCTTTTTATTAAATTCGGATGCAATTTCTGTGTTTCATCGTCAATAAGAAGGTCCAAGGGATACAGTAAACCTGAAGTGAAGCATTGGAATCTATAACTGGACTCACAGGAAAGGTTCAAATCATAGAAAGTTAGAGTGTCAGTCCTGTTGTACTTAAGTCGGCATTGTGCCTTTTGTATTAAATTCGGATGCAATTTCTGTGTTTCATCGTCAATAAGAAGGTCCGAGGGATACAGTAAACCTGACGTGAAGCATCGGAATCTAAAACCGCACTCACAGGAGAGGTTCAAATCATAGAAAGTTATAGTGTCAGCTCTCTTGTACTTACGTCGGCATTGTGCCTTTCGTATTAAATTCGGATGCAATTTCTGTGTTTCATCGTGATAAGGAAGGTCCAAGGGATACAGTAAACCTTTAGTGAAGCATCGGAATCTTAAACTGGACTCACAGGAGGGGATCAAATAATAGATAGTTAGAGTGTCAGTCCTCTGTACTTAAGTCGGCATTGTGCCTTTTATATTATATTCGGATGCAATTTCTGTGCTTCATCGATAATAAGAAGGTCCAAGGTATACAGTAAACGTGAAGTGAAGCGTCGGAATCTAAAACTGGACTCACAGGAGAGGTTCAAATCATAGAAAGTTAGAGTGTCAGTCCTCTTGTACTTAAGTCGGCATTGTGCCTTTGGAATTTAATTCCGATGTAATTTCTGTGTATCATCGCCAATAAGAAGGTCCAAGGGATACAGTAAACCTGAAGTGAAGCATCGGAATCTAAAACTGGACTCACAGCAGAGGTTCAAATCATAGAAAGTTGGAGTGTCAGTCCCCTTGTACTTAAGTCGGCAGTGTGCTTTTTGTATTAAATTTGGATGCAAATTCTGTGTTTCATCATCAATAAGATGGTCCAAGGGATACAGTAAACCTGAAGTGAAGCATCGGAATCTAAAACTGGACTCCCAGGTGAGGTTCAAATCACAGAAAGTTAGACTATCTGTCCTCTTGTACTTATGTCGGCGTTGTGCCTTTTTATTAAATTCGGATGCAATTTCTGTGTTTCATCGTCAATAAGAAGGTCCAAGGGATACAGTAAACCTGAAGTGAAGCATCGGAATCTAAAGCTGGACTCACAGGAGAGGTTCAAATCATAGAAAGTTTGAGTGTCAGTCCTCTTGTACTTAAGCCGGTATTGTGCCTTTTGTATTAAATTCGGATGCAATTTCTGTGTTTCATCGTCCATAAGAAGGTCCAAGGGATACAATAAACCTGAAGTGAAACATCGGAATCTAAAACTGGACTCACAGGAGAGGTTCAAATCATAGAAAGTTACAGTGTCAGTCGTCTTGTACTTAAGTCGGCATTGTGCTTTTGTATTAAATTCGGATGCAATTTCTGTGCTTCATCGCCAATATAAAGGTCCAAAGTATACAGTTAACCTTAAGTGAAGCATCGAAATCTAAAACTGGACTCACAGGAGAGGTACAGATTATAGAAAGTTTGAGTGTCAGTCCTCTTGTACTTCAGTCGGCATTGTGCCTTTTGTATTAAATTCGGATGCAATTTCTGTGTTTCATCGTCAATAAGAAGGTCCGAGGGATACAGTAAACCTGAAGTGAAGCATCGGAATCTAAAACTGCACTCACAGGAGAGGTTCAAATCATAGAAAGTTATAGTGTCAGCTCTCTTGTACTTACGTCGGCATTGTGCTTTTCGTATTAAATTCGGATGCAATTTCTGTGTTTCATCGTGAATAAGAAGGTCCAAGGGATACAGTAAACCTGAAGTGAAGCATCGGAATCTTAAACTGGACTCACAGGAGGGGATCAAATAATAGATAGTTAGAGTGTCAGTCCTCTGTACTTAAGTCGGCATTGTGCCTTTTATATTATATTCGGATGCAATTTCTGTGCTTCATCGATAATAAGAAGGTCCAAGGTATACAGTAAACGTGAAGTGAAGCGTCGGAATCTAAAAATGGGCTCACAGGAGAGGTTCAAATCATAGAAAGTTAGAGTGTCAGTCCTCTTGTACTTAAGTCGGCATTGTGCCTTTGGAATTTAATTCCGATGAAATTTCTGTGTTTCATCATCAATAAGATGGTCCAAGGGATACAGTAAACCTGAAGTGAAGCATCGGAATCTAAAACTGGACTCCCAGGCGAGGTTCAAATCATAGAAAGTTTGAGTGTCAGTCCTCTTGTACTTCAGTCGGCATTGTGCCTTTTGTATTAAATTCGGATGCAATTTCTGTGTTTCATCATCAATAAGAAGGACCAAGGTATACAGTAAACCATAAGTGAAGCATCGGAATCTAAAACTGGACTTACGGGAGAGGTTCAAATCATAGAAAGTTTGACTGTCAGTCCTCTTGTACTTAAGTCGGCATTGTGCCCTTTTGTATTAAATTCGGATGCAATTTCTGTGTATCTTCATCAATATGAAGGTCCAAGGGATACACTAAACCTGAAGTGAAGCATCCGAATCTAAAACTGAACTCACAGGTGAGGTTCAAATCATAGAAAGTTTGAGTGTCAGTCCTCTTGTACTTAAGTCAGCATTGTGCCTTTTGTATTAAATTCGGATGCAATTTCTGTGTTTCATCGTCAATAAGAAGGTCCAAGGGTTACAGTTAACCTGAAGTGAAGCATCGGAATTTAAAACTGGAGTCACAGGAGAGGTTCAAATCATAGAAAGTTAGAGTGTCAGTCCTCTTGTACTTATGTCGGCATTGTACCTTTTTATTAAATTCGGATGCAATTTCTGTGTTTCATCGTCAATAAGAATGTCCAAGGGATACAGTACAACTGAAGTGACGCATCGGAATTTAAAACTCGAGTCACCGGAGAGGTTCGAATCATAGAAAGTTTGAGTGTCAGTCCTCTTGTACTTAAGTCGGCATTGTGCCTTTTGAATTTAATTCCGATGATATTTCTGTATTTCATCGTCAATAAGAAAGTCCAAGGAATACAGTAAACCTGAAGTGAAGCATCGGAATCTAAAACTGGACTCTCAGGAGAGGTTCAAATCATAGAAAGATAGAGTGTCAGTCCTCTTGTACTTAAGTCGGCATTGTGCCTTTTGTATTAAATTTGGATGCAATTACTGTGCTTCATCGCCAATAAGAAGGTCCAATGTATACAGTAAACCTGAAGTGAAGCATCGGAATCTAAAACTGGACTCACAGGAGAGATTCATATCGTAGAGAGTTAGAGTGTCAGTCCTCTGGTACTTAAGTCGGCATTGTGCCTTTTGATTTTATTTCCGATGCAATTTCTGTGCTTCATCGTCAATAAGAAGGTCCCAGGGATACAGTAAACCTGAAGTGAAGCATCAGAATCTAAAACTGGACTCACAGGAGAGGTTGAAATCATAGAAAGTTAGAGTAACAGTCCTCTTGTACTTAAGTCGGCATTGTGCCTTTTGAATTTAATTCCAATGCAATTTCTGTGCATCATCGTCAATAAGAAAGTCCAAGGGATACAGTAAACCTTAGGTGAAGCATCGGAATCTAAAACTGGACTCACAGGAGAGGTTCTAATCATAGAAAGTTAGAGTGTCAGACCGTTTTGAACATAAGTCGGCATTGTGCCTTTTGTATTTAAATCCGATGCAATACCTGTGTTTCATCGTCAATAAGAAGGTCCAAGGGATACAGTAAACCAGAAGTGAAGCATCGAAATCTAAAACTGGACTCAGAGGAGAGGTTCAAATCGTAGAAAGCTAGAGTGTCTGTCCTCTGGTACTTAAGTCGGCATTGTGCCTTTTGAATTTAATTCCGATGCAATTTCTGTGCTTCATCGTCAATACGAAGGTCCCAGGGATACAGTAAACCTGAAGTGAAGCATCGGAATCTAAAGCTGGACACACAGGAGTAGTTCAAATCATAGAAAGTTAGTGTGTCAGTCCTTTTGTACTTCAGTCGGCATCGTGCCTATTGTATTAAATTCGGATGCAATTTCTGGGCTTCGTCGCCAATAAGAAGGTCCAATGTATACAGTAAACCTGAAGTGAAGCATCGGAATCTAAAGCTGGACTCACAGGAGAGGTTCAAATCATAGAAAGTTAGAATGTCAGTCCTCTTGTATTTAAGTCGGCATTGTGCCTTTAGAATTTAATTCCGATGCAATTCCTGTGTTTCATCGTCAATAAGAAGGTCCAAGGGATACAGTAAACCAGAAGTGAAGCATCGAAATCTAAAACTGGACTCAGAGGAGAGGTTCAAATCGTAGAAAGTTATAGTGTCAGTCCTCTTGTACTTAAGTCGGCATAGTGCCTTTTGTATTAAATTCGGATGCAATTTCTGGGCTTCATCGCCAATAAGAAGGTCCAATGTATACAGTAAACCTGAAGTCAAGCAGCGGAATCTAAAACTGGACTCACAGCAGAGGTTCAAATCATAGAAAGTTAGTGTGTCAGTCCCCTTGTACTTAAGTCGGCATTGTACCTTTTGTATTAAATTCGGATGTAATTTCTGTGTTTCATCGTCAATAAGAAGGTTCAAGGGATACAGTAAACCTGAAGTGAAGCATCGGAATTTAAAACTGGAGTCACAGGAGAGGTTCAAATCATAGAAAGTTAGACTGTCAGTCCTCTTGTACTTATGTCGGCATTGTGCCTTTTTATTAAATTCGGATGCAATTTCTGTGTTTCATCGCCAATAAGAAGGTCCAAGGGATACAGTAAACCTGAAGTGAAGCATCGGTATCTAAAGCTGGACTCACAGGAGAGGTTCCAATCATAGAAAGTTGGACTGTCAGTCCTCTTGTACTTAAGTCGGCATTGTGCCTTTTTAATTTAATTCAGATGCAATTTCTGTGTTTCATCGTCAATAAGAAGGTCCAAGGGAAACAGTAAATCAGAACTGAAGAATCGGAATCTAAAATTGGACTCGCAGGAGAGGTTCAAATCATAGAAAGTTAGAGTGTCAGTCCTCTTGTACTTAACCCGGTATTGTGCGTTTTGTATTAAATTCGGATGCAATTTCTGTGTTTCATCGTCTATAAGAAGGTCCAAGGGATACAATAAACCTGAAGTGAAGCATCGGAATCTAAAACTGGACTCACAGGAGAGGTTCAAATCACAGAAAGTTAGAGTGTCAGTCGTCTTGTACTTAAGTCGGCATTGTGCTTTTGTATTAAATTCGGATGCAATTTCTGTGTTTCATCGCCAATAAGAAGGTCCAAGGTATACATTAAACGTGAAGTGAAGCGTCGGAATCTAAAACTGAACTCGCAATAGAGGTTCAAATCATAGAAAGTTAGAGTGTCAGTCCTCTTGTACTTAAGTCGGCATTGTGCCTTTGGAATGTAATTCCGATGATATTTCTGTGTATCATCGTCAATAAGAAGGTCCAAGGGATACAGTAAACCTGAAGTGAAGCATCGGAATCTAAAACTGGACTCACAGGAGAGGTCCAAATCATAGAAAGTTGGAGTGTCAGTCCTCTTGTACTTAAGTCGGCAGTGTGCTTTTGGTATTAAATTCGGATGCAAATTCTGTGTTTCATCATCAATAAGAAGGTCTAAGGGATACAGTAAACCTGAAGTGAAGCATCGGAATCTAAAGCTGGACTCCCAGGTGAGGTTCAAATCATCGAAAGTTTGAGTGTCAGTCCTCTTGTACTTAAGTCGGCATGGTGCCTTTTGTATTAGATTCGGATGCAATTTCTGTGTTTCATCATCAATAAGGAGGTCCAAGGGATATAGTAAACCTGAAGTGAAGCAGCGGAATCTAAAACTGGACTCACAGCAGAGGTTCAAATCATAGAAAGTTAGAGTGTCAGTCCTCTTGTACTTAAGTCGGCATTGTTTCTTTTGTATAAAATTCGGAAGCAATTTCTGTGTTTCATCGTCAATAAGAAGATCCAAGGGATACAGTAAACCTGAAGTGAAGCATCGGAATTTAAAACTGGAGTCACAGGAGAGGTTCAAATCATAGAAAGTTAGAGTGTCAGTCCTCTTGTACTTATGCCGGCATTGTGCTTTTTTATTAAATTCGGATGCAATTTCTGTGTTTCATCGTCAATAAGAAGGTCCTAGGGATACAGTAAACCTGAAGTGAAGCATCTTAATCTAAAACTGGACTCACAGGAGAGGTTCAAATCATAGAAAGTTAGAGTGTCAGTCCTCTTGTACTTAAGTCGGCATTGTGCCTTTTGTATTAAATTCGGATGCAATTTCTGTGTTTCATCGTCAATAAGAAGGTCCAAGGGATACAGTAAACCAGAAGTGAAGCATCGGAATCTAAAACTGGACTCACAGGAGAGGTTCAAATAATAGAAAGTTATAGTGTCAGTTCTCTTGTACTTACGTCGGCATTGTGCCTTTCGTATTAAATTCGGATGCAATTTCTGTGTTTCATCGTGAATAAGAAGGTGCAAGGGATACAGTAAACCTGAAGTGAAGCGTCGGAATCTAAAACTGGACTCACAGGAGAGGTTCAAATCATAGAAAGTTAGAATGTCAGTCCTCTTGAATTTAAGTCGGCATTGTGCCTTTAGAATTTAATTCCGATGCAATTCCTGTGTTTCATCGTCAATAAGAATGTCCAAGGGATACAGTAAACCCGAAGTGAAGCATCGAAATCTAAAACTGGACTCAGAGGAGAGGTTCAAATCGTAGAAAGTTAGAGTGCCAGTCCTCTTGTACTAAAGTCGACATAGTGCCTTTTGTATTAAATTCGGATGCAATTTCTGGGCTTCATCGCCAATAAGAAAGTCCAATGTATACAGTAAACCTGAAGTGAAGCAACGGAATCTAAAACTGGACTCACAGCAGAGGTTCAAGTCAAAGAAAGTTAGTGTGTCAGTCCTCTTGTACCTAAGTCGGCATTGTACTTTTGTATTAAATTCGGATGTAATTTCTGTGTTTCATCGTCAATAAGATGGTTCAAGGGATACAGTAAACCTGAAGTGAAGCATCGGTATCTAAAGCTGGACTCACAGGAGAGGTTCCAATCCCAGTAAGTCGGATTGTCAGTCCGCTTGTACTTAAGTCAGCATTGTGCCTTTTTAATTTAATTCAGATGCAATTTCTGTGTTTCATCGTCAATAAGAAGGTCCAAGGGAAACAGTAAATCTGAACTGAAGAATCGGAATCTAAAATTGGACTCGCAGGAGAGGTTCAAATCATAGAAAGTTAGAGTGCAGTCCTCTTGTACTTAAGCCGGTATTGTGCGTTTTGTATTAAATTCGGATGCAATTTCTGTGTTTCATCGTCTATAAGAAGGTCCAAGGGATACAGTAAACCTGAAGTGAAGCATCGGAATCTAAAACTGGACTCTAAGGAGAGGTTCAAATCACAGAAAGTTAGAGTGTCAGTCGTCTTGTACTTAAGTCGGCATTGTGCTTTTGTATTAAATTCGGATGCAATTTCTGTGCTTCATCGCCAATAAGAAGGTCCAAACTATACAGTAAACCTGAAGTGAAGCATCGAAATCTAAAACTGGACTCACAGGAGAGGTACAAATTATAGAAAGTTAGAGCGTCAGTCCTCTTGTTCATATGTCGGCATTGTGCCATTTGTATAAAATTCAGATGCAATTTCTGTGTTTCATCGTCAATAAGAAGGTCCAAGGGATATAGTAAGCCTGAAGTGAAGCATCGGAATCTAAAACTGGATTCACAGGAGAGGTTCAAATCAAGGAAAGTGAGAGTGTCAGTCCTCTTGTACTTAAGTCGGCATTGTGCCTTTTGTATTAAATTCGGATGCAATTTCTGAGTTTCATCATCAATAAGAAGGTCCAAGGGATACAGTAAACCTGAAGTGAAGCATTGGAATCTATAACTGGACTCACAGGCGAGGTTCAAATCATAGAAAGTTACAGTGTCAGTCCTCTTGTACTTAAGTCGGCATTGTTTCTTTTGTATAAAATTCGGAAGCAATTTCTGTGTTTCATCGTCAATAAGAAGATCCAAGGGATACAGTAAACCTGAAGTGAAGCATCGGAATTTAAAACTGGAGTCACAGGAGAGGTTCAAATCATAGAAAGTTAGAGTGTCAGTCCTCTTGTACTTATGCCGGCATTGTGCTTTTTTATTAAATTCGGATGCAATTTCTGTGTTTCATCGTCAATAAGAAGGTCCTAGGGATACAGTAAACCTGAAGTGAAGCATCTTAATCTAAAACTGGACTCACAGGAGAGGTTCAAATCATAGAAAGTTAGAGTGTCAGTCCTCTTGTACTTAAGTCGGCATTGTGCCTTTTGTATTAAATTCGGATGCAATTTCTGTGTTTCATCGTCAATAAGAAGGTCCAAGGGATACAGTAAACCAGAAGTGAAGCATCGGAATCTAAAACTGGACTCACAGGAGAGGTTCAAATAATAGAAAGTTATAGTGTCAGTTCTCTTGTACTTACGTCGGCATTGTGCCTTTCGTATTAAATTCGGATGCAATTTCTGTGTTTCATCGTGAATAAGAAGGTGCAAGGGATACAGTAAACCTGAAGTGAAGCGTCGGAATCTAAAACTGGACTCACAGGAGAGGTTCAAATCATAGAAAGTTAGAATGTCAGTCCTCTTGAATTTAAGTCGGCATTGTGCCTTTAGAATTTAATTCCGATGCAATTCCTGTGTTTCATCGTCAATAAGAATGTCCAAGGGATACAGTAAACCCGAAGTGAAGCATCGAAATCTAAAACTGGACTCAGAGGAGAGGTTCAAATCGTAGAAAGTTAGAGTGCCAGTCCTCTTGTACTAAAGTCGACATAGTGCCTTTTGTATTAAATTCGGATGCAATTTCTGGGCTTCATCGCCAATAAGAAAGTCCAATGTATACAGTAAACCTGAAGTGAAGCAACGGAATCTAAAACTGGACTCACAGCAGAGGTTCAAGTCAAAGAAAGTTAGTGTGTCAGTCCTCTTGTACCTAAGTCGGCATTGTACTTTTGTATTAAATTCGGATGTAATTTCTGTGTTTCATCGTCAATAAGAAGGTTCAAGGGATACAGTAAACCTGAAGTGAAGCATCGGTATCTAAAGCTGGACTCACAGGAGAGGTTCCAATCCCAGTAAGTCGGATTGTCAGTCCGCTTGTACTTAAGTCAGCATTGTGCCTTTTTAATTTAATTCAGATGCAATTTCTGTGTTTCATCGTCAATAAGAAGGTCCAAGGGAAACAGTAAATCTGAACTGAAGAATCGGAATCTAAAATTGGACTCGCAGGAGAGGTTCAAATCATAGAAAGTTAGAGTGCAGTCCTCTTGTACTTAAGCCGGTATTGTGCGTTTTGTATTAAATTCGGATGCAATTTCTGTGTTTCATCGTCTATAAGAAGGTCCAAGGGATACAGTAAACCTGAAGTGAAGCATCGGAATCTAAAACTGGACTCTAAGGAGAGGTTCAAATCACAGAAAGTTAGAGTGTCAGTCGTCTTGTACTTAAGTCGGCATTGTGCTTTTGTATTAAATTCGGATGCAATTTCTGTGCTTCATCGCCAATAAGAAGGTCCAAACTATACAGTAAACCTGAAGTGAAGCATCGAAATCTAAAACTGGACTCACAGGAGAGGTACAAATTATAGAAAGTTAGAGCGTCAGTCCTCTTGTTCATATGTCGGCATTGTGCCATTTGTATAAAATTCAGATGCAATTTCTGTGTTTCATCGTCAATAAGAAGGTCCAAGGGATATAGTAAGCCTGAAGTGAAGCATCGGAATCTAAAACTGGATTCACAGGAGAGGTTCAAATCAAGGAAAGTGAGAGTGTCAGTCCTCTTGTACTTAAGTCGGCATTGTGCCTTTTGTATTAAATTCGGATGCAATTTCTGAGTTTCATCATCAATAAGAAGGTCCAAGGGATACAGTAAACCTGAAGTGAAGCATTGGAATCTATAACTGGACTCACAGGCGAGGTTCAAATCATAGAAAGTTAGAGTGTCAGTCCTGTTGTACTTAAGTCGGCATTGTGCCTTTTGTATTAAAATCGGATGCAATTTCTGTGTTTCATCGTCAATAAGATGGTCCAAGGGATACAGTAAACCTGAAGTGAAGCATCGGAATCTAAAACTGGACTCACAGGAGAGTTCAAATCATAGAAAGTTAGAGTGTCAGTAATCTTGTACTTAAGTCGGCATTGTGCCTTTTGTATTAAATTCGGATGCAATGTCTGTGCTTCATCGCCAATAAGAAGGTCCAAGGTACACAGTAAACCAGAAGCGAAGCGTCGGAATCTAAAACCCTGACTCACAGGAAAGGTTCAATTCATAGAAAGTTAGAGTGTCAGACCTCTTGTACTTAAGTCGGCATTGTGCCTTTTGAATTTAATTCCGATGCAATTTCTGTGTTTCATCGTCAGTAAGAAGTTCCAAGGGATACATTAAACCTGAAGTGAAGCATCGGAATCTAAAACTGGACTCACAGGAGAGGTTTAAATCATAGAAAGTTAGAGTGTCAGTCCCCTTGTACTTAAGTCGGCATTGTGCATTTTGTATTAATTTTGGATGCAATTTCTGTGCTTCATTGCCAATAAGAAGGTCCAAGGTATTCAGTAAACCTGAAGTGAAGCATCGGAATCTAAAACTGGACTCACAGGAGAGGTTCAAATCATAGAAAGTTAGAGTGTCAGTCCTCTTGTACTTAAGTCGGCATTGTGCCTTTTGTATAAAATTCGGATGCAATTTCTGTGTTTCATCGTCAATAAGAAGGTCCAAGGGATACAGTAAACCTGAAGTGAAGCATCGCAATCTAAAACGGGACTCACAGGAGAGGTTCAAATAATAGAAAGTTATAGTGTCAGTTCTCTTGTACTTACGTCGGCATTGTGCCTTTCGTATTAAATTCGGATGCAATTTCTGTGCTTCATCGCCAATAAGAAGGTCCAAGGTATACAGTAAACGTGAAGTGAAGCATCGGAATCTAAAACTGGACTCACAATAGAGGTTCAAATCATAGAAAGTTGGAGTGTCAGTCCTCTTGTACTTAAGTCGGCAGTGTGCTTTTTGTATTAAATGCGGATGCAAATTCTGTGTTTCATCATCAATAAGAAGGTCCAAGGGATACCGTAAACCTGAAGTGAAGCATCGGAATCTAAAGCTGCACTCCCAGGTGAGGTTCAAATCATAGAAAGTTATAGTGTCAGTTCTCTTGTACTTACGTCGGCATTGTGCCTTTCGTATTAAATTCGGATGCAATTTCTGTGTTTCATCGTGAATAAGAAGGTGCAAGGGATACAGTAAACCTGAAGTGAAGCATCGGAATCTAAAACTGGGCTCACAGGAGAGGATCAAATAATAGAAAGTTAGAGTGTCAGTAATCTTGTACTTAAGTCGGCATTGTGCCTTTTGTATTATATTCGGATGCAATTTCTGTGCTTCATCGCCAATAAGAAGGTCCAAGGTATACAGTAAACGTGAAGTGAAGCGTCGGATTCTAAAACTGGACTCACAATAGAGGTTCAAATCATAGAAAGTTAGAGTGTCAGTCCTCTTGTACTTAAGTCGGCATTGTGCCTTTGGAATGTAATTCCGATGATATTTCCGTGTATCATCGTCAATAAGAAGGTCCAAGGGATACAGTAAACCTGAAGTGAAGCATCGGAATCTAAAACTGGACTCACAGGAGAGGTTCAAATCATAGAAAGTTGGAGTGTCAGTCCTCTTGTACTTAAGTCGGCAGTGTGCTTTTTGTATTAAATTCGGATCCAAAATCTGTGTTTCATCATCAATAAGAAGGTCCAAGGGATACAGTAAACCTGAAGTGAATCATCGGAATCTAAAACTGGACTCACAGGAGAGGATCAAATAATAGAAAGTTAGAGTGTCAGTCCTCTTGTGCTTAAGTCGGCATTGTGCCTTTTGTATTATATTCGGATGCAATTTCTGTGCTTCATCGCCAATAAGAAGGTCCAAGGTATACAGTAAACGTGAAGTGAAGCGTCGGAATCTAAAACTGGACTCACAGGAGAGGTTCAAATCACAGAAAGTTAGAGTGTCAGTCCTCTTGTACTTAAGTCGGCTTTGTGCCTTTGGAATGTAAATCCGATGAAATTTCTGGGTATCATCGTCAATAAGAAGGTCCAAGGGATACAGTAAACCTGAAGTGAAGCATCGGAATCTAAAACTGGACTCACAGGAGAGGTTCAAATCATAGAAAGTTATAGTGTCAGTCCTCTTGTACTTCAGTCGGCATTGTGCCTTTTGTATTAAATTCGGATGCAATTTCTGTGTTTCATCATCAATAAGAAGGACCAAGGGATACAGTAAACCAGAAGTGAAGCATCGGAATCTAAAACTGGACTTACGGGAGAGGTTCAAATCATAGAAAGTTATACTGTCAGTCCTCTTGTACTTAAGTCGGCATTGTGCCATTTTGTATTAAATTCGGACGCAATTTCTGTGTTTCATCGTCAATACGACGGTCCAAGGGATACAGTAAACCTAAAGTGAAGCAGCGGAATCTAAAACTGGACTCACAGCAGAGGTTCAAATCATAGAAAGTTAGAGTGTCAGTCCTCTTGTACTTAAGTCGGCATTGTGGCTTTTGTATTAAATTCGGATGCAATATCTGTGTTTCATCGTCAATAAGAAGGTCCAAGGGATACAGTAAACCTGAAGTGAAGCATCGGAATTTAAATCTGGAGTCACAGGAGAGGTTCAAATCATAGAAAGTTAGAGTGTCAGTCCTCTTGTACTTATGTCGGCATTATACTTTTTTTTAAATTTGGATGCAATATCTGTGTTTCATCGTCAACAAGAAGGTCCAAAGGATACAGTAAAACTGAAGTGAAGCATCGGAATTTAAAACTCGAGTCACCGGAGAGGTTCGAATCATAGAAAGTTAGAGTGTCAGTCCTCTTGTACTTAAGTCGGCATTGTGCCTTTTGAATTTAATTCCGATGCAATTTCTGTGTTTCATCGTCAATAAGAAAGTCCAAGGAATACAGTAAACCTGAAGTGAAGCATCGGAATTTAAAACTGGACTCTCAGGAGTGGTTCAAATCATAGAAAGTTAGAGTGTCAGTCCTCTTGTACTTAAGTCGGCATTGTGACTTTTGTATTAAATTCGGATGCAATTTCTGTGCTTCATCGCCAATAAGAAGGTCCAAGGTATACAGTAAACCTGAAGTGAAGCATCGGACTCTAAAACTGGACTCACAGGAGAGGTACAAATTATAGAAAGTTAGAGCGTCAGTCCTCTTGTACTTAAGTCGGCATTGTGCCTTTTGTATTAAATTCGGATGCAATTTCTGTGTTTCACCGTCAATAAGAAGGTCCAAGGGATACAGTAAGCCTGAAGTGAAGCATCGGAATCTAAAACTCGACCCACAGGAGAGGTTCAAATCATAGAAAGGTAGAGTGTCAGTCCTCTTGTACATAAGTCGGTATTGTGCCTTTTGTATTATATTCGGTTGCAATTCCTGTGTTTCATCATCAATTACAAGGTCCAAGGGATACAGTAAACCTGAAGTGAAGCATCGTAATCTAAAACTGGACTCACAGGAGAGGTTCAAATCATAGAAAGGTCCAATGTATACAGTAAACCTGAAGTGAAGCATCGGAATCCAAAGCTGGACTCACAGGAGACGTTCAAATCATAGAAAGTTAGAGTGTCAGTCCTCTTGTACTTAAGTCGGCATTGTGCCTATTGTATTAAATTCGGATGCAATTTCTGGGCTTCATCGCCAATACGAAGGTCCAATGTATACAGTAAACGTGAAGTGAAGCATCGGAATCTAAAGCTGGACTCACAGGAGAGGTTCAAATCATAGAAAGTTAGAGTGTCAGTACTCTTGTACTTAAGTCGGCATTGTGTCTTTTGTGTTAAATTCGGATGCAATTTCTGTGTTTCATCATCAATAAGAAGGTCCAAGGGATATAGTAAACCTGAAGTGAAGCATCGGTATCTAAAGCTGGACTCACAGGAGAGGTTCCAATCATAGAAAGTTAGTGTGTCAGTCCTCTTGTACCTAAGTCGGCATTGTGCCTTTTTAATTTAATTCAGACTCAATTTCTGTGTTTCATCGTCAATAAGAAGGTCCAAGGGAAACAGTAAATCTGAACTGAAGAATCGGAATCTAAAACTGTACTCGCAGGAGAGGTTCAAATCATAGAAAGTTAGAGTGTCAGCCGTCTTGTACTTAAGTCGGCATTGTGCTTTTGTATTAAATTCGGATGCAATTTCTGTGCTTCATCGCCAATTGGAAGGTCCAAAGTATACAGTAAACCTGAAGTGAAGCATCGAAATCTAAAACTGGACTCACAGGAGAGGTACAAATTATAGAAAGTTAGAGCGTCAGTCCTCTTGTTCATAAGTCGGCATTGTGCCTTTTGTATTAAATTCGGATGCAATTTCTGTGTTTCATCGTCAATAATAAGGTCCAAGGGATATAGTAAGCCTGAAGTGAAGCATCGGAATCTAAAACTGGATTCACAGGAGAGGTTCAAATCAAGGAAAGTGAGAGTGTCAGTCCTCTTGTACTTAAGTCGGCATTGTGCCTTTTGTATTAAATTCGGATGCAATTTCTGAGTTTCATCATCAATAAGAAGGTCCAAGGGATACAGTAAACCTGAAGTGAAGCATTGGAATCTATAACTGGACTCACAGGCGAGGTTCAAATCATAGAAAGTTAGAGTGTCAGTCTTGTTGTACTTAAGTCGGCATTGTGCCTTTTGTATTAAAATCGGATGCAATTTCTGTGTTTCATCGTCAATAAGATGGTCCAAGGGATACAGTAAACCTGAAGTGAAGCATCGGAATCTAAAACTGGACTCACAGGAGAGTTCAAATCATAGAAAGTTAGAGTGTCAGTAATCTTGTACTTAAGTCGGCATTGTGCCTTTTGTATTAAATTCGGATGCAATGTCTGTGCTTCATCGCTAATAAGAAGGTCCAAGGTACACAGTAAACCAGAAGTGAAGCGTCGGAATCTAAAACCCTGACTCACAGGAGAGGTTCAATTCATAGAAAGTTAGAGTGTCAGTCCTCTTGTACTTAAGTCGGCATTGTGCCTTTTGAATTTAATTCCGATGCAATTTCTGTGTTTCATCGTCAGTAAGAAGTTCCAAGGGATACATTAAACCTGAAGTGAAGCATCGGAATCTAAAACTGGACTCACAGGAGAGGTTTAAATCATAGAAAGTTAGAGTGTCAGTCCCCTTGTACTTAAGTCGGCATTGTGCATTTTGTATTAATTTTGGATGCAATTTCTGTGCTTCATTGCCAATAAGAAGGTCCAAGGTATACAGTAAACCTGAAGTGAAGCATCGGAATCTAAAACTGGACTCACAGGAGAGGTTCAAATCATAGAAAGTTAGAGTGTCAGTCCTCTTGTACTTAAGTCGGCATTGTGCCTTTTGTATAAAATTCGGATGCAATTTCTGTGTTTCATCGTCAATAAGAAGGTCCAAGGGATACAGTAAACCTGAAGTGAAGCATCGCAATCTAAAACTGGGCTCACAGGAGAGGTTCAAATAATAGAAAGTTATAGTGTCAGTTCTCTTGTACTTACGTCGGCATTGTGCCTTTCGTATTAAATTCGGATGCAATTTCTGTGCTTCATCGCCAATAAGAAGGTCCAAGGTATACAGTAAACGTGAAGTGAAGCATCGGAATCTAAAACTGGACTCACAATAGAGGTTCAAATCATAGAAAGTTGGAGTGTCAGTCCTCTTGTACTTAAGTCGGCAGTGTGCTTTTTGTATTAAATGCGGATGCAAATTCTGTGTTTCATCATCAATAAGAAGGTCCAAGGGATACAGTAAACCTGAAGTGAAGCATCGGAATCTAAAGCTGCACTCCCAGGTGAGGTTCAAATCATAGAAAGTTATAGTGTCAGTTCTCTTGTACTTACGTCGGCATTGTGCCTTTCGTATTAAATTCGGATGCAATTTCTGTGTTTCATCGTGAATAAGAAGGTGCAAGGGATACAGTAAACCTGAAGTGAAGCATCGGAATCTAAAACTGGGCTCACAGGAGAGGATCAAATAATAGAAAGTTAGAGTGTCAGTAATCTTGTACTTAAGTCGGCATTGTGCCTTTTGTATTATATTCGGATGCAATTTCTGTGCTTCATCGCCAATAAGAAGGTCCAAGGTATACAGTAAACGTGAAGTGAAGCGTCGGATTCTAAAACTGGACTCACAATAGAGGTTCAAATCATAGAAAGTTAGAGTGTCAGTCCTCTTGTACTTAAGTCGGCATTGTGCCTTTGGAATGTAATTCCGATGATATTTCCGTGTATCATCGTCAATAAGAAGGTCCAAGGGATACAGTAAACCTGAAGTGAAGCATCGGAATCTAAAACTGGACTCACAGGAGAGGTTCAAATCATAGAAAGTTGGAGTGTCAGTCCTCTTGTACTTAAGTCGGCAGTGTGCTTTTTGTATTAAATTCGGATCCAAAATCTGTGTTTCATCATCAATAAGAAGGTCCAAGGGATACAGTAAACCTGAAGTGAATCATCGGAATCTAAAACTGGACTCACAGGAGAGGATCAAATAATAGAAAGTTAGAGTGTCAGTCCTCTTGTGCTTAAGTCGGCATTGTGCCTTTTGTATTATATTCGGATGCAATTTCTGTGCTTCATCGCCAATAAGAAGGTCCAAGGTATACAGTAAACGTGAAGTGAAGCGTCGGAATCTAAAACTGGACTCACAGGAGAGGTTCAAATCACAGAAAGTTAGAGTGTCAGTCCTCTTGTACTTAAGTCGGCTTTGTGCCTTTGGAATGTAAATCCGATGAAATTTCTGGGTATCATCGTCAATAAGAAGGTCCAAGGGATACAGTAAACCTGAAGTGAAGCATCGGAATCTAAAACTGGACTCACAGGAGAGGTTCAAATCATAGAAAGTTATAGTGTCAGTCCTCTTGTACTTCAGTCGGCATTGTGCCTTTTGTATTAAATTCGGATGCAATTTCTGTGTTTCATCATCAATAAGAAGGACCAAGGGATACAGTAAACCAGAAGTGAAGCATCGGAATCTAAAACTGGACTTACGGGAGAGGTTCAAATCATAGAAAGTTATACTGTCAGTCCTCTTGTACTTAAGTCGGCATTGTGCCATTTTGTATTAAATTCGGACGCAATTTCTGTGTTTCATCGTCAATACGACGGTCCAAGGGATACAGTAAACCTAAAGTGAAGCAGCGGAATCTAAAACTGGACTCACAGCAGAGGTTCAAATCATAGAAAGTTAGAGTGTCAGTCCTCTTGTACTTAAGTCGGCATTGTGGCTTTTGTATTAAATTCGGATGCAATATCTGTGTTTCATCGTCAATAAGAAGGTCCAAGGGATACAGTAAACCTGAAGTGAAGCATCGGAATTTAAATCTGGAGTCACAGGAGAGGTTCAAATCATAGAAAGTTAGAGTGTCAGTCCTCTTGTACTTATGTCGGCATTATACTTTTTTTTAAATTCGGATGCAATATCTGTGTTTCATCGTCAACAAGAAGGTCCAAAGGATACAGTAAAACTGAAGTGAAGCATCGGAATTTAAAACTCGAGTCACCGGAGAGGTTCGAATCATAGAAAGTTAGAGTGTCAGTCCTCTTGTACTTAAGTCGGCATTGTGCCTTTTGAATTTAATTCCGATGCAATTTCTGTGTTTCATCGTCAATAAGAAAGTCCAAGGAATACAGTAAACCTGAAGTGAAGCATCGGAATTTAAAACTGGACTCTCAGGAGTGGTTCAAATCATAGAAAGTTAGAGTGTCAGTCCTCTTGTACTTAAGTCGGCATTGTGACTTTTGTATTAAATTCGGATGCAATTTCTGTGCTTCATCGCCAATAAGAAGGTCCAAGGTATACAGTAAACCTGAAGTGAAGCATCGGACTCTAAAACTGGACTCACAGGAGAGGTACAAATTATAGAAAGTTAGAGCGTCAGTCCTCTTGTACTTAAGTCGGCATTGTGCTTTTGTATTAAATTCGGATGCAATTTCTGTGTTTCACCGTCAATAAGAAGGTCCAAGGGATACAGTAAGCCTGAAGTGAAGCATCGGAATCTAAAACTCGACCCACAGGAGAGGTTCAAATCATAGAAAGGTAGAGTGTCAGTCCTCTTGTACATAAGTCGGTATTGTGCCTTTTGTATTATATTCGGTTGCAATTCCTGTGTTTCATCATCAATTACAAGGTCCAAGGGATACAGTAAACCTGAAGTGAAGCATCGTAATCTAAAACTGGACTCACAGGAGAGGTTCAAATCATAGAAAGGTCCAATGTATACAGTAAACCTGAAGTGAAGCATCGGAATCCAAAGCTGGACTCACAGGAGACGTTCAAATCATAGAAAGTTAGAGTGTCAGTCCTCTTGTACTTAAGTCGGCATTGTGCCTATTGTATTAAATTCGGATGCAATTTCTGGGCTTCATCGCCAATACGAAGGTCCAATGTATACAGTAAACGTGAAGTGAAGCATCGGAATCTAAAGCTGGACTCACAGGAGAGGTTCAAATCATAGAAAGTTAGAGTGTCAGTACTCTTGTACTTAAGTCGGCATTGTGTCTTTTGTGTTAAATTCGGATGCAATTTCTGTGTTTCATCATCAATAAGAAGGTCCAAGGGATATAGTAAACCTGAAGTGAAGCATCGGTATCTAAAGCTGGACTCACAGGAGAGGTTCCAATCATAGAAAGTTAGTGTGTCAGTCCTCTTGTACCTAAGTCGGCATTGTGCCTTTTTAATTTAATTCAGACTCAATTTCTGTGTTTCATCGTCAATAAGAAGGTCCAAGGGAAACAGTAAATCTGAACTGAAGAATCGGAATCTAAAACTGTACTCGCAGGAGAGGTTCAAATCATAGAAAGTTAGAGTCTCAGCCGTCTTGTACTTAAGTCGGCATTGTGCTTTTGTATTAAATTCGGATGCAATTTCTGTGCTTCATCGCCAATTGGAAGGTCCAAAGTATACAGTAAACCTGAAGTGAAGCATCGAAATCTAAAACTGGACTCACAGGAGAGGTACAAATTGTAGAAAGTTAGAGCGTCAGTCCTCTTGTTCATAAGTCGGCATTGTGCCTTTTGTATTAAATTCGGATGCAATTTCTGTGTTTCATCGTCAATAATAAGGTCCAAGGGATATAGTAAGCCTGAAGTGAAGCATCGGAATCTAAAACTGGACTCACAGGAGGGGTTCAAATCATAGAAAGTGAGAGTGTCAGTCCTCTTGTACTTAAGTCGGCATTGTGCCTTTTGAATTTAATTCCGATGCAATATCTGTGTTTCATCGTCAATAAGAAGGTCCAAGGAAAACAGTAAGCCTGAAGCTAAGAATCGGAATCTAAAACTGGACTCGCAGGAGAGATTCCAATCATAGAAAGTTAGAGTGTCAGTCCTCTTGTACTTAAGCCGGTATTGTGCCCTTTGTATTAAATTCGGATGCATTTTCTGTGTTTCATCGTCAATAAGAAGGTCCAAGGGATACAGTAAACCTGAAGTGAAGCATCGTAATCTAAAACTGGACTCACAGGAGAGGTTCAAATCATAGAAAGGTAGAGTGTCAGTCCTCTTGTACATAAGTCGGTATTGTGCCTTTTGTATTATATTCGGATGAAATTTCTGTGTTTCATCATCAATTAGAAGGTCCAAGGGATACAGTAAACCTGAAGTGAAGCACCGTAATCTAAAACTGGACACACAGGAGAGGTTCAAATCATAGAAAGGTCCAATGTATACAGTAAACCTGAAGTGAAGCATCGGAATCCAAAGCTGGACTCACAGGAGACGTTCAAATCATAGAAAGTTTGAATGTCAGTCCTCTTGTACTTAAGTCGGCATTGTGCCTTTAGAATATAATTCCGATGCAATTTCTGTGTTTCATCGTCAATAAGAAGGTCCAAGGGAAACAGAAAACCTGAAGAGATGACTCGGAATCTAAAACTGAACTCACAGGAGAGTTTGAAATCATAGAAAGTTAGAGTGTCAGTCCTCTTGTACTTAAGTCGGCATTATGCCTTTTGAATTTCATTCCGATGCAGTTTCTGTGTTCCATCGTCAACAAGAAGGTCCAAGGCATACAGTAAACCTAAAAAGAAGCATCGGAATCTAAAACTGGATTCACTGGAGAGGTTCAAGTCATAGAAAGTTAGAGTGTCAGTCCTCTTTTACTTCAGTCGGCATTGTGCCTTTTGAATTTAATTCCAATGCAATTTCTGTGCTTCATCGTCAATAAGAAGGTCCAAGCGATACAGTGAACCTGAAGTGAAGCATCGGAATCTAAAACTGGACTCACAGGAGAGGTTCAAATCATAGAAAGTTAGAGTGTCAGTCCGTTTTGTACTTAAGTCGGCATTGTGCCTTTTGATTTTATTTCCGATGCAATTTCTGTGCTTCATCGTCAATAAGAAGGTCCCAGGGCTACAGTAAACCTGAAGTGAAGCATCAGAATCTAAAACTGGACTCACAGGAGAGGTTGAAATCATAGAAAGTTAGAGTAACAGTCCTCTTGTACTTAAGTCGGCATTGTGCCTTTTGAATTTAATTCCAATGCAATTTCTCTGCCTCACCGTCAATAAGAAAGTCCAAGGGATACAGTAAACCTTAGGTGAGGCATCGGAATCTAAAACTGGACTCACTGGAGAGGTTCAAATCATAGAAAGTTAGAGTGTCAGCCCGTTTTGAACTTAAGTCGGCATTGTGCCTTTTGAATTTAATTCCGATGCAATTCCTGTGTTTCATCGTCAATAAGAAGGTCCAATGAATACAGTAAACCTGAAGTGAAGCATCGGAATTTAAAACTGGAGTCACAGGAGAGGTTCAAATCATAGAAAGTTAGACTGTCAGTCCTCGTGTACTTATGTCGGCATTGTGCCTTTTTATTAAATTCGGATGCAATTTCTGTGTTTCATCGTCAATAAGAAGGTCCAAGGGATACAGTAAACCTGAAGTGAAGCATCGGTATCTAAAGCTGGACTCACAGGAGAGGTTCCAATCATAGAAAGTTAGTGTGTCAGTCCTCTTGTACCTAAGTCGGCATTGTGCCTTTTTAATTTAATTCAGACTCAATTTCTGTGTTTCATCGTCAATAAGAAGGTCCAAGAGAAACAGTAAATCTGAACTGAAGAATCGGAATCTAAAACTGTACTCGCAGGAGAGGTTCAAATCATAGAAAGTTATAGTGTCATTTCTCTTGTACGTACGTCGGCATTGTGCCTTCGTATTAAATTCGGATGCAATTTCTGTGTTTCATCGTCAATAAGAAGGTCCAAGGGATACAGTAAACCTGAAGTGAAGCATCGGAATCTAAAACTGAACTCACAGGAGAGGTTAATATCATAGAAAGTTATAGTGTCATTTCTCTTGTACGTACGTCGGCATAGTGCCTTTTGTATTAAATTCGGATGCAATTTCTGGGCTTCATCGCCAATAAGAAGGTCCAATGTATACAGTAAACCTGAAGTGAAGCATCGGAATCTAAAACTGGACTCACAGGAGAGGTTCAAAGCATAGAAAGTTGGAGTGTCAGTCCTCTTGTACTTAAGTCGGCAGTTTGCCTTTTGTATTACGTTCGGATGCAAATTCTGTGTTTCATCATCAATAAGAAGGTCCAAGGGATACAGTAAACCTAAAGTGAAGCATCGGAATCTAAAACTGGACTCACTGGTGAGGTTCAAATCATAGAAAGTTAGAGTGTCAGTCCTCTTGTACTTAAGTCTGCATTGTGTCTTTTGTATTAAATTCGGATGCAATTTCTGTGTTTCATCATCAATAAGAAGGTCCAAGGGATATAGTAAATCTGAGGTGAAGCAGCGGAATCTAAAACTGGACTCACAGCAGAGGTTTAAATCATAGAAAGTTAGTGTGTCAGTCCTTTTGTACTTAAGTCGGCATTGTACCATTTGTATTAAATTCGGATGCGATTTCTGTGTTTCATCGTCAATAAGAAGGTCCAAGGGATACAGTAAACCTGAAGTGAAGCATCGGAATTTAAAACTGGAGTCACAGGAGAGGTTCAAATCATAGAAAGTTAGACTGTCAGTCCTCTTGTACTTATGTCGGCATTGTGCCTTTTTATTAAAATAGGATGCAATATCTGTGTTTCATCGTCAATAAGAAGGTCCAAGGGATACAGTAATCCTGAAGTGAAGCATCGGTATCTAAAGCTGGACTCACAGGAGAGGTTCCAATCATAGAAAGTTAGTGTGTCAGTCCTGTTGTACCTAAGTCGGCATTGTGCCTTTTTAATTTAATTCAGATGCAATTTCTGTGTTTCATCGTCAATAAGAAGGTCCAAGGGAAACAGTAAATCTGAACTGAATAATCGGAATCTAAAACTGTACTCGCAGGAGAGGTTCAAATCATAGAAAGTTAGAGTGTCAGTCCTCTTGTACTTAAGCCGGTATTGTGCGTTTTGTATTAAATTCGGATGCAATTTCTGTGTTTCATCGTCTATAAGAAGGTCCAAGGGATACAATAAACCTGAAGTGAAGCATCGGAATCTAAAACTGGACTCACAGGAGAGGTACAAATTATAGAAAGTTAGAGCGTCAGTCCTCTTGTTCATAAGTCGGCATTGTGCCTTTTGTATTAAATTCGGATGCGATTTCTGTGTTTCATCGTCAATAAGAAGGTCCAAGGGATATAGTAAGCCTGAAGTGAAGCATCGGAAACTAAAACTGGACTCACAGGAGAGGTTCAAATCATAGAAAGTGAGAGTGTCAGTCCTCTTGTACTTAAGTCGGCATTGTGCCTTTTGTATTAAATTCGGATGCAATTTCTGAGTTTCATCATCAACAAGAAGGTCCAAGGGATACAGTAAACCTGAAGTGAAGCATTGGAATCTATAACTGGACTCACAGGAGAGGCTCAAATCATAGAAAGTTAGAGTGTCAGTCCTGTTGTACGTAAGTCGGCATTGTGCCTTTTGTATTAAATTCGGATGCAATTTCTGTGTTTCATCGCCAATAAGATGGTCCAAGGGATACAGTAAACCTGAAGTGAAGCCTCGGAATCTAAAACTGGACTCACAAGAGAGGTTCAAATCATAGAAAGTTAGAGTGTCAGTAATCTTGTACTTAAGTCGGCATTGTGCCTTTTGTATTAAATTCGGATGCAATTTCTGTGCTTCATCGCCAATAAGAAGGTCCAAGGTACACAGTAAACCTGAAGTGAAGCGTCGGAATCTAAAACCCTGACTCACAGGAGAGGTTCAATTCATAGAAAGTTAGAGTGTCAGTCCTCTTGTACTTAAGTCGTCATTGTGCCTTTTGAATTTAATTCCGATGCAATTTCTGTGTTTCATCGTCAATAAGAAGTTCCAAGGGATACATTAAACCTGAAGTGAAGCATCGGAATCTAAAACTGGACTCACAGGAGAGGTTTAAATCATAGAAAGTTAGAGTGTCAGTCACCTTGTACTTAAGTCTGCATTGTTCATTTTGTATTAATTTCGGATGCAATTTCTGTGCTTCATTGCCAATAAGAAGGTCCAAGGTATACAGTAAACCTGAAGTGAAGCATCGGAATCTAAAACTGGACTCACAGGAGAGGTTCAAATCATAGAAAGTTAGAGTGTCAGTCCTCTTGTACTTAAGTCGGCATTGTGCCTTTCGTATTAAATTCGGATGCAATTTCTGTGTTTCATCGTGAATAAGAAGGTCCAAGGGATACAGCAAACCTAAAGTGAAGCATCAGAATCAAAAACTGGACCCACAGGAGAGGATCAAATTATAGAAAGTTAGAGTGTCAGTCCTCTTGTACTTAAGTCGGCAATGTGCCTTTTGTATTATATTCGGATGCAATTTCTGTGCTTCATCGCCAATACGAAGGTCCAAGGTATACAGTAAACGTGAAGTGAAGCGTCGGAATCTAAAACTGGACTAACAGGAGAGGTTCAAATCATAGAAAGTTAGAGTGTCAGTCCTCTTGTACTTAAGTCGGCATTGTGCCTTTGGAATGTAATTCCGATGAAATTTCTGTGTATCATCGTCAATAAGAAGGTCCAAGGGATACAGTAAACCTGAAGTGAAGCATCGGAATCTAAAACTGGACTCACAGGAGAGGTTCAAATCATAGAAAGTTGGAGTGTCAGTCCTCTTGTACTTAAGTCGGCAGTGTCCTTTTTGTATTAAATTCGGATGCAAATTCTGTGTTTCATCATCAATAAGAATGTCCAAGGGATACAGTAAACCTGAAGTGAAGCATCGGAATCTAAAACTGGACTCCCAGGTGAGGTCCAAATCATAGAAAGTTTGAGTGTCAGTCCTCTTGTACTTAAGTCGGCATTGTGCCTTTTGTATTAATTTCGGATGCAATTTCTGTGTTTCATCATCAATAAGGGGGTCCAAGGGATATAGTAAACCTGAAGTGAAGCAGCGGAATCTAACACTGGACTCACAGCAGAGGTTCAAATCATAGAAAGTTAGAGTGTCAGTCCTCTTGTACTTAAGTCGGCTTTGTGGCTTTTGTATTAAATTCAAATGCAATTTCTGTGTTTCATCGTCAATACGAAGGTCCAAGGGATACAGTAAACCTGAAGTGAAGCTTCGGAATTTAAAACTGGAGTCACAGGAGAGGTTCAAATCATAGAAAGTTAGAGTGTCAGTCCTCTTGTACTTATGTCGGCATTGTGCTTTTTTATTAAATTCGGATGCAATTTCTGTGTTTCATCGTCAATAAGAAGGTCCAAGGGATACAGTAAAACTGAAGTGAAGCATCGGAATTTAAAACTCGCGTGACAGGAGAGGTTCGAATCATAGAAAGTTAGAGTGTCAGTCTTCTTGTACTTAAGTCGGCATTGTGCCTTTTGAAT
This sequence comes from Schistocerca americana, assembly GCF_021461395.2. Lineage (NCBI taxonomy): Eukaryota > Metazoa > Arthropoda > Insecta > Orthoptera > Acrididae > Schistocerca > Schistocerca americana. The sequence continues at coordinate 77,182,915 of NC_060130.1, forward strand.
TTAATTCCGATGCAATTTCTGTGTTTCATCGTCAATAAGAATGTCCAAGGAATACAGTAAACCTGAAGTGAAGCATCGGAATCTAAAACTAGACTCACAGGAGAGGTACAAATCATAGAAAGTTACAGTGTCAGTCCTCTTGTACTTAAGTCGGCATTGTGCCTTTTGTATTAAATTTGGATGCAATTACTGTGCTTCATCGCCAATAAGAAGGTCCAATGTGTACTGTAAACCTGAAGTGAAGCATCGGAATCTATAGCTGGACTCACAGGAGAGGTTCAAATCATAGAAAGTTTGAGTGTCAGTCCTCTTGTACCTAAGTCGGCATTGTGCCTTTTGAATTTCATTCCGATGCAATATCTGTGTTTCATCGTCATTAAGAAGGTCCAAGGGAAGCAGTAAACCTGAAGCTAAGAATCGGAATCTAAAACTGGACTCGCAGGAGAGATTCAAATCATAGAAAGTTAGAGTGTCAGTCCTCTTGTACTTAAGTCGGCATTGTGCCTTTTGTATTAAATTTGGATGCAATTACTGTGCTTCATCGTCAATAAGAAGGTCCAATGTATACAGTAAACCTGAAGTGAAGCATCGGAATCTATAGCTGGACTCACAGGAGCGGTTCAATTCATAGAAAGTTAGAGTGTCAGTCCTCTTGTACCTAAGTCGGCATTGTGCCTTTTGAATTTAATTCCGATGCAATATCTGTGTTTCATCGTCAATAAGAAGGTCCAAGGGAAACAGTAAACCTGAAGCTAAGAATCGGAATCTAAATCTGGACTCGCAGGAGAGATTCAAACCATTGAAAGTTAGAGTGTCAGTCCTCTTGTACTTAAGCCGGTATTGTGCCTTTTGTATTAAATTCGGATGCATTTTCTGTGTTTCATCGTCAATAAGAAGGTCCAAGGGAAACAGTAAACCTGAAGTGAAGCATCGTAATCTAAAACTGGACTCACAGGAGAGGTTCAAATCATAGAAAGTTAGAGTGTCAGTCGTCTTGGACTTAAGTCGGCATTGTGACATTTGTATTAAATTCGGATGCAATTTCTGTGCTTCATCGCCAATAAGAAGGTCCAAGGTATACAGTAAACATGAAGTGAAGCATCGGAATCTAAAACTGGACTCACAGGAGAGGTACAAATTATAGAAAGTTAGAGTGTCAGTCCTCTTGTACTTAAGTCGGCATTGTGCCTTTTGTATTAAATTCGGATGCAATTTCTGTGTTTCACCGTCAATAAGAAGGTCCAAGGGATACAGTAAGCCTGAAGTGAAGCATCGGAATCTAAAACTCGACTCACAGGAGAGGTTCAAATCATAGAAATGTAGAGTGTCAGTCCTCTTGTACATAAGTCGGTATTGTGCCTTTTGTATTATATTCGGATGCAATTTCTGTGTTTCATCATTAATTATAAGGTCCAAGGGATACAGTAAACCTGAAGTGAAGCATCGCAATCTAAAACTGGACTCACAGGAGAGGTTCAAATCATAGAAAGGTCCAATGTATACAGTAAACCTGAAGTGAAGCATCGGAATCCAAAGCTGGACTCACAGGAGACGTTCAAATCGTAGAAAGTTTGAATGTCAGTCCTCTTGTACTTAAGTCGGCATTGTGCCTTTAGAATTTAATTCCGATGCAATATCTGTGTTTCATCGTCAATAAGAAGGTCCAAGGGAAACAGAAAACCTGAAGAGATGACTCGGAATCTAAAACTGAACTCACAGGAGAGTTTGAAATCATAGAAAGTTAGTGTGGCAGTCCTCTTGTACTTAAGTCGGCATTATGCCTTTCGAATTTCATTCCGATGCAGTTTCTGTGTTTCATCGTCAATAAGAAGGTCCAAGGGATACAGTAAACCTAAAAAGAAGCATCGGAATCTAAAACTGGATTCACTGGAGAGGTTCAAACCATAGAAAGTTAGAGTGTCAGTCCTCTTGTACTTCAGTCGGCATTGTGCCTTTTGAATTTAATTCCAATGCAATATCTGTGCTTCATCGTCAATAAGAAGGTCCAAGCGATACAGTGAACCTGAGGTGAAGCATCGGAATCTAAAACTGGACTCACAGGAGAGGTTAAAATCATAGAAAGTTAGAGTGTCAGTCCGTTTTGTACTTAAGTCGGCATTGTGCCTTTTGAATTTAATTCCAATGCAATTTCTGTGTTCCATCGTCAATAAGAAGGTCCAAGGGATACAGTAACCCTGAAGTGAAGCATCGGAATCTAAAACTGGACTCACAGGAGAGGTTCAAATCGTAGAGAGTTAGAGTGTCAGTACTCTGGTACTTAAGTCGGCGTTGTGCCTTTTGATTTTATTTCCGATGCAATTTCTGTGCTTCATCGTCAATAAGAAGGTCCCAGGGATACAGTAAACCTGAAGTGAAGCATCGAAATCTAAAACTGGACTCACAGGAGAAGTTCAAATCGAAGAAAGCTAGAGTGTCTGTCCTCTGGTACTTAAGTCGGCATTGTGCATTTTGAATTTAATTCCGATGCAATTTCTGTGCTTCATCGTCAATAAGAAGGTCCCAGAGATACAGTAAACATGAAGTGAAGCATCGGAATCTAAAGCTGGACACACAGGAGTAGTTCAAATCATAGAAAGTTAGAATGTCAGTCCTCTTGTACTTAAGTCGTCATTGTGCCTATTGTATTAAATTCGGATGCAATTTCTGTGCTTCATCGCCAATAAGAAGGTCCAATGTATACAGTAAACCTTAAGTGAAGCATCGGAATCTAAAGCTGGACTCACAGGAGAGGTTCAAATCATAGAAAGTTAGAATGTCAGTCCTCTTAAACTTAAGTCGGCATTGTGCATTTAGAATTTAATTCCGATGCAATTCCTGTTTTTCATCGTCAATAAGAAGGTCCAAGGGATACAGTAAACCTGAAGTGAAGCATCGAAATCTAAAACTGGACTCAGAGGAGCGGTTCAAGTCGTAGAAAGTTAGAGTGTCAGTCCTCTTGTACTTAAGTCGGCATAGTGCCTTTTGTATTAAATTCGGATGCAATTTCTGGGCTTCATCGCCAATAAGAAGGTCCAATGTATACAGTAAACCTGAAGTGAAGCATCGGAATCTAAAACTGGACTCACAGGAGAGGTTCAAATCATAGAATGTTGGAGTGTCAGTCCTCTAGTACTTAAGTCGGCAGTTTGCCTTTTGTATTACGTTCGGATGCAAATTCTGTGTTTCATCATCAATAAGAAGGTCCAAGGGATACAGTAAACCGGAAGTGAAGCATCGGAATCTAAAACTGGACTTACAGGTGAGGTTCAAATCATAGAAAGTTAGAGTGTCAGTCCTCTTGTACTTAAGTCTGCATTGTGTCTTTTGTATTAAATTCGGATGCAATTTCTGTGTTTCAGCATGAATAAGAAGGTCCAAGGGATATAGTAAACCTGAAGAGAAGCAGCGGAATCTAAAACTGGACTCACAGCAGAGGTTCAAATCATAGAAAGTTAGTGTGTCAGTCCTTTTGTACTTAAGTCGGCATTGTACCATTTGTATTAAATTCGGATGCAATTTCTGTGTTTCATCGTCAATAAGAAGGTCCAAGGGATACAGTTAACCTGAAGTGAAGCATCGGAATTTAAAACTGGAGTCACAGGAGAGGTTCAAATCATAGAAAGTTAGACTGTCAGTCCTCTTTTACTTATGTCGGCATTGTGCCTTTTTATTAAATTCGGATGCAATTTCTGTGTTTCATCGTCAATAAGAAGGTCCAAGGGATACAGTAAACCTGAAGTGAAGCATCGGTATCTAATGCTGGACTCACAGGAGAGGTTCCAATCATAGAAAGTTAGAGTGTCAGTCCTCTTGTACCTAAGTCGGCATTGTGCCTTTTTAATTTAATTCAGATGCAATTTCTGTGTTTCATCGTCAATAAGAAGGTCCAAGGGAAACAGTAAATCTGAACTGAAGAATCGGAATCTAAAACTGGACTCGCAGGAGAGGTTCAAATCATAGAAAGTTAGAGTGTCAGTCCTCTTGTACTTAGGCCCGTATTGTGCGTTTTGTATCAAATTCGGATGCAATTTCTGTGTTTCATCGTCTATAAGAAGGTCCAAGGGATACAATAAACCTGAAGTGAAACATCGGAATCTAAAACTGGACTCACAGGAGAGGTTCAAATCATAGAAAGTTAGAGTGTCAGCCGTCTTGTACTTAAGTCGGCATTGTGCTTTTGTATTAAATTCGGATGCAATTTCTGTGCTTCATCGCCCATTAGAAGGTCCAAAGTATACAGTAAACCTGAAGTGAAGCATCGAAATCTAAAACTGGACTCAAAGGAGAGGTACAAATTATAGAAAGTTAGAGCGTCAGTCCTCTTGTTCATAAGTCGGCATTGTGCCGTTTGTATTAAATTCGGATGCTTTTTCTGTGTTTCATCGTCAATAAGAAGGTCCAAGGGATATAGTAAGCCTGAAGTGAAGCATCGGAATCTAAAACTGGACTCGCAGGAGAGGTTCAAATCATAGAAAGTGAGAGTGTCAGTCCTCTTGTACTTAAGTCGGCATTGTGCCTTTTGTATTAAATTCGGATGCAATTTCTGAGTTGCATCATCAATAAGAAGGTCCAAGGAATACAGTAAACCTGAAGTGAAGCATTGGAATCTATAACTGGACTCACAGGAGAGGTTCAAATCATAGAAAGTTAGAGTGTCAGTCCTGTTGTACATAAGTCGGCATTGTGACTTTTGTATTGAATTCGGGTGCAATTTCGGTGTTTCTTCGTCAATAAGATGGTCCAAGCGATACAGTAAACCTGAAGTTAAGCATCGGAATCTAAAACTGGACTCACAGGAGAGGTTCAAATCATAGAAAGTTAGAGTGTCAGTAATCTTGTACTTAAGTCGGCATTGTGCCTTTTGTATTAAATTCGGATGCAATTTCTGTGCTTCATCGCCAATAAGAAGGTCCAAAGTACACTGTAAACCTGAAGTGAAGCGTCGGAATCTAAAACCCTGACTCACAGGAGAGGTTCAATTCATAGAAAGTTAGAGTGTCAGTCCTCTTGTACTTATGTCGTCATTGTGCCTTTTGAATTTAATTCCGATGCAATTTCTGTGTTTCATCGTCAATGAGAAGTTCCAAGGGATATATTAAACCTGAAGTGAAGCATCGGAATCTAAAACTGGACTCACAGGAGAGGTTTAAATCATAGAAAGTTAGAGTGTCAGTCCCCTTGTACTTAAGTCTGCATTTTGCATTTTGTATTGATTTCGGATGCAATTTCTGTGCTTCATTGCCAATAAGAAGGTCCAAGGTATACTGTAAACCTGAAGTGAAGCATCGGAATCTAAAACTGGACTCACAGGAGAGGTTCAAATCATAGAAAGTTAGAGTGACAGTCCTCTTGCACTTCGGTCGGCATTGTGCCTCTTGTATTAAATTCGGATGCAATTTCTGTGTTTCATCGTCAATAAGAAGGTCCAAGGGATACAGTAAACCTTAAGTGAAGCATCGGAATCTAAAACTGGACTCACGGGAGAAGTTCAAATCATAGAAAGCTATAGTGTCAGTTCTCTTGTACTTACGTCGGCATTGTGCCTTTCGTATTAAATTCGCATGCAATTTTTGTGTTTCATCGTGAATAAGAAGGTCCAAGCGATACAAAAATCCTGAAGTGAAGCATCGGAATCAAAAACTAGACTCACAGGAGAGGATCAAATTATAGAGAGTTAGAGTGTCAGTATTCTTGTACTTAAGTCGGCATTGTGCCTTTTGTATTATATTCGGATGCAATTTCTGTGCTTCATCGCCAATACGAAGGTCCAAGGTATACAGTAAACGTGAAGCGAAGCGTCGGAATCTTAAACTGGACTCACAGGAGAGGTTCAAATCATAGAAAGTTAGAGTGCCAGTCCTCTTGTACTTAAGTCGGCATTGTGCCTTTGGAATGTAATTCCGATGAAATTTCTGTGTATCATCGTCAATATGAAGGTCCAAGGGATACAGTAAACCTGAAGTTGAGCATCGGAATCTAAAACTGGACTCACAGGAAAGGTTCAAATCATAGAAAGTTGGAGTGTCAGTCCTCTTGTACTTAAGTCGGCAGTGTGCTTTTTGTGTTAAATTCGGATACAAATTCTGTGTTTCATCATCAATAAGAAGGTCGAAGGGATACAGTAAACCTGAAGTGAAGCAGCGGAATCTAAAACTGGACTCACAGCAGAGGTTCAAATCATAGAAAGTTAGAGTGTCAGTCCTCTTGTACTTAAGGAGGCATTGTGGATTTTGTATTAAATTCGGATGCAATTTCTGTGTTTCATCGTCAATAAGAAGGTCCAAGGGATACAGTAAACCTGAAGTGAAGCATCGGAATCTAAAACTAGACTCACAGGAGAGGTTCAAATCATAGAAAGTTACAGTGTCATTCCTCTTGTACTTAAGTCGTCATTGTGCCTTTTGTATTAAATTTGGATGCAATTACTGTGCTTCATCGCCAATAAGAAGGTCCAATGTATACAGTAAACCAGAAGTGAAGCATCGGAATCTATAGCTGGACTCACAGGAGAGGTTCAAATCATAGAAAGTTAGAGTGTCAGTCCTCTTGTACCTAAGTCGGCATTGTGCCTTTTGAATTTAATTCCGATGCAATATCTGTGTTTCATCGTCAATAAGAAGGTCAAAGGGAAACAGTAAACCTGAAGCTAAGAATCGGAATCTAAAACTGGACTCGCAGGAGAGATTCAAATCATAGAAAGTTAGAGTGTCAGTTCTCTTGTACTTAAGCCGGCATTGTGCCTTTTGTATTAAATTCGGATGCAATTTCTGTGTTTCATCGTCAATAAGTAGGTCCAAGGTATACAGTAAACCTGAAGTGAAGCATCGGAATCTAAAACTGGACTCACAGGAGAGATTCAAATCATAGAAAGTTAGAGTGTCAGCCCGTTTTGAACTTAAGTCGGCATTGTGCCTTTTGAATTTAATTCCGATGCAATTCCTGAGTTTCATCGTCAATAAGAAGGTCCAAGGGATACAGTAAACCTGAAGTGAAGCATCGAAATCTAAAACTGGACTCACAGGAGAGGTTCAAATCATAGAAAGTTAGAGTGTCTGTCCTCTTGTACTTAAGTCGGCATTGTGCCTATTGTATTAAATTCGGATGCAATTTCTGGGCTTCATCGCCAATAACAAGGTCCAATGTATACAGTAAACCTGAAGTGAAGCATCGGAATCTAAAGCTGGACTCACAGGAGAGGTTCAAATCATAGAAAGTTAGAATGTCAGTCCTCTTGTACTTAAGTCGGCATTGTGCCTTTAGAATTTAATTCCGATGCAATTCCTGTGTTTCATCGTCAATAAGAAGGTCCAAGGGATACAGTAAACCTGAAGTGAAGCATCGAAATCTAAAACTGGACTCAGAGGAGAGGTTCAAATCGTAGAAAGTTAGAGTGTCAGTCCTCTTGTACTTAAGTCGGCATTGTGCCTTTTGTATTAAATTCGGATGCAATTTCTGGGCTTCATCGCCAATAAGAAGGTCAAATGTATACAGTAAACCTGAAGTGAAGCATCGGAATCTAAAACTGGACTCACAGGAGAGGTTCATATCATAGAAAGTTGGAGTGTCTGTCCTCTTGTACTTAAGTAGGCAGTTTGCCTTTTGTATTACGTTCGGATGCAGATTCTGTGATTCATCATCAATAAGATTGTCCAAGGGATACAGTAAACCTGAAGTGAAGCATCGGAATCTAAAACTGGACTCACAGGTGAGGTTCAAATCATAGAAAGTTAGAGTGTCAGTCCTCTTGTACTTAAGTCTGCATTGCGTCTTTTGTATTAAATTCGGATGCAATTTCTGTGTTTCATCATCAATTAGAAGGTCCAAGGGATATAGTAAACCTGAAGTGAAGCAGCGGAATCTAAAACTGGACTCACAGAAGAGGTTCAAATCATAAAAAGTTAGTGTGTCAGTCCTCTTGTACTTATGTCGGCATTGTGCCTTTTTATTAAATTAAGATGCAATTTCTGTGTTTCATCGTCAATAAGAAGGTCAAAGGGATACAGTAAACCTGAAGTGAAGCATCGGTATCTAAAGCTGGACTCACAGGAGAGGTTCCAATCATAGAAAGTTAGAGTGTCAGTCCTCTTGTACCTAAGTCGGCATTGTGCCTTTTGTATTAAATTCGGATGCAATTTCTGTGTTTCATCGTCAATAAGATGGTCCAAGGGATACAGTAAACCTGAAGTGAAGCATCGGAATCTAAAACTGGACACACAGGAGAGGTTCAAATCATAGAAAGTAGAGTGTCAGTAATCTTGTACTTAAGTCGGCATTGTGCCTTTTGTATTAAATTCGGATGCAATTTCTGTGCTTCATCGCCAATAAGAAGGTCCAAGGTACACAGTAAACCCGAAGTGAAGCGTCGGAATCTAAAACCCTGACTCACAGGAGAGGTTCAATTCATAGAAAGTTTGAGTGTCAGTCCTCTTGTACTTAAGTCGGCATTGTGCCTTTTGAATTTCATTCCGATGCAATTTCTGTGTTTCATCGTCAATAAGAAGTTCCAAGGGATACATTAAACCTAAAGTGAAGCATCGGAATCTAAAACTGGACTCACAGGAGAGGTTTACATCATAGAAAGTTAGAGTGTCAGTCCCCTTGTACTTAAGTCGGCCTTGTGACTTTTGTATTAAATTCGGATGCTATTTCTGTGCTTGATCGCCAATAAGAAGGTCCAAGGTATACAGTAAACCTGAAGTGAAGCATCGGAATCTAAAACTGGACTCACAGGAGAGGTACAAATTATAGAAAGTTAGAGCGTCAGTCCTCATGTACTTAAGTCGGCATTGTGCCTTTTGTATTAAATTCGGATGCAATTTCTGTGTTTCACCGTCAATAAGAAGGTCCAAGGGATACAGTAAGCCTGAAGTGAAGCATCGGAATCTAAAACTCGAATCACAGGAGAGGTTCAAATCATAGAAAAGTAGAGTGTCAGTCCTCTTGTACATAAGTCGGTATTGTGCCTTTTGTATTATATTCGGATGCAATTTCTGTGTTTCATCATCAATTAGAAGGTCCAAGGGATACAGTAAACCTGAAGTGAAGCATCGTAATCTAAAACTGGACTCACAGGAGAGGTTCAAATCATAGAAACTTCCAATGTATACAGTAAACCTGAAGTGAAGCATCGGAATCCAAAGCTGGACTCACAGGACACGTTCAAATCATAGAAAGTTTGAATGTCAGTCCTCTTGTACTTAAGTCGGCATTGTGCCTTAAGAATATAATTCCGATTCAATTTCTGTGTTTCATCGTCAATAAGAAGGTCCAAGGGATACAGTAAACCTAAAAAGAAGCATCGGAATCTAAAACTGGATTCACTGGAGAGGTTCAAATCATAGAAAGTTAGAGTGTCAGTCCTCTTTTACTTCAGTCGGCATTGTGCCTTTTGAATTTAATTCCAATGCAATTTCTGTGCTTCATCGTCAATAAGAAGGTCCAAGCGATACAGTGAACCTGAAGTGAAGCATCGGAATCTAAAACTGGACTCACAGGAGAGGTTCAAATCATAGAAAGTTAGAGCGTCAGTCCGTTTTGTACTTAAGTCGGCATTGTGCCTTTTGATTTTATTTCCGATGCAATTTCTGTGCTTCATCGTCAATAAGAAGGTCCCAGGGATACAGTAAACCTAAAGTGAAGCATCAGAATCTAAAACTGGACTCACAGGAGAGGTTGAAATCATAGAAAGTTAGAGTAACAGTCCTCTTGTACTTAAGTCGGCATTGTGCCTTTTGAATTTAATTCCAATGCAATTTCTCTGCCTCATCGTCAATAAGAAAGTCCAAGGGATACAGTAAACCTTAGGTGAAGCATCGGAATCTAAAACTGGACTCACAGGAGTGGTTCAAATCATAGAAAGTTCGAGTGTCAGCCCGTTTTGAACTTAAGTCGGCATTGTGCCTTTTGAATTTAATTCCGATGCAATTCCTGTGTTTCATCGTCAATAAGAAGGTCCAAGGGATACAGTAAACCTGAAGTGAAGCATCGAAATCTAAAACTGGACTCACAGGAGAGGTTCAAATCGTGGAAAGCTAGAGTGTCTGTCCTCTGGTACTTAAGTCGGCTTTGTGCATTTTGAATTTAATTCCGATGCAATTTCTGTGTTTCATCGTCAATAAGAAGGTCCCAGGGATACAGTAAACCTGAAGTGAAGCATCGGAATCTAAAGCTGGACACACAGGAGTAGTTCAAATCATAGAAAGTTAGAGTGTCAGTCCTCTTGTACTTAAGTCGGCATTGTGCCTATTGTATTAAATTCGGATGCAATTTCTGGGCTTCATCGCCAATACGAAGGTCCAATGTATACAGTAAACGTGAAGTGAAGCATCGGAATCTAAAGCTGGACTCACAGGAGAGGTTCAAATCTTAGAAAGTTAGAATGTCAGTCCTCCTGTACTTAAGTCGGCATTGTGTCTTTTGTATTAAATTCGGATGCAATTTCTGTGTTTCATCATCAATAAGAAGGTCCAAGGGATATAGTAAACCTGAAGTGAAGCAGCAGAATCTAAAACTGGACTCACAGCAGAGGTTTAAATCATAGAAAGTTAGTGTGTCAGTCCTTTTGTACTTAAGTCGGCATTGTACCATTTGTATTAAATTCGGATGCAATTTCTGTGTTTCATCGTCAAAAAGAAGGTCCAATGAATACAGTAAACCTGAAGTGAAGCATCGGAATTTAAAACTGGAGTCACAGGAGAGGTTCAAATCATAGAAAGTTAGACTGTCAGTCCTCTTGTACTTATGTCGGCATTGTGCCTTTTGTATTAAATTCGGATGCAATTTCTGTGTTTCACCGTCAATAAGAAGGTCCAAGGGATACAGTAAGCCTGAAGTGAAGCATCGGAATCTAAAACTCGACCCACAGGAGAGGTTCAAATCATAGAAAAGTAGAGTGTCAGTCCTCTTGTACATAAGTCGGTATTGTGCCTTTTGTATTGTATTCGGATGCAATTTCTGTGTTTCATCATCAATTAGAAGGTCCAAGGGATACAGTAAACCTGAAGTGAAGCATCGTAATCTAAAACTGGACACACAGGAGAGGTTCAAATCATAGAAAGGTCGAATGTATACAGTAAACCTGAAGTGAAGCATCGGAATCCAAAGCTGGACTCACAGGAGACGTTCAAATCATAGAAAGCTTGAATGTCAGTCCTCTTGTACTTAAGTCGGCATTGTGCCTTTAGAATATAATTCCGATGCAATTTCTGTGTTTCATCGTCAATAAGAAGGTCCAAGGGAAACAGAAAACCTGAAGAGATGACTCGGAATCTAAAACTGAACTCACAGGAGAGTTTGAAATCATAGAAAGTTAGAGTGTCAGTCCTCTTGTACTTAAGTCGGCATTATGCCTTTTGAATTTCATTCCGATGCAGTTTCTGTGTTTCATCGTCAATACGAAGGTCCAAGGGATACAGTGAACCTAAAAAGAAGCATCGGAATCTAAAACTGGATTCACAGGAGAGGTTCAAATCATAGAAAGTTAGACTGTCAGTCCTCTTGTACTTATGTCGGCATTGTGCCTTTTTATTAAATACGGATGCAATTTCAGTGTTTCATCGTCAATAAGAAGGTCCAAGGGATACAGTAAATCTGAACTGAAGAATCGGAATCTAAAACTGTACTCGCAGGAGAGGTTCAAATCATAGAAAGTTAGAGTGTCAGTCCTCTTGTACTTAAGCCGGTATTGTGCGTTTTGTATTTAATTCGGATGCAATTTCTGTGTTTCATCGTCTATAAGAAGGTCCAAGGGATACAATAAACCTGAAGTGAAGCATCGGAATCTAAAACTGGACTCGCAGGAGAGGTTCAAATCATAGAAAGTTAGAGTGTCAGCCGTCTTGTACTTAAGTCGGCATTGTGCTTTTGTATTAAATTCGGATGCAATTTCTGTGCTTCATCGCCAATTGGAAGGTCCAAAGTATACAGTAAACCTGAAGTGAAGCATCGAAATCTAAAACTGGACTCACAGCAGAGGTACAAATTATAGAAAGTTAGAGCGTCAGTCCTCTTGTTCATAAGTCGGCATTGTGCCTTTTGTATTAAATTCGGATGCAATTTCTGTGTTTCATCGTCAATGAGAAGGTCCAAGGGATACAGTATACCTGAAGTGAAGCATCGGAATCTAAAACTGAACTCACAGGAGAGGTTCATATCATAGAATGTTATAGTGTCATTTCTCTTGTACGTACGTCGGCATTGTGCCTTTCGTATTAAATTCGGATGCAATTTCTGTGTTTCATCGTGAATAAGAAGGTCCAAGGGATACAGTAAACCTGAAGTGAAGCATCAGAATCAAAAACTGGACTCACAGGAGAGGATCAAATTATAGAAAGTTAGAGTGTCAGTCCTCTTGTACTTAAGTCGGCATTGTGCCTTTTGTATTATATTCGGATGCAATTTCTGTGCTTCATCGCCAATAAGAAGGTCCAAGGTATACAGTAAACGTGAATTGAAGCGTCGGAATCTAAAACTGGACTCACAGGAGAGGTTCAAATCATTGAAAGTTAGAGTGTCAGTCCTCTTGTACTTAAGTCGGCATTGTGCCTTTGGAATGTAATTCCGATGACATTTCTGTGTATCATCGTCAATAAGAAGGTCCAAGGGATACAGTAAACCTGAAGTGAAGCATCGGAATCTATAACTGGACTCACAGGAGGGGTTCAAATCATAGAAAGTTGGAGTGTCAGTCCTCTTGTACTTAAGTCGGCAGTGTGCTTTTTGTATTAAATTCGGATGCAAATTCTGTGTTTCATCATCAATAAGAAGGTCCAAGGGATACAGTAAACCTGAAGTGAAGCATCGGAATCTAAAACTGGACTCCCAGGTGAGGTCCAAATCATAGAATGTTTGAATGTCAGTCCTCTTGTACTTAAGTCGGCATTGTGCCTTTTGTATTAAATTCGGATGCAATTTCTGTGTTTCATCATCAATAAGGAGGTCCCAGGGATATAGTAAACCTGAAGTGAAGCAGCGGAATCTAAAACTGGACTCACAGCAGAGGTTCAAATCATAGAAAGTTAGAATGTCAGTCCTCTTGTACTTAAGTCGGCATTGTGGCTTTTGTATTAAATTCGGATGCAATTTCTGTGTTTCATCGTCAATAAGAAGGTCCAATGTATACAGTAAACCTGAAGTGAAGCATCGGAATCTAAAGCTGGACTCACAGGAGAGGTTCAAATCAAAGAAAGTTAGAATGTCAGCCCTCTTGTACTTAAGTCGGCATTGTGCCTTTAGAATTTAATTCCGATGCTATTCCTGTGTTTCATCGTCAATAAGAATGTCCAAGGGATACAGTAAACCTGAAGTGAAGCATCGAAATCTAAAACTGGACTCAGAGGAGAGGTTCAAATCGTATAAAGTTAGAGTGGAAGACCTCTAGTACTTAAGTCGGCATAGTGCCTTTTGTATTAAATTCGGATGCAATTTCTGGGCTTCATCGCCAATAAGAAGGTCCAATGTATACAGTAAACCTGAAGTGAAGCATCGGAATCTAAAACTGGACTCACAGGAGAGGTTCAAATCATAGAAAGTTGGAGTGTCAGTCCTCTTGTACTTAAGTCGGCAGTTTGGCTTTTGTATTACGTTCGGATGCAAATTCTGTGTTTCATCATCAATAAGAAGGTCCAAGGGATACAGTAAACCTGAAGTGAAGCATCGGAATCTAAAACTGGACTCACAGGTGAGGTTCAAGTCATAGAGAGTTAGAGTGTCAGTCCTCTTGTACTTAAGTCTGCATTGTGTCTTTTGTATTAAATTCGGATGCAATTTCTGTGTTTCATCATCAATAAGAAGGTCCAAGGGATATAGTAAATCTGAAGTGAAGAAGCGGAATCTAAAACTGGACTCACAGCAGAGGTTTAAATCATAGAAAGTTAGTGTGTCAGTCCTTTTGTACTTAAGTCGGCATTGTACCATTTGTATTAAATTCGGATGCGATTTCTGTGTTTCATCGTCAATAAGAAGGTCCAAGGGATACAGTAAACCTAAAGTGAAGCATCGGAATTTAAAACTGGAGTCACAGGAGAGGTTCAAATCATAGAAAGTTAGACTGTCAGTCCTCTTGTACTTATGTCGGCATTGTGCCTTTTTATTAAAATCGGATGCAATTTCTGTGTTTCATCGTCAATAAGAAGGTCCAAGGGATACAGTAAACCTGAAGTGAAGCATCGGTATCTAAAGCTGGACTCACAGGAGAGGTTCCAATCATAGAAAGTTAGTGTGTCAGTCCTCTTGTACCTAGGTCGGCATTGTGCCTTTTTAATTTAATTCAGATGCAATTTCTGTGTTTCATCGTCAATAAGAAGGTCCAAGGGAAACAGTAAATCTGAACTGAATAATCGGAATCTAAAACTGTACTCGCAGGAGAGGTTCAAATCATAGAAAGTTAGAGTGTCAGTCCTCTTGTACTTAAGCCGGTATTGTGCGTTTTGTATTAAATTCGGATGCAATTTCTGTGTTTCATCGTCTATAAGAAGGTCCAAGGGATACAATAAACCTGAAGTGAAGCATCGGAATCTAAAACTGGACTCACAGGAGAGGTACAAATTATAGAAAGTTAGAGCGTCAGTCCTCTTGTTCATAAGTCGGCATTGTGCCTTTTGTATTAAATTCGGATGCAATTTCTGTGTTTCATCGTCAATAAGAAGGTCCAAGGGATATAGTAAGCCTGAAGTGAAGCATCGGAATCTAAAACTGGACTCACAGGAGAGGTTCAAATCATAGAAAGTTAGAGTGTCAGTCCTGTTGTACGTAAGTCGGCATTGTGCCTTTTGTATTAAATTCGGATGCAATTTCTGTGTTTCATCGTCAATAAGATGGTCCAAGGGATACAGTAAACCTGAAGTGAAGCCTCGGAATCTAAAACTGGACTCACAGGAGAGGTTCAAATCATAGAAAAATAGAGTGTCTGTAATCTTGTACTTAAGTCGGCATTGTGCCTTTTGTATTAAATTCGGATGCAATTTCTGTGCTTCATCGCCAATAAGAAGGTCCAAGGTACACAGTAAACCTGAAGTGAAGCGTCGGAATCTAAAACCTTGACTCACAGGAGAGGTTCAATTCATAGAAAGTTAGAGTGTCTGTCCTCTTGTACTTAAGTCGGCATTGTGCCTTTTGAATTTAATTCCGATGCAATTTCTGTGTTTCATCGTCAATAAGAAGTTCCAAGGGATACATTAAACCTGAAGTGAAGCATCGGAATCTAAAACTGGACTCACAGGAGAGGTTTAAATCATAGAAAGTTAGAGTGTCAGTCCCCTTGTACTTAAGTCTGCATTGTGCATTTTGTATTAATTTCGGATGCAATTTCTGTGCTTCATTGCCAATAAGAAGGTCCAAGGTATACAGTAAACCTGAAGTGAAGCATCGGAATCTAAAACTGGACTCACAGGAGAGGTTCAAATCATAGAAAGTTAGAGTGTCAGTCCTCTTGTACTTAAGTCGGCATTGTGCCTTTCGTATTAAATTCGGATGCAATTTCTGTGTTTCATCGTGAATAAGAAGGTCCAAGGGATACAGCAATCCTAAAGTGAAGCATCAGAATCAAAAACTGGACTCACAGGAGAGGATCAAATTATAGAAAGTTAGAGTGTCAGTCCTCTTGTACTTAAGTCGGCAATGTGCCTTTTGTATTATATTCGGATGCAATTTCTGTGCTTCTTCGCCAATAAGAAGGTCCAAGGCATACAGTAAACGTGAAGTGAAGCGTCGGAATCTAAAACTGGACTAACAGGAGAGGTTCAAATCATAGAAAGTTAGAGTGTCAGTCCTCTTGTACTTAAGTCGGCATTGTGCCTTTGGAATGTAATTCCGATGAAACTTCTGTGTATCATCGTCAATAAGACGGTCCAAGGTATACAGTAAACCTGAAGTGAAGCATCGGAATCTAAAACTGGACTCACAGGAGAGGTTCAAATCATAGAAAGTTGGAGTGTCAGTCCTCTTGTACTTAAGTCGGCAGTGTGCTTTTTGTATTAAATTCGGATGCAAATTCTGTGTTTCATCATCAATAAGAAGGTCCAAGGGATACAGTAAACCTGAAGTGAAGCATCGGAATCTAAAACTGGACTCCCAGGTGAGGCCCAAATCATAGAAAGTTTGAGTGTCAGTCCTCTTGTACTTAAGTCGGCATTGTGCCTTTTGTATTAAATTCGGATGCAATTTCTGTGTTTCATCATCAATAAGGAGGTCCAAGGGATATAGTAAACCTGAAGTGAAGCAGCGGAATCTAAAACTGGACTCACAGCAGAGGTTCAAATCACAGAAATTAAGAGTGTCAGTCCTCTTGTACTTAAGTCGGCATTTTGGCTTTTGTATTAAATTCGGATGCAATTTCTGTGTTTCATCGTCAATAAGAAGGTCCAAGGGATACAGTAAACCTGAAGTGAAGCTTCGGAATTTAAAACTGGAGTCACAGGAGAGGTTCAAATCATAGAAAGTTAGAGTGTCAGTCCTCTTGTACTTATGTCGGCAATGTGCTTTTTTATTAAATTCGGATGCAATTTCTGTGTTTCATCGTCAATAAGAAGGTCCAAGGGATACAGTAAAACTGAAGTGAAGCATCGGAATTTAAAACTCGCGTCACCGGAGAGGTTCGAATCATAGAAAGTTAGAGTGTCAGTCTTCTTGTACTTAAGTCGGCATTGTGCCTTTTGAATTTAATTCCGATGCAATTTCTGTGTTTCATCGTCAATAAGAATGTCCAAGGAATACAGTAAACCTGAAGTGAAGCATCGGAATCTAAAACTAGACTCACAGGAGAGGTACAAATCATAGAAAGTTACAGTGTCAGTCCACTTGTACTTAAGTCGGCATTGTGTCTTTTGTATTAAATTTGGATGCAATTACTGTGCTTCATCGCCAATAAGAAGGTCCAATGTATACAGTAAACCTGAAGTGAAGCATCGGAATCTATAGCTGGACTCACAGGAGAGGTTCAAATCGTAGAAAGTTAGAGTGTCAGTCCTCTTGTACCTAAGTCGGCATTGTGCCTTTTGAATTTAATTCCGATGCAATACCTGTGTTTCATCGTCAATAAGAAGGTCCAAGGGAAACAGTAAACCTGAAGCTAAGAATCGGAATCTAAAACTGGACTCGCAGGAGAGATTCAAATCATAGAAATTTAGAGTGTCAGTCCTCTTGTACTTAAGTCGGCATTGTGCCTTTTGTATTAAATTTGGATGCAATTACTGTGCTTCATCGCCAATAAGAAGGTCCAATGTATACAGTAAACCTGAAGTGAAGCATCGGAATCTATAGCTGGACTCACAGGAGAGGTTCAAGTCATAGAAAGTTAGAGTGTCAGTCCTCTTGTACCTAAGTCGGCATTGTGCCTTTTGAATTTAATTCCGATGCAATATCTGTGTTTCATCGTCAATAAGAAGGTCCAAGGGAAACAGTAAACCTGAAGCTAAGAATCGGAATCTAAATCTGGACTCGCAGGAGAGATTCAAACCACAGAAAGTTAGAGTGTCAGTCCTCTTGTACTTAAGCCGGTATTGTGCCTTTTGTATTAAATTCGGATGCATTTTCTGTGTTTCATCGTCAATAAGAAGGTCCAAGGGAAGCAGTAAACCTGAAGTGAAGCATCGTAATCTAAAACTGGACTCACAGGAGAGGTTCAAATCATAGAAAGTTAGAGTGTCAGTCGTGTTGGACTTAAGTCGGCATTGTGACTTTTGTATTAAATTCGGATGCAATTTCTGTGCTTAATCGCCAATAAGAAGGTCCAAGGTATACAGTAAACCTGAAGTGTAGCATCGGAATCTAAAACTGGACTCACAGGAGAGGTACAAATTATAGAAAGTTAGAGCGTCAGTCCTCTTGTACTTAAGTCGGCATTGTGCCTTTTGTATTAAATTCGGATGCAATTTCTGTGTTTCACCGTCAATAAGAAGGTCCAAGGGATACAGTAAGCCTGAAGTGAAGCATCGGAATCTAAAACTCGACTCACAGGAGAGGTTCAAATCATAGAAAGGTAGAGTGTCAGTCCTCTTGTACATAAGTCGGTATTGTGCCTTTTGTATTATATTCGGATGCAATTTCTGTGTTTCATCATCAATTAGAAGGTCCAAGGGATACAGTAAACCTGAAGTGAAGCATCGCAATCTAAAACTGGACTCACAGGAGAGGTTCAAATCATAGAAAGGTCCAATGTATACAGTAAACCTGAAGTGAAGCATCGGAATCCAGAGCTGGACTCACAGGAGACGTTCAAATCATAGAAAGTTTGAATGTCAGTCCTCTTGTACTTAAGTCGGCATTGTGCCTTTAGAATTTAATTCCGATGCAATATCTGTGTTTCATCGTCAATAAGAAGGTCCAAGGGAAACAGAAAACCTGAAGAGATGACTCGGAATCTAAAACTGAACTCACAGGAGAGGTTGAAATCATAGAAAGTTAGTGTGGCAGTCCTCTTGTACTTAAGTCGGCATTATGCCTTTTGAATTTCATTCCGATGCAGTTTCTGTGTTTCATCGTCAATAAGAAGGTCCAAGGGATACAGTAAACCTAAAAAGAAGCATCGGAATCTAAAACTGGATACACTGGAGAGGTTCAAACCATAGAAAGTTAGAGTGTCAGTCCTCTTGTACTTCAGTCGGCATTGTGCCTTTTGAATTTAATTCCAATGCAATATCTGTGCTTCATCGTCAATAAGAGGGTCCAAGCGATACAGTGAACCTGAGGTGAAGCATCGGAATCTAAAACTGGACTCACAGGAGAGGTTAAAATCATAGAAAGTTAGAGTGTCAGTCCGTTTTGTACTTAAGTCGGCATTGTGCCTTTTGAATTTAATTCCAATGCAATTTCTGTGTTCCATCGTCAATAAGAAGGTCCAAGCGATACAGTAACCCTGAAGTGAAGCATCGGAATCTAAAACTGGACTCACAGGAGAGGTTCAAATCGTAGAGAGTTAGAGTGTCAGTACTCTGGTACTTAAGTCGGCGTTGTGCCTTTTGATTTTATTTCCGATGCAATTTCTGTGCTTCATCGTCATTAAGAAGGTCCCAGGGATACAGTAAACCTGAAGTGAAGCATCGAAATCTAAAACTGAACTCACAGGAGAGGTTCAAATCGTAGAAAGCTAGAGTGTCTGTCCTCTGGTACTTAAGTCGGCATTGTGCATTTTGAATTTAATTCCGATGCAATTTCTGTGCTTCATCGTCAATATGAAGGTCCCAGGGATACAGTAAACATGAAGTGAAGCATCGGAATCTAAAGCTGGACACACAGGAGTAGTTCAAATCATAGAAAGTTAGAGTGTCAGTCCTCTTGTATTTAAGTCGGCATTGTGCCTATTGTATTAAATTCGGATGCAATTTCTGTGCTTCATCGCCAATAAGAAGGTCCAATTAATACAGTAAACCTTAAGTGAAGCATCGGAATATAAAACTGGACTCACAGGAGAGGTTCAAATCATAGAAAGTTAAAATGTCAGTCCTCTTAAACTTAAGTCGGCATTGTGCCTTTAGAATTTAATTCCGATGCAATTCCTGTTTTTCATCGTCAATAAGAAGGTCCAAGGGATACAGTAAACCTGAAGTGAAGCATCGGTATCTAAAGCTGGACTCACAGGAGAGGTTCCAATCATAGAAAGTTAGAGTGTCAGTCCTCTTGTACCTAAGTCGGCATTGTGCCTTTTTAATTTAATTCAGATGCAATTTCTGTGTTTCATCGTCAATAAGAAGGTCCAAGGGAAACAGTAAATCTGAACTGAAGAATCGGAATCTAAAACTGGACTCACAGGTGAGGTTCAAATCATAGAAAGTTAGAGTGTCAGTCCTCTTGTACCTAAGTCGGCATTGTGCCTTTTTAATTTAATTCAGATGCAATTTCTGTGTTTCATCGTCAATAAGAAGGTCCAAGGGAAACAGTAAATCTGAACTGAAGAATCGGAATCTAAAACTGGACTCGCAGGAGAGGTTCAAATCATAGAAAGTTAGAGTGTCAGTCCTCTTGTACTTAAGCCCGTATTGTGCGTTTTGTATCAAATTCGGATGCAATTTCTGTGTTTCATCGTCTATAAGAAGGTCCAAGGGATACAATAAACCTGTAGTGAAACATCGGAATCTAAAACTGGACTCACAAGAAAGGTTCAAATCATGAAAAGTTAGAGTGTCAGCCGTCTTGTACTTAAGTCGGCATTGTGCTTTTGTATTAAATTCGGATGCAATTTCTCTGCTTCATCGCCCATTAGAAGGTCCAAAGTATACAGTAAACCTGAAGTGAAGCATCGAAATCTAAAACTGGACTCACAGGAGAGGTACAAATTATAGAAAGTTAGAGCGTCAGTCCTCTTGTTCATAAGTCGGCATTGTGCCTTTTGTATTTAATTCGGATGCTATTTCTGTGTTTCATCGTCAATAAGAAGGTCCAAGGGATATAGTAAGCCTGAAGTGAAGCATCGGAATCTAAAACTGGACTCACAGGAGAGGTTCAAATCATAGAAAGTGAGAGTGTCAGTCCTCTTGTACTTAAGTCGGCATTGTGCCTTTTGTATTAAATTCGGATGCAATTTCTGAGTTGCATCATCAATAAGAAGGTCCAAGGAATACAGTAAAACTGAAGTGAAGCATTGGAATCTATAACTGGACTCACAGGAGAGATTCAAATCATAGAATGTTGGAGTGTCAGTCCTCTTGTACTTAAGTCGGCAGTTTGCCTTTTGTATTACGTTCGGATGCAAATTCTGTGTTTCATCATCAATAAGAAGGTCCAAGGGATACAGTAAACCGGAAGTGAAGCATCGGAAACTAAAACTGGACTCACAGGTGAGGTTCAAATCATAGAAAGTTAGAGTGTCAGTCCTCTTGTACTTAAGTCTGCATTGTGTCTTTTGTATTAAATTCGGATGGAATTTCTGTGTTTCAGCATGAATAAGAAGGTCCAAGGGACATAGTAAACCTGAAATGAAGCAGCGGAATCTAAAACTGGACTCACAGCAGAGGTTCAAATCATAGAAAGTTAGTGTGTCAGTCCTTTTGTACTTAAGTCGGCATTGTGCCATTTGTATTAAATTCGGATGCAATTTCTGTGTTTCATCGTCAATAAGAAGGTCCAAGGGATACAGTTAACCTGAAGTGAAGCATCGGAATTTAAAACTGGAGTCACAGGAGAGGTTCAAATCATAGAAAGTTAGACTGTCAGTCCTCTTGTACTTATGTCGGCATTGTGCCTTTTTATTAAATTCGGATGCAATTTCTGTGTTTCATCGTCAATAAGATGGTCCAAGGGATACAGTAAACCTGAAGTGAAGCATCGGTATCTAAAGCTGGACTCACAGGAGAGGTTCCAATCATAGAAAGTTAGAGTGTCAGTCCTCTTGTACCTAAGTCGGCATTGTGCCTTTTGTATTAAATTCGGATGCAATTTCTGAGTTGAATCATCAATAAGAAGGTCCAAGGAATACAGTAAACCTGAAGTGAAGCATTGGAATCTATAACTGGACTCACAGGAGAGGTTCAAATCATATAAAGTTAGAGTGTCAGTCCTGTTGTACATATGTCGGCATTGTGCCTTTTGTATTAAATTCGGATGCAATTTCTGTGCTTCATCGTCTATAAGAAGGTCCAAGCGATACAGTAAACCTGAAGTTAAGCATCGGAATCTAAAACTGGACTCACAGGAGAGGTCCAAATCATAGAAAGTTAGAGTGTCAGTAATCTTGTACTTAAGTCGGCATTGTGCCTTTTGTATTAAATTCGGATGCAATTTCTGTGCTTCATCGCCAATAAGAACGTCCAAGGTACACAGTTAACCTGAAGTGAAGCGTCGGAATCTAAAACCCTGACTCACAGGAGAGGTTCAATTCATAGAAAGTTAGAGTGTCAGTCCTCTTGTACTTAAGTCGGCATTGTGCCTTTTGAATTTAATTCCGATGCAATTTCTGTGTTTTATCGTCAATAAGAAGTTCCAAGGGATACATTAAACCCGAAGTGAAGCATCGGAATCTAAAACTGGACTCACAGGAGAGGTTTAAATCACAGAAAGTTAGAGTGTCAGTCCCCTTGTACTTAAGTCTGCATTGTGCATTTTGTATTAATTTCGGATGCAATTTCTGTGCTTCATTGCCAATAAGAAGGTCCAAGGTATACTGTAAACCTGAAGTGAAGCATCGGAATCTAAAACTGGACTCACAGGAGAGGTTCAAATCATAGAAAGTTAGAGTGTCAGTCCTCTTGTACTTAGGTCGGCATTGTGCCTCTTGTATTAAATTCGGATGCAATTTCTGTGTTTCATCGTCAATAAGAAGGTCCAAGGGATACAGTAAACCTTAAGTGAAGCATCGGAATCTAAAACTGGACTCACAGGAGAAGTTCAAATCATAGAAAGCTATAGTGCCAGTTCTCTTGTACTTACGTCGGAATTGTGACTTTCGTATTAAATTCGGATGCAATTTCTGTGTTTCATCGTGAATAAGAAGGTCCAAGGGATACAAAAAACCTGAAGTGAAGCATCGGAATCAAAAACTAGACTCACAGGAGAGGATCAAATTATAGAGAGTTAGAGTGTCAGTATTCTTGTACTTAAGTCGGCATTGTGCCTTTTGTATTATATTCGGATGCAATTTCTGTGCTTCATCGCCAATACGAAGGTCCAAGGTATACAGTAAACGTGAAGCGAAGCGTCGGAATCTAAAACTGGACTCACAGGAGAGGTTCAAATCATAGAATGTTAGAGTGCCAGTCCTCTTGTACTCAAGTCGGCATTGTGCCTTTGGAATGTAATTCCGATGAAATTTCTGTGTATCATCGTCAATAAGAAGGTCCAAGGGATACAGTAAACCTGAAGTGGAGCATCGGAATCTAAAACTGGACTCACAGGAGAGGTTCAAATCATAGAAAGTTGGAGTGTCAGTCCTCTTGTACTTAAGTCGGCAGTGTGCTTTTTGTATTAAATTCGGATACAAATTCTGTGTTTCATCATCAATAAGAAGGTCGAAGGGATACAGTAAACCTGAAGTGAAGCAGCGAAATCTAAAACTGGACTCACAGCAGAGGTTCAAATCATAGAAAGTTAGAGTGTCAGTCCTCTTGTACTTAAGGAGGCATTGTGGATTTTGTATTAAATTCGGATGCAATTTCTGTGTTTCATCGTCAATAAGAAGGTCCAAGGAATACAGTAAATCTGAAGTGAAGCTTCGGAATTAAAAACTGGAGTCACAGGAGAGGTTCAAATCATGGAAAGTTAGACTGTCAGTCCTCTTGTACTTATGTCGGCATTGTGCTTTTTTATTAAATTCGGATGCAATTTCTGTGTTTCATCGTCAATAAGAAGGTCCAAGGGAAACAGTAAACCTGAAGCTAAGAATCGGAATCTAAAACTGGAGTCGCAGGAGAGATTCAAATCATAGAATGTTAGAGTGTCAGTTCTCTTGTACTTAAGCCGGCATTGTGCCTTTTGTATTAAATTCGGATGCATTTTCTGTGTTTCATCGTCAATAAGTAGGTCCAAGGTATACAGTAAACCTGAAGTGAAGCATCGGAATCTAAAACTGGACTCACAGGAGAGGTTCAAATCATAGAAAGTTAGAGTGTCAGCCCGGTTTGAACTTAAGTCGGCATTGTGCCTTTTGAATTTAATTCCGATGCAATTCCTGAGTTTCATCGTCAATAAGAAGGTCCAAGGGATACAGTAAACCTGAAGTGAAGCATCGAAATCTAAAACTGGACTCACAGGAGAGGTTCAAATCGTAGAAAGCTAGAGTGTCAGTCCTCTGGTACTGAAGTCGGCATTGTGCCCTTTGAATTTAATTCCGATGCAATTTCTGTGCTTCATCGTCAATAAGAAGGTCCCAGGGATACAGTAACCCTCAAGTGAAGCATCGGAATCTAAAACTGGACACACTGGAGTAGTTCAAATCATAGAAAGTTAGAGTGTCAGTCCTCTTGTACTTAAGTCGGCATTGTGCCTATTGTATTAAATTCGGATGCAATTTCTGGGCTTCATCGCCAATAAGAAGGTCCAATTTATACAGTAAACCTGAAGTGAAGCATCGGAATCTAAAGCTGGACTCACAGGAGAGGTTCAAATCATAGAAAGTTAGAATGTCAGTCCTCTTGTACTTAAGTCGGCATTGTGCCTTTAGAATTTAATTCCGATGCAATTCCTGTGTTTCATCGTCAATAAGAAGGTCCAAGGGATACAGTAAACCTGAAGTGAAGCATCGAAATCTAAAACTGGACTCAGAGGAGAGGTTCAAATCGTAGAAAGTTAGAGTGTCAGTCCTCTTGTACTTAAGTCGGCATTGTGCCTTTTGTATTAAATTCGGATGCAATTTCTGGGCTTCATCGCCAATAAGAAGGTCCAATGTATACAGTAAACCTGAAGTGAAGCATCGGAATCTAAAACTGGACTCACAGGAGAGGTTCAAATCATAGAAAGTTGGAGTGTCTGTCCTCTTGTACTTAAGTCGGCAATTTGCCTTTTGTATTACGTTCGGATGCAAATTCTGTGATTCATCATCAATAAGATGGTCCAAGGGATACAGTAAACCTGAAGTGAAGCATTGGAATCTAAAACTGGACTCACAGGTGAGGTTCAAATCATAGAAAGTTAGAGTGTCAGTCCTCTTGTACTTAAGTCTGCATTGCGTCTTTTGTATTAAATTCGGATGCAATTTCTGTGTTTCATCATCAATAAGAAGGTCCAAGGGATATAGTAAACCTGAAGTGAAGCAGCGGAATCTAAAACTGGACTCACAGCAGAGGTTCAAATCATAGAAAGTTAGTGTGTCAGTCCTCTTGTACTTATGTCGGCATTGTGCCTTTTTATTAAATTAAGATGCAATTTCTGTGTTTCATCGTCAATAAGAAGGTCCAAGGGATACAGTAAACCTGAAGTGAAGCATCGGAATCTAATACTGGACTCACAGGTGAGGTTCAAATCATAGAAAGTTAGAGTGTCAGTCCTCTTGTACTTAAGTCTGCATTGTGTCTTTTGTATTAAATTCGGATGGAATTTCTGTGTTTCAGCATGAATAAGAAGGTCCAAGGGATATAGTAAACCTGAAGTGAAGCAGCGGAATCTAAAACTGGACTCACAGCAGATGTTCAAAACATAGAAAGTTAGTGTGTCAGACCTTTTGTACTTAAGTCGGCATTGTACCATTTGTATTAAATTCGGATGCAATTTCTGTGTTTCATCGTCAATAAGAAGGTCCAAGGGATACAGTTAACCTGAAGTGAAGCATCGGAATTTAAAACTGGAGTCACAGGAGAGGTTCAAATCATAGAAAGTTAGACTGTCAGTCCTCTTGTACTTATGTCGGCATTGTGCCTTTTTATTAAATTCGGATGCAATTTCTGTGTTTCATCGTCAATAAGAAGGTCCAAGGGATACAGTAAACCTGAAGTGAAGCATCGGTATCTAAAGCTGGACTCACAGGAGAGGTTCCAATCATAGAAAGTTAGAGTGTCAGTCCTCTTGTACCTAAGTCGGCATTGTGCCTTTTTAATTTAATTCAGATGCAATTTCTGTGTTTCATCGTCAATAAGAAGGTCCAAGGGAAACAGTAAATCTGAACTGAAGAATCGGAATCTAAAACTGGACTCGCAGGAGAGGTTCAAATCATAGAAAGTTAGAGTGTCAGCCGTCTTGTACTTAAGTCGGCATTGTGCTTTTGTATTAAATTCGGATGCAATTTCTCTGCTTCATCGCCCATTAGAAGGTCCAAAGTATACAGTAAACCTGAAGTGAAGCATCGAAATCTAGAACTGGACTCACAGGAGAGGTACAAATTATAGAAAGTTAGAGCGTCAGTCCTCTTGTTCATAAGTCGGCATTGTGCCTTTTGTATTAAATTCGGATGCTATTTATGTGTTTCATCGTCAATAAGAAGGTCCAAGGGATATAGTAAGCCTGAAGTGAAGCATCGGAATCTAAAACTGGACTCACAGGAGAGGTTCAAATCATAGAAAGTGAGAGTGTCAGTCCTCTTGTACTTAAGTCGGCATTGTGCCTTTTGTATTAAATTCGGATGCAATTTCTGAGTTGCATCATCAAAAAGAAGGTCCAAGGAATACAGTAAACCTGAAGTGAAGCATTGGAATCTATAACTGGACTCACAGGAGAGGTTCAAATCATATAAAGTTAGAGTGTCAGTCCTGTTGTACATATGTCGGCATTGTGCCTTTTGTATTAAATTCGGATGCAATTTCTGTGTTTCATCGTCAATAAGATGGTCCAAGCGATACAGTAAACCTGAAGTTAAGCATCGGAATATAAAACTGGACTCACAGGAGAGGTTCAAATCATAGAAAGTTAGAGTGTCAGTCCTCTTGTACTTAAGTCTGCATTGCGTCTTTTGTATTAAATTCGGATGCAATTTCTGTGTTTCATCATCAATAAGAAGGTCCAAGGGATATAGTAAACCTGAAGTGAAGCAGCGGAATCTAAAACTGGACTCACAGCAGAGGTTCAAATCATAGAAAGTTAGTGTGTCAGTCCTCTTGTACTTATGTCGGCATTGTGCCTTTTTATTAAATTAAGATGCAATTTCTGTGTTTCATCGTCAATAAGAAGGTCCAAGGGATACAGTAAACCTGAAGTGAAGCATCGGAATCTAATACTGGACTCACAGGTGAGGTTCAAATCATAGAAAGTTAGAGTGTCAGTCCTCTTGTACTTAAGTCTGCATTGTGTCTTTTGTATTAAATTCGGATGGAATTTCTGTGTTTCAGCATGAATAAGAAGGTCCAAGGGATATAGTAAACCTGAAGTGAAGCAGCGGAATCTAAAACTGGACTCACAGCAGATGTTCAAAACATAGAAAGTTAGTGTGTCAGACCTTTTGTACTTAAGTCGGCATTGTACCATTTGTATTAAATTCGGATGCAATTTCTGTGTTTCATCGTCAATAAGAAGGTCCAAGGGATACAGTTAACCTGAAGTGAAGCATCGGAATTTAAAACTGGAGTCACAGGAGAGGTTCAAATCATAGAAAGTTAGACTGTCAGTCCTCTTGTACTTATGTCGGCATTGTGCCTTTTTATTAAATTCGGATGCAATTTCTGTGTTTCATCGTCAATAAGAAGGTCCAAGGGATACAGTAAACCTGAAGTGAAGCATCGGTATCTAAAGCTGGACTCACAGGAGAGGTTCCAATCATAGAAAGTTAGAGTGTCAGTCCTCTTGTACCTAAGTCGGCATTGTGCCTTTTTAATTTAATTCAGATGCAATTTCTGTGTTTCATCGTCAATAAGAAGGTCCAAGGGAAACAGTAAATCTGAACTGAAGAATCGGAATCTAAAACTGGACTCGCAGGAGAGGTTCAAATCATAGAAAGTTAGAGTGTCAGCCGTTTTGTACTTAAGTCGGCATTGTGCTTTTGTATTAAATTCGGATGCAATTTCTCTGCTTCA
Source organism: Schistocerca americana (assembly GCF_021461395.2). Lineage (NCBI taxonomy): Eukaryota > Metazoa > Arthropoda > Insecta > Orthoptera > Acrididae > Schistocerca > Schistocerca americana. The sequence continues at coordinate 77,210,274 of NC_060130.1, forward strand.
TCGCACATTAGAAGGTCCAAAGTATACAGTAAACCTGAAGTGAAGCATCGAAATCTAGAACTGGACTCACAGGAGAGGTACAAATTATAGAAAGTTAGAGCGTCAGTCCTCTTGTTCATAAGTCGGCATTGTGCCTTTTGTATTAAATTCGGATGCTATTTATGTGTTTCATCGTCAATAAGAAGGTCCAAGGGATATAGTAAGCCTGAAGTGAAGCATCGGAATCTAAAACTGGACCCACAGGAGAGGTTCAAATCATAGAAAGTGAGAGTGTCAGTCCTCTTGTACTTAAGTCGGCATTGTGCCTTTTGTATTAAATTCGGATGCAATTTCTGAGTTGCATCATCAAAAAGAAGGTCCAAGGAATACAGTAAACCTGAAGTGAAGCATTGGAATCTATAACTGGACTCACAGGAGAGGTTCAAATCATATAAAGTTAGAGTGTCAGTCCTGTTGTACATATGTCGGCATTGTGCCTTTTGTATTAAATTCGGATGCAATTTCTGTGTTTCATCGTCAATAAGATGGTCCAAGCGATACAGTGAACCTGAAGTTAAGCATCGGAATCTAAAACTGGACTCACAGGAGAGGTTCAAATCATAGAAAGTTAGAGTGTTAGTAATCTTGTACTTAAGTCGGCATTGTGCCTTTTGTATTAAATTCGGATGCAATTTCTGTGCTTCATCGCCAATAAGAAGGTCCAAGGTACACAGTAAACCTGAAGTGAAGCGTCGGAATCTAAAACCCTGACTCACAGGAGAGGTTCAATTCATAGAAAGTTAGAGTGTCAGTCCTCTTGTACTTAAGTCGGCATTGTGCCTTTTGAATTTAATTCCGATGCAATTTCTGTGTTTTATCGTCAATAAGAAGTTCCAAGGGATACATTAAACCTGAAGTGAAGCATCGGAATCTAAAACTGGACTCACAAGAGAGGTTTAAATCATAGAAAGTTAGAGTGTCAGTCCCCTTGTACTTAAGTCTGCATTGTGCATTTTGTATTAATTTCGGATGCAATTTCTGTGCTTCCTTGCCAATAAGAAGGTCCAAGGTATACTGTAAACCTGAAGTGAAGCATCGGAATCTAAAACTGGACTCACAGGAAAGGTTCAAATCATAGAAAGTTAGAGTGTCAGTCCTCTTGTACTTAGGTCGGCATTGGGCCTCTTGTATTAAATTCGGATGCAATTTCTGTGTTTCATCGTCAATAAGAAGGTCCAAGGGATACAGTAAACCTTAAGTGAAGCATCGGAATCTAAAACTGGACTCACAGGAGAAGTTCAAATCATAGAAAGCTATAGTGTCAGTTCTCTTGTACTTACGTCGGAATTGTGACTTTCGTATTAAATTCGGATGCAATTTCTGTGTTTCATCGTGAATAAGAAGGTCCAAGGGATACAAAATACCTGAAGTGAAGCATCGGAATCAAAAACTAGACTCACAGGAGAGGATCAAATTATAGAGAGTTAGAGTGTCAGTATTCTTGTACTTAAGTCGGCATTGTGCCTTTTGTATTATATTCGGATGCAATTTCTGTGCTTCATCGCCAATACGAAGGCCCAAGGTATACAGTAAACGTGAAGCGAAGCGTCGGAATCTAAAACCGGACTCACAGGAGAGGTTCAAATCATAGAATGTTAGAGTGCCAGTCCTCTTGTACTTAAGTCGGCATTGTGCCTTTGGAATGTAATTCCGATGAAATTTCTGTGTATCATCGTCAATATGAAGGTCCAAGGGATACAGTAAACCTGAAGTGGAGCATCGGAATCTAAAACTGGACTCACAGGAGAGGTTCAAATCATAGAAAGTTGGAGTGTCAGTCCTCTTGTACTTAAGTCGGCAGTGTGCTTTATGTATTAAATTCGGATACAAATTCTGTGTTTCATCATCAATAAGAAGGTCAAAGGGATACAGTAAACCTGAAGTGAAGCAGCGAAATCTAAAACTGGACTCACAGCAGAGGTTCAAATCATAGAAAGTTAGAGTGTCAGTCCTCTTGTACTTAAGGAGGCATTGTGGATTTTGTATTAAATTCGGATGCAATTTCTGTGTTTCATCGTCAATAAGAAGGTCCAAGGGATACAGTAAATCTGAAGTGAAGCTTCGGAATTAAAAACTGGAGTCACAGGAGAGGTTCAAATCATAGGAAGTTAGACTGTCAGTCCTCTTGTACTTATGTCGGCATTGTGCTTTTTTATTAAATTCGGATGCAATTTCTGTGTTTCATCGTCAATAAGAAGGTCCAAGGGATACAGTAAACCTGAAGTGAAGCATCGGAATCTAAAACTAGACTCACAGGAGAGTTTCAAATCATAGAAAGTTACAGTGTCATTCCTCTTGTACTTAAGTCGGCATTGTGCCTTTTGTATTAAATTTGGATGCAATTACTGTGCTTCATCGCCAATAAGAAGGTACAATGTATACAGTAAACCTGAAGTGAAGCATCGGAATCTATAGCTGGACTCACAGGAGAGGATCAAATCATAGAAAGTTAGAGTGTCAGTCCTTTTGTACCTAAGTCGGCATTGTGCCTTTTGAATTTAATTCCGATGCAATATCTGTGTTTCATCGTCAATAAGAAGGTCCAAGGGAAACAGTAAACCTGAAGCTAAGAATCGGAATCTAAAACTGGAGTCGCAGGAGAGATTCAAATCATAGAAAGTTAGAGTGTCAGTTCTCTTGTACTTAAGCCGGCATTGTGCCTTTTGTATTAAATTCGGATGCATTTTCTGTGTTTCATCGTCAATAAGTAGGTCCAAGGTACACAGTAAACCTGAAGTGAAGCATCGGAATCTAAAACTGGACTCACAGGAGAGGTTCAAATCATAGAAAGTTAGAGTGTCAGCCCGGTTTGAACTTAAGTCGGCATTGTGCCTTTTGAATTTAATTCCGATGCAATTCCTGAGTTTCATCGTCAATAAGAAGGTCCATGGGATACAGTAAACCTGAAGTGAAGCATCGAAATCTAAAACTGGACTCACAGGAGAGGTTCAAATCGTAGAAAGCTAGAGTGTCTGTCCTCTGGTACTGAAGTCGGCATTGTGCCCTTTGAATTTAATTCCGATGCAATTTCTGTGCTTCATCGTCAATAAGAAGGTCCCAGGGATACAGTAACCCTCAAGTGAAGCATCGGAATCTAAAACTGGACACACTGGAGTAGTTCAAATCATAGAAAGTTAGAGTGTCGTCCTCTTGTACTTAAGTCGGCATTGTGCCTATTGTATTAAATTCGGATGCAATTTCTGGGCTTCATCGCCAATAAGAAGGTCCAATGTATACAGTAAACCTGAAGTGAAGCATCGGAATCTAAAGCTGGACTCACAGGAGAGGTTCAAATCATAGAAAGTTAGAATGTCAGTCCTCTTGTACTTAAGTCGGCATTGTGCCTTTAGAATTTAATTCCGATGCAATTCCTGTGTTTCATCGTCAATAAGAAGGTCCAAGGGATACAGTAAACCTGAAGTGAAGCATCGAAATCTAAAACTGGACTCAGAGGAGAGGTTCAAATCGTAGAAAGTTAGAGTGTCAGTCCTCTTGTACTTAAGTCGGCATTGTGCCTTTTGTATTTAAATTCGGATGCAATTTCTGGGCTTCATCGCCAATAAGAAGGTCCAATGTATACAGTAAACCTGAAGTGAAGCATCGGAATCTAAAACTGGACTCACAGGAGAGGTTCAAATCATAGAAAGTTGGAGTGTCTGTCCTCTTGTACTTAAGTCGGCAATTTGCCTTTTGTATTACGTTCGGATGCAAATTCTGTGATTCATCATCAATAAGATGGTCCAAGGGATACAGTAAACCTGAAGTGAAGCATCGGAATCTAAAACTGGACTCACAGGTGAGGTTCAAATCATAGAAAGTTAGAGCGTCAGTCCTCTTGTACTTAAGTCTGCATTGCGTCTTTTGTATTAAATTCGGATGCAATTTCTGTGTTTCATCATCAATAAGAAGGTCCAAGGGATATAGTAAACCTGAAGTGAAGCAGCGGAATCTAAAACTGGACTCACAGCAGAGGTTCAAATCATAGAAAGTTAGTGTGTCAGTCCTCTTGTACTTATGTCGGCATTGTGCCTTTTTATTAAATTAAGATGCAATTTCTGTGTTTCATCGTCAATAAGAAGGTCCAAGGGATACAGTAAACCTGAAGTGAAGCATCGGTATCTAAAGCTGGACTCACAGGAGAGGTTCCAATCATAGAAAGTTAGAGTGTCAGTAATCTTGTACTTAAGTCGGCATTGTGCCTTTTGTATTAAATTCGGATGCAATTTCTGTGCTTCATCGCCAATAAGAAGGTCCAAGGTACACGAGTAAACCTGAAGTGAAGCGTCGGAATCTAAAACCCTGACTCACAGGAGAGGTTCAATTCATAGAAAGTTAGAGTGTCAGTCCTCTTGTACTTAAGTCGGCATTGTGCCTTTTGAATTTAATTCCGATGCAATTTCTGTGTTTTATCGTCAATAACAAGTTCCAAGGGATACATTAAACCTGAAGTGAAGCATCGGAATCTAAAACTGGACTCACAGGAGAGGTTTAAATCATATAAAGTTAGAGTGTCAGTCCCCTTGTACTTAAGTCTGCTGTGTGCATTTTGTATTAATTTCGGATGCAATTTCTGTGCTTCATTGCCAATAAGAAGGTCCAAGGTATACTGTAAACCTGAAGTGAAGCATCGGAATCTAAAACTGGACTCACAGGAGATGTTCAAATCATAGAAAGTTAGAGTGTCAGTCCTCTTGTACTTAAGTCGGCATTGTGCCTTTTGTATTAAATTCGGATGCAATTTCTGAGTTGCATCATCAATAAGAAGGTCCAAGGAATACAGTAAACCTGAAGTGAAGCATTGGAATCTATAACTGGACTCACAGGAGAGGTTCAAATCATAGAATGTTGGAGTGTCAGTCCTCTTGTACTTAAGTCGGCAGTTTGCCTTTTGTATTACGTTCGGATGCAAATTCTGTGTTTCATCATCAATAAGAAGGTCCAAGGGATACAGTAAACCGGAAGTGAAGCATCGGAATCTAAAACTGGACTCACAGGTGAGGTTCAAATCATAGAAAGTTAGAGTGTGAGTCCTCTTGTACTTAAGTCTGCATTGTGTCTTTTGTATTAAATTCGGATGGAATTTCTGTGTTTCAGCATGAATAAGAAGGTCCAAGGGATATAGTAAACCTGAAGTGAAGCAGCGGAATCTAAAACTGGACTCACAGCAGAGGTTCAAATCATAGAAAGTTAGTGTGCCAGTCCTTTTGTACTTAAGTCGGCATTGTACCATTTGTATTAAATTCGGATGCAATTTCTGTGTTTCATCGTCAATAAGAAGGTCCAAGGGATACAGTTAACCTGAAGTGAAGCATCGGAATTTAAAACTGGAGTCACAGGAGAGGTTCAAATCATAGAAAGTTAGACTGTCAGTCCTCTTGTACTTATGTCGGCATTGTGCCTTTTTATTAAATTCGGATGCAATTTCTGTGTTTCATCGTCAATAAGAAGGTCCAAGGGATACAGTAAACCTGAAGTGAAGCATCGGTATCTAAAGCTGGACTCACAGGAGAGGTTTCAATCATAGAAAGTTAGAGTGTCAGTCCTCTTGTACCTAAGTCGGCATTGTGCCTTTTTAATTTAATTCAGATGCAATTTCTGTGTTTCATCGTCAATAAGAAGGTCCAAGGGAAACAGTAAATCTGAACTGAAGAATCGGAATCTAAAACTGGACTCGCAGGAGAGGTTCAAATCATAGAAATTTAGAGTGTCAGTCCTCTTGTACTTAAGCCCGTGTTGTGCGTTTTGTATCAAATTCGGATGCAATTTCTGTGTTTCATCGTCTATAAGAAGGTCCAAGGGATACAATAAACCTGTAGTGAAACATCGGAATCTAAAACTGGACTCACAGGAGAGGTTCAAATCATAGAAAGTTAGAGTGTCAGCCGTCTTGTACTTAAGTCGGCATTGTGCTTTTGTATTAATTTCGGATGCAATTTCTCTTCTTCATCGCCCATTAGAAGGTCCAAAGTATACAGTAAACCTGAAGTGAAGCATCGAAATCTAGAACTGGACTCACAGGAGAGGTACAAATTATAGAAAGTTAGAGCGTCAGTCCTCTTGTTCATAAGTCGGCATTGTGCCTTTTGTATTAAATTCGGATGCTATTTCTGTGTTTCATCGTCAATAAGAAGGTCCAAGGGATATAGTAAGCCTGAAGTGAAGCATCGGAATCTAAAACTGGACTCACAGGAGAGGTTCAAATCATAGAAAGTGAGAGTGTCAGTCCTCTTGTACTTAAGTCGGCATTGTGCCTTTTGTATTAAATTCGGATGCAATTTCTGAGTTGCATCATCAATAAGAAGGTCCAAGGAATACAGTAAACCTGAAGTGAAGCATTGGAATCTATAACTGGACTCACAGGAGAGGTTCAAATCATATAAAGTTAGAGTGTCAGTCCTGTTGTACATATGTCGGCATTGAGCCTTTTGTATTAAATTCGGATGCAATTTCTGTGTTTCATCGTCAATAAGATGGTCCAAGCGATACAGTAAACCTGAAGTTAAGCATCGGAATCTAAAACTGGACTCACAGGAGAGGTTCAAATCATAGAAAGTTAGAGTGTCAGTAATCTTGTACTTAAGTCGGCATTGTGCCTTTTGTATTAAATTCGGATGCAATTTCTGTGCTTCATCGCCAATAAGAAGGTCCAAGGTACACAGTAAACCTGAAGTGAAGCGTCGGAATCTAAAACCCTGACTCACAGGAGAGGTTCAATTCATAGAAAGTTAGAGTGTCAGTCCTCCTGTACTTAAGTCGGCATTGTGCCTTTTGAATTTAATTCCGATGCAATTTCTGTGTTTCATAGTCAATAAGAAGTTCCAAGGGATACATTAAACCTGAAGTGAAGCATCGGAATCTAAAACTGGACTCACAGGAGAGGTTTAAATCATAGAAAGTTAGAGTGTCAGTCCCCTTGTACTTAAGTCTGCATTGTGCATTTTGTATTAATTTCGGATGCAATTTCTGTGCTTCATTGCCAATAAGAAGGTCCAAGGTATACTGTAAACCTGAAGTGAAGCATTGGAATCTAAAACTGGACTCACAGGAGAGGTTCAAATCATAGAAAGTTAGAGTGTCAGTCCTCTTGTACTTAGGTCGGCATTGTGCCTCTTGTATTAAATTCGGATGCAATTTCTGTGTTTCATCGTCAATAAGAAGGTCCAAGGGATACAGTAAACCTTAAGTGAAGCATCGGAATCTAAAACTGGACTCACAGGAGAAGTTCAAATCATAGAAAGCTATAGTGTCAGTGCTCTTGTACTTACGTCGGAATTGTGACTTTCGTATTAAATTCGGATGCAATTTCTGTGTTTCATCGTGAATAAGAAGGTCCAAGGGATACAAAAAACCTGAAGTGAAGCATCGGAATCAAAAACTAGACTCACAGGAGAGGATCAAATTATAGAGAGTTAGAGTGTCAGTATTCTTGTACTTAAGTCGGCATTGTGCCTTTTGTATTATATTCGGATGCAATTTCTGTGCCTCATCGCCAATACGAAGGTCCAAGGTATACAGTAAACGTGAAGCGAAGCGTCGGAATCTAAAACTGGACTCACAGGAGAGGTTCAAATCATAGAATGTTAGAGTGCCAGTCCTCTTGTACTTAAGTCGGCATTGTGCCTTTGGAATGTAATTCCGATGAAATTTCTGTGTATCATCGTCAATAAGAAGGTCCAAGGGATACAGTAAACCTGAAGTGGAGCATCGGAATCTAAAACTGGACTCACAGGAGAGGTTCAAATCATAGAAAGTTGGAGTGTCAGTCCTCTTGTACTTAAGTCGGCAGTGTGCTTTTTGTATTAAATTCGGATACAAATTCTGTGTTTCATCATCAATAAGAAGGTCGAAGGGATACAGTAAACCTGAAGTGAAGCAGCGAAATCTAAAACTGGACTCACAGCAGAGGTTCAAATCATAGAAAGTTAGAGTGTCAGTCCTCTTGTACTTAAGGAGGCATTGTGGATTTTGTATTAAATTCGGATGCAATTTCTGTGTTTCATCGTCAATAAGAAGGTCCAAGGGATACAGTAAATCTGAAGTGAAGCTTCGGAATTAAAAACTGGAGTCACAGGAGAGGTTCAAATCATAGAAAGTTAGAGTGTCAGTCCTCTTGTACTTATGTCGGCATTGTGCTTTTTTATTAAATTCGGATGCAATTTCTGTGTTTCATCGTCAATAAGAAGGTCCAAGGGATACAGTAAACCTGAAGTGAAGCATCGGAATCTAAAACTAGACTCACAGGAGAGGTTCAAATCATATAAAGTTACAGTGTCATTCCTCTTGTACTTAAGTCGGCATTGTGCCTTTTGTATTAAATTTGGATGCAATTACTGTGCTTCATCGCCAATAAGAAGGTCCAATGTATACAGTAAACCTGAAGTGAAGCATCGGAATCTATAGCTGGACTCACAGGAGAGGTTCAAATCATAGAAAGTTAGAGTGTCAGTCCTTTTGTACCTAAGTCGGCATTGTGAGTTTTGAATTTAATTCCGATGCAATATCTGTGTTTCATCGTCAATAAGAAGGTCCAAGGGAAACAGTAAACCTGAAGCTGAGAATCGGAATCTAAGACTGGAGTCGCAGGAGAGATTCAAATCATAGAAAATTAGAGTGTCAGTTCTCTTGTACTTAAGCCGGCATTGTGCCTTTTGTATTAAATTCGGATGGATTTTCTGTGTTTAATCGTCAATAAGTAGGTCCAAGGTATACAGTAAACCTGAAGTGAAGCATCGGAATCTAAAACTGGACTCACAATAGAGGTTCAAATCATAGAAAGTTAGAGTGTCAGCCCGGTTTGAACTTAAGTCGGCATTGTGCCTTTTGAATTTAATTCCGATGCAATTCCTGAGTTTCATCGTCAATAAGAAGGTCCAAGGGATACAGTAAACCTGAAGTGAAGCATCGAAATCTAAAACTGGACTCACAGGAGAGGTTCAAATCGTAGAAAGCTAGAGTGTCTGTCCTCTGGTACTGAAGTCGGCATTGTGCCCTTTGAATTTAATTCCGATGCAATTTCTGTGCTTCATCGGCAATAAGAAGGTCCCAGGGATACAGTAACCCTCAAGTGAAGCATCGGAATCTAAAACTGGACACACTGGAGTAGTTCAAATCACAGAAAGTTAGAGTGTCAGTCCTCTTGTACTTAAGTCGGCATTGTGCCTATTGTATTAAATTCGGATGCAATTTCTGGGCTTCATCGCCAATAAGAAGGTCCAATGTATACAGTAAACCTGAAGTGAAGCATCGGAATCTAAAGCTTGACTCACAGGAGAGGTTGAAATCATAGAAAGTTAGAATGTCAGTCCTCTTGTACTTAAGTCGGCATTGTGCCTTTAGAATTTAATTCCGATGCAATTCCTGTGTTTCATCGTCAATAAGAAGGTCCAAGGGATACAGTAAACCTGAAGTGAAGCATCGAAATCGAAAACTGGACTCAGAGGAGAGGTTCAAATCGTAGAAAGTTAGAGTGTCAGTCCTCTTGTACTGAAGTCGGCATTGTGCCTTTTGTATTAAATTCGGATGCAATTTCTGGGCTTCATCGCCAATAAGAAGGTCCAATGTATACAGTAAACCTGAAGTGAAGCATCGGAATCTAAAACTGGACTCACAGGAGAGGTTCAAATCATAGAAAGTTGGAGTGTCTGTCCTCTTGTACTTAAGTCGGCAATTTGCCTTTTGTATTACGTTCGGATGCAAATTCTGTGATTCATCATCAATAAGATGGTCCAAGGGATACAGTAAACCTGAAGTGAAGCATCGGAATCTAAAACTGGACTCACAGGTGAGGTTCAAATCATAGAAAGTTAGAGTGTCAGTCCTCTTGTACTTAAGTCTGCATTGCGTCTTTTGTATTAAATTCGGATGCAATTTCTGTGTTTCATCATCAATAAGAAGGTCCAAGGGATATAGTAAACCTGATGTGAAGCAGCGGAATCTAAAACTGGACTCGCAGCAGAGGTTCAAATCATAGAAAGTTAGTGTGTCAGTCCTCTTGTACTTATGTCGGCATTGTGCCTTTTTATTAAATTAAGATGCAATTTCTGTGTTTCATCGTCAATAAGAAGGTCCAAGGGATACAGTAAACCTGAAGTGAAGCTTCGGTATCTAAAGCTGGACTCACAGGAGAGGTTCCAATCATAGAAAGTTAGAGTGTCAGTAATCTTGTACTTAAGTCGGCATTGTGCCTTTTGTATTAAATTCGGATGCAATTTCTGTGCTTCATCGCCAATAAGAAGGTCCAAGGTACACAGTAAACCTGAAGTGAAGCGTCGGAATCTAAAACCCTGACTCACAGGAGAGGTTCAATTCATAGAAAGTTAGAGTGTCAGTCCTCTTGTACTTAAGTCGGCATTGTGCCTTTTGAATTTAATTCCGATGCAATTTCTGTGTTTTATCGTCAATAAGAAGTTCCAAGGGATACATTAAACCTGAAGTGAAGCATCGGAATCTAAAACTGGACTCACAGGAGAGGTTTAAATCATAGAAAGTTAGAGTGTCAGTCCCCTTGTACTTAAGTCTGCATTGTGCATTTTGTATTAATTTCGGATGCAATTTCTGTGCTTCATTGCCAATAAGAAGGTCCAAGGTATACTGTCAACCTGAAGTGAAGCATCGGAATCTAAAACTGGACTCACAGGAGAGGTTCAAATCATAGAAAGTTAGAGTGTCAGTCCTCTTGTACTTAAGTCTGCATTGCGTCTTTTGTATTAAATTCGGATGCAATTTCTGTGCTTCATCGCCAATAAGAAGGTCCAAGGGATACAGTAAACGTGAAGCGAAGCGTCGGAATCTAAAACTGGACTCACAGGAGAGGTTCAAATCATAGAAAGTTAGAGTGCCAGTCCTCTTGTACTTAAGTCGGCATTGTGCCTTTGGAATGTAATTCCGATGAAATTTCTGTGTATCATCGTCAATAAGAAGGTCCAAGGGATACAGTAAACCTGAAGTGGAGCATCGGAATCTAAAACTGGACTCACAGGAGAGGTTCAAATCATAGAAAGTTGGAGTGTCAGTCCTCTTGTACTTAAGTCGGCAGTGTGGTTTTTGTATTAAATTCGGATACAAATTCTGTGTTTCACCATCAATAAGAAGGTCGAAGGGATACAGTAAACCTGAAGTGAAGCAGCGGAATCTAAAACTGGACTCACAGCAGAGGTTGAAATCATAGAAAGTTAGAGTGTCAGTCCTCTTGTACTTAAGGAGGCATTGTGGATTTTGTATTAAATTCGGATGCAATTTCTGTGTTTCATCGTCAATAAGAAGGTCCAAGGGATACAGTAAATCTGAAGTGAACCTTCGGAATTTACAACTGGAGTCACAGGAGAGGTTCAAATCATAGAAAGTTAGAGTGTCAGTCCTCTTGTACTTATGTCTGCATTGTGCTTTTTTATTAAATTCGGATGCAATTTCTGTGTTTCATCGTCAATAAGAAGGTCCAAGGGATACAGTAAACCTGAAGTGAAGCATCGGAATCTAAAACTAGACTCACAGGAGAGCTTCAAATCATAGAAAGTTACAGTGTCATTCCACTTGTACTTAAGTCGGCATTGTGCCTTTTGTATTAAATTTGGATGCAATTACTGTGCTTCATCGCCAATAAGAAGGTCCAATGTATACAGTAAACCTGAAGTGAAGCATCGGAATCTATAGCTGGACTCACAGGAGAGGTTCAAATCATAGAAAGTTAGAGTGTCAGTCCTTTTGTACCTAAGTCGGCATTGTGCCTTTTGAATTTAATTCCGATGCAATATCTGTGTTTCATCGTCAATAAGAAGGTCCAAGGGAAACAGTAAACCTGAAGCTAAGAATCGGAATCTAAAACTGGACTCGCAGGAGAGATTCAAATCATAGAAAGTTAGAGTGTCAGTTCTCTTGTACTTAAGCCGGCATTGTGCCTTTTGTATTAAATTCGGATGCATTTTCTGTGTTTCATCGTCAATAAGTAGGTCCAAGGTATACAGTAAACCTGAAGTAAAGCATCGGAATCTAAAACTGGACTCACAGGAGAGGTTCAAATCATAGAAAGTTAGAGTGTCAGCCCGTTTTGAACTTAAGTCGGCATTGTGCCTTTTGAATTTAATTCCGATGCAATTCCTGAGTTTCATCGTCAATAAGAAGGTCCAAGGGATACAGTAAACCTGAAGTGAAGCATCGAAATCTAAAACTGGACTCACAGGAGAGGTTCAAATCGTAGAAAGCTAGAGTGTCTGTCCTGTGGTACTTAAGTCGGCATTGTGCCCTTTGAATTTAATTCCGATGCAATTTCTGTGCTTCATCGTCAATAAGAAGGTCCCAGGGATACAGTAAACCTCAAGTGAAGCATCGGAATCTAAAAGTGGACACACTGGAGTAGTTCAAATCATAGAAAGTTAGAGTGTCAGTCCTCTTGTACTTAAGTCGGCATTGTGCCTATTGTATTAAATTCGGATGCAATTTCTGGGCTTCATCGCCAATAAGAAGGTCCAATGTATACAGTAAACCTGAAGTGAAGCATCGGAATCTAAAGCTGGACTCACAGGAGTGGTTCAAATCATAGAAAGTTAGAATGTCAGTCCTCTTGTACTTAAGTCGGCATTGTGCCTTTAGAATTTAATTCCGATGCAATTCCTGTGTTTCATCGTCAATAAGAAGGTCCAGGGGATACAGAAACCTGAAGTGAAGCATCGAAATCAAAAACTGGACTCAGAGGAGAGGTTCAAATTGTAGAAAGTTAGAGTGTCAGTCCTCTTGTACTTAAGTCGGCATTGTGCCTTTTGTATTAAATTCGGATGCAATTTCTGGGCTTCATCGCCAATAAGAAGGTCAAATGTATACAGTAAACCTGAGGTGAAGCATCGGAATCTAAAACTGGACTCACAGCAGAGGTTCAAATCATAGAAAGTTAGTGTGTCAGTCCTCTTGTACTTATGTCGGCATTGTGCCTTTTTATTAAATTAAGATGCAATTTCTGTGTTTCATCGTCAATAAGAAAGTCCAAGGGATACAGTAAACCTGAAGTGAGGCATCGGTATCTAAAGCTGGACTCACAGGAGAGGTTCCAATCATAGAAAGTTAGAGTGTCAGTCCTCTTGTACCTAAGTCGGCATTGTGCCTTATTAATTTAATTCAGATGCAATTTCTGTGTTTCATCGTCAATAAGAAGGTCCAAGGGATATAGTAAGCCTGAAGTGAAGCATCGGAATCTAAAACTGGACTCACAGGAGAGGTTCAAATCATAGAAAGTGAGAGTGTCAGTCCTCTTGTACTTAAGTCGGCATTGTGCCTTTTGTATTAAATTCGGATGCAATTTCTGAGTTTCATCATCAATAACAAGGTCCAAGGGATACAGTAAACCTGAAGTGAAGCATTGCAATCTACAACTGGACTCACAGGAGAGGTTCAAATCATAGAAAGTTAGAGTGTCAGTCCTGTTGTACGTAAGTCGGCATTGTGCCTTTTGTATTAAATTCGGATGCAATTTCTGTGTTTCATCGTCAATAAGATGGTCCAAGGGATACAGTAAACCTGAAGTGAAGCATCGGAATATAAAACTGGACTCACAGGAGAGGTTCAAATCATAGAAAATTAGAGTGTCAGTAATCTTGTACTTAAGTCGGCATTGTGCCTTTTGTATTAAATTCGGATGCAATTTCTGTGCTTCATCGCCAATAAGAAGGTCCAAGGTACACAGTAAACCTGAAGTGAAGCGTCGGAATCTAAAACCCTGACTCACAGGAGAGGTTCAATTCATAGAAAGTTTGAGTGTCAGTCCTCTTGTACTTAAGTCGGCATTGTGCCTTTTGAATTTCATTCCGATGCAATTTCTGTGTTTCATCGTCAATAAGAAGTTCCAAGGGATACATTAAACCTGAAGTGAAGCATCGGAATCTAAAACTGGACTCACAGGAGAGGTTTACATCATAGAAAGTTAGAGTGTCAGTCCCCTTGTACTTAAGTCGGCATTGTGCCTTTTGTATTATTTTCGGATGCAATTTCTGTGCTTCATTGCCAATAAGAAGGTCCAAGGTATACAGTAAACCTGAAGTGAAGCATCGGAATCTAAAACTGGGCTCACAGGAGAGGTTCAAATCATAGCAAGTTAGAGTGTCAGTATGCTTGTACTTAAGTCGGCATTGTGCCTTTTGTATTAAATTCGGATACAAATTCTGTGTTTCACCATCAATAAGATGGTCGAAGGGATACAGTAAACCTGAAGTGAAGCAGCGGAATCTAAAACTGGACTCACAGCAGAGGTTCAAATCATAGAAAGTTAGAGTGTCAGTATTCTTGTACTTAAATCGGCATTGTGCCTTTTGTATTATATTCGGATGCAATTACTGTGCTTCATCGCCAATAAGAAGGTCCAATGTATACAGTAAACCTGAAGTGAAGCATCGGAATCTATAGCTGGACTCACAGGAGAGGTTCAAATCATAGAAAGTTAGAGTGTCAGTCCTTTTTTACCTAAGTCGGCATTGTGCCATTTCAATTTAATTCCGATGCAATATCTGTGTTTCATCGTCAATAAGAAGGTCCAAGGGAAACAGTAAACCTGAAGCTAAGAATCGGAATCTAAAACTGGACTCGCAGGAGAGATTCAAATCATAGAAAGTGAGAGTGTCAGTTCGCTTGTACTTAAGCCGGCATTGTGCCTTTTGTATTAAATTCGGATGCATTTTCTGTGTTTCATCGTCAATAAGTAGGTCCAAGGTATACAGTAAACCTGAAGTGAAGCATCGGAATCTAAAACTGGACTCACAGGAGAGGTTCAAATCATAGAAAGTTAGTGTGTCAGTCCTCTTGTACTTATGTCGGCATTGTGCCTTTTTATTAAATTAAGATGCAATTTCTGTGTTTCATCGTCAATAAGAAGGTCCAAGGGATACAGTAAACCTGAAGTGAAGCATCGGTATCTAAAGCTGGACTCACAGGAGAGGTTCCAATCATAGAAAGTTAGAGTGTCAGTCCTCTTGTACCTAAGTCGGCATTGTGCCTTTTTAATTTAATTCAGATGCAATTTCTGTGTTTCATCGTCAATAAGAAGGTCCAAGGGATATAGTAAGCCTGAAGTGAAGCATCGGAATCTAAAACTGGACTCACAGGAGAGGTTCAAATCATAGAAAGTGAGAGTGTCAGTCCTCTTGTACTTAAGTCGGCATTGTGCCTTTTGTATTAAATTCGGATGCAATTTCTGAGTTTCTACATCAATAAGAAGGTCCAAGGGATACAGTAAACCTGAAGTGAAGCATTGCAATCTATAACTGGACTCACAGGAGAGGTTCAAATCATAGAAAGTTAGAGTGTCAGTCCTGTTGTACGTAAGTCGGCATTGTGCCTTTTGTGTTAAATTCGGATGCAATTTCTGTGTTACATCGTCAATAAGATGGTCCAAGGGATACAGTAAACCTGAAGTGAAGCATCGGAATATAAAACTGGACTCACAGGAGAGGTTCAAATCATAGAAAGTTAGAGTGTCAGTAATCTTGTACTTAAGTCGGCATTGTGCCTTTTGTATTAAATTCGGATGCAATTTCTGTGCTTCATCGCCAATAAGAAGGTCCAAGGTACACAGTAAACCTGAAGTGAAGCGTCGGAATCTAAAACCCTGACTCACAGGAGAGGTTCAATTAATAGAAAGTTTGAGTGTCAGTCCTCTTGTACTTAAGTCGGCATTGTGCCTTTTGAATTTCATTCCGATGCAATTTCTGTGTTTCATCGTCAATAAGAAGTTCCAAGGGATCCATTAAACCTGAAGTGAAGCATCGGAATCTAAAACTGGACTCACAGGAGAGGTTTACATCATAGAAAGTTAGAGTGTCAGTCCTCTTGTACTTAAGTCGGCATTGTGCCTTTTGTATTAAATTCGGATGCAATTTCTGTGTTTCATCGTCAATAAGAAGGTCCAAGGGATACAGTAAACCTGAAGTGAAGCATCGGAATCTAAAACTGGACGCACAGGAGAGGTTCAAATCATAGAAAGTAATAGTGTCAGTTCTCTTGTACTTACGTCGGCATTGTGCCTTTCGTATTAAATTCGGATGCAATTTCTGTGTTTCATCGTGAATAAGAAGGTCCAAGGGATACAGTAAACCTGAAGTGAAGCATCAGAATCTAAAACTGGACTCACAGGAGAGGATCAAATAATAGCAAGTTAGAGTGTCTGTCCTCTTGTACTTAAGTCGGCATTGTGCCTTTTGAATTATATTCGGATGCAATTTCTGTGCTTCATTGCCAATAAGAAGGTCCAAGGTATACAGTAAACGTGAAGTGAAGCGTCGGAATCTAAAACTGGTCTCACAGGAGAGGTTCAAATCATAGAAAGTTAGAGTGTCAGTCCTCTTGTACTTAAGTCGGCATTGTGCCTTTGGAATGTAATTCCGATGAAATTTCTGTGTATCATCGTCAATAAGAAGGTCCAAGGGATACAGTAAACCTGAAGTGAAGCATCGGAATCTAAAACTAGACTCACAGGAGGGGTTCAAATCATAGAAAGTTGGAGTGTCAGTCCTCTTGTACTTAAGTCGGCAGTGTGCTTTTTTTATTAAATTCGGATGCAAATTCTGTGTTTCATCATCAATAAGTAGGTCCAAGGGATATAGTAAACCTGAAGTGAAGCATCGGAATCTAAAACTGGACTCCCAGGTGAGGTCCAAATCATAGAAAGTTTGAGTGTCAGTCCTCAGGTACTTAAGTCGGCATTGTGCCTTTTGTATTAAATTCGGATGCAATTTCTGTGTTTCATCATCAATAAGGAGGTCCAAGGGATATCGTAAACCTGAAGTGAAGCAGCGGAATCTAAAACTGGTCTCACAGCAGAGGTTCAAATCATAGAAAGTTAGAGTGTCAGTCCTCTTGTACTTAAGTCGGGAATTGTGCTTTTTTATTAAATTCGGATGCAATTTCTGTGTTTCATCGTCAGTAAGAAGGTCCAAGGGATACAGTAAAACTGAAGTGAAGCATCGGAATTTAAAACTCGAGTCACCGGAGAGGTTCGAATCATAGAAAGTTAGAGTGTCAGTCCTCTTGTACTTAAGTCGGCATTGTGCCTTTTGAATTTAATTCCGATGCAATTTCTGTGTTTCATCGTCAATAAGAAAGTCCAAGGAATACAGTAAACCTGAAGTGAAGCATCGGAATCTAAAACTAGACTCACAGGAGAGGTTCAAATTATAGAAAGTTACAGTGTCAGTCCTCTTGTACTTAAGTCGGCATTGTGCCTTTTGTATTAAATTCGGATGCATTTTCTGTGTTTCATCGTCAATTAGTAGGTCCAAGGTATACAGTAAACCTAAAGTGAAGCATCGGAATCTAAAACTGGACTCACAGGAGAGGTTCAAATCATAGAAAGTTAGAGTGTCAGCCCGTATTGAACTTAAGTCGGCATTGGGTTTTTGAATTTAATTACGATGCAATTCCTGTGTTTCATCGTCAATAAGAAGGTCCAAGGGATACAGTAAACCTGAAGTGAAGCATCGAAATCTAAAACTGGACTCACAGGAGAGGTTCAAATCGTGGAAAGCTAGAGTGTCTGTCCACTGGTACTTAAGTCGGCATTGTGCCTTTTGAATTTGATTCCGATGCAATTTCTGTGCTTCATCGTCAATAAGAATGTCCCAGGGATACAGTAAACCTGAAGTGAAGAATCGGTATCTAAAACTGGACAAACAGGAGTAGTTCAAATCATAGAAAGTTAGAGTGTCAGTCCTCTTGTACTTAAGTCGGCATTGTGCCTATTGTATTAAATTCGGATGCAATTTCTGGGCTTCATCGCCAATAAGAAGGTCCAATGTATACAGTAAACCTGAAGTGAAGCATCGGAATCTAAAACTGGACTCACAGGATAGGTTCAAATCATAGAGAGTTGGAGTGTCAGTCCTCTTGTACTTAAGTCGGCAGTTTGCCTTTTGTATTACGTTCGGATGCAAATTCTGTGTTTCATCATCAATAAGATGGTCTAAGGGATACAGTAAATCTGAAGTGAAGCATCGGAATCTAAAACTGGACTCACAGGTGAGGTTCAAAACATAGAAAGTTAGAGTGTCAGTCCTCTTGTATTTAAGTCTGCATTGTGTCTTTTGTATTAAATTCGGATGCAATTTCTGTGTTTCATCATCAATAAGAAGGTCCAAGGGATATAGTAAACCTGAAGTGAAGCAGCGGAATCTAAAACTGGACTCACAGCAGAGGTTCAAATCATAGAAAGTTAGTGTGTCAGTCCTCTTGTACTTATGTCGGCATTGTGCCTTTTTATTAAATTCGGATGCAATTTCTGTGTTTCATCGTCAATAAGAAGGTCCAAGGGATACAGTAAACCTGAAGTGAAGCATCGGTATCTAAAGCTGGACTCACAGGAGAGGTTCCAATCATAGAAAGTTAGAGTGTCAGTCCTCTTGTACCTAAGTCGGCATAGTGCCTTTTTAATTTAATCCAGATGCAATTTCTGTGTTTCATCGTCATAAGAAGGTCCAAGGGATACAGTAAACCTGAAGTGAAGCATCGGAATCTAAAACTGTACTCACAGGAGAGGATCAAATAATAGAAAGTTAGAGTGTCAGTCCTCTTGTACTTAAGTCGGCATTGTGCCTTTTGTATTAAATTCAGATGCAATTTCTGTGTTTCATCATCAAAAAGGAGGTCCAAGGGATATAGTAAACCTGAAGTGAAGCAGCGGAATCTAAAACTGGACTCACAGCAGAGGTTCAAATCATAGAAAGTTAGAGTGTCAGTCCTCTTGTACTTAAGTCGGCATTGTGGCTTTTGTATTAAATTCGGATGCAATTTCTGTGTTTCATCGTCAATAAGAAGGTCCAAGGGATACAGTAAACCTGAAGTGAAGCATCGAAATCTAAAACTGGAGTCACAGGAGAGGTTCAAATCGTGGAAAGCTAGAGTGTCTGTCCACTGGTACTTAAGTCGGCATTGTGCCTTTTGAATTTGATTCCGATGCAATTTCTGTGCTTCATCGTCAATAAGAATGTCCCAGGGATACAGTAAACCTGAAGTGAAGAATCGGTATCTAAAACTGGACAAACAGGAGTAGTTCAAATCATAGAAAGTTAGAGTGTCAGTCCTCTTGTACTTAAGTCGGCATTGTGCCTATTGTATTAAATTCGGATGCAATTTCTGGGCTTCATCGCCAATAAGAAGGTCCAATGTATACAGTAAACCTGAAGTGAAGCATCGGAATCTAAAACTGGACTCACAGGATAGGTTCAAATCATAGAGAGTTGGAGTGTCAGTCCTCTTGTACTTAAGTCGGCAGTTTGCCTTTTGTATTACGTTCGGATGCAAATTCTGTGTTTCATCATCAATAAGATGGTCTAAGGGATACAGTAAATCTGAAGTGAAGCATCGGAATCTAAAACTGGACTCACAGGTGAGGTTCAAAACATAGAAAGTTAGAGTGTCAGTCCTCTTGTATTTAAGTCTGCATTGTGTCTTTTGTATTAAATTCGGATGCAATTTCTGTGTTTCATCATCAATAAGAAGGTCCAAGGGATATAGTAAACCTGAAGTGAAGCAGCGGAATCTAAAACTGGACTCACAGCAGAGGTTCAAATCATAGAAAGTTAGTGTGTCAGTCCTCTTGTACTTATGTCGGCATTGTGCCTTTTTATTAAATTCGGATGCAATTTCTGTGTTTCATCGTCAATAAGAAGGTCCAAGGGATACAGTAAACCTGAAGTGAAGCATCGGTATCTAAAGCTGGACTCACAGGAGAGGTTCCAATCATAGAAAGTTAGAGTGTCAGTCCTCTTGTACCTAAGTCGGCATAGTGCCTTTTTAATTTAATCCAGATGCAATTTCTGTGTTTCATCGTCATAAGAAGGTCCAAGGGATACAGTAAACCTGAAGTGAAGCATCGGAAACTAAAACTGTACTCACAGGAGAGGATCAAATAATAGAAAGTTAGAGTGTCAGTCCTCTTGTACTTAAGTCGGCATTGTGCCTTTTGTATTAAATTCAGATGCAATTTCTGTGTTTCATCATCAAAAAGGAGGTCCAAGGGATATAGTAAACCTGAAGTGAAGCAGCGGAATCTAAAACTGGACTCACAGCAGAGGTTCAAATCATAGAAAGTTAGAGTGTCAGTCCTCTTGTACTTAAGTCGGCATTGTGGCTTTTGTATTAAATTCGGATGCAATTTCTGTGTTTCATCGTCAATAAGAAGGTCCGAGGGATACAGTAAACCTGACGTGAGGCATCGGAATTTAAAACTGGAGTCACAGGAGAGGTTCAAATCATAGAAAGTTAGAGTTTCAGTCCTCTTGTACCTAAGTCGGCATTGTGCCTTTTGAATTTAATTCCGATGCAATATCTGTGTTTCATCTTCAATAAGATGGTCCAAGGGAAACAGTAAACCTGAAGCTAAGAATCGGAATCTAAAACTGGACTCGCAGGAGAGATTCAAATCATAGAAAGTTAGAGTGTCAGTTCTATTGTACTGAAGCCGGCATTGTGCCTTTTGTATTAAATTCGGATGCATTTTCTGTGTTTCATCGTCAATAAGAAGGTCCAAGGTATACAGTAAACCTGAAGTGAAGCATCGGAATCTAAAACTGGACTCACAGGAGAGGTACAAATTATAGAAAGTTAGAGCGTCAGTCCTCTTGTACTTATGTCGGCATTGTGCCTCATGTATTAAATTCAGATGCAATTTCTGTGTTTCATCGTCAATAAGAAGGTCCAAGGGATACAGTATGCCTGAAGTGAAGCATCGGAATCTAAAACTCGACTCACAGGAGAGGTTCAAATCATAGAAAGGTAGAGTGTCAGTCCTCTTGTACATAAGTCGGTATTGGGCTCTTTGTATTATATTCGGATGCAATTTCTGTGTTTCATCATCAATAAGAAGGTCCAAGGGATACAGTAAACCTGAAGTGAAGCATCGGAATCTAAAACTGGACTCACAGGAAAGGTTCAAATCACAGAAAGATCCAATGTATACAGTAAACTTGAAGTGAAGCATCGGAATCTAAAGCTGGACTCACAGGAGACGTTCAAATCATAGAAAGTTAGAATGTCAGTCCTCTTGTACTTAAGTCGGCATTATGCCTTTTGAATTTAATTCCGATGCAGTTTCTGTGTTTGATCGTCAATAAGAAGGTCCAAGGGATACAGTAAACCTAAAAAGAAGCATGGGAAACTCAAACTGGATTCACTGGAGAGGTTCGAATCATAGAAAGGTAGAGTGTCAGTCCTCTTGTACTTAAGTCGGCATTGTGCCTTTTGAATTTAATTCCAATGCAATTTCTGTGCTTTATCGTCAATAAGAAGGTCCAAGCGATACAGTAAACCTGAAGTGAAGCATCGGAATCTAAAACTGGACTCACAGGAGAGGGTCAAATCATAGAAAGTTAGAGTGTCAGTCCGTTTTGTACTTAAGTCGGCATTGTGCCTTTTGAATTTAATTCCGATGCAATTCCTGTGTTTCATCGTCAATAAGAAGGTCCAAGGGATACAGTAAACCTGAAGTGAAGCATCGAAATCTAAAACTGGACTCACAGGAGAGGTTCAAATCGTAGAAAGTTAGAGTGTCTGTCCTCTGGTACTTAAGTCGGCATTGTGCCTTTTGAATTTAATTCCGATGCAATTTCTGTGCTTCATCGTCAATAAGAAGGACCCAGGGATACAGTAAACCTGAAGTGAAGCATTGAAATCTAAAGCTGGACACACAGGAGTAGTTCAAATCATAGAAAATTGAGTGTCAGTCCTCTTGTACTTAAGTCGGCATTGTGCCTTTTGTATTAAATTCGGATGCAATTTCTGGGCTTCATCGCCGATAAGAAGGTCCAATGTACACAGTAAACCAGAAGTGAAGCATCGGAATCTAAAGCTGGACTCACAGGAGAGGTTCAAATCATAGAAAGTTAGAGTGTCAGTCCTCTTGTACTTAGGTCGGCATTGTGCCTCTTGTATTAAATTCGGATGCAATTTCTGTGTTTCATCGTCAATAAGAAGGTCCAAGGGATACAGTAAACCTTAAGTGAAGCATCGGAATCTAAAACTGGACTCACAGGAGAAGTTCAAATCATAGAAAGCTATAGTGTCAGTTCTCTTGTACTTACGTCGGAATTGTGCCTTTCGTATTAAATTCGGATGCAATTTCTGTGCTTCATCGTGAATAAGAAGGTCCAAGGGATACAAAAAACCTGAAGTGAAGCATCGGAATCAAAAACTAGACTCACAGGAGTGGATCAAATTATAGAGAGTTAGAGTGTCAGTATTCTTGTACTTAAGTCGGCATTGTGCCTTTTGTATTATATTCGGATGCAATTTCTGTGCTTCATCGCCAATACGAAGGTCCAAGGTATACAGTAAACGTGAAGCGAAGCGTCGGAATCTAAAACTGGTCTCACAGGAGAGGTTCAAATCATAGAAAGTTAGAGTGCCAGTCCTCTTGTACTTAAGTCGGCATTGTGCCTTTGGAATGTAATTCCGATGAAATTTCTGTGTATCATCGTCAATAAGAAGGTCCAAGGGATACAGTAAACCTGAAGTGGAGCATCGGAATCTAAAACTGGACTCACAGGAGAGGTTCAAATCATAGAAAGTTGGAGTGTCAGTCCTCTTGTACTTAAGTCGGCAGTGTGCTTTTTGTATTAAATTCGGATACAAATTCTGTGTTTCACCATCAATAAGAAGGTCGAAGGGATACAGTAAACCTGAAGTGAAGCAGCGGAATCTAAAACTGGACTCACAGCA
Source organism: Schistocerca americana (assembly GCF_021461395.2). NCBI lineage: Eukaryota > Metazoa > Arthropoda > Insecta > Orthoptera > Acrididae > Schistocerca > Schistocerca americana. The sequence goes on from NC_060130.1 coordinate 77,232,996, forward strand.
GAGGTTCAAATCATAGAAAGTTAGAGTGTCAGTCCTCTTGTACTTAAGGAGGCATTGTGGATTTTGAATTAAATTCGGATGCAATTTCTGTGTTTCATCGTCAATAAGAAGGTCCAAGGGATACAGTAAATCTGACGTGAACCTTCGGAATTTAAAACTGGAGTCACAGGAGAGGTTCAAATCATAGAAAGTTAGAGTGTCAGTCCTCTTGTACTTATGTCGGCATTGTGCTTTTTTATTAAATTCGGATGCAATTTCTGTGTTTCATCGTCAATAAGAAGGTCCAAGGGATACAGTAAACCTGAAGTGAAGCATCGGAATCTAAAACTAGACTCACAGGAGAGGTTCAAATCATAGAAAGTTACAGTGTCATTCCACTTGTACTTAAGTCGGCATTGTGCCTTTTGTATTAAATTTCGATGCAATTACTGTGCTTCATCGCCAATAAGAAGGTCCAATGTATACAGTAAACCTGAAGTGAAGCATCGGAATCTATAGCTGGACTCACAGGAGAGGTTCAAATCATAGAAAGTTAGAGTGTCAGTCCTTTTTTACTTAAGTCGGCATTGTGCCATTTGAATTTAATTCCGATGCAATATCTGTGTTTCATCGTCAATAAGAAGGTCCAAGGAAACAGTAAACCTGAAGCTAAGAATCGGAATCTAAAACTGGACTCGCAGGAGAGATTCAAATCATAGAAAGTTAGAGTGTCAGTTCTCTTGTACTTAAGCCGGCATTGTGCCTTTTGTATTAAATTCGGATGCATTTTCTGTGTTTCATCGTCAATAAGTAGGTCCAAGGTATACAGTAAACCTGAAGTGAAGCATCAGAATCTAAAACTGGACTCACAGGAGAGGTTCAAATCATAGAAAGTTAGAGTGTCAGCCCGTTTTGAACTTAAGTCGGCATTGTGCCTTTTGAATTTATTCCGATGCAATTCCTGAGTTTCATCGTCAATAAGCAGGTCCAAGGGATACAGTAAACCTGAAGTGAAGCATCGAAATCTAAAACTGGACTCACAGGAGAGGTTCAAATCGTAGAAAGCTAGAGTGTCTGTCCTCTGGTACTTAAGTCGGCATTGTGCCCTTTGAATTTAATTCCGATGCAATTTCTGTGCTTCATCGTCAATAAGAAGGTCCCAGGGATACAGTAAACCTCAAGTGAAGCATCGGAATCTAAAACTGGACACACTGGAGTAGTTCAAATCATAGAAAGTTAGAGTGTCAGTCCTCTTGTACTTAAGTCGGCATTGTGCCTATTGTATTAAATTCGGATGCAATTTCTGGGCTTCATCGCCAATAAGAAGAACCAATGTATACAGTAAACCTGAAGTGAAGCATCGGAATCTAAAGCTGGACTCACAGGAGAGGTTCAAATCATAGAAAGTTAGAATGTCAGTCCTCTTATACTTAAGTGGGCATTGTGCCTTTAGAATTTAATTCCGATGCAATTCCTGTGTTTCATCGTCAATAAGAAGGTCCAAGGGATACAGTAAACCTGAAGTGAAGCATCGAAATCTAAAACTGGACTCAGAGGAGAGGTTCAAATCGTAGAAAGTTAGAGTGTCAGTCCTCTTGTACTTAAGTCGGCATTGTGCCTTTTGTATTAAATTCGGATGCAATTTCTGGGCTTCATCGCCAATAAGAAGGTCAAATGTATACAGTAAACCTGAAGTGAAGCATCGGAATCTAAAACTGGACTCACAGGAGAGGTTCAAATCATAGAAAGTTGGAGTGTCTGTCCTCTTGTACTTAAGTCGGCAGTTTGCCTTTTGTATTACGTTCGGATGCAAATTCTGTGATTCATCATCAATAAGATGGTCCAAGGGAGACAGTAAACCTGAAGTGAAGCATCGGAATCTGAAACTGGACTCACAGGTGAGGTTCAAATCATAGAAAGTTAGAGTGTCAGTCCTCTTGTACTTAAGTCAGCATTGCGTCTTTTGTATTAAATTCGGATGCAATTTCTGTGTTTCATCATCAATAAGAAGGTCCAAGGGATATAGTAAACCTGAAGTGAAGCAGCGGAATCTAAAACTGGACTCACAGCAGAGGTTCAAATCATAGAAAGTTAGTGTGTCAGTCCACTTGCACTTATGTCGGCATTGTGCCTTTTTATTAAATTAAGATGCAATTTCTGTGTTTCATCGTCAATAAGAAGGTCCAAGGGATATAGTAAGCCTGAAGTGAAGCATTGCAATCTATAACTGGACTCACAGGAGAGGTTCAAATCATAGAAAGTTAGAGTGTCAGTCCTGTTGTACGTAAGTCGGCATTGTGCCTTTTGTATTAAATTCGGATGCAATTTGTGTGTTTCATCGTCAATAAGATGGTCCAAGGGATACAGTAAACCTGAAGTGAAGCATCGGAATATTAAACTGGACTCACAGGAGAGGTTCAAATCATAGAAAGTTAGAGTGTCAGTAATCTTGTACTTAAGTCGGCATTGTGCCTTTTGTATTAAATTCGGATGCAATTTCTGTGCTTCATCGCCAATAAGAAGGTCCAAGGTACACAGTAAACCTGAAGTGAAGCGTCGGAATCTAAAACCCTGACTCACAGGAGAGGTTCAATTCATAGAAAGTTTGAGTGTCAGTCCTCTTGTACTTAAGTCGGCATTGTGCCTTTTGAATTTCATTCCGATGCAATTTCTGTGTTTCATCGTCAATAAGAAGTTCCAAGGGATACATTAAACCTGAAGTGAAGCATCGGAATCTAAAACTGGACTCACAGGAGAGGTTTACATCATAGAAAGTTAGAGTGTCAGTCCCCTTGTACTTAAGTCCGCATTGTGCATTTTGTATTATTTTCGGATGCAATTTCTGTGCTTCATTGCCAATAAGAAGGTCCAAGGGATACAGTAAACCTGAAGTGAAGCATCGGAATCTAAAACTGGACTCACAGGAGAGGATCAAATAATAGAAAGTTAGAGTGTCAGTATTCTTGTACTTAAGTCGGCATTGTGCCTTTTGTATTATATTCGGATGCAATTTCTGTGCTTCATCGCCAATAAGAAGGTCCAAGGGATACAGTAAACCTGAAGTGAAGCATCGGAATTTAAAACTAGACTCACAGGAGAGGTTTACATCATAGAAAGTTAGAGTGTCAGTCCTCTTGTACTTATGTCGGCATTGTGCCTTTGGAATGTAATTCCGATGAAATTTCTGTGTATCATCGTCAATAAGAAGGTCCAAGGGATACAGTAAACCTGAAGTGTAGCATCGGAATCTAAAACTAGACTCACAGGAGAGGTTCAAATCATAGAAAGTTGGAGTGTCAGTCCTCTAGTACTTAAGTCGGCAGTGTGCTTTTTTTATTAAATTCGGATGCAAATTCTGTGTTTCATCATCAATAAGTAGGTCCAAGGGATACAGTAAACCTGAAGTGAAGCATCGGAATCTAAAACTGGACTCCCAGGTGAGGTCCAAATCATAGAAAGTTTGAGTGTCAGTCCTCAGGTACTTAAGTCGGCATTGTGCCTTTTGTATTAAATTCGGATGCAATTTCTGTGTTTCATCATCAATAAGGAGGTCCAAGGGATATCGTAAACCTGAAGTGAAGCAGCGGAATCTAAAACTGGACTCACAGCAGAGGTTCAAATCATAGAAAGTTAGAGTGTCAGTCCTCTTGTACTTAAGTCGGCATTGTGGCTTTTGTATTAAATTCGGATGCAATTTCTGTGTTTCATCGTCATTAAGAAGGTCCAAGTGATACAGTAAACCTGAAGTGAAGCATCGGAATTTAAAACTGGAGTCACAGGAGAGGTTCAAAACATAGAAAGTTAGAGTGTCAGTCCTCTTGTACTTATGTCGGCATTGTGCTTTTTTATTAAATTCGGATGCAATTTCTGTGTTTCATCGTCAATAAGAAGGTCCAAGGGATACAGTAAAACTGAAGTGAAGCATCGGAATTTAAAACTCGAGTCACCGGAGAGGTTCGAATCATAGAAAGTTAGAGTGTCAGTCCTCTTGTACTTAAGTCGGCATTGTGCCTTTTGAATTTAATTCCGATGCAATTTCTGTGTTTCATCGTCAATAAGAAAGTCCAAGGAATACAGTAAACCTGAAGTGAAGCATCGGAATCTAAAACTAGACTCACAGGAGAGGTTCAAATTATAGAAAGTTACAGTGTCAGTCCTCTTGTACTTAAGTCGGCATTGTGCCTTTTGTATTAAATTCGGATGCATTTTCTGTTTTTCATCGTCAATTAGTAGGTCCAAGGTATACAGTAAACCTGAAGTAAAGCATCGGAATCTAAAACTGGACTCACAGGAGAGGTTCAAATCATAGAAAGTTAGAGTGTCAGCCCGTATTGAACTTAAGTCGGCATTGGGTTTTTTGAATTTAATTACGATGCAATTCCTGTGTTTCATCGTCAATAAGAAGGTCCAAGGGATACAGTAAACCTGAAGTGAAGCATCGAAATCTAAAACTGGACTCACAGGAGAGGTTCAAATCGTGGAAAGCTAGAGTGTCTGTCCTCTGGTACTTAAGTCGGCATTGTGCCTTTTGAATTTGATTCCGATGCAATTTCTGTGCTTCATCGTCAATACGAATGTCCCAGGGATACAGTAAACCTGAAGTGAAGAATCGGAATCTAAAACTGGACACACAGGAGTAGTTCAAATCATAGAAAGTTAGAGTGTCAGTCCTCTTGTACTTAAGTCGGCATTGTGCCTATTGTATTAAATTCGGATGCAATTTCTGGGCTTCATCGCCAATAAGAAGGTCCAAGGTATACAGTGAACCTGAAGTGAAGCATCGGAATCTAAAACTGGACTCACAGGATAGGTTCAAATCATAGAAAGTTGGAGTGTCAGTCCTCTTGTACTTAAGTCGGCAGTTTGCCTTTTGTATTACGTTCGGATGCAAATTCTGTGTTTCATCATCAATAAGATGGTCTAAGGGATACAGTAAACCTGAAGTGAAGCATCGGAATCTAAAACTGGACACACAGGAGTAGTTCAAATCATAGAAAGTTAGAGTGTCAGTCCACTTGTACTTAAGTCGGCATTGTGCCTATTGTATTAAATTCGGATGCAATTTCTGGGCTTCATCGCCAATAAGAAGGTCCAAGGTATACAGTAAACCTGAAGTGAAGCATCGGTATCTAAAGCTGGACTCACAGGAGATGTTCCAATCATAGAGAGTTAGAGTGTCAGTCCTCTTGTACCTAAGTCGGCATAGTGCCTTTTTAAACTAATTCAGATGCAATTTCTGTGTTTCATCGTCATAAGAAGGTCCAAGGGATACAGTAAACCTGAAGTGAAGCATCGGAATCTAAAACTGTACTCACAGGAGAGGATCAAATAATAGAAAGTTAGGGTGTCAGTCCTCTTGTACTTAAGTCGGCATTGTGCCTTTTGTATTAAATTCAGATGCAATTTCTGTGTTTCATCATCAAAAAGGAGGTCCAAGGGATATAGTAAACCTGAAGTGAAGCAGCGGAATCTAAAACTGGACTCACAGCAGAGGTTCAAATCATAGAAAGTTAGAGTGTCAGTCCTCTTGTACTTAAGTCGGCATTGTGGCTTTTGTATTAAATTCGGATGCAATTTCTGTGTTTCATCGTCAATAAGAAGGTCCGAGGGATAGAGTAAACCTGAAGTGAGGCATCGGAATTTAAAACTGGAGTCACAGGAGAGGTTCAAATCATAGAAAGTTAGAGTGTCAGTTCTCTTGTACTTAAGTCGGCAGTGTGCTTTTTTTATTAAATTCGGATGCAAATTCTGTGTTTCATCATCAATAAGTAGGTCCAAGGGATACAGTAAACCTGAAGTGAAGCATCGGAATCTAAAACTGGACTCCCAGGTGAGGTCCAAATCATAGAAAGTTTGAGTGTCAGTCCTCTTGTACTTATGTCGGCATTGTGCTTTTTTATTAAATTCGGATGCAATTTCTGTGTTTCATTGTCAATAAGAAGGTCCAAGGGATACAGTAAAACTGAAGTGAAGCATCGGAATTTAAAACTCGAGTCACCGGAGAGGTTCGAATCATAGAAAGTTAGAGTGTCAGTCCTCTTGTACTTAAGTCGGCATTGTGCCTTTTGAATTTAATTCCGATGCAATTTCTGTGTTTCATCGTCAATAAGAAAGTCCAAGGAATACAGTAAACCTGAAGTGAAGCATCGGAATCTAAAACTAGACTCACAGGAGAGGTTCAAATTATAGAAAGTTACAGTGTCAGTCCTCTTGTACTTAAGTCGGCATTGTGCCTTTTGTATTAAATTCGGATGCATTTTCTGTGTTTCATCGTCAATTAGTAGGTCCAAGGTATACAGTAAACCTGAAGTGAAGCATCGGAATCTAAAACTGGACTCACAGGAGAGGTTCAAATCATAGAAAGTTAGAGTGTCAGCCCGTATTGAACTTAAGTCGGCATTGGGTATTTTGAATTTAATTACGATGCAATTCCTGTGTTTCATCGTCAATAAGAAGGTCCAAGGGATACAGTAAACCTGAAGTGAAGCATCGGAATCTAAAACTGGACCCACAGCAGAGGTTCAAATAATAGAAAGTTAGAGTGTCATTCCTCTTGTACTTAAGTCGGCATTGTGCCTTTTGTATTAAATTCAGATGCAATTTCTGTGTTTCATCATCAAAAAGGAGGTCCAAGGGATATAGTAAACGTGAAGTGAAGCGTCGGAATCTAAAACTGGTCTCACAGGAGAGGTTCAAATCATAGAAAGTTAGAGTGTCAGTCCTCTTGTACTTATGTCGGCATTGTGCCTTTGGAATGTAATTCCGATGAAATTTCTGTGTATCATCGTCAATAAGAAGGTCCAAGGGATACAGTAAACCTGAAGTGAAGCATCGGAATCTAAAACTAGACTCACAGGAGAGGTTCAAATCATAGAAAGTTGGAGTGTCAGTCCTCTTGTACTTAAGTCGGCAGTGTGCTTTTTTTATTAAATTCGGATGCAAATTCTGTGTTTCATCATCAATAAGTAGGTCCAAGGGATACAGTAAACCTTAAGTGAAGCATCGGAATCTAAAACTGGACTCCCAGGTGAGGTCCAAATCATAGAAAGTTTGAGTGTCAGTCCTCAGGTACTTAAGTCGGCATTGTGCCTTTTGTATTAAATTCGGATGCAATTTCTGTGTTTCATCATCAATAACGAGGTCCAAGGGATATCGTAAACCTGAAGTGAAGCAGCGGAATCTAAAACTGGACTCACAGCAGAGGTTCAAATCATAGAAAGTTAGAGTGTCAGTCCTCTTGTACTTAAGTCGGCATTGTGGCTTTTGTATTAAATTCGGATGCAATTTCTGTGTTTCATCGTCAATAAGAAGGTCCAAGGGATGCAGTAAACCTGAAGTGAAGCATCGGAATTTAAAACTGGAGTCACAGGAGAGGTTCAAATCATAGAAAGTTAGAGTGTCAGTCCTCTTGTACTTATGTCGGCATTGTGCTTTTTTATTAAATTCGGATGCAATTTCTGTGTTTCATCGTCAATAAGAAGTTCCAAGGGATACAGTAAAACTGAAGTGAAGCATCGGAATTTAAAACTCGAGTCACCGGAGAGGTTCGAATCATAGAAAGTTAGAGTGTCAGTCGTCTTGTACTTAAGTCGGCATTGTGCCTTTTGAATTTAATTCCGATGCAATTTCTGTAATTCATCGTCAATAAGAAAGTCCAAGGAATACAGTAAACCTGAAGTGAAGCATCGGAATCTAAAACTAGACTCACAGGAGAGGTTCAAATTATAGAAAGTTACAGTGTCAGTCCTCTTGTACTTAAGTCGGCATGTGCCATTTGTATTATATTCGGATGCATTTTCTGTGTTTCATCGTCAATTAGTAGGTCCAAGGTATACAGTAAACCTGAAGTGAAGCATCGGAATCTAAAACTCGACTCACAGGAGAGGTTCAAATCATAGAAAGGTAGAGTGTCAGTCCTCTTGTACATAAGTCGGTATTGTGCCTTTTGTATTATATTCGGATGCAATTTCTGTGTTTCATCATCAATAAGAAGGTCCAAGGGATACAGTAAACCTGAAGTGAAGCATCGGAATCTAAAACTGGACTCACAGGAGAGGTTCAAATCACAGAAGGGTCCAATGTATACAGTAAACTTGAAGTGAAGCATCGGAATCTAAAGCTGGACTCACAGGAGACGTTCAAATCATAGAAAGTTAGAATGTCAGTCCTCTTGTACTTAAGTCGGCATTATGCCTTTTGAATTTAATTCCGATGCAGTTTCTGTGTTTGATCGTCAATAAGAAGGTCCAAGGGATACAGTAAACCTAAAAAGAAGCATGAGAAACTCAAACTGGATTCACTGGAGAGGTTCGAATCATAGAAAGGTAGAGTGTCAGTCCTCTTGTACTTAAGTCGGCATTGTGCCATTTGAATTTAATTCCAATGCAATTTCTGTGCTTTATCGTCAATAAGAAGGTCCAAGCGATACAGTAAACCTGAAGTGAAGCATCGGAATCTAAAACTGGACTCACAGGAGAGGGTCAAATCATAGAATGTTAGAGTGTCAGTCCGTTTTGTACTTAAGTCGGCATTGTGCCTTTTGAATTTAATTCCGATGCAATTCCTGTGTTTCATCGTCAATAAGAAGGTCCAAGGGATACAGTAAACCTGAAGTGAAGCATCGAAATCTAAAACTGGACTCACAGGAGAGGTTCAAATCGTAGAAAGTTAGAGTGTCTGTCCTCTGGTACTTAAGTCGGCATTGTGCCTTTTGAATTTAATTCCGATGCAATTTCTGTGCTTCATCGTCAATAAGAAAGACCCAGGGATACAGTAAACCTGAAGTGAAGCATTGGAATCTAAATCTGGACACACAGGAGTAGTTCAAATCATAGAAAATTGAGTGTCAGTCCTCTTGTACTTAAGTCGGCATTGTGCCTTTTGTATTAAATTCGGATGCAATTTCTGGGCTTCATCGCCGATAAGAAGGTCCAATGTACACAGTAAACCAGAAGTGAAGCATCGGAATCTAAAGCTGGACTCACAGGAGAGGTTCAAATCATAGAAAGTTGGAGTGTCTGTCCTCTTGTACTTAAGTCGGCAGTTTGCCATTTGTATTACGTTCGGATGCAAATTCTGTGATTCATCATCAATAAGATGGTCCAAGGGAGACAGTAAACCTGAAGTGAAGCATCGGAATCTAAAACTGGACTCACAGGTGAGGTTCAAATCATAGAAAGTTAGAGTGTCAGTCCTCTTGTACTTAAGTCAGCATTGCGTCTTTTGTAATAAATTCGGATGCAATTTCTGTGTTTCATCATCAATAAGAAGGTCCAAGGGATATAGTAAACCTGAAGTGAAGCAGCGGAATCTAAAACTGGACTCACAGCAGAGGTTCAAATCATAGAAAGTTAGTGTGTCAGTCCACTTGTAATTATGTCGGCATTGTGCCTTTTTATTAAATTAAGATGCAATTTCTGTGTTTCATCGTCAATAAGAAGGTCCAAGGGATACAGTAAACCTGAAGTGAAGCATCGGTATCTAAAGCTGGACTCACAGGAGAGGTTCCAATCATAGAAAGTTAGAGTGTCAGTCCTCTTGTACCTAAGTCGGCATTGTGCCTTTTTAATTTAATTCAGATGCAATTTCTGTGTTTCATCGTCAATAAGAAGGTCCAAGGGATATAGTAAGCCTGAAGTGAAGCATCGGAATCTAAAACTGGACTCACAGGAGAGGTTCAAATCATAGAAAGTGAGAGTGTCAGTCCTCTTGTACTTAAGTCGGCATTGTGCCTTTTGTATTAAATTCGGATGCAATTTCTGAGTTTCATCATCAATAAGAAGGTCCAAGGGATACAGTAAACCTGAAGTGAAGCATTGCAATCTATAACTGGACTCACAGGAGAGGTTCAAATCATAGAAAGTTAGAGTGTCAGTCCTGTTGTACGTAAGTCGGCATTGTGCCTTTTGTATTAAATTCGGATGCAATTTCTGTGTTTCATCGTCAATAAGATGGTCCAAGGGATACAGTAAACCTGAAGTGAAGCATCGGAATATAAAACTGGACTCATAGGAGAGGTTCAAATCATAGAAAGTTAGAGTGTCAGTAATCTTGTACTTAAGTCGGCATTGTGCCTTTTGTATTAAATTCGGATGCAATTTCTGTGCTTCATCGCCAATAAGAAGGTCCAAGGTACACAGTAAACCTGAAGTGAAGCGTCGGAATCTAAAACCCTGACTCACAGGAGAGGTTCAATTCATAGAAAGTTTGAGTGTCAGTCCTCTTGTACTTAAGTCGGCATTGTGCCTTTTGAATTTCATTCCGATGCAATTTCCGTGTTTCATCGTCAATAAGAAGTTCCAAGGGATACATTAAACCTGAAGTGAAGCATCGGAATCTAAAACTGGACTCACAGGAGGGGTTTACATCATAGAAAGTTAGAGTGTCAGTCCCCTTGTACTTAAGTCGGCATTGTGCATTTTGTATTATTTTCGGATGCAATTTCTGTGCTTCATTGCCAATAAGAAGGTCCAAGGGATACAGTAAACCTGAAGTGAAGCATCGGAATCTAAAACTGGACTCACAGGAGAGGATCAAATAATAGAAAGTTAGAGTATCTGTCCTCTTGTACTTAAGTCGGCATTGTGCCTTTTGTATTATATTCGGATGCAATTTCTGTGCTTCATCGCCAATAAGAAGGTCCAAGGTATACAGTAAACGTGAAGTGAAGCATCGGAATCTAAAACTGGTCTCACAGGAGAGGTTCAAATCATAGAAAGTTAGAGTGTCAGTCCTCTTGTACTTATGTCGGCATTGTGCCTTTGGAATGTAATTCCGATGAAAATTCTGTGTATCATCGTCAATAAGAAGGTCCAAGGGATACAGTAAACCTGAAGTGAAGCATCGGAATCTAAAACTAGACTCACAGGAGAGGTTCAAATCATAGGAAGTTGGAGTGTCAGTCCTCTTGTACTTAAGTCGGCAGTGTGCTTTTTTTATTAAATTCGGATGCAAATTCTGTGTTTCATCATCAATAAGTAGGTCCAAGGGATACAGTAAACCTGAAGTGAAGCATCGGAATCTAAAACTGGACTCCCAGGTGAGGTCCAAATCATAGAAAGTTTGAGTGTCAGTCCTCAGGTACTTAAGTCGGCATTGTGCCTTTTGTATTAAATTCGGATGCAATTTCTGTGTTTCATCATCAATAAGGAGGTCCAAGGGATATCGTAAACCTGAAGTGAAGCAGCGGAATCTAAAACTGGACTCACAGCTGAGGTTCAAGTCATAGAAAGTTAGAGTGTCAGTCCTCTTGTACTTAAGTCGGCATTGTGGCTTTTGTATTAAATTCGGATGCAATTTCTGTGTTTCATCGTCAATAAGAAGGTTTAAGGGATACAGTAAACCTGAAGTGAAGCATCGGAATTTAAAACTGGAGTCACAGGAGAGGTTCAAATCATAGAAAGTTAGAGTGTCAGTCCTCTTGTACTTATGTCGGCATTGTGCTTTTTTATTAAATTCGGATGCAATTTCTGTGTTTCATCGTCAATAAGAAGGTCCAAGGGATACAGTAAAACTGAAGTGAAGCATCGGAATTTAAAACTCGAGTCACCGGAGAGGTTCGAATCATTGAAAGTTAGAGTGTCAGTCCTCTTGTACTTAAGTCGGCATTGTGCCTTTTGAATTTAATTCCGATGCAATTTCTGTGTTTCATCGTCAATAAGAAAGTCCAAGGAATACAGTAAACCTGAAGTGAAGCATCGGAATCTAAAACTAGACTCACAGGAGAGGTTCAAATTATAGAAAGTTACAGTGTCAGTCATCTTGTACTTAAGTCGGCATTGTGCCTTTTGTATTAAATTCGGATGCATTTTCTGTGTTTCATCGTCAATTAGTAGGTCCAAGGTATACAGTAAACCTGAAGTGAAGCATCGGAATCTAAAACTGGACTCACAGGAGAGGTTCAAATCATAGAAAGTTAGAGTGTCAGCCCGTATTGAACTTAAGTCGGCATTGGGTTTTTTGAATTTAATTACGATGCAATTCCTGTGTTTCATCGTCAATAAGAAGGTCCAAGGGATACAGTAAACCTGAAGTGAAGCATCGAAATCTAAAACTGGACTCACAGGAGAGGTTCAAATCGTGGAAAGCTAGAGTGTCTGTCCTCTGGTACTTAAGTCGGCATTGTGCCTTTTGAATTTGATTCCGATGCAATTTCTGTGCTTCATCGTCAATAAGAATGTCTCAGGGATACAGTAAACCTGAAGTGAAGAATCGGAATCTAAAACTGGACACACAGGAGTAGTTCAAATCATAGAAAGTTAGAGTGTAAGTCCTCTTGTACTTAAGTCGGCATTGTGCCTTTTGTATTAAATTCGGATGCAATTTCTGGGCTTCATCGCCAATAAGAAGGTCCAATGTATACAGTAAACCTGAAGTGAAGCATCGGAATCTAAAACTGGACTCACAGGATAGGTTCAAATCATAGAAAGTTGGAGTGTCAGTCCTCTTGTACTTAAGTCGGCAGTTTGCCTTTTGTATTACGTTCGGATGCAAATTCTGTGTTTCATCATCAATAAGATGGTCTAAGGGATACAGTAAACCTGAAGTGAAGCATCGGAATCTAAAACTGGACTCACAGGTGAGGTTCAAAACATAGAAAGTTAGAGTGTCAGTCCTCTTGTATTTAAGTCTGCATTGTGTCTTTTGTATTAAATTCGGATGCAATTTCTGTGTTTCATCATCAATAAGAAGGTCCAAGGTATATAGTAAACCTGAAGTGAAGCAGCGGAATCTAAAACTGGACTCACAGCAGAGGTTCAAATCATAGAAAGTTAGTGTGTCAGTCCTCTTGTACTTATGTCGGCATTGTGCCTTTTTATTAAATTCGGATGCAATTTCTGTGTTTCATCGTCAATAAGAAGGTCCAAGGGATACAGTAAACCTGAAGTGAAGCATCGGTATCTAAAGCTGGACTCACAGGAGAGGTTCCAATCATAGAGAGTTAGAGTGTCAGTCCTCTTGTACCTAAGTCGGCATAGTGCCTTTTTAATTTAATTCAGATGCAATTTCTGTGTTTCATCGTCATAAGAAGGTCCAAGGGATACAGTAAACCTGAAGTGAAGCATCGGAATCTAAAACTGTACTCACAGGAGAGAATCAAATAATAGAATGTTAGGGTGTCAGTCCTCTTGTACTTAAGTCGGCATTGTGCCTTTTGTATTAAATTCAGATGCAATTTCTGTGTTTCATCATCAAAAAGGAGGTCCAAGGGATATAGTAAACCTGAAGTGAAGCAGCGGAATCTAAAACTGAACTCACAGCAGAGGTTCAAATCATAGAAAGTTAGAGTGTCAGTCCTCTTGTACTTAAGTCGGCATTGTGGCTTTTGTATTCAATTCGGATGCAATTTCTGTGTTTCATCGTCAATAAGAAGGTCCGAGGGATAGAGTAAACCTGAAGTGAGGCATCGGAATTTAAAACTGGAGTCACAGGAGAGGTTCAAATCATAGAAAGTTAGAGTGTCAGTCCTCTTGTACTTAAGTCGGCAGTGTGCTTTTTTATTAAATTCGGATGCAAATTCTGTGTTTCATCATCAATAAGTAGGTCCAAGGGATACAGTAAACCTGAAGTGAAGCATCGGAATCTAAAACTGGACTCCCAGGTGAGGTCCAAATCATAGAAAGTTTGAGTGTCAGTGCTCTTGTACTTATGTCGGCATTGTGCTTTTTTATTAAATTCGGATGCAATTTCTGTGTTTCATCGTCAATAAGAAGGTCCAAGGGATACAGTAAAACTGAAGTGAAGCATCGGAATTTAAAACTCGAGTCACCGGAGAGGTTCGAATCATAGAAAGTTAGAGTGTCAGTCCTCTTGTACTTAAGTCGGCATTGTGCCGTTTGAATTTAATTCCGATGCAATTTCTGTGTTTCATCGTCAATAAGAAAGTCCAAGGAATACAGTAAACCTGAAGTGAAGCATCGGAATCTAAAACTAGACTCACAGGAGAGGTTCAAATTATAGAAAGTTACAGTGTCAGTCCTCTTGTACTTAAGTCGGCATTGTGCCTTTTGTATTAAATTCGGATGCATTTTCTGTGTTTCATCGTCAATTAGTAGGTCCAAGGTATACAGTAAACCTGAAGTGAAGCATCGGAATCTAAAACTGGACTCACAGGAGAGGTTCAAATCATAGAAAGTTAGAGTGTCAGCCCGTATTGAACTTAAGTCGGCATTGGGTTTTTTGAATTTAATTACGATGCAATTCCTGTGTTTCATCGTCAATAAGAAGGTCCAAGGGATACAGTAAACCTGAAGTGAAGCATCGGAATCTAAAACTGTACTCACAGGAGAGGATCAAATAATAGAAAGTTAGAGTGTCAGTCCTCTTGTACTTAAGTCGGCATTGTGCCTTTTGTATTAAATTCAGATGCAATTTCTGTGTTTCATCATCAAAAAGGAGGTCCAAGGGATATAGTAAACGTGAAGTGAAGCGTCGGAATCTAAAACTGGTCTCACAGGAGAGGTTCAAATCATAGAAAGTTAGAGTGTAAGTCCTCTTGTACTTATGTCGGCATTCTGCCTTTGGAATGTAATTCCGATGAAATTTCTGTGTATCATCGTCAATAACAAGGTCCAAGGGATACAGTAAACCTGAAGTGAAGCATCGGAATCTAAAACTAGACTCACAGGAGAGGTTCAAATCATAGAAAGTTGAAGTGTCAGTCCTCTTGTACTTAAGTCGGCAGTGTGCTTTTTTTATTAAATTCGGATGCAAATTCTGTGTTTCATCATCAATAAGTAGGTCCAAGGGATACAGTAAACCTGAAGTGAAGCATCGGAATCTAAAACTGGACTCCCAGGTGAGGTCCAAATCATAGAAAGTTTGAGTGTCAGTCCTCAGGTACTTAAGTCGGCATTGTGCCTTTTGTATTAAAGTCGGATGCAATTTCTGTGTTTCATCATCAATAAGGAGGTCCAAGGGATATCGTAAACCTGAAGTGAAGCAGCGGAATCTAAAACTGGACTCACAGCAGAGGTTCAAATCATAGAAAGTTAGAGTGTCAGTCCTCTTGTACTTAAGTCGGCATTGTGGCTTTTGTATGAAATTCGGATGCAATTTCTGTGTTTCATCGTCAATAAGAAGGTCCAAGGGATACAGTAAACCTGAAGTGAAGCATCGGAATTTAAAACTGGAGTCACAGGAGAGGTTCAAATCATAGAAAGTTAGAGTGTCAGTCCTCTTGTACTTATGTCGGCATTGTGCTTTTTTATTAAATTCGGATACAATTTCTGTGTTTCATCGTCAATAAGAAGGTCCAAGGGATACAGTAAAACTGAAGTGAAGCATCGGAATTTAAAACTGGAGTCACAGGAGAGGTTCAAATCATAGAAAGTTAGAGTGTCAGTCCTCTTGTACTTAAGTCGGCATTGTGCCTTTTGAATTTAATTCCGATGCAATTTCTGTGTTTCATCGTCAATAAGAAAGTCCAAGGAATACAGTAAACCTGAAGTGAAGCATCGGAATCTAAAACTAGGCTCACAGGAGAGGTTCAAATTATAGAAAGTTACAGTGTCAGTCCTCTTGTACTTAAGTCGGCATTGTGCCTTTTGTATTAAATTCGGATGCATTTTCTGTGTTTCATCGTCAATTAGTAGGTCCAAGGTATACAGTAAACCTGAAGTGAAGCATTGGAATCTAAAACTGGACTCACAGGAGAGGTTGAAATCATAGAAAGTTAGAGTGTCAGCCCGTATTGAACTTAAGTCGGCATTGGGTTTTTTGAATTTAATTACGATGCAATTCCTGTGTTTCATCGTCAATAAGAAGGTCCAAGGGATACAGTAAACCTGAAGTGAAGCATCGAAATCTAAAACTGGACTCACAGGAGAGGTTCAAATCGTGGAAAGCTAGAGTGTCTGTCCTCTGGTACTTAAGTCGGCATTGTGCCTTTTGAATTTGATTCCGATGCAATTTCTGTGCTTCATCGTCAATAAGAATGTCCCAGGGATACAGTAAACCTGAAGTGAAGAATCGGAATCTAAAACTGGACACACAGGAGTAGTTCAAATCATAGAAAGTTAGAGTGTCAGTCCTCTTGTACTTAAGTCGGCATTGTGCCTATTGTATTAAATTCGGATGCAATTTCTGGGCTTCATCGCCAATAAGAAGGTCCAATGTATACAGTAAACCTGAAGTGAAGCATTGGAATCTAAAACTGGACTCACAGGAGAGGTTCAAATCATAGAAAGTTAGAGTGTCAGCCCGTATACAACTTAAGTCGGCATTGGGTTTTTTGAATTTAATTACGATGCAATTCCTGTGTTTCATCGTCAATAAGAAGGTCCAAGGGATACAGTAAAACTGAAGTGAAGCATCGGAATTTAAAACTGGAGTCACAGGAGAGGTTCAAATCATAGAAAGTTAGAGTGTCAGTCCTCTTGTACTTAAGTCGGCAGTTTGCTTTTTTTATTAAATTCGGATGCAAATTCTGTGTTTCATCATCAATAAGTAGGTCCAAGGGATACAGTAAACCTGAAGTGAAGCATCGGAATCTAAAACTGGACTCCCAGGTGAGGTCCAAATCATAGAAAGTTTGAGTGTCAGTCCTCTTGTACTTATGTCGGCATTGTGCTTTTTTATTAAATTCGGATGCAATTTCTGCGTTTCATCGTCAATAAGAAGGTCCAAGGGATACAGTAAAACTGAAGTGAAGCATCGGAATTTAAAACTCGAGTCACCGGAGAGGTTCGAATCATAGAAAGTTAGAGTGTCAGTCCTCTTGTACTTAAGTCGGCATTGTGCCTTTTGAATTTAATTCCGATGCAATTTCTGTGTTTCATCGTCAATAAGAAAGTCCAAGGAATACAGTAAACCTGAAGTGAAGCATCGGAATCTAAAACTAGACTCACAGGAGAGGTTCAAATTATAGAAAGTTACAGTGTCAGTCCTCTTGTACTTAAGTCGGCATTGTGCCTTTTGTATTAAATTCGGATGCATTTTCTGTGTTTCATCGTCAATTAGTAGGTCCAAGGTATACAGTAAACCTGAAGTGAAGCATCGGAATCTAAAACTGGACTCACAGGAGAGGTTCAAATCATAGAAAGTTAGAGTGTCAGCCCGTATTGAACTTAAGTCGGCATTGGGTTTTTTGAATTTAATTACGATGCAATTCCTGTGTTTCATCGTCAATAAGAAGGTCCAAGGGATACAGTAAACCTGAAGTGAAGCATCGGAATCTAAAACTGTACTCACAGGAGAGGATCAAATAATAGAAAGTTAGAGTGTCAGTCCTCTTGTACTTAAGTCGGCATTGTGTCTTTTGTATTAAATTCAGATGCAATTTCTGTGTTTCATCATCAAAAAGGAGGTCCAAGGGATATAGTAAACGTGAAGTGAAGCGTCGGAATCTAAAACTGGTCTCACAGGAGAGGTTCAAATCATAGAAAGTTGGAGTGTCAGTCCTCTTGTACTTAAGTCGGCAGTGTGCTTTTTTTATTAAATTCGGATGCAAATTCTGTGTTTCATCATCAATAAGTAGGTCCAAGGGATACAGTAAACCTGAAGTGAAGCATCGGAATCTAAAACTGGACTCCCAGGTGAGGTCCAAATCATAGAAAGTTTGAGTGTCAGTCCTCAGGTACTTAAGTCGGCATTGTGCCTTTTGTATTAAATTCGGATGCAATTTCTGTGTTTCATCATCAATAAGGAGGTCCAAGGGATATCGTAAACCTGAAGTGAAGCAGCGGAATCTAAAACTGGACTCACAGCAGAGGTTCAAATCATAGAAAGTTAGAGTGTCAGTCCTCTTGTACTTAAGTCGGCATTGTGCCTTTTGTATTAAATTCGGATGCAATTTCTGTGTTTCATCGTCAATAAGAAGGTCCAAGGGATACAGTAAACCTGAAGTGAAGCATCGGAATTTAAAACTGGAGTCACAGGAGAGGTTCAAATCATAGAAAGTTAGAGTGTCAGTCCTCTTGTACTTATGTCGGCATTGTGCTTTTTTATTAAATTCGGATACAATTTCTGTGTTTCATCGTCAATAAGAAGGTCCAAGGGATACAGTAAAACTGAAGTGATGCATCGGAATTTAAAACTCGAGTCACCGGAGAGTTTCGAATCATAGAAAGTTAGAGTGTCAGTCCTCTTGTACTTAAGTCGGCATTGTGCCTTTTGAATTTAATTCCGATGCAATTTCTGTGTTTCATCGTCAATAAGAAAGTCCAAGGAATACAGTAAACCTGAAGTGAAGCATCGGAATCTAAAACTAGACTCACAGGAGAGGTTCAAATTATAGAAAGTTACAGTGTCAGTCCTCTTGTACTTAAGTCGGCATTGTGCCTTTTGTATTAAATTCGGATGCATTTTCTGTGTTTCATCGTCAATTAGTAGGTCCAAGGTATACAGTAAACCTGAAGTGAAGCATCGGAATCTAAAACTGGACTCACAGGAGAGGTTCAAATCATAGAAAGTTAGAGTGTCAGCCCGTATTGAACTTAAGTCGGCATTGGGTTTTTTGAATTTAATTACGATGCAATTCCTGTGTTTCATCGTCAATAAGAAGGTCCAAGGGATACAGTAAACCTGAAGTGAAGCATCGAAATCTAAAACTGGACTCACAGGAGAGGTTCAAATCGTGGAAAGCTAGAGTGTCTGTCCTCTGGTACTTAAGTCGGCATTGTGCCTTTTGAATTTGATTCCGATGCAATTTCTGTGCTTCATCGTCAATAAGAATGTCCCAGGGATACAGTAAACCTGAAGTGAAGAATCGGAATCTAAAACTGGACACACAGGAGTAGTTCAAATCATAGAAAGTTAGAGTGTCAGTCCTCTTGTACTTAAGTCGGCATTGTGCCTATTGTATTAAATTCGGATGCAATTTCTGGGCTTCATCGCCAATAAGAAGGTCCAATGTATACAGTAAACCTGAAGTGAAGCATCGGAATCTAAAACTGGACTCACAGGAGAGGTTCAAATCATAGAAAGTTAGAGTGTCAGCCCGTATATAACTTAAGTCGGCATTGGGTTTTTTTAATTTAATTACGATGCAATTCCTGTGTTTCATCGTCAATAAGAAGGTCCAAGGGATACAGTAAACCTGAAGTGAAGCATCGAAATCTAAAACTGGACTCAGAGGAGAGGTTCAAATCGTAGAAAGTTAGAGTGTCAGTCCTCTTGTACTTAAGTCGGCATTGTGCCTTTTGTATTAAATTCGGATGCAATTTCTGGGCTTCATCGCCAATAAGAAGGTCCAATGTATACAGTAAACCTGAAGTGAAGCATCGGAATCTAAAACTGGACTCACAGGATAGGTTCAAATCATAGAAAGTTGGAGTGTCAGTCCTCTTGTACTTAAGTCGGCAGTTTGCCTTTTGTATTACGTTCGGATGCAAATTCTGTGTTTCATCATCAATAAGATGGTCTAAGGGATACAGTAAACCTGAAGTGAAGCATCGCAATCTAAAACTGGACTCACAGGTGAGGTTCAAAACATAGAAAGTTAGAGTGTCAGTCTTCTTGTATTTAAGTCTGCATTGTGTCTTTTGTATAAAATTCGGATGCAATTTCTGTGTTTCATCATCAATAAGAAGGTCCAAGGGATATAGTAAACCTGAAGTGAAGCAGCGGAATCTAAAACTGGACTCACAGCAGAGGTTCAAATCATAGAAAGTTAGTGTGTCAGTCCTCTTGTACTTATGTCGGCATTGTGCCTTTTTATTAAATTCGGATGCAATTTCTGTGTTTCATCGTCAATAAGAAGGTCCAAGGGATACAGTAAACCTGAAGTGAAGCATCGGTATCTAAAGCTGGACTCACAGGAGAGGTTCCAATCATAGAGAGTTAGAGTGTCAGTCCTCTTGTACCTAAGTCGGCATTGTGCCTTTTGTATTAAATTCAGATGCAATTTCTGTGTTTCATCATCAAAAAGGAGGTCCAAGGGATATAGTAAACCTGAAGTGAAGCAGCGGAATCTAAAACTGGACTCACAGCAGAGGTTCAAATCATAGAAAGTTAGAGTGTCAGTCCTCTTGTACTTAAGTCGGCATTGTGGCTTTTGTATTAAATTCGGATGCATTTTCTGTGTTTCATCGTCAATAAGAAGGTCCAAGGTATACAGTAAACCCGAAGCGAAGCATCGAAATCTAAAACTGGACTCACAGGAGAGGTACAAATTATAGAAAGTTAGAGCTTCAGTCCTCTTGTACTTATGTCGGCATTGTGCCTCTTGTATCAAATTCAGATGCAATTTCTGTGTTTCATCGTCAATAAGAAGGTCCAAGGGCTACAGTAAGCCTGAAGTGAAGCATCGGAATCTAAAACTCGACTCACAGGAGAGGTTCAAATCATAGAAAGGTAGAGTGTCAGTCCTCTTGTACATAAGTCGGTATTGTGCCTTTTGTATTATATTCGGATGCAATTTCTGTGTTTCATCATCAATAAGAAGGTCCAAGGGATACAGTAAACCTGAAGTGAAGCATCGGAATCTATAACTGGACTCACAGGAGAGGTTCAAATCACAGAAAGGTCCAATGTATACAGTAAACTTGAAGTGAAGCATCGGAATCTAAAGCTGGACTCACAGGAGACGTTCAAATCATAGAAAGTTAGAATGTCAGTCATCTTGTACTTAAGTCGGCATTATGCCTTTTGACTTTAATTCCGATGCAGTTTCTGTGTTTGATCGTCAATAAGAAGGTCCAAGGGATACAGTAAACCTAAAAAGAAGCATGGGAAACTAAAACTGGATTCACTGGAGAGGTTCGAATCATAGAAAGGTAGAGTGTCAGTCCTCTTGTACTTAAGTCGGCATTGTGCCTTTTGAATTTAATTCCGATGCAATTTCTGTGCTTCATCGTCAATAAGAAGGTCCCAGGGATACAGTAAACCTGAAGTGAAGCATTGGAATCTAAAGCTGGACACACAGGAGTAGTTCAAATCATAGAAAGTTAGAGTGTCAGTCCTCTTGTACTTAAGTAGGCATTGTGCCTTTTGTATTAAATTCGGATGCAATTTCTGGGCTTCATCGCCGATAACAAGGTCCAATGTATACAGTAAACCAGAAGTGAAGCATCGGAATCTAAAGCTGGACTCACAGGAGAGGTTCAAATCATAGAAAGTTAGAGTGTCAGTCCTCTTGTACTTATGTCGGCATTGTGCATTTTGAATTTAATTCCAAAGCAATTTCTGAGCTTCATCGTCAAGAAGAAGGTCCAAGGAATACAATAAACCTGTAGTGTAGCATCGGAATCTAAAACTGGGCTCACAGGAGGGGTTCAATTCATAGAAACTTAGACTGTCTGTCCGTTTTGTACTTAAGTAGGCATTGTGCCTTTTGAATTTAATTCCGATGCAATTTCTGTGTTTCATCGTCAATACGAAGGTCCAAGGGATGCAGTAAACCTGAAGTGAAGCATCGGAATCTAAAACTGGACTCACAGGAGACGTTCAAATCGTAGAAAGTTAGAGTGTCAGTCCTCTGGTACTTAAGTCGGCGTTGTGCCTTTTGAATTTAATTCCGATGCAATTTCTGTGCTTCATCGTCAATAGGAAGGTCCCAAAAATACAGTAAAACTGAAGTGAAGCATCAGAATCTAAAACTGGACTCACAGGAGAGGTTCAAATCATAGAAAGTTAGAGTAACAGTCCTCTTGTACTTAAGTCGGCATTGTGCCTTTTGAATTTAATTCCAATGCAGTTTCTGTGCCTCATCGTCAATAAGAAAGTCCAAGAGATACAGTAAACCTTAGGTGTAGCATCGGAATCTAAAACTGGACTCACAGGAGAGGTTCAATTCATAGAAAGGTCCAATGTATACAGTAAACCTGAAGCGGAGCATCGGAATCTAAAGCTGGACTCACAGGAGACGTTCAAATCATAGAAAGTTAGAATGTCAGTCCTCTTGTACTTAAGTCGGCCTTGTGCCTTTAGAATTTAATTCCGATGCAATTTCTGTGTTTCATCGTCAATAAGACGGTCCTAGGGAAACAGAAAACCTGAAGAGAAGACTCGGAATCTAAAACTGGACTCACAAGAGAGATTGAAATCATAGAAAGTTAGAGTGTCAGTCCTCTTGTACTTAAGTCGGCATTATGTCTTTTGAATTTAATTCCGATGCAGTTTCTGTGTTTCATCGTCAATAAGAAGGTCCAAGGGATACAGTAAACCTAAAGGGAAGCATCGGAATCTAAAACTGGACTCACAGGAGAGGTTCAAATCATAGAAAGTTAGAGTGTCAGTCCTCTTGTACTTAAGTCGGCATTGTGCCTTTTCAATTTAATTCCAATGCAATTTCTGAGCTTCATCGTCAAGAAGAAGGTCCAAGGGATACAGTAAACCTGAAGTGAATCATCGGAATCTAAAACTGGGCTCACAGGAGGGGTTCAATTCATAGAAAGTTAGAGTGTCATTCCGTTTTGTACTTAAGTCGGCATTGTGCCTTTTGAATTTAATTCCGATGCAAATTTCTGTGTTTCATCGTCAATAAGAAGGTCCAAGGGATACAGTAAACCTGAAGTGAAGCATCGGAATCTAAAACTGGACTCACAGGAGAGGTTCAAATCATAGAAAGTTAGAGTAACAGACCCCTTGTACTTATGTCGGCATTGTGCCTTTTGAATTTCATTCCAATGCAATTTCTGTGCCTCATCGTCAATAAGAAAGTCCAAGGGATACAGTAAACCTTTGGTGAAGCATCGGAATCTAACACTGGACTCACAGGAGAGGTTCAAATCATAGAAAGCTAGAGTGTCAGCCCGTTTTGAACTTAAGTCGGCATTGTGCCTTTTGAATTTAATTCCGATGCAATTCCTGTGTTTCATCGTCAATAAGAAGGTCCAAGGGATACAGTAAACCAGAAGTGAAGCATCGAAATCTAAAACTGGACTCACAGGAGAGGTTCAAATCGTAGAAAGTTAGAATGTCAGTCCTCTTGTACTTAAGTCGGCATTGTGCCTTTTGAATTTAATTCCGATGCAATTTCTGTGCTTCATCGTCAATAAGAAGGTCCCAGGGATACAGTAAACCTGAAGTGAAGCATCGGAATCTAAAGCTGGACACACAGGAGAGGTTCAAATCATAGAAAGTTAGAGTGTCAGTCCTCATGTACTTAAGTCGGCATTGTGCCTTTTGTGTTAAATTCGGATGCAATTTCTGGGCTTCATCGCCAATAAGAAGGTCCAATGTATACAGTAAACCTGAAGTGAAGCATCGGAATCTAAAGCCGGACTCACAGGAGAGGTTCAAATCATAGAAAGTTAGAATGTCAGTCCTCTTGTACTTAAGTCGGCATTGTGCCTTTAGAATTTAATTCCGAGGCAATTTCTGTGTTTCATCGTCAATAAGAAGGTCCAAGGGAAACAGTAAACCTGAAGTGAAGACTCGGAATCTAAAACTGGATTCACAGGAGAGGTTGAAATCATAGAAAGTTAGAGTGTCAGTCCTCTTGTACTTAAGTCGGCATTAAGCCTTTTGAATTTAATTCCGATGCAGTTTCTGTGTTTCATCGTCAATAGGAAGGTCCAAGGGATACAGTAAACCTAAAGAGAAGCATCGGAATCTAACACTGGACTCACAGGAGAGGTTCAAATCATAGAAAGTTAGAGTGTCAGTCCTCTTGTACTTAAGTCGGCATTGTGCCTTTTGAATTTAATTCCAATGCAATTTCTGAGCTTCATCGTCAAGAAGAAGGTCCAAGGGATACAGTAAACCTGAAGTGAAGCATCGGAATCTAAAACTGGGCTCACAGGAGGGGTTCAATTCATAGAAAGTTAGAGTGTCAATCCGTTTTGTACTTAAGTCGGCATTGTGCCTTTTGAATTTAATTCCGATGCAATTTCTGTGTTTCATCGTCAATAAGAAGGCACAAGGGATACAGTAAACTTGAAGTGAAGCATCGGAATCTAAAACTGGACTCACAGGAGAGGTTCAAATCGTAGAAAGTTAGAGTGTCAGTCCTCTGGTACTTAAGTCGGCATTGTGCCTTTTGAATTTAATTCCGATGCAATTTCTGTGCTTCATCGTCAATAAGAAGTTCCCAGGGATACAGTAAACCTGAAGTGAAGCATCAGAATCTAAAACTGGACTCACAGGAGAGGTTCAAATCATAGAAAGTTAGAGTGTCAGACCTCTTGCACTTAAGTCGGCATTGTGTCTTTTGAATTTAATTCCGATGCAATTTCTGTGTTTCACCGTCAATAAGAAGGTCCAAGGGAAACAGTAAACCTGAATTGAAGATTCGTAATCCAAAAATGGACTCACAAGAGAGGTTCTAATCATGGAAAGTTAGAGTGACAGTCCTCCTGTACTTATGTCGGCATTGTGCCTTTTGTATTAAATTCGGATGCAATTTCTGTGCTTCATCGCCAATGAGAACGTTTAAGCTATACAGTAAACCTGAAGTGAAGCATCGGAATCTAAAACTAGACTCACAGGAAAGGTTCAAATCATAGAAATTTAGAGTGTCAGTCCTCTTGTACTTAAGTCGGCATTGTGCCTTTTGTATTAATTTCGGATGCAATTTCTATGTTTCATCGTCAATAAGAAGGTCCAAGGGATACAGTAAACCCGAAGTGAAGCATCGGAATCTAAAACTGGACTCACAGGAGAGGTTCAAATCATTGGGGGTTAGAGTGTCAGGCCTCTTGTACTTAAGTCGGCATTGTGCCTTTTGTATTAAATTCGGATGCAATTTCTGTGTTTCATCGTCAATAAGAAGGTCCAAGGGATTCAGTAAACCTGACGTGAAGCATCGGAATCTAAAACTGGACTCACAGGAGAGGTTCAAATCATAAAAAGTTAGAGTGTCAGTCCTCTTGTACTTAAGTCGGCATTGTGCCTTTTGTATTAAATTCGGATGCAATTCCTGTGTTTCATCGTCAATAAGAAGGTCCAAGGGATACAGTAAACCTGAAGTGAAGCAACGGAATCTAAAACTGCACTCATAGGAGAGGTTCAAATCATAGAAAGTTAGAGTATCAGTCCTCTTGTACTTAAGTCGGTATTGTGCCTTTTGTATTAAATTCGGATACAATTTCTGTGTTTCATCATCAATAAGAAGGTCCAAGGGATACAGTATACCTGAAGAGAAGTATCGGAATCTAAATCTGGACTCACAGGAGAGGTTCAAATCATAGAAAGTTAGAATGTCAGTCCTCTTGTACTTAAGTCGGCATTGTGCCTTTAGAATTTAATTCCGAGGCAATTTGTGTTTCATCGTCAATAAGAAGGTCCAAGGGAAACAGTAAACCTGAAGTGAAGATTCGGAATCTAAAACTGGACTCACAGGAGAGGTTCAAATCATAGAAAGGTAGAGTGTCAGCCCGTTTTGAACTTAAGTCGGCATTGTGCCTTTTGAATTTAATTCCGATGCAATTCCTGTGTTTCATCGTCAATACGAAGGTCCAAGGGATACAGTAAACCTGAAGTGAAGCATCGGAATCTAAAGCTGGACACACAGGAGATGTTCAAATCATAGAAAGTTAGAGTGTAAGTCCTCTTGTACTTAAGTCGGAATTGTGCCTTTTGAAAGTAATTCCAATGCAATTTCTGTGCCTCATCGTCAATAAGAAAGTCCAAGGGATACAGTAAACCTTAGGTGAAGCATCGGAATTTAAAACCGGACTCACAGGAGAGGTTCAAATCATTGAAAGTTAGAGTGTCAGCCCGTTTTGAACTTAAGTCGGCATTGTGCCTTTTGAATTTAATTCCG
The DNA here is from genome assembly GCF_021461395.2 of Schistocerca americana. NCBI lineage: Eukaryota > Metazoa > Arthropoda > Insecta > Orthoptera > Acrididae > Schistocerca > Schistocerca americana. Next base: position 77,258,620 of record NC_060130.1, read on the forward strand.
ATGCAATTCCTGTGTTTCATCGTCAATACGAAGGTCCAAGGGATACAGTAAACCAGAAGTGAAGCATCGAAATCTAAAACTGGACTCACAGGAGAGGTTCAAATCGTAGAAAGTTAGTGTGTCTGTCCTCTTGTACTTAAGTCGGCATTGTGCCTTTTGAATTTAATTCCGATGCAATTTCTGTGCTTCATCGTCAATAAGAAGGTCCCAGGGATACAGTAAACCTGAAGTGAAGCATCGGAATCTAAAGCTGGACACACAGGAGATGTTCAAATCATAGAATGTTAGAGTGTAAGTCCTCTTGTACTTAAGTTGGAATTGTGCCTTTTGTGTTAAATTCGGGTGCAATTTCTGGGCTTCATCGCCAATAAGAAGGTCCAAGGGATACAGTAAACCTGAAGTGAAGCATCGGAATCTAAAACTGGGCTCACAGGAGGGGTTCAATTCATAGAAAGTTAGAGTGTCAGTCCGTTTTGTACTTAAGTCGACAATGTGCCTTTTGAATTTAAATCCGATGCAATTTCTGTGTTTCATCGTCAATAAGAAGTTCCCAGGGATACAGTAAACCTGAAGTGAAGCATCAGAATCTAATACTGGACTCACAGGAGAGGTTCAAATCATAGAAAGTTAGAGTGTCAGTCCTCATGTACTTAAGTCGGCATTGTGCCTTTTGAATTTAATTTCGATGCAATTTCTGTGTTTTACCGTCAATAAGAAGGTCGAAGGGAAACAGTAAACCTGAAGTGAAGAATCGTAATCCAAAACTGGAAACACAGGAGAGGTTCAAATCATGGACAGTTAGAGTGTCAGTCCTCTTGTACTTAAGTCGGCATTGTGCCTTTTATATTAAATTCGGATGCAATTTCTGTGCTTCATCGCCAATAAGAACGTCCAAGCTATACAGTAAACCTGAAGTGAAGCATCGGAATCTAAATCTAGACTCACAAGAAAGGTTCAAATCACAGAAATTTAGTGTCAGTCCTCTTGTACTTAAGACGGCATTGTGCCTTTTGTATTAATTTCGGATGCAATCTCTATGTTTCATCGTCAATAAGAAGGTCCAAGGGATACAGTAAACCCGAAGTGAAGCATCGGAATCTAAAACTGGACTCACAGGAGAGGTTCAAATCATAGAAAGTTAGAGTAACAGTCCTCTTGTACTTATGTCGGCATTGTGCCTTTTGAATTTAATTCCAATGCAATATCTGTGCCTCATCGTCAATAAGAAAGTCCAAGGGATACAGTAAACCTTAGGTGAAGCATCGGAATCTAAAACTGGACTCACAGGAGAGGTTCAAATCATAGAAAGGTAGAGTGTCAGCCCGTTTTGAACTTAAGTCGGCATTGTGCCTTTTGAATTTAATTCCGATGCAATTCCTGTGTTTCATCGTCAATAAGAAGGTCCAAGGGATACAGTAAACCAGAAGTGAAGCATCGAAATGTAAAACTGGACTCACAGGAGAGGTTCAAATCGTAGAAAGTTAGAATGTCTGTCCTCTTGTACCTAGAATGTCTGTCCTCTTGTACTTAAGTCGACATTGTGCCTTTTGAATTTAATTCCGATGCAATTTCTGAGCTTCATCGTCAATAAGAAGGTCCCAGGGATACAGTAAACCTGAAGTGAAGCATCGGAATCTAAAGCTGGAAACACAGGAGAGGTTCAAATCATAGAAAGTTAGAGTGTCAGTCCTCTTGTACTTAAGTCGGCATTGTGCCTTTTGTGTTAAATTCGGATGCAATTTCTGGGCTTCATCGCCAATAAGAAGGTCCAATGTATACAGTAAACCTGAAGTGAAGCATCGGAATCTAGAGCTGGACTCACAGGAGAGGTTCAATTCATAGAAAGTTAGAATGTCAGTCCTCTTGTACTTAAGTCGGCATTGTGCCTTTAGAATTTAATTCCGAGGCAATTTCTGTGTCTCATCGTCAATAAGAAGCTCCAAGGGAAACAGTAAACCTGAAGTGAAGACTCGGAATCTAAAACTGGACTCACAGGAGAGGTTGAAATCATAGAAAGTTAGAGTGTCAGTCCTCTTGTACTTAAGTCGGCATTGTGCCTTTTGAATTTAATTCCGATGCAATTTCTGTGCTTCATCGTCAATAAGAAGGTCCCAGGGATACAGTAAACCTGAAGTGAAGCATCGGAATCTAAAGCTGGACACACAGGAGATGTTCAAATCATAGAAAGTTAGAGTGTCAGTCCTCTTGTACTTAAGTCGGAATTGTGCCTTTTGTGTTAAATTCGGATGCAATTTCTGGGCTTCATCGCCAATAAGAAGGTCCAAGGGATACAGTAAACCTGAAGTGAAGCATCGGAATCTAAAACTGGGCTCACAGGAGGGGTTCAATTCACAGAAAGTTAGAGTGCTAGTCCGTTTTGTACTTAAGTCGACATTGTGCCTTTTGAATTTAAATCCGATGCAATTTCTGTGTTTCATCGTCAATAAGAAGTTCCCAGGGATACAGTAAACCTGAAGTGAAGCATCAGAATCTAAAACTGGACTCACAGGAGAGGTTCAAATCATAGAAAGTTAGAGTGTCAGTCCTCTTGTACTTAAGTCGGCATTGTGCCTTTTGAATTTAATTCCGATGCAATTTCTGTGTTTCACCGTCAATAAGAAGTTCGAAGGGAAACAGTAAACCTGAAGTGAAGAATCGTAATCCAAAACTGGAAACACAGGAGAGGTTCAAATCATGGAAAGTTAGAGTGTCAGTCCTCTTGTACTTAAGTCGGCATTGTGCCTTTTGTATTAAATTCGGATGCAATTTCTGTGCTTCATCGCCAATAAGAACGTCCAAGCTATACAGTAAACCTGAAGTGAAGCATCGGAATCTAAATCTAGACTCACAGGAAAGGTTCAAATCACAGAAATTTAGTGTCAGTCCTCTTGTACTTAAGATGGCATTGTGCCTTTTGTATTAATTTCGGATGCAATCTCTATGTTTCATCGCCAATAAGAAGGTCCAATGTATACAGTAAACCTGAAGTTAAGCATCGGAATCTAAAGCTGGACTCGCAGGAGTGGTTCAAATCATAGAAAGTTAGAATGTCAGTCCTCTTGTACTTATGTCGGCATTGTGCTTTTAGACTTTAATTCCGAGGCAATTTCTGTGTTTTATCGTCAATAACAAGGTCCAAGGGAAACAGGAAACCTGAAGTGAAGACTCGGAATCTAAAACTGGACTCACAGGAGAGGTTGAAATCATAGAAAGTTAGAGTGTCAGTCCTCTTGTACTTAAGTCGGCATTATGTCTTTTGAATCTAATTCCGATGCAGTTTCTGTGATTCATCGTCAATAAGAAGGTCCAAGGGATACAGTAATCCTAAAGAGAAGCATCGGAATCTAAATCTGGACTAACAGGAGAGGTTCAAATCATAGAAAGTTAGAGTGTCAGTCCTCTTGTACTTAAGTCAGCATTGTGCCTTTTGAATTTAATTCCAATGTAATTTCTGAGCTTCATCGTCAAGAAGAAGGTCCAAGGGATACAGCAAACCTGAAGTGAAGACTCGGTATCTAAAACTGGGCTCACAGGAGGGGTTCAATTCATAGAAAGTTAGAGTGTCAGTCCGCTTTGTACTTAAGTCGGCATTGTGCCTTTTGAATTTAATTCCGATGCAATTTCTGTGTTTCATCGTCAATAAGAAGGTCCAAGGGATACAGTAAACCTGAAGTGAAGCATCGGAATCTAAAACTGGACTCACAGGAGAGGTTCAAATCGTAGAAAGTTAGAGTGTCAGTTCTCTGGTACTTAAGTCGGCATTGTGCCTTTTGAATTTAATTCCGATGCAATTTCTGTGCTTCATCGTCAATAAGAAGTTCCCAGGGATACAGTAAACCTGAAGTGAAGAATCGTAATCAAAAACTCGACTCACAGGAGAGGTTCAAATCACAGAAAGTTAGAGTGTCAGTCCTCTTGTACTTAAGTCGGTATTGTGCCTTTTGTATTAAATTCGGATGCAATTTCTGTGCTTCATCGCCAATAAGAACGTCCAAGCTATACAGTAAACCTGAAGTGAAGCATCGGAATCTAAAACTACACTCACAGGAAAGGTTAAAATCATAGAAATTTAGAGTGTCAGTCCTCTTGTACTTAAGTCGGCATTGTGCCTTTTGTATTAATTTCGGATGCAATTTCTATGTTTCATCGTCAATGAGAAGGTCCGAGGGATACAGTAAACCCGAATAGAAGCATCGGAATCTAAAACTGGACTCACAGGAGAGGTTCAAATCAATGAGAATAGAGTGTCAGTCCTCTTGTACTTAGATCGACATTGTGCCTTTAGTATTAAATTCGGACGCAATTTCTGTGTTTCATCGTCAATAAGAATGTCCAAGGGATTCAGTAAACCTGACGTGAAGCATCGGATTCTAAAACTGGACTCACAGGAGAGGTTCAAATAATAGAAAGTTAGAGTGTCAGTCCTCTTGTACTTAAGTCGGCATTGTGGTTTTTGAATTTAATTCCAATGCAATTTCTGTGCTTCATCGACAATAAGAAGGTCTTAGGGATACAGTAAACCTGAAGTGAAGCATTGGAATTTAAAACTGGACTCACAGGAGAGGTACAAATCATAGAAAGTTAGAGTGTCAGTCCGTTTTGTACTTAAGTCGGCATTGTGCCTTTTGAATTTAATTCCGATGCAATTTCTGTGCTTCATCGTCAATTAGAAGGTCCAAGGGATACAGTAAACCTGAAGTGAAGCAACGGAATCTAAAAGTGGACGCACAGGAGAGGTTCAAATCATAGAAAGGTAGAGTGTCAGTCCTCTTGTACTTAAGTCGGCATTGTGCCTTTAAAATTTAATTCCGATGCAATTTCTGTGCATCATTGTCAATAAGAAGGTCCAAGGGATAAAGTAAACCTGAAGTGAAGCATCGGAATCCAAATCTGGACCCACAGGAGAGGTTCAAATCATAGAAAGTTAGAGTGTCAGTCCTCTTGTACGTAAGTCGGCATTGTGCCTTTTGAATTTAATTCCGATGCAGTTTCTGTGTTTCATTGTCAATACGAAGGTCCAAGGGATACAGTAAACCTGAGGTGAAGCATCGGAATCTAAAACTGGACTCACAGGAGCGGTTTAAATCATAGAAAGTTAGAGAGTCAATCCTCTTGTACTTAAGTCGGCATTGTGCCTTTTGTATTAAATTCGGATGCAATTTCTGTGCTTCATCACCAATAACAAGGTCCAAGGTATACAGTAAACCTGAAGTGAAGCATCGGAATCTAAAACTGGACTCACAGGAGAGGTTCAAATCATAGATAGTTAGAGTGTCAGTCCTCTTGTACTTAAGTCGGCATTATGCCTTTTGTATTATATTCGGATGCAATTTCTGTGTTTCATCGTCAATAAGAAGGTCCAACGGATAAAGTAAACCTGAAGTGAAACATCGGAATCTAAAACTGGACTCACAGGAGAGGTTCTAATCATAGAAAGTTAGAGTGTCAGTCCTCTTGTACTTAAGTCGGCATTGTGCCTTTCGTATTAAATTCGGATGCAATTTTTGTGCTTCATCGCCAATAAGAAGGTCCAACGGATACAGTAAACCTGAAGTGAAGCGTCGGAATCTAAAACTGGACTCACAGGAGAGGTTCAAATCACAGAAAGTTAGAGTGTCAGGCCTCTTGTACTTAAGTCGGCATTGTGCCTTTGAATTTAGTTCCGATGCAATATCTGTGTTTCATCGTAAATAAGAAGGTCAAAGGGATACAGTTAACCTGAAATGAAGCATCGGAATCTAAAACTGGACTCACAGGAGCGGTTTAAATCATAGATAGTTAGAGAGTCAATCCTCTTGTACTTACGTCGGCATTGTGCCTTTTGTATTAAATTCGGATACAATTTCTGTGCTTCATCGCCAATAAGAAGGTCCAAGGTATACAGCAAACCTGAAGTGAAGCATCGGAATCTAAAACTGGACTCACAGGAGAGTTTCAAAACATAGAAATTTAGAGTGTCAGTCCTCTTGTACTTAAGTCAGCATTGTGCCTTCTGTATTAAATTCGGATGCAATTTCTGTGTTCCATCGTCAATAAGAAGGTCCCAAAAATACAGTAAAACTGAAGTGAAGCATCAGAATCTAAAACTGGACTCACAGGAGACGTTCAAATAGTAGAAAGTTAGAGTGTCAGTCCTCTGGTACTTAAGTCGGCGTTGTGCCTTTTGAATTTAATTCCGATGCAATTTCTGTGCTTCATCGTCAATAAGAAGGTCCCAAAAATACAGTAAAACTGAAGTGAAGCATCAGAATCTAAAACTGGACTCACAGGAGAGGTTCAAATCATAGAAAGTTAGAGTAACAGTCCTCTTGTACTTAAGTCGGCATTGTGCCTTTTGAATTTAATTCCAATGCAGTTTCTGTGCCTCATCGTCAATAAGAAACCCAAGGGATACAGTAAACCTTAGGTGTAGCATCGGAATCTAAAACTGGACTCACAGGAGAGGTTCAATTCATAGAAAGGTCCAATGTATACAGTAAACCTGAAGCGGAGCATCGGAATCTAAAGCTGGACTCACAGGAGACGTTCAAATCATAGAAAGTTAGAATGTCAGTCCTCTTGTACTTAAGTCGGCCTTGTGCCTTTAGAATTTAATTCCGATGCAATTTCTGTGTTTCATCGTCAATAAGACGGTCCTAGGGAAACAGAAAACCTGAAGAGAAGACTCGGAATCTAAAACTGGACTCACAAGAGAGATTGAAATCATAGAAAGTTAGAGTGTCAGTCCTCTTGTACTTAAGTCGGCATTATGTCTTTTGAATTTAATTCCGATGCAGTTTCTGTGTTTCATCGTCAATAAGAAGGTCCAAGGGACACAGTAAACCTAAAGGGAAGCATCGGAATCTAAAACTGGACTCACAGGAGAGGTTCAAATCATAGAAAGTTAGAGTGTCAGTCCTCTTGTACTTAAGTCGGCATTGTGCCTTTTCAATTTAATTCCAATGCAATTTCTGAGCTTCATCGTCAAGAAGAAGGTCCAAGGGATACAGTAAACCTGAAGTGAATCATCGGAATCTAAAACTGGGCTCACAGGAGGGGTTCAATTCATAGAAAGTTAGAGTGTCATTCCGTTTTGTACTTAAGTCGGCATTGTGCCTTTTGAATTTAATTCCGATGCAAATTTCTGTGTTTCATCGTCAATAAGAAGGTCCAAGGGATACAGTAAACCTGAAGTGAAGCATCGGAATCTAAAACTGGACTCACAGGAGAGGTTCAAATCATAGAAAGTTAGAGTAACAGACCCCTTGTACTTATGTCGGCATTGTGCCTTTTGAATTTCATTCCAATGCAATTTCTGTGCCTCATCGTCAATAAGAAAGTCCAAGGGATACAGTAAACCTTTGGTGAAGCATCGGAATCTAACACTGGACTCACAGGAGAGGTTCAAATCATAGAAAGCTAGAGTGTCAGCCCGTTTTGAACTTAAGTCGGCATTGTGCCTTTTGAATTTAATTCCGATGCAATTCCTGTGTTTCATCGTCAATAAGAAGGTCCAAGGGATACAGTAAACCAGAAGTGAAGCATCGAAATCTAAAACTGGACTCACAACAGAGGTTCAAATCGTAGGAAGTTAGAATGTCAGTCCTCTTGTACTTAAGTCAGCATTGTGCCTTTTGAATTTCATTCCGATGCAATTTCTGTGCTTCATCGTCAATAAGAAGGTCCCAGGGATACAGTAAACCTGAAGTGAAGCATCGGAATCTAAAGCTGGACACACAGGAGAGGTTCAAATCATAGAAAGTTAGAGTGTCAGTCCTCTTGTACTTAAGTCGGCATTGTGCCTTTTGTGTTAAATTCGGATGCAATTTCTGGGCTTCATCGCCAATGAGAAGGTCCAATGTATACAGTAAACCTGAAGTGAAGCATCGGAATCTAAAGCCGGACTCACAGGAGAGGTTCAAATCATAGAAAGTTAGAATGTCAGTCCTCTTGTACTTAAGTCGGCATTGTGCCTTTAGAATTTAATTCCGAGGCAATTTCTGTGTTTCATCGTCAATAAGAAGGTCCAAGGGAAACAGTAAACCTGAAGTGAAGACTCGGAATCTAAAACTGGATTCACAGGAGAGGTTGAAATCATAGAAAGTTAGAGTGTCAGTCCTCTTGTACTTTAGTCGGCATTAAGCCTTTTGAATTTAATTCCGATGCAGTTTCTGTGTTTCATCGTCAATAGGAAGGTCCAAGGGATACAGTAAACCTAAAGAGAAGCATCGGAATCTAACACTGGCCTCACAGGAGAGGTTCAAATCATAGAAAGTTAGAGTGTCAGTCCTCTTGTACTTAAGTCGGCATTGTGCCTTTTGAATTTAATTCCAATGCAATTTCTGAGCTTCATCGTCAAGAAGAAGGTCCAAGGGATACAGTAAACCTGAAGTGAAGCATCGGAATCTAAAACTGGGCTCACAGGAGGGGTTCAATTCATAGAAAGTTAGAGTGTCAATCCGTTTTGTACTTAAGTCGGCATTGTGCCTTTTGAATTTAATTCCGATGCAATTTCTGTGTTTCATCGTCAATAAGAAGGCCCAAGGGATACAGTAAACTTGAAGTGAAGCATCGGAATCTAAAACTGGACTCACAGGAGAGGTTCAAATCGTAGAAAGTTAGAGTGTCAGTCCTCTGGTACTTAAGTCGGCATTGTGCCTTTTGAATTTAATTCCGATGCAATTTCTGTGCTTCATCGTCAATAAGAAGTTCCCAGGGATACAGTAAACCTGAAGTGAAGCATCAGAATCTAAAACTGGACTCACAGGAAAGGTTCAAATCATAGAAAGTTAGAGTGTCAGACCTCTTGCACTTAAGTCGGCATTGTGTCTTTTGAATTTAATTCCGATGCAATTTCTGTGTTTCACCGTCAATAAGAAGGTCCAAGGGAAACAGTAAACCTGAAGTGAAGATTCGTAATCCAAAAATGGACTCACAAGAGAGGTTCAAATCATGGAAAGTTAGAGTGACAGTCCTCCTGTACTTATGTCGGCATTGTGCCTTTTGTATTAAATTCGGATGCAATTTCTGTGCTTCATCGCCAATGAGAACGTCCAAGCTATACAGTAAACCTGAAGTGAAGCATCGGAATCTAAAACTAGACTCACAGGAAAGGTTCAAATCATAGAAATTTAGAGTGTCAGTCCTCTTGTACTTAAGTCGGCATTGTGCCTTTTGTATTAATTTCGGATGCAATTTCTATGTTTCATCGTCAATAAGAAGGTCCAAGGGATACAGTAAACCCGAAGTGAAGCATCGGAATCTAAAACTGGACTCACAGGAGAGGTTCAAATCATTGAGGGTTAGAGTGTCAGGCCTCTTGTACTTAAGTCGGCATTGTGCCTTTTGTATTAAATTTGGATGCAATTTCTGTGTTTCATCGTCAATAAGAAGGTCCAAGGGATTCAGTAAACCTGACGTGAAGCATCGGAATCTAAAACTGGACTCACAGGAGAGGTTCAAATCATAGAAAGTTAGAGTGTCAGTCCTCTTGTACTTAAGTCGGCATTGTGCCTTTTGTATTAAATTCGGATGCAATTCCTGTGTTTCATCGTCAATAAGAAGGTCCAAGGGATACAGTAAACCTGAAGTGAAGCAACGGAATCTAAAACTGCACTCATAGGAGAGGTTCAAATCATAGAAAGTTAGAGTATCAGTCCTCTTGTACCTAAGTCGGTATTGTGCCTTTTGTATTAAATTCGGATACAATTTCTGTGTTTCATCATCAATAAGAAGGTCCAAGGGATACAGTATACCTGAAGAGAAGTATCGGAATCTAAATCTGGACTCACAGGAGAGGTTCAAATCATAGAAAGTTAGAATGTCAGTCCTCTTGTACTTAAGTCGGCATTGTGCCTTTAGAATTTATTTCCGAGGCAATTTGTGTTTCATCGTCAATAAGAAGGTCCAAGGGAAACAGTAAACCTGAAGTGAAGATTCGGAATCTAAAACTGGACTCACAGGAGAGGTTGAAATAATAGAAAGTTAGAGTAACAGTCCTCTTGTACTTATGTCGGCATTGTGCCTTTTGAAAGTAATTCCAATGCAATTTCTGTGCCTCATCGTCAATAAGAAAGTCCAAGGGATACAGTAAACCTTAGGTGAAGCATCGGAATTTAAAACCGGACTCACAGGAGAGGTTCAAATCATTGAAGGTTAGAGTGTCAGCCCGTTTTGAACTTAAGTCGGCATTGTGCCTTTTGAATTTAATTCCGATGCAATTTCTGTGCTTCATCGTCAATAAGAAGGTCCCAGGGATACAGTAAACCTGAAGTGAAGCATCGGAATCTAAAGCTGGACACACAGGAGATGTTCAAATCATAGAAAGTTAGAGTGTAAGTCCTCTTGTGCTTAAGTCGGAATTGTGCCTTTTGTGTTAAATTCGGATGCAATTTCTGGGCTTCATCGCCAATAAGAAGGTCCAAGGGATACAGTAAACCTGAAGTGAAGCATCGGAATCTAAAACTGGGCTCACAGGAGGGGTTCAATTCATAGAAAGTTAGAGTGTCAGTCCGTTTTGTACTTAAGTCGACAATGTGCCTTTTGAATTTAAATCCGATGCAATTTCTGTGTTTCATCGTCAATAAGAAGTTCCCAGGGATACAGTAAACCTGAAGTGAAGCATCAGAATCTAAAACTGGACTCACAGGAGAGGTTCAAATCATAGAAAGTTAGAGTGTCAGTCCTCATGTACTTAAGTCGGCATTGTGCCTTTTGAATTTAATTTCGATGCAATTTCTGTGTTTTACCGTCAATAAGAAGGTCGAAGGGAAACAGTAAACCTGAAGTGAAGAATCGTAATCCAAAACTGGAAACACAGGAGAGGTTCAAATCATGGACAGTTAGAGTGTCAGTCCTCTTGTACTTAAGTCGGCATTGTGCCTTTTGTATTAAATTCGGATGCAATTTCTGTGCTTCATCGCCAATAAGAACGTCCAAGCTATACAGTAAACCTGAAGTGAAGCATCGGAATCTAAATCTAGACTCACAAGAAAGGTTCAAATCACAGAAATTTAGTGTCAGTCCTCTTGTACTTAAGACGGCATTGTGCCTTTTGTATTAATTTCGGATGCAATCTCTATGTTTCATCGTCAATAAGAAGGTCCAAGGGATACAGTAAACCCGAAGTGAAGCATCGGAATCTAAAACTGGACTCACAGGAGAGGTTCAAATCATAGAAAGTTAGAGTAACAGTCCTCTTGTACTTATGTCGGCATTGTGCCTTTTGAATTTAATTCCAATGCAATATCTGTGCCTCATCGTCAATAAGAAAGTCCAAGGGATACAGTAAAACTTAGGCGAAGCATCGGAATCTAAAACTGGACTCACAGGAGAGGTTCAAATCATAGAAAGGTAGAGTGTCAGCCCGTTTTGAACTTAAGTCGGCATTGTGCCTTTTGAATTTAATTCCGATGCAATTCCTGTGTTTCATCGTCAATAAGAAGGTCCAAGGGATACAGTAAACCAGAAGTGAAGCATCGAAATCTAAAACTGGACTCACAGGAGAGGTTCAAATCGTAGAAAGTTAGAATGTCTGTCCTCTTGTACCTAGAATGTCTGTCCTCTTGTACTTAAGTCGACATTGTGCCTTTTGAATTTAATTCCGATGCAATTTCTGAGCTTCATCGTCAATAAGAAGGTCCCAGGGATACAGTAAACCTGAAGTGAAGCATCGGAATCTAAAGCACGAAACACAGGAGAGGTTCAAATCATAGAAAGTTAGAGTGTCAGACCTGTTGTACTTAAGTCGGCATTGTGCCTTTTGTGTTAAATTCGGATGCAATTTCTGGGCTTCATCGCCAATAAGAAGGTCCAATGTATACAGTAAACCTGAAGTGAAGCATCGGAATCTAGAGCTGGACTCACAGGAGGGGTTCAATTCATAGAAAGTTAGAATGTCAGTCCTCTTGTACTTAAGTCGGCATTGTGCCTTTAGAATTTAATTCCGAGGCAATTTCTGTGTCTCATCGTCAATAAGAAGCTCCAAGGGAAACAGTAAACCTGAAGTGAAGACTCGGAATCTAAAACTGGACTCACAGGAGAGGTTGAAATCATAGAAAGTTAGAGTGTCAGTCCTCTTGTACTTAAGTCGGCATTGTGCCTTTTGAATTTAATTCCGATGCAATTTCTGTGCTTCATCGTCAATAAGAAGGTCCCAGGGATACAGTAAACCTGAAGTGAAGCATCGGAATCTAAAGCTGGACACACAGGAGATGTTCAAATCATAGAAAGTTAGAGTGTCAGTCCTCTTGTACTTAAGTCGGAATTGTGCCTTTTGTGTTAAATTCGGATGCAATATCTGGGCTTCATCGCCAATAAGAAGGTCCAAGGGATACAGTAAACCTGAAGTGAAGCATCGGAATCTAAAACTGGGCTCACAGGAGGGGTTCAATTCACAGAAAGTTAGAGTGCCAGTCCGTTTTGTACTTAAGTCGACATTGTGCCTTTTGAATTTAAATCCGATGCAATTTCTGTGTTTCATCGTCAATAAGAAGTTCCCAGGGATACAGTAAACCTGAAGTGAAGCATCAGCATCTAAAACTGGACTCACAGGAGAGGTTCAAATCATAGAAAGTTAGAGTGTCAGTCCTCTTGTACTTAAGTCGGCATTGTGCCTTTTGAATTTAATTCCGATGCAATATCTGTGTTTCACCGTCAATAAGAAGTTCGAAGGGAAACAGTAAACCTGAAGTGAAGAATCGTAATCCAAAACTGGAAACACAGGAGAGGTTCAAATCATGGAAAGTTAGAGTGTCAGTCCTCTTGTACTTAAGTCGGCATTGTGCCTTTTGTATTAAATTCGGATGCAATTTCTGTGCTTCATCGCCAATAAGAACGTCCAAGCTATACAGTAAACCTGAAGTGAAGCATCGGAATCTAAATCTAGACTCACAGGAAAGGTTCAAATCACAGAAATTTAGTGTCAGTCCTCTTGTACTTAAGATGGCATTGTGCCTTTTGTATTAATTTCGGATGCAATCTCTATGTTTCATCGCCAATAAGAAGGTCCAATGTATACAGTAAACCTGAAGTTAAGCATCGGAATCTAAAGCTGGACTCACAGGAGAGGTTCAAATCATAGAAAGTTAGAATGTCAGTCCTCTTGTACTTATGTCGGCATTGTGCTTTTAGACTTTAATTCCGAGGCAATTTCTGTGTTTTATCGTCAATAACAAGGTCCAAGGGAAACAGGAAACCTGAAGTGAAGACTCGGAATCTAAAACTGGACTCACAGGAGAGGTTTAAATCATAGAAAGTTACAGTGTCAGTCCTCTTGTACTTAAGTCGGCATTATGTCTTTTGAATCTACTTCCGATGCAGTTTCTGTGATTCATCGTCAATAAGAAGGTCCAAGGGATACAGTAATCCTAAAGAGAAGCATCGGAATCTAAATCTGGACTAACAGGAGAGGTTCAAATCATAGAAAGTTAGAGTGTCAGTCCTCTTGTACTTAAGTCAGCATTGTGCCTTTTGAATTTAATTCCAATGTAATTTCTGAGCTTCATCGTCAAGAAGAAGGTCCAAGGGATACAGCAAACCTGAAGTGAAGACTCGGAATCTAAAACTGGGCTCACAGGAGGGGTTCAATTCATAGAAAGTTAGAGTGTCAGTCCGCTTTGTACTTAAGTCGGCATTGTGCCTTTTGAATTTAATTCCGATGCAATTTCTGTGTTTCATCGTCAATAAGAAGGTCCGAGGGATACAGTAAATCTGAAGTGAAGCATCGGAATCTAAAACTGGACTCACAGGAGAGGTTCAAATCGTAGAAAGTTAGAGTGTCAGTTCTCTGGTACTTAAGTCGGCATTGTGCCTTTTGAATTTAATTCCGATGCAATTTCTGAGCTTCATCGTCAATAAGAAGTTCCCAGGGATACAGTAAACCTGAAGTGAAGAATCGTAATCAAAAACTCGACTCACAGGAGGGGTTCAAATCACAGAAAGTTAGAGTGTCAGTCCTCTTGTACTTAAGTCGGTATTGTGCCTTTTGTATTAAATTCGGATGCAATTTCTGTGCTTCATCATCAATAACAAGGTTCAAGGGATACAGTAAAAATTGAAGTGAAGCATCGGAATCTAAAACTGGACTCACAGGAGAGGTTCAAATCATGGAAAGTTAGAGTGTCAGTCCTCTTGTACTTAAGTCGGCATTGTGCCTTTTGTATTAAATTCGGATGCAATTTCTGTGCTTCATCGCCAATAAGAACGTCCAAGCTATACAGTAAACCTGAAGTGAAGCATCGGAATCTAAAACTACACTCACAGGAAAGGTTAAAATCGTAGAAATTTAGAGTGTCAGTCCTCTTGTACTTAAGTCGGCATTGTGCCTTTTGTATTAATTTCGGATGCAATTTCTATGTTTCATCGTCAATGAGAAGGTCCGAGGGATACAGTAAACCCGAATAGAAGCATCGGAATCTAAAACTGGACTCACAGGAGAGGTTCAAATCATTGAGAATAGAGTGTCAGTCCTCTTGTACTTAGATCGACATTGTGCCTTTAGTATTAAATTCGGATGCAATTTCTGTGTTTCATCGTCAATAAGAATGTCCAAGGGATTCAGTAAACCTGACGTGAAGCATCGGATTCTAAAACTGGACTCACAGGAGAGGTTCAAATAATAGAAAGTTAGAGTGTCAGTCCTCTTGTACTTAAGTCGGCATTGTGGTTTTTGAATTTAATTCCAATGCAATTTCTGTGCTTCATCGACAATGAGAAGGTCTTAGGGATACAGTAAACCTGAAGTGAAGCATTGGAATTTAAAACTGGACTCACAGGAGAGGTACAAATCATAGAAAGTTAGAGTGTCAGTCCGTTTTGCACTTAAGTCGGCATTGTGACTTTTGAATTTAATTCCGATGCAATTTCTGTGCTTCATCGTCAATAAGTAGGTCCAAGGGATACAGTAAACCTGAAGTGAAGCAACGGAATCTAAAAGTGGACGCACAGGAGAGGTTCAAATCATAGAAAGGTAGAGTGTCAGTCCTCTTGTACTTAAGTCGGCATTGTGCCTTTAAAATTTAATTCCGATGCAATTTCTGTGCATCATTGTCAATAAGAAGGTCCAAGGGATAAAGTAAACCTGAAGTGAAGCATCGGAATCCAAATCTGGACCCACAGGAGAGGTTCAAATCATAGAAAGTTAGAGTGTCAGTCCTCTTGTACGTAAGTCGGCATTGTGCCTTTTGAATTTAATTCCGATGCAGTTTCTGTGTTTCATTGTCAATACGAAGGTCCAAGGGATACAGTAAACCTGAGGTGAAGCATCGGAATCTAAAACTGGACTCACAGGAGCGGTTTAAATCATAGAAAGTTAGAGAGTCAATCCTCTTGTACTTAAGTCGGCATTGTGCCTTTTGTATTAAATTCGGATGCAATTTCTGTGCTTCATCACCAATAACAAGGTCCAAGGTATACAGTAAACCTGAAGTGAAGCATCGGAATCTAAAACTGGACTCACAGGAGAGGTTCAAATCATAGATAGTTAGAGTGTCAGTCCTCTTGTACTTAAGTCGGCATTGAGCCTTTTGTATTAAATTCGGATGCAATTTCTGTGTTTCATCGTCAATAAGAAGGTCCAAGGGATACAGTAAACCTGAAGTGAAGCATCGGAATGTAAAACTGGACTCACAGGAGAGTTTCAAATCATTGAGAATAGAGTGTCAGTCCTCTTGTACTTAGATCGACATTGTGCCTTTAGTATTAAATTCGGATGTAATTTCTGTGTTTCATCGTCTATAAGAAGGTCCAAGGGATTCAGTAAACCTGACGTGAAGCATCGGAATCTAAAACTGGACTCACAGGAGAGGTTCAAATCATAGAAAGTTAGAGTGTCAGTCCTCTTGTACTTAAGTCGGCATTGTGGTTTTTGAATTTAATTCCAATGCAATTTCTGTGCTTCATCGACAATAAGAAGGTCCTAGGGATACAGTAAACCTGAAGTGAAGCATCGGAATCTAAATCTGGACTCACAGGAGAGGTTCAAATCATAGAAAGTTAGAGTGTCAGTCCGTTTTGTACTTAAGTCGGCATTGTGCCCTTTTGAATTTAATTCCGATGCAATTTCTGTGTTTCATCGTCAATAAGAAGGTCCAAGGGATACAGTAAACTTGAAGTAAAGCATCGGAATTTAAAACTGGACTCACAGGAGAGGTTCAAATCGTAGAAAGTTAGAGTGTCAGTCCTCTTGTACTTAAGTCGGCATTATGCCTTTTGTATTATATTCGGATGCAATTTCTGTGTTTCATCGTCAATAAGAAGGTCCAACGGATAAAGTAAACCTGAAGTGAAACATCGGAATCTAAAACTGGACTCACAGGAGAGGTTCTAATCATAGAAAGTTAGAGTGTCAGTCCTCTTGTACTTAAGTCGGCATTGTGCCTTTCGTATTAAATTCGGATGCAATTTTTGTGCTTCATCGCCAATAAGAAGGTCCAACGGATACAGTAAACCTGAAGTGAAGCGTCGGAATCTAAAACTGGACTCACAGGAGAGGTTCAAATCAGAGAAAGTTAGAGTGTCAGGCCCCTTGTACTTAAGTCGGCATTGTGCCTTTGAATTTAGTTCCGATGCAATATCTGTGTTTCATCGTAAATAAGAAGGTCAAAGGGATACAGTTAACCTGAAATGAAGCATCGGAATCTAAAACTGGACTCACAGGAGCGGTTTAAATCATAGATAGTTAGAGAGTCAATCCTCTTGTACTTACGTCGGCATTGTGCCTTTTGTATTAAATTCGGATGCAATTTCTGTGCTTCATCGCCAATAAGAAGGTCCAAGGTATACAGCAAACCTGAAGTGAAGCATCGGAATCTAAAACTGGACTCACAGGAGAGTTTCAAAACATAGAAATTTAGAGTGTCAGTCCTCTTGTACTTAAGTCAGCATTGTGCCTTCTGTATTAAATTCGGATGCAATTTCTGTGTTCCATCGTCAATAAGAAGGTCCAACGGATACAGTAAACCCGAAGTGAAGCATCGGAATCTAAAACAGGACCCACAGCAGAGGTTTAAATCAAGGAAAGTTAGAGTGTCAGTCCTCTTGTACTTAAGTCGGCATTGTGCCCTTTGTATTAAATTCGGATGCAATTTCTGTGTTTTATCGCCAATAAGAAGGTCCAAGGGATACAGTAAACCTGAAGTGAAGCATCGGAATCTAAAACTGGACTCAAAGGAGAGGTTCAAATCATAGAAAGTTAGAGTGTCAGTCCTCCTGTACATAAGCCGGTATTGTGCGTTTTGTATTAAATTCGGATGCAAATTCTGTGTTTCATCGTCAACAAGAAGGTCCAAGGGATACAGTAAACCTGAAGTGAAGCATCGGAATCGAGAACTGGACTCACAGGAGAAGTTCAAATCATAGAAAGTTAGAGTGTCAGTCCTCTTGTACTTAAGTCGGCTTTGTGCCTTTTAAATTTAATTCCGATGCAATTTCTGTGCATCATTGTCAATAAGAAGGTCCAAGGGATACAGCAAACCTGAAGTGAAGCATCGGAATCAGAAACTGGACTCACAGGAGAGGTTCAAATCATAGAAAGTTAGTGTGTCAGTCCTCTTGTACGTAAGTCGGCATTGTGCCTTTTGAATTTAATTGCGATGCAGTTTCTGTGTTTCATCGTCAATACGAAGGTCCAAGGGATACAGTAAACCTGAAGTGAAGCATCGGAATCTAAAACTGGACTCACAGGACAGGTTCTAATCATAGAAAGTTAGAGTGTCAGTCCTCTTGTACTTAAGCCGGCATTGTGCCTTTTGTAAATAATTCGGATGCAAATTCAGTGTTTCTTCGTCAATAAGAAGGTCCAAGGGATACAGTAAACCTGAAGTGAAGCGTCGGAATCTAAAACTGGACTCACAGGAGAGGTTCAAATCATAGAGAGTTAGAGTGTCGGTCCCCTTGTACTTATGTCGGCATTGTGCCTTTTGAATTTAATTCGAATGCAATTTCTGTGTTTCATCGTCAATAAGATGGTCGAAGGGATACAGTAAACCTGAAGTAAAGCAACGGAATCTAAAACTTGACTCACAGGAGCGGTTCAAATCATAGAAAGTTAGAGTGTCAATCCACTTGTACTTAAGTCGGCATTGTGCCTTTTATATTAAATTCGATTGCAATTTCTGTGCTTCATCGCCAATAAGAAGGTCCAAGGTATACAGTAAACCTGAAGTGAAGCATCGGAATCTAAATCTGGACTCACAGGGGAGGTTCAAATCATTGAAATTTAGGGTGTCAGTCCACTTGTACTTAAGTCGGCATTATGCCTTTTGTATTAAATTCGGATGCAATTTCTGTGCTTCATCGCCAATAAGAAGGTCCAAGGTATACAGTAAACCTGAAGTGAAGCATCGGAATCTAAAACTTTACTCACAGGAGAGGTTCAAATCATAGAAATTTAGAGTGTCAGTCCTCTTGTACTTAAGTCGGCATTGTGCCTTTTGTATTAAATTTGGATGCAATTTCTGTGTTTCAACGTCAATAAGAAGGTCCAAGGGATACAGTAAACCTGAAGTGAGGCATCGGAATCTAAAACTGGACTCAAAGGAGAGGTTCAAATCATAGAAAGTTAGAGTGTCAGTCCTATTGTACATAAGCCGGTATTGAGCCTTTTGTATTATATTCGGAAGCAATTTCTATGTATCATCATCTATAAGAAGGTCCAAGCGATACAGTAAACCTGAAGTGAAGCATCGGAATCTAAAACTGGACTCACAGGAGAGGTTCAAATCATTGAGAATAGAGTGTCAGTCCTCTTGTACTTAGGTCGACATTGTGCCTTTAGTATTAAATTCGGATGCAATTTCTGTGTTTCATCGTCAATAAGAATGTCTAAGGGATTCAGTAAACCTGACGTGAAGCATCGGATTCTAAAACTGGACTCACAGGAGAGGTTCAAATAATAGAAAGTTAGAGTGTCAGTCCTCTAGTACTTAAGTCGGCATTGTGGTTTTTGAATTCAATTCCAATGCAATTTCTGTGCTTCATCGACAATAAGAAGGTCCTAGGGATACAGTAAACCTGAAGTGAAGCATCGGAATTTAAAACTGGACTCACAGGAGCGGTTCAAATCATAGAAAGTTAGAGTGTCAGTCCGTTTTGTACTTAAGTCGGCATTGTGCCTTTTGAATTTAATTCCGATGCAATTTCTGTGTTTCATCGTCAATACGAAGGTCCAAGGGATACAGTAATCTTGAAGTAAACCATCGGAATCTAAAACTGGACTCAAAGGAGAGGTTCAAATCATAGAAAGTTAGAGTGTCAGTGCTCCTGTACATAAGCCGGTATTGTGCATTTTGTATTAAATTCGGATGCAAATTCTGTGTTTCATCATCAGCAAGAAGGTCCAAGGGATACAGTAAACCTGAAGTGAAGCATCGGAATCGAAAACTGGACTCACAGGAGAAGTTTAAATCATAGAAAGTTAGAGTGTCAGTCCTCTTGTACTTAAGTCGGCATTGTGCTTTTTGAATTTAATTCCGATGCAGATTCTGTGTTTCATCGTCAATAAGAAGGTCCAAGGGATACAGTAAACCTGAAGTGAAGCAACGGAATCTAAAAGTGGACTCACAGGAGAGGTTCAAATCATAGAAAGGTAGAGTGTCAGTCCTCTTGTACTTAAGTCGGCATTGTGCCTTTAAAATTTAATTCCGATGCAATTTCTGTGCATCATTGTCAATAAGAAGGTCCAAGGGATAAAGTAAACCTGAAGTGAAGCATCGGAATCCAAAACTGGACCCACAGGAGAGGTTCAAATCATAGAAAGTTAGAGTGTCAGTCCTCTTGTACGTAAGTCGGCATTGTGCCTTTTGAATTTAATTCCGATGCAGTTTCTGTGTTTCATTGTCAATACGAAGGTCCAAGGGATACAGTAAACCTGAGGTGAAGCATCGGAATCTAAAACTGGACTCACAGGAGCGGTTTAAATCATAGAAAGTTAGAGAGTCAATCCTCTTGTACTTAAGTCGGCATTGTGCCTTTTGTATTAAATTCGGATGCAATTTCTGTGCCTCATCACCAATAACAAGGTCCAAGGTATACAGTAAACCTGAAGTGAAGCATCGGAATCTAAAACTGGACTCACAGGAGAGGTTCAAATCATAGAAAGTTAGAGTGTCAGTCCTCTTGTACTTAAGACGGCATTGAGCCTTTTGTATTAAATTCGGATGCAATATCTGTGCCTCATCACCAATAACAAGGTCCAAGGGATACAGTAAACCTGAAGTGAAGCATCGGAATGTAAAACTGGACTCACAGGAGAGTTTCAAATCATGAGAATAGAGTGTCAGTCCTCTTGTAGTTAGATCGACATTGTGCTTTTAGTATTAAATTCGGATGCAATTTCTGTGTTTCATCGTCAATAAGAAGGTCCAAGGGATTCAGTAAACCTGACGTGAAGCGTCGGAATCTAAAACTGGACTCACAGGAGAGGTTCAAATCATTGAAAGTTAGAGTGTCAGTCCTCTTGTACTTAAGTCGGTATTGTGGTTTTTGAATTTAATTCCAGTGCAATTTCTGTGCTTCATCGACAATAAGAAGGTCCTAGGGATACAGTAAACCTGAAGTGAAACATCGGAATCTAAAACTGGACTCACAGGAGAGGTTCAAATCATAGAAAGTTAGAGTGTCAGTCCGTTTTGTACTTAAGTCGGCATTGTGCCCTTTTGAATTTAATTCCGATGCAATTTCTGTGTTTCATCGTCAATAAGAAGGTCCAAGGGATAGAGTAAACTTGAAGTAAAGCATCGGAATTTAAAAGTGGACTCACAGGAGAGGATCAAATCGTAGAAAGTTAGAGTGTCAGTCCTCTTGTACTTAAGTCGGCATTATGCCTTTTGTATTATATTCGGATGCAATTTCTGTGTTTCATCGTCAATAAGAAGGTCCAACGGATAAAGTAAACCTGAAGTGAAGCATCGGAATCTAAAACTGGACTCACAGGAGAGGTCCTAATCATAGAAAGTTGGAGTGTCAGTCCTCTTGTACTTAAGTCGGCATTGTGCCTTTCGTATTAAATTCGGATGCAATTTTTGTGCTTCATCGCCAATAAGAAGGTCCAACGGATACAGTAAACCTGAAGTGAAGCGTCGGAATCTAAAACTGGACTCACAGGAGAGGTTCAAATCACAGAAAGTTAGAGTGTCAGGCCTCTTGTACTTAAGTCGGCATTGTGCCTTTTGAATTTAGTTCCGATTCAATATCTGTGTTTAATCGTGAATAAGAAGGTCAAAGGGATACAGTTAACCTGAAGTGAAGCATCGGAATCTAAAACTGGACTTACACGAGCGGTTTAAATCATAGATAGTTAGAGTGTCAATCCTCTTGTACTTATGTCGGCATTGTGCCTTTTGTATTAAATTCGGATGCAATTTCTGTGCTTCATCGCCAATAAGAAGGTCCAAGGTATACAGTAAACCTGAAGTGAAGCATCGGAATCTAAAACTGGACTCACAGGAGATTTTCAAAACATAGAAATTTAGAGTGTCAGTCCTCTTGTACTTAAGTCAGCATTGTGCCTTCTGTATTAAATTCTGATGCAATTTCTGTGTTCCATCGTCAATAAGAAGGTCCAACGGATACAGTAAACCTGAAGTGAAGCATCAGAATCTAAAACAGGACCCACAGCAGAGGTTTAAATCAAGGAAAGTTAGAGTGTCAGTCCTCTTGTACTTAAGTCGGCATTGTGCCCTTTGTATTAAATTCGGATGCAATTTCAGCGTTTCTTCGTCAATAAGAAGGTCCAAGGGATACAGTAAACCTGAAGTGAAGCATCGGAATCTAAAACTGGAGTCAAAGGAGAGGTTCAAATCATAGAAGGTTAGAGTCTCACTCCTCTTGTACATAAGCCGGTATTGTGCCTTTTGTATTATATTCGGATGCTATTTCTGTGTTTCATCAAAATTAAGAAGGTCCAAGGGATACAGTAAACCTGAAGTGAAGCATCGGAATCGAAAACTGGACTCACAGGAGAGGTTCAAATCATAGAAAGTTAGAGTGTCAGTTCTCTTGTACTTAAGTCGGCATTGTGCATTTGGAATTTAATTCCGATGCAGATTCTGTGTTTCATCGTCAATAAGAAGGTCCAAGGGATACAGGAAACCTGAAGTGAAGCAACGGAATCTGAAAGTGGACTCACAGGAGAGGTTCAACTCAAAGAAGTTAGAGTGTCAGTCCTCTTGTACTTAAGTCGGCTTTGTGCCTTTTAAATTTAATTCCGATGCAATTTCTGTGCATCATTGTCAATAAGAAGGTCCAAGGGATACAGCAAACCTGAAGTGAAGCATCGGAATCAGAAACTGGACTCACAGGAGAGGCTCAAATCATAGAAAGTTAGTGTGTCAGTCCTCTTGTACGTAAACCGGCATTGTGCCTTTTGAATTTAATTGCGATGCAGTTTCTGCGTTTCATCGTCAATACGAAGGTCCAAGGGATACAGTAAACCTGAAGTGAAGCATCGGAATCTAAGACTGGACTCACAGGACAGGTTCTAATCATAGAAAGTTAGAGTGTCAGTCCTCTTGTACTTAAGCCGGCATTGTGCCTTTTGTAAATAATTCGGATGCAATTTCAGTGTTTCTTCGTCAATAAGAAGGTCCAAGGGATACAGTAAACCTGAAGTGAAGCGTCGGAATCTAAAACTGGACTCACAGGAGAGGTTCAAATCATAGAGAGTTAGAGTGTCGGTCCCCTCGTACTTATGTCGGCATTGTGCCTTTTGAATTTAATTCCAATGCAATTTCTGTGTTTCATCGTCAATAAGATGGTCGAAGGGATACAGTAAACCTGAAGTAAAGCATCGGAATCTAAAACTTGACTCACAGGAGCGGTTCAAATCATAGAAAGTTAGAGTGTCATTCCACTTGTACTTAAGTCGGCATTGTGCCTTTTATATTAAATTCGATTGCAATTTCTATGCTTCATCGCCAATAAGAAGGTCCAAGGTATACAGTAAACCTGAAGTGAAGCATCGGAATCTAAATCTGGACTCACAGGAGAGGTTCAAATCATAGAAATTTAGCGTGTCAGTCCACTTGTACTTAAGTCGGCATTATGCCTTTTGTATTAAATTCGGATGCAATTTCTGTGCTTCATCGCCAATAAGAAGGTCCAAGGTTTACAGTAAACCTGAAGTGAAGCATCGGAATCTAAAACTGGACTCACAGGAGAGGTTCAAATCATAGAAAATTAGAGTGTCAGTCCTCTTGTACTTAAGTCGGCATTGTGCCTTTTGTATTAAATTCGGATGCAATTTCTGTGTTCCATCGTCAATAAGAAGGTCCAAGGGATACAGTAAACCTGAAGTGAAGCATCGGAATCTAAAACTGGACCCATATCAGAGGATCAAATCAAGGAAAGTTAGAGTGTCAGTCCTCTTGTACTTAATTCGGCATTGTGCCTTTTGTATTAAATTCGGATGCAATTTCTGTGTTTCATCGTCAATAAGATGGTCCAAGGGATACAGTAAACCTGAAGTGAAGCAACGGAATCTGAAAGTGGACTCACAGGAGAGGTTCAAATCAAAGAAAGTTAGAGTGTCAGTCCTCTTGTACTTAAGTCGGCTTTGTGCCTTTTAAATTTAATTCCGATGCAATTTCTGTGCTTCATTATCAATACGAAGGTCCAAGGGATACAGCAAACCTGAAATGAACCATCGGAATCAAAAACAGGACTCTCAGGAGAGGTTCAAAACATAGAAAGTTAGAGTGTCAGCCCTCTTGTACGTAAGTCGGCATTGTGCCTTTTGAATTTAATTCCGATGCAGTTCATGTGTTTCATCGTCAATACGAAGGTCCGAGGGATACAGTAAACCTTAGGTGAAGCATCGGAATCTAAAACTGGACTCACGGGAGAGGTTGAAATCATAAAAAGTTAGAGTGTCAGTCCTCTTGTACTTAAGCCGGCATTGTGCCTTTTGTATTAAATTCGGATGCAATTTCAGTGTTTCTTCGTCAATAAGAAGGTCCAAGGGATACAGCAAACCTGAAGTGAAGCATCGGAATCTAAAACTGGACTCACAGGAGAGGTTCAAATCATAGAAAGTTAGAGTGTCAGTCCTCTTGTACTTAAGTCAGCATTATGCCTTTTGAATTTAATTCCGATGCAGATTCTGTGTTTCATCGTCAATAAGAAGGTCCAAGGGATACAGTAAACCTGAAGTGAAGCATCGGAATCTAAAACTGGACTCACAGGAAAGGTTCAATTATAGAAGGTTAGAGTGTCACTCTTCTTGTACTTAAGTCGGCATTGTGACTTTTGAATTTAATTCCGATGCAATTTCTGTGCTTCATCGTCAAAAAGAAGGTCCAAGGGATACAGTAGACCTGAAGTGAATCATCGGAATCTAAAACTGGACTCACTGGAGAGGTTTAAATCATGGACTGTTAGAGTGTCAGTCCTCTTGTACTTAAGTCGGCATTGTGCCTTTTGAATTTAATTCCAATGCAATTTCTGTGTTTCATCGTCAATAAGAAGGTCCAAGGGATACAGTAAACCTGAAGTAAAGCATCGGAATCTAATACTGGAATCACAGGAAAGGGACAAATCATAGAAAGTTAGAGTGTCACTCCGTTTTGTACTTAGGTCGGCATTGTGCCTTTTGAATTTAATTCCGATGCAATTTCTGTGTTTCATCGTCAACAAGAAGGTCCAAGGGATACAGTAAACCTGAAGTGAAGCGTCGGAATCTAAAACTGGACTCACAGGAGTGGTTCAAAACGTAGAGAGTTAGAGTGTCGGTCCTCTTTTACTTATGCCGGCATTGTGCTTTTTGAATTTAATTCCAATGCAATTTCTGTGTTTCATCGCCAATAAGAAGGTCCAAGGGATACAGTAAACCTGAAGTAAAGCATCGGAATCTAAAACTTGACTCACAGGAGCGGTTCTAATCATAGAAAGTTAGTGTGTCAGTCCTCTTGTACGTAAGTCGGCATTGTGCCTTTTGAATTTAATTGCGATGCAGTTTCTGTGTTTCATCGTCAATACGAAGGTCCAAGGGATACAGTAAACCTGAAGTGAAGCATCGGAATCTAAGACTGGACTCACAGGACAGGTTCTAATCATAGAAAGTTAGAGTGTCAGTCCTCTTGTACTTAAGCCGGCATTGTGCCTTTTGTAAATAATTCGGATGCAATTTCAGTGTTTCTTCGTCAATAAGAAGGTCCAAGGGATACAGTAAACCTGAAGTGAAGCGTCGGAATCTAAAACTGGACTCACAGGAGAGGTTCAAATCATAGAGAGTTAGAGTGTCGGTCCCCTTGTACTTATGTCGGCATTGTGCCTTTTGAATTTAATTCCAATGCAATTTTTGTGTTTCATCGTCAATAAGATGGTCGAAGGGATACAGTAAACCTGGAGTAAAGCATCGGAATCTAAAACTTGACTCACAGGAGCGGTTCAAATCATAGAAAGTTAGAGTGTCAATCCACTTGTACTTAAGTCGGCATTGTGCCTTTTATATTAAATTCGATTGCAATTTCTATGCTTCATCGCCAATAAGAAGGTCCAAGGTATACAGTAAACCTGAAGTGAAGCATCGGAATCTAAATCTGGACTCACAGGAGAGGTTCAAATCATAGAAATTTAGCGTGTCAGTCCACTTGTACTTAAGTCGGCATTATGCCTTTTGTATTAAATTCGGATGCAATTTCTCTGCTTCATCGCCAATAAGAAGGTCCAAGGTATACAGTAAACCTGAAGTGAAGCATCGGAATCTAAAACTGGACTCACAGGAGAGGTTCAAATCATAGAAATTTAGAGTGTCAGTCCTCTTGTACTTAAGTCGGCATTGTGCCTTTTGTATTAAATTCGGATGCAATTTCTGTGTTCCATCGTCAATAAGAAGGTCCAAGGGATACAGTAAACCTGAAGTGAAGCATCGGAATCTAAAACTGGACCCATATCAGAGGATCAAATCAAGGAAAGTTAGAGTGTCAGTCCTCTTGTACTTAATTCGGCATTGTGCCTTTTGTATTAAATTCGGATGCAATTTCTGTGTTTCATCGTCAATAAGATGGTCCAAGGGATACAGTAAACCTGAAGTGAAGCAACGGAATCTGAAAGTGGACTCACAGGAGAGGTTCAAATCAAAGAAAGTTAGAGTGTCAGTCCTCTTGTACTTAAGTCGGCTTTGTGCCTTTTAAATTTAATTCCGATGCAATTTCTGTGCTTCATTATCAATACGAAGGTCCAAGGGATACAGCAAACCTGAAATGAACCATCGGAATCAAAAACAGGACTCTCAGGAGAGGTTCAAAACATAGAAAGTTAGAGTGTCAGTCCTCTTGTACGTAAGTCGGCATTGTGCCTTTTGAATTTAATTCCGATGCAGTTCATGTGTTTCATCGTCAATACGAAGGTCCGAGGGATACAGTAAACCTTAGGTGAAGCATCGGAATCTAAAACTGGACTCACGGGAGAGGTTGAAATCATAAAAAGTTAGAGTGTCAGTCCTCTTGTACTTAAGCCGGCATTGTGCCTTTTGTATTAAATTCGGATGCAATTTCAGTGTTTCTTCGTCAATAAGAAGGTCCAAGGGATACAGCAAACCTGAAGTGAAGCATCGGAATCTAAAACTGGACTCACAGGAGAGGTTCAAATCATAGAAAGTTAGAGTGTCAGTCCTCTTGTACTTAAGTCAGCATTATGCCTTTTGAATTTAATTCCGATGCAGATTCTGTGTTTCATCGTCAATAAGAAGGTCCAAGGGATACAGTAAACCTGAAGTGAAGCATCGGAATCTAAAACTGGACTCACAGGAAAGGTTCAATTATAGAAGGTTAGAGTGTCACTCTTCTTGTACTTAAGTCGGCATTGTGACTTTTGAATTTAATTCCGATGCAATTTCTGTGCTACATCGTCAAAAAGAAGGTCCAAGGGATACAGTAGACCTGAAGTGAATCATCGGAATCTAAAACTGGACTTACTGGAGAGGTTTAAATCATGGACTGTTAGAGTGTCAGTCCTCTTGTACTTAAGTCGGCATTGTGCCTTTTGAATTTAATTCCAATGCAATTTCTGTGTTTCATCGTCAATAAGAAGGTCCAAGGGATACAGTAAACCTGAAGTGAAGCATCGGAATCTAATACTGGCCTCACAGGAAAGGGACAAATCATAGAAAGTTAGAGTGTCACTCCGTTTTGTACTTAGGTCGGCATTGTGCCTTTTGAATTTAATTCCGATGCAATTTCTGTGTTTCATCGTCAACAAGAAGGTCCAAGGGATACAGTAAACCTGAAGTGAAGCGTCGGAATCTAAAACTGGACTCACAGGAGTGGTTCAAAACGTAGAGAGTTAGAGTGTCGGTCCTCTTTTACTTATGTCGGCATTGTGCTTTTTGAATTTAATTCCAATGCAATTTCTGTGTTTCATCGCCAATAAGAAGGTCCAAGGGATACAGTAAACCTGAAGTAAAGCATCGGAATCTAAAACTTGACTCACAGGAGCGGTTCTAATCATAGAAAGTTAGAGTGTCAATCCACTTGTACTTAAGTCGGCGTTGTGCCTTTTGTATTAAATTCGATTGCAATTTCTGTGCTTCATTGCCAATAAGAAGGTCCAAGGTATACAGTAAACCTGAAGTGAAGCATCGGAATCTAAATCTGGACTCACAGGAGAGGTTCAAATCATAGAAATTTAGAGTGTCAGTCCACTTGTACTTAAGTCGGCATTGTGCCTTTTGTATTAAATTCCGATGCAATTTCTGTGTTTCATCGTCAATAAGAAGGTCCAAGCGATACAGTCAACCTGAAGTGCAGCATCGGAATCTAAAACTGGACCCACAGGAGAGGTTCAAATCAAAGAAAATTAGAGTATCAGTCCTCTTGTACTTAAGTCGGCATTGTGCATTTTGTATTAAATTCGGATGCAATTTCTGTGTTTCTCGTCAATAAGAAGGTCCAAGGGATACAGTTAACCTGAAGTGAAGCATCGGAATCCAAAACTGGACTCAAAGGAGAGGTTCAAATCATAGAAAGTTAGAGTGTCAGTCCTCTTGTACTTAAGCCGGTATTGTGCTTTTTGTATTAAATTCGGATGCAATTTCTGTGTTTCATCATTAATAAGAAGGTCCAAGGCATACAGTTAACCTGAAGTGAATCATCGGAATCGAAAACTGGACTCACAGGAGAGGTTCAAATCATAGAAAGTTAGAGTGTCAGTTCCCTTGTACTTAAGTCGGCATTGTGCATTTGTAATTTAATTCCGATGCAGATTCTGTGTTTCATCGTCAATAAGAAGGTCCAAGGGATACAGGAAACCTGAAGTGAAGCAACGGAATCTGAAAGTGGACTCACAGGAGAGGTTCAACTCAAAGAAGTTAGAGTGTCAGTCCTCTTGTACTTAAGTCGGCTTTGTGCCTTTTAAATTTAATTCCGATGCAATTTCTGTGCATCATTGTCAATAAGAAGGTCCAAGGGATACAGCAAACCTGAAGTGAAGCATCGGAATCAGAAACTGGACTCACAGGAGAGGTTCAAATCATAGAAAGTTAGTGTGTCAGTCCTCTTGTACTTAAGCCGGCATTGTGAATTTTGTAAATAATTCGGATGCAATTTCAGTCTTTCTTCGTCAATAAGAAGGTCCAAGGGATACAGTAAACCTGAAGTGAAGCGTCGGAATCTAAAACTGGACTCACAGGAGAGGTTGAAATCATAGAGAGTTTGAGTGTCAGTCCGTTTTGTACTTATGTCGGCATTGTGCCTTTTGAATTTAATTCCGATGCAATTTCTGTGTTTCATCGTCAATACGAAGGTCCAAGGGATACAGTAATCTTGAAGTAAAGCATCGGAATCTAAAACTGGACTCAAAGGAGAGGTTCAAATCATAGAAAGTTAGAGTGTCAGTGCTCCTGTACATAAGCCGGTATTGTGCATTTTGTATTAAATTCGGATGCAAATTCTGTGTTTCATCATCAGCAAGAAGGTCCAAGGGATACAGTAAACCTGAAGTGAAGCATCGGAATCGAAAACTGGACTCACAGGAGAAGTTTAAATCACAGAAAGTTAGAGTGTCAGTCCTCTTGTACTTAAGTCGGCATTGTGCTTTTTGAATTTAATTCCGATGCAGATTCTGTGTTTCATCGTCAATAAGAAGGTCCAAGGGATACAGTAAACCTGAAGTGAAGCAACGGAATCTAAAAGTGGACTCACAGGAGAGGTTCAAATCATAGAAAGGTAGAGTGTCAGTCCTCTTGTACTTAAGTCGGCATTGTGCCTTTAAAATTTAATTCCGATGCAATTTCTGTGCATCATTGTCAATAAGAAGGTCCAAGGGATAAAGTAAACCTGAAGTGAAGCTTCGAAATCCAAAACTGGACCCACAGGAGAGGTACAAATCATAGAAAGTTAGAGTGTCAGTCCTCTTGTACGTAAGTCGGCATTGTGCCTTTTGAATTTAATTCCGATGCAGTTTCTGTGTTTCATTGTCAATACGAAGGTCCAAGGGATACAGTAAACCTGAGGTGAAGCATCGGAATCTAAAACTGGACTCACAGGAGCGGTTTAAATCATAGAAAGTTAGAGAGTCAATCCTCTTGTACTTAAGTCGGCATTATGCCTTTTGTATTAAATTCGGATGCAATTTCTTTGCCTCATCACCAATAACAAGGTCCAAGGTATACAGTAAACCTGAAGTGAAGCATCGGAATCTAAAACTGGACTCACAGGAGAGGTTCAAATCATAGAAAGTTAGAGTGTCAGTCCTCTTGTACTTAAGTCGGCATTGAGCCTTTAGTATTAAATTCGGATGCAATTTCTGTGTTTCATCGTCAATAAGAAGGTCCAAGGGATTCAGTAAACCTGACGTGAAGCATCGGAATCTAAAACTGGACTCACAGGAGAGGTTCAAATCATAGAAAGTTAGAGTGTCAGTCCTCTTGTACTTAAGTCGGCATTGTGGTTTTTGAATTTAATTCCAATGCAATTTCTGTGCTTCATCGACAATAAGAAGGTCCTAGGGATACTGTAACCTGAAGTGAAGCATCGGAATCTAAAACTGGACTCACAGGAGAGGTTCAAATCATAGAAAGTTAGAGTGTCAGTCCGTTTTGTACTTAAGTCGGCATTGTGCCCTTTTGAATTTAATTCCGATGCAATTTCTGTGTTTCATCGTCAATAAGAAGGTCCAAGGGATAGAGTAAACTTGAAGTAAAGCATCGGAATTTAAAACTGGACTCACAGGAGAGGTTCAAATCGTAGAAAGTTAGAGTGTCAGTCCTCTTGTACTTAAGTCGGCATTATGCCTTTTGTATTATATTCGGATGCAATTTCTGTGTTTCATCGTCAATAAGAAGGTCCAACGGATAAAGTAAACCTGAAGTGAAGCATCGGAATCTAAAACTGGACTCACAGGAGAGGTTCTAATCATAGAAAGTTAGAGTGTCAGTCCTCTTGTACTTAAGTCGGCATTGTGCCTTTCGTATTAAATTCGGATGCAATTTTTGTGCTTCATCGCCAATAAGAAGGTCCAA
Source organism: Schistocerca americana (assembly GCF_021461395.2). Lineage (NCBI taxonomy): Eukaryota > Metazoa > Arthropoda > Insecta > Orthoptera > Acrididae > Schistocerca > Schistocerca americana. Next base: position 77,289,053 of record NC_060130.1, read on the forward strand.
CGGATACAGTAAACTTGAAGTGAAGCGTCGGAATCTGAAACTGGACTCACAGGAGAGTTTCAAATCACAGAAAGTTAGAGTGGCTCTGAGCACTATGGGACTCAACTGCTGAGGTCATTAGTCCCCTAGAACTTAGAACTAGTTAAACCTAACTAACCTAAGGACATCACAAACATCCATGCCCGAGGCAGGATTCGAACCTGCGACCGTAGCGGTCTTGCGGTTCCAGACTGTAGCGCCTTTAACCGCACGGCCACTTCGGCCGGCCGAAAGTTAGAGTGTCAGGCCTCTTGTACTTAAGTCGGCATTGTGCCTTTTGAATTTAGTTCCGATGAAATATCTGTGTTTCATCGTGAATAAGAAGGTCAAAGGGATACAGTTAACCTGAAGTGAAGCATCGTAATCTAAAACTGGACTTACACGAGCGGTTTAAATCATAGATAGTTAGAGTGTCAATCCTCTTGTACTTATGTCGGCATTGTGCCTTTTGTATTAAATTCGGATGCAATTTCTGTGCTTCATCGCCAATAAGAAGGTCCAAGGTATACAGTAAACCTGAAGTGAAGCATCGGAATCTAAAACTGGACTCACAGGAGAGGTTCAAAGCATAGAAATTTAGAGTGTCAGTCCTCTTGTACTTAAGTCAGCATTGTGCCTTCTGTATTAAATTCGGATGCAATTTCTGTGTTCCATCGTCAATAAGAAGGTCCAACGGATACAGTAAACCTGAAGTGAAGCATCGGAATCTAAAACAGGACCCACAGCAGACGTTTAAATCAAGGAAAGTTAGAGTGTCAGTCCTCTTGTACTTAAGTCGGCATTGTGCCCTTTGTATTAAATTCGGATGTAATTTCTGTGTTTTATCGCCAATAAGAAGGTCCAAGGGATACAGTAAATCTGACGTGAACCTTCGGAATTTAAAACTGGAGTCACAGGAGAGGTTCAAATCATAGAAAGTTAGAGTGTCAGTTCTCTTGTACTTAAGTCGGCATTGTGCATTTGGAATTTAATTCCGATGCAGATTCTGTGTTTCATCGTCAATAAGAAGGTCCAAGGGATACAGGAAACCTGAAGTGAAGCAACGGAATCTGAAAGTGGACTCACAGGAGAGGTTCAACTTAAAGAAGTTAGAGTGTCAGTCCTCTTGTACTTAAGTCGGCTTTGTGCCTTTTAAATTTAATTCCGATGCAATTTCTGTGCATCATTGTCAATAAGAAGGTCCAAGGGATACAGCAAACCTGAAGTGAAGCATCGGAATCAGAAACTGGACTCACAGGAGAGGCTCAAATCATAGAAAGTTAGTGTGTCAGTCCTCTTGTACGTAAGTCGGCATTGTGCCTTTTGAATTTAATTGCGATGCAGTTTCAGTGTTTCTTCGTCAATAAGAAGGTCCAAGGGATACAGTAAACCTGAAGTGAAGCGTCGGAATCTAAAACTGGACTCACAGGAGCGGTTCAAATCATAGAGAGTTAGAGTGTCGGTCCCCTTGTACTTATGTCGGCATTGTGCTTTTTGAATTTAATTCCAATGCAATTTCTGTGTTTCATCGTCAATAAGATGGTCGAAGGGATACAGTAAACCTGAAGTAAAGCATCGGAATCTAAAACTTGACTCACAGGAGCGATTCAAATCATAGAAAGTTAGAGTGTCAATCCACTTGTACTTAAGTCGGCATTGTGCCTTTTATATTAAATTCGATTGCAATTTCTATGCTTCATCGCCAATAAGAAGGTCCAAGGTATACAGTAAACCTGAAGTGAAGCATCGGAATCTAAATTTGGACTCACAGGAGAGGTTCAAATCATAGAAATTTAGCGTGTCAGTCCACTTGTACTTAAGTCGGCATTATGCCTTTTGTATTAAATTCGGATGCAGTTTATGTGTTTCATCGTCAATACGACGGTCCGAGGGATACAGTAAACCTGAGGTGAAGCATCAGAATCTAAAACTGGACTCACGGGAGAGGTTGAAATCATATAAAGTTAGAGCGTCAGTCCTCTTGTACTTAAGCCGGCATTGTGCCTTTTGTATTAAATTCGGATGCAATTTCAGTGTTTCTTCGTCAATAAGAAGGTCCAAGGGATACAGCAAACCTGAAGTGAAGCATCGGAATCTAAAACTGGACTCACAGGAGAGGTTCAAATCATAGATAGTTAGAGGATCAGTCCTCTTGTACTTAAGTCAGCATTATGCCTTTTGAATTTAATTCCGATGCAGATTCTGTGTTTCATCGTCAATAAGAAGGTCCAAGGGATACAGTAAACCTGAAGTGAAGCATCGGAATCTAAAACTGGACTCACAGGAAAGGTTCAATTATAGAAGGTTAGAGTGTCACTCTTCTTGTACTTAAGTCGGCATTGTGCCTTTTGAATTTAATTCCGATGCAATTTCTGTGCTTCATCGTCAAAAAGAAGGTCCAAGGGATACAGTAGACCTGAAGTGAAGCATCGGAATCTAAAACTGGACTCACTGGAGAGGTTTAAATCATGGACTGTTAGAGTGTCAGTCCTCTTGTACTTAAGTCGGCATTGTGCCTTTTGAATTTAATTCCAATGCAATTTCTGTGTTTCATCGTCAATAAGAAGGTCCAAGGGATACAGTAAACCTGAAGTGAAGCATCGGAATCTAATACTGGCCTCACAGGAAAGGGACAAATCATAGAAAGTTAGAGTGTCAGTCCGTTTTGTACTTAGGTCGGCATTGTGCCTTTTGAATTTAATTCCGATGGAATTTCTGTGTTTCATCGTCAACAAGAAGGTCCAAGGGATACAGTAAACCTGAAGTGAAGCGTCGGAATCTAAATCTGGACTCACAGGAGAGGTTCAAATCATAGAAATTTAGAGTGTCAGTCCACTTATACTTAAGTCGGCATTGTGCCTTTTGTATTAAATTCCGATGCAATTTCTGTGTTTCATCGTCAATAAGAAGGTCCAAGGGATACAGTCAACCTGAAGTGCAGCATCGGAATCTAAAACTGGACCCACAGGAGAGGTTCAAATCAAAGAAAGTTAGAGTGTCAGTCCTCTTGTCCTTAAGTCGGCATTGTGCCTTTTGTAATAAATTCGGATGCAATTTCTGTGTTTCTCGTCAATAAGAAGGTCCAAGGGATACAGTTAACCTGAAGTGAAGCATCGGAATCCAAAACTGGACTCAAAGGAGAGGTTCAAATCATAGAAAGTTAGAGTGTCAGTCCTCTTGTACTTAAGCCGGTATTGTGCTTTTTGTATTAAATTCGGATGCAATTTCTGTGTTTCATCATTAATAAGATGGTCCAAGGCATACAGTAAACCTGAAGTGAATCATCGGAATCGAAAACTGGACTCACAGGAGAGGTTCAAATCATAGAAAGTTAGATTGTCAGTCCTCTTGTACTTAAGTCGCCATTGTGCCTTTTGTATTAAATTCGGATGCAATTTCTGTGTTACATCGTCAATAAGAAGGTCCAAGGGATACAGTCAACCTGAAGTGAAACATTGGAATCTAAAACTGGACCCACAGGAGAGGTTCAAATCATAGAGATTTAGAGTGTCAGTCCACTTTTACTTAAATCGGCATTGTGCCTTTTGTATTAAATTCGGATGCAATTTCTGTGTTTCATCGTCAATACGAAGGTCTAAGGGATACAGTCAACCTGAAGTGAAGCATCGGAATCTAAAACTGGACCCACAGGAGAGGTTCAAATCAAAGAAAATTAGAGTGTCAGTCTACTTGCACTTAAGTCGGCATTGTGCCTTTTGTATTAAATTCGGATGCAATTTCTGTGCCTCATCGCCAACAAGAAGGTCCAAGGTAAACAGTAAACCTGAAGTGAAGCATCGGAATCTAAAACTGGACTCACAGGAGAGGTTAAAATCATAGAAATTTAGAGTGTCAGTCCTCTTGTACTTAAGTCGGCATTGTGCCTTTTGTATTAATTTCGGATGCAATTTCTGTGTTCCATCGTCAATAAGAAGGTCCAAGGGATACAGTAAACCTGAAGTGAAGCATCGGAATCTAAAACTGTACCCACAGGAGAGGTTCATATCAAGGAAAGTTAGAGTGTCAGTCCTCTTGGACTTAAGTCGGCATTGTGCCTTTTGTATTAAATTCGTATGCAATTTCTGTGTTTCATCGTCAATAAGAAGGTCCAAGGGATGCAGTAAACCTGAAGTGAAGCATCGGAATCTAAAACTGGACTCACAGGAGAGGTTCAAATCATAGAAAGTTAGAGTGTCAGTCCTCTTGTACTTAAGCCGGCACTCTGCCTTTTGTATTAAATTCGGATGCAATTTCAGTGTTTCTCCGTCAATAAGAAGGTCCAAGGGATACAGTATATCTGAAGTGAAGCATCGGAATCCAAAACTGGACTCAAAGGAGAGGTTCAAATCATAGAAAGTTAGAGTGTCAGTCCTCTTGTATCTAAGCCGGTATTGTGCTTTTTGTATTAAATTCGGATGCAATTTCTGTGTTTCATCATTAATAAGAAGGTTCAAGGCATACAGCAAACCTGAAGTGAAGCATCGGAATCGAAAACTGGACTCACAGGAGAGTTTCAAATCATAGAAATTTAGAGTGTCAGTCCTCTCGTACTTAAGTCGGCATTGTGCCTTTTGTATTAAATTCGGATGCAATTTCTGTGTTCCATCGTCAATAAGAAGGTCCAAGGGATACAGTAAACCTGACGTGGAGCATCGGAATCTAAAACTGGACCCACAGGAGAGGTTCACATCAAGGAAAGTTAGAGTGTCAGTCCTCTTGTACATGAGTTGTCATTGTGCCTTTTGTATTAAATTCGGATGCAATATCTGTGTTTCATCGTCAATAAGAAGGTCCAAGGGATGCAGTAAACCTGAAGTGAAGCATCGGAATCTAAAACTGCACTCAAAGGAGAGGTTCAAATCATAGAAAGTTAGAGTGTCAGTCCTCTTGTACGTAAGCCGGTATTGTGCCTTTTGTATTATATTCGGATGCAATTTCTGTGTTTCATCATCAATAAGAAGGTCCAAGGGATACAGTAAACCTGAAGTGAAGCATCGGAATCGAAAACTGGACTCACAGGAGAGGTTCAAATCATAGAAAGTTAGAGTGTCAGTCCTCTTGTACTTAAGCTGGCATTGTGCCCTTTGTATTAAATTCGGATGCAATTTCAGTGTTTCTTCGTCAATAAGAAGGTCCAAGGGATACAGTAAACCTGAAGTGAAGCATCGGAATCAAAAACTGGACTCACAGCACAGGTTCAAATCATAGAAAGTTAGTGTGTCAGTCCTCATGTACCTAAGTCGGCATTGTGCTTTTTGAATGTAATTCCGATGCAGTTTCTGTGTTTCATCGTCATTAAGAAGTTCCAAGGGATACAGTAAACCTGAAGTGAAGCATCGGAATCTAAAACTGGACTCACAGGAAGGGTTCAATTATAGAAGGTTAGAGTGTCAGTCTTCTTGTACTTATGTCGGCATTGTGCCTTTTGAATTTAATTCCGATGCAATTTCTGTGCTTCATCGTCAAAAAGAAGGTCCAAGGGATACAGTAGACCTGAAGTGAAGCATCGGAATCTAAAACTGGATTCACAGGAGAGGTTCAAATCATGGAAAGTTAGAGTGTCAGTCCTCTTGTACTTAAGTCGGCTATGTGCCATTTGAATTTAATTCCAATGCAATTTCTGTGCTTCATCGTCAATAAGAAGGTCCAAGGGATACAGTAAACCTGAAGTGAAGCATCGTAATCTAATACTGGACTCACAGGAAAGGTTCACTTCATAGAAAGTTAGAGTGTCAGTCCGTTTTGTACTCAGGTCGGCATTGTGCCTTTTGAATTTAATTCCGATGAATTTCTGTGTTTCATCGTCAATACGAAGGTCCAAGGGATACAGTAAACCTGAAGTGAAGCGTCGGAATCTAAAACTGGACTCACAGGAGTGATTCAAATCATAGAGAGTTAGAGTGTCGGTCCTCTTGTACTTATGTCGGCATTGTGCCTTTTGAATTTAATTCCAATGCAATTTCTGTGTTTCATCGTCAATAAGAAGGTCGAAGGGATACAGTAGACCTGAAGTAATGCATCGGAATCTAAAACTTGACTAACAGGAGCGGTTCAAATCATAGAAAGTTAGAGTGTCAATCCACTTGTACTTAAGTCGGCATTGTGCCTTTTGTATTAAATTCGGATGCAATATCTGTGTTTCATCGTCAATACGAAGGTCCAAGGGATACAGTCAACCTGAAGTGAAGCATCGGAATCTAAAACTGGACCCACAGGAGAGGTTCAAATCAAAGAAAGTTAGACTGTCAGTCCTCTTGTACTTAAGTTGGCATTGTGCCTTTTTGTATTAAATTCGGATGCTATTTCTGTGTTTCTCGTCGTAATGAAGGTCCAAGGTATACAGTAAACCTGAAGTGAAGCATCGGAATCTAAAACTGGACTCACAGGAGAGGTTCAAATCATAGCAATTTAGAGTGTCAGTCCACTTGTACTTAAGTCGGCATTGTGCCTTTTGTATTAAATTCGGATGCAATTTCTGTGTTTCATCGTCGAAAAGAAGGTCCAAGGGATACAGTCAACCTGAAGTGAAGCATTGGAAACTAAAACTGGACAAACATTAGAGGTTCAAATCAAAGAAAGTTAGAGTGTCAGTCCTCTTGTACTTAAGTCGGTATTGTGCATTTTGTATTAAATTCGAATGCAATTTTTGTGTTCCTCGTAAATAAGAAAGTCCAAGGGATACAGTTAACCTGAAGTGTAGCATCGGAATCCAAAACTAGACTCAAAGGAGAGGTTCAAATCATAGAAAGTTAGAGTGTCAGTACTCTTGTACTTAAGCCAGTATTGTGCTCTTTGTATTAAATTCGGATGCAATTTCTGTGTTTCATCATCAATAAGAAGGTCCAAGGCATACAGTAAACCTGAAGTGAAGCATCGGAATCGAAAACTGGAATCACAGGAGAGGTTCAAATCATAGAAAGTTAGAGTGTCAGTCCTCTTGTACTTAAGTCGTCATTGTGCATTTTGAATTTTTATTCCGATGCAGATTCTGTGTTTCATCGTCAATAAGAAGGTCCAAGGGATACAGTAAACCTGAAGTGAAGCAACGGAATCTGAAAGTGGACTCACAGGAGAGGCTCAAATCATAGAAAGTTAGAGTGTCAGTCCTCTTGTACTTAAGTCGGCATTGTGCCTTTTGAATTTAATTCCGATGCAATGTCTGTGCTTCATTGTCAATTAGAAGGTCCAAGGGATACAGTAAACCTGAAGTGAAGCGTCGGAATCGAAAACTGGACTCACAGGAGTGATTCAAATCATAGAGAGTTAGAGTGTCGGTCCTCTTTTACTTATGTCGGCATTGTGCTTTTTGAATTTAATTCCAATGCAATTTCTGTGTTTCATCGCCAATAAGAAGGTCCAAGGGTTACAGTAAACCTGAAGTAAAGCATCGGAATGACTCACAGGAGCGGTTCTAATCATAGAAAGTTAGAGTGTCAATCCACTTGTACTTAAGTCGGCGTTGTGCCTTTTGTATTAAATTCGATTGCAGATTCTGTGCTTCATTGCCAATAAGAAGGTCCAAGGTATACAGTAAACCTGAAGTGAAGCATCGGAATCTAAATCTGGACTCACAGGAGAGGTTCAAATCATAGAAATTTAGAGTGTCAGTCCACTTGTACTTAAGTCGGCATTGTGCCTTTTGTATTAAATTCCGATGCAATTTCTGTGTTTCATCGTCAATAAGAAGGTCCAAGGGGTACAGTCAACCTGAAGTGCAGCATCGGAATCTAAAACTGGACCCACAGGAGAGGTTCAAATCAAAGAAAGTTAGAGTGTCAGTCCTCTTGTACTTAAGTCGGCATTGTGCCTTTTGTATTAAATTCGGATGCAATTTCTGTGTTTCTCGTCAGTAAGAAGGTCCAAGGGATACAGTTAACCTGAAGTGAAGCACCGGAATCCAAAACTGGACTCAAAGGAGAGGTTCAAATCATAGAAAGTTAGAGTGTCAGTCCTCTTGTACTTAAGCCGGTATTGTGCTTTTTGTATTAAATTCGGATGCAATTTCTGTGTTTCATCATTAATAAGAACGTCCAAGGCATACAGTAAACCTGAAGTGAATCGTCGGAATCGAAAACTGGACTCACAGGAGAGGTTCAAATCATAGAAAGTTAGAGTGTCGGTCCTCTTGTACTTAAGTCGTCATTGTGCATTTTGAATTTAATTCCGCTGCAGATTCTGTGTTTCATCGTCAATAAAAAGGTCCAAGGGATACAGTAAACCTGAAGTGAAGCAATGGAATCTGAAAGTGGACTCACAGGAGAGGTTCAAATCATAGAAATTTAGAGTGTCAGTCCACTTGTACTTAAGTCGCCATTGTGCCTTTTGTATTAAATTCGGATGCAATTTCTGTGTTTCATCGTCAATAAGAAGGTCCAAGGGATACAGTCAACCTGAAGTGAAACATCGGAATCTAAAACTGGACCCACAGGAGAGGTTCAAATCATAGAAATTTAGAGTGTCAGTCCACTTGTACTTAAATCGGCATTGTGCCTTTTGTATTAAATTCGGATGCAATTTCTGTGTTTCATCGTCAATACGAATTTCCAAGGGATACAGTCAACCAGAAGTGAAGCATCGGAATCAAAAACTGGACCCACAGGAGATGTTCAAATCAAAGAAAATTAGAGTGTCAGTCTACTTGCACTTAAGTCGGCATTGTGCCTCTTGTATTAAATTCGGATGCAATTTCTGTGCCTCATCGCCAACAAGAAGGTCCAAGGTAAACAGTAAACCTGAAGTGAAGCATCGGAATCTAAAACTGGACTCACAGGAGAGGTTAAAATCATAGAAATTTAGAGTGTCAGTCCTCTTGTACTTATGTCGGCATTGTGCCTTTTGTATTAAAATCGTATGCAATTTCTGTGTTTCATCGTCAATAAGAAGGTCCAAGGGATGCAGTAAACCTGAAGTGAAGCATCGGAATCTAAAACTGCACTCAAAGGAGAGGTTCAAATCATAGAAAGTTAGAGTGTCAGTCCTCTTGTACATAAGCCGGTATTGTGCCTTTTGTATTATATTCGGATGCAATTTCTGGGTTTCATCATCAATAAGAAGGTCCAAGGGGTACAGTAAACCTGAAGTGAAGCATCGGAATCGAAAACTGGACTCACAGGAGAGGTTCAAATCATAGAAAGTTAGAGTGTCAGTCCTCTTGTACTTAAGTCGGCATTGTGCCTTTGGAATTTAATTCCGATGCAGATTCTGTGTTTCATCGTCGATAAGAAGGTCCAAGGGATACAGTAAACCTGAAGTGAAGCAACGGAATCTGAAAGTGGACTCACAGGACAGGTTCAAATCAAAGGAAGTTAGAGTGTCAGTCCTCTTGTACCTAAGTCGGCTTTGTGCCTTTTAAATTTAATTCCGATGCAATTTCTGTGCTTCATTGTCAATAAGAAGGACCAAGGGATACAGAAAACCTGAAGTGAAGCATCGGAATCAAAAACTGGATTCACAGGAGAGGTTCAAATCATAGATAGTTAAAGTGTCAGTCCTCTTATACGTAAGTCGGCATTGTGCCTTTGGAATTTAATTCCGATGCAGTTTCTGTGTTTCATCGTCAATACGAAGGTCCAAGGGATACAGTAAACCTGAGGTGAAACATCGGAATCTAAAACTGGACTCACAGGAGAGGTTCAAATCATAGAAAGTTAGAGTGTCAGTCCTCTTGTACTTAAGCCGGCATTCTGCCTTTTGTATTAAACTCGGATGCAATTTCAGTGTTTCTTCGTCAATAAGAAGGTCCAAGGGATACAGTATACCTGAAGTGAAGCATCGGAATCTAAAACTGGACTCACAGCAGGGGTTCAAATCATAGAAAGTTAGTGTGTCAGTCCTCATGTACTTAAGTCGGCATTGTGCCTTTTGAATTTAATTCCGATGCAGTTTCTGTGTTTCATCGTCATTAAGAAGGTCCAAGGGATACAGTAAACCTGAAGTGAAGCATCGGAATCTAAAACTGGACTCACAGGAAAGGTTCAATTATAGAAGGTTAGTGTCACTCTTCTTGTACTTAAGTCGGCATTGTGCCTTTTGAATTTAATTCCGATGCAATTTCTGTGCTTCATCGTCATAAAGCAGGTCCAAGGGATACAGTAGAACTGAAGTGAAGCATCGGAATCTAAAACTGGACTCACTGGAGAGGTTTAAATCATGGACAGTTAGAGTGTCAGTCCTCTTATACATAAGTCGGCATTGTGCCCTTTGAATTTAATTCCAATGCAATTGCTGTGGTTCATCGTCAATAAGAAGGTCCAAGGGATACAGTAAACCTGAAGTGAGCATCGGAATCTAATACTGGACTCACAGGAAAGGTTCGAATCATAGAAAGTTAGAGTGACAGTCCGTTTTGTACTTAGGTCGGCATTGTGCCTTTTGTATTAAATTCGGATGCAATTTCTGTGTTTCATCGTCAATAAGAATGTCCAAGGGATACAGTCAACCTGAAGTGAAGCATCGGAATCTAAAACTGGACCCACAGGAGAGGTTCAAATCAAAGAAAGTTAGAGTGTCAGTCCTCTTGTACTTAAGTCGGCATTGTGCCTTTTGTATTAAATTCGGATGCAATTTCTGTGTTTCTCGTCAATAAGAAGGTCCAAGGGATGCAGTAAACCTGAAGTGAAGCATCGGAATCTAAAACTGCACTCAAAGGAGAGGTTCAAATCATAGAAAGTTAGAGTGTCAGTCCTCTTGTACGTAAGCCGGTATTGTGCCTTTTGTATTATATTCGGATGCAATTTCTGTGTTTCATCATCAATAAGAAGGTCCAAGGGATACAGTAAACCTGAAGTGAAGCATCGGAATCGAAAACTGGACTCACAGGAGTGGTTCAAATCATAGAAAGTTAGAGAGTCAGTCCTCTTGTACTTAAGTCGGCATTGTGCCTTTGGAAATTAATTCCGATGCAGATTCAGTGTTTCATCGTCAATAAGAAGGTCCAAGGGATACAGTAAACCTGAAGTGAAGCAACGGAATCTGAAAGTGGACTCACAGGAGAGGTTCAAATCAAAGAAAGTTAGAGTGTCAGTCCTCTTGTACTTAAGTCGGCTTTGTGCCTTTTAAATTTAATTCCGATGCAATTTCTGTGCTTCATTGTCAATAAGAAGGTCCAAGGGATACAGCAAACCTGAAGTGAAGCATCGGAATCAAAAACTGGTCTCACAGGAGAAGTTCAAATCATAGAAAGTTAAAGTGTCAGTCCTCTAATACGTAAGTCGGCATTGTGCCTTTTGAATTTTATTCCGATGGAGTTACTGTGTTTCATCGTCAATACGAAGGTCCAAGAGATACAGTAAACCTGAGGTGAAGCATCGGAATCTAAAACTGGACCCACAGGAGAGTTTCAAATCATAGAAAGTTAGAGTGTCAGTCCTCTTGTACTTAAGCCGGCATTGTGCGTTTTGTATTAAATTCGGATGCAATTTCAGTGTTTCTTCGTCAATAAGAAGGTCCAAGGGATACAGTAAACCTGAAGTGAAGCATCGGAATCAAAAACTGGACTCATAGCACAGGTTCAAACCATAGAAAGTTAGTGTGTCAGTCCTCATGTACTTAAGTCGGCATTGTGCTTTTTGAATTTAATTCCGATGCAGTTTCTGTGTTTCATCGTCATTAAGAAGTTCCAAGGGATACAGTAAACCTGAAGTGAAGCATCGGAATCTAAAACTGGACTCACAGGAAGGGTTCAATTATAGAAGGTTAGAGTGTCAGTCTTCTTGTACTTAAGTCGGCATTGTGCCTTTTGAATTTAATTCGGATGCAATTTCTGTGTTTCATCGTCAATACGAAGGTCCAAGGGATACAGTCAACCTGAAGTGAAGCATCGGAATCTAAAACTGGACCCACAGGAGAGGTTCAAATCAAAGAAAGTTAGACTGTCAGTCCTCTTGTACTTAAGTTGGCATTGTGCCTTTTTGTATTAAATTCGGATGCAATTTCTGTGTTTCTCGTCGTAATGAAGGTCCAAGGTATACAGTAAACCTGAAGTGAAGCATCGGAATCTAAAACTGGACTCACAGGAGAGGTTCAAATCATAGCAATTTAGAGTGTCAGTCCACTTGTACTTAAGTCGGCATTGTGCCTTTTGTATTAAATTCGGATGCAATTTCTGTGTTTCACCGTCAAAAAGAAGGTCCAAGGGATACAGTCAACCTGAAGTGAAGCATTGGAAACTAAAACTGGACAAACATTAGAGGTTCAAATCAAAGGAAGTTAGAGTGTCAGTCCTCTTGTACTTAAGTCGGCATTGTGCATTTTGTATTAAATTCGAATGCAATTTTTGTGTTTCTCGTAAATAAGAAAGTCCAAGGGATACAGTTAACCTGAAGTGTAGCATCGGAATCCAAAACTAGACTCAAAGGAGAGGTTCAAATCATAGAAAGTTAGAGTGTCAGTACTCTTGTACTTAAGCCGGTATTGTGCTTTTTGTATTAAATTCGGATGCAATTTCTGTGTTTCATCAACAATAAGAAGGTCCAAGGCATACAGTAAACCTGAAGTGAAGCATCGGAATCGAAAACTGGAATCACAGGAGGGGTTCAAATCATAGAAAGTTAGAGTGTCAGTCCTCTTGTACTTAAGTCGTCATTGAGCATTTTGAATTTTTATTCCGATGCAGATTCTGTGTTTCATCGTCAATAAGAAGGTCCAAGGGATACAGTAAACCTGAAGTGAAGCAACGGAATCTGAAAGTGGACTCACTGGAGAGGTTCAAATCATAGAAAGTTGGAGTGTCAGTCCTCTTGTACTTAAGTCGGCATTGTGCCTTTTGAATTTAATTCCGATGCAATGTCTGTGCTTCATTGTCAATAAGAAGGTCCAAGGGATACAGTAAACCTGAAGTGAAGCATCGGAATCTAAAACTGGACTCACAGGAGAGGTTTAAATCATAGAAAGTTAGAGTGTCGAAACTCTTGTACTTAAGTCGGCATTGTGCCTTTTGAATTTAAGTCCGATGCAGTTTCTGTGTTTCATCGTCAATTCGAAGGTACAAGGGATACAGTAAACCTGAGGTGAAGCAGCAGAAACTAAAACTGGACTCACAGGAGAGGTTCAAATCACAGATAGTTAGAGTGTCAGTCCTCTTGTACTTAAGCCAGCATTGTGCTTTTTGTATTAATTTCGGATGCAATTACTGTGTTTCTTCGTCAATAAGAGGGACCAAGGAATACAGTAAACCTGAAGTGAAGCATCGGAATCTAAAACTGGACTCACAGGAGTGGTTCAAATCATAGAAAGTTTGAGTGTCAGTCCTCTTGTCCTTAAGTCGGCATTGTGCCTTTGGAAATTAATTCCGATGCAGTTTCTGTGTTTCATCGTCAATAAGAAGGTCCAAGGGATAAAAAAAACCTGAAGTGAAGCATCGGAATCTAAAACTGGATTCACCGGAGAGGTTCAAATCATAGAATGTTAGAGTGTCACTCTTCTTGTACTTATGTCAGCATTGTGCCTTTTGAATTTAATTCCTATGCAATATCTGTGCTTCATCGTCAATAAGAGGGTCCAAGGGATACAGTAAACCTGAAGTGAAGCATCGGAATCTAAAACTGGACTCACAGGAGAGATTCAAATCATAGAAAGTTAGAGTGTCAGTCCTCTTGTACTTAAGTCGGCAATGTGCCTTTTGAATTTATATCCAATGCAATTTCTGTGCTTCATCGTCAATAAGAAGGTCCAAGGGATACAGTAAACCTGAAGTGAAGCATCGTAATCTAATACTGGACTCACAGGAAAGGTTCACATCATAGAAAGTTAGAGTGTCAGTCCGTTTTGTACTCAGGTCGGCATTGTGCCTTTTGAATTTAATTCCGATGAATTTCTGTGTTTCATCGTCAATACGAAGGTCCAAGGGATACAGTAAACCTGAAGTGAAGCGTCGGAATCTAAAACTGGACTCACAGGAGTGATTCAAATCATAGAGAGTTAGAGTGTCGGTCCTCTTGTACTTATGTCGGCATTGTGCCTTTTGAATTTAATTCCAATGCAATTTCTGTGTTTCATCGTCAATAAGAAGGTCGAAGGGATACAGTAGACCTGAAGTAATGCATCGGAATCTAAAACTTGACTAACAGGAGCGGTTCAAATCATAGAAAGTTAGAGTGTCAATCCACTTGTACTTAAGTCGGCATTGTGCCTTTTGCATTAAATTGGATTGCAATTTCTGTGCTTCATCGCCAATAAGAAGGTCCAAGGTATACTGTAAACATTAAGTGAAGCATCGGAATCTAAATCTGGACTCAGAGGAGAGGTTCAAATCACAGAAATTTAGAGTGTCAGTCCACTTGTACTTAAGTCGGCATTGTGCCTTTTGTATTAAATTCGGATGCAATTTCTGTGTTTCATCGTCAATACGAAGGTCCAAGGGATACAGTCAACCTCAAGTGAAGCATCGGAATCTAAAACTGGACCCACAGGAGAGGTTCAAATCAAAGAAAGTTAGACTGTCAGTCCTCTTGTACTTAAGTCGGCATTGTGCCTTTTTGTATTAAATTCGGATGCAATTTCTGTGTTTCTCGTCGTAATGAAGGTCCAAGGTATACAGTAAACCTGAAGTGAAACATCGGAATCTAAAACTGGACTCACAGGAGAGGTTCAAATCATAGCAATTTAGAGTGTCAGTCCACTTGTACTTAAGTCGGCATTGTGCCTTTTGTATTAAATTCGGATGCAATTTCTGTGTTTCATCGTCAAAAAGAAGGTCCAAGGGATACAGTCAACCTGTAGTGAAGCATTGGAAACTAAAATTGGACCCACATTAGAGGTTCAAATCAAAGAAAGTTAGAGTGTCCGTCCTCTTGTACTTAAGTCGGCATTGTGCATATTGTATTAAATTCGAATGCAATTTTTGTGTTTCTCGTAAATAAGAAAGTCCAAGGGATACAGTTAACCTGAAGTGTAGCATTGGAATCCAAAACTAGACTCAAAGGAGAGGTTCAAATCATAGTAAGTTAGAGTGTCAGTACTCTTGTACTTAAGCCGGTATTGTGCTTTTTGTATTAAATTCGGATGCAATTTCTGTGTTTCATCATCAATAAGAAGGTCCAAGGCATACAGTAAACCTGAAGTGAAGCATCGGAATCGAAAACTGGAATCACAGGAGAGGTTCAAATCATAGAAAGTTAGAGTGTCAGTCCTCTTGTACTTAAGTCGGCATTGTGCCTTTTGAATTTAATTCCGACGCAATGTCTGTGCTTCATTGTCAATAAGAAGGTCCAAGGGATACAGTAAACCTGAAGTGAAGCATCGGAATCTAAAACTGGACTCACAGGAGAGGTTTAAATCATAGAAAGTTAGAGTGTCAGTCCTCTTGTACTTAAGTCGGCATTGTGCCTTTTGAATTTAATTCCGATGCAGTTTCTGTGTTTCATCGTCAATTCGAAGGTACAAGGGATACAGTAAACCAGAGGTGAAGCATCAGAATCTAAAACTGGACTCACAGGAGAGGTTCAAATCATAGAAAGTTAGAGTGTCAGTGCTCTGGTACTCAAGGCGGCATTGTGCCTTTTGAATTTAATTCCGATGCAATTTCTGTGCTTCATCGTCAATAAGAAGGTCCCCGACATACAGTATACCTGAAGTGAAGCATCGGAATCTAAAGCTAAACTCACAGGAGAGGCTCAAATCATAGAAGGTTAGAGTGTCGGTCCTCTTGTACTTATGTCGACATTGTGCCTTTTGAATTCAATTCCGATGCCATTTCTGCGTTTCATCTCCAATCAGAAGGTCCAAGGGAAACAGTAAACCTGAAATGGAGAATCGGAATCTAAAACTGGACTAACAGGAGAGGTTCAAATCATAGAAAGTTAGAGTGGCAGTCCTCTTGTACATAAGTCGGCATTGTGCCTTTTGTATTAAATTCGGATGCAATTTCAGTGTTTCATCGTCAATAAGAAGATCCAAGGGATACAGTAAACCAGAAGTGAAGCATCGGAATCTAAAACTGGACTCACAGGAGAGGTTCAAATCATAGAAAGTTAGAGTGGCAGTCCTCTTAAACTTAAATCGGCATTGACCGTTTTGGATTTAATTCCGTTGCAATTTCTGTGTTTCATCGTCAATAAGAAGGTCCAAGGGATACAGTAAACCTGAAGTGAAGCATCGGAATCTAAAACTGGACTCACAGGAGAGGATCAAATCATAGAAAGTTAGAGTGTCAGTCCTCTTGTACTTAAGTCGGCATTTTCCTTTTGTATTAAATTCGGATGTAATTTCTGTGTTTCATCGTCAATATGAAGGTCCAAGGGATACAGTAAACATGAAGTGAAGCATCGGAATCTAAAACTGGACTCACAGGAGAGGTTCAAGTCATAGAAAGTTAGAGTGTCAGTCCTCTTGTACTTAAGTCGGTATTGTGCCTTTTGTATTAAATTCGGATGCAATTTCTGTGTTTCATCATCAATAAGAAGGTCCAAGGGATACATTAAACCTGAAGTGAAGCATCGGAATCCAAGACTGGACTCACAGGAGAGGTTCAATTCGTAGAAAGTTAGAGTGTCAGTCCTCTGGTACTTAAGGCGGCATTGTGCCATTTGAATTTAATTCCGATGCAATTTCTGTGCTTCATCGTCAATAAGAAGGTCCCAGGGATACAGTAAACCTGAAGTGAAGCATCGGAATCTAAAGCTGGACTCACAGGAGAGGCTCAAATCATAGAAGGTTAGAGTGTCAGTCCTCTTGTACTTATGTCGGCTTTGTGCCTTTTGAATTCAATTCCGATGCCACTTCTGCGTTTCATCGCCAATAAGAAGGTCCAAGGGATACAGTAAACCTGAAGTGAAGAATCGGAATCTAAAACTGGACTAACAGGAGAGGTTCAAATCATAGGATGTCAGAGTGTCAGTCCTCTTGTACTTAAGTCGGCATTGTTCCTTTTGTATTAAATTCGGATGCAATTTTTGTGCTTCATCGCCAATATGAAGGTCCAAGGGATACAGTAAACCTGAAGTGAAGCATCGAAATCTAAAACTGGACTCACAGGAGAGGTTCAAGTCATAGAAAGTTAGAGTGTCAGTCCTCTTGTACTTAAGTCGGTATTGTGCCTTTTGTATTAAATTCGGATGCAATTTCTGTGTTTCATCATCAATAAGAAGGTCCAAGGAATACAGTAAACCAGAAGTGAAGCATCGGAATCTAAAACTGGACTCACAGGAGAGGTTCAATTCGTAGAAAGTTAGAGTGTCAGTCCTCTGGTACTTAAGGCGGCATTGTGCCATTTGAATTTAATTCCGATGCAATTTCTGTGCTTCATCGTCAATAAGAAGGTCCCAGGGATACAGTAAACCTGAAGTGAAGCATCGGAATCTAAAGCTGGACTCACAGGAAAGGCTCAAATCATAGGAGGTTAGAGTGTCAGTCCTCTTGTACTTATGTCGGCATTGTGCCTTTTGAATTCAATTCCGATGCCATTTCTGCGTTTCATCGCCAATAAGAAGGTCCAAGGGATACAGTAAACCTGAAGTGAAGAATCGGAATCAAAAACTGGACTCACAGGAAAGGTTCAAATCATAGAAAGTTAGAGTGTCAGTCCTCTTGTACTTAAGTCGGCATTGTTCCTTTTGTATTAAATTCGGATGCAATTTCTGTGTTTCATCGTCAATATGAAGGTCCAAGGGATACAGTAAACCTGAAGTAAAGCATCGGAATCTAAAACTGGACTCACAGGAGAGGTTCAAATCATAGAAAGTAAGAGTGTCAGTGCTCTTGTACTTAAGTCGGCATTGTGCCTTTTGAATTTAATTCCGATGCAATTTCTGTGCTTCATTGTGAATAAGAAGGTCCAAGGGATACAGTAAACCTGAAGTGAAGCATCGGAATCTAAAACTGGACTCACAGGAGAGATTCAAATCATAGAAAGTTAGAGTGTCAGTCCTCATGTACTTAAGTCGACATTGTGCCTCTTGAATTTAATTCCGATGCAGTTTCTGTGTTTCATCGTCAATAAGAAGGTCCAAGGGAAACAGTAAACCTGAAGTGAAGCATCGGAATCTAAAACGTGGCTCACAGGAGAGGTTCAAATCATAGAAAGTTAGAGTGTCAGTCCTCTTGTACATAAGTCGGCATTGTGCCTTTTGTATTAAATTCGGATGCAATTTCAGTGTTTCATCGTCAATAAGAAGGTCCAAGGGATACAGTAAACCTGAAGTGCAGCATCGGAATCAGAAACTGGACTCACAGGAGAGGTTCAAATCATAGAAAGTTAGAGTGGCAGTCCTCTTACACTTAAGTCAACATTGAGCGTTTTGGATTTAATTCCGTTGCAATTTCTGTGTTTCATCGTCAATAAGAAGGTCCAAGGGATACAGTAAACCTGAAGAGAAGCATCGGAATCTATAACTGGACTCACAGGAGAGGATCAAATCATAGAAAGTTAGAGTGTCTTTCCTCTTGTACTTAAGTCGGCATTGTTCCTTTTGTATTAAATTCGGATGCAATTTCTGTGTTTCATCGTCAATATCAAGGTCCAAGGGATACAGTAAACCTGAAGTGAAGCATCGGAATCTAAAACTGGACTCACAGGAGAGGTTAAAATCATAGAAAGTTAGAGTGTCAGTCCTCTTGTACTTAAGTCGACATTGTGCCTCTTGTATTAAATTCATTGGCAATATCTGTGCTTCATCTCAGATAAGAAGGTCGAAGGTATACAGTAAACCTGAAGTGTAGCATCGGAATCTAAAACTGGACTCACAGGAGAGGATCAAATCATAGAAAGGTAGAGTGTCAGTCCTCTTGTACTTAAGTCGGCATTGTTCCTTTTGTATTAAATTCGGATGCAATTTCTGTGTTTCATTGTCAATATGAAGGTCCAAGGGATAAAGTAAACCTGAAGTGAAGCATCGGAATCTAAAACTGGACTCACAGGAGAGGTTCAAATCATAGAAAGTTAGAGTGACAGTATTCTTGTACTTAAGTCGGTATTGTGCCTTTTGTATTAAATTCGGATGAAATTTCTGTGTTTCATCATCAATAAGAAGGTCCAAGGGATACAGTAAACCTGAAGTGAAGCATCGGAATCTAAAACTGGACTCACAGGAGTGGTTCAATTCGTAGAAAGTTAGAGTGTCAGTCCTCTGGTACTTAAGGCGGCATTGTGCCATTTGAATTTAATTCCGATGCAATTTCTGTACTTCATCGTCAATAAGAAGGTCCCAGGGATACAGTAAACCTGAAGTGAAGCATCGGAATCTAAAGCTGGACTCACAGGAGAGGCTCAAATCATTGAAGGTTAGAGTGTCAGTCCTCTTGTACTTATGTCGGCATTGTGCCTTTTGAATTCAATTCCGATGCCATTTTTGCGTTTCATCGCCAATAAGAAGGTCCAAGGGAAACAGTAAACCTGAAGTAAAGAATCGGAATCTAAAACTGGACTAACAGGAGAGGTTCAAATCACAGAAAGTCAGAGTGTCAGTCCTCTTGTACTTAAGTCGGCATTGTGCCTTTTGTATTAAATTCGGATGCAATTTCTGTGTTTCATCGTCAATAAGAATGTCCAAGAGGTAACGTAAACCTGAAGTGAAGCATCGGAATCTAAAAGTGGACTCACAGGAGAGGTTCTAATCATAGAAACTTAGAGTGTCAGTCCTCTTGTACTTAAGTCGGCATTGTTCCTTTTGTATTAAATTCGGATGCAATTTTTGTGCTTCATCGCCAATAAGAATGTCCACGGTATACAGTAAACCTGAAGTAAAGCGTCGGCATCAAAAACTGGACTCACAGGAAAGGTTCAAATCATAGAAAGTTAGAGTGTCAGTCCTCTTGTACTTAAGTTGGCATTGTGCCTTTTGAATTTAATTCCGATGCAATTTCAGTGCTTCATCGCCAATAAGAAGGTCCAAGGTATACAGTAAACCTGAAGTGTACCATCGGAATCTAAAACAGGACTCACAGGAGCGGTTCAAATCATAGAAATTTGGAGTGTCGGTCCTCTTGTACTAAAGTTGGCATTGTGCCTTTTCTATTAAATTCGGATGCAATTTCTGTGTTTCTTCGTCAATAAGAAGGTCCAAGGGATACAGTAAACCTGAAGTGAAGCATCGGAATCTAAAACTTGACTAACAGGAGAGGTTCAAATCATAGAAAGTTGGAGTGTCAGTCCTCTTGTACTTAAGTCGGCATTGTGCTTTTTGAATTTCATTCCGATGCAATTTCTGTGTTTCATCGTCAATAAGAAGGTCCAAGGGATACAGTAAACGTGAAGTGAAGAATCGGAATCTGAAAGTGGACTCACAGGAGAGGTTCAAATCATAGAAAGTTAGTGTGTCAGTCCTCTTGTACCTAAGTCGGCATTGTGCCTTTTGAATTTAATTACGATGCAATTTCTGTGCTTCATTGTCAATAAGAAGGTCCAAGGGATACAGTAAACCTGAAGTGAAGCATCGGAATCTAAAACTGGACTCACAGGAGAGATTCAAATCATACAAAGTTAGAGTGTCAGTCCTCTTGTACATAAGTCTACATTGTGCCTTTTGTATTAAATTCATTGGCAATTTCTGTGCTTCATCTCCAATAAGAAGGTCGAAGGTATACAGTAAACCTGAAGTGAAGCATCGGATTCTAATACTGGACTCACAGGAGAGGATCAAATCATAGAAAGTTAGAGTGTCAGTCCTCTTGTACTTAAGTCGGCATTGTGCCTTTTGTATTAAATTCGGATGCAATTTCTGTGTTTCATCATCAATAAGAAGGTCCAAGGGATACAGTAAACCTGAAGTGAAGCATCGGAATCTAAAACTGGACTCACAGGAGAGGTTCAATTCGTAGAAAGTTAGAGTGTCAGTCCTCTGGTACTTAAGGCGGCATTGTGCCATTTGAATTTAATTCCGATGCAATTTCTGTACTTCATCGTCAATAAGAAGGTCCCAGGGATACAGTAAACCTGAAGTGAAGCATCGGAATCTAAAGCTGGACTCACAGGAGAGGCTCAAATCATAGAAGGTTAGAGTGTCAGTCCTCTTGTACTTATGTCGGCATTGTGCCTTTTGAATTCAATTCCGATGCCATTTCTGCGTTTCATCGCCAATAAGAAGGTCCAAGGGAAACAGTAAACCTGAAGTGAAGAATCGGAATCTAAAACTGGACTAACAGGAGAGGTTCAAATCATAGAAAGTCAGAGTGTCAGTCCTCTTGTACTTAAGTCGGCATTGTGCCTTTTGTATTAAATTCGGATGCAATTTCTGTGTTTCATCGTCAATAAGAATGTCCAAGAGGTAACGTAAACCTGAAGTGAAGCATCGGAATCTAAAAGTGGACTCACAGGAGAGGGTCTAATCATAGAAACTTAGAGTGTCAGTCCTCTTGTACTTAAGTCGGTATTGTTCCTTTTGTATTAAATTCGGATGCAATTTTTGTGCTTCATCGCCAATAAGAATGTCCACGGTATTCAGTAAACCTGAAGGAAAGCGTCGGCATCAAAAACTGGACTCACAGGAAAGGTTCAAATCATAAAAAGTTAGAGTGTCAGTCCTCTGGTACTTAAGGCGGCATTGTGCCATTTGAATTTAATTCCGATGCAATTTCAGTGCTTCATCGCCAATAAGAAGGTCCAAGGTATACAGTAAACCTGAAGTGTACCATCGGAATCTAAAGCAGGACTCACAGGAGCGGTTCAAATCATAGAAATTTGGAGTGTCGGTCCTCTTGTACTAAAGTCGGCATTGTGCCTTTTCTATTAAATTCGGTTGCAATTTCTGTGTTTCTTCGTCAATAAGAAGGTCCAAGGGATACAGTAAACCTGAAGTGAAGCATCGGAATCTAAAACTTGACTAACAGGAGAGGTTCAAATCATAGAAAGTTGGAGTGTCAGTCCTCTTGTACTTAAGTCGGCATTGTGCCTTTTGAATTTCATTCCGATGCACTTTCTGTGTTTCATCGTCAATAAGAAGGTCCAAGGGAAACAGTAAACCTGAAGTAAAGAATCGGAATCTAAAACTGGACTAACAGGAGAGGTTCAAATCATAGAAAGTCAGAGTGTCAGTCCTCTTGTACTTAAGTCGGCATTGTGCCTTTTGTATTAAATTCGGATGCAATTTCTGTGTTTCATCGTCAATAAGAATGTCCAAGAGGTAACGTAAACCTGAAGTGAAGCATCGGAATCTAAACCTGGACTCACAGGAGGGGTACAAATCATTGAAGGTTAGAGTGTCCGTGCTCTTGTACTTAAGTCGGCATTGTGCCTTCTGAATTTAATTCCGATGCAATTTTTGTGTTTCATCGTCAATAAGAAAGTCCAAGGAATACAGGAAACCTGAAGTGAAGCATCGGAATCTAAAACTGGACTCACAGGAGAGGTTCAAATCTTAGAAAGTGAGAGTGTCAGTCCTCTTGTACTTAAGTCGGCATTGTGCCTTTTGTATTAAATTCGGATCCAATTTCTGTGTTTCATTGTCAGTAAGAAGGTCCAAGGTATACAGTAAACCTGAAGGGATGCATCGGAATCTAAACCTGGACTCACAGGAGAGGTTCAAATCATAGAAAGTAAGAGTGTCAGTCCTCTTGTACTTAAGTCGGCATTGTGCCTTTGTTATTAAATTCGGATGCAATTTCTGTGTTTCGTCGTCAATAAGAAGGTCCAAGGGATACAGTAAACCTGAAGTGAAGCATCGGAATCTAAAACTGGACTCACAGGAGAGGTTCAAATCATCGAAGGTAGAGTGTCAGTCCTCTTGTACTTAAGTCTGCATTGTGCCATTTGAATTTTTATTCCGATGCAATTACTGTGCTTCATTGTCAATAAGAAGGTCCAAGGGATACAGTAAACCTGAAGTGAAGCATCGGAATCTAAAACTGGACTCACAGGAGAGGTTCAAATCATAGAAAGTTAGAGTGTCGGTCCTCTTGTACTTAAGTCAGCATTGTGCCTTTTGAAATTAATTCCGAGGCAGTTTCTGTGTTTCATCGTCAATACGATGGTCCAATGGATACAGTAAACCTGAGGTGAAGCATCGGAATCTAAAACTGGACTCACAGGAGAGATTCAAATCATAGAAAGTTAGAGTGTCAGTCCTCTTGTACTTATGTCGGCATTGTGCCCTTTGTATTAAATTCGGATGCAATTTCTGTATTTCTTCATCAATAAGAAGGTCCAAGGGATACAGTAAACCTGAAGTGAAGCATCGGAATCTAAAACTGGACTCACAGGACTGGTTCTAATCATAGAAAGTTAGAGTGTCAGTCCTCTTGTACTTAAGTCGGCATTGTGCCTTTTGTATTTAATTCCGATGCAGTTTCTGTGTTGCATCGTCAAGAAGAAGGTCCAAGGGATACAGTAAACCCGAAGTGAAGCATCGGAATCTAAAACTGGACTCACAGGAGAGGTTCAAATCATAGAAAGTTGGAGTGTCAGTCCACTTGTACTTAAGTCGGCATTGTGCCTTTTGTATTAAATTCGGTTGCAATTTCTGCACTTCATCGCCAATAAGAAGGTCCAAGGTATACAGTAAACCTGAAGTGAAGCATCGGGATCTAAAACTGGACTCACAGGAGAGGTTCAAATCATAGAAAGTTAGAGTGTCAGTCCTCTTGTACTTAAGTTGGCATTGTGCCTTTTGTATTATATTCGGATGCAATATCTGTGCTTCATCGCCAATAAGAAGGTCCACAGGATACAGTAAACCTGAAGTGAAGCGTCGGAATCCAAAACTGGACTCACAGGAGAGATTCAAATCATAGAAAGTTAGAGTGTCAGTCCTCTTGTACTTATGTCGGCATTGTGCCTCTTTAATTTAATTCGGATGCAATTTCTGTGCTTCATCGTCATTAAGAAGGTCCCAGGGATACAGTAAACCTGAAGTGAAGCATCGGAATCTAAAGCTGGATTCACAGGAGAGGTTCAAACCATAGGAAGTTAGAGTGTCAGTCCTCTTGTACTTATGTCGGCATTGTGCCTTTTGAATTCAATTCCTATGCAATTTCTGTGTTTCATCGCCAATAAGAAAGTCCAAGGGAGACAGTAAACCTGAAGTGAAGAATCGGAATCTAAAACTGGACTCACAGGAGAGGTTCAAATCATAGAAAAATTGAGTGTCAGTCCTCTTGTACTTAAGTCGGCATTGTGCCTTTTGAATTTAATTCCGATGCAATTTCTGCGTTTTATCGTCAATTAGAAAGTCCAAGGGATACAGTAAACCTGAAGTGAAGCATCGGAATCTAAAACAGGAGTCACAGAAGAGGTTCAAATCGTAGATAGTTAGAGTGTCAGTCCCCTTGTACTTAAGTCGGCATTGTGCCTTTTGAATTTAATTCCGATGCAATTTCTGTGCTTCATCGTCAATAAGAAGGTCCAAGGGAAACAGTAAACCTGAAGCGAAGCATCGGAATCTAGAACTGGACTCACAGGAGAGGTTCAAATCATAGAAAGTTAGGGTGTCACTCCTCTTGTACTTAAGTCGGCATTGTGACTTTTGTATTAAATTCGGATGCAGTTTCTGTGTTTCATCGTCAATAAGAAGGTCCAAGGGATACAGTAAACCTGAAGTGAAGCAACGGAATCTGAAGGTGGACTCACAGGAGAGACTCAAATCATAGAAAGTTAGAGTGTCAGTCCTCTTGTACTTAAGTCGGCATTGTGCCTTTTGAATTTAATTCCGATGCAATTTCTGTGCTTCATTGTCAATAAGAAGGTCCAAGGGATACAGTAAACCTGAAGTGAAGCATCGGAATATAAACTGGACTCACAGGAGAGGATCAAATCAGAGAAATTTAGAGTGTCAGTCCTCTTGTACTTAAGTCGGCATTGTGCCTTTTGAATTTAATTCCGATACAGTTTCTGTGTTTCATCGTCAATACGAAGGTCCAAGGGATACAGTAAACCTGAGGTGAAGCATCGGAATCTAAAACTGGACACAAAGGAGAGGTTCAAATCATAGAAAGTTAGTGTGTCAGTCGTCTTGTACTTAAGTCGGCATTGTGCCATTTGTATCAAATTCGGATGCAATATCTGTGTTACTTCATCAATAAGAAGGTCCAAGGGATACAGTAAACCTGAAGTGAAGCATCGGAATCTACATCTGGACACACAGGAGGGGTTCAAATCATAGAAAGTTAGAGTGTAAGTCCTCATGTACTCAAGTCGGCATTGTGCCTTTTGAATTTAATTCCGATGCAGTTTCTGTGTTGCATCGTCAATAAGAAGGTCCAAGAGATACAGTAAACCCGAAGTGAAGCATCGGAATCTAAAACTGGACTCACAGAAGAGGTTCAAATCATAGAAAGTTAGAGTGTCAGTCTTCTTGTACTTAATTCGGCATTGTGCCTTTTGAATTTAATTCCGATGCAATTTCTGTGCTTCATCGTGAATAAGAAGATCCAAGGGATACAGTTAACCAGAAGTGAAGCATCGGAATCTAAAACTGGACTCACAGGAGAGGTTCAAATCATAGAAAGTTAGAGTGGCAGTCCTCTTAAACTTAAATCGGCATTGAGCGTTTTGGATTTAATTCCGTTGCAATTTCTGTGTTTCATCGTCAATAAGAAGGTCCAAGGGATACAGTAAACCTGAAGTGAAGCATCGGAATCTAAAACTGGACTCACAGGAGAGGATCAAATCATAGAAAGTTAGAGTGTCAGTCCTCTTGTACTTAAGTCGGCATTTTCCTTTTGTATTAAATTCGGATGCAATTTCTGTGTTTCATCGTCAACATGAAGGTCCAAGGGATACAGTAAACATGAAGTGAAGCATCGGAATCTAAAACTGGACTCACAGGAGAGGTTCAAGTCATAGAAAGTTAGAGTGTCAGTCCTCTTGTACTTAAGTCGGTATTGTGCCTTTTGTATTAAATTCGGATGCAATTTCTGTGTTTCATCATCAATAAGAAGGTCCAAGGGATACATTAAACCTGAAGTGAAGCATCGGAATCTAAAACTGGACTCACAGGAGAGGTTCAATTCGTAGAAAGTTAGAGTGTCAGTCCTCTGGTACTTAAGGCGGCATTGTGCCATTTGAATTTAATTCCGATGCAATTTCTGTGCTTCATCGTCAATAAGAAGGTCCCAGGGATACAGTAAACCTGAAGTGAAGCATCGGAATCTAAAGCTGGACTCACAGGAGAGGCTCAAATCATAGAAGGTTAGAGTGTCAGTCCTCTTGTACTTATGTCGGCATTGTGCCTTTTGAATTCAATTCCGATGCCATTTCTGCGTTTCATCGCCAATAAGAAGGTCCAAGGGATACAGTAAACCTGAAGTGAAGAATCGGAATCTAAAACTGGACTAACAGGAGAGGTTCAAATCATAGAAAGTCAGAGTGTCAGTCCTCTTGTACTTAAGTCGGCATTGTTCCTTTTGTATTAAATTCGGATGCAATTTTTGTGCTTCATCGCCAATATGAAGGTCCAAGGGATACAGTAAACCTGAAGTGAAGCATCGAAATCTAAAACTGGACTCACAGGAGAGGTTCAAGTCATAGAAAGTTAGAGTGTCAGTCCTCTTGTACTTAAGTCGGTATTGTGCCTTTTGTATTAAATTCGGATGCAATTTCTGTGTTTCATCATCAATAAGAAGGTCCAAGGAATACAGTAAACCAGAAGTGAAGCATCGGAATCTAAAACTGGACTCACAGGAGAGGTTCAATTCGTAGAAAGTTAGAGTGTCAGTCCTCTGGTACTTAAGGCGGCATTGTGCCATTTGAATTTAATTCCGATGCAATTTCTGTGCTTCATCGTCAATAAGAAGGTCCCAGGGGTACAGTAAACCTGAAGTGAAGCATCGGAATCTAAAGCTGGACTCACAGGAGAGGCTCAAATCATAGAAGGTTAGAGTGTCAGTCCTCTTGTACTTATGTCGGCATTGTGCCTTTTGAATTCAATTCCGATGACATTTCTGCGTTTCATCGCCAATAAGAAGGTCCAAGGGATACAGTAAACCTGAAGTGAAGAATCGGAATCAAAAACTGGACTCACAGGAGAGATTCAAATCATAGAAAGTTAGAGTGTCAGTCCTCATGTACTTAAGTCGGCATTGTTCCTTTTGAATTTAATTCCGATGTAGTTTCTGTGTTTCATCGTCAATAAGAAGGTCCAAGGGAAACAGTAAACCTGAAGTGAAGCATCGGAATCTAAAACGTGGCTCACAGGAGAGGTTCAAATCATAGAAAGTAAGAGTGTCAGTCCTCTTGTACTTAAGTCGGCATTGTGCCTTTTGAATTTAATTCCGATGCAATTTCTGTGCTTCATTGTGAATAAGAAGGTCCAAGGGATACAGTAAACCTGAAGTGAAGCATCGGAATCTAAAACTGGACTCACAGGAGAGATTCAAATCATAGAAAGTTAGAGTGTCAGTCCTCATGTACTTAAGTCGGCATTGTGCCTTTTGAATTTAATTCCGATGCAGTTTCTGTGTTTCATCGTCAATAAGAAGGTCCAAGGGAAACAGTAAACCTGAAGTGAAGCATCGGAATCTAAAACGTGGCTCACAGGAGAGGTTCAAATCATAGAAAGTTAGAGTGTCAGTCCTCTTGTACATAAGTCGGCATTGTGCCTTTTGTATTAAATTCGGATGCAATTTCAGTGTTTCATCGTCAATAAGAAGGTCCAAGGGATACAGTAAACCTGAAGTGCAGCATCGGAATCAGAAACTGGACTCACAGGAGAGGTTCAAATCATAGAAAGTTAGAGTGGCAGTCCTCTTAAACTTAAGTCAACATTGAGCGTTTTGGATTTAATTCCGTTGCAATTTCTGTGTTTCATCGTCAATAAGAAGGTCCAAGGGATACAGTAAACCTGAAGAGAAGCATCGGAATCTATAACTGGACTCACAGGAGAGGATCAAATCATAGAAAGTTAGAGTGTCTTTCCTCTTGTACTTAAGTCGGCATTGTTCCTTTTGTATTAAATTCGGATGCAATTTCTGTGTTTCATCGTCAATATCAAGGTCCAAGGGATAAAGTAAACCTGAAGTGAAGCATCGGAATCTAAAACTGGACTCACAGGAGAGGTTAAAATCATAGAAAGTTAGAGTGTCAGTCCTCTTGTACTTAAGTCGACATTGTGCCTTTTGTATTAAATTCATTGGCAATATCTGTGCTTCATCTCAGATAAGAAGGTCGAAGGTATACAGTAAACCTGAAGTGTAGCATCGGAATCTAAAACTGGACTCACAGGAGAGGATCAAATCATAGAAAGGTAGAGTGTCAGTCCTCTTGTACTTAAGTCGGCATTGTTCCTTTTGTATTAAATTCGGATGCAATTTCTGTGTTTCATCGTCAATATGAAGGTCCAAGGGATAAAGTAAACCTGAAGTGAAGCATCGGAATCTAAAAATGGACTCTCAGGAGAGGTTCAAATCATAGAAAGTTAGAGTGACAGTATTCTTGTACTTAAGTCGGTATTGTGCCTTTTGTATTAAATTCGGATGCAATTTCTGTGTTTCATCATCAATAAGAAGGTCCAAGGGATACAGTAAACCTGAAGTGAAGCATCGGAATCTAAAACTGGACTCACAGGAGTGGTTCAATTCGTAGAAAGTTAGAGTGTCAGTCCTCTGGTACTTATGGCGGCATTGTGCCATTTGAATTTAATTCCGATGCAATTTCTGTACTTCATCGTCAATAAGAAGGTCCCAGGGATACAGTAAACCTGAAGTGAAGCATCGGAATCTAAAGCTGGACTCACAGGAGAGGCTCAAATCATTGAAGGTTAGAGTGTCAGTCCTCTTGTACTTATGTCGGCATTGTGCCTTTTGAATTCAATTCCGATGCCATTTTTGCGTTTCATCGCCAATAAGAAGGTCCAAGGGAAACAGTAAACCTGAAGTAAAGAATCGGAATCTAAAACTGGACTAACAGGAGAGGTTCAAATCACAGAAAGTCAGAGTGTCAGTCCTCTTGTACTTAAGTCGGCATTGTGCCTTTTGTATTAAATTCGGATGCAATTTCTGTGTTTCATCGTCAATAAGAATGTCCAAGAGGTAACGTAAACCTGAAGTGAAGCATCGGAATCTAAAAGTGGACTCACAGGAGAGGTTCTAATCATAGAAACTTAGAGTGTCAGTCCTCTTGTACTTAAGTCGGCATTGTTCCTTTTGTATTAAATTCGGATGCAATTTTTGTGCTTCATCGCCAATAAGAATGTCCACGGTATACAGTAAACCTGAAGTAAAGCGTCGGCATCAAAAACTGGACTCACAGGAAAGGTTCAAATCATAGAAAGTTAGAGTGTCAGTCCTCTTGTACTTAAGTCGGCATTGTGCCTTTTGAATTTAATTCCGATGCAATTTCAGTGCTTCATCGCCAATAAGAAGGTCCAAGGTATACAGTAAACCTGAAGTGTACCATCGGAATCTAAAACAGGACTCACAGGAGCGGTTCAAATCATAGAAATTTGGAGTGTCGGTCCTCTTGTACTAAAGTTGGCATTGTGCCTTTTCTATTAAATTCGGATGCAATTTCTGTGTTTCTTCGTCAATAAGAAGGTCCAAGGGATACAGTAAACCTGAAGTGAAGCATCGCAATCTAAAACTTGACTAACAGGAGAGGTTCAAATCATAGAAAGTTGGAGTGTCAGTCCTCTTGTACTTAAGTCGGCATTGTGCCTTTTGAATTTCATTCCGATGCAATTTCTGTGTTTCATCGTCAATAAGAAGGTCCAAGGGATACAGTAAACGTGAAGTGAAGAATCGGAATCTGAAAGTGGACTCACAGGAGAGGTTCAAATCATAGAAAGTTAGTGTGTCAGTCCTCTTGTACCTAAGTCGGCATTGTGCCTTTTGAATTTAATTACGATGCAATTTCTGTGCTTCATTGTCAATAAGAAGGTCCAAGGGATACAGTAAACCTGAAGTGAAGCATCGGAATCTAAAACTGGACTCACAGGAGAGATTCAAATCATACAAAGTTAGAGTGTCAGTCCTCTTGTACATAAGTCTACATTGTGCCTTTTGTATTAAATTCATTGGCAATTTCTGTGCTTCATCTCCAATAAGAAGGTCGAAGGTATACAGTAAACCTGAAGTGAAGCATCGGATTCTAAAACTGGACTCACAGGAGAGGATCAAATCATAGAAAGTTAGAGTGTCAGTCCTCTTGTACTTAAGTCGGCATTGTTCCTTTTGTATTAAATTCGGGTGCAATTTCTGTGTTTCATCGTCAATATGAAGGTCCAAGGGATAAAGTAAACCTGAAGTGAAGCATCGGAATCTAAAACTGGACTCACAGGAGAGGTTCAAATCATAGAAAGTTAGAGTGTCAGTCCTCTTGTACTTAAGTCGGTATTGTGCCTTTTGTATTAAATTCGGATGCAATTTCTGTGTTTCATCATCAATAAGAAGGTCCAAGGGATACAGTAAACCTGAAGTGAAGCATCGGAATCTAAAACTGGACTCACAGGAGTGGTTCAATTCGTAGAAAGTTAGAGTGTCAGTCCTCTGGTACTTATGGCGGCATTGTGCCATTTGAATTTAATTCCGATGCAATTTCTGTACTTCATCGTCAATAAGAAGGTCCCAGGGATACAGTAAACCTGAAGTGAAGCATCGGAATCTAAAGCTGGACTCACAGGAGAGGCTCAAATCATTGAAGGTTAGAGTGTCAGTCCTCTTGTACTTATGTCGGCATTGTGCCTTTTGAATTCAATTCCGATGCCATTTTTGCGTTTCATCGCCAATAAGAAGGTCCAAGGGAAACAGTAAACCTGAAGTAAAGAATCGGAATCTAAAACTGGACTAACAGGAGAAAATCAAATCACAGAAAGTCAGAGTGTCAGTCCTCTTGTACTTAAGTCGGCATTGTGCCTTTTGTATTAAATTCGGATGCAATTTCTGTGTTTCATCGTCAATAAGAATGTCCAAGAGGTAACGTAAACCTGAAGTGAAGCATCGGAATCTAAAAGTGGACTCACAGGAGAGGTTCTAATCATAGAAACTTAGAGTGTCAGTCCTCTTGTACTTAAGTCGGCATTGTTCCTTTTGTATTAAATTCGGATGCAATTTTTGTGCTTCATCGCCAATAAGAATGTCCACGGTATACAGTAAACCTGAAGTAAAGCGTCGGCATCAAAAACTGGACTCACAGGAGAGGTTCAAATCATAGAAAGTTAGAGTGTCAGTCCTCTTGTACTTAAGTCGGCATTGTGCCTTTTGAATTTAATTCCGATGCAATTTCAGTGCTTCATCGCCAATAAGAAGGTCCAAGGTATACAGTAAACCTGAAGTGTACCATCGGAATCTAAAACAGGACTCACAGGAGCGGTTCAAATCATAGAAATTTGGAGTGTCGGTCCTCTTGTACTAAAGTTGGCATTGTGCCTTTTCTATTAAATTCGGATGCAATTTCTGTGTTTCTTCGTCAATAAGAAGGTCCAAGGGATACAGTAAACCTGAAGTGAAGCATCGCAATCTAAAACTTGACTAACAGGAGAGGTTCAAATCATAGAAAGTTGGAGTGTCAGTCCTCTTGTACTTAAGTCGGCATTGTGCCTTTTGAATTTCATTCCGATGCAATTTCTGTGTTTCATCGTCAATAAGAAGGTCCAAGGGATACAGTAAACGTGAAGTGAAGAATCGGAATCTGAAAGTGGACTCACAGGAGAGGTTCAAATCATAGAAAGTTAGTGTGTCAGTCCTCTTGTACCTAAGTCGGCATTGTGCCTTTTGAATTTAATTACGATGCAATTTCTGTGCTTCATTGTCAATAAGAAGGTCCAAGGGATACAGTAAACCTGAAGTGAAGCATCGGAATCTAAAACTGGACTCACAGGAGAGATTCAAATCATACAAAGTTAGAGTGTCAGTCCTCTTGTACATAAGTCTACATTGTGCCTTTTGTATTAAATTCATTGGCAATTTCTGTGCTTCATCTCCAATAAGAAGGTCGAAGGTATACAGTAAACCTGAAGTGAAGCATCGGATTCTAAAACTGGACTCACAGGAGAGGATCAAATCATAGAAAGTTAGAGTGTCAGTCCTCTTGTACTTAAGTCGGCATTGTTCCTTTTGTATTAAATTCGGGTGCAATTTCTGTGTTTCATCGTCAATATGAAGGTCCAAGGGATAAAGTAAACCTGAAGTGAAGCATCGGAATCTAAAACTGGACTCACAGGAGAGGTTCAAATCATAGAAAGTTAGAGTGTCAGTCCTCTTGTACTTAAGTCGGTATTGTGCCTTTTGTATTAAATTCGGATGCAATTTCTGTGTTGCATCATCAATAAGAAGGTCCAAGGGATACAGTAAACCTGAAGTGAAGCATCGGAATCTAAAACTGGACTCACAGGAGAGGTTCAATTCGTAGAAAGTTAGAGTGTCAGTCCTCTGGTACTTAAGGCGGCATTGTGCCATTTGAATTTAATTCCGATGCAATTTCTGTACTTCATCGTCAATAAGAAGGTCCCAGGGATACAGTAAACCTGAAGTGAAGCATCGGAATCTAAAGCTGGACTCACAGGAGAGGCTCAAATCATAGAAGGTTAGAGTGCCAGTCCTCTTGTACTTATGTCGGCATTGTGCCTTTTGAATTCAATTCCGATGCCATTTCTGCGTTTCATCGCCAATAAGAAGGTCCAAGGGAAACAGTAAACCTGAAGTGAAGAATCGGAATCTAAAACTGGACTAACAGGAGAGGTTCAAATCATAGAAAGTCAGAGTGTCAGTCCTCTTGTACTTAAGTCGGCATTGTGCCTTTTGTATTAAATTCGGATGCAATTTCTGTGTTTCATCGTCAATAAGAATGTCCAAGAGGTAACGTAAACCTGAAGTGAAGCATCGGAATCTAAAAGTGGACTCACAGGAGAGGGTCTAATCATAGAAACTTAGAGTGTCAGTCCTCTTGTACTTAAGTCGGTATTGTTCCTTTTGTATTAAATTCGGATGCAATTTTTGTGCTTCATCGCCAATAAGAATGTCCACGGTATTCAGTAAACCTGAAGGAAAGCGTCGGCATCAAAAACTGGACTCACAGGAAAGGTTCAAATCATAAAAAGTTAGAGTGTCAGTCCTCTGGTACTTAAGGCGGCATTGTGCCATTTGAATTTAATTCCGATGCAATTTCAGTGCTTCATCGCCAATAAGAAGGTCCAAGGTATACAGTAAACCTGAAGTGTACCATCGGAATCTAAAGCAGGACTCACAGGAGCGGTTCAAATCATAGAAATTTGGAGTGTCGGTCCTCTTGTACTAAAGTCGGCATTGTGCCTTTTGAATTCAATTCCTATGCAATTTCTGTGTTTCATCGCCAATAAGAAAGTCCAAGGGAGACAGTAAACCTGAAGTGAAGAATCGGAATCTAAAACTGGACTCACAGGAGAGGTTCAAATCATAGAAAAATTGAGTGTCAGTCCTCTTGTACTTAAGTCGGCATTGTGCCATTTGAATTTAATTCCGATGCAATTTCTGCGTTTTATCGTCAATTAGAAAGTCCAAGGGATACAGTAAACCTGAAGTGAAGCATCGGAATCTAAAACAGGAGTCACAGAAGAGGTTCAAATCGTAGATAGTTAGAGTGTCAGTCCCCTTGTACTTAAGTCGGCATTGTGCCTTTTGAATTTAATTCCGATGCAATTTCTGTGCTTTATCGTCAATAAGAAGGTCCAAGGGAAACAGTAAACCTGAAGCGAAGCATCGGAATCTAGAACTGGACTCACAGGAGAGGTTCAAATCATAGAAAGTTAGGGTGTCACTCCTCTTGTACTTAAGTCGGCATTGTGACTTTTGTATTAAATTCGGATGCAGTTTCTGTGTTTCATCGTCAATAAGAAGGTCCAAGGGATACAGTAAACCTGAAGTGAAGCAACGGAATCTGAAGGTGGACTCACAGGAGAGGCTCAAATCATAGAAAGTTAGAGTGTCAGTCCTCTTGTACTTAAGTCGGCATTGTGCCTTTTGAATTTAATTCCGATGCAATTTCTGTGCTTCATTGTCAATAAGAAGGTCCAAGGGATACAGTAAACCTGAAGTGAAGCATCGGAATATAAACTGGACTCACAGGAGAGGATCAAATCAGAGAAAGTTAGAGTGTCAGTCCTCTTGTACTTAAGTCGGCATTGTGCCTTTTGAATTTAATTCCGATACAGTTTCTGTGTTTCATCGTCAATACGAAGGTCCAAGGGATACAGTAAACCTGAGGTGAAGCATCGGAATCTAAAACTGGACACAAAGGAGAGGTTCAAATCATAGAAAGTTAGTGTGTCAGTCGTCTTGTACTTAAGTCGGCATTGTGCCATTTGTATCAAATTCGGATGGAATATCTGTGTTACTTCATCAATAAGAAGGTCCAAGGGATACAGTAAACCTGAAGTGAAGCATCGGAATCTACATCTGGACACACAGGAGGGGTTCAAATCATAGAAAGTTAGAGTGTAAGTCCTCATGTACTCAAGTCGGCATTGTGCCTTTTGAATTTAATTCCGATGCAGTTTCTGTGTTGCATCGTCAATAAGAAGGTCCAAGAGATACAGTAAACCCGAAGTGAAGCATCGGAATCTAAAACTGGACTCACAGAAGAGGTTCAAATCATAGAAAGTTAGAGTGTCAGTCTTCTTGTACTTAATTCGGCATTGTGCCTTTTGAATTTAATTCCGACGCAATTTCTGTGCTTCATCGTGAATAATAAGGTCCAAGGGATACAGTAAACCTGAAGTGAAGCATCGGAATCTAAAACTGGACTCACGGGAGAGGTTCAAACCATAGAAAGTTTGAGTGTCAGTCCTCTTGTACTTAAGTCGGCAATTTGCCTTTTGAATTTAATTCCGATGCAGTTTCTGTGCTTCATCGTCAATAAGAATGTCCCAGGGATACAGTAAACCTGACGTGAAGCATCGGAATCTAAAACTGGACTCACAGTAGAGGTTCAAATCATAGAAAGTTAAAATGTCAGACCTCTTGTACTTAAGTCGGCATTGTGCCTTTTGAATTTAATTCCGATGCAATTTCTGTGTTTCATCGTCAATAAGAAGGTCCAAGGGATACAGTAAACCAGAAGTGAAGCATCGAAATCTAAAACTGGACTCACAGGAGTGGTTCAAATCATAGAAAGTTTGAGTGTCAGTCCACTGGTACTGAAGTCGGCATTGTGCCTTTTGAATTAAATTCGATGCAATTTCTGTGTTTCATCGTCAATAAGAAGGTCCAAGGGAAACAGTAAACCTGAAGTGAAGCATCGGAATCTAGAACTGGACTCACAGGAGAGGTTCAAATCATAGAAAGTTAGTGTGTCAGTCCACTTGTACCTAAGTCGGCATTGTGCCTTTTGTATTAAAGTCGGATGCAATTTCTGTGTTTCATTGTCAATTAGAAGGTCCAAGGGATACAGTAAACCTGAAGTGAAGCATCGCAATCTAAAACTGGACTCACAAGAGAGGTTCAAATCATAGAAAGTTAGGGTGGCAGTCCTCTAGTACTTAAGTCGGCAATGTGCTTTTTGAATTTAATTCCGATGCAATTTCTGTGTTTAATCGTCAATAAGAAGGTCCAAGGCATACAGTAAACCTGAAGTGAAGCATCGGAATCTAAAACTGGACTCACAGGAGAGGTTCAAATCATAGAAAGTTAGAGTATCAGTCCTCTTGTACTTAAGTTGGCATTGTGCCTTTTGTATTAAATTCGGATGCAATTTCTGTGGTTCATCGCCAATAAGAAGGTCCAAGGTATACAGTAAACCTGAAGTGAAGCATCATAATCTAAAACCGGACTCACAGGAGATGTTCAAATCATAGAAAGTCAGAGTGTCAGTCGTCTTGTACTTAAGTCGGCATTGTGCATTTTTAACTTAATTCCGATGCAATTTCTGTGCTTCATCGTTAATAAGAAGGTCCAAGGTATACAGTAAACCTGAAGTGAAGCATCGGAATCTAAAACTGGAGTCACAGGAGAGGTTCAAATCATTAAAGGTTAGAGTGTCACTCCTCTTGTACTTAAGTCGGCATTGTGCCTTTTGAATTTCATTCCGATGCAATTTCTGTGTTTCATCGACAATAAGGAGGTCCAAAGGAAACAGTAAACCTGAAGTGAAGCATCGGGATCTAGAACTGGACTCACAGGAGAGGTTCAAATTATAGAAAGTTAGAGTGTCAGTCCTCTTGTACTTAAGTCGGCATTGTGCCTTTTGTATTAAATTCGGATGCAATTTCTGTGTTTCATTGTCAATTAGAAGGCCCAAGGGATACAGTAAACCTGAAGTGAAGCATCGGAATCTAAAACTGGACTCACAGGAGAAGTTCAAATCATAGAAAGTTAGAGTGGCATCCATCATGTACTTAAATCGGCTATGTGCTTTTTGAATTTAATTACGATGCAATTTCTGTGTTTCATCGTCAATAAGAAGGTCCAAGGGATACAGTAAACCTCAAGTGAAGCATCGGAATCTAAAACTGGACTCACAGGAGAGGTTCAAATCATAGAAAGTTAGAGTGTCACTCCTCTTGTACTTAAGTCGGCATTGTGCCTTTTGTATTAAAGTCGTATGCAATTTCTGTGCTTCATCGCCAATAATAAGGTCCAAGGTATACAGTAAAACTGAAGTGAAGCATCGGAATCTAAAACTGGAATTACAGGAGAGGTTCAAATCATAGAAAGTTAGAGTGTCAGTCCTCTTGTACTTAAGTCGGCATTGTGCCTTTGGAATTTAATTCCGATGCAATTTCTGTGTTTCATCGTCAATAAGGTGGTCCAAGGGATACATTAAACCTGAAGTGAAACATCGGAATCTAAAACTGGACTCACAGGAGCAGTTCAATTCATAGAAAGTTAGAGTGTCAGTGTTCTTGTACTTAAGTCGGCATTGTGCCTTTTGAATTTACTTCCGATGCAATTTGTGAGCTTCATCGTCAATAAGAAGGTAAAAGGGATACAGTAAACCTGAAGTGAAGCATCGGAATCTAAAACTGGACTCACAGGAGAGGGTCAAATCATAGAAATTTATAGTGTCAGTCCTCTTGTACTTACGTCGGCATTGTGCCTTTTGAATATAATTCCGATGCATTTTCTGTGTTTCATCGTCAATAAGAAGGTCCAAGGTATACAGTATACCTCAAGTGAAGCATCGGAATCTAAAACTGGACTCACTGGAGAGGTTCAAATAATAGAAAGTTTGTGTGTCAGTCCTCTTGTACTTAAGTCGGCATTGTGCCTTTTGCATTAAATTCGGATGCACTTTCTGTGTTTCATCGTCAATAAGAAGGTCCAAGAGATACAGTAAACCTGAAGTGAGGCATCGGAATCTAAAACTGGACTCACTGGAGAGGTTCAAATCATAGAAAGTGAGAGTGTCAGTCCTCTTGTACTTAAGTCGGCATTGTGCCTTTTGTATTAAGGTCGGATGCAATTTCTTTGATTCATCGTCAATCAGATGGTCCAAGGGATACAGTTAACCTGAAGTGAAGCATCGGAATGTAAAACTGGACTCACAGGAGTGGTTCAAATCATAGAGTGTCAGTCCTCTTGTACTTAAGTCGGCATTGTGCCTCTTGCATTAAATTCGGATGCAATTTCTGTGTTTCATCGTCAATAAGAAGGTCCAAGAGATACAGTAAACCTAAAGTGAGGCGTCGGAATCTAAAAATGGACTCACAGGAGAGGTTCAAATCATAGTAAGTGAGAGTGTCAGTCCTCTTGTACTTAAGTCGTCATTGTGATTTTTTGATTATATTCGGATGCAATTACTGTGATTCATCGTCAATAAGAAGGTCCAAGGGATACAGTAGACCTGAAGTGAAGCATCGGAATCTAAAGCTGGACTCACAGGACAGGTTCAAATCATAGAAAGTGAGAGTGTCAGTCCTCTTGTACTTAAGTCGGCAATGTGCCTTTCGTATTGAATTCAGATGCAATTTCTGTGCTTCATCGTCAATAAGAAGGTCCAAGGGATACAGTAAACCTCAAGTGAAGCATCGGAATTTAAAACTGGACTCACAGGAGAGGTCCAAATCATAGAAAGTTAGAGTGTCACTCCTCTCGTACTTAAGTCGGCATTGTGCCTTTTGTATTGAAGTCGGATGCAATTTCTGTGCTTCATCGCCAATAATAAGGTCCAAGGTATACAGTAAAACTGAAGTGAAGCTTCGGAATCTAAAACTGGACTCACAGAAGACGTTCAAAACATAGAAAGTTTGAGTGTCAGTCCTCTTGTACTTAGGTCGGCATTGTGCTTTTTGTATTAAATACGGATGCAATTTCTGTTTTTCATCATCAATAAGATGGTTCAAGGGATAAAGTAAACCTGAAGTGAAGCATCGGAATCTAAAACTGGACTGACAGGAGAGGTTCAAGTCATAGGAAGTGTGAGTGTCAGTCCTCTTGTACTTAAGTCGGAGTTGTGCCTTTTGTATTAAATTCGGATGCAATTTCTGTGCTTCGTCGCCAATAAGAAGGTCCACGGCATACAGTTAACCTGAAGTGAAGCGTCGGAATCTAAAACTGGACTCACAGGAGAGGTTCAAATCATGGAAAGTTAAAGTGTCAGTCCTCTTGTACTTAAGTCGGTATTGTGCCTTTTGTATTAAGTTCGGATGCAATTTCTCTGTTTCATCGTCAATAAGAAGGTCCAAGGTATACAGTAAACCTGAAGTGAAGCATCGGAATCGAAAACTGGACTCACCGGAGGGGTTCAAATCATAGAAAGTTAGAGGGTCCGTCCTCTTGTACTTAAGTCAGCATTGTGCCTATTGTATTAAATTCGGATGCAATTTCTGTGTTTCATCGTCAATAAGAAGATCCAAGGTATACAGTAAACTTGAAGTAAAGCATCGGAATCTGAAACTGGACTCACAGGAGAGATTCAAATCATAGAAAGTTTGAGTGTGAGTCCTCTTGTACTTCAGTCGGCATTGTGCCTTTTGAATTTCATTCCGATGCAATTTCTGTGTTTCATCGTCAATAAGGTGGTCCAAGGGATACAGTAAACCTGAAGTGAAACATCGGAATCTAAAACTGGACTCACAGGAGCAGTTCAATTCATAGAAAGTTAGAGTGTCAGTGTTCTTGTACTTAAGTCGGCATTGTGCCTTTTGAATTTACTTCCGATGCAATTTGTGAGCTTCATCGTCAATAAGAAGGTAAAAGGGATGCAGTAAACCTGAAGTGAAGCATCGGAATCTAAAACTGGACTCACAGGAGAGGGTCAAATCATAGAAAGTTATAGTGTCAGTCCTCTTGTACTTACGTCGGCATTGTGCCTTTTGAATATAATTCCGATGCAATTTCTGTGTTTCATCGTCAATAAGAAGGTCCAAGGTATACAGTATACCTGAAGTGAAGCATCGGAATCTAAAACTGGACTCACTGGAGAGGTTCAAATCATAGAAAGTTTGTGTGTCAGTCCTCTTGTACATAAGTCGGCATTGTGCCTTTTGCATTAATTTCGGATGCACTTTCTATGTTTCATCGTCAATATGAAGGTCCAAGAGATACAGTAAACCTGAAGTGAGGCATCGGAATCTAAAACTGGACTCACTGGAGAGGTTCAAATCATAGAAAGTGAGAGTGTCAGTCCTCTTGTACTTAAGTCGGCATTGTGCCTTTTGTATTAAGGTCGGATGCAATTTCTTTGATTCATCGTCAATCAGATGGTCCAAGGGATACAGTTAACCTGAAGTGAAGCATCGGAATGTAAAACTGGACTCACAGGAGTGGTTCAAATCATAGAGTGTCAGTCCTCTTGTACTTAAGTCGGCATTGTGCCTCTTGCATTAAATTCGGATGCAATTTCTGTGTTTCATCGTCAATAAGAAGGTCCAAGAGATACAGTAAACCTAAAGTGAGGCGTCGGAATCTAAAAATGGACTCACAGGAGAGGTTCAAATCATAGAAAGTGAGAGTGTCAGTCCTCTTGTACTTAAGTCGACATTGTGCCTTTTTGATTATATTCGGATGCAATTACTGTGTTTCATCGTCAATAAGAAGGTCCAAGGTATACAGTAGACCTGAAGTGAAGCATCGGAATCTAAAGCTGGACTCACAGGACAGGTTCAAATCATAGAAAGTGAGAGTGTCAGTCCTCTTGTACTTAAGTCGGCAATGTGCCTTTCGTATTGAATTCCGATGCAATTTCTGTGCTTCATCGTCAATGAGAAGGTCCAAGGGATACAGTAAACCTGAAGTGAAGCATCGGAATCTAAAACCGGACTCACAGGAGAGGTTCAAATCATAGAAAGTTAGAGTGTCAGTCCTCTTGTACTTAAGTCGGCATTGTGCCTTTTGAATTTAATTCCGATGCAATTTCTGTGTTTCTTCGTCAATAAGAAGGTCCAAGGTACACAGTAAACCTGAAGTGAAGCATCGGAATCTAAAACTGGACTCATAGGAGAGGTTCAATTTATAGAAATTAGAGTGTCAGTCCTCTTGTACTTAAGTCGGCATTGTGCTTTTTGAATTTCATTCCGATGCAGTTTCTGTGCTTCACCGTCAAAAAGAAGGTCTAAGGGATACAGTAAACCTGAAGTGAAGCATCGGCATCTAAAACTGGACTCACAGGAGAAGTTCAAATCATAGAAGGTAGAGTGTCAGTCCTCTTGTACTTAAGTCGGCATTGTGAATTTTTAATTTTTATTCCGATGCAATTACTAAGTTCCATCGTCAATAAGAAGTTCCAAGGTAGACAGTAAACCTGCAGTGAAGCATCGGAGTCTAAAACTGGACTCACAGGAGGGGTTCAAATCATAGAAAGTGAGAGTGTCAGTCCTCTTGTACTTAAGTCGGCATTGTGCAAATTGTGTTAAATTCGGATGCAATTTCTGTGTTTCATCGTCAATAAGAAGGTCAAGGTATACAGTAAACCTGAAGGGAATCATCGGAATCGAAAACTGGACTCACAGGAGAGGTTCAAATCATAGAAAGTTAGAGTGTCAGTCCTCTTGTACTTAAGTCGGCATTGTGCCTTTTGATATTCACTCCGATGCAATTTCTGTGCTTCATCGTCAATAAGAAGGTCCATGGTATACAGTAAACCTGAAGTGTAGCATCGGAATCTAAAACTGGACTCACAGGAGGGGTACAAATCATTGAAGGTTAGAGTGTCCGTGCTCTTGTACTTAAGTCGGCATTGTGCCTTCTGAATTTAATTCCGATGCAATTTCTGTGTTTCATCGTCAATAAGAAAGTCCAAGGAATACAGGAAAACTGATGTGAAGCATCGGAATCTAAAACTGGACTCACAGGAGAGGTTCAAATCATAGAAAGTGAGAGTGTCAGTCCTTTTGTACTTAAGTCGGCATTGTGCCTTTTTCATTAAATTCGGATCCAACTTTAGTGTTTCATCGTCAGTATGAAGGTCCAAGGTATACAGTAAACCTGAAGGGAAGCATCGGAATCTAAAACTAGACTCACAGGAGAGGTTCAAATCATTGAAAGTTAGAGTGTCAGTCCTCTTGTACTTCAGTCGGCATTGTGCCTCGGGTATTAAATTCAGATGCAATTTTTGTGTTTCATCGTCAATGAGAAGTTCCAAGGGATACAGTAAACCTGAAGTGACACATCGGAATCTAAAACTGGACTCACAGGGAGGTTCAAATTATAGAATGTTAGAGTGTCAGTCCTCTTGTACTTAAGTCGGCATTGTGCCTTTTGTATTAAATTCGTATGCAATTTCTGTGTTTCATCGTCAGTAAGAAGGTCCATGGTATACAGTAAACCTGAAGGGAAGCATTGGAATCTAAAACTGGACTCACAGGAGAGGTTCAAATCTTAGAAAGTGAGAGTGTCAGTCCTCTTGTACTTAAGTCGGCATTGTACCTTTTGTATTAATTTCGGATCCAATTTCTGTGTTTCATCGTCAGTAAGAAGGTCCATGGTATACATTAAACCTGAAGGGATGCATCGGAATCTAAACCTGGACTCACAGGAGAGGTTCAAATCATAGATAGTAAGAGTGTCAGTCCTCTTGTACTTAAGTCGGCATTGTGCCTTTGTTATTAAATTCGGATGCAATTTCTGTGTTTCGTCGTCAATAAGAAGGTCCAAGGGATACAGTAAACCTGTAGTGAAGCATCGGAATCTAAAACTGGACTCACAGGAGAGGTTCAAATCATCGAAGGTAGAGTGTCAGTCCTCTTGTACTTAAGTCTGCATTATGCCATTTGAATTTTTTTTCCGATGCAATTACTGTGTTTTATCGTCTATAAGAAGTTCCAAGGTATACAGTAAACCTGTAGTGAAGCATCGGAATCTAAAACTGGCCTCACAGGAGGGGTTCAAATCATAGAAAGTGAGAATGTCAGTCCTCTTGTACGTAAGTCGGCATTGTGGCTGTTGTATTAAATTCGGATGCAATATCTGTGTTCCATCGTCAATAAGAATGTGCAAGGGATACAGTAAACCTCAAGTGAAGCGTCGGAAACTAAAACTGGATTCACAGGAGAGGTTCATATCATAGAGAGTGAAGTGTCAGTCCTCTTGTACTTATGCCGGTATTGTGCCTTTTGTATTAAATTCGGATGCAATTTCTGTGTTTCATCGTCAATAAGAAGGTCCAAGGGATACAGTAAACCTGAAGTGAGGCATGGGAATCTAAAACTGGACTCACAGTAGAGGTTCAAATTATAGAAATTTAGAGTGCCAGTCTTCTTGTACTTAAGTCGGCATTGTGCCTTTTGTATTAAATTCGGATGCAATTTCTGTGTTTCATCGTCAATAAGAAGGTCCAAGGTATACAGTAAACCTGAAGGGAAGCATCGGAATCAAAAACTGGACTCACAGAAGAGGTTCAAATCATAGAAAGTGAGAGTGGCCGTCCTCATGTACTTAAGTCGGCATTGTGCCTTTTGTATTAAATTCGGATGCAATTTCTGTTTTTTATCATCAATAAGATGGTCCAGGGGTACAGTAAACCTGAAGTGAATCATCGGAATCTAAAACTGGACTCACAGGAGTGGTTCAAATCATAGAAAGTTAGAGAGTCACTCCTCTTGTACTTAAGTCGGCATTGTGCCTTTTGAATTTAATTCGGATGCAATTTCTGTGTTTCATCATCAATAAGAAGGTCCAAGGTATACAGGAAACCTGAAGTGAAGCATCGGAATCTAAAACTGGACTCACGGGAGAGGTTCAAATCATAGAAAGTGAGAGTGTCAGTCCTCTTGTACTTAAGTCAGCATTGTGCCTTTTGTATTACATTCGGATGGAATTTCTGCGTTTCATCGTTAACAAGAAGGTCCAAGGTTTACAGAAAACCTGAAGTGAAGCATCGGAATCTAAAACTGGACTCACAGGAGAGGTTCAAGTCATAGAAAGTGACAGTGTCAGTCCTCTTGTACTTAAGTCGGCATTGTGCCTTTTGTATTAAATTCGGATGCAATTTCTGTGTTTCATCGTCAATAAGAATATCCAAGGGATACAGTAAACCTCAAGTGAAGCGTCGGAAACTAAAACTGGACTCACAGGAGAGGTTCAAATCATAGAAAGTGAGAGTGTCAGTCTTCTTGTACTTAAGCCTGCATTGTGCCTTTAGTATTAAATTCAGATGCAATTTCTGTGTTTCATCGTCAATAAGAAGGTCCAAGGGATACAGTAAACCTGAAGTGAGGCATGGGAATCTAAAACTGGACTCACAGGAGAGGTTTAAATTATAGAATGTTAGAGTGTCAGTCCTCTTGTACTTATGTCGGCATTGTGCCTTTTGTATTAAATTCGGATGCAATTTCTGTGTATCATCGTCAGTAAGAAGGTCCCAGGTATACACTAAACCCGAAGGGAAGCATCGGAATCGAAAACTGGACTCGAAGAAGAGGTTCAAATCATAGAAAGCTAGGGTGTCAGTCCTCTTGTACTTAAGTCGGCATTGTGCCTTTTGAATTAAATTCGGATGCAATTTCTGTGATTTATCGTCAACAAGAAGGTCCAAGGTATACAGGAAACCTGAAGTGAAGCATCGGAATCTAAAACTGGACTCACAGGAGAGGTTCAAATCATAGGGAGTGAGAGTGTCTGTCTCTTGTTCTTAAGTCGGCATTGTGCCTTTTGTATTAAATTCGGATGCAATTTCTGTTTTTCATCATCAATACGAAGGTCCAGGGGTACAGTACACCTGAAGTGAATCATCGGAATCTAAAACTGGACTCACAGGAGAGGTTCAAATCATAGAAAGTTAGGGAGTCACTCCTCTTGTACTTAAGTCGGAATTGTGCCTTTTGAATTTAATTCCGATGCATTGTCTGTGTCTCATCGTCAATAAGAAGGTCCAAGGTATACAGGAAACCTGAAGTGAAGCATCGGAATCTAAAACTGGACTCACAGGAGAGGTTCAAATAATTGAAATTGAGAGTGTCAGTCCTCTTGTACTTAAGTCGGCATTGTGCCTTTTGTATTAAATTCGGATGCAATTTCTGTGTTTCCTCGTCAATAAGAAGGTCCAAGGTATACAGGAAACCTGAAGTGAAGCATCGGAATCTAAAATTGGACTCACAGGAGAGGTTCAAATCATAGAAAGTGAGAGTGTCAGTCCTCTTGTACTTAAGTCGGCATTGTGCCTTTTGTGTTAAATTCGGATGCAATTTCTGTGTTTCATCGTCAATAAGAAGGTCCATGGTATACAGTAAACCTGAAGTGTAGCATCGGAATCTAAAACTGGACTCACAGGAGAGGTTTAAGTCATAGAAAGTTAGAGTGTCCGTGCTCTTGTACTTAAGTCGTCATTGTGCCTTCTGAATTTAATTCCGATGCAATTTCAGTGTTTCATCGTCAAAAAGAAGGTCCAAGGGATACAGTAAACCTGAAGGGATGCATCGGAATCTAAAACTGGACTCACAGGAGAGGTTCAAATCATAGAAAGTGAGAGAGCCAGTCCTCTT
This sequence comes from Schistocerca americana, assembly GCF_021461395.2. NCBI lineage: Eukaryota > Metazoa > Arthropoda > Insecta > Orthoptera > Acrididae > Schistocerca > Schistocerca americana. Next base: position 77,333,758 of record NC_060130.1, read on the forward strand.
GTACTTAAGTCGGCATTGTGCCTTTGTTATTTAATTCGGATGCAATTTCTGTGTTTCATCGTCAATAAGAATGTCCAAGGGATACAGTAAACCTGAAGTGAAGCATCGGAATCTAAAACTGGACTCACAGGAGAGGTTCAAATCATCGAAGGTAGAGTGTCAGTCCTCTTGTACTTAAGTCTGCAATGTGCCTTTTGAATTTTTATTCCGATGCAATTACTGTGTTTCATCGTCTATAAGAAGTTCCAAGGTATACAGTAAACCTGTAGTGAAGCATCGGAATCTAAAACTGGACTCACAGGAGAGGTTCAAATCATAGAAGGTTTGAGTGTCAGTCCTCTTGTACTTAAGTCGACATTGTGCATTTTGTATTAAATTCGGATGCAATATCTGTGTTTCATCGTCAATAAGAAGGTCCAAGGGATATAGTAAACCTGAAGTGAAGCATCGGAATCTAAAACTGGACTCACAGGAGAGGTTCAAATCATAGAAGGTAGAATGTCTGTCCACTTGTACTTAAGTCGGCATTGTGCCTTTTGAATTTCACTCCGATGCAATTTCTGTGCTTCATCGTCAATAAGATGGTCCATGGTATACAGTAAACCTGAAGTGTAGCATCGGAATCTAAAACTGGACTCACAGGAGAGGTACAAATCATAGAAAGTTAGAGTGTCCGTGCTCTTGTACTTCAGTCGGCATTGTGCCTTCTGAATTTAATTCCGATGCAATTTCTGTGTTTCATCGTCAATAAGAAGGTCCAAGGTATACAGGAAACCCGAAGTGAAGCATTGGAATCTAAAACTGGACTCACAGGAGAGGTTCAAATCACAGAAAGTGAGAGTGTCAGTCCTCTTGTACTTAAGTCGGCATTGTGCCTTTTGCTTTAAATTCGGATCCAATTTTTGTGTTTCATCGTCAGTAAGAAGGTCCAAGGTATACAGTAAACCTGAAGGGAAGCATCGGATTCTAAAACTGGACTCACAGGAGAGGTTCAAATCATAGAAAGTTAGAGGGTCAGTCCTCTTGTACTTCAGTCGGCATTGTGCCTCTTGTATTAATTTCGGATGCAATTTTTGTGTTTCATCGTCAATACGAAGGTCCAAGGGATACAGTAAACCTGAAGTGAGGCATCGGAATCTAAAACTGGACTCACAGGGAGTTTCAAATTATAGAAAGTTAGAGCGTCAGTCCTCTAGTACTTAAGTCGGCATTGTGCATTTTGTACTAAATTCGGATGCAATTTCTGTGTTTCATCGTCAGTAAGAAGGTCCATGGTATACAGTAAACCTGAAGGGAAGCATTGGAATCTAAAACTGGACTCACAGGAGAGGTTCAAATCTTAGAAAGGGAGAGTGTCAGTCCTCTTGTACTTAAGTCGGCATTGTGCCTTTTGTATTAAATTCGGATGCAATTTCTGTGTTTCATCGTCAGTTAGAAGGTCCAAGGTATACAGTAAACCTGAAGGGATGCATCGGAATCTAAAACTGGACTCACAGGAGAGGTTCAAATCATAGAAGGTTAGAGTGTCAGTCCTCTTGTACTTAAGTCGGCATTGTGCATTTTGTATTAAATTCGGATGCAATTTCTGTGTTTCATCGTCAATAAGAAGGTCCAAGGGATACAGTAAACCTGAAGTGAAGCATCGGAATCTAAAACTGGACTCACGGGAGAGGTTCAAATCATAGAAGGTTAGAGTGTCAGTCCTCTTGTACTTAAGTCGGCATTATGCATTTTGTATTAAATTCGGATGCAATATCTGTGTTTCATCGTCAATACGAATGTCCAAGGGATACAGTAAACCTCAAGTGAAGCGTCGGAAACTAAAACTGAACTCACAGGAGAGGTTCAAATCATTGAGAGTGGAGTGTCAGTCCTCTTGTACTTAAGCCGGCATTGTGCCTTTTGTATTAAATTCGGATGCAATTTCTGTGTTTCATCGTCAATAAGAAGGTCCAAGGTATACAGGAAACCTGAAGTGAAGCATCGGAATCTAAAACTGGACTCACAGAAGAGGTTCAAATCATAGAAAGTGAGAGTGTCAGTCCTCTTGTACTTAAGTCGGCATTGTGCCTTTTGAGTTAAATTCGGATGGAATTTCTGTGTTTCATCGTCAATAAGAAGGTCCAAGGTATACAGGAAACCTGAAGTGAAGCATCGGAATCTAAAACTGGACTCACAGGAGAGGTTCAAATCATAGAAAGTGAGAGTGTCAGTCCTCTTGTACTTAAGTCGGCATTGTGCCTTTTGTATTAAATTCGGATGCAATTTCTGTGTTTCATCGTCAATAAGAATGTCCAAGGTATACAGGAAACCTGAAGTCAAGCATCGGAATCAAAAACTGAACTCACAGGAGAGGTTCAAATCATACAGAAGTTAGAGTGTCAGTCCTCTTTTACATCAGTCGGCATTGTGCCCTTTTGTATTAAATTCGGATGCAATTTCTGTGTTTCATCGTCAATAAGAAGGTCCAGGGTATACAGTAAACCTGAAGTAAAGCATTGGAATCTAAAACTGGACTCACAGGAGAGGTTCAAATCATAGAAAGTTAGAGGGTCAGTCCTCTTGTACTTCATTCGGCATTGTGCCTCTTGTATTAAATTCGGATGCAATTTTTGTGTTTCATCGTCATACGAAGGTCCAAGGGATACAGTAAACCTGAAGTGAGGCATCGGAATCTAAAACTGGACTCACAGGGAGGTTCAAATTATAGAAATTAGAGTGTCAGTCCACTTGTACTTAAGTCGGCATTGTGCATTTTGTACTAAATTCGGATGCAATTTCTATGTTTCATCGTCAGTAAGAAGGTCCATGGTATACAGTAAACCTGAAGGGAAGCATTGGAATCTAAAACTGGACTCACAGGAGAGGTTCAAATCTTAGAAAGTGAGAGTGTCAGTCCTCTTGTACTTAAGTCGGCATTGTGCCTTTTGTATTAAATTGGGATGCAATTTCTGTGTTTCATCGTCAGTTGGAAGGTCCAAGGTACACAGTAAACCTGACGGGGATGCATCGGAATCTAAAACTGGACTCACAGGAGAGGTTCAAATCATAGAAGGTAGAGTGTCTGTCCTCTTGTACTTAAGTCGGCATTGTGCCTTTAGAATTTTTATTCCGTTGCATTTACTGTGTTTCATCGTCAATAAGAAGTTCCAAGGTATACAGTAAACCTGTAGTGAAGCATCGGAATCTAAAACTGGACCCACAGGAGAGGTTCAAATCATAGAAGGTTAGAGTGTCAGTCCTCTTGTACTTAAGTCGGCATTGTGCCTTTTGTATTAAATTGGGATGCAATTTCTGTGTTTCATCGTCAGTAAGAAGGTCCAACGTATACAGTAACCCTGAAGGGAAGCATCGGAATCTAAAACTGGCCTCACAGGAGAGGTTCAAATCATAGAAAGTGTGAATGTCAGTCCTCTTGTACTTAAATCGGCATTGTGCCTTTTGTATTAAATTCGGATGCAATTTCTGTGTTTCATCGTCAGTTAGAAGGGCCAAGGTATACAGTAAACCTGAAGGGATGCATCGGAATCTAAAACTGGACTCACAGGAGAGGTTCAAATCATAGAAGGTTAGAGTGTCAGTCCTCTTGTACTTAAGTCGGCATTGTGCATTTTGTATTAAATTCGGATGCAATTTCTGTGTTTCATCGTCAGTAAGAAGGTCCAACGTATACAGTAACCCTGAAGGGAAGCATCGGAATCTAAAACTGGACTCACAGAAGAGGTTCAAATCATAGAAAGTGAGAGTGTCAGTCCTCTTGTACTTAAGATGGCATTGTGCCTTTTGTACTAAATTCGGATGCAATTTCTGTGATTCATCGTCAACAAGAAGGTCCAAGGTATACAGGAAACCTGAAGTGAAGCATCGGAATCTAAACCTGGACCCACCGGAGAGATTCAAATCAAAGAGAGTGGGAGTGTCTGTCCTCTTGTCCTTAAGTCGGCATTGTGCCTTTTGTATTAAATTCGGATGCAATATCTGTTTTTCATCATCAATAAGAAGGTCCAGGGGTACAGTAAACCTGAAGTGAATCATCGGAATCTAAAACTGGACGCACAGGAGAGGTTCAAATCATAGAAAGTTAGAGAGTCACTGCTCTTGTACTTAAGTCGGCATTGTGCCTTTTGAATTTAGTTCGGATGCAATTTCTGTGTTTCATCGTCAATAAGAAGGTCCAAGGTATACAGGAAACCTGAAGTGAAGCATCGGAATCTAAAACTGGACTCACAGGAGAGGTTCAAATCATAGAAAGTGAGAGTGTCAGTCCTCTACTACTTAAGTCGGCATTGTGCCTTTTGTGTTTAATTCGGATGGAATTTCTGTGTTTCATCGTCAATAAGAAGGTCCAAGGTATACAGGAAACCTGAAGTGAAGCATCGGGATCTAAAACTGGACTCACAGGAGAGGTTCAAATCATAGAAAGTGAGAGTGTCAGTCCTCTTGTACTTCAGTCGGCATTGTGCCTTTTGTATTAAATTCGGATGCAATTTCTGTGTTTCATCGTCAATACGAATGTCCAAGGTATAAAGGAAACCTGAAGTCAAGCATCGGAATCTAAAACAGAACTCACAGGAGAGGTTCAAATCATACAAAAGTTAGAGTGACAGTCCTCTTTTACATCAGTCGGCATTGTGCCTTTTGTATTAAATTCGGATGCAATTTCAGTGTTTCATCGTCAAGAAGAAGGTCCAAGGGAAACAGTAAACCTGAAGTGAAGCATCGGAATCTAAAACTGGACTCAATATAGAGGTTCAAATTATAGAAAGTGAGAGCGTCAGTCCTCTTGTACTTAAGTCGGCATTGTGCCTTTTGTATTAAATTCGGATGCAATTTCTGTGTTTCATCGTTAATAAGAAGGTCCAAGTAATACAGTAAACCTGAAGTGAAGCATCGGAATCTAAAACTGGACTCACAGGAGAGGTTCAAATCATAGAAAGTTAGAGTGTCAGACCTCTTGTACTTAAGTCAGCATTGTGCCTTTTGCATTAAATTCGGATCTAATTTCTGTGTTTCATCGTCAATAAGAAGGTCAAAGGTATACAGTAAACCTGAAGTAAAGCATCGGAATCTAAAACTGGTCTCACAGGAGAGGTTCAAATCATAGAAAGTTAGAGTGTCAGTCCTCTAGTACTTAAGTCGGCATTGTGCCTCTTGTATTCAATTCGGATGCAATTTCTATGTTTCATCGTCAATAAGAAGGTCCAAGGGATTCAGTAAACCTGAAGTGAGGCATCGGAATCTAAAACTGGACTCACAGGAGAGGTACAAATCATAGAAAGTTAGAGTGTCCGTGCTCTTGTACTTAAGTCGGCATTGTGCCTTCTGAATTTAATTCCGATGCAATTTCTGTGTTTCATTGTCAATAAGAAGGTCCAAGGTATACAGGAAACCTGAAGTGAAGCTTCGGAATCTAAAACTGCACTCACAGGAGAGGTTCAAATCATAGAAAGTGAGTGTGTCAGTCCCCTTGTACTTAAGTCGGCATTGTGCCTTTTGCATTAAATTCGGATTTAAATTCTGTGTTGCATCGTCAGTAAGAAGGTCCTAGGTATACAGTATACCTGAAGGGAAATATCGGAATCTAAAACTGGACTCACAGGAGAGGTTCAAATGATAGAAATTTAGAGTGTCAGTCCTCTTGTACTTCAGTCGGCATTGTGCCTCTTGTATTAAATTCGGATGCTATTTCTGTGTTTCATCGTCAATAAGAATGTCCAAGGGATACAGCAAACCTCAAGTGAAGCGTCGTAAACTAAAACTGGACTCACAGGAGAGGTTCATATCATAGAAAGTGAGAGTGTCAGTCTTCATGTACTTAAGCCGGCATTGTGCCTTTTGTATTAAATTCGGATGCAATTTCTGTGTTTCATCGTCAATAAGAAGGTCCAAGGGATACAGTAAACCTGAAGGGATGCATCGGAATCTAAAACTGGACTCACAGGAGAGGTTCAAATCATAGAAGGTTAGAGTGTCAGTCCTCTTGTACTTAAGTCGGCATTGTGCATTTTGTATTAAATTCGGATGCAATTTCTGTGTTTCATCGTCAATAAGAAGGTCCAAGGGATACAGTAAACCTGAAGTGAAGCATCGGAATCTAAAACTGACTCACGGGAGAGGTTCAAATCATAGAAGGTTAGAGTGTCAGTCCTCTTGTACTTAAGTCGGCATTGTGCATTTTGTATTAAATTCGGATGCAATATCTGTGTTTCATCGTCAATAAGAATGTCCAAGGGATACAGTAAACCTCAAGTGAAGCGTCGGACACTAAAACTGAACTCACAGGAGAGGTTCAAATCATTGAGTGTGGAGTGTCAGTCCTCTTGTACTTAAGCCGGCATTGTGCCTTTTGTATTAAATTCGGATGCAATTTCTGTGTTTCATCGTCAATAAGAAGGTCCAAGGTATACAGGAAACCTGAAGTCAAGCATCGGAATCTAAAACTGAACTCACAGGAGAGGTTCAAATCATACAGAAGTTAGAGTGTCAGTCCTCTTTCACATCAGTCGGCATTGTGCCCTTTTGTATTAAATTCGGATGCAATTTCAGTGTTTCATCGTCATGAAGAAGGTCCAAGGGAAACAGTAAACCTGAAGTGAAGCATCGGAATCTAAAACTGGACTCACAGGAGAGGTTCAAATCATAGAAAGTTAGAGTGTCAGACCTCTTGTACTTAAGTCAGCATTGTGCCTTTTGCATTAAATTCGGATCCAATTTCTGTGTTTCATCGTCAATAAGAAGGTCCAGGGTATACAGTAAACCTGAAGTAAAGCATCGGAATCTAAAACTGGACTCACAGGAGAGGTTCAAATCATAGAAAGTTAGAGGGTCAGTCCTCTTGTACTTCAGTCGGCATTGTGCCTTTTGTATTAAATTCGGATGCAATTTCTGTGTTTCATCGTCAGTAAGAAGGTCCATGGTATACAGTAAACCTGAAGGGAAGCATTGGAATCTAAAACTGGACTCACAGGAGAGGTTCAAATCTGCGAAAGTGAGAGTGTCAGTCCTCTTGTACTTAAGTCGGCATTGTGCCTTTTGTATTAAATTCGGATGCAATTTCTGTGTTTCATCGTCAGTTGGAAGGTCCAAGGTATACAGTAAACCTGACGGGGATGCATCGGAATCTAAAACTGGACTCACAGGAGAGGTTCAAATCATAGAAGGTAGAGTGTCTGTCCTCTTGTACTTAAGTCGGCATTGTGCCTTTTGAATTTTTATTCCGTTGCATTTACTGTGTTTCATCGTCAATAAGAAGTTCCAAGGTATACAGTAAACCTGTAGTGAAGCATCGGAATCTAAAACTGGACCCACAGGAGAGGTACAAATCATAGAAGGTTAGAGTGTCAGTCCTCTTGTACTTAAGTCGGCATTGTGCCTTTTGTATTAAATTCGGATGCAATTTCTGTGTTTCATCGTCAGTAAGAAGGTCCAACGTATACAGTAAACCTGAAGGGAAGCATCGGAATCTAAAACTGGCCTCACAGGAGAGGTTCAAATCATAGAAAGTGAGAATGTCAGTCCTCTTGTACTTAAATCGGCATTGTGCCTTTTGTATTAAATTCGGATGCAATTTCTGTGTTTCATCGTCAGTTAGAAGGTCCAAGGTATACAGTAAACCTGAAGGGATGCATCGGAATCTAAAACTGGACTCACAGGAGAGGTTCAAATCATAGAAGGTTAGAGTGTCAGTCATCTTGTACTTAAGTCGGCATTGTGCATTTTGTATTAAATTCGGATGCAATTTCTGTGTTTCATCGTCAGTAAGAAGGTCCAACGTATACAGTAACCCTGAAGGGAAGCATCGGAATCTAAAACTGGACTCACAGAAGAGGTTCAAATCATAGAAAGTGAGAGTGTCAGTCCTCTTGTACTTAAGATGGCATTGTGCCTTTTGTACTAAATTCGGATGCAATTTCTGTGATTCATCGTCAACAAGAAGGTCCAAGGTATACAGGAAACCTGAAGTGAAGCATCGGAATCTAAACCTGGACCCACCGGAGAGATTCAAATCAAAGAGAGTGGGAGTGTCTGTCCTCTAGTACTTAAGTCGGCATTGTGCCTCTTGTATTCAATTCGGATGCAATTTCTATGTTTCATCGTCAATAAGAAGGTCCAAGGGATACAGTAAACCTGAAGTGAGGCATCGGAATCTAAAACTGGACTCACAGGAGAGGTACAAATCATAGAAAGTTAGAGTGTCCGTGCTCTTGTACTTAAGTCGGCATTGTGCCTTCTGAATTTAATTCCGATGCAATTTCTGTGTTTCATTGTCAATAAGAAGGTCCAAGGTATACAGGAAACCTGAAGTGAAGCTTCGGAATCTAAAACTGGACTCACAGGAGAGGTTCAAATCATAGAAAGTGAGTGTGTCAGTCCTCTTGTACTTAAGTCGGCATTGTGCCTTTTGCATTAAATTCGGATTTAAATTCTGTGTTGCATCGTCAGTAAGAAGGTCCTAGGTATACAGTAAACCTGAAGGGAAGCATCGGAATCTATAACTGGACTCACAGAAGAGGTTCAAATCATAGAAAGTGAGAGTGTCAGTCCTCTTGTACTTCAGTCGGCATTGTGCCTCTTGTATTAATTTCGGATGCAATTTTTGTGTTTCATCGTCAATACGAAGGTCCAAGGGATACAGTAAACCTGAAGTGAGGCATCGGAATCTAAAACTGGACTCACAGGGAGTTTCAAATTATAGAAAGTTAGAGTGTCAGTCCTCTTGTACTTAAGTCGGCATTGTGCCTTTTGTATTAAATTCGGATGCAATATCTGTGTTTCATCGTCAGTTAGAAGGTCCAAGGTATACAGTAAACCTGAAGGGATGCATCGGAATCTAAAACTGGACTCACAGGAGAGGTTCAAATCATAGAAGGTTAGAGTGTCAGTCCTCTTGTACTTAAGTCGGCATTGTGCATTTTGTATTAAATTCGGATGCAATTTCTGTGTTTCATCGTCAATAAGAAGGTCCAAGGAATACAGTAAACCTGAAGTGAAGCATCGGAATCTAAAACTGGACTCACGGGAGAGGTTCAAATCATAGAAGGTTAGAGTGTCAGTCCTCTTGTACTTAAGTCGGCATTGTGCATTTTGTATTAAATTCGGATGCAATATCTGTGTTTCATCGTCAATAAGAATGTCCAAGGGATACAGTAAACCTCAAGTGAAGCGTCGGAAACTAAAACTGAACTCACAGGAGAGGTTCAAATCATTGAGAGTGGAGTGTCAGTCCTCTTGTACTTAAGCCGGCATTGTGCCTTTTGTATTAAATTCGGATGCAATTTCTGTGTTTCATCGTCAATATGAAGGTCCAAGGTATACAGGAAACCTGAAGTGAAGCATCGGAATCTAAAACTGGACTCACAGAAGAGGTTCAAATCATAGAAAGTGAGAGCGTCAGTCCTCTTGTACTTAAGTCGGCATTGTGCCTTTTGAGTTAAATTCGGATGGACTTTCTGTGTTTCATCGTCAATAAGAAGGTCCAAGGTATACAGGAAACCTGAAGTGAAGCATCGGAATCTAAAACTGGACTCACAGGAGAGGTTCAAAGCATAGAAAGTGAGAGTGTCAGTCCTCTTGTACTTAAGTCGGCATTGTGCCTTTTGTATTAAATTCGGATGCAATTTCTGTGTTTCATCGTCAATAAGAATGTCCAAGGTATACAGGAAACCTGAAGTCAAGCATCGGAATCTAAAACTGAACTCACAGGAGAGGTTCAAATCATACAGAAGTTAGAGTGTCAGTCCTCTTTTACATCAGTCGGCATTGTGCCCTTATGAATTAAATTCGGATGCAATTTCAGTGTTTCATCGTCAAGAAGAAGGTCCAAGGGAAACAGTAAACCTGAAGTGAAGCATCGGAATCTAAAACTGGACTCACAGGAGAGGTTCAAATCATAGAAAGTTAGAGTGTCAGACCTCTTGTACTTAAGTCAGCATTGTGCCTTCTGCATTAAATTCGGATCCAATTTCTGTGTTTCATCGTCAATAAGAAGGTCCAGGGTATACAGTAAACCTGAAGTAAAGCATCGGAATCTAAAACTGGACTCACAGGAGAGGTTCAAATCATAGAAAGTTAGAGGGTCAGTCCTCTTGTACTTCAGTTGGCATTGTGCCTCTTGTATTAAATTCGGATGCAATTTTTGTGTTTCATCGTCAATACGAAGGTCCAAGGGATACAGTAAACCTGAAGTGAGGCATCGGAATCTAAAACTGGACTCACAGGGAGGTTCAAATTATAGAAATTATTGTGTCGGTCCACTTGTACTTAAGTCGGCATTGTGCATTTTGTACTAAATTCGGATGCAATTTCTGTGTTTCATCGTCAGTAAGAAGGTCCATGGTATACAGTAAACCTGAAGGGAAGCATTGGAATCTAAAACTGGACTCACAGGAGAGGTTCAAATCTTAGAAAGTGAGAGTGTCAGTCCTCTTGTACTTAAGTCGGCATTGTGCCTTTTGTATTAAATTCGGATGCAATTTCTGTGTTTCATCGTCAGTTGGAAGGTCCAAGGTATACAGTAAACCTGACGGGGATGCATCGGAATCTAAAACTGGACTCACAGGAGAGGTTCAAATCATAGAAGGTAGAGTGTCTGTCCTCTTGTACTTAAGTCGGCATTGTGCCTTTTGAATTTTTATTCCGTTGCATTTACTGTGTTTCATCGTCAATAAGAAGTTCCAAGGTATACAGTAAACCTGTAGTGAAGCATCGGAATCTAAAACTGGACCCACAGGAGAGGTTCAAATCATAGAAGGTTAGAGTGTCAGTCCTCTTGTACTTAAGTCGGCATTGTGCCTTTTGTATTAAATTCGGATGCAATTTCTGTGTTTCATCGTCAGTAAGAAGGTCCAACGTATACAGTAAACCTGAAGGGAAGCATCGGAATCTAAAACTGGCCTCACAGGAGAGGTTCAAATCATAGAAAGTGAGAATGTCAGTCCTCTTGTACTTAAATCGGCATTGTGCCTTTTGTTTTAAATTCGGATGCAATTTCTGTGTTTCATCGTCAGTTAGAAGGTCCAAGGTATACAGTAAACCGGAAGGGATGCATCGGAATCTAAAACTGGACTCACAGGAGAGGTTCAAATCATAGAAGGTTAGAGTGTCAGTCCTCTTGTACTTAAGTCGGCATTGTGCATTTTGTATTAAATTCGGATGCAATTTCTGTGTTTCATCGTCAGTAAGAAGGTCCAACGTATACAGTAACCCTGAAGGGAAGCATCGGAATCTAAAACTGGACTCACAGAAGAGGTTCAAATCATAGAAAGTGAGAGTGTCAGTCCTCTTGTACTTAAGATGGCATTGTGCCTTTTGTACTAAATTCGGATGCAATTTCTGTGATTCATCGTCAACAAGAAGGTCCAAGGTATACAGGAAACCTGAAGTGAAGCATCGGAATTTAATCCTGGACCCACCGGAGAGATTCAAATCAAAGAGAGTGGGAGTGTCTGTCCTCTTGTCCTTAAGTCGGCATTGTGCCTTTTGTATTAAATTCGGATGCAATATCTGTTTTTCATCATCAATAAGAAGGTCCAGGGGTACAGTAAACCTGAAGTGAATCATCGGAATCTAAAACTGGACGCACAGGAGAGGTTCAAATCATAGAAAGTTAGAGAGTCACTCCTCTTGTACTTAAGTCGGCATTGTGCCTTTTGATTTTAGGTAGGATGCAATTTCTGTGTTTCATCGTCAATAAGAAGGTCCAAGGTATACAGGAAACCTGAAGTGAAGCATCGGAATCTAAAACTGGACTCACAGGAGAGGTTCAAATCATAGAAAGTGAGAGTGTCAGTCCTCTTCTACTCAAGTCGGCATTGTGCCTTTTGTGTTAAATTCGGATGGAATTTCTGTGTTTCATCGTCAATAAGAAGGTCCAAAGTATACAGGAAACCTGAAGTGAAGCATCGGGATCTAAAACTGGACTCACAGGAGAGGTTCAAATCATAGAAAGTGAGAGTGTCAGTCCTCTTGTACTTCAGTCGGCATTGTGCCTTTTGTATTAAATTCGGATGCAATTTCTGTGTTTCATCGTCGATACGAATGTCCAAGGTATAAAGGAAACCTGAAGTCAAGCCTCGGAATCTAAAACTGAACTCACAGGAGAGGTTCAAATCATACAAAAGTTAGAGTGACAGTCCTCTTTTACATCAGTCGGCATTGTGCCTTTTGTATTAAATTCGGATGCAATTTCAGTGTTTCATCGTCAAGAAGAAGGTCCAAGGGAAACAGTAAACCTGAAGTGAAGCATCGGAATCTAAAACTGGACTCAATATAGAGGTTCAAATTATAGAAAGTGAGAGCGTCAGTCCTCTTGTACTTAAGTCGGCATTGTGCCTTTTGTATTAAATTCGGATGCAATTTCTGTGTTTCATCGTTAATAAGAAGGTCCAAGTAATACAGTAAACCTGAAGTGAAGCATCGGAATCTAAAACTGGACTCACAGGAGAGGTTCAAATCATAGAAAGATAGAGTGTCAGACCTCTTGTACTTAAGTCAGCATTGTGCCTTTTGCATTAAATTCGGATCTAATTTCTGTGTTTCATCGTCAATAAGAAGGTCCAAGGTATACAGTAAACCTGAAGTAAAGCATCGGAATCTAAAACTGGTCTCACAGGAGAGGTTCAAATCATAGAAAGTTAGAGTGTCAGTCCTCTAGTACTTAAGTCGGCATTGTGCCTCTTGTATTCAATTCGGATGCAATTTCTATGTTTCATCGTCAATAAGAAGGTCCAAGGGATACAGTAAACCTGAAGTGAGGCATCGGAATCTAAAACTGGACTCACAGGAGAGGTACAAATCATAGAAACTTAGAGTGTCCGTGCTCTTGTACTTAAGTCGGCATTGTGCCTTCTGAATTTAATTCCGATGCAATTTCTGTGTTTCATTGTCAATAAGAAGGTCCAAGGTATACAGGAAACCTGAAGTGAAGCTTCGGAATCTAAAACTGGACTCACAGGAGAGGTTCAAATCATAGAAAGTGAGTGTGTCAGTCCTCTTGTACTTAAGTCGGCATTGTGCCTTTTGCATTAAATTCGGATTTAAATTCTGTGTTGCATCGTCAGTAAGAAGGTCCTAGGTATACAGTAAACCTGAAGGGAAGCATCGGAATCTATAACTGGACTCACAGGAGAGGTTCAAATCATAGAAAGTGAGAGTGTCAGTCCTCTTGTACTTCAGTTGGCATTGTGCCTCTTGTATTAATTTCGGATGCAATTTTTGTGTTTCGTCGTCAATACGAAGGTCCAAGGGATACAGTAAACCTGAAGTGAGGCATCGGAATCTAAAACTGGACTCACAGGGAGTTTCAAATTATAGAAAGTTAGAGTGTCAGTCCTCTTGTACTTAAGTCGGCATTGTGCATTTTGTACTAAATTCGGATGCAATTTCTGTGTTTCATCGTCAGTAAGAAGGTCCATGGTATACAGTAAACCTGAAGGGAAGCATTGGAATCTAAAACTGGACTCACAGGAGAGGTTCAAATCTTAGAAAGTGAGAGTGTCAGTCCTCTTGTACTTAAGTCGGCATTGTGCCTTTTGTATTAAATTCGGATGCAATTTCTGTGTTTCATCGTCAGTTAGAAGGTCCAAGGTATACAGTAAACCTGAAGGGATGCATCGGAATCTAAAACTGGACTCACAGGAGAGGTTCAAATCATAGAAGGTTAGAGTGTCAGTCCTCTTGTACTTAAGTCGGCATTGTGCATTTTGTATTAAATTCGGATGCAATTTCTGTGTTTCATCGTCAATAAGAAGGTCCAAGGGATACAGTAAACCTGAAGTGAAGCATCGGAATCTAAAACTGGACTCACGGGAGAGGTTCAAATCATAGAAGGTTAGAGTGTCAGTCCTCTTGTACTTAAGTCGGCATTGTGCATTTTGTATTAAATTCGGATGCAATATCTGTGTTTCATCGTCAATAAGAATGTCCAAGGGATACAGTAAACCTCAAGTGAAGCGTCGGAAACTAAAACTGAACTCACAGGAGAGGTTCAAATCATTGAGAGTGGAGTGTCAGTCCTCTTGTACTTAAGCCGGCATTGCGCCTTTTGTATTAAATTCGGATGCAATTTCTGTGTTTCATCGTCAATAAGAACGTCCAAGGTATACAGGAAACCTGAAGTGAAGCATCGGAATCTAAAACTGGACTCACAGAAGAGGTTCAAATCATAGAAAGTGAGAGTGTCAGTCCTCTTGTACTTAAGTCGTCATTGTGCCTTTTGAGTTAAATTCGGATGGAATTTCTGTGTTTCATCGTCAATAAGAAGGTCCAAGGTATACAGGAAACCTGAAGTGAAGCATCGGAATCTAAAACTGGACTCACAGGAGAGGTTCAAATCATAGAAAGTGAGAGTGTCAGTCCTCTTGTACTTAAGACGGCATTGTGCCTTTTGTATTAAATTCGGATGCAATTTCTGTGTTTCATCGTCAATAAGAATGTCCAAGGTATACAGGAAACCTGAAGTCAAGCATCGGAATCTAAAACTGAACTCACAGGAGAGGATCAAATCATACAGAAGTTAGAGTGTCAGTCCTCTTTTACATCAGTCGGCATTGTGCCCTTTTGTATTAAATTCGGATGCAATTTCAGTGTTTCATCGTCAAGAAGAAGGTCCAAGGGAAACAGTAAACCTGAAGTGAAGCATCGGAATCTAAAACTGGACTCACAGGAGAGGTTCAAATCATAGAACGTTAGAGTGTCAGACCTCTTGTACTTAAGTCAGCATTGTGCCTTTTGCATTAAATTCGGATCCAATTTCTGTGTTTCATCGTCAATAAGAAGGTCCAATAGATACAGTAAACCTGAAGTGAGGCAACGGAATCTAAAACTGGACTCACAGGAGAGCTTCAAATCATAGAAAGTTAGAGTGTCAGTCTTCTTGTACTTAAGTCGGCATTGTGCCATTTATATTAAATACGGATGCAGTTTCTGCGTTTCATCATCAATAACAAGGTACAAGGGATACAGTAAACCTGAAGTGAAGCATCGGAATCTAAAACTAGACTCACAGGAGAGGTTCAAATCATAGAAAGTTAGAGTGTCAGTCCTCTTGTGCTTTAGTCGGCATTGTGCCTTTTAAATTTAATTTTGATGCATTTTCTGTGTTTCATCGTCAATAAGAAGGTCCAAGGTATACAGTAAACTTGAAAGGATGCATCGGAATCTAAAACTGGACTCACAGGAGAGGTTCAAATCATAGAAGGTTAGAGTGTCAGTCCTCTTGTACTTAAGTCGGCATTGTGCATTTTGTATTAAATTCGGATGCAATTTCTGTGTTTCATCGTCAATAAGAAGGTCCAAGGGATACAGTAAACCTGAAGTGAAGCATCGGAATCTAAAACTGGACTCACGGGAGAGGTTCAAATCATAGAAGGTTAGAGTGTCAGTCCTCTTGTACTTAAGTCGGCATTGTGCATTTTGTATTAAATTCGGATGCAACATCTGTGTTTCATCGTCAATAAGAATGTCCAAGGGATACAGTAAACCTCAAGTGAAGCGTCGGAAACTAAAACTGAACTCACAGGAGAGGTTCAAATCATTGAGAGTGGAGTGTCAGTCCTCTTGTACTTAAGCCGGCATTGTGCCTTTTGTATTAAATTCGGATGCAATTTCTGTGTTTCATCGTCAATAAGAAGGTCCAAGGTATACAGGAAACCTGAAGTGAAGCATCGGAATCTAAAACTGGACTCACAGAAGAGGTTCAAATCATAGAAAGTGAGAGTGTCAGTCCTCTTGTACTTAAGTCGGCATTGTGCCTTTTGAGTTAAATTCGGATGGAATTTCTGTGTATTCATCGTCAATAAGAAGGTCCAAGGTATACAGGAAACCTGAAGTGAAGCATCGGAATCTAAAACTGGACTCACAGGAGAGGTTCAAATCATAGAAAGTGAGAGTGTCAGTCCTCTTGTACTTAAGTCGGCATTGTGCCTTTTGTATTAAATTCGGATGCAATTTCTGTGTTTCATCGTCAATATGAATGTCCAAGGTATACAGGAAACCTGAAGTCAAGCATCGGAATCTAAAACTGAACTCACAGGAGAGGTTCAAATCATACAGAAGTTAGAGTGTCAGTCCTCTTTTACATCAGTCGGCATTGTGCCCTTTTGTATTAAATTCGGATGCAATTTCAGTGTTTCATCGTCAAGAAGAAGGTCCAAGGGAAACAGTAAACCTGAAGTGAAGCATCGGAATCTAAAACTGGACTCACAGGGAGGTTCAAATTATAGAAATTAGAGTGTCAGTCCACTTGTACTTAAGTCGGCATTGTGCATTTTGTACTAAATTCGGATGCAATTTCTGTGTTTCATCGTCAGTAAGAAGGTCCATGGTATACAGTAAACCTGAAGGGAAGCATTGGAATCTAAAACTGGACTCACAGGAGAGGTTCAAATCTTAGAAAGTGAGAGTGTCAGTCCTCTTGTACTTAAGTCGGCATTGTGCCTTTTGTATTAAATTCGGATGCAATTTCTGTGTTTCATCGTCAGTTGGAAGGTCCAAGGTATACAGTAAACCTGACGGGGATGCATCGGAATCTAAAACTGGACTCACAGGAGAGGTTCAAATCATAGAAGGTAGAGTGTCTGTCCTCTTGTACTTAAGTCGGCATTGTGCCTTTTGAATTTTTATTCCGTTGCATTTACTGTGTTTCATCGTCAATAAGAAGTTCCAAGGTATACAGTAAACCTGTAGTGAAGCATCGGAATCTAAAACTGGACCCACAGGAGAGGTTCAAATCATAGAAGGTTAGAGTGTCAGTCCTCTTGTACTTAAGTCGGCATTGTGCCTTTTGTATTAAATTCGGATGCAATTTCTGTGTTTCATCGTCAGTAAGAAGGTCCAACGTATACAGTAAACCTGAAGGGAAGCATCGGAATCTAAAACTGGCCTCACAGGAGAGGTTCAAATCATAGAAAGTGAGAATGTCAGTCCTCTTGTACTTAAATCGGCATTGTGCCTTTTGTATTAAATTCGGATGCAATTTCTGTGTTTCATCGTCAGTTAGAAGGTCCAAGGTATACAGTACACCTGAAGGGATGCAATCGGAATCTAAAACTGGACTCACAGGAGAGGTAAAAATCATAGAAGGGTAGAGTGTCAGTCCTCTTGTACTTAAGTCGGCATTGTGCATTTTGTATTAAATTCGGATGCAATTTCTGTGTTTCATCGTCAGTAAGAAGGTCCAACGTATACAGTAACCCTGAATTGAAGCATCGGATCTAAAACTGGACTCACAGAAGAGGTTCAAATCATAGAAAGTGAGAGTGTCAGTCCTCTTGTACTTAAGATGGCATTGTGCCTTTTGTACTAAATTCGGATGCAATTTCTGTGATTCATCGTCAACAAGAAGGTCCAAGGTATACAGGAAACCTGAAGTGAAGCATCGGAATCTAAACCTGGACCCACCGGAGAGATTCAAATCAAAGAGAGTGGGAGTGTCTGTCCTCTTGTCCTTAAGTCGGCATTGTGCCTTTTGTATTAAATTCGGATGCAATATCAGTTTTTCATCATCAATAAGAATGTCCAGGGGTACAGTAAACCTGAAGTGAATCATCGGAATCTAAAACTGGACGCACAGGAGAGGTTCAAATCGTAGAAAGTTAGAGAGTCACTCCTCTTGTACTTAAGTCGGCATTGTGCCTTTTGAATTTAATTCGGATGCAATTTCTGTGTTTCATCGTCAATAAGAAGGTCCAAGGTATACAGGAAACCTGAAGTGAAGCATCGGAATCTAAAACTGGACTCACAGGAGAGGTTCAAATCATAGAAAGTGAGAGTGTCAGTCCTCTTCTACTTAAGTCGGCATTGTGCCTTTTGTGTTAAATTCGGATGGAATTTCTGTGTTTCATCGTCAATAAGAAGGTCCAAGGTATACAGGAAACCTGAAGTGAAGCATCGGGATCTAAAACTGGACTCACAGGAGAGGTTCAAATCATAGAAAGTGAGAGTGTCAGTCCTCTTGTACTTCAGTCGGCATTGTGCCTTTTGTATTAAATTCGGATGCAATTTCTGTGTTTCATCGTCAATACGAATGTCCAAGGTATAAAGGAAACCTGAAGTCAAGCATCGGAATCTAAGACTGAACTCACAGGAGAGGTTCAAATCATACAAAAGTTAGAGTGACAGTCCTCTTTTACATCAGTCGGCATTGTGCCTTTTGTATTAAATTCGGATGCAATTTCAGTGTTTCATCGTCAAGAAGAAGGTCCAAGGGAAACAGTAAACCTGAAGTGAAGCATCGGAATCTAAAACTGGACTCAATATAGAGGTTCAAATTATAGAAAGTGAGAGCGTCAGTCCTCTTGTACTTAAGTCGGCATTGTGCCTTTTGTATTAAATTCGGATGCAATTTCTGTGTTTCATCGTTAATAAGAAGGTCCAAGTAATACAGTAAACCTGAAGTGAAGCATCGGAATCTAAAACTGGACTCACAGGGGAGGTTCAAATCATAGAAAGTTAGAGTGTCAGACCTCTTGTACTTAAGTCAGCATTGTGCCTTTTGCATTAAATTCGGATCTAATTTCTGTGTTTCATCGTCAATAAGAAGGTCCAAGGTATACAGTAAACCTGAAGTAAAGCATCGGAATCTAAAACTGGTCTCACAGGAGAGGTTCAAATCATAGAAAGTTAGAGTGTCAGTCCTCTAGTACTTAAGTCGGCATTGTGCCTCTTGTATTCAATTCGGATGCAATTTCTATGTTTCATCGTCAATAAGAAGGTCCAAGGGATACAGTAAACCTGAAGTGAGGCATCGGAATCTAAAACTGGACTCACAGGAGAGGTACAAATCATAGAAAGTTAGAGTGTCCGTGCTCTTGTACTTAAGTCGGCATTGTGCCTTCTGAATTTAATTCCGATGCAATTTCTGTGTTTCATTGTCAATAAGAAGGTCCAAGGTATACAGGAAACCTGAAGTGAAGCTTCGGAATCTAAAACTGGACTCACAGGAGAGGTTCAAATCATAGAAAGTGAGTGTGTCAGTCCTCTTGTACTTAAGTCGGTATTGTGCCTTTTGCATTAAATTCGGATTTAAATTCTGTGTTGCATCGTCAGTAAGAAGGTCCTAGGTATACAGTATACCTGAAGGGAAGCATCGGAATCTAAAACTGGACTCACAGGAGAGGTTCAAATGATAGAAATTTAGAGTGTCAGTCCTCTTGTACTTCAGTCGGCATTGTGCCTTTTGTATTAAATTCGGATGCAATTTCTGTGTTTCATCGTCAGTAAGAAGGTCCAAGGTATACAGTAAACCTGAAGGGAAGCATCGGAATCTAAAACTGGACTCACAGAAGCGGTTCAAATCATAGAAAGTGAGAGTGTCAGTCCTCTTGTACTTAAGTCGGCATTGTGCCTCTTGTATTCAATTCGGATGCAATTTCTACGTTTCATCGTCAATAAGAAGGTCCAAGGGATACAGTAAACCTGAAGTGAGGTATCGGAATATAAAACTGGACTCACAGGAGAGGTACAAATCATAGAAAGTTAGAGTGTCCGTGCTCTTGTACTTAAGTCGGCATTGTGCCTTCTGAATTTAATTCCGATGCAATTTCTGTGTTTCATTGTCAATAAGAAGGTCCAAGGTATACAGGAAACCTGAACTGAAGCATGGGAATCCAAAACTGGACTCACAGGAGAGGTTCAAATCATAGAAATTTAGAGTGTCAGTCCTCTTGTACCTCAGTCGGCATTGTGCCTCTTGTATTCAATTCGGATGCAATTTCTGTGTTTCATCGTCAATAAGAATGTCCAAGGGATACAGCATACCTCAAGTGAAGTGACGGAAACTAAAACTATACTCACAGGAGAGGTTCAAATCATAGAAAGTGAGAGTGTCAGTCTTCTTGTACTTAAGCCGGCATTGTGCCTTTTGTATTAAATTCGGATGCAATTTCTGTGTTTCATCGTCAATAAGAAGGTCCAAGGGATACAGTAAACCTGAAGTGAGGCATGGGAATCTAAAACTGGACCCACAGGAGTGGTTCAAATCATAGAAAGTGAGAGTGTCAGTCCTCTTGTACTTAAGTCGGCATTGTGCCTTTTGTATTAAATTCGGATGCAATTTCTGTGTTTCATCGTCAGTAAGAAGGTCCATGGTATACAGTAAACCTTAAGGGAAGCATCGGAATCTAAAACTGGACTCACAGAAGAGGTTCAAATCATAGAAAGTGAGAGTGTCAGTCCTCTTGTACTTAAGTCGGCATTGTGCCTTTTGTATTAAATTCGGATGCAATTTCTGTGATTCATCGTCAACAAGAAGGTCCAAGGTATACAGGAAACCTGAAGAGAAGCATCGGAATCTAAAACTGGACTCACAGGAGAGGTTCAAATCATTGAGAGTGAGAGTGTCTGTCCTCTTGTCCTTAAGTCGGCATTGTGCCTTCTGAATATAATTCCGATGCAATATCTGTGTTTCATTGTCAAAAAGAAGGTCCAGGGGTACAGT
Organism: Schistocerca americana; assembly: GCF_021461395.2. NCBI lineage: Eukaryota > Metazoa > Arthropoda > Insecta > Orthoptera > Acrididae > Schistocerca > Schistocerca americana. The sequence goes on from NC_060130.1 coordinate 77,354,192, forward strand.
ACACCTGAAGTGATTCAACGGAATCTAAAACTGGACTCACAGGAGAGGTTCAAATCATAGAAAGTGAGTGTGTCAGTCCTCTTGTACTTAAGTCGGCATTGTGCCTTTTGCATTAAATTCGGATCCAAATTCTGTGTTTCATCGTCAGTAAGAAGGTCCAAGGTATACAGTAAACCCGAAGGGAAGCATCGGAATCTAAAACTGGACTCACAGGAGAGGTTCAAATCATAGAAATTTAGAGTGTCAGTCCTCTTGTACTTCAGTCGGCATTGTGCCTCTTGTATTAAATTCGGATGCTATTTCTGTGTTTCATCGTCAATAAGAATGTCCAAGGGATACAGTAAACCTCAAGTGAAGCGTCGGAAACTAAAACTGGACTCACAGGAGAGGTTCAAATCAAAGAAAGTGAGAGTGTCAGTCTTCTTGTACTTAAGCCGGCATTGTGATTTTTTCTATTAAATTCGGATGCAATTTCTGTGTTTCATCGTCAATAAGAAGCTCCAAGGGATACAGTAAACCTGAAGTGAGGCATGGGAATCTAAAACTGGACTCACAGGAGAGGTTCAAATTATAGAATGTTAGAGTGTCAGTCCTCTTGTACTTAAGTCGGCATTGTGCCTTTTGTATTAAATTCGGATGCAATTTCTGTGTTTCATCGTCAGTAAGAAGGTCCAAGGTATGCAGTAAACCTGAAGGGAAGCATCGGAATCTATAACTGGACTCACAGAAGAGGTGCTTATCATAGAAAGTGAGAGTGTCAGTCCTCTTGTACTTAAGTCGGCATTGTGCCTTTTGTATTAAATTCGGATGCAATTTCTGTGATTCATCGTCAACAAGAAGGTCCAAGGTATACAGGAAACCTGAAGTGAAGCATCGGAATCTAAAACTGGACTCACAGGAGAGGTTCAAATCATAGAGAGTGAGAGTGTCTGTCCTCTTGTTCTAAAGTCGGCATTGTGCCTTTTGTATTAAATTCGGATGCAATTTCAGTTTTTCATCATCAATAAGAAGGTCCAGGGGTACAGTACACCTGAAGTGAATCAACGGAATCTAAAACTGGACTCACAAGAGAGGTTCAAATCATAGAAAGTTAGGGAGTCACTCCTCTTGTACTTAAGTCAGCATTGTACCTTTTGAATTTAATTCGGATGCAATGTCTGTGTTTCCTCGTCAATAAGAAGGGCCAAGGTATACAGGAAACCTGAAGTGAAACATCGGAATCTAAATCTGGACTCACAGGAGAGGTTCAAATCATAGAAATTGAGAGTGTCAGTCCACTTGTACTTAAGTCGGCATTGTGCCTTTTGTATTAAATTCGGATGCAATTTCTGTGTTTTATCGTCAATAAGAAGGTCCAAGGTATACAGGAAACCTGAAGTGAAGCATCGGAATCTAAAACTGGACTCACAGGAGTTGTTCAAATCATAGAAAGTGAGAGTGTCAGTCCTCTTGTACTTAAGTCGGCATTATGCCTTTTGTATTAAATTCGGTTGCAATTTCTGTGTTTCATCGTCAATAACAAGGTCCAAGGTATACAGCAAACCTGAAGTGAAGCTTCGGAATCCAAAACTGGACTCACAGGAGAGGTTCAAATCATAGAAAGTGAGAGTGTCAGTCCTCTTGTACTTAAGTCGGCATTGTGCCTTTTGTATTAAATTCGGATGCAATATCTGTGTTTCATCGTCAATAAGGAGATCCAAGGTATACAGTAAACCTGAAGGGAAGCATCGGAATCTAAAACTGGACTCACAGGAGAGGTTCAAATCATAGAAAGTTAGAGTGTCAGCCCTCTTGTACTTCAGTCGGCATTGTGCCTCTTGTATTAAATTCGGATGCAATTTCTGTGTTTCATCGTCAATAAGAAAGTCTAAGGGATACAGTAAACCTGAAGTGAGGAATCGGAATCTAAAACTGGACTCACAGGGAGGTTCAAATTATAGAAAGTTAGAGTGTCAGTCCTCTTGTACTTAAGTCGGCATTGTGCCTTTTGTATTAAATTCAGATGCAATTTCTGTGTTTCATCGTCAGTAAGAAGTTCCAAGGTATACAGTAAACCTGAAGGGAAGCATTGGAATCTTAAACTGGACTAACAGGAGAGGTTCAAATCGTAGAAAGTGAGAGTGTCAGTCCTCTTGTACTTAATTCGGCATTGTGCCTTTTGTATTAAATTCGGATGCAATTTCTGTGTTTCATCGTCAATAAGAATGTCCAAGGTATAGACGAAACCTGAAGTCAAGCATCGGAATCTAAAACTGGACTCACAGGAGATGTTCAAATTATAGAAAGTGAGAGTATCAGTCCTCTTGTACTTAATTCGGCAATGTGATTTTTGTATTAAATTCGGTTGCAATTTCTGTGTTTCATCGTCAATAACAAGGTCCAAGGTATACAGCAAACCTGAAGTGAAGCATCGGAATCTAAAACTGGACTCACAGGAGACGTTCAAATCATAGAAAGTTAGAGTGTCAGTCCTCTTAGACTTAAGTCGGCATTGTGCCTGTTGTATTAAATTCGGATGCAATTTCTGTTTTTCATCATCAATATGAAGGTCCAAGGTATACAGTAAACCTGAAGGGAAGCATAGGAATCTAAAACTGGACTCACAGGAGAGGTTCAAATCATAGAAAGTGAGAGGGTCAGTCCTCTTGTACTTAAGTCGGCATTGTGCCTCTTGTATTAAATTCGCATGCAATTTCTGTGTTTCATCGTCAATAAGAAGGTCCAAGGTATACAGTAAACCTGAAGTGAGGCATCGGAATCTAAAACTGGACTCACAGGCAGGTTTAAATTATGGAAGGTTAGAGTGTCAGTCCACTTGTACTTAAGTCGGCATTGTGCCTTTTGTATTAAATTCAGATGCAATTTCTGTGTTTCATCGTCAGTACGAAGGTCCAAGGTATACGGTAAACCTGAAGGGATGCATCGGAATCTAAAACTGGACTCACAGGAGAGGTTCAAATCATAGAAAGTGAGAGTGTCAGTCCTCTTGTACTTAAGTCGGCATTGTGTCTTTTTTATTAAATTCGGATGCGATTTCTGTGTTTCATCGTCAATAAGAAGGTCCAAGGGATACAGTAAACCTGAAGTGAAGCATCGGAATCTAAAACTGGACTCACAGGAGAGGTTCAAATCATAGAAGGTTAGAGTGTCAGTCCTCTTGTACTTAAGTCGGCATTGTGCCTTTTGAATTTTTATTCCGTTGCAATTACTGTGTTTCATCGTCAATAAGAAGTTCCAAGGTATACAGTAAACCTGTAGTGAAACATCGGAATCTAAAACTGGACTCACAGGAGAGGTTCAAATCATAGAAGGTTAGAGTGTCAGTCCTCTTGTACTTAAGTCGGCATTGTGCCTTTTGTATTAATTTCGGATGCAATTTCTGTGTTTCATCGTCAGTAAGAAGGTAAAAGGTATACAGTAAGCCTGAAGGTAAGCATCGGAATCTTAAACTGGCCTCACACGAGAGGTTCAAATCATAGAAAGTGAGAGTGTCAGTCCTCTTGCACTTAAGTCGGCATTGTGCCTTTTGTATTAAATTCGGATGCAATTTCTGTTGTTCATCACCAATAAGAAGGTCCAGGGGTAGAGTAAACCTGAAGTGAATCATCGGAATCTAAAACTGGACTCACAAGAGAGGTTCAAATCATAGAAAGTTAGAGAGTCACTCCTCTTGCACTTAAGTCGGCATTGTGCCTTTTCAATTTAATTCGGATGCAATTTCCGTGTTTCATCGTCAATAAGAAGGTCCAAGGTATACAGAAAACATGAAGTGAAGCATCGGAATCTAAAACTGGACTCACAGGAGAGGTTCAAATCATAGAAAGTGAGAGTGTCAGTCCTCTTGTACTTAAGTCGGCATTGAGCCTTTTGTATTAAATTCGGATGCAATTTCTGTGTTTCATCGTGAATAAGAAGGTCCAAGGTATACAGAAAACCTGAAGTGAAGCATCGGAATCTAAAACTGGACTCACAGGAGAGGTTCAAATCATAGAAAGTGAGAGTGTCTGTCCTCTTGTACTTAAGTCGGCATTGTGCCTTTTGTATTAAATTCGGATGCAATTTCTGTGTTTCATCGTCAATAAGAATGTCCATGGTATAGACGAAACCTGAAGTCAAGCATCGGAATCTAAAACTGGACTCACAGGAGAGGTTCAAATTATAGAAAGTGAGAGTATCAGTCCTCTTGTACTTAATTCGGCAATGTGCCTTTTGTATTAAATTCGGTTGCAATTTCTGTGTTTTATCGTCAATAAGAAGGTCCAAGGTATACAGTAAACCTGAAGTGAAGCATCGGATTCTAAAACTGGACTCACAGAAGAGGTTCAAATCATAGAAAGTTAGAGTGTCAGTCATCTTGTACTTAAGTCGGCATTGTGCCTTTTGAATTTCACTCCGATGCAATTTCTATGCTTCATCGTCACGAAGAATGTCCATGGTATCCAGTAAACCTGAAGTGTAGCATCGGAATCTATAACTGGACTCACAGGAGAGGTTCAAATCATTGAAAGGTAGAGTGTCCGTCCTCTTGTACTTAAGTCGGCATTGTGCCTTCTGGATTTAATTCCGATGCAATTTCTGTGTTTCATCGTCCGTAAGAACGTCCATGGTATACAGGAAACCTGAAGTGAATCATCGGAATCTAAAACTGGGCTCACAGGAGAGGTTCAAATCATAGAAAGTGAGAGTGTCAGTCCTCTTCAATTAAGTCGACATTGTGACTTTTGCACTAATTTCGGATCCATTTCTGTGTTTCATCGTAAGTAAGAAGGTCCAAGGTATACAGTAACCCTGAAGGGAAGCATCGGAGTCTAAAACTGGACCCACAGGAGGGGTTCAAATCATAGAAAGTGAGTGTGTCGGTCCTCCTGTACTAAGTCGGCATTGTGCCTTTTGTATTAAATTCGGATGCAATTTCTGTGTTTCATCGTCAGTAAGAAGGTCCAACGTATACAGTAAACCTGAAGGGAAGCATCGGAATCTAAAACTGGCCTCACAGGAGAGGTTCAAATCATAGAAAGTGAGAATGTCAGTCCTCTTGTACTTAAATCGGCATTGTGCCTTTTGTATTAAATTCGGATGCAATTTCTGTGTTTCATCGTCAGTTAGAAGGTCCAAGGTATACAGTACACCTGAAGGGATGCATCGGAATCTAAAACTGGACTCACAGGAGAGGTAAAAATCATAGAAGGTTAGAGTGTCAGTCCTCTTGTACTTAAGTCGGCATTGTGCATTTTGTATTAAATTCGGATGCAATTTCTGTGTTTCATCGTCAGTAAGAAGGTCCAACGTATACAGTAACCCTGAAGGGAAGCATCGGAATCTAAAACTGGACTCACAGAAGAGGTTCAAATCATAGAAAGTGAGAGTGTCAGTCCTCTTGTACTTAAGATGGCATTGTGCCTTTTGTACTAAATTCGGATGCAATTTCTGTGATTCATCGTCAACAAGAAGGTCCAAGGTATACAGGAAACCTGAAGTGAAGCATCGGAATCTAAACCTGGACCCACCGGAGAGATTCAAATCAAAGAGAGTGGGAGTGTCTGTCCTCTTGTCCTTAAGTCGGCATTGTGCCTTTTGTATTAAATTCGGATGCAATATCAGTTTTTCATCATCAATAAGAATGTCCAGGGGTACAGTAAACCTGAAGTGAATCATCGGAATCTAAAACTGGACGCACAGGAGAGGTTCAAATCGTAGAAAGTTAGAGAGTCACTCCTCTTGTACTTAAGTCGGCATTGTGCCTTTTGAATTTAATTCGGATGCAATTTCTGTGTTTCATCGTCAATAAGAAGGTCCAAGGTATACAGTGAACCTGAAGTGAAGCATCGGATTCTAAAACTGGACTCACAGGAGAGGTTCAAATCATAGAAAGTGAGAGTGTCAGTCCTCTTCTACTTAAGTCGGCATTGTGCCTTTTGTGTTAAATTCGGATGGAATTTCTGTGTTTCATCGTCAATAAGAAGGTCCAAGGTATACAGGAAACCTGAAGTGAAGCATCGGGATCTAAAACTGGACTCACAGGAGAGGTTCAAATCATAGAAAGTGAGAGTGTCAGTCCTCTTGTACTTCAGTCGGCATTGTGCCTTTTGTATTAAATTCGGATGCAATTTCTGTGTTTCATCGTCGATACGAATGTCCAAGGTATAAAGGAAACCTGAAGTCAAGCATCGGAATCTAAGACTGAACTCACAGGAGAGGTTCAAATCATACAAAAGTTAGAGTGACAGTCCTCTTTTACATCAGTCGGCATTGTGCCTTTTGTATTAAATTCGGATGCAATTTCAGTGTTTCATCGTCAAGAAGAAGGTCCAAGGGAAACAGTAAACCTGAAGTGAAGCATCGGAATCTAAAACTGGACTCAATATAGAGGTTCAAATTATAGAAAGTGAGAGCGTCAGTCCTCTTGTACTTAAGTCGGCATTGTGCCTTTTGTATTAAATTCGGATGCAATTTCTGTGTTTCATCGTTAATAAGAAGGTCCAAGTAATACAGTAAACCTGAAGTGAAGCATCGGAATCTAAAACTGGACTCACAGGAGAGGTTCAAATCATAGAAAGTTAGAGTGTCAGACCTCTTGTACTTAAGTCAGCATTGTGCCTTTTGCATTAAATTCGGATCTAATTTCTGTGTTTCATCGTCAATAAGAAGGTCCAAGGTATACAGTAAACCTGAAGTAAAGCATCGGAATCTAAAACTGGTCTCACAGGAGAGGTTCAAATCATAGAAAGTTAGAGTGTCAGTCCTCTAGTACTTAAGTCGGCATTGTGCCTCTTGTATTCAATTCGGATGCAATTTCTATGTTTCATCGTCAATAAGATGGTCCAAGGGATACAGTAAACCTGAAGTGAGGCATCGGAATCTAAAACTGGACTCACAGGAGAGGTACAAATCATAGAAAGTTAGAGTGTCCGTGCTCTTGTACTTAAGTCGGCATTGTGCCTTCTGAATTTAATTCCGATGCAATTTCTGTGTTTCATTGTCAATAAGAAGGTCCAAGGTATACAGGAAACCTGAAGTGAAGCTTCGGAATCTAAAACTGGACTCACAGGAGAGGTTCAAATCATAGAAAGTGAGTGTGTCAGTCCTCTTGTACTTAAGTCGGTATTGTGCCTTTTGCATTAAATTCGGATTTAAATTCTGTGTTGCATCGTCAGTAAGAAGGTCCTAGGTATACAGTATACCTGCAGGGAAGCATCGGAATCTAAAACTGGACTCACAGGAGAGGTTCAAATGATAGAAATTTAGAGTGTCAGTCCTTTTGTACTTCAGTCGGCATTGTGCCTTTTGTATTAAATTCGGATGCAATTTCTGTGTTTCATCGTCAGTAAGAAGGTCCAAGGTATACAGTAAACCTGAAGGGAAGCATCGGAATCTAAAACTGGACTCACAGAAGCGGTTCAAATCATAGAAAGTGAGAGTGTAAGTCCTCTTGTACTTAAGTCGGCATTGTGCCTCTTGTATTCAATTCGGATGCAATTTCTATGTTTCATCGTCAATAAGAAGGTCCAAGGGATACAGTAAACCTGAAGTGAGGTATCGGAATATAAAACTGGACTCACAGGAGAGGTACAAATCATAGAAAGTTAGAGTGTCCGTGCTCTTGTACTTAAGTCGGCATTGTGCCTTCTGAATTTAATTCCGATGCAATTTCTGTGTTTCATTGTCAATAAGAAGGTCCAAGGTATACAGGAAACCTGAACTGAAGCATGGGAATCCAAAACTGGACTCACAGGAGAGGTTCAAATCATAGAAATTTAGAGTGTCAGTCCTCTTGTACTTCAGTCGGCATTGTGCCTCTTGTATTAAATTCGGATGCAATTTCTGTGTTTCATCGTCAATAAGAATGTCCAAGGGATACAGCATACCTCAAGTGAAGTGACGGAAACTAAAACTGGACTCACAGGAGAGGTTCAAATCATAGAAAGTGAGAGTGTCAGTCTTCTTGTACTTAAGCCGGCATTGTGCCTTTTGTATTAAATTCGGATGCAATTTCTGTGTTTCATCGTCAATAAGAAGGTCCAAGGGATACAGTAAACCTGAAGTGAGGCATGGGAATCTAAAACTGGTCCCACAGGAGTGGTTCAAATCATAGAAAGTGAGAGTGTCAGTCCTCTTGTACTTAAGTCGGCATTGTGCCTTTTGTATTAAATTCGGATGCAATTTCTGTGTTTCATCGTCAGTAAGAAGGTCCAAGGTATACAGTAAACCTTAAGGGAAGCATCGGAATCTAAAACTGGACTCACAGAAGAGGTTCAAATCATAGAAAGTGAGAGTGTCAGTCCTCTTGTACTTAAGTCGGCATTGTGCCTTTTGTATTAAATTCGGATGCAATTTCTGTGATTCATCGTCAACAAGAAGGTCCAAGGTATACAGGAAACCTGAAGAGAAGCATCGGAATCTAAAACTGGACTCACAGGAGAGGTTCAAATCATTGAGAGTGAGAGTGTCTGTCCTCTTGTCCTTAAGTCGGCATTGTGCCTTCTGAATATAATTCCGATGCAATATCTGTGTTTCATTGTCAAAAAGAAGGTCCAGGGGTACAGTACACCTGAAGTGATTCAACGGAATCTAAAACTGGACTCACAGGAGAGGTTCAAATCATAGAAAGTGAGTGTGTCAGTCCTCTTGTACTTAAGTCGGCATTGTGCCTTTTGCATTAAATTCGGATCCAAATTCTGTGTTTCATCGTCAGTAAGAAGGTCCAAGGTATACAGTAAACCCGAAGGGAAGCATCGGAATCTAAAACTGGACTCACAGGAGAGGTTCAAATCATAGAAATTTAGAGTGTCAGTCCTCTTGTACTTCAGTCGGCATTGTGCCTCTTGTATTAAATTCGGATGCTATTTCTGTGTTTCATCGTCAATAAGAATGTCCAAGGGATACAGTAAACCTCAAGTGAAGCGTCGGAAACTAAAACTGGACTCACAGGAGAGGTTCAAATCAAAGAAAGTGAGAGTGTCAGTCTTCTTGTACTTAAGCCGGCATTGTGATTTTTTCTATTAAATTCGGATGCAATTTCTGTGTTTCATCGTCAATAAGAAGCTCCAAGGGATACAGTAAACCTGAAGTGAGGCATGGGAATCTAAAACTGGACTCACAGGAGAGGTTCAAATTATAGAATGTTAGAGTGTCAGTCCTCTTGTACTTAAGTCGGCATTGTGCCTTTTGTATTAAATTCGGATGCAATTTCTGTGTTTCATCGTCAGTAAGAAGGTCCAAGGTATACAGTAAACCTGAAGGGAAGCATCGGAATCTATAACTGGACTCACAGAAGAGGTTCTTATCATAGAAAGTGAGAGTGTCAGTCCTCTTGTACTTAAGTCGGCATTGTGCCTTTTGTATTAAATTCGGATGCAATTTCTGTGATTCATCGTCAACAAGAAGGTCCAAGGTATACAGGAAACCTGAAGTGAAGCATCGGAATCTAAAACTGGACTCACAGGAGAGGTTCAAATCATAGAGAGTGAGAGTGTCTGTCCTCTTGTCCTAAAGTCGGCATTGTGCCTTTTGTATTAAATTCGGATGCAATTTCAGTTTTTCATCATCAATAAGAAGGTCCAGGGGTACAGTACACCTGAAGTGAATCAACGGAATCTAAAACTGGACTCACAAGAGAGGTTCAAATCATAGAAAGTTAGGGAGTCACTCCTCTTGTACTTAAGTCAGCATTGTACCTTTTGAATTTAATTCGGATGCAATGTCTGTGTTTCCTCGTCAATAAGAAGGGCCAAGGTATACAGGAAACCTGAAGTGAAACATCGGAATCTAAATCTGGACTCACAGGAGAGGTTCAAATCATAGAAATTGAGAGTGTCAGTCCTCTTGTACTTAAGTCGGCATTGTGCCTTTTGTATTAAATTCGGATGCAATTTCTGTGTTTTATCGTCAATAAGAAGGTCCAAGGTATACAGGAAACCTGAAGTGAAGCATCGGAATCTAAAACTGGACTCACAGGAGAGGTTCAAATCATAGAAAGTGAGAGTGTCAGTCCTCTTGTACTTAAGTCGGCATTATGCCTTTTGTATTAAATTCGGTTGCAATTTCTGTGTTTCATCGTCAATAACAAGGTCCAAGGTATACAGCAAACCTGAAGTGAAGCTTCGGAATCCAAAACTGGACTCACAGGAGAGGTTCAAATCATAGAAAGTGAGAGTGTCAGTCCTCTTGTACTTAAGTCGGCATTGTGCCTTTTGTATTAAATTCGGATGCAATATCTGTGTTTCATCGTCAATAAGGAGATCCAAGGTATACAGTAAACCTGAAGGGAAGCATCGGAATCTAAAACTGGACTCACAGGAGAGGTTCAAATCATAGAAAGTTAGAGTGTCAGTCCTCTTGTACTTAAGTCGGCAATGTGATTTTTGTATTAAATTCGGTTGCAATTTCTGTGTTTCATCGTCAATAACAAGGTCCAAGGTATACAGCAAACCTGAAGTGAAGCATCGGAATCTAAAACTGGACTCACAGGAGAGGTTCAAATCATAGAAAGTTAGAGTGTCAGTCCTCTTAGACTTAAGTCGGCATTGTGCCTGTTGTATTAAATTCGGATGCAATTTCTGTTTTTCATCATCAATATGAAGGTCCAAGGTATACAGTAAACCTGAAGGGAAGCATAGGAATCTAAAACTGGCCTCACAGGAGAGGTTCAAATCATAGAAAGTGAGAGGGTCAGTCCTCTTGTACTTAAGTCGGCATTGTGCCTCTTGTATTAAATTCGCATGCAATTTCTGTGTTTCATCGTCAACAAGAAGGTCCAAGGTATACAGTAAACCTGAAGTGAGGCATCGGAATCTAAAACTGGACTCACAGGGAGGTTTAAATTATGGAAGGTTAGAGTGTCAGTCCACTTGTACTTAAGTCGGCATTGTGCCTTTTGTATTAAATTCAGATGCAATTTCTGTGTTTCATCGTCAGTACGAAGGTCCAAGGTATACGGTAAACCTGAAGGGATGCATCGGAATCTAAAACTGGACTCACAGGAGAGGTTCAAATCATAGAAAGTGAGAGTGTCAGTCCTCTTGTACCTAAGTCGGCATTGTGTCTTTTTTATTAAATTCGGATGCGATTTCTGTGTTTCATCGTCAATAAGAAGGTCCAAGGGATACAGTAAACCTGAAGTGAAGCATCGGAATCTAAAACTGGACTCACAGGAGAGGTTCAAATCATAGAAGGTTAGAGTGTCAGTCCTCTTGTACTTAAGTCGGCATTGTGCCTTTTGAATTTTTATTCCGTTGCAATTACTGTGTTTCATCGTCAATAAGAAGTTCCAAGGTATACAGTAAACCTGTAGTGAAACATCGGAATCTAAAACTGGACTCACAGGAGAGGTTCAAATCATAGAAGGTTAGAGTGTCAGTCCTCTTGTACTTAAGTCGGCATTGTGCCTTTTGTATTAATTTCGGATGCAATTTCTGTGTTTCATCGTCAGTAAGAAGGTAAAAGGTATACAGTAAGCCTGAAGGTAAGCATCGGAATCTTAAACTGGCCTCACACGAGAGGTTCAAATCATAGAAAGTGAGAGTGTCAGTCCTCTTGCACTTAAGTCGGCATTGTGCCTTTTGTATTAAATTCGGATGCAATTTCTGTTGTTCATCACCAATAAGAAGGTCCAGGGGTAGAGTAAACCTGAAGTGAATCATCGGAATCTAAAACTGGACTCACAGGAGAGGTTCAAATCATAGAAAGTTAGAGAGTCACTCCTCTTGCACTTAAGTCGGCATTGTGCCTTTTCAATTTATTTCGGATGCAATTTCCGTGTTTCATCGTCAATAAGAAGGTCCAAGGTATACAGAAAACATGAAGTGAAGCATCGGAATCTAAAACTGGACTCACAGGAGAGGTTCAAATCATAGAAAGTGAGAGTGTCAGTCCTCTTGTACTTAAGTCGGCATTGAGCCTTTTGTATTAAATTCGGATGCAATTTCTGTGTTTCATCGTGAATAAGAAGGTCCAAGGTATACAGAAAACCTGAAGTGAAGCATCGGAATCTAAAACTGGACTCACAGGAGAGGTTCAAATCATAGAAAGTGAGAGTGTCTGTCCTCTTGTACTTAAGTCGGCATTGTGCCTTTTGTATTAAATTCGGATGCAATTTCTGTGTTTCATCGTCAATAAGAATGTCCATGGTATAGACGAAACCTGAAGTCAAGCATCGGAATCTAAAACTGGACTCACAGGAGAGGTTCAAATTATAGAAAGTGAGAGTATCAGTCCTCTTGTACTTAATTCGGCAATGTGCCTTTTGTATTAAATTCGGTTGCAATTTCTGTGTTTTATCGTCAATAAGAAGGTCCAAGGTATACAGTAAACCTGAAGTGAAGCATCGGATTCTAAAACTGGACTCACAGAAGAGGTTCAAATCATAGAAAGTTAGAGTGTCAGTCATCTTGTACTTAAGTCGGCATTGTGCCTTTTGAATTTCACTCCGATGCAATTTCTACGCTTCATCGTCACGAAGAATGTCCATGGTATCCAGTAAACCTGAAGTGTAGCATTGGAATCTATAACTGGACTCACAGGAGAGGTTCAAATCATTGAAAGGTAGAGTGTCCGTCCTCTTGTACTTAAGTCGGCATTGTGCCTTCTGGATTTAATTCCGATGCAATTTCTGTGTTTCATCGTCCGTAAGAACGTCCATGGTATACAGGAAACCTGAAGTGAAGCATTGGAATCTAAAACTGGGCTCACAGGAGAGGTTCAAATCATAGAAAGTGAGAGTGTCAGTCCTCTTCAATTAAGTCGGCATTGTGACTTTTGCACTAATTTCGGATCCAATTTCTGTGTTTCATCGTAAGTAAGAAGGTCCAAGGTATACAGTAACCCTGAAGGGAAGCATCGGAGTCTAAAACTGGACCCACAGGAGGGGTTCAAATCATAGAAAGTGAGTGTGTCGGTCCTCCTGTACTAAGTCGGCATTGTGCCTTTTGTATTAAATTCAAATGCAATTTCTGTGTTTCATCGTCAATAAGATGGTCCAAGGTATACAGTGAACCTGAAGGGAAGCATCGGAATCTATAACTGGACTCACAGGAGAGGTTCAATTCATAGAAAGTTAGAGTGTCAGTCCTCTTGTACTTATGTCGGCATTGTGCCTTTTGTATTACATTCGGTTGCAATTTCTGTGTTTCATCGTCAATATGAAGGTCCAAGGGATACAGTAAACCTGAAGTGAAGCATCGGATTCTTAAACTGGACTCACAGGAGAGGTTCAAATTATAGAAAGTTAGAGTGTCAGTCCTCTTGTACTTAAGTCGGCATTGTGCCTGTTGTTTTAAATTCGGATGCAATTTCTGTGTTTCATCGTCATTAAGAAGGTCCAAGGCATACAGTAAACCTGAAGTGAGGCATCGGAATCTAAAACCGGATTCACAGGAGAGGTTCATATTATAGAAAGTTAGAGTGTCAGTCCTCTTGTACTTAAGTCGGCATTGTGCCTTTTGTATTAAATTCGGATGCAATATCTGTGTTACATCGTCAGTAAGAAGGTCCATGGTATACAGTAAACCTGAAGGGCAGCATCTGAATCTAAAACTGGACTCACAGGAGAGGTTCAAATCAGAGAAAGTGAGAGTGTCAGTCCTCATGTACTTAAGTCAGCATTGTATCTTTTGTATTAATTTCGGATGCAATTTCTGTGTTTCATCGTCAGGAAGAAGGTCCAAAGTATACAGTAAACCTGAAGTGAAGCATCTAAATCTAAAATTGGACTCACAGGAGAGTTTCTAATCATTGAAAGTTAGAGTGTGAGTCCTCTTGTACTTAAGTCGGCATTGTGCCTTTTGCATTAAATTCGGATCCAATTTCTGTGTTTCATCGTCAAGAAGAAGGTCCAAGGTATACAGTAAACCTGAAGTGAAGCATCGGAATCAAAAACTGGACTCACAGGAGAGGTTCAAATTATAGAAAGGTGGAGTGTCAGTCCTCTTGTGCTTAAGTCGGCATTGTGCCTTTTGAATTTCATTCCGATGCAATTTCTGTGCTTCACCGTTAAAAAGAAGGTCCAAGGGATAGAGTAAACCTGCAGTGAAAAATCGGAATCTAAAACTGGACTCACCGGAGAGGTTCTAATCATTGTAAGTTAGAGTGTCAGTCCTCTTGTACTTAAGTCGGCATTGTGCCTTTTGTATTAAATTCGGATGCAATTTCTGTGTTTCATCGTCAGTAAGAAGGTTCATGGTATACTGTAAAACTGAAGGGAAGCATTTTAATCTGAACCTGGACTCACAGGAGTGGTTCAAATCATAGAAAGTGAGAGTGTCAGTCCTCTTGTACTTAAGTCGGCATTGTGAGTTTTGTATTAAATTCGGATGCAATTTCTGTGTTTCATCGTCAATAAGAAGGTCCAAGTAATACAGTAAACCTGAAGTGAAGCATCGGAATATAAAACTGGACTCACAGGAGAGGTTCAAATCATAGAAAGTTAGAGTGTCAGTCCTCTTGTACATAAGTCGGCATTGTGCCTTTTGCCTTAAATTCGGATCCAATTTCTGTGTTTCATCGTCAATAAGAAGGTCCAAGGTATACAGTAAACCTGAAGTGAAGCATCGGAATATAAAACTGGACTCACAGGAGAGGTTCAAGTCATAGAAAGTTAGAGTGTCAGTCCTCTTGTACTTAAGTCGGCATTGTGCCTTTTGAATTTAATTCTGATGCAATATCTGTGTTTCATCGTCAATAAGATGTTCCAAGGTATACAGGAAACCTAAAGTGAAGCGTCGGAATCTAAAACTGGACTCTCAGGAGAGGTTCAAATCATAGAAAGTGAGAGTGATAGTCCTCTTGTACTTAAGTCGGCATTGTGCAAATTGTATTAAATTCGGATGCAATTTCTGTGTTTCATCGTCAATAAGAAAGTCCAAGGTATACAGGAAACCTGAAGTGAAGCATCGGAATCTACGACTGTACTCACAGGAGAGTTTCAAATCATAGAAAGTGAGAGTGTCAGTCCTCTTGTACTTAAGTCGGCATTGTGCCTTTTGCATTAAATTCGGATCCAATTTCTGTGTTTCATCGTTAATAAGAAGGTCCAAGGTATACAGTAAACCTGAAGTGAAGCATCGGAATCTAAAACTGGACTCACAGGAGAGGTTCAAATCATAGAAAGTTAGAGTGTCAGTCCTCTTGTACTTAAGTCGGCATTGTGCCTCTTGTATTAAATTCGGATGCAATTTCTGTGTTCCATCGTCAGTAAGAAGGTCCATGGTATACAGTAAAACTGAAGGGAAGCATTATAATCTAAAACTGGACTCGCAGGTGTGGTTCAAATCATAGAAAGGTAGTGTGTCAGTCCTCTTGTACTTAAGTCGGCATTGTGCCTTTTGTATTAAATTCGGAAGCAATTTCTGTGTTTCACCGTCAGTAAGAAGGTCCAAGGTATACTGTGAACCTGAAGGGATGCATCGGAATCAAAACTGGACTCACAGGAGAGGTTCAAATCATAGAAAGTTAGAGTGTCTGTCCTCTTGTACTTAAGTCGTCATTGTGCCTTTTGTATTAAATTCGGATGCAATTTCTGTGTTTCATCGTCAGTAAGAAGGTTCATGGTATACTGTAAAACTGAAGGGAAGCATTTTAATCTGAACCTGGACTCACAGGAGTGGTTCAAATCATAGAAAGTGAGAGTGTCAGTCCTCTTGTACTTAAGTCGGCATTGTGCCTTTTGTATTAAATTCGGATGCAAATTCTGTGTTTCATCGTCAATAAGAAGGTCCAAGGTATACAGTAAAACTGAAGGGAAGCATTGAAATCTAAAACTGGACTCACAGGAGAGATTCAAATCATTGAAAGTTAGAGTGTCAGTCATCTTGTACTTAAGTCGGCATTGTGCCTTTTGAATCTACTTCCGATGCAATTTCTGTGTTTCATCGTCACGAAGATGGTCCATGGTATACAGTAAACCTGAAATGAAGCATCAGAGTCTAAAACTGGACTCACTGGAGAGATTCAAATCATAGAAAGTTAGAGTGTCTGTCCTCTTGTACTTAAGTCGGCGTAGTAATTTTGAATTTAATTCCGATGCAATTTCTGTGTTTCGTCGTCAATAAGAAGTTCCAAGGTATACAGTAAACCTGAAGTGAAGCATCGGAATCTAAAACTGGACTCACAGGAGAGGTTAAAATAATAGGTTAGAGTGTCAGTCCTCTTGTACATATGTGCGCATTGTTCCTTTTGTATGAAATTCGGATGCAATATCTATGTTTCATCGTCAATAAGAATTCCCAAGGGATACAGTAAATCTTAAGTGAAGCGTCGGAATCAAAAACTGGACTCACAGGAGAGGTTCAAATCATAGAAAGTGAGAGTGTCATTCCTCTTGTACTTAAGTCGGCATTGTGCCTTTTGTATTACATTCGGATGCAATTTCTGTGTTTCATCGTCAGTACGAAGGTTCATGGTATACTGTAAAACTGAACGGAAGCATTGGAATCTGAACCTGGACTCACAGGAGTGGTTCAAATCATAGAAAGTGAGAGTGTCAGTCCTCTTGTACTTAAGTCGGCATTGTGCCTTTTGTATTACATTCGGATGCAATTTCTGTGTTTCATCGTCAGTACGAATGGCCAAGGTATACAGTAATCCTGAAGGGATGCATCGGAATCTAAATCTGGACTCACAGGAGAGGTTCAAATCATAGCAAGTGAGAGTGTCAGTCCCCTTGTACTTAAGTCGGCATTGTGCCTTTTGTATTAAATTCGGATGCAATTTCTGTGTTTCATCGTCAATAAGAAGGTCCAAGGTATACAGTAAACCTGAAGGGAAGCATGGAAATCTAAAACTGGACTCACAGGAGAGATTCAAATCATAGAAAGTTAGAGTGTCGATCATCTTCTACTTAAGTCGGTCATTGTGCTTTGTGAATCTACTTCCGATGCAATTTCTGTGTTTCATCGTCAAGAAGAAGGTCCAAGGGATAGAGTATACCTGAAGTGAAGCATCGGAATCTAAAACTGGACTCACAGGAGAGGTTCAAATCATAGAAGGTAGAGTGTCAGTCCTCTTGTACTTAAGTCGGCATTGTTTCTTTT
The DNA here is from genome assembly GCF_021461395.2 of Schistocerca americana. Taxonomy (NCBI): domain Eukaryota; kingdom Metazoa; phylum Arthropoda; class Insecta; order Orthoptera; family Acrididae; genus Schistocerca; species Schistocerca americana. Next base: position 77,371,216 of record NC_060130.1, read on the forward strand.
GAATTTTTATTCCGATGCAATTACTGTGTTTCATCGTCAATAAGAAGTTCCAAGGTATACAGTAAACCTGTAGTGAAGCATCGGAATCTAAAACTGGACTCACAGGAGAGGTTAAAATAATAGGTTAGAGTGTCAGTCCTCTTGTACATATGTGCGCATTGTTCCTTTTGTATGAAATTCGGATGCAATATCTATGTTTCATCGTCAATAAGAATTCCCAAGGGATACAGTAAATCTTAAGTGAAGCGTCGGAATCAAAAACTGGACTCACAGGAGAGGTTCAAATCATAGAAAGTGAGAGTGTCATTCCTCTTGTACTTAAGTCGGCATTGTGAGTTTTGTATTAAATTCGGATGCAATTTCTGTGTTTCATCGTCAATACGAAGGTCCAAGTAATACAGTAAACCTGAAGTGAAGCATCGGCATATAAAACTGGACTCACAGGAGAGGTTCAAATCATAGAAAGTTAGAGTGTCAGTTCTCTTGTACTTAAGTCGGCATTGTGCCTTTTGCCTTAAATTCGGATCCAATTTCTGTGTTTCATCGTCAATAAGAAGGTGCAAGGTATACAGTAAACCTGAAGTGAAGCATCGGAATATAAAACTGGACTCACAGGAGAGGTTCAAATCATAGAAAGTAAGAGTGTCTGTCCTCTTGTACTTAAGTCGTCATTGTGCCTTTTGTATTAAATTCGGATGCAATTTCTGTGTTTCATCGTCAGTAAGAAGGTTCATGGTATACTGTAAAACTGAAGGGAAGCATTGGAATCTGAACCTGGACTCACAGGAGTGGTTCAAATCATAGAAAGTGAGAGTGTCAGTCCTCTTGTACTTAAGTCGGCATTGTGCCTTTTGTATTAAATTCGGATGCAATTTCTGTGTTTCATCGTCAATAAGAAGGTCCAAGGTATACAGTAAAACTGAAGGGAAGCATTGAAATCTAAAACTGGACTCACAGGAGAGATTCAAATCATTGAAAGTTAGAGTGTCAGTCATCTTGTACTTAAGTCGGCATTGTGCCTTTTGAATCTACTTCCGATGCAATTTCTGTATTTCATCGTCACGAAGATGGTCCATGGTATACAGTAAACCTGAAATGAAGCATCAGAGTCTAAAACTGGACTCACTGGAGAGATTCAAATCATAGAAAGTTAGAGTGTCTGTCCTCTTGTACTTAAGTCGGCATAGTAATTTTGAATTTAATTCCGATGCAATTTCTGTGTTTCATCGTCAATAAGAAGGTCCAAGGTATACAGTAAACCTGAAGTGAAGCATCGGAATCTAAAACTGGACTCACAAGCGAGTTTCAAATTATAGAAAGGTAGAGTGGCAGTCCTCTTGTACTTAAGTCGGCATTGTGCCTTTTGAATTTCATTCCGATGCAATTTCTGTGCTTCACCGTTAAAAAGAAGGTCCAAGAGATGCAGTAAACCTGAAGTGAAAAATCGGAATCTAAAACTGGACTCACAGGAGAGCTTCTAATCATTGAAAGTTTGAGTGTCAGTTCTCTTGTACTTAAGTCGTCATTGCGCCTTTTGTATTAGCTTCGGATGCAATTTCTGTGTTTCATCGTCAGTACGAAGGTTCATGGTATACTGTAAAACTGAAGCGAAGCATTGGAATCTGAACCTGGACTCACAGGAGTGGTTAAAATCATAGAAAGTGAGAGTGTCAGTCCTCTTGTACTTAAGTCGGCATTGTGCCTTTTGTATTAAATTCGGATGCAATTTCTGTGTTTCATCGTCAGTACGAAGGGCCAAGGTATACAGTAATCCTGAAGGGATGCATCGGAATCTAAAACTGGACTCACAGGAGAGGTTCAAATCATAGAAAGTGAGAGTGTCAGTCCCCTTGTACTTAAGTCGGCATTGTGCCTTTTGTATTAAATTCGGATGCAATTTCTGTGTTTCATCGTCAATAAGAAGGTCCAAGGTATACAGTAAACCTGAAAGGAAGCATTGAAATCTAAAACTGGACTCACAGGAGAGATTCAAATCATAGAAAGTTAGAGTGTCGATCAATTTCTACTTAAGTCGGCATTGTGCTTTGTGAATCTACTTCCGATGCAATTTCTGTGTTTCATCGTCAAGAAGAAGGTCCAAGGGATAGAGTATACCTGAAGTGAAGCATCGGAATCTAAAACTGGACTCACAGGAGAGGTTCAAATCGTAGAAGGTAGAGTGTCAGTCCTCTTGTACTTAAGTCGGCATTGTTTCTTTTGAATTTTTATTCCGATGCAACTACTGTGTTCCATCGTCAATAAGAAGTTCCAAGGTATACAGTAAACCTGTAGTGAAGCATCGGAATCTAAAACTGGACTCACAGGAGAGGTTAAAATAATAGGTTAGAGTGTCAGTCCTCTTGTACATATGTGCGCATTGTTCCTTTTGTATGAAATTCGGATGCAATATCTATGTTTCATCGTCAATAAGAATTCCCAAGGGATACAGTAAATCTTAAGTGAAGCGTCGGAATCAAAAACTGGACTCACAGGAGAGGTTCAAATCATAGAAAGTGAGAGTGTCATTCCTCTTGTACTTAAGTCGGCATTGTGAGTTTTGTATTAAATTCGGATGCAATTTCTGTGTTTCATCGTCAATAAGAAGGTCCAAGTAATACAGTAAACCTGAAGTGAAGCATCGGCATATAAAACTGGACTCACAGGAGAGGTTCAAATCATAGAAAGTTAGAGTGTCAGTCCTCTTGTACTTAAGTCGGCATTGTGCCTTTTGCCTTAAATTCGGATCCAATTTCTGTGTTTCATCGTCAATAAGAAGGTCCAAGGTATACAGTAAACCTGAAGTGAAGCATCGGAATATAAAACTGGACTCACAGGAGAGGTTCAAATCATAGAAAGTAAGAGTGTCTGTCCTCTTGTACTTAAGTCGTCATTGTGCCTTTTGTATTAAATTCGGATGCAATTTCTGTGTTTCATCGTCAGTAAGAAGGTTCATGGTATACTGTAAAACTGAAGGGAAGCATTGGAATCTGAACCTGGACTCACAGGAGTGGTTCAAATCATAGAAAGTGAGAGTGTCAGTCCTCTTGTACTTAAGTCGGCATTGTGCCTTTTGTATTAAATTCGGATGCAATTTCTGTGTTTCATCGTCAATAAGAAGGTCCAAGGTATACAGTAAAACTGAAGGGAAGCATTGAAATCTAAAACTGGACTCACAGGAGAGATTCAAATCATTGAAAGTTAGAGTGTCAGTCATCTTGTACTTAAGTCGGCATTGTGCCTTTTGAATCTACTTCCGATGCAATTTCTGTGTTTCATCGTCACGAAGATGGTCCATGGTATACAGTAAACCTGAAATAAAGCATCAGAGTCTAAAACTGGACTCACTGGAGAGATTCAAATCATAGAAAGTTAGAGTGTCTGTCCTCTTGTACTTAAGTCGGCATAGTAATTTTGAATTTAATTCCGATGCAATTTCTGTGTTTCATCGTCAATAAGAAGGTCCAAGGTATACAGTAAACCTGAAGTGAAGCATCGGAATCTAAAACTGGACTCACAAGCGAGGTTCAAATTATAGAAAGGTAGAGTGTCAGTCCTCTTGTACTTAAGTCGGCATTGTGCCTTTTGAATTTCATTCCGATGCAATTTCTGTGCTTCACCGTTAAAAAGAAGGTCCAAGAGATGCAGTAAACCTGAAGTGAAAAATCGGAATCTAAAACTGGACTCACAGGAGAGCTTCTAATCATTGAAAGTTAGAGTGTCAGTTCTCTTGTACTTAAGTCGTCATTGCGCCTTTTGTATTAGCTTCGGATGCAATTTCTGTGTTTCATCGTCAGTACGAAGGTTCATGGTATACTGTAAAACTGAAGGGAAGCATTGGAATCTGAACCTGGACTCACAGGAGTGGTTCAAATCATAGAAAGTGAGAGTGTCAGTCCTCTTGTACTTAAGTCGGCATTGTGCCTTTTGTATTAAATTCGGATGCAATTTCTGTGTTTCATCGTCAGTACGAAGTGCCAAGGTATACAGTGATCCTGCAGGGATGCATCGGAATCTAAAACTGGACTCACAGGAGAGGTTCAAATCATAGAAAGTGAGAGTGTCAGTCCCCTTGTACTTAAGTCGGCATTGTGCCTCTTGTATTAAATTCGGATGCAATTTCTGTGTTTCATCGTCAATAAGAAGGTCCAAGGTATACAGTAAACCTGAAGGGAAGCATTGAAATCTAAAACCGGACTCACAGGAGAGATTCAAATCATAGAAAGTTAGAGTGTCGATCATCTTCTACTTAAGTCGGCATTGTGCTTTGTGAATCTACTTCCGATGCAATTTCTGTGTTTCATCGTCAAGAAGAAGGTCCAAGGGATAGAGTATACCTGAAGTGAAGCATCGGAATCTAAAACTGGACTCACAGGAGAGGTTCAAATCGTAGAAGGTAGAGTGTCAGTCCTCTTGTACTTAAGTCGGCATTGTTTCTTTTGAATTTTTATTCCGATGCAATTACTGTGTTTCATCGTCAATAAGAAGTTCCAAGGTATACAGTAAACCTGTAGTGAAGCATCGGAATCTAAAACTGGACTCACAGGAGAGGTTAAAATAATAGGTTAGAGTGTCAGTCCTCTTGTACATATGTGCGCATTGTTCCTTTTGTATGAAATTCGGATGCAATATCTATGTTTCATCGTCAATAAGAATTCCCAATGGATACAGTAAATCTTAAGTGAAGCGTCGGAATCAAAAACTGGACTCACAGGAGAGGTTCAAATCATAGAAAGTGAGAGTGTCATTCCTCTTGTACTTAAGTCGGCATTGTGAGTTTTGTGTTAAATTCGGATGCAATTTCTGTGTTTCATCGTCAATAAGAAGGTCCAAGTAATACAGTAAACCTGAAGTGAAGCATCGGAATATAAAACTGGACTCACAGGAGAGGGTCAAATCATAGAAAGTTAGAGTGTCGGTCCTCTTGTACTAAAGTCGGCATTGTGCCTTTTGCCTTAAATTCGGATCCAATTTCTGTGTTTCATCGTCAATAAGAAGGTCCAAGGTATACAGTAAACCTGAAGTGAAGCATCGGAATATAAAACTGGACTCACAGGAGAGGTTCAAATCATAGAAAGTAAGAGTGTCAGTCCTATTGTAGTTAAGTCGGCATTGTGCCTTTTTAATTTACTTCCGATGCAATTTCTGTGTTCCATCGTCAAGAAGAAGGTCCAAGGTATACAGTAAACCTGAAGTGAAGCATCGGAATCTAAAACTGGACTCACAGGAGAAGTTCAAATTATAGAAAGGTACAGTGTCAGTCCTCTTGTACTTAAGTCGGCATTGTGCCTTTTGAATTTCATTCCGATGCAATTTCTGTGCTTCACCGTTAAAATGAAGGTCCAAGGGATACAGTACACCTGAAGTGAAAAATCGGAATCTAAAACTGGACTCACGGGAGAGGTTCTAATCACTGAAAATTAGAGTGTCAGTCCTCTTGTACGTAAGTTGGCATTGTGCCTTTTGTATTAAATTCGGATGCAATTTCTGTGTTTCATCGCCAATAAGAAGGTCCAAGGGATACAGTAAACCTGAAGTAAAGCATCGGAATCTAAAACTGGACTCACAGGAGAGGTTCAAATCATAGATAGTGAGAGAGTCTGTCCTCTTGTACTTAAGTCGGCATTGTGCCTTTTGTATTAAATTCGGATGCAATTTCTGTGTATCATCATCAATTAGAAGGTCCAAGGCATACAGTAAACCTGAAGTGAATCATTGGAATCTAAAACTGGACTCACAGGAGAGGTTCAAATCATAGAAAGTGAGAGTGTCAGTCCTCTTGCACGTAAGTCGCCATTGTGCCTTTTGTATTAAATTAGGATGCAATTTCTGTGTTTCGTCGTCAATAACAAGGTCGAAGGTATACTGGAAACCTGAAATGAAGCATCGGAATCTAAAACTGGACTCACAGGAGCGGATCAAATCATAGAAAGTTAGATTGTCAGTCCTCTTGTACTTAAGTCGGCATTGTGCCTCTTGTATTAAATTTGGATGCAATTTCTGTGTTTCATCGTCAATAAGAAGGTCCAAGGGATACAGTAAACCTGAAGTGAGGCATCGGAATCTAAAACCGGACTCACAGAAGTGGTTCAAATTATAGAATGTTAGAGTGTCAGCCCTCTTCTACTTAAGTCGACATTTTGCCTTTTGTATTAAATTCGGATGCAATTTCTGTGTTCCATCGTCAGTAAGAAGGTCCATGGTATACTGTAAAACTGAAGGGAAGCATTGGAATCTTATATTGGACTCACAGGTGTGGTTCAAATCATAGAAAGTGAGAGTGTCAGTCCTCTTGTACTTAAGTCGGCATTGTGCTTTTGTATTAAATTCGGAAGCAATTTCTTTGTTTCATCGTCAGTAAGAAGATCCAAGGTATACAGTAAACCTGAAGTGAAGCATCGGAATCTAAAACTGGACTCACAGGAGAGATTCAAATCATTGAAAGTTAGTGTGTCAGTCCACTTGTACTTAAGTCGGCATTTTGCCTTTTGAATTTACTTCCGATGCAATTTCTGTGTTTCATCGTCAAGAAGAAGGTCCAAGGTATACAGTAAACCTGAAGTGAAGCATCGGAATCTAAAACTGGACTCACTGGAGAGATTCAAATCATAGAAAGTTAGAGTGTCAGTCAACCTGTACTTAAGTCGGCATTGTGGTTTTGAATTTAATTACGATGCAATTTCTGTGTTTCATCGTCAATAAGAAGGTCCAAGGTATACAGTAAACCTGAAGTGAAGCATCGGAACCTAAAACTGGACACACAGAAGAGGTTCAAATTTTAGAAAGGTAGAGTGTCAGTCCATTTGTACTTAAGTCGGCATTGTGCCTTTTGAATTTAATTCGGATGCAATATCTGTGTTTCATCGTCAATAAGAAGGTCCAAGGTATACAGGAAACCTGAAGTGAAGCATCGGAATCTAAAACTGTACTCACAGGAGAGGTTCAAAACATAGAAAGTGAGAATGTCAGTCCTCTTGTACTTAATTCGGCATTGTGCCTTTTGTAATAAATTCGGATGCAAATTGTGTGTTTAATCGTCAATAACAAGGTCCAAGGGATACAGGAAACCTGAAGTGAAGCATCGGAATCTAAAACTGTACTCACAGGAGAGTTTCAAATCATAGTAAGTGAGAGTGTCAGTCCTCTTGTACTTAAGTCGGCATTGTGCCTTTTGCATTAAATTCGGATCCAATTTCTGTGTTTCAACGTCAATAAGAAGGTCCAAGGTATACAGTAAACCTGAAGTGAAGCATCGGAATCTAAAACTGGACTCACAGGAGGGGTTCAAATCATAGAAAGTGAGAGTGTCAGTCCTCTTGTACTTAAGTCGGCATTGTGCCTTTTGTATTATATTCGGATGCAGTTTCTGTGTTTCATCGTCAGTAAGATGGTCCAAGGTATACAGTAAACCTGAAGGGATGCATCGGAATCTAAAACTGGACTCACAGGAGAGGTTCAAATCATAGAAAGTGAGAGTGTCAGTCCTCTTGTACTTAAGTCGGCATTGTGCCTTTCGTATTAAATTCGGATGCAATTTGTGTGTTTCATCGTCAATAAGATGGTTCAAGGTATACAGTAAACCTCAAGGGAAGCATTGAAATCTGAAACTGGACTCGCAGGAGAGATTCAAATCATTGAAAGTTAGAGTGTCTGTCCTGTTGTACTTAAGTCGGCATTGTGCCTTTTGTATTTACTTCCGATGCATCTTCTGTGTTTCATCGTCAAGAGGAAGGTCCAAGGTATACAGTAAACCTGAAGTGAAGCATCGGAATCTAAAACTGGACTCACTGGAGAGATTCAAATCATAGAAAGTTAGAGTGTCAGTCCTCTTGTACTTAAGTCGGCATTGTGTTTTGAATTTAATTCCGATGCAATTTCTGTGTTTCATCGTCAATAAGAAGGTCCAAGGTATACAGTAAACCTGAAGTGAAGCATCGGAATCTGAAACTGGACTCACATGAGTGGTTCAAATTATAGAAAGGTAGAGTGTCAGTCCTCATATACTTAAGTCGGCATTGTGCCTTTTAAATTTCATTCCGAAGCAATTTCTGTGCCTCACCGTTAAAAAGAAGGTCCAAGGGATACAGTAAACCTGAGGTGAAAAATCGGAATCTAAAACTGGACTCACAGGAGAGGTTCTAATCATTGAAAGTTAGAGTGTCAGTCCTCTTGTACTTAAGTCGGCATTGTGCCTTTTGTATTAAATTCGGATGCAATTTCTGTGTTTCATCGTCAATAAGAAGGTCCAAGGGATACAGTAAACCTGAAGTGAAGCATCGGAATCTAAAACTGGACTTACAGGAGAGGTTCAAATCGTCGAAGGTAGAGTGTCAGTCCTCTTGTACTTAAGTCAGCATTGTGCCTTTTGAATTTCTATTCCGATGCAATTACTGTGTTTCATCGTCAATAAGAAGTTCCAAGGTATACAGTACACCTGTAGTGAAGCATCGGAATCTAAAACTGGACTCACAGGAGAGGTTCAAATCATAGAAAGTTAGAGTGTCAGTCCTCTTGTATTTAAGTCGGCATTGTGCCTTTTGTATTAAATTTGGATGCAATTTCTGTGTTTCATCGTCAATAAGAAGGACCAAGTAATTCAGTAAACCTGAAGTGTAGCATCGGAATCTAAAACTGGACTCACAGGAGAGGTTCAAATCATAGAAAGTTAGAGTGTCAGTCCTCTTGTACTTAAGTCGGCATTGTGCCTTTTGCATTAAATTCGGATGCAATTTCTGTGTTTCTTCGTCAATAAGAAGGTCCAAGGGATACAGTAATCCTGAAGTGAATCATTGGAATATAAAACTGGACTCACAGGAGAGGTTCAAATCATAGAAAGTGAGAGTGTCAGTCCTCTTGTACTTAAGTCGGCATTGTGCCTTTTGTATTAAATTCGGATGCAATTTCTGTGTTTCATCGTCAATAAGAAGGTCCAAGATATACAGGAAACCTGTAGTGAACCATCGGAATCTAAAACTGGACTCACAGGAGAGGTTCAAATCATAGAAAGTGAGAGTGTCTGTCCTGTTGTACTTAAGTCGGCATTGTGCCTTTTGAATTTACTTCCGATGCATCTTCTGTGTTTCATCGTCAAGAGGAAGGTCCAAGGTATACAGTAAACCTGAAGTGAAGCATCGGAATCTAAAACTGGACTCACTGGATAGATTGAAATCATAGAAAGTTAGAGTGTCAGTCCTCTTGTACTTAAGTCGGCATTGTGTTTTGAATTTAATTCCGATGCAATTTCTGTGTTTCATCGTCAATAAGAAGGTCCAAGGTATACAGTAAACCTGAAGTGAAGCATCGGAATCTAGAACTGGACTCACATGAGTGGTTCAAATTATAGAAAGGTAGAGTGTCAGTCCTCATATACTTAAGTCGGCATTGTGCCTTTTAAATTTCATTCCGAAGCAATTTCTGTGCCTCACCGTTAAAAAGAAGGTCCAAGGGATACAGTAAACCTGAGGTGAAAAATCGGAAACTAAAACTGTACTCACAGGAGAGGTTCTAATCATTGAAAGTTAGAGTGTCAGTCCTCTTGTACTTAAGTCGGCATTGTGCCTTTTGTATTAAATTCGGATGCAATTTCTGTGTTTCATCGTCAATAAGAAGGTCCAAGGGATACAGTAAACCTGAAGTGAAGCATCGGAATCTAAAACTGGACTCACAGGAGAGGTTCAAATCGTCGAAGGTAGAGTGTCAGTCCTCTTGTACTTAAGTCAGCATTGTGCCTTTTGAATTTTTATTCCGATGCAATTACTGTGTTTCATCGTCAATAAGAAGTTCCAAGGTATACAGTACACCTGTAGTGAAGCATCGGAATCTAAAACTGGACTCACAGGAGAGGTTCAAATCATAGAAAGTTAGAGTGTCAGTCCTCTTGTATTTAAGTCGGCATTGTGCCTTTTGTATTAAATTCGGATGCAATTTCTGTGTTTCATCGTCAATAAGAAGGACCAAGTAATTCAGTAAACCTGAAGTGTAGCATCGGAATCTAAAACTGGACTCACAGGAGAGGTTCAAATCATAGAAAGTTAGAGTGTCAGTCCTCTTGTACTTAAGTCGGCATTGTGCCTTTTGCATTAAATTCGGATGCAATTTCTGTGTTTCTTCGTCAATAAGAAGGTCCAAGGGATACAGTAATCCTGAAGTGAATCATTGGAATATAAAACTGGACTCACAGGAGAGGTTCAAATCATAGAAAGTGAGAGTGTCAGTCCTCTTGTACTTAAGTCGGCATTGTGCCTTTTGTATTAAATTCGGATGCAATTTCTGTGTTTCATCGTCAATAAGGAGGTCCAAGATATACAGGAAACCTGTAGTGAACCATCGGAATCTAAAACTGGACCCACAGGAGAGGTTCAAATCATAGAAAGTGAGAGTGTCTGTCCTGTTGTACTTAAGTCGGCATTGTGCCTTTTGAATTTACTTCCGATGCATCTTCTGTGTTTCATCGTCAAGAGGAAGGTCCAAGGTATACAGTAAACCTGAAGTGAAGCATCGGAATCTAAAACTGGACTCACTGGAGAGATTCAAATCATAGAAAGTTAGAGTGTCAGTCCTCTTAAACTTAAGTCGGCATTGTGTTTTGAATTTAATTCCGATGCAATTTCTGTGTTTCATCGTCAATAAGAAGGTCCAAGGTATACAGTAAACCTGAAGTGAAGCATCGGAATCTAAAACTGGACTCACATGAGTGGTTCAAATTATAGAAAGGTAGAGTGTCAGTCCTCATATACTTAAGTCGGCATTGTGCCTTTTAAATTTCATTCCGAAGCAATTTCTGTGCCTCACCGTTAAAAAGAAGGTCCAAGGGATACAGTAAACCTGAGGTGAAAAATCGGAAACTAAAACTGGACTCACAGGAGAGGTCCTAATCATTGAAAGTTAGAGTGTCAGTCCTCTTGTACTTAAGTCGGCATTGTGCCTTTTGTATTAAATTCGGATGCAATTTCTGTGTTTCATCGTCAATAAGAAGGTCCAAGGGTTACAGTAAACCTGAAGTGAAGCATCGGAATCTAAAACTGGACTCACAGGAGAGGTTCAAATCGTCGAAGGTAGAGTGTCAGTCCTCTTGTACTTAAGTCAGCATTGTGCGTTTTGAATTTTTATTCCGATGCAATTACTGTGTTTCATCGTCAATAAGAAGTTCCAAGGTATACAGTACACCTGTAGTGAAGCATCGGAATCTAAAACTGGACTCGCAGGAGAGGTTCAAATCATAGAAAGTTAGAGTGTCAGTCCTCTTGTATTTAAGTCGGCATTGTGCCTTTTGTATTAAATTCGGATGCAATTTCTGTGTTTCATCGTCAATAAGAAGGACCAAGTAATTCAGTAAACCTGAAGTGTAGCATCGGAATCTAAAACTGGACTCACAGGAGAGGTTCAAATCATAGAAAGTTAGAGTGTCAGTCCTCTTGTACTTAAGTCGGCATTGTGCCTTTTGCATTAAATTCGGATGCAATTTCTGTGTTTCTTCGTCAATCCGAAGGTCCAAGGGATACAGTAATCCTGAAGTGAATCATTGGAATATAAAACTGGACTCACAGGAGAGGTTCAAATCATAGAAAGTGAGAGTGTCAGTCCTCTTGTACTTAAGTCGGCATTGTGCCTTTTGTATTAAATTCGGATGCAATTTCTGTGTTTCATCGTCAATAAGAAGGTCCAAGATATACAGGAAACCTGTAGTGAACCATCGGAATCTAAAACTGGACTCACAGGAGAGGTTCAAATCATAGAAAGTGAGAGTGTCTGTCCTCTTGTACTTCAGTCGACATTTTGCCTTTTGAATTAAATTCGGATGCAATTTCTGTGTTCCATCGTCAGTAAGAAGGTCCATGGTATACAGTAAACCTGAAGTGAAGCATCGGAATCTAAAACTGGACTCACAGGAGAGATTCAAATCATTGAAAGTTAGTGTGTCAGTCCACTTGTACTTAAGTCGGCATTGTGCCTTTTGAATTTACTTCCGGTGCAATTTCTGTGTTTCATCGTCAAGAAGAAGGTCCAAGGTATACAGTAAACCTGAAGTGAAGCATCGGAATCTAAAACAGGACTCACTGGAGAGATTCACATCATAGAAAGTTAGAGTGTCAGTCCACTTGTACTTAAGTCGGCATTGTGCTTTTGAATTTAATTACGATGCAATATCTGTGTTTCATCGTCAATAAGAAGGTCCAAGGTATACAGTAAACCTGAAGTGAAGCATCGGAACCTAAAACTGGACTCACAGAAGAGGTTCAAATTATAGAAAGTTAGAGTGTCAGTCCATTTGTACATAAGTCGGCATTGTGCCTTTTGAATTTAATTCGGATGCAATATCTGTGTTTCATCGTCAATAAGAAGGTCCAAGGTATACAGGAAACCTGAAGTGAAGCATCGGAATCTAAAACTGTACTCACAGGAGAGGTTCAAAACATAGAAAGTGAGAATGTCAGTCCTCTTGTACTTAATTCGGCATTGTGCCTTTTGTAATAAATTCGGATGCAATTTGTGTGTCTAATCGTCAATAACAAGGTCCAGGGTATACAGGAAACCTGAAGTGAAGCATCGGAATCTAAAACTGGACTCACTGGAGAGATTCAAATCATAGAAAATTAGGGTGTCAGTCCTCTTGTACTTAAGTCGGCATTGTGTTTTGAATTTAATTCCGATGCAATTTCTGTGTTTCATCGTCAATAAGAAGGTCCAAGGTATACAGTAAACCTGAAGTGAAGCATAGGAATCTAAAACTGGACTCACATGAGTGGTTGAAATTATAGAAAGGTAGAGTGTCAGTCCTCATATACTTAAGTCGGCATTGTGCCTTTTGAATTTCATTCCGAAGCAATTTCTGTGCCTCACCGTTAAAAAGAAGGTCCAAGGGATACAGTAAACATGAGGTGAAAAATCGGAATCTAAAACTTTACTCACAGGAGAGGTTGTAATCATTGAAAGTTAGAGTGTCAGTCCTCTTGTACTTAAGTCGGCATTGTGCCTTTTGTATTAAATTCGGATGTAATTTCTGTGTTTCATCGTCAATAAGAAGGTCCAAGGGATACAGTAAACCTGAAGCATCGGAATCTAAAACTGGACTCACAGGAGAGGTTCAAATCGTCGAAGGTAGAGTGTCAGTCCTCTTGTACTTAAGTCAGCATTGTGCCTTTTGAATTTTTATTAAGATGCAATTACTGTGTTTCATCGTCAATAAGAAATTCCAAGGTATACAGTGAACCTGTAGTGAAGCATCGGAATCTAAAACTGGACTCACAGGAGAGGTTCAAATCATAGAAGGTTAGAGTGTCAGTCCTCTTGTATTTAAGTCGGCATTGTGCCTTTTGTATTAAATTCGGATGCAATTTCTGTGTTTCATCGTCAATAAGACGGTCCAAGTAATTCAGTAAACCTGAAGTAAAGCATCGGAATCTAAAACTGGACTCACAGGAGAGGTTCAAATCATAGAAAGTGAGAGTGTCTGTCCTCTTGTACTTAAGTCGGCATTGTGCCTTTTGTATTAAATTCGGATGCAATTTATGTGTTTCTTCGTCAATAAGAAGGTCCAAGGGATACAGTAAACCTGAAGTGAATCATTGGAATATAAACCTGGACTCACAGGAGAGGTTCAAATCATAGAAAGTGAGAGTGTCAGTCCTCTTGTACTTAAGTCGGCATTGTGCCTTTTGAATTTACTTCCGATGCAATTTCTGTGTTTCATCGTCAATAAGAAGGTCCAAGATATACAGGAAACCTAAAGTGAAGCATCGGAATCTAAAACTGGACTCACAGGAGAGGTTCAAATCATAGAAAGTGAGAGTGTCTGTCCTCTTGTACTTAAGTCGGCATTGTGCCTTTTGTATTAAATTCGGATGCAATTTCTGTGTTTCATCGTCAATAAGAAGGTCCAAGGTATACAGTAAACCTGAAGGGAAGCTCTGGAATCGAAAACTGGACTCACAGGAGAGGTTCAAATCATAGAAAGTTAGAGTGTCAGTCCTCTTGTACTTAAGTCGGCATTTGCATTAATTTCGGATCCAATTTCTGTGCTTCATCGTCAGTAAGAAGGTCCAAGGTATACAGTAAACCTGAAGGGAAGCATCGGAATCTAAAACTGGACTCACAGGAGAGGTCCAAATCTTAGAAAGTTAGAGTGTCAGTCCTCTTGTACTTAAGTCGGCATTGTGCCTTTTGTAGTAAATTCGGATGCAATTTCTGTGTTTCATCGTCAATAACAAGGTCAATAGATACAGTAAACCTGAAGTGAGGCAACGGAATCTAAAACTGGACTCACAGGAGAGCTTCAAATCATAGAAAGTTAGAGTGTCAGTCTTCTTGTACTTAAGTCGGCATTGTGCCATTTATATTAAATACGGATGCAGTTTCTGCGTTTCATCATCAATAACAAGGTAGAAGGGATACAGTAAACCTGAAGTGAAGCATCGGAATCTAAAACTGGACTCACAGGAGAGGTTCAAATCATAGAAAGTTAGAGTGTCAGTCCTCTTGTGCTTTAGTCGGCATTGTGCCTTTTAAATTTAATTTTGATGCATTTTCTGTGTTTCATCGTCAATAAGAAGGTCCAAGGTATACAGTAAACCTGAAGTGAAGCATCGGAATCTAAAACTTGACTCACTGGAGAGGTTCAAATCATAGAGTGTCAGTCCTCTTGTACATAACTCGGCATTGTGCCTTTTGTATTATATTCGGATGCAACTTCTGTGTTTCATCATCAATAAGAAGGTCCAAGGGATACAGTAAACCTGAAGTGAATCATCGGATTCTAAAACTGGACTGACAGTAGAGGTTCAAATCATAGAAAATTAGAGCGTCAGTCTTCTTATTCTTAATTCGGCACTGTGCCTTTTCAATTTCATTCCGATGCAATTTCTGTGCTTCATCGTCAATAAGAAGGTCCATGGTATACAGTAAACCTGAAGGGAAGCATCGGTATCTAAAACTGGACTCACAGGAACGGTTCAAATCATTGAAATTGAGTGTGTCGGTCCTCTTGTACTTAAGTCGGCATTGTGCCTTTCGAGTTTAATTCCGATGCATTTTCTGTGTTTCATCGTTAATAAGAAGGTCCAAGGTATACAGTAAACCTGAAGGGATGCATCGGAATCTAAAACTGGACCCACTGGAGTGGTTCCAATCATAGCAAGTGAGAGTTTCAGTCCTCTTGTACTTAAGTCGGCATTCTGCCTTTTGTATTAAATTCGGATGCAATTTCTGTGTTTCATCGTCAATAAGAAGGTCCAAGGTATACAGTAAACCTGAAGGGAAGCATCGAAATATAAAACTGGACTCACAGGAGGGATTCAAATCATTGAAAGTTAGAGTGTCAGTCCTCTTGTACTTAAGTCGGCATTGTGCTTCTTGAATTTACTTCCGATGCAATTACTGTGTTTCATCGTCAAGAAGAAGGTCCAAGGTATACAGTAAACCTGAAGTGAAGCATCGGAATCTAAAACAGACTCACAGGAGAGGTTCAAATTATAGAAAGGTAGAGTGTCAGTCCTCTTGTACTTAAGTCGGCATTGTGCCTTTCGAATTTTCATTCTGATGCAATAACTGTGTTTATCGTCTATAAGAAGCTCTAAGGTATACAGTAAACCTGCAGTGAAGCATCGGAATCTAAAACTGACTCACAGGAGAGGTTCAAATTATAGAAAGGTAGAGTGGCAGTCCTCTTGTACTTATGTCGGCATTGTGCCTTTTGAATTTCATTCCGATGCAATTTCTGTGCTTCACCGTTAAAAAGAAGGTCTAAGGGATACAGTAAACCTCAAGTGAGAAATCAGAATCTAAAACTGGACTCACTGGAGAGGTTCAAATCATTGAAAGTTAGAGTGGCAGTCCTCTTGTACTTAAGTCGGCATTGTGCCTGTTGTATTAAATTCGGATGCAATTTCTGTGTTTCATCGTCATTAAGAAGGTCCAAGGGATACTGCAAACCTGAAGTGAAGCATCGATTTCTAAAACTAAACTTACAGGAGAGGTTCAAATCATAGAGTGTCAGTCCTCTTGAACTTAACTCGGCATTGTGCCTTTTGTATTATATTCTGATGCAACTTCTGTGTTTCATCGTCAATAAGAAGGTCCAAGGGATACAGTAAGCCTGAAGTAAAGCATCGGAATCTAAAATTGGACTCACAGGAAAGGTTCAAATCATAGAAAGTGAGTGTGTCGGTCCTCTTCTACTTAAGTCGGCATTGTGCCTTTTGTATTAAATTCGGATGCAATATCTGTGTTTCATCGACAATAAGAAGGTCCAAGGTATACAGTAAACCTGAAGGGAAGCATCGGAATCTAAAACTGGACTCACAGGAGAGGTTCAAATCATAGAAAGTGAGACCGTCAGTCCTCTTGTACTTAGGTCTGCATTGTGCCTTTTGTATTAAATTCGGATGCAATTTCTGTGTTTCATCGTCAATAAGAAGGTCCAAGGTACACAGTAAACCTGAAGGGAAGCATCGGAATCTAAAACTGGACTCATAGGAGAGGTTCAAATCATAGAAAATTAGACTGTCGGTCGTCTTGTACTTAAGTCGGCATTGTGCCTTTTGTATTACATTCGGATGCAATTTCTGTGTTTCATCGTCAATAAGGAGGTCCAAGGAATACAGTAAACCTGAAGTGAAGGATCGGATTCTAAAACTGGACTCACAGGAGAGGTTCAAATCATAGAAAATTAGAGTGTTAGTCATCTTGTACTTAAGTCGGCATTGTGCCGTTTGAATTTCATTCCGATGCAATTTCTGTGCTTCATCGTCAAAAAGAATGTCCATGGTATACAGTAAACCTGAAGTGTAGCATCGGAATATAAAACTGGACTCACAGGAGTGGTTCAAATCATAGCAAGTTAGAGTGTCCGTCCTCTTGTACTTAAGTCGGCATTGTGCCTTTTGAATTTAATTCCGATGCATTTTCTGTGTTTCATCGTTAATAAGAAGGTCCAAGGTATACAGGAAACATGAAGTGAAGCATCGGAATCTAAAACTGTACTCACTGGATAGTTTCAAATCATAGAAAGTGAGAGTGTCAGACCTCATGTACTTAAGTCGGTATTGTGCCTTTTGCATTAAATTCGGTTCCAATTTCTGTGTTTCATCGTCAATAAGAAGGTCCAAGGTATACAGTAAACCTGAAGTGAAGCATCGGAATCTAAAACTGGACTCACAGGAGAGGTTCAAATCATAGAAAGTGAGAGTGTCTGTCCTCTTGTACCTAAGTCGGCATTGTGCCTTTTGAATTTAATTCGGATGCAATTTCTGTGTTTCATCGTCAATAAGAAGGTCCAAGGTATACAGTAAACCTGAAGGGAAGCTTTGGAATCGAAAACTGGACTCACAGGAGAGGGTCAAATCAAAGAAAGTTAGAGTGTCAGTCCTCTTGTACTTAAGTCGGCATTGTGCCATTTGCATTAATTTCGGATTCAATTTCTGTGTTTCATCGTCAGTAAGAAGGTCCAAGGTATACAGTAAACCTGAAGGGAAGCATCGGAATCTAAAACTGGACTCACAGGAGAGGTCCAAATCTTAGAAAGTTAGAGTGTCAGTCCTCTTGTACTTAAGTCGGCATTGTGCCTTTTGTAGTAAATTCGGATGCAATTTCTGTGTTTCATAGTCAATAAGAAGGTCCAAGGGATACAGTAAACCTGAAGTGAGGCAACGGAATCTAAAACTGGACACACAGGAGAGCTTCAAATCATAGAAAGTTAGAGTGTCAGTCTTCTTGTACTTAAGTCGGCATTGTGCAATTTATATTAAATACGGATGCAGTTTCTGTGATTCATCATCAATAACAAGGTACAAGGGATACAGTAAACCTGAAGTGAAGCATCGGAATCTAAAACTGGACTCACAGGAAAGGTTCAAATCATAGAAAGTTATAGTGTCAGTCCTCTTGTGCTTTAGTCGGCATTGTGCCTTTTAAATTTAATTTTGATGCATTTTCTGTGTTTCATCGTCAATAAGAAGGTCCAAGGTATACAGTAAACCTGAAGTGAAGCATCGGAATCTAAAACTTGAGTCACTGGAGAGGTTCAAATCATAGAGTGTCAGTCCTCTAGTACTTAACTCGGCATTGTGCCTTTTGTATTATATTCGGATGCAACTTCTGTGTTTCATCATCAATAAGAAGGTCCAACGGATACAGTAAACCTGAAGTGAATCATCGGATTCTAAAACGGGACTGACAGTAGAGGTTCAAATCATAGAAAATTAGAGCGTCAGTCATCTTATTCTTAAGTCGGCATTGTGCCTTTTCAATTTCATTCCGATGCAATTTCTGTGCTTCATCGTCAATAAGAAGGTCCATGGTATACAGTAAACCTGAAGGGAAGCATCGGTATCTTAAACTGGACTCACAGGAGGGGTTCAAATCATAGAAATTGAGTGTGTCGGTCCTCTTGTACTTAAGTCGGCATTGTGCCTTTTGAGTTTAATTCCGATGCATTTTCTGTGTTTCATCGTTAATAAGAAGGTCCAAGGTATACAGTAAACCTGAAGGGATGCATCGGAATCTAAAACTGGACCCACTGGAGAGGTTCCAATCATAGCAAGTGAGAGTGTCAGTCCTCTTGTACTTAAGTCGGCATTCTGCCTTTTGTATTAAATTCGGATGCAATTTCTGTGTTTCATCGTCAATAAGAAGGTCCAAGGTATACAGTAAACCTGAAGGGAAGCATCGAAATCTAAAACTGGACTCACAGGAGAGATTCAAAACATTGAAAGTTAGAGTGTCAGTCCTCTTGTTCTTAAGTCGGCATTGTGCTTCTTGAATTTACTTCCGATGCAATTACTGTGTTTCATCGTCAAGAAGAAGGTCCAAGGTATACAGTAAATCTGAAGTGAAGCATCGGAATCTAAAACTGACCCACAGGGGGGTTCAAATTATAGAAAGGTAGAGTGTCAGCCCTCTTGTACTTAAGTCGGCATTGTGCCTTTCGAATTTTCATTCTGATGCAATAACTGTGTTTATTGTCTATAAGAAGCTCTAAGGTATACAGTAAACCTGCAGTGAAGCATCGGAATCTAAAACTGACTCACAGGAGAGGTTCAAATTATAGAAAGGTAGAGTGGCAGTCCTCTTGTACTTAAGTCGGCATTGTGCCTTTTGAATTTCATTCCGATGCAATTTCTGTGCTTCACCGTTAAAAAGGAGGTCTAAGGGATACAGTAAACCTCAAGTGAAAAATCAGAATCTAAAACTGGACTCACTGGAGAAGTTCAAATCATTGAAAGTTAGAGTGTCAGTCCTCTTGTACTTAAGTCGGCATTGTGCCTTTTATATTAAATTCGGATGCAATTTCTGTGATTCTTCCTCAACAAGAAGGTCCAAGGGATACAGTATACCTGAAGTGAATCATTGGAATCTAAAACTGGACTCACAGGAGTGGTTCAAATCATAGCAAGTTAGAGAGTCAGTCCTCTTGTACTTAAGTCGGCATTGTGCCTTTTGAATTTAATTCGGATGCAATATCTGTGTTTCATCGTCAACAAGAAGGTCCAAGGTATACAGGAAACCTAAAGTGAAGAATCGGAATCTAAATCTGGACTCACAGGAGAGGTTCAAATCATAGAAAGTGAGAGTGTCAGACCTCTTGACTTAAGTCGGCATTGTGCCTTTTCTATTAAATTCGGATGCAATTTCTGTGTTTCATCGTCAATAAGAAGGTCCAAGGTATACAGTAAACCTGAAGGGAAGCTTTGGAATCGAAAACTGGACTCACAGGAGAGGTTCAAATCATAGAAAGTTAGAGTGTCAGTCCTCTTGTACTTAAGTCGGCATTGTGCCTTTTGCATTAATTTCGGATCCAATTTCTGTGTTTCATCGTCAGTAAGAAGGTCCAAGGTATACAGTAAACCTGAAGGGAAGCATCGGAATCTAAAACTGGACTCACAGGAGAGGTCCAAATCTTAGAAAGTTAGAGTGTCAGTCCTCTTGTACTTAAGTCGGCATTGTGCCTTTTGTAGTAAATTCGGATGCAATTTCTGTGTTTCATCGTCAATAACAAGGTCCAATAGATACAGTAAACCTGAAGTGAGGCAACGGAATCTAAAACTGGACTCACAGGACAGCTTCAAATCATAGAAAGTTAGAGTGTCAGTCTTCTTGTACTTAAGTCGGCATTGTGCCATTTATATTTAATACGGATGCAGTTTCTGCATTTCATCATCAATAACAAGGTACAAGGGATACAGTAAACCTGAAGTGAAGCATCGGAATCTAAAACTGGACTCACAGGAGAGGTTCAAATCATAGAAAGTCAGAGTGTCAGTCCTCTTGTGCTTTAGTCGGCATCGTGCCTTTTAAATTTAATTTTGATGCATTTTCTGTGTTTCATCGTCAATAAGAAGGTCCAAGGTATACAGTAAACCTGAAGTGAAGCATCGGAATCTAAAACTTGACTCACTGGAGAGGTTCAATTCATAGAGTGTCAGTCCTCTTGTACATAACTCGGCATTGTGCCTTTTGTATTATATTCGGATGCAACTTCTGTGTTTCATCATCAATAAGAAGGTCCAAGGGATACAGTAAACCTGAAGTGAATCATCGGATTCTAAAACTGGACTGACAGTAGAGGTTCAAATCATAGAAAATTAGAGCGTCAGTCTTCTTATTCTTAATTCGGCACTGTGCCTTTTCAATTTCATTCCGATGCAATTTCTGTGCTTCATCGTCAATAAGAAGGTCCAAGGGATACAGTAAGCCTGAAGTAAAGCATCGGAATCTAAAACTGGACTCACAGGAAAGGTTCAAATCATAGAAAGTGAGTGTGTCGGTCCTCTTCTACTTAAGTCGGCATTGTGCCTTTTGTATTAAATTCGGATGCAATATCTGTGTTTCATCGACAATAAGAAGGTCCAAGGTATACAGTAAACCTGAAGGGAAGCATCGGAATCTAAAACTGGACTCACAGGAGAGGTTCAAATCATAGAAAGTGAGACCGTCAGTCCTCTTGTACTTAGGTCTGCATTGTGCCTTTTGTATTAAATTCGGATGCAATTTCTGTGTTTCATCGTCAATAAGAAGGTCCAAGGTACACAGTAAACCTGAAGGGAAGCATCGGAATCTAAAACTGGACTCATAGGAGAGGTTCAAATCATAGAAAATTAGACTGTCGGTCGTCTTGTACTTAAGTCGGCATTGTGCCTTTTGTATTACATTCGGATGCAATTTCTGTGTTTCATCGTCAATAAGGAGGTCCAAGGAATACAGAAAAACCTGAAGTGAAGGATCGGATTCTAAAACTGGACTCACAGGAGAGGTTCAAATCATAGAAAATTAGAGTGTTAGTCATCTTGTACTTAAGTCGGCATTGTGCCGTTTGAATTTCATTCCGATGCAATTTCTGTGCTTCATCGTCAAAAAGAATGTCCATGGTATACAGTAAACCTGAAGTGTAGCATCGGAATATAAAACTGGACTCACAGGAGAGGTTCAAATCATAGCAAGTTAGAGTGTCCGTCCTCTTGTACTTAAGTCGGCATTGTGCCTTTTGAATTTAATTCCGATGCATTTTCTGTGTTTCATCGTTAATAAGAAGGTCCAAGGTATACAGGAAACATGAAGTGAAGCATCGGAATCTAAAACTGTACTCACTGGATAGTTTCAAATCATAGAAAGTGAGAGTGTCAGACCTCATGTACTTAAGTCGGTATCGTGCCTTTTGCATTAAATTCGGTTCCAATTTCTGTGTTTCATCGTCAATAAGAAGGTCCAAGGTATACAGTAAACCTGAAGTGAAGCATCGGAATCTAAAACTGGACTCACAGGAGAGGTTCAAATCATAGAAAGTGAGAGTGTCTGTCCTCTTGTACTTAAGTCGGCATTGTGCCTTTTGTATTAAATTCGGATGCAATTTCTGTGATTCTTCGTCAACAAGAAGGTCCAAGGGATACAGTAAACCTCAAGTGAATCATTGGAATCTAAAACTGGACTCACAGGAGAGGTTCAAACCATAGCAAGTTAGAGAGTCAGTCCTCTTGTACTTAAGTCGGCATTGTGCCTTTTGAATTTAATTCGGATGCAATATCTGTGTTTCATCGTCAACAAGAAGGTCCAAGGTATACAGGAAACCTGAAGTGAAGAATCGGATTCTAAAACTGGACTCACAGGAGAGGTTCAAATCATAGAAAGTGAGAGTGTCAGACCTCTTGTACTTAAGTCGGCATTGTGCCTTATCTATTAAATTCGGATGCAATTTCTGTGTTTCATCGTCAATAAGAAGGTCCAAGGTATACAGTAAACCTGAAGGGAAGCTTTGGAATCGAAAACTGGACTCACAGGAGAGGGTCAAATCAAAGAAAGTTAGAGTGTCAGTCCTCTTGTACTTAAGTCGGCATTGTGCCATTTGCATTAATTTCGGATTCAATTTCTGTGTTTCATCGTCAGTAAGAAGGTCCAAGGTATACAGTAAACCTGAAGGGAAGCATCGGAATCTAAAACTGGACTCACAGGAGAGGTCCAAATCTTAGAAAGTTAGAGTGTCAGTCCTCTTGTACTTAAGTCGGCATTGTGCCTTTTGTAGTAAATTCGGATGCAATTTCTGTGTTTCATAGTCAATAAGAAGGTCCAAGGGATACAGTAAACCTGAAGTGAGGCAACGGAATCTAAAACTGGACACACAGGAGAGCTTCAAATCATAGAAAGTTAGAGTGTCAGTCTTCTTGTACTTAAGTCGGCATTGTGCAATTTATATTAAATACGGATGCAGTTTCTGTGATTCATCATCAATAACAAGGTACAAGGGATACAGTAAACCTGAAGTGAAGCATCGGAATCTAAAACTGGACTCACAGGATAGGTTCAAATCATAGAAAGTTATAGTGTCAGTCCTCTTGTGCTTTAGTCGGCATTGTGCCTTTTAAATTTAATTTTGATGCATTTTCTGTGTTTCATCGTCAATAAGAAGGTCCAAGGTATACAGTAAACCTGAAGTGAAGCATCGGAATCTAAAACTTGAGTCACTGGAGAGGTTCAAATCATAGAGTGTCAGTCCTCTAGTACTTAACTCGGCATTGTGCCTTTAGTATTATATTCGGATGCAACTTCTGTGTTTCATCATCAATAAGAAGGTCCAACGGATACAGTAAACCTGAAGTGAATCATCGGATTCTAAAACGGGACTGACAGTAGAGGTTCAAATCATAGAAAATTAGAGCGTCAGTCATCTTATTCTTAAGTCGGCATTGTGCCTTTTCAATTTCATTCCGATGCAATTTCTGTGCTTCATCGTCAATAAGAAGGTCCATGGTATACAGTAAACCTGAAGGGAAGCATCGGTATCTTAAACTGGACTCACAGGAGGGGTTCAAATCATAGAAATTGAGTGTGTCGGTCCTCTTGTACTTAAGTCGGCATTGTGCCTTTTGAGTTTAATTCCGATGCATTTTCTGTGTTTCATCGTTAATAAGAAGGTCCAAGGTATACAGTAAACCTGAAGGGATGCATCGGAATCTAAAACTGGACCCACTGGAGAGGTTCCAATCATAGCAAGTGAGAGTGTCAGTCCTCTTGTACTTAAGTCGGCATTCTGCCTTTTGTATTAAATTCGGATGCAATTTCTGTGTTTCATCGTCAATAAGAAGGTCCAAGGTATACAGTAAACCTGAAGGGAAGCATCGAAATCTAAAACTGGACTCACAGGAGAGATTCAAATCATTGAAAGTTAGAGTGTCAGTCCTCTTGTTCTTAAGTCGGCATTGTGCTTCTTGAATTTACTTCCGATGCAATTACTGTGTTTCATCGTCAAGAAGAAGGTCCAAGGTATACAGTAAATCTGAAGTGAAGCATCGGAATCTAAAACTGACTCACAGGAGAGGTTCAAATTATAGAAAGGTAGAGTGTCAGCCCTCTTGTACTTAAGTCGGCATTGTGCCTTTCGAATTTTCATTCTGATGCAATAACTGTGTTTATTGTCTATAAGAAGCTCTAAGGTATACAGTAAACCTGCAGTGAAGCATCGGAATCTAAAACTGACTCACAGGAGAGGTTCAAATTATAGAAAGGTAGAGTGGCAGTCCTCTTGTACTTAAGTCGGCATTGTGCCTTTTGAATTTCATTCCGATGCAATTTCTGTGCTTCACCGTTAAAAAGGAGGTCTAAGGGATACAGTAAACCTCAAGTGAAAAATCAGAATCTAAAACTGGACTCACTGGAGAGGTTCAAATCATTGAAAGTTAGAGTGTCAGTCCTCTTGTACTTAAGTCGGCATTGTGCCTTTTATATTAAATTCGGATGCAATTTCTGTGATTCTTCGTCAACAAGAAGGTCCAAGGGATACAGTATACCTGAAGTGAATCATTGGAATCTAAAACTGGACTCACAGGAGTGGTTCAAATCATAGCAAGTTAGAGAGTCAGTCCTCTTGTACTTAAGTCGGCATTGTGCCTTTTGAATTTAATTCGGATGCAATATCTGTGTTTCATCGTCAACAAGAAGGTCCAAGGTATACAGGAAACCTAAAGTGAAGAATCGGAATCTAAATCTGGACTCACAGGAGAGGTTCAAATCATAGAAAGTGAGAGTGTCAGACCTCTTGACTTAAGTCGGCATTGTGCCTTTTCTATTAAATTCGGATGCAATTTCTGTGTTTCATCGTCAATAAGAAGGTCCAAGGTATACAGTAAACCTGAAGGGAAGCTTTGGAATCGAAAACTGGACTCACAGGAGAGGTTCAAATCATAGAAAGTTAGAGTGTCAGTCCTCTTGTACTTAAGTCGGCATTGTGCCATTTGCATTAATTTCGGATCCAATTTCTGTGTTTCATCGTCAGTAAGAAGGTCCAAGGTATACAGTAAACCTGAAGGGAAGCATCGGAATCTAAAACTGGACTCACAGGAGAGGTCCAAATCTTAGAAAGTTAGAGTGTCAGTCCTCTTGTACTTAAGTCGGCATTGTGCCTTTTGTAGTAAATTCGGATGCAATTTCTGTGTTTCATCGTCAATAACAAGGTCCAATAGATACAGTAAACCTGAAGTGAGGCAACGGAATCTAAAACTGGACTCACAGGACAGCTTCAAATCATAGAAAGTTAGAGTGTCAGTCTTCTTGTACTTAAGTCGGCATTGTGCCATTTATATTTAATACGGATGCAGTTTCTGCATTTCATCATCAATAACAAGGTACAAGGGATACAGTAAACCTGAAGTGAAGCATCGGAATCTAAAACTGGACTCACAGGAGAGGTTCAAATCATAGAAAGTTAGAGTGTCAGTCCTCTTGTGCTTTAGTCGGCATCGTGCCTTTTAAATTTAATTTTGATGCATTTTCTGTGTTTCATCGTCAATAAGAAGGTCCAAGGTATACAGTAAACCTGAAGTGAAGCATCGGAATCTAAAACTTGACTCACTGGAGAGGTTCAATTCATAGAGTGTCAGTCCTCTTGTACATAACTCGGCATTGTGCCTTTTGTATTATATTCGGATGCAACTTCTGTGTTTCATCATCAATAAGAAGGTCCAAGGGATACAGTAAACCTGAAGTGAATCATCGGATTCTAAAACTGGACTGACAGTAGAGGTTCAAATCATAGAAAATTAGAGCGTCAGTCTTCTTATTCTTAATTCGGCACTGTGCCTTTTCAATTTCATTCCGATGCAATTTCTGTGCTTCATCGTCAATAAGAAGGTCCATGGTATACAGTAAACCTGAAGGGAAGCATCGGTATCTAAAACTGGACTCACAGGAACGGTTCAAATCATAGAAATTGAGTGTGTCGGTCCTCTTGTACTTAAGTCGGCATTGTGCCTTTTGAGTTTAATTCCGATGCATTTTCTGTGTTTCATCGTTAATAAGAAGGTCCAAGGTATACAGTAAACCTGAAGGGATGCATCGGAATCTAAAACTGGACCCACTGGAGAGGTTCCAATCATAGCAAGTGAGAGTGTCAGTCCTCTTGTACTTAAGTCGGCATTCTGCCTTTTGTATTAAATTCGGATGCAATTTCTGTGTTTCATCGTCAATAAGAAGGTCCAAGGTATACAGTAAACCTGAAGGGAAGCATCGAAATCTAAAACTGGACTCACAGGAGAGATTCAAATCATTGAAAGTTAGAGTGTCAGTCCTCTTGTACTTAAGTCGGCATTGTGCTTCTTGAATTTACTTCCGATGCAATTACTGTGTTTCATCGTCAAGAAGAAGGTCCAAGGTATACAGTAAATCTGAAGTGAAGCATCGGAATCTAAAACTGACTCACAGGAGAGGTTCAAATTATAGAAAGGTAGAGTGTCAGTCCTCTTGTACTTAAGTCGGCATTGTGCCTTTCGAATTTTCATTCTGATGCAATAACTGTGTTTATCGTCTATAAGAAGCTCTAAGGTATACAGTAAACCTGCAGTGATGCATCGGAATCTAAAACTGACTCACAGGAGAGGTTCAAATTATAGAAAGGTAGAGTGGCAGTCCTCTTGTACTTATGTCGGCATTGTTCCTTTTGAATTTCATTCCGATGCAATTTCTGTGCTTCACCGTTAAAAAGAAGGTCTAAGGGATACAGTAAACCTCAAGTGAGAAATCAGAATCTAAAACTGGACTCACTGGAGAGGTTCAAATCATTGAAAGTTAGAGTGGCAGTCCTCTTGTACTTAAGTCGGCATTGTGCCTGTTGTATTAAATTCGGATGCAATTTCTGTGTTTCATCGTCATTAAGAAGGTCCAAGGGATACTGCAAACCTGAAGTGAAGCATCGGATTCTAAAACTAGACTTACAGGAGAGGTTCAAATCATAGAGTGTCAGTCCTCTTGAACTTAACTCGGCATTGTGCCTTTTGTATTATATTCTGATGCAACTTCTGTGTTTCATCGTCAATAAGAAGGTCCAAGGGATACAGTAAGCCTGAAGTAAAGCATCGGAATCTAAAACTGGACTCACAGGAAAGGTTCAAATCATAGAAAGTGAGTGTGTCGGTCCTCTTCTACTTAAGTCGGCATTGTGCCTTTTGTATTAAATTCGGATGCAATATCTGTGTTTCATCGTCAATAAGAAGGTCCAAGGTATACAGTAAACCTGAAGGGAAGCATCGGAATCTAAAACTGGACTCACAGGAGAGGTTCAAATCATAGAAAGTGAGACCGTCAGTCCTCTTGTACTTAGGTCGGCATTGTGCCTTTTGTATTAAATTCGGATGCAATTTCTGTGTTTCATCGTCAATAAGAAGGTCCAAGGTACACAGTAAACCTGAAGGGAAGCATCGGAATCTAAAACTGGACTCATAGGAGAGGTTCAAATCATAGAAAATTAGACAGTCGGTCGTCTTGTACTTAAGTCGGCATTGTGCCTTTTGTATTACATTCGGATGCAATTTCTGTGTTTCATCGTCAATAAGGAGGTCCAAGGAATACAGTAAACCTGAAGTGAAGGATCGGATTCTAAAACTGGACTCACAGGAGAGGTTCAAATCATAGAAAATTAGAGTGTTAGTCATCTTGTACTTAAGTCGGCATTGTGCCGTTTGAATTTCATTCCGATGCAATTTCTGTGCTTCATCGTCAAAAAGAATGTCCATGGTATACAGTAAACCTGAAGTGTAGCATCGGAATATAAAACTGGACTCACAGGCGAGGTTCAAATCATAGCAAGTTAGAGTGTCCGTCCTCTTGTACTTAAGTCGGCATTGAGCCTTTTGAATTTAATTCCGATGCATTTTCTGTGTTTCATCGTTAATAAGAAGGTCCAAGGTATACAGGAAACATGAAGTGAAGCATCG
Source organism: Schistocerca americana (assembly GCF_021461395.2). NCBI lineage: Eukaryota > Metazoa > Arthropoda > Insecta > Orthoptera > Acrididae > Schistocerca > Schistocerca americana. Next base: position 77,398,899 of record NC_060130.1, read on the forward strand.
GAATCTAAAACTGTACTCACTGGATAGTTTTAAATCATAGAAAGTGAGAGTGTCAGACCTCATGTACTTAAGTCGGTATTGGGCCTTTTGCATTAAATTCGGTTCCAATTTCTGTGTTTCATCGTCAATAAGAAGGTCCAAGGTATACAGTAAACCTGAAGTGAAGCATCGGAATCTAAAACCGGACTCACAGGAGAGGTTCAAATCATAGAAAGTGAGAGTGTCTGTCCTCTTGTACTTAAGTCGGCATTGTGCCTTTTGTATTAAATTCGGATGCAATTTCTGTGATTCTTCGTCAACAAGAAGGTCCAAGGGATACAGTAAACCTGAAGTGAATCATTGGAATCTAAAACTGGACTCACAGGAGAGGTTCAAACCATAGCAAGTTAGAGAGTCAGTCCTCTTGTACTTAAGTCGGCATTGTGCCTTTTGAATTTAATTCGGATGCAATATCTGTGTTTCATCGTCAACAAGAAGGTCCAAGGTATACAGGAAACCTGAAGTGAAGAATCGGATTCTAAAACTGGACTCACAGGAGAGGTTCAAATCATAGAAAGTGAGAGTGTCAGACCTCTTGTACTTAAGTCGGCATTGTGCCTTTTCTATTAAATTCGGATGCAATTTCTGTGTTTCATCGTCAATAAGAAGGTCCATGGGATACAGTAAACCTCAAATGAAGCATCGGAATCTATACCTGGACTCACAGGAGAGGTTCAAATCACAGAAAGTGAGAGTGTCAGTCCTCTTGTACTTAAGTCGGCATTGTGCCTTTTGTATTAAATTCGGATGCAATTTCCGTGTTTCATCGTCAATAAGAATGTCCATGGGATACAGTAAACCTCAAGTGAAGCATCCGAATCTAAAACTGGACTCACAGGAGAGGTTCAAATCACAGAAAGTGAGAGTGTCAGTCCTCTTGTACTTAAGTCGGCATTCTGCCTTTTGTATTAAATTCGGATGCAATTTCCGTGTTTCATCGTCAATAAGAAGGTCCAAGGGATACAGTAAACCTGAAGTGAGGCATCGGAATCTATAGCTGGACTCACAGGAGAGGTTCAATATATAGAAAGTTAGAGTGCCAGTCTTCTTGTACTTAAGTCGGCATTGTGCCAATTGTATTAAATACGGATGCAGTTTCTGTGTTTCATCAACAATAACAAGGTACAAGGGATACAGTAAACCTGAAGTGAAGCATCGGAATTTAAAACTGGACTCACAGGAGAGGTTAAAATCATAGAAAGTTAGAGTGTCAGTCCTCTTGTACTTTAGTCGACATTGTGCCTTTTGAATTTAATTCAGATGCATTTTCTGTGTTTCATCATCAATAAGAAATTCCAAAGTATACAGTAAACCTGAAGTGAAGCATCGGAATCTAAGACTTGACTCACAGGAGAGGTTCAATTCATAGAAAGTTAGAGTGTCAGTCCTCTCGTACTTAAGCCGGCACTGTGCCTTTTGATTTTAATTCCGATGCAATTTCTGTGTTTCATCGTCAATAAGAAGGTCCAAGGGATACTGCAAACCTGAAGTGAAGCATCGGATTCTAAAACTAGACTTACAGGAGAGGTTCAAATCATAGAGTGTCAGTCCTCTTGTACTTAACTCGGCATTGTGCCTTTTGTATTGTATTCGGATGCAACTTCTGTGTTTCATCGTCGATAAGAAGGTCCAAGGGATACAGTAAACCTGAAGTGAATCTTCGGATTCTAAAACTGTACTGACAGTAGAGGTTCAAATCATAGAAAATTAGAGCGTCAGTCATCTTGTTCTTAAGTCGGCATTGTGCCTTTTCAATTTCATTCCGATGCAATTTCTGTGCTTCATCGTCAATAAGAAGGTCCATGGTATACAGTAAACCTGAAGGGAAGCATCGGAATCTAAAACTGGACTCACAGGAGAGGTTCAAATCATAGAAAATTAGAGTGTTAGTCATCTTCTACTTAAGTCGGCATTGTGCCTTTTGAATTTCATTCCGATGCAATTTCTGTGCTTCATCGTCAATTAGAATGTCCATGGTATACAGTAAACCTGAAGTGTAGCATCGGAATCTAAAACTGACTCACAGGAGAGGTTCAAATTATAGAAAGGTAGAGTGTCAGTCCTCTTGTACTTAAGTCGGCATTGTGCCTTTTGAATTTCATTCCGATGCAATTTCTGTACTTCACCGTTAAAAGGAAGGTCCAAGGGATACAGTAAACCTCAAGTGAAAAATCAGAATCTAAAACTGGACTCACTGGAGAGGTTCAAATCATTGAAAGTTAGAGTGGCAGTCCTCTTGTACATAAGTCGTCATTGTGCCTGTTGTATTAAATTCGGATGCAATTTCTGTGTTTCATCGTCAATAAGAAGGTCCAAGGGATACTGCAAACCTGAAGTGAAGCATCGGATTCTAAAACTAGACTTACAGGAGAGGGTCAAATCATAGAGTGTCAGTCCTCTTGAACTTAACTCGGCATTGTGCCTTTTGTATTATATTCTGATGCAACTTCTGTGTTTCATCGTCAATAAGAAGGTCCAAGGGATACAGTAAGCCTGAAGTGAGGCATCGGAATCTAAAACTGGACTCACACGAGAGATTCAAATCATAGAAATTTAGAGTGTCAGTCCTTTTGTACTTAAGTCGGCATTGTGCCTTTTCAATTTCATTCCGATGCAATTTCTGTGCTTCATCGTCAATTAGAAGGTCCATGGTATACAGTAAACCTGAAGGGAAGCATCGGAATCTAAAACTGGACTCACAGGAGAGGTTCAAATCATAGAAAGTGAGTGTGTCGGTCCTCTTGTACTTAAGTCGGCATTGTGCCTTTTGTATTAAATTCGGATGCAATATCTGTGTTTCATCTTCGATACGAAGGTCCAAGGTATACAGTAAACCTGAAGGGATGCATCGGAATCTAAAACTGGACTCACAGGAGAGGTTCAAATCATAGAAAGTTAGACCGTCAGTCCTCTTGTACTTAGGTCGGCATTGTGCCTTTTGTATTAAATTCGGATGCAATTTCTGTGTTTCATCGTCAATAAGAAGGTCCAAGGTATACAGTAAACCTGAAGGGAAGCATCGGAATCTAAAACTGGACTCATAGGAGAGGTTCAAATCATAGAAAATTAGAGTGTCAGTCGTCTTGTACTTAAGTCGGCATTGTGCCTTTTGTATTACATTCGGATGCAATTTCTGTGTTTCATCGTCAATAAGGAGGTCCAAGGAATACAGTAAACCTGAAGTGAAGGATCGGATTCTAAAACTGGACTCACAGGAGAGGTTCAAATAATAGAAAATTAGAGTGTTAGCCATCTTGTACTTAAGTCGGCATTGTGCCGTTTGAATTTCATTCCGATGCAATTTCTGTGCTTCATCGTCAATAAGAATGTCCATGGTATACAGTAAACCTGAAGTGAAGCATCGGAATCTAAAACTGGACTCACCGGAGAGATTCAAATCATCGAAAGTTAGAGTGTCAGTCCTCTTGTACTTAAGTCGGCATTGTGCCTTCTGAATTTAATTCCCATGCAATTTCTGTGTTTCGTCGTCAGTACGAATGTCCAAGGTATACAGTAAACCTGAAGTGAAGCATCGGAATCTAAAACTTGACTCACAGGAGAGGTTCAATTCATAGAAAGTTAGAGTGTCAGTCCTCTTGTACTTAAGTCGGCACTGTACCTTTTGAATTTAATTCCGATGCAATTTCTGTGTTTCATCGTCAATAAGAAGGTCCAAGGGATACTGCAAACCTGAAGTGAAGCATCAGATTCTAAAACTAGACTTACAGGAGAGGTTCAAATCATAGAGTGTCAGTCCTCTTGTACTTAACTCGGCATTGTGCCTTTTGTATTATATTCGGATGCAATTTCTGTGTTTCATCGTCAATAAGAAGGTCCAAGGGATACAGTTAACCTGAAGGGAATCATCGGAATCTAAAACTGGACTGACAGGAGAGGATCAAATCATAGAAAATTAGAGCGTCAGTCATCTTGTTCTTAAGTCGGCATTGTGCCTTTTCAATTTCATTCCGATGCAAATTCTGTGCTTCATCGTCAATAAGAAGGTCCATGGTATACAGCACACCTGAAGTGTAGCATCGGAATCTAAAACTGGACTCACAGGAGTGGTTCAAATCATAGAAAGTTAGAGTGTCAGTCCTCGTGTACTTAGGTCGGCATTGTGCCTTTTGAATTTAATTCCGATGCAAATTCTGTGGTTCATCGTCAATAACAAGGTCGAAGGTATACAGCAAACTTGAAGTGAAGCATCGGAATCTAAATCTGGACTCACAGGATAGATTCAAATCATAGAAAGTTAGAGTGTCAGTCCTTTTGTAGTTAAGTCGTCATTGTGCCTTTTGTATTAAATTCGGATGCAATTTCTATGTTTCATCGTCAATTAGAATGCCCAAGGGGTACAGTAAACCTGATGTGAAGCATCAGAATCTAAAACTGGACTCACAGGATAGGTTCAAATCATAGAAAGTGAGAGTGTCAGTCCTCTTGTACTTAAGTCGGCATTGTGCCTTTTGTATTAAATTCGGATGCAATTTCTGTGTTTCATCGTCAATAAGAAGGTCCAACGGATACAGTAAACCTTTAGTTAAGCAACGGAATCTAAAACAGGATTCACAGGAGAGGTTCAAATCATAGATAGTTAGAGTTTCACTCCTCTTGTAGTTAAGTCGGCATTGTGTCTTTTGAATTTAATTCCGAAGCAATTTCTGTGCTTCATCGTCAATAAGAAGGTCCAAGGTATACAGTAAACCTGAAGTGAAGCATCGGAATCTAAAACTTGACTCACAGGAGAGGTTCAAATCATAGAAAGTGAGTGTGTCGGTCCTCTTGTACTTAAGTCGGCATTGTGCCTTTTGAATTTATTTCCGATGCATTTTCTGTGTTTCATCGTTAATAAGAAGGTCCAAGGTATACAGGAAACCTGAAGTGAAGCATCGGAATCTAAAACTGTACTCACTGGAGAGTTTCAAATCATAGATAGTGAGAGTGTCAGTCCTCTTGTACTAAAGTCGGTATTGTGCCTTTTGCATTAAATTCGGTTCCAATTTCTGTGTTTCATCGTCAATAAGAAGGTCCAAGGTATACAGTAAACCTGAAGGGATGCATCAGAATCGAAAACTGGACCCACTGGAGAGGTTCCAATCATAGCAAGTGAGAGTGTCAGTCCTCTTGTACTTAAGTCGGCATTCTGCCTTTTGTATTAAATTCGGATGCAATTTCCGTGTTTCATCGTCAATAAGAAGGTCCAAGGGATACAGTAAACCTGAAGTGAGGCATCGGAATCTAAAGCTGGACTCACAGGAGAGGTTCAATATATAGAAAGTTAGAGTGCCAGTCTTCTTGTACTTAAGTCGGCATTGTGCCAATTGTATTAAATACGGATGCAGTTTCTGTGTTTCATCAACAATAACAAGGTACAAGGGATACAGTAAACCTGAAGTGAAGCATCGGAATTTAAAACTGGACTCACAGGAGAGGTTAAAATCATAGAAAGTTAGAGTGTCAGTCCTCTTGTACTTTAGTCGACATTGTGCCTTTTGAATTTAATTCCGATGCATTTTCTGTGTTTCATCATCAATAAGAAATTCCAAAGTATACAGTAAACCTGAAGTGAAGCATCGGAATCTAAGACTTGACTCACAGGAGAGGTTCAATTCATAGAAAGTTAGAGTGTCAGTCCTCTTGTACTTAAGTCGGCACTGTGCCTTTTGATTTTAATTCCGATGCAATTTCTGTGTTTCATCGTCAATAAGAAGGTCCAAGGGATACTGCAAACCTGAAGTGAAGCATCGGATTCTAAAACTAGAATTACAGGAGAGGTTCAAATCATAGAGTGTCAGTCCTCTTGTACTTAACTCGGCATTGTGCCTTTTGTATTGTATTCGGATGCAACTTCTGTGTTTCATCGTCGATAAGAAGGTCCAAGGGATACAGTAAACCTGAAGTGAATCTTCGGATTCTAAAACTGTACTGACAGTAGAGGTTCAAATCATAGAAAATTAGAGCGTCATTCATCTTGTTCTTAAGTCGGCATTGTGCCTTTTCAATTTCATTCCGATGCAATTTCTGTGCTTCATCGTCAATAAGAAGGTCCATGGTATACAGTAAACCTGAAGGGAAGCATCGGAATCTAAAACTGGACTCACAGGAGAGGTTCAAATCATAGAAAATTAGAGTGTTAGTCATCTTCTACTTAAGTCGGCATTGTGCCTTTTGAATTTCATTCCGATGCAATTTCTGTGCTTCATCGTCAATTAGAATGTCCATGGTATACAGTAAACCTGAAGTGTAGCATCGGAATCTAAAACTGACTCACAGGAGAGGTTCAAATTGTAGAAAGGTAGAGTGTCAGTCCTCTTGTACTTAAGTCGGCATTGTGCCTTTTGAATTTCATTCCGATGCAATTTCTGTGCTTCACCGTTAAAAAGAAGGTCCAAGGGATACAGTAAACCTCAAGTGAAAAATCAGAATCTAAAACTGGACTCACTGGAGAGGTTCAAATCATTGAAAGTTAGAGTGGCAGTCCTCTTGTACATAAGTCGTCATTGTGCCTGTTGTATTAAATTCGGATGCAATTTCTGTGTTTCATCGTCAATAAGAAGGTCCAAGGGATACTGCAAACCTGAAGTGAAGCATCGGATTCTAAAACTAGACTTACAGGAGAGGGTCAAATCATAGAGTGTCAGTCCTCTTGAACTTAACTCGGCATTGTGCCTTTTGTATTATATTCTGATGCAACTTCTGTGTTTCATCGTCAATAAGAAGGTCCAAGGGATACAGAAAGCCTGAAGTGAGGCATCGGAATCTAAAACTGGACTCACACGAGAGATTCAAATCATAGAAATTTAGAGTGTCAGTCCTTTTGTACTTAAGTCGGCATTGTGCCTTTTCAATTTCATTCCGATGCAATTTCTGTGCTTCATCGTCAATTAGAAGGTCCATGGTATACAGTAAACCTGAAGGGAAGCATCGGAATCTAAAACTGGACTCACAGGAGAGGTTCAAATCATAGAAAGTGAGTGTGTCGGTCCTCTTGTACTTAAGTCGGCATTGTGCCTTTTGTATTAAATTCGGATGCAATATCTGTGTTTCATCGTCGATACGAAGGTCCAAGGTATACAGTAAACCTGAAGGGAAGCATCGGAATCTAAAACTGGACTCACAGGAGAGGTTCAAATCATAGAAAGTTAGACCGTCAGTCCTCTTGTACTTAGGTCGGCATTGTGCCTTTTGTATTAAATTCGGATGCAATTTCTGTGTTTCATCGTCAATAAGAAGGTCCAAGGTATACAGTAAACCTGAAGGGAAGCATCGGAATCTAAAACTGGAGACATAGGAGAGGTTCAAATCATAGAAAATTAGAGTGTCAGTCGTCTTGTACTTAAGTCGGCATTGTGCCTTTTGTATTACATTCGGATGCAATTTCTGTGTTTCATCGTCAATAAGGAGGTCCAAGGAATACAGTAAACCTGAAGTGAAGGATCGGATTCTAAAACTGGACTCACAGGAGAGGTTCAAATAATAGAAAATTAGAGTGTTAGCCATCTTGTACTTAAGTCGGCATTGTGCCGTTTGAATTTCATTCCGATGCAATTTCTGTGCTTCATCGTCAATAAGAATGTCCATGGTATACAGTAAACCTGAAGTGAAGCATCGGAATCTAAAACTGGACTCACCGGAGTGATTCAAATCATCGAAAGTTAGAGTGTCAGTCCTCTTGTACTTAAGTCGGCATTGTGCCTTCTGAATTTAATTCCCATGCAATTTCTGTGTTTCGTCGTCAGTAAGAATGTCCAAGGTATACAGTAAACCTGAAGTGAAGCATCGGAATCTAAAACTTGACTCACAGGAGAGGTTCAATTCATAGAAAGTTAGAGTGTCAGTCCTCTTGTACTTAAGTCGGCACTGTACCTTTTGAATTTAATTCCGATGCAATTTCTGTGTTTCAACGTCAATAAGAAGGTCCAAGGGATACTGCAAACCTGAAGTGAAGCATCAGATTCTAAAACTACACTTACAGGAGAGGTTCAGATCATAGAGTGTCAGTCCTCTTGTACTTAACTCGGCATTGTGCCTTTTGTATTATATTCGGATGCAATTTCTGTGTTTCATCGTCAATAAGAAGGTCCAAGGGATACAGTAAACCTGAAGGGAATCATCGGAATCTAAAACTGGACTGACAGGAGAGGATCAAATCATAGAAAATTAGAGCGTCAGTCATCTTGTTCTTAAGTCGGCATTGTGCCTTTTCAATTTCATTCCGATGCAATTTCTGTGCTTCATCGTCAATAAGAAGGTCCATGGTATACAGCACACCTGAAGTGTAGCATCGGAATCTAAAACTGGACTCACAGGAGTGGTTCAAATCATAGAAAGTTAGAGTGTCAGTCCTCGTGTACTTAGGTCGGCATTGTGCCTTTTGAATTTAATTCCGATGCAAATTCTGTGGTTCATCGTCAATAACAAGGTCGAAGGTATACAGCAAACTTGAAGTGAAGCATCGGAATCTAAATCTGGACTCACAGGATAGATTCAAATCATAGAAAGTTAGAGTGTCAGTCCTTTTGTAGTTAAGTCGTCATTGTGCCTTTTGTATTAAATTCGGATGCAATTTCTATGTTTCATCGTCAATAAGAAGGTCCAAGGGATACAGTAAACCTGAAGTGAAGCTTCGGAATCGAAAACTGGACTCACAGTGGAGGTTCAAATCAAAGAAAGTTAGAGTGTCAGTCCTCTTGTACTTAAGTCGGCATTGTGACTTTCGAATTCAATTCCGATGCAATTTCTGTGTTTCATCGTCAATAAGAAGGTCCAAGGGACACAGTAAACCTGAAGTGAAGCATCGGAATCTAAAACAGGACTCACAGGAGAGGCTCAAATCATAGAAAGGTAGAGTGTCCGTCCTCTTGTAGTTAAGTCGGCATCGTGCCTTTTGAATTTAATTCCGATGCAATTTCTGTGCTTCATCGTTAATAAGAAGGTCCCTGGAATACAGTAAACCTGAAGTGAAGCATCGGAATCTAAAGTTGACTCACAGGAGAGGTTCAAATCATAGAAAGTTAGAGAGTCAGTCCTCTTGTACTTAAGTCGGCATTATGCCTTTTGAATTTGTTTCCCATGCAATTTCAGTGTTTCATTGTCAATAAGAAGGTCCAAGGTATACATTAAACCTGATGTGAAGCATCAGAATCTAAAACTGGACTCACAGGAGAGGTTCAAATCATGGAAAGTTAGAGTGTCAGTCCTCCTGAACCTAAATCGGAATTGTGCCTTTTGAATTTAATTCCGATGCAATTTCTGTGTTTCATCGTCAATTAGAATGCCCAAGGGGTACAGTAAACCTGATGTGAAGCATCAGAATCTAAAACTGGACTCACAGGATAGGTTCAAATCATAGAAAGTGAGAGTGTCAGTCCTCTTGTACTTAAGTCGGCATTGTGCCTTTTGTATTAAATTCGGATGCAATTTCTGTGTTTCATCGTCAATAAGAAGGTCCAACGGATACAGTAAACCTTTAGTTAAGCAACGGAATCTAAAACAGGATTCACAGGAGAGGTTCAAATCATAGATAGTTAGAGTTTCACTCCTCTTGTAGTTAAGTCGGCATTGTGTCTTTTGAATTTAATTCCGAAGTAATTTCTGTGCTTCATCGTCAATAAGAAGGTCCAAGGTATACAGTAAACCTGAAGTGAAGCATCTGAATCTAAAACTGGACTCACAGGAGATGCACAAATCATAGAAAGTTAGAGTATCAGTCCTCTTGTTCTTAAGTCGGCATTGTGCCTTTTGAATGTAATTCCGATCCAATTTCTGTGTTTCATCGTCAATAAGAAGGTCCGAGGTATACAGTGAACCTGAAGTGAAGCATCGGAATCTAAAACTGGACTCACAGGAGAGGTTCATATCATAGAAAGTGAGAGTGTCAGTCCTCTTGTACATAAGTCGGCATTGTGCCTTTTATATTAAATTCGGATGCAATTTCTGTGTTTCATCATCAATAAGAAAGTCCAAGGGATACAGTAAACCTAAAGTGAATCATCGGAATCAAAACCTGGACTCACAGGAGAGGATCAAATCAAAGAAAGTTAGAGAGTCAGTTCTCTTGTACTTAACTCGCCATTGTGCCTTTTGAATTTAAATCGGATGCAATACCTGTGCTTCTTCGTCAATAAGAAGGTCCAAGGGATACAGTAAACCTGAAGAGAAGCATCGGAATGTAAAACAGGACTCACAGGAGAGGTTCAAATCATAGAGAGTTAGAGTTTCACTCCTCTTGTAGATAAGTCGGCATTGTGCCTCTTGAATTTAATTCCGATGCAATTTCTGTGCTTCATCGTCCATAAGACCGTCCCTGGGATACAGTAAACCTGAAGTGAAGCATCGGAATCAAAAACTTGACGCACAGGAGAGGTTCAAATCATAGAAAGTTAGAGAGTCAGTCCTCTTGTACTTAAGTCGGCATTATGCCTTTTGAATTTGATTCCCATGCAATTTCAGTGTTTCATTGTCAATAAGAAGGTCCAAGGTATACAGTAAACCTGATGTGAAGCATCAGAATCTAAAACTGGAGTCACAGGAGAGGTTCAAATCATGGAAAGTTAGAGTGTCAGTCCTCCTGTACTTAAATCGGAATTGTGCCTTTTGAATTTAATTCCGATGCAATTTCTGTGTTTCATCGTCAATTAGAATGCCCAAGGGATACAGTAAAACTGAAGTGAAGCATCGGAATCCAAAACTGGACTCACGGGAGAGGTTCAAATCATAGAAAGTTAGAGTGTCAGTCCTCTTGTACTTAAGTCGGCATTGTGCCTTTTGAATTTAATTCCGAAGCAATTTCTGTGCTTCATCGTCAATAAGAAGGTCCAAGGTATACAGTAAACCTGAAGTAAAGCATCTGAATCTAAAACTGGACTCACAGGAGATGCACAGATCATAGAAAGTGAGAGTTTCAGTCCTCCTGTACTTAAGTCGTCATTGTGCCTTTTGTATTAAATTCGGATGCAATTTCTGTGTTTCATCGTCGATAAGAAGGTCCAAGGTATACAGAAAACCTGAAGTGAAGCATCGGAATCTAAAACTGGAATCACAGGACGGGTTCAAATCACAGAAAGTGAGAGTGTCAGTCCTCTTGTACTTAAGTCGGCATTGTGCCTTTTGTATTAAATTCGGATGCAATTTCTGTGTTTCATCGTCAATAAGAAGGTCCAAGGTATACAGTGAACTTGAAGTGAAGCATCGGAATCTAAAACTGGACTCACAGGAGAGGTTCAAATCATAGAAAGTGAGAGTGTCAGTCCTCTTGTACTTAAGTCGGCATTGTGCCATTTGTATTAAATTCGGATGCAATTTCTGTGTTTCATCATCAATAAGAAAGTCCAAGGGATACAGTAAACCTAAAGTGAATCATCGGAATCAAAAACTGGACTGAAAGGAGAGGTTCAAATCATACAAAGTTAGAGAGTCAGTTCTCTTGTACTTAAGTCGCCATTGTGCCTTTTGAATTTAATTTGGATGCAATATCTGTGTTTCTTCGTCAATAAGAAGGTCCAAGGTATACAGGAAACCTGAAGTGAAGCTTTGGAATCTAAAACTGGACTCACAGGAGAGGTTCAAATCATAGAAAGTGAGAGTGTCATTCCTCTTGTACTTAAGTCTGCATTGTGCTTTTGTATTAAATTCGGATGCAATTTCTTTGTTTCATCGTCAATAAGAAGGTCCAAGGTATACAGAAAACCTGAAGTGAAGCATCGGAATCCAAAACTGGACTCACAGGAGAGGTTCAAAACATAGAAAGTGAGAGTGTCAATCCTCTTGTACTTAAGTCGGCATTGTGCCTTTTGTATTAAATTCGGATGCAAATTCTGTGTTTCATCGTCAATAAGAAGGGCCAAAGTGTAGACGAAACCTGAAGTCAAGCATCGTAATCTAAAACTGGACTCACAGGAGAGGTTCAAATCATAGAAAGTGAGAGTGTCAGTCCTCTTGTACTTACGTCGGCATTGTGCCTTTTGTATCAAGTTCGGATGCAATTTCTTTGTTTCATCTTCAATAAGAAAGTCCAAGGGATACAGTAAACCTGAAGTGAAGCTTCGGAATCGAAAACTGGACTCACAGTGGAGGTCCAAATCATAGAAAGTTAGAGTGTCAGTCCTCTTGTACTTAAGTCGGCATTGTGAGTTTCGAATTCAATTCCGATGCAATTTCTGTGTTTCATCGTCAATAAGAAGGTCCAAGGGATACAGTAAACCTGAGGTGAAGCATCGGAATCTAAAACAGGACTCACAGGAGAGGTTCAAATCATAGAGAGTTAGAGTGTCAGTCCACTTGTACTTAAGTCAGCACTGTGCCTTTTTAATTTAATTCCGATGCAATTTCAGTGCTTCATCGTCAATAAGAAGGTCCAAGGTATACAGTAAACCTGAAGTGAAACATCGGAATCTAAAACTGGACTCACAGGAAAGGTTCAAGTCATATAAAGTTAGAGTGTCAGCCCCCTTGTACTTAAGTCGGCATTGTGCCTTTTGGATTTAATTCCGATGGAATTCCTGTGTTTCATCGTCAATACGAAGGTCCAAGGGAAACAGTAAACCTGAAGTGAAGCTTCGGAATCTAAAACTGGGCTCACAGGAGAGGTTCAAATCATTGAAGGTTAGAGTGTCAGTCCTCTTTTACTTAAGTCGGCATTGTGCCATTTGAATTTAATTCCGAAGCAATTTGTGTGCTTCATCGTCAATAAGGAGTCCCAAGGTATACAGTAAACCTGAAGTGAAGCATCCAAATCCTAATTGGATTCACAGGAGTGGTTCAAATCAAAGAAAGTTAGAGTGTCAGTCCTGTTCTACTTAAGTCGGCATTGTGCCTTTTGAATTGAATTCCGATGCAATTTCTGTATATCATCGTCTATAAGAAGGTCCAAGGTAAACAGTGAACCTGTAGTGAAGCATCGGAATCTAAAACTAGACTCACTGGAGAGGTTCAAATCATAGAAAGTTAGAGTGTCAGTCCTCTTGTACTTAAGTCAGTATTGTGCCTTTTGTATTAAATGCGGATGCAGCTTCTGTGCTTCACCGTCAATAAGAAGGTCCAAGGGATACAGTAGACCTGAAGTGAAGCATCGGAATCTAAAACTGGACTCACAGGATAGGTTCAAATCATAGAAAGTGAGAGTGTCAGTCCTCTTGTACTTATGTCGGCATTGTGCCTTTTGTATTAAATTCGGATGCAATTTCTGTGTTTCATCGTCCATAAGAAGGTCCAACGGATACAGTAAACCTTTAGTGAAGCAACATAATCTGAAACTGGATTCACAGGAGAGGTTCAAATCATAGATAGTTAGAGTTTCACTCCTCTTGTAGTTAAGTCGGCATTGTGTCTTTTGAATTTAATTCCGAAGCAATTTCTGTGCTTCATCGTCAATAAGAAGGTCCAAGGTATACAGTAAACCTGAAGTGAAGCATCTGAATCTAAAACTGGACTCACAGGAGATGCACAAATCATAGAAAGTTAGAGTATCAGTCCTCTTGTCCTTAAGTCGGCATTGTGCCTTTTGAATGTAATTCCGATGCAATTTTTGTGTTTCATCGTCAATAAGAGGGTCCAAGGTATACAGTGAACCTGAAGTGAAGCATCGGAAGCTAAAACTGGACTCACAGGAGAGGTTCAAATCATAGAAAGTGAGAGTGTCAGTCCTCTTGTACATAAGTCGGCATTGTGCCTTTTGTATTAAATTCGGATGCAATTTCTGTGTTTCATCATCAATAAGGAAGTCCAAGGGATACAGTAAACCTAAAGTTAATCATCGGAAACAAAAACTGGACTCACAGGAGAGGTTCAAATCATAGAAAGTTAGACAGTCAGTTCTCTTGTACTTAAGTCGCCATTGTGCCTTTTGAATTTAATTCGGATGCAATACCTGTGTTTCTTCGTCAATAAGAAGGTCCAAGGGATACAGTAAACCTGAGGAGAAGCATCGGAATGTAAAACTGGACTCACAGGAGAGGTTCAAATCATAGAAAGTTAGACAGTCAGTCCTCTTGTACTTAAGTCGGCATTGTGCCTTTTGAATTTGATTCCCATGCACTTTCAGTGTTTCATTGTCAATAAGAAGGTCCAAGGTATACAGTAAACCTGATGTGAAGCATCGGAATCTAAAACTGGACTCACAGGAGAGGTTCAAATCATACAAAGTTAGAGTGTCAGTCCTCCTGTACTTAAATCGGAATTGTGCCTTTTGAATTTAATAACGATGCAATTTCTGTGTTTCAGCGTCAATTAGAATGCCCAAGGGATACAGTAAAACTGAAGTGAAGCAACGGAAACTAAAACTGGACTCACAGGAGAGGTTCAAATCATAGAAAACTAGAGTGTCAGTCGTCTTGTACTTAAGTCGGCATTGTGCCTTTTGAATTTAATTCCGATGGAATTTCTGTGTTTCATCGTCAATAAGAAGATCCAAGGGATACAGAAAACCTGAAGTGAAGCATCGGAATCTAAAACTGGACTCACAGGAGAGGTTCAAATCATAGAAAGTTAGAGTTTCGGTCCTCTTGTACTTAAGTCGGCATTGTGCCTTTTGAATTTATTTCCGATGCAATTTCTGTGTTTCATCGTCAATAAGAAGGTCCAAGGTATACAGTGAACCTGAAGTGAAGCATTGGACTCTACTACTGGACTCACAGGAGAGGTTCAAATCACAGAAAGTTAGAGTGTCTGTCCTTTTGTACTTCTGACGTCATTGTGCCTTTTGTATTACATTCGGATGCAATATCTGTGTTTCATCGTCAATAAGAAGTTCCAAGGGATACACTAAACCTGAAGTGAAGCATCGGAATCTAAAACTTGACTCACAAGAGAGGTTCAAATCATAGAGAGTTAGAGTGTCAGTCCTCTTGTACTTAAGTCGGCATTGTGCCTTTTGAATTTAATTCCGAAGCAATTTCTGTGCTTCATCGTCAATAAGAAGGTCCAAGGTATACAGTAAACCTGAAGTGAAGCATCTGAATCTAAAACTGGACTCACAGGAGATGCACAGATCATAGAAAGTTAGAGTGTCAGTCTCTTGTTCTTAAGACGGCATTGTACCTTTTGAATGTAATTAAGATGCAATTTCTGTGTTTCATCGTCAATAAGAAGGTCCAAGGTATAGAGTCAACTTGAAGTGAAGCATCGGAATCTAAAACTGGACTCACAGGAGAGGTTCAAATCATAGAAAGTGAGAGTGTCAGTCCTCTTGTACATAAGTCGGCATTGTGCCATTTGTATTAAATTCGGATGCAATTTCTGTGTTTCATCATCAATAAGAAAGTCCAAGGGATAGAGTAAACCTAAAGTGAATCATCGGAATCAAAAACTCGACTGACAGGAGAGGTTCAAATCATAGAAAGTGAGAGTGTCAGTCCTCTTGTACTTAAGTCGGCATTGTGCCTTTTGTATCAAGTTCGGATGCAATTTCTTTGTTTCATCTTCAATAAGAAGGTCCAAGGGATACAGTAGATCTGAATTGATGCATCGGAATCTAAAACTGGACTCACAGGAGAGGTTCAAATCATAGAGAGTGAGAGTGTCAGTCCTCTTGTACTTAAGTCGGAATTGTGCCTTTTGTATTAAATTCGGATGCAATTTCTGTGTTTCATCGTCAAAAAGAAGGTCCAAGGGATACAGTAAACCTGAAGTGAAACATCGGAATGTAAAACTGGACTCACAGGACAGGTTCAAATCATAGAAAGTGAGAGTGTCAGTCCTCTTGTACTTAAGTCGGCATTGTGCCTTTTGTATTAAATTCGGATGCAATTTCCGTGTTTCATCGTCAATAAGAAGGTCCAACGTATATCCGAAACCTGAAGTGAAGCATCCGAATCTAAAACTGCACTCACAGGAGAGGTTAAAATCATAGAAAGTGAGAGAGTCAGTCCTCTTGTACTTAAGTCGGCATTGTGCCTTTTGTATTAAATTCGGATGCAATTTCTGTGTTTCATCGTCAATAAGAAGGTCCAAGGTATACAGTACACCTAAAGTGAAGCATCGGAATATAAAACTGGACTTACAGGAGAGGTTCAAATCATAATAAGGAAGAGTGTCAGTCCTCTTGTACTTATGTCGGCATTGTGCCTTTTGTATAAAATTCGGATGCAATTTCTGTGTTTCATCGTCAATAAGAAGGTCCAAGGGAAACAGTAAACCTGAAGTGAAGCATCGGAATCTAAAACTGGACTCACAGGAGAGGTTCAAATCATAGAAAGTTAGAGTGTCAGTCCTCTGCTACTTAAGTCGGCATTGTGCCTTTTGAATTTAATTCCGAAGCAATTTCTGTGCTTCATCGTCAATATGAAGGTCCAAGGTATACAGTGAACCTGAAGTGAAGCATCGGAATCTAAAACTGGACTCACAGGAGAGGTTCAAATCATAGAAAGTTAGAGTGTCACTCCTCTTGTACTTAAGTCAGCACTGTGCCTTTTTAATTTAATTCCGATGCAATTTCAGTGCTTCATCGTCAATAAGAAGGTCCAAGGTATACAGTAAACCTGAAGTGAAACATCGGAATCTAAAACTGGACTCACAGGAAAGGTTCAAGTCATATAAAGTTAGAGTGTCAGCCCCCTTGTACTTAAGTCGGCATTGTGCCTTTTGGATTTAATTCCGATGGAATTCCTGTGTTTCATCGTCAATACGAAGGTCCAAGGGAAACAGTAAACCTGAAGTGAAGCTTCGGAATCTAAAAATGGACTCACAGGAGAGGTTCAAATCATAGAAAGTTAGAGTGTCAGTCCTCTTGTACTTAAGTCGGCATTGTGCCTTTTGTATTAAATTCGGATGCAAATTCTGTTTTTCATCGTCAATCAGAAGGTCCAAAGAATACAGTAAACCTGAAGTGAAGCATCGGAATCTACAACTGGAATCACAGGTGTGGTTCCAAACATAGAAAGTGAGAGTGTCAGTCCTCTTGTACTTAAGTCGGCATTGTGCCTTTTGTATTATATTCGGATGCAACTTCTGTGTTTCATCATCAATAAGAAAGTCCAACGGATACAGTAAACCTGAAGTGAATCATCGGATTCTAAAACGGGACTGACAGTAGAGGTTCAAATCATAGAAAATTAGAGCGTCAGTCATCTTATTCTTAAGTCGGCATTGTGCCTTTTCAATTTCATTCCGATGCAATTTCTGTGCTTCATCGTCAATAAGAAGGTCCATGGTATACAGTAAACCTGAAGGGAAGCATCGGTATCTTAAACTGGACTCACAGGAGGGGTTCAAATCATAGAAATTGAGTGTGTCGGTCCTCTTGTACTTAAGTCGGCATTGTGCCTTTTGAGTTTAATTCCGATGCAGTTTCTGTGTTTCATCGTTAATAAGAAGGTCCAAGGTATACAGTAAACCTGAAGGGATGCATCGGAATCTAAAACTGGACCCACTGGAGAGGTTCCAATCATAGCAAGTGAGAGTGTCAGTCCTCTTGTACTTAAGTCGGCATTCTGCCTTTTGTATTAAATTCGGATGCAATTTCTGTGTTTCATCGTCAATAAGAAGGTCCAAGGTATACAGTAAACCTGAAGGGAAGCATCGAAATCTAAAACTGGACTCACAGGAGAGATTCAAATCATTGAAAGTTAGAGTGTCAGTCCTCTTGTACTTAAGTCGGCATTGTGCTTCTTGAATTTACTTCCGATGCAATTACGGTGTTTCATCGTCAAGAAGAAGGTCCAAGGTATACAGTAAATCTGAAGTGAAGCATCGGAATCTAAAACTGACTCACAGGAGAGGTTCAAATTATAGAAAGGTAGAGTGTCAGCCCTCTTGTACTTAAGTCGGCATTGTGCCTTTCGAATTTTCATTCTGATGCAATAACTGTGTTTATTGTCTATAAGAAGCTCTAAGGTATACAGTAAATCTGCAGTGAAGCATCGGAATCTAAAACTGACTCACAGGAGAGGTTTAAATTATAGAAAGGTAGAGTGGCAGTCCTCTTGTACTTAAGTCGGCATTGTGCCTTTTGAATTTCATTCCGATGCAATTTCTGTGCTTCACCGTTAAAAAGAAGGTCTAAGGGATACAGTAAACCTCAAGTGAAAAATCAGAATCTAAAACTGGACTCACTGGAAAGGTTCAAATCATTGAAAGTTAGAGTGGCAGTCCTCTTGTACTTAAGTCGGCATTGTGCCTGTTGTATTAAATTCTGATGCAATTTCTGTGTTTCATCGTCATTAAGAAGGTCCAAGGGATACTGCAAACCTGAAGTGAAGCATCGGATTCTAAAACTAGACTTACAGGAGAGGTTCAAATCATAGAGTGTCAGTCCTCTTGAACTTAACTCGGCATTGTGCCTTTTGTATTATATTCTGTTGCAACGTCTGTGTTTCATCGTCAATAAGAAGGTCCAAGGGATACAGTAAGCCTGAAGTGAAGCATCGGAATCTAAAACTGGACTCACAGGAGAGATTCAAATCATAGAAAGTGAGTGTGTCGGTCCTCTTCTACTAAAGTCGGCATTGTGCCTTTTGTATTAAATTCGGATCCAATATCTGTGTTTCATCGTCAATAAGAAGGTCCAAGGTATACAGTAAACCTGAAGGGAAGCATCGGAATCTAAAACTGGACTCACAGGAGAGGTTCAAATCATAGAAAGTGAGACCGTCAGTCCTCTTGTACTTAGGTCGGCATTGTGCCTTTTGTATTAAATTCGGATGCAATTTCTGTGTTTCATCGTCAATAAGAAGGTCCAAGGTATACAGTAAACCTGAAGGGAAGCATCGGAATCTAAAACTGGACTCATAGGAGAGGTTCAAATCATAGAAAATTAGACTGTCGGTCGTCTTGTACTTAAGTCGGCATTGTGCCTTTTGTATTACATTCGGATGCAATTTCTATGTTTAATCGTCAATAAGGAGGTCCAAGGAATACAGTAAACGTGAAGTGAAGGATCGGATTCTAAAACTGGACTCACAGGAGAGGTTCAAATCATAGAAAATTAGAGTGTTAGTCATCTTGTACTTAAGTCGGCATTGTGCCGTTTGAATTTCATTCCGATGCAATTTCTGTGCTTCATCGTCAATAAGAATGTCCATGGTATACAGTAAACCTGAAGTGTAGCATCGGAATATAAAACTGGACTCACTGGATAGTTTCAAATCATAGAAAGTGAGAGTGTCAGACCTCATGTACTTAAGTCGGTATTGTGCCTTTTGCATTAAATTCGGTTCCAATTTCTGTGTTTCATCGTCAATAAGAAGGTCCAAGGTATACAGTAAACCTGAAGTGAAGCATCGGAATCTAAAACCGGACTCACAGGAGAGGTTCAAATCATAGAAAGTTAGAGTGTCAGTCCTCTTGTACTTAAGTTGGCATTGTGCCTTTTGTATTAAATTCGGATGCAATTTCTGTGTTTCATCGTCAGTAAGAAGTTCCAAGGTATACAGTAAACCTGAAGGGATGCATCGGAATCTTAAAAACTGGACCCAAGGAGAGGTTCCAATCATAGAAAGTGAGAGTGTCAGTCCTCTTGTACTTAAGTCGGCATTCTGTCTTTTGTATTAATTTCGGATGCAATTTCTGTGTTTCATCGTCAATAAGAAGGTCCAAGGTATACAGTAAACCTGAAGGGAAGCATCGAAATCTAAAACTGGACTCACAGGAGAGATTCAAATCATTGAAAGTTAGAGTGTCAGTCCTCTTGTACTTAAGTCGGCATAGTGCCTCTTGAATTTACTTCCGATGCAATTACTGTGTTTCATCGTCAAGAAGAAGGTCCAAGGTATACAGTAAATCTGAAGTGAAGCATCGGAATCTAAAACTGGACTCATCGGAGAGATTCAAATCATCGAAAGTTAGAGTGTCAGTCCTCTTGTACTTAAGTCGCCATTGTGCCTTTTGAATTTAATTCCGATGCAATTTCTGTGTTTCGTCGCCAATAATTATGTCCAAGGTATACAGTAAACCTGAAGTGAAGCATCGGAATCTAAAACTGACTCACAGGAGAGGTTCAAATTATAGAAAGGTAGAGTGTCAGTCCTCTTGTACTTAAGTCGGCATTGTGCCTTTTGAATTTCATTCCGATGCAATTTCTGTGCTTCACCGTTAAAAAGAACGTCCAAGGGATACAGTAAACCTGAAGTGAAGCATCGGAATCTAAAACTGACTCACAGGAGAGGTTCAAATTATAGAAAGGTAGAGTGTCAGTCCTCTTGTATTTAAGTCGGCATTGTGCCTGTTGTATTAAATTCGGATGCAATTTCTGTGTTTCAACGTCATTAAGAAGGTCCAAAGGATACAGTAAACGTGAAGTGAAGCATCGGAATCTAATACTGTACTCACAGGAGAGGTTCATATCATAGAAGGTAGAGTGTCAGTCCTCTTGTACTTAAGTCGGCATTGTGCCTTTTGAATTTTTATTCTGATGCAATAACTGTGTTTATCGTCTATAAGAAGCTCCAAGGTATACAGTAAACCTGCAGTGAAGCATCGGAATCTAAAACTGGACTCACAGGAGAGGTTCAAATCATAGAAGAATAGAGTGTCAGTCCTCTTGTATTGAAATCGGCATTGTGCCATTTGTATTAATTTCGGATGCAATTTCTGTGTTTCATCGTCAATAAGAATGTCCATGGGATACAGTAAACCTCAAGTGAAGCATCGGAATCTAAACCTGGACTCACAGGAGAGGTTCAAATCACAGAAAGTGAGAGTGTCAGTCCTCTTGTACTTAGGTCGGCATTGTGCCTTTTGTATTAAATTCGGATGCAATTTCCGTGTTTCATCGTCAATAAGAATGTCCATGGGATACAGTAAACCTCAAGTGAAGCATCGGAATCTAAAACTGGACTCACAGGAGAGGTTCAAATCACAGAAAGTGAGAGTGTCAGTCCTCTTGTGCTTTAGTCGGCATTGTGCCTTTTAAATTCAATTTTGATGCATTTTCTGTGTTTCATCGTCAATAAGAAGGTCCAAGGTATACAGTAAACCTGAAGTGAAGCATCGGAATCTAAAACTTGACTCACTGGAGAGGTTCAAATCATAGAGTGTCAGTCCTCTTGTACTTAACTCGGCATTGTGCCTTTTGTATTGTATTCGGTTGCTACTTCTGTGTTTCATCGTCAATAAGAAGGTCCAAGGGATACAGTAAACCTGAAGTGAATCATCGGATTCTAAAACTGGACTGACAGTAGAGGTTCAAATCATAGGAATATAGAGCGGTAGTCATCTTATTCTTAAGTCGGCATTGTGCCTTTTCAATTTCATTCCGATGCAATTTCTGTGCTTCATCGTCAGTAAGAAGGTCCATGGTATACAGTAAACCTGAAGGGAAGCATCGGAATCTAAAACTTGACTCACAGGAGAGGTTCAAATCATAGAAAGTGAGTGTGTCGGTCCTCTTGTACTTAAGTCGGCATTGTGCCTTTTGAATTTAATTCCGATGCATTTTCTGTGTTTCATAGTTAATAAGAAGGTCCAAGGTATACAGGAAACCTGAAGTGAAGCATCGGAATCTAAAACTGTACTCACTGGAGAGTTTCAAATCATAGATAGTGAGAGTGTCAGTCCTCTTGTACTAAAGTCGGTATTGTGCCTTTTGCATTAAATTCGGTTCCAATTTCTGTGTTTCATCGTCAATAAGAAGGTCCAAGGTATACAGTAAACCTGAAGGGATGCATCAGAATCGAAAACTGGACCCACTGGAGAGGTTCCAATCATAGCAAGTGAGAGTGTCAGTCCTCTTGTACTTAAGTCGGCATTCTGCCTTTTGTATTAAATTCGGATGCAATTTCCGTGTTTCATCGTCAATAAGAAGGTCCAAGGGATACAGTAAACCTGAAGTGAGGCATCGGAATCTAAAGCTGGACTCACAGGAGAGGTTCAATATATAGAAAGTTAGAGTGCCAGTCTTCTTGTACTTAAGTCGGCATTGTGCCAATTGAATTACATACGGATGCAGTTTCTGTGTTTCATCAACAATAACAAGGTACAAGGGATACAGTAAACCTGAAGTGAAGCATCGGAATTTAAAACTGGACTCACAGGAGAGGTTCAAATCATAGAAAGTGAGTGAGTCGGTCGTCTTGTACTTAAGTCGGCATTGTGCCTTTTGTATTAAATTCGAATGCAATTTCTGAGTTTCATCGTCAATAAGAAGGTCCAAGGTATACAGTAAACCTGAAGGGAAGCATCGGAATCTAAAACTGGACTCACAGGAGAGGTTCAAATCATAGAAAGTTAGAGCGTCAGTCCTATGTACTTAGGTCGGCATTGTGCCTTTTGTATTAAATTCGGATGCAATTTCTGTGTTTCATCGTCAATAAGAAGGTCCAAGGTATACAGTACACCTGAAGGGAAGCATCGGAATCTTAAACTGGACTCATAGGAGAGGTTCAAATCATAGAAAATTAGAGTGTCAGTCGTCTTGTACTTAAGTCGGCATTGTGCCTTTTGTATTACATTTGGATGCAATTTCTGTGTCTCATCGTCAATAAGGAGGTCCAAGGTATACAGTAAACCTGAAGTGAAGGATCGGATTCTAAAACTGGACTCACAGGAGAGGTTCAAATCATAGAAAATTAGAGTGTTAGTCATCTTCTACTTAAGTCGGCATTGTGCCTTTTGAATTTCATTCCGATGCAATTTCTGTGCTTCATCGTCAATTAGAATGTCCATGGTATACAGTAAACCTGATGTGTAGCATCGGAATCTAAAACTGACTCACAGGAGAGGTTCAAATTATAGAAAGGTAGAGTGTCAGTCCTTTTGTACTTAAGTCGGCATTGTGCCTTTTGAATTTCATTCCGATGCAATTTCTGTGCTTCACCGTTAAAAAGAAGGTCCAAGGGATACAGTAAACCTCAAGTGAAAAATCAGAATCTAAAACTGGACTCACTGGAGAGGTTCAATTCATTGAAAGTTAGAGTGGCAGTCCTCTTGTACATAAGTCGTCATTGTGCCTGTTGTATTAAATTCGGATGCAATTTCTGTGTTTCATCGTCAATAAGAAGGTCCAAGGGATACTGCAAACCTGAAGTGAAGCATCGGATTCTAAAACTAGACTTACAGGAGAGGGTCAAATCATAGAGTGTCAGTCCTCTTGAACTTAACTCGGCATTGTGCCTTTTGTATTATATTCTGATGCAACTTCTGTGTTTCATCGTCAATAAGAAGGTCCAAGGGATACAGTAAGCCTGAAGTGAGGCATCGGAATCTAAAACTGGACTCACACGAGAGATTCAAATCATAGAAATTTAGAGTGTCAGTCCTTTTGTACTTAAGTCGGCATTGTGCCTTTTCAATTTCATTCCGATGCAATTTCTGTGCTTCATCGTCAATTAGAAGGTCCATGGTATACAGTAAACCTGAAGGGAAGCATCGGAATCTAAAACTGGACTCACAGGAGAGGTTCAAATCATAGAAAGTGAGTGTGTCGGTCCTCTTGTACTTAAGTCGGCATTGTGCCTTTTGTATTAATTTCGGATGCAATATCTGTGTTTCATCGTCGATACGAAGGTCCAAGGTATACAGTAAACCTGAAGGGAAGCATCGGAATCTAAAACTGGACTCACAGGAGAGGTTCAAATCATAGAAAGTTAGACTGTCAGTCCTCTTGTACTTAGGTGGGCATTGTGCCTTTTGTATTAAATTCGGATGCAATTTCTGTGTTTCATCGTCAATAAGAAGGTCCAAGGTATACAGTAAACCTGAAGGGAAGCATCGGAATCTAAAACTGGACTCATAGGAGAGGTTCAAATCATAGAAAATTAGAGTGTCAGTCGTCTTGTACTTAAGTCGGCATTGTGGATTTTGTATTACATTCGGATGCAATTTCTGTGTTTCATCGTCAATAAGGAGGTCCAAGGAATACAGTAAACCTGAAGTGAAGGATCGGATTCTAAAACTGGACTCACAGGAGAGGTTCAAATCATAGAAAATTAGAGTGTTAGCCATCTTGTACTTAAGTCGGCATTGTGCCGTTTGAATTTCATTCCGATGCAATTTCTGTGCTTCATCGTCAATAAGAATGTCCATGGTATACAGTAAACCTGAAGTGAAGCATCGGAATCTAAAACTGGACTCACCGGAGAGATTCAAATCATCGAAAGTTAGAGTGTCAGTCCTCTTGTACTTAAGTCGGCATTGTGCCTTCTGAATTTAATTCCCATGCAATTTCTGTGTTTCGTCGTCAGTAAGAATGTCCAAGGTATACAGTAAACCTGAAGTGAAGCATCGGAATCTAAAACTTGACTCACAGGAGAGGTTCAATTCATAGAAAGTTAGAGTGTCAGTCCTCTTGTACTTAAGACGGCACTGTACCTTTTGAATTTAATTCCGATGCAATTTCTGTGTTTCATCGTCAATAAGAAGGTCCAAGGGATACTGCAAACCTGAAGTGAAGCATCAGATTCTAAAACTAGACTTACAGGAGAGGTTCAAATCATAGAGTGTCAGTCCTCTTGTACTTAACTCGGCATTGTGCCTTTTGTATTATATTCGGATCCAATTTCTGTGTTTCATCGTCAATAAGAAGGTCCAAGGGATACAGTAAACCTGAAGGGAATCATCGGAATCTAAAACTGGACTGACAGGAGAGGATCAAATCATAGAAAATTAGAGCGTCAGTCATCTTGTTCTTAAGTCGGCATTGTGCCTTTTCAATTTCATTCCGATGCAATTTCTGTGCTTCATCGTCAATAAGAAGGTCCATGGTATACAGCACACCTGAAGTGTAGCATCGGAATCTAAACTGGACTCACAGGAGTGGTTCAAATCATAGAAAGTTAGAGTGTCAGTCCTCGTGTACTTAGGTCGGCATTGTGCCTTTTGAATTTAATTCCGATGCAAATTCTGTGGATCATCGTCAATAAGAAGGTCGAAGGTATACAGTAAACTTGAAGTGAAGCATCGGAACCTAAATCTGGACTCACAGGATAGATTCAAATCATAGAAAGTTAGAGTGTCAGTCCTTTTGTAGTTAAGTCGTCATTGTGCCTTTTGTATTAAATTCGGATGCAATTTCTATGTTTCATCGTCAATAAGAAGGTCCAAGGGATACAGTAAACCTGAAGTGAAGCTTCGGAATCGAAAACTGGACTCACAGTGGAGGTTCAAATCAAAGAAATTTAGAGTGTCAGTCCTCTTGTACTTAAGTCGGCATTGTGACTTTCGAATTCAATTCCGATGCAATTTCTGAGTTTCATCGTCAATAAGAAGGTCCAAGGGACACAGTAAACCTGAAGTGAAGCATCGGAATCTAAAACAGGACTCACAGGAGAGGCTCAAATCATAGAAAGGTAGAGTGTCAGTCCTCTTGTAGTTAAGTCGGCATCGTGCCTTTTGAATTTAATTCCGATGCAATTTCTGTGCTTCATCGTTAATAAGAAGGTCCCTGGGATACAGTAAACCTGAAGTGAAGCATCGGAATCTAAAGTTGACTCACAGGAGAGGTTCAAATCATAGAAAGTTAGAGAGTCAGTCCTCTTGTACTTAAGTCGGCATTATGCCTTTTGAATTTGTTTCCCATGCAATTTCAGTGTTTCATTGTCAATAAGAAGGTCCAAGGTATACATTACCTGATGTGAAGCATCAGAATCTAAAACTGGACTCACAGGAGAGGTTCAAATCATGGAAAGTTAGAGTGTCAGTCCTCCTGTACCTAAATCGGAATTGTGCCTTTTGAATTTAATTCCGATGCAATTTCTGTGTTTCATCGTCAATTAGAATGCCCAAGGGGTACAGTAAACCAGATGTGAAGCATCAGAATCTAAAACTGGACTCACAGGATAGGTTCAAATCATAGAAAGCGAGAGTGTCAGTCCTCTTGTACTTAAGTCGGCATTGTGCCTTTTGTATTAAATTCGGATGCAATTTCTGTGTTTCATCGTCAATAAGAAGGTCCAACGGATACAGTAAACCTTTAGTTAAGCAACGGAATCTAAAACAGGATTCACAGGAGAGGTTCAAATCATAGATAGTTAGAGTTTCACTCCTCTTGTAGTTAAGTCGGCATTGTGTCTTTTGAATTTAATTCCGAAGCAATTTCTGTGCTTCATCGTCAATAAGAAGGTCCAAGGTATACAGTAAACCTGAAGTGAAGCATCTGAATCTAAAACTGGACTCACAGGAGATGCACAAATCATAGAAAGTTAGAGTATCAGTCCTCTTGTTCTTAAGTCGGCATTGTGCCTTTTGAATGTAATTCCGATGCAATTTCTGTGTTTCAACGTCAATAAGAAGGTCCGAGGTATACAGTGAACCTGAAGTGAAGCATCGGAATCTAAAACTGGACTCACAGGAGAGGTTCATATCATAGAAAGTGAGAGTGTCAGTCCTCTTGTACATAAGTCGGCATTGTGCCTTTTGTATTAAATTCGGATGCAATTTCTGTGTTTCATCATCAATAAGAAAGTCCAAGGGATACAGTAAACCTAAAGTGAATCATCGGAATCAAAAACTGGACTCACAGGAGAGGATCAAATTATAGAAAGTTAGAGAGTCAGTTCTCTTGTACTTAAGTCGCCATTGTGCCTTTTGAATTTAAATCGGATGCAATACCTGTGCTTCTTCGTCAATAAGAAGGTCCAAGGGATACAGTAAACCTGAAGAGAAGCATCGGAATGTAAAACTGGACTCACAGGAGAGGTTCAAATCATAGAGAGTTAGAGTTTCACTCCTCTTGTAGTTAAGTCGGCATTGTGCCTCTTGAATTTAATTCCGATGCAATTTCTGTGCTTCATCGTCCATAAGACCGTCCCTGGGATACAGTAAACCTGAAGTGAAGCATCGGAATCTAAAACTTGACTCACAGGAGAGGTTCAAATCATAGAAAGTTAGAGAGTCAGTCCTCTTGTACTTAAGTCGGCATTATGCCTTTTGAATTTGATTCCCATGCAATTTCAGTGTTTCATTGTCAATAAGAAGGTCCAAGGTATACAGTAAACCTGATGTGAAGCATCAGAATCTAAAACTGGAGTCACAGGAGAGGTTCAAATCATGGAAAGTTAGAGTGTCAGTCCTCCTGTACTTAAATCGGAATTGTGCCTTTTGAATTTAATTCCGATGCAATTTCTGTGTTTCATCGTCAATTAGAATGCCCAAGGGATACAGTAAAACTGAAGTGAAGCATCGGAATCCAAAACTGGACTCACAGGAGAGGTTCAAATCATAGAAAGTTAGAGTGTCAGTCCTCTTGTACTTAAGTCGGCATTGTGCCTTTTGAATTTAATTCCGATGCAATTTCTGTGTTTCATCGTCAATAAGAAGGTCCAAGGGATACAGTAAACCTGAAGTGAAGCATCGGAATCTAAAACTGGACTCACAGGAGAGGTTCAAATCATAGAAAGTTAGGGTTTCAGTCCTCTTGTACTTAAGTCGGCATTGTGCCTCTTGAATTTAATTCCGATGCAATTTCTGTTTTTCATCGTCAATAGGAAGGTCCAAGGTATACAGTGAACCTGAAGTGAAGCATTGGACTCTAATACTGGACTCACAGGAGAGGTTCAAATCACAGAAAGTTAGAGTGTCTGTCCTTTTGTACTTCTGACGTCATTGTGCCTTTTGTATTAAATTCGGATGCAATATCTGTGTTTCATCGTCAATAAGAAGTTCCAAGGGATACACTAAACCTGAAGTGAAGCATCGGGATCTAAAACTTGACTCACAGGACAGGTTCAAATCATAGAGAGTTACAGTGTCAGTCCTCTTGTACTTAAGTCGGCATTGTGCCTTTTGAATTTAATTCCGAAGCAATTTCTGTGCTTCATCGTCAATAAGAAGGTCCAAGGTATACAGTAAACCTGAAGTAAAGCATCTGAATCTAAAACTGGACTCACAGGAGATGCACAGATCATAGAAAGTGAGAGTTTCAGTCCTCTTGTACTTAAGTCGTCATTGTGCCTTTTGTATTACATTCGGATGCAATTTCTGTGTTTCATCGTCAATAAGAAGGTCCAAGGTATACAGAAAACCTGAAGTGAAGCATCGGAATCTAAAACTGGACTCACAGGACGGGTTCAAATCACAGAAAGTGAGAGTGTCAGTCCTCTTGTACTTAAGTCGGCATTGTGCCTTTTGTATTAAATTCGGATGCAATTTCTGTGTTTCATCGTCAATAAGAAGGTCCAAGGTATACAGTGAACTTGAAGTGAAGCATCGGAATCTAAAACTGGACTCACAGGAGAGGTTCAAATCATAGAAAGTGAGAGTGTCAGTCCTCTTGTACTTAAGTCGGCATTGTGCCATTTGTATTAAATTCGGATACAATTTCTGTGTTTCATCATCAATAAGAAAGTCCAAGGGATACAGTAAACCTAAAGTGAATCATCGGAATCAAAAACTGGACTGAAAGGAGAGGTTCAAATCATACATATTAGAGAGTCAGTTCTCTTGTACTTAAGTCGCCATTGTGCCTTTTGAATTTAATTCGGATGCAATATCTGTGTTTCTTCGTCAATAAGAAGGTCCAAGGTATACAGGAAACCTGAAGTGAAGCATTGGAATCTAAAACTGGACTCACAGGAGAGGTTCAAATCATAGAAAGTGAGAGTGTCATTCCTCTTGTACTTAAGTCTGCATTGTGCTTTTGTATTAAATTCGGATGCAATTTCTTTGTTTCATCGTCAATAAGAAGGTCCAAGGTATACAGAAAACCTGAAGTGAAGCATCGGAATCCAAAACTGGACTCACAGGAGAGGTTCAAAACATAGAAAGTGAGAGTGTCAATCCTCTTGAACTTAAGTCGGCATTGTGCCTTTTGTATTAAATTCGGATGCAAATTCTGTGTTTCATCGTCAATAAGAAGGGCCAAAGTGTAGACGAAACCTGAAGTCAAGCATCGTAATCTAAAACTGGACTCACAGGAGAGGTTCAAATCATAGAAAGTGAGAGTGTCAGTCCTCTTGTACTTAAGTCGGCATTGTGCCTTTTGTATCAAGTTCGGATGCAATTTCTTTGTTTCATCTTCAATAAGAAAGTCCAAGGGATACAGTAAACCTGAAGTGAAGCTTCGGAATCGAAAACTGGACTCACAGTGGAGGTCCAAATCATAGAAAGTTAGAGTGTCAGTCCTCTTGTACTTAAGTCGGCATTGTGAGTTTCGAATTCAATTCCGATGCAATTTCTGTGTTTCATCGTCAATAAGAAGGTCCAAGGGATACAGTAAACCTGACGTGAAGCATCGGAATCTAAAACAGGACTCACAGGAGAGGTTCAAATCATAGAGAGTTAGAGTGTCAGTCCACTTGTACTTAAGTCGGCATCGTGCCTTTTGAATTTAATTCCGATGCAATTTCTGTGCTTCATCGTTAATAAGAAGGTCCCTGGGATACAATAAACCTGAAGTGAAGCATCGGAATCTAAAACTGGACTCGGAGGAGATGTTCATATCATAGAAAGTTAGAGTGTCAGTCCTCTTGTACTTAAGTCGGCATTGTGCCTTTTGAATTTAATTCCGATGCAATTTCAGTGTTTCATTGTCACTAAGAAGGTCCAAGGGATACAGTAAACCTGATGTGAAGGATCGGATTCTAAAACTGGGCTCACAGGAGAGGTTCAAATCATTGAAGGTTAGAGTGTCAGTCCTCTTTTACTTAAGTCGGCATTGTGCCATTTGAATTTAATTCCGAAGCAATTTCTGTGCTTCATCGTCAATAAGGAGTCCCAAGGTATACAGTAAACCTGAAGTGAAGCATCCAAATCCTAATTGGATTCACAGGAGTGGTTCAAATCAAAGAAAGTTAGAGTGTCAGTCCTGTTCTACTTAAGTCGGCATTGTGCCTTTTGAATTGAATTCCGATGCAATTTCTGTATTTCATCGTCTATAAGAAGGTCCAAGGTAAACAGTGAACCTGAAGTGAAGCATCGGAATCTAAAACTAGACTCACTGCAGAGGTTCAAATCATAGAAAGTTAGAGTGTCAGTCCTCTTGTACTTAAGTCAGTATTGTGCCTTTTGTATTAAATGCGGATGCAGTTTCTGTGCTTCACCGTCAATAAGAAGGTCCAAGGGATACAGTAGACCTGAAGTGAAGCATCGGAATCTAAAACTGGACTCACAGGATAGGTTCAAATCATAGAAAGTGAGAGTGTCAGTCCTCTTGTACTTATGTCGGCATTGTGCCTTTTGTATTAAATTCGGATGCAATTTCTGTGTTTCATCGTCCATAAGAAGGTCCACCGGATACAGTAAACCTTTAGTGAAGCAACGGAATCTGAAACTGGATTCACAGGAGAGGTTCAAATCATACATAGTTAGAGTTTCACTCCTCTTGTAGTTAAGTCGGCATTGTGTCTTTTGAATTTAATTCCGAAGCAATTTCTGTGCTTCATCGTCAATAAGAAGGTCCAAGGTATACAGTAAACCTGAAGTGAAGCATCTGAATCTAATACTGGACTCACAGGAGATGCACAAGTCATAAAAAAGTTAGAGTATCAGTCCTCTTGTCCTTAAGTCGGCATTGTGCCTTTTGAATGTAATTCCGATGCAATTTCTGTGTTTCATCGTCAATAAGAAGGTCCAAGGTATACAGTAAACCTGAGGAGAAGCATCGGAATGTAAAACTGGACTCACAGGAGAGGTTCAAATCATAGAAAGTTAGACAGTCAGTCCTCTTGTACTTAAGTCGGCATTGTGCCTTTTGAATTTGATTCCCATGCACTTTCAGTGTTTCATTGTCAATAAGAAGGTCCAAGGTATACAGTAAACCTGATGTGAAGCATCAGAATCTAAAACTGGACTCACAGGAGAGGTTCAAATCATACAAAGTTAGAGTGTCAGTCCTCCTGTACTTAAATCGGAATTGTGCCTTTTGAATTTAATAACGATGCAATTTCTGTGTTTCATCGTCAATTAGAATGCCCAAGGGATACAGTAAAACTGAAGTGAAGCATCGGAAACTAAAACTGGACTCACAGGTGAGGTTCAAATCATAGAAAGTTAGAGTGTCAGTCCTCTTGTACTTAAGTCGGCATTGTGCCTTTTAAATTTAATTCCGATGGAATTTCTGTGTTTCATCGTCAATAAGAAGGTCCAAGGGATACAGTAAACCTGAAGTGAAGCATCGGAATCTAAAACTGGACTCACAGGAGAGGTTCAAATCATAGAAAGTTAGAGTTTCGGTCCTCTTGTACTTAAGTCGGCATTGTGCCTTTTGAATATATTTCCGATGCAATTTCTGTGTTTCATCGTCAATAAGAAGGTCCAAGGTATACAGTGAACCTGAAGTGAAGCATTGGACTCTACTACTGGACTCACAGGAGAGGTTCAAATCACAGAAAGTTAAAGTGTCTGTCCTTTTGTACTTCTGACGTCATTGTGCCTTTTGTATTACATTCGGATGCAATATCTGTGTTTCATCGTCAATAAGAAGTTCCAAGGGATACACTAAACCTGAAGTGAAGCATCGGAATCTAAAACTTGACTCAGAAGAGAGGTTCAAATCATAGAGAGTTAGAGTGTCAGTCCTCTTGTACTTAAGTCGGCATTGTGCCTTTTGAATTTAATTCCGAAGCAATTTCTGTGCTTCATCGTCAATAAAAAGGTCCAAGGTATACAGTAAACCTGAAGTGAAGCATCTGAATCTAGAACTGGACTCACAGGAGATGCACAGATCATAGAAAGTTAGAGTGTCAGTCCTCTTGTTCTTAAGTCGGCATTGTACCTTTTGAATGTAATTAAGATGCAATTTCTATGTTTCATCGTCAATAAGAAGGTCCAAGGTATAGAGTCAACATGAAGTGAAGCATCGGAATCTAAAACTGGACTCACAGGAGAGGTTCAAATCATAGAAAGTGAGAGTGTCAGTCCTCTTGTACTTAAGTCGGCATTGTGCCTTTTGTATTAAATTCGGATGCAATTTCTGTGTTTCATCGTCAATAAGAAGGTCCAAGGGATACAGTAGACCTAAAGTGAAGCATCGGAATCTAAAACTGGACTTACAGGAGAGGTTCAAATCATAATAAGGAAGAGTGTCAGTCCTCTTGTACTTATGT
Organism: Schistocerca americana; assembly: GCF_021461395.2. NCBI lineage: Eukaryota > Metazoa > Arthropoda > Insecta > Orthoptera > Acrididae > Schistocerca > Schistocerca americana. The sequence continues at coordinate 77,430,851 of NC_060130.1, forward strand.
CGGCATTGTGCCTTTTGTATAAAATTCGGGTGCAATTTCTGTGTTTCATCGTCAATAAGAAGGTCCAACGTATATCTGAAACCTGAAGTGAAGCATCCGAATCTAAAACTGCACTCACAGGAGAGGTTAAAATCATAGAAAGTGAGAGAGTCAGTCCTCTTGTACTTAAGTCGGCATTGTGCCTTTTGTATCAAGTTCGGATGCAATTTCTTTGTTTCATCTTCAATAAGAAGGTCCAAGGGGTACAGTAGATCTGAATTGAAGCATCGGAATCTAAAACTGGACTCACAGGAGAGGTTCAAATCATAGAGAGTGAGAGTGTCAGTCCTCTTGTACTTAAGTCGGAATTGTGCCTTTTGTATTAAATTCGGATGCAATTTCTGTGTTTCATCGTCAAAAAGAAGGTCCAAGGGATACAGTAAACCTGAAGTGAAACATCGGAATGTAAAACTGGACTCACAGGACAGGTTCAAATCATAGAAAGTGAGAGTGTCAGTCCTCTTGTACTTAAGTCGGCATTGTGCCTTTTGTATTAAATTCGGATGCAATTTCCGTGTTTCATCGTCAATAAGAAGGTCCAACGTATATCCGAAACCTGAAGTGAAGCATCCGAATCTAAAACTGCACTCACAGGAGAGGTTAAAATCATAGAAAGTGAGAGAGTCAGTCCTCTTGTACTTAAGTCGGCATTGTGCCTTTTGTATTAAATTCGGATGCAATTTCTGTGTTTCATCGTCAATAAGAAGGTCCAAGGGATACAGTAGACCTAAAGTGAAGCATCGGAATGTAAAACTGGACTTACAGGAGAGGTTCAAATCATAATAAGGAAGAGTGTCAGTCCTCTTGTACTTATGTCGGCATTGTGCCTTTTGTATAAAATTCGGATGCAATTTCTGTGTTTCATCGTCAATAAGAAGGTCCAAGGGAAACAGTAAACCTGAAGTGAAGCATCGGAATCTAAAACTGGACTCACAGGAGAGGTTCAAATCACAGAAAGTTAGAGTGTCAGTCCTCTGCTACTTAAGTCGGCATTGTGCCTTTTGAATTTAATTCCGGAGCAATTTCTGTGCTTCATCGTCAATATGATGGTCCAAGGTATACAGTGAACCTGAAGTGAAGCATCGGAATCTAAAACTGGACTCACAGGAGAGGTTCAAATCATAGAAAGTTAGAGTGTCACTCCTCTTGTACTTAAGTCAGCACTGTGCCTTTTTAATTTAATTCCGATGCAATTTCAGTGCTTCATCGTCAATAAGAAGGTCCAAGGTATACAGTAAACCTGAAGTGAAACATCGGAATCTAAAACTGGACTCACAGGAGAGGTTCAAGTCATATAAAGTTTGAGTGTCAGCCCCCTTGTACTTAAGTCGGCATTGTGCCTTTTGGATTTAATTCCAATGGAATTCCTGTGATTCATCGTCAATACGAAGGTCCAAGGGATACAGTAAACCTGAAGTGAAGCTTCGGAATCTAAAACTGGACTCACAGGAGAGGTTCAAATCATAGAAAGTTAGAGTGTCAGTCCTCTTGTACTTCAGTCGGCATTGTGCCTTTTGTATTAAATTCGGATGCAAATTCTGTTTTTCATCGTCAATCAGAAGGTCCAAAGAATACAGTTTACCTGAAGTGAAGCATCGGAATCTACAACTGGAATCACAGGTGTGCTTCCAATCATAGAAAGTTAGAGTGTCAGTCCTCTTGTAGTAACCCTTAAATGCATGATTTTTTATTTCAAGCTGTAAAAATTACCATGTTTAGTTTATAGTGCCTACATTTCGAAAAAAATATTGAAAATTTTTTTTAATTAAATTAATATAGCACTATTGTTGAAAATCGCTTTGTAGCTGATCAGCTACATTTTGAGTTAACACCTTATGAGCCACAATAAATGTGCTTATTTTGCTCCCTCAATTTTGACCAAATCTCTCGTAATTTAATTGTTGATTATGATTAAATACTTTGTATAGGAAGGGAAAAATCCTAAAATAATAAATAGGACATTAATGTTGTAAATATTGAGCATTTATTGTATATTTTATTCACTTTTGTATATGAACAATAAGGTATCTAGTTCCAACAGGTTTGCACCCAAGCATGTGATAATCACTTTACATGAAAAGTTTGAAAACAGTTCTTTTGTTTGTATAAACACAATGCAACTGCACATTTATTACACTGAACCCAGGAAAATCCCTTGCATCCTGGCATTTTGCACCTCTGTCTCACATGCAAGTACGAAGGCAGGTGACCTACTTGATCCAGCCTTACATCTTGTGGAGGTACATGTGCTGTGGGCCCCTTTGTCTTCTTAGCTTGTATTTGGTTTTCGAGTTCATTACTTGGCCTTCCACGTTTTGCTGAAGTATGACCTGAGCGACACAAACAGGGAGCAATTTCCATTCGAAATTCGGAGAGTTTCATAGTTCTCTTAATCCCTTTGGTTTCTGCTACTCTCCTATACAACAGCCAGGAATTGACTACTCCCATGTCCAGGAGATGGTAAAACAATCTTATATACCATTTTCGACTTTTCACAAGAATTTTATGTCGACCCATTATGCTGTCAGGAAGGTCAACACCTCCCATATGTTTATTGTAGAGCTTAATTATTTGTGGACAAGGTATTGTTGTTCTTGACTTTGTTTTTTTGTCATACCTCCCTGCTTCATGAATAGGCTGCTGTCCAGCAAGTGTAGAAAGCAACATCACACTCTTGTTATCTTTCCACACTACATTTGATATGTCGACACCATCCACTGTTGCGACACGCTCTACTGATGCACCTCGTGCCATTTTCTTCAGCTCAGCTTCTGAAGGGAGCTTGCAGTCTGGCACTCTGTTTCTTCTGACTGTCCCAAGTGAGTAAATTCCTTGTTTATGTAACCATACAAGCAGTGGCAGACTTGTGTAATAATTGTCACAGTACAGTTTGTGGTTCATATTTCTTGGTAGTATCCTACTGAGTCGAACTACAACATTTGCGCTTGCTCCCAAGTCTTCCTCCCCAGTCACTCTTTTTTCTGGTTTATTTTCATCTCCAGTGAAAATCTCAAAATCGTAGGCATAACCAGATATGCCACTAATAACAAATAATTTTTATCCATATTTATGAGGCTTGTTTGGCATGTATTGTTTCAAATAACTTCTAGCCTTTGTTGAACATATCTGTTCATCAACAGAAACTCACTCCTCAACAGGTATTGTTTGAAACCGAGATCTCATCAATTCTATTATGGGTCTTATCTTGAAGAGTCTATCATGACCTTTTTCACCCCTGGGTATCATTGCACTGTTGTCATTGAAGTGAAGAAACTTACGTATATGCTCATACTGATTCACTGTTATTGTTGTCTTGATCAGATGAGTACCAGTAACTTCTCCCCAGTAATCCCTCGTATTAGGTACATGAACTATTGACATTACGAGACAGATGCCCATAAATTTTTTTATGTCATCACAGGATAAATCTATTGGTCTATCAGGATTACACTGCACACTGTATCTATGAGACTCTTCGACAATTAGATCAAACAATTTAGATGGAAATATATGTTTGAAGAATTGGTATGGAGTATTTAAGTTTATTACTTCTTCTGGTAACGAAGTATTGCCATGAAATTTTGACTACAGTTCGGGAATAATGAACTGCTTATCTTTCCAAACCACACTCCTGCTGTTTTTGGTAACATTTTTGCTGCTGCATGGCAGTTTCAGAGCATTATCAGACAACTGTGACGTCGATTCCTTCATTATAACATCAGATTGTCTTGTTCCAGAAACATCTTCATTCCTAATTACTGGTACTTGACTTTCTTCGTCACTACTGTCACTATCACAATCAACAGATTCTGGAGCAACATACGTCTCATCTTGAATGGAATCGTCAGAGAAACACTCAAGATCGTCATCACTGCTTAGTGGAATCTCTAACCATTCCATAAGCATTTCTTCTTGACTTTTTCGAGACATTTTTACGTCAGCGCCTGAAATGCAGTAAATGAAAAATGTAGCTGATAAGCTACATACACAAAAACAGGCCTCATTTCAAATCTATCGCAAAGACACTCGAATTAACTGTTTACACCATATCTACTTACGTTTTCAAAATGAAAAAGTAATTTTCAAAACCAGAAATCAGTGCACAAACACCAAAAACCCACCTCAAATTTCCGCCAAAACACACACTTGGCAGTATGTCCACACAGCTCACTGTCGAACTGCTTCAGCTCGTCCTGCCATCTATGATCGCTAAGAAGAACTACTAGAAACTGCAGCGGAGTGTATACACTTAGCTACATAACGAATTTGATCGAAAATGTTTCTCCATATGGAATAAAACGAAGAAATGAGGTCTGTAGCTTATCAGCTACAGTATGCGTTAAAGGGTTAAGTCGGCATTGTGCCTTTTGAATTTAATTCCGATGCAATTTCTGTGCTTCATCGTTAATAAGAAGGTCCCTGGGATACAGTAAACCTGAAGTGAAGCATCGGATTCTAAAACTGGACTCACAGGAGAGGTTCAAATCATAGAAAGTTAGAGTGTCAGTCCTCTTGCACTTAAGTCGGCATTGTGCCTTTTGAATTTAATTCCGATGCAATTTTTGTGCTTCATCGTCAATAAGAAGGTCCAAGGGATACACTAAACCTGAAGTGAAGCATCTGAATCTAAAACTGGACTCACAGGAGTGGTTCAAATCATAGAAAGTTAGAGTGTCAGTCCTCTTGTACTTAAGTCGGCATTGTGCCTTTTGTATTAAATTCGGATGCAATTTCTGTGCTTCATCGTCAATAAGAAGCTCCAACGGATACAGTAAACCTGTAGTGAAGCATCGGAATCTAAAACTGGACTCACAGGAGAGGTTCAAATCATAGAAATTACGAGTGTCAGTCCTCTTGTACTTAAGTCGGCATTTTGACTTTTGAATTTAATTCCGATGGAATTTCTGTGTTTCATCGTTAATAAGAAGGTCCACGGGATACAGTAATCCTGAAGTGAAGCATCCGAAACCAAATTGGATTCACAGGAGAGGATCATATCATAGAAAGTTAGAGTGTCAGTCCTCTTCTACTTAAGTCGGCATTGTGCCTTTTGAATTGAATTCCGATGCAATTTCGGTGTTTCATCGTCAATAAGAAGGTCCAAGGTAAACAGTGAACCTGAAGTGAAGCATCAGAATCTAAAACTAGACTCTCTGGAGAGGTTCAAATCGTAGGAAGTTAGAGTGTCAGTCCTCTTGCACTTAAGACAGCATTGTGCCTTTTGTATTAAATTCGGATGCAATTTCTGTGCTTCATCGTCAATAAGAAGGTCCAAGGGATACAGTAGACCTGAAGTGAAGCATCGGAAGCTAAAACTGGACTCACAGGATAGGTTCAAATCATAGAAAGTGAGAGTGTCAGTCCTCTTGTACTTAAGTCGGCATTGTGCCCTTTGTATTAAATTCGGATGCAATTTCTGTGTTTCATCGTCAATAAGAAGGTCCAAGGTATACAGTGAACCTGAAGTGAAGCATTGGAATGTAAAACTGGTCTCACAGGAGTGGTTCAAATCATAGAAAGTGAGAGTGTCAGTCCTCTCGTACATAATTCCGCATTGTGCCTTTTAAATGAAATTCGGATGCAATTTCTGTGTTTCAGCATCAATAAGAAAGTCCAAGGGATACAGTAAACCTAGAGTCAATCATCGGAATCAAAAACTGGACTCACAGGAGAGGTTCAAATCATAGAAAGTGAGAGTGTCAGTCCTCTTGTACTTAAGTCGGCATTGTGCCTTTTGTATTAAATTCGGATGCAATTTCTGTGTTTCATCGTCAATAAGATGGTCCAAGGTATACAGAAAACCTGAAGTGAAGTATCGGAATCTAAAACTGGACTCACAGGAGACGTTCAAATCATAGAAAGTGAGAGTGTCAGTCCTCTTGTACTTAAGTCGGCATTGTGCCTTTTGTATTATGTTCGGATGCAATTTCTTTGTTTCATCTTCAATAAGAAGGTCCAAGGGATACTGTAGATCTGAATTGAAGCATCGGAATCTAAAACTGGACTCACAGGAGAGGTTTAAATCATAGAAAGTTAGAGTTACACTCCTCTTGTACTTAAGTCGGCAATGTGCCTTTTGAATTTAATAATTTCTGTGACTCATCGTCAATAAGAAGGTAAAAGGGATATAGTAAAAATGAAGTGAAGCGTCGGAATCTAAAACTGGACTCACAGGAGAGGTTCAAATCATAGAACGTTAGAGTGTCAGTCCTTTTGTACGTAAGTCGTCATTGTGCCTCTAGTATTAAATTCGGATGCAATATCTGTGTTTCATCGTCAATAAGAAGGTCCAAGGGATACAGTAAACCTGAAGTGAAGCATCGGAATCTAAAACTGGACTCACAGTGGAGGTTCAAATCATAGAAAGTTAGAGTGTCAGTCCTCTACTACTTAAGTCGGCATTGGGCCTTTTGAATTTAATTCCGATGCAATTTCTGTGTTTCATCGTCAATAAGAAGGTCCAAGGTATACAGTGAACCTGAAGTGAAGCATTGGAATCTAATACTGGACTCACAGGAGAGGTTCAAATCACAGAAAGTTAGAGTGTCTGTCCATTTGTATTTCAGACGTCATTGTTCCTTTTGTATTAAATTCGGATGCAATTTCTGTGTTTCATCGTCAAAAAGGAGGTCCAAGGGATACAGTAAACCTGAAATAAAGCATCGGAATGTAAAACTGGACTCACAGGAGAGGTTCAAATCATAGAATGTTAGAATTTCACTCCTCTTGTAGTTAAGTCGGCATTGTGCCTCTTGAATTTAATTCCGATGCCATTTCTGTGCTTCATCGTCCATAAAAACGTCCCTGGGATACAGTAAACCTGAAGTGAAGCATCGGAATCTAAAACTGGACTCACAGGAGAGGTTCAAATCATAGAAAGTTAGAGAGTCAGTCTTGTACCTAAGTCGGCATTGTGCCTTTTGAATTTGATTCAGATCCAATTTTAGTGTTTCATTGTCAATAAGTAGGTCCAAGGGATACAGTAAACCTGAAGTGAAGCATCGGAATCTAAAACTGGACTCACAGGAGAGGTTCAAATCATAGAAAGTTAGAGTGTCAGTCCTCTTGTACTTAAGACGGCATTGTGCCTTTTGAATTTAATTCCGATGCAATTTCTGTGTTTCATCGTCAATAAGAAGGTCCAAGGTATACAGTGAACCTGAAGTGAAGCATTGGACTCTAATACTGGACTCACAGGAGAGGTTCAAATCACAGAAAGTTAGAGTGTCGGTCCTTTTCTACTTCAGACGTCATTGTGCCTTTTCTATTAAATTCGGATGCAATATCTGTGTTTCATCGTCAATAAGAAGTTCCAAGGGATACACTAACCCTGAAGTGATGCATCGGAATCTAAAACTTGACTCACAGGAGAGGTACAAATCATAGAAAGTTAGAGCGTCAGTCCTCTTGTACTTAAGTCGGCATTGTGCCTTTTAAATTTAATTCTGAAGCAATTTCTGTGCTTCATAGTCAACAAGAAGGTCCAAGGTATACAGTAAACCTGAAGTGGAGCATCCGAATCTAAAACTGCACTCACAGGAGATGCACAAATCATAGAAAGTTAGAGTGTCAGTCCTCTTGTTCTTAAGTCGGCATTGTGCCTTTTGAATGTAATTCCGATGCAATTTCTGTGTTTCATCGTCAATAAGAAGGTCCAAGGTATACAGTGAACTTGAAGTGAAGCATCCGAAACTAAAACTGGACTCTCAGGAGAGGTTCAAATCATAGAAAGTGAGAGTGTCAGTCCTCTTGTACATAAGTCGGCATTGTGCCTTTTGTATTAAATTCGGATGCAATTTCTGTCTTTCATCATCAATAAGAAAGTCCAAGGGATACAGTAAACCTAAAGTGAATCATCGGAATCAAAAACTGGACTCACAGGAGAGGTTCAAATCAAAGAAACTTAGAGAGTCAGTTCTCTTGTACTTAAGTCGCTATTGTGCCTTTTGAATTTAATTCGGATGCAATTTCTGTGTTTCATCGTCAATAAGAAGGGCCAAAGTATAGACGAAACCTGAAGTCAAGCATCGGAATCTAAAACTGGACTCACAGGAGAGGTTCAAATCATAGTAAGTGAGAGTGTCAGTCCTCTTGTACCTAAGTCGGAATTGTGCCTTTTGTATTAAATTCGGTTGCAATTTCTGTGTTTCATCGTCAAAATGAAGGTCCAAGGGATACAGTAAACCTGAAGCGAAGCATCGGAATGTAAATCTAAACTCACAGGACAGGTTCAAATCATAGAAAGTGAGAGTGTCAGTCCTCTTGTACTTAAGTCGGCATTGTGCCTTTTGTATTAAATTCGGATGCAATTTCTGTGTTTCATCGTCTATAAGAAGGTCCCAGGGATACAGCAAACCTAAAGTGAGGCTTTGGAATCTAAAACTGGACTCAGAGGGGAGGTTCAAATCATAGAAAGTTAGAGTGTCAGTCCTCTTGTACTTAAGTCGGCATTGTGCCTTTTGTATTAAAGTCGGATGCAATTTCTGTGTTTCATCGTCAATAAGAAGGTACAAGGTATACAGTAAACCTGAAGTGAAGCATCGGAATCTAAAACTGGACTCACAGGAGAGGTTGAACTCATAGAAAGTGAGAGTGTCAGTCCTCTGCTACTTATGTCGGCATTGTGCGTTTTGAATTTAATTGCGAAGCAATTTCTGTGCTTCATCGTCAATAAGATGTTCCAAAGTATACAGTAAACCTGAAGTGAGCATACGAATCTAAAACTGGACTCACAGGAGAGGTTCAAATCATAGAAATTACGAGTGTCAGTCCTCTTGTACTTAATTCGGCATTGTGCCTTTTAAATGAAATTCGGATGGAATTTCTGTGTTTCATCGTCAATAAGAAGGTCCAAGGGATACAGTAATCCTGAAGTGAAGCATCCGAATCCAAATTGGATTCACAGGAGAGGATCAAATCATAGAAAGTTAGAGTGTCAGTCCTCTTCTACTAAGGTCGGCATTGTGCCTTTTGAATTGAATTCCGATGCAATTTCGGTGTTTCATCGTCAATAAGAAGGTCCAAGGTAAACAGTGAACCTGAAGTGAAGCATCGGATTCTAAAACTAGACTCTCTGGAGAGGTTCAAATCGTAGGAAGTTAGAGTGTCAGTCCTCTTGCACTTATGACAGCATTGTGCCTTTTGTATTAAATTCGGATGCAATTTCTGTGCCTCATCGTCAATAAGAAGGTAAAAGGGATACAGCAAACCTGAAGTGAAGCGTCGGAATCTAAAACTTGACTCACAGGAGACGTTCAAATCATAGAAAGTTAGAGTGTCAGTCCTCTTGTACTTAAGTCGGCATTGTGCCTTTTGAATGTAATTCCGATGCAATTTCTGATTTCATCGTCAATAAGAAGGTCCAAGGTATACAGTGAACCTGAAGTGAAGCACCGGAATGTAAAACTGGTCTCACAGGAGAGGTTCAAATCATAGAAAGTGAGAGTGTCAGTCCTCTCGTACATAAGTCTGCATTGTGCCTTTTGTATGAAATTCGGATGCAATTTCTGTGTTTCATCATCAATAAGAAAGTCCAAGGGATACAGTAAACCTAAAGTCAATCATCAGAATCAAAAACTGGACTCACAGGAGAGGTTCAAATCATAGAAAGTTAGAGAGTCAGTCCTCCTGTACTTTATTCGGAATTGTGTCTTTTGAATTTAATTCCGATGCAATTTCTGTGTTTCATCGTCAATTAGAATGTCCAAGGGATACAGTAAAACTGAAGTGAAGCATCGGAATCTAAAACTGGACTCACAAGAGAGGTTCAAATCATAGAAAGTTAGAGTGTCAGTCCTCTTGTACTTAAGTCGGCATTGTGCCTTTCGAATATAATTCCGATGCAATTTCAGAGTTTCATTGTCACTAAGAAGGTCCACGGTATACAGTAAACCTGAAGTGAAACATCGGAATTTAAAACTGGACTCACAGGAGAGGTTCAAATCATATAAAGTTAGAGTGTCAGTCCTCTTGTACATAAGTCGGCATTGTGCCTATTGTAATAAATTCGGATGCAATTTCTGTGTGTCATCGTCAATAAGATATTACAAGGTATACAGTAAACCTGAAGTGAAGCATCGGCATCTAAAACTGGACCCACAGGAGAGGTTGAACTCATAGAAAGTGAGAGTGACAGTCCTCTTGTACTTAAGTCGGCATTGTGCCTTTTGTATTAAAATGGGATGCAATATCTGTGGCTCATCATCATTAAGAAGGTCCAAGGGATACAGTAAACCTGAAGTGAAGAATCGGATTCTAAAACTGGACTCACAGGGGTGGTTCAAATCATAGAAAGTTAGAGTGTCAGTCCTCTTTTACTTAAGTCGGCATTGTGCCTTTTAATTTAATTCCGAAGCAATTTCTGTGATTCATCGTCAATAAGAAGTCCCATGGTATACAGTAAACCTGAAGTGAAGCTTCCGAATCCAAATTGGATTCACAGGAGAGGAATAAATCATAGGAAGTTGGAGTGTCAGTCCTCTTATACGTAAGTCGGCATTGTGCCATTTGAATTGAATTCCGATGCAATTTCGATGTTTCATCGTCAATAAGAAGGTCCAAGGTAAACAGTGAACCTGAAGTGATGCATCGGAATCTAAAACTAGACTCACTGGAGAGGTTCAAATCGTAGGAAGTTAGAGTGTCCGTCCTCTTGTTTTTAAGTCAGCATTGTACCTTTTGTATTAAATTCGGATGCAATTTCTGTGCTTCATCGTCAATAAGAAGGTCCAAGGGATACAGTAGACCTGAAGAGAAGCATCGGAAGCTAAAACAGGATTCACAGGATAGGTTCAAATCATAGAAAGTGAGAGTGTCAGTCCTCTTGTACTTAAGTCGGCATTGTGCCTTTTGTATTAAATTCGGATGCAATTTCTGTGTTGCATCGTCAATAAGAAGCTCCTACGGATACAGTAAACCTGTAGTGAAGCATCGAAATCTAAAACTGGACTCACAGAAGAGGTTCAAATCATAGAAAGTTAGAGTTTCACTCCTCTTGTACTTAAGTCGGCACTGTGCATTTTGAATTTAATTCCTGTTGCAATTTCTGTGCTTAATCGTGAATAAGAAGGTCCAAGGTATACAGTAAACCTGAAGTGAAGCATCGGAATCTGAAACTGGACTCACAAGAGAGGTTCAAATCATAGAAAGTTTGAGTGTCAGTCCTCTTGTACTTAAGTCGGCATTGTGACTTTTGAATTTAATTCCGATGCAATTTCTGTGTTTCATCGTCAATAAGAAGGTCCAAGGGATACAGTAAACCTGAAGTGAAGCATTGGAATCTAAAACAGGACTCACAGGAGAGGTTCAAATCATAGAAAGTTAGAGTGTCAGTCCTCTTGTAGTTAAGTCGGCATTGTGCCTTTTGAATTTAATTCCGATGCAATTTCTGTGCTTCATCGTTAATAAGAAGATCCCTGGGATACAGTAAACCTGAAGTGAAGCATCGTAATCTAAAACTGGGCTCGGAGGAGAGGTTCAAATCTTAGAAAGTTAGAGTGTCAGTCCTCTTGTACTCATGTCGGCATTGTGCCTTTTGAATATAATTCCAATGCAATTTCATTGAATCATTGTCACTAAGAAGGTCCAAGGGATACAGTAAACCTGAAGTGAAGCATCGGATTCTAAAACTGGACTCACAGGAGAGGTTCAAATCATAGGAAGTTAGAGTGTCAGTCCTCTTGTACATAAGTCGGCATTGTGCCATTTGTATTAAATTCGGATGCAATTTCTGTGTTTCATTGTCAATAAGAAGGTCCAACGGATACAGTAAACCTGTAGTGAATCATCGGAATCTAAAACAGGTCTCACAGGAGAGGTTCAAATCATAGAAAGTTAGAGTTTCACTCCTCTTGTACTTAAGTCGGCACTGTGCCTTTTGAATTTAATTCGTGTTGCAATTTCTGTGCTTAATCGTGAATAAGAAGGTCCCAGGTATACAGTAAACCTGAGGTGAAGCATCGGAATCTAAAACTGGACTCACAAGAGAGGTTCAAATCACAGAAAGTGAGAGTGTCAGTCCTCTTTTACTTAAGTCGGCATTGTGCCTTTTGGATTTAATTCCGATGGAATTTCTGTGTTTCATCGTCAATACGAAGGTCCAAGGGATACAGTAAACCTAAAGTGAAGCATCGAAATCCAAAACTGGACTCACAGGAGAGGTTCAAATCATACAATGTTGGAGTGTCAGTGCTCCTGTGCTTAAGTCGGCATTGTGCCTTTTCAGTTTAATTCCGATGCAATTTCTGTGTTTCATCGTCAATAAGAAGGTCCAAGAAATACAGTAATCCTGAAGTGAAGCATCGGAATCTAAAACTGGACTCACAGGTGATGTTCAAATCATAGAAAGTTAGAGTGTCAGTCCTCTTGTACTTAAGTCGGCATTGTGCCTTTTGAATTAAATTCGGATGCAATTTCTGTGTTTCATCGTCAATAAGGAGGTACAAGGTATAGAGTAAACCTGAAGTGATGCATCGGAATCTAAAACTGGACTCACAGGAATGGTTCAAATCATAGAAAGCGAGAGTGTCAGTCCTCTTGTACTTAAGTCGGCATTGTGCCTTTTGTATTAAATTCGGATGCAATTTCTGATTTTAATCGTCAATAAGAAGGTCCAAGGGATACAGTAAACCTGAAGTGAAGCATCGGAATCTAAAACAGGACTCACAGGAGAGGTTGAACTCATAGAAAGTGAGAGTGTCAGTCCTCTTGTACTTAAGTCGGCATTGTGCCTTTTGTATTAAATTCGGATGCAATTTCTGTGTTTCATCGTCAATAAGAAGGTCCAAGGCATACAGTAAACCTGAAGTGAAGCATCGGAATCTAAAACTGGGCTCACAGGAGAGGTTCAAATCATAGAAAGTTAGAGTGTCAGTCCTCTTGTACTTAAGTCAGCATTGTGCCTTTTGAATTTAATTCGGATGAAATTTCTGTGTTTCATCGTCAATAAGAAGGTCCAAGGTATACTGGAAACCTGAAGTGCAGCGACGGAATCTAAAACTGGACTCACAGGAGAGGTTCAAATCATAGAAAGTGAGAGTGTCAGTCCTCTTGTACTTAAGTCGGCATTGTGCCTTTTGTATTAAATTCGGATGCAATTTCTGTGTTTCATCGTCAATAAGAAGGTCCAACATATATACGAAACCTGAAGTGAAGCATCGGAATCTAAAACTGGACTCACAGGTGAGGTTAAAATCATAGAAAGTGAGAGTGTCAGTCCTCTTGTACTTAAGTCGGCATTGTGCCTTTTGTATTAAATTCGGATGCAATTTCTGTGTTTCATCGTCAATAAGAAGGTCCAAGGGATACAGTAAACCCGAAGTGAAGCATCGGAATCTAAAACTGGACTCACTGGAGAGGTTCAAATCATACAAAGTTAGAGTGTCAGTCCTCTTGTAATTAAGTCGGCATTGTGCCTTTTGAAGTTAATACCGAAGTAATTTCTGTGCTTCATTGTCAATAAGAAGGTCCAAGGTATACAGTGGATCTGAAGTGAAGCATCGGAATCTAAAACTGGACTCACAGGAGAGGTTCAAATCATACAAAGTTAGAGTGTCAGTCCTCTTGTACTTAAGTCGGCATTGTGCCTTTTTTATTAAATTCGGATGCAATTTCTGTGTTTCATCGTCAAAAAGAAGGTCCAAGGGATACAGAAAACCTGAAGTGAATCATCGGAATCTAAAACTGGACTCACAGGAGAGGTTCAAATCATAGAACGTTAGAGTGTCAGTCCTTTTGTACGTAAGTCGTCATTGTGCCTGTAGTATTAAATTCGGATGCAATATCTGTGTTTCATCGTCAATAAGAAGGTCCAAGGGATACAGTAAACCTGAAGTGAAGCATCGGAATCTAAAACTGGACTCACAGTGGAGGTTCAAATCATAGAAAGTTAGAGTGTCTGTCCTGCACTACTTAAGTCGGCATTGGGCCTTTTGAATTTAATTCCGATGCAATTTCTGTGTTTCATCGTCAATAAGAAGGTCCAAGGTATACAGTGAACCTGAAGTGAAGCATTGGAATCTAATACTGGACTCACAGGAGAGGTTCAAATCACAGAAAGTTAGAGTGTCTGTCCATTTGTATTTCAGACGTCATTGTTCCTTTTGTATTAAATTCGGATGCAATTTCTATGTTTCATCGTCAAAAAGAAGGTCCAAGGGATACAGTAAACCTGAAGTGAAGCATCGGAATGTAAAACTGGACTCACAGGAGAGGTTCAAATCATAGAATGTTAGAATTTCACTCCTCTTGTAGTTAAGTCGGCATTGTGCCTCTTGAATTTAATTCCGATGCAATTTCTGTGCTTCATCGTCCTTAAAAACGTCCCTGGGATACAGTAAACCTGAAGTGAAGCATCGGAATCTAAAACTGGACTCACAGGAGAGGTTCAAATCATAGAAAGTTAGAGAGTCAGTCTTGTATTTAAGTCGGCATTGTGCCTTTTGAATTTGATTCAGATGCAATTTTAGTGTTTCATTGTCAATAAGAAGGTCCAAGATATACAGTAAACCTGATGTGAAGCACCGGAATCTAAAACTGGACTCACAGGAGAGGTTCAAATCATAGAAAGTTAGAGTGTCAGTCCTCCTGTACTTTATTCGGAATTGTGTCTTTTGAATTTAATTCCGATGCAATTTCTGTGTTTCATCGTCAATTAGAATGTCCAAGGGATACAGTAAAACTAAAGTGAAGCATCGGAATCTAAAACTGGACTCACAAGAGAGGTTCAAATCATAGAAAGTTAGAGTGTCAGTCCTCTTGTACTTAAGTCGGCATTGTGCCTTTCGAATATAATTCCGATGCAATTTCAGAGTTTCATTGTCACTAAGAAGGTCCACGGTATACAGTAAACCTGAAGTGAAGCATCGTAATCTAAAACTGGGCTCGGAGGAGAGGTTCAAATCTTAGAAAGTTAGAGTGTCAGTCCTCTTGTACTCATGTCGGCATTGTGCCTTTTGAATATAATTCCAATGCAATTTCATTGAATCATTGTCACTAAGAAGGTCCAAGGGATACAGTAAACCTGAAGTGAAGCATCGGATTCTAAAACTGGACTCACAGGAGAGGTTCAAATCATAGGAAGTTAGAGTGTCAGTCCTCTTGTACATAAGACGGCATTGTGCCATTTGTATTAAATTCGGATGCAATTTCTGTGTTTCATTGTCAATAAGAAGGTCCAACGGATACAGTAAACCTGTAGTGAATCATCGGAATCTAAAACAGGTCTCACAGGAGAGGTTCAAATCATAGAAAGTTAGAGTTTCACTCCTCTTGTACTTAAGTCGGCACTGTGCCTTTTGAATTTAATTCGTGTTGCAATTTCTGTGCTTAATCGTGAATAAGAAGGTCCCAGGTATACAGTAAACCTGAGGTGAAGCATCGGAATCTAAAACTGGACTCACAAGAGAGGTTCAAATCACAGAAAGTGAGAGTGTCAGTCCTCTTTTACTTAAGTCGGCATTGTGCCTTTTGGATTTAATTCCGATGGAATTTCTGTGTTTCATCGTCAATACGAAGGTCCAAGGGATACAGTAAACCTAAAGTGAAGCATCGAAATCCAAAACTGGACTCACAGGAGAGGTTCAAATCATACAATGTTGGAGTGTCAGTGCTCCTGTGCTTAAGTCGGCATTGTGCCTTTTCAGTTTAATTCCGATGCAATTTCTGTGTTTCATCGTCAATAAGAAGGTCCAAGAAATACAGTAATCCTGAAGTGAAGCATCGGAATCTAAAACTGGACTCACAGGTGATGTTCAAATCATAGAAAGTTAGAGTGTCAGTCCTCTTGTACTTAAGTCGGCATTGTGCCTTTTGAATTAAATTCGGATGCAATTTCTGTGTTTCATCGTCAATAAGGAGGTACAAGGTATAGAGTAAACCTGAAGTGATGCATCGGAATCTAAAACTGGACTCACAGGAATGGTTCAAATCATAGAAAGCGAGAGTGTCAGTCCTCTTGTACTTAAGTCGGCATTGTGCCTTTTGTATTAAATTCGGATGCAATTTCTGATTTTAATCGTCAATAAGAAGGTCCAAGGGATACAGTAAACCTGAAGTGAAGCATCGGAATCTAAAACAGGACTCACAGGAGAGGTTGAACTCATAGAAAGTGAGAGTGTCAGTCCTCTTGTACTTAAGTCGGCATTGTGCCTTTTGTATTAAATTCGGATGCAATTTCTGTGTTTCATCGTCAATAAGAAGGTCCAAGGCATACAGTAAACCTGAAGTGAAGCATCGGAATCTAAAACTGGGCTCACAGGAGAGGTTCAAATCATAGAAAGTTAGAGTGTCAGTCCTCTTGTACTTAAGTCAGCATTGTGCCTTTTGAATTTAATTCGGATGAAATTTCTGTGTTTCATCGTCAATAAGAAGGTCCAAGGTATACTGGAAACCTGAAGTGCAGCAACGGAATCTAAAACTGGACTCACAGGAGAGGTTCAAATCATAGAAAGTGAGAGTGTCAGTCCTCTTGTACTTAAGTCGGCATTGTGCCTTTTGTATTAAATTCGGATGCAATTTCTGTGTTTCATCGTCAATAAGAAGGTCCAACATATATACGAAACCTGAAGTGAAGCATCGGAATCTAAAACTGGACTCACAGGTGAGGTTAAAATCATAGAAAGTGAGAGTGTCAGTCCTCTTGTACTTAAGTCGGCATTGTGCCTTTTGTATTAAATTCGGATGCAATTTCTGTGTTTCATCGTCAATAAGAAGGTCCAAGGGATACAGTAAACCCGAAGTGAAGCATCGGAATCTAAAACTGGACTCACTGGAGAGGTTCAAATCATACAAAGTTAGAGTGTCAGTCCTCTTGTAATTAAGTCGGCATTGTGCCTTTTGAAGTTAATACCGAAGTAATTTCTGTGCTTCATTGTCAATAAGAAGGTCCAAGGTATACAGTGGATCTGAAGTGAAGCATCGGAATCTAAAACTGGACTCACAGGAGAGGTTCAAATCATACAAAGTGAGAGTGTCAGTCCTCTTGTACTTAAGTCGGCATTGTGCCTTTTTTATTAAATTCGGATGCAATTTCTGTGTTTCATCGTCAAAAAGAAGGTCCAAGGGATACAGAAAACCTGAAGTGAAGCATCGGAATCTAAAACTGGACTCACAGGACAGGTTCTAATCATAGAAAGTGACAGTGTCAGTCCTCTTGTAATTAAGTCGGCATTGTGCCTTTTGTATTAAATTCGGATGCAATTTCTGTGTTTCATCGTCAATAAGAAGGTCCAAGGGGTACAGTAAACCCGAAGTGAAGCATCGGAATCTAAAACTGGACTCACTGGAGAGGTTCAAATCATACAAAGTTAGAGTGTCAGTCCTCTTGTACTTAAGTCGGCATTGTCCCTTTTTTATTAAATTCGGATGCAATTTCTGTGTTTCATCGTCAATAAGAAGGTCCAAGGGGTACAGTAAACCCGAAGTGAAGCATCGGAATCTAAAACTGGACTCACTGGGGAGGTTCAAATCATACAAAGTTAGAGTGTCACTCCACTTGTACTTAAGTCGGCATTGTGCCTTTTGAATTTAATTCCGAGGCAAATTCTATGTTTCATCGTCAATAAGAAGGTCCAAGGTATACAATGAACCTGAAGTGAAGCATCGGAATCTAAAACTGGCCTCACAGGAGAGGTTCAAATCATAGAAAGTTAGAGTGTCAGTCCTCTGCTACTTAAGTCGGCATTGTGCCTTTTGAATTTAATTCCGAAGCGATTTCTGTGCTTCATCGTCAATAAGAAGGTCCAAGGTATACAGTGAACCTGAAGTGAAGCATCCGAATCTACTACTGGACTCACAGGAGAGGTTCAAATCATAGAAAGTTAGAGTGTCAGTCCTCTTGTACTTAAGTCGGCATTGTGCCTTTTGAATTTAATACCGAAGTAATTTCTGTGCTTCATTGTCAATAAGAAGGTCCAAGGTATACAGTAGATCTGAAGTGAAGCATCGGAATCTAAAACTGGACTCACAGGAGAGGTTCAAATCATACAAAGTGAGAGTGCAAGTCCTCTTGTACTTAAGTCGGCATTGTGCCTTTTTTATTAAATTCGGATGCAATTTCTGTGTTTCATCGTCAAAAAGAAGGTCCAAGGGATACAGTAAACCTGAAGTGAAGCATCGGAATCTAAAACTGGACTCACAGGGCAGGTTCAAATCATAGAAAGTGACAGTGTCAGTCCTCTTGTACTTAAGTCGGCATTGTGCCTTTTGTATTAAATTCGGATGCAATTTCTGTGTTTCATCATCAATAAGAAGGTCCAAGGGATACAGTAAACCTGACGTGAAGCATCGGAATCTAAAACTGGGCTCACAGGAGAGGTTCAAATCATAGAAAGTTAGAGTGTCAGTCCTCTTGTAGTTAGGTCGGCATTGTGCCTTCTGAATTTAATTCCGATGTAATTTCTGTGCTTCATCGTCTATAAGAAGGTCCAAGGGATACAGTAAACCGGAAGTGAAGCATCGGAATCTAAAACTGGACTCACAGGAGAGGTTCAAATCATAGAAAGTTAGAGTGTCAGTCCTCTTGTACTTAAGTCGGCATTGTGCCTTTTGAATTTAATTCCGATGCAATTTCTGTGTTTCATCGTCAATAAGAAGGTCCAAGGGATACAGTAAACCTAAAGTGAAGCATCGGCATCAAAAACTGGACTCACAGGAGAGGTTCAAATCATGGAATGTTGGAGTGTCAGTGCTCCTGTGCTTAAGTAGGCATTGTGCCTTTGGAATTTAATTCCGATGCAATTTCTGTGTTTCATCGTCAATAAGAAGGTCCAAGAGATACAGTAAATCTGAAATGAAGCATCGGAATCTAAAACTGGACTCCCAGGAGATGTTCGAATCATAGAAAGTTAGATTTTTCAGTCCTCTTGTACTTAAGTCGGCAATGTGCCTTTTTAATTTAATTCCGATGCAATTTCTGTGCTTCATCGTCAATAAGAAGGTAAAAGGGATACAGTAAACCTGAAGTGAAG
This sequence comes from Schistocerca americana, assembly GCF_021461395.2. Taxonomy (NCBI): domain Eukaryota; kingdom Metazoa; phylum Arthropoda; class Insecta; order Orthoptera; family Acrididae; genus Schistocerca; species Schistocerca americana. Next base: position 77,449,855 of record NC_060130.1, read on the forward strand.
CATCGGAATCTAAAACTGGACTCAGAGGAGAGGTTCAAATCATAGAAAGTTAGAGTGTCAGTCCTCTTGAACTTAAGTCGGCATTGTGCCTTTTGAATTTAATTCCGATGCAATTCCTGTGCTTCATCGACAATATGAAGGTCCAAGGGATACACTAAACCTGAAGTGAAGCATCGGAAACTAAAACTGGACTCACAGGAAAGGTTCAAATCACAGAAAGTTAGAGTGTCTGTCCTCTTGTACTTAAGTCGTCTTTGTGCTTTTGTAATAAATTCGGATGCAATTTCTGTGTTTCATCATCAATAAGAAGGTCCAAGGGATACAGTAAACCTTAAGTGAATCATCGGAATTAAAAACTGGACTCACAGGAGAGGTTCAAATCATAGAAAGTTAGAGAGTCAGTTCTCTTGTACTTAAGTCGGCATTGTGCCTTTTGAATTTAATTCGGATGCAATTTCTGTGTCTCTTCGTCAATAAGAAGGTCCAAGGTATACAGGAAACCTGAAGTGCAGCATCGGAATGTAAAACTGGACTCACAGGAGAGGTTCAAATCTTAGAAAGTGAGAGTTTCAGTCCTCTTGTACTTAAGTCGTCATTGTGCCTTTTGTATTAAATTCGGATGCAATTTCTGTGTTTCATCGTCAATAAGAAGGTCCAAGGTATACAGAAAACCTGAAGTGAAGCATCGGAATCTAAAACTGGACTCACAGGACGGGTTCAAATCACAGAAAGTGAGAGTGTCAGTCCTCTTGTACTTAAGTCGGCATTGTGCCTTTTGTATTAAATTCGGATGCAATTTCTGATTGTAATCGTCAATAAGAAGGTCCAAGGGATACAGTAAACCTGAAGTGATTCTTTGGTATCTAAAAGTGGACTCACAGGAGAGATTCAAATCATAGAAAGTTAGAGTGTCAGTCCTCTTGTACTTAAGTCGGCATTGTGCCTTTTGTATTAAATTCGGATGCAGTTTCTGTGTTTCATCGTCAATAAGAAGGTACAAGGTACACAGTAAACCTGAAGTGAAGCATCGGAATCTAAAACTGGACTCACAGGAGAGGTTGAACTCATAGAAAGTGAGAGTGTCAGTCCTCTTGTACTTAAGTCGGCATTGTGCCTTTTGTATTAAATTCGGATGCAATTTCTGTGTTTCGTCATCAATAAGAATGTCCAAGGGATACAGTCAACCTGAAGTGAAGCATCGGAATCTAAAACTGGGCTCACAGGAGAGGTTCAAATCATAAAAAAGTTAGAGTATCTGTCCTCTTGTACTTAAGTCGGCATTGTGCATTTTGAATTTAATTTGGATAAAATTTCTGTGTTTCATCGTCAATAAGAAGGTCCAAGGTATACAGGAAACATGAAGTGAAGCATCGGAATCTTAAACTCGACCCACAGGAGAGGTTTAAATCATAGAAAGTGAGAGTGTCAGTCCTCTTGTACTCAAGTCGGCATTGTGCCTTTTGTATTAAATTCGGATGCAAGTTCTGTGTTTCATCATCAATAAGAAGGTCCAAGGGATACAGTAAACCTGAGGTGAAGCATCAGAATCTAAATCTGGACTCACAGTGGAGGTATAAATCATAGAAAGTGAGAGTGTCAGTCCTCTTGTACTTAAGTCGGCATTGTGCCTTTTGTATTTAATTCGATGCAATTTCTGTGTTTCATCGACAATAAGAAGGTCCAACATATATACGAAAACTGAAGTGAAGCATCGGAATCTAAAACTGGACTCACAGGAGAGGTTAAAATCGTAGAAAGTGAGAGTGTCAGTCCTCTTGTACTTAAGTCGTCATTGTGCCTTTTGTATTAAATTCGGATGCAATTTCTGTGTTTCATCCTCAATAAGTAGGTCCAAGGGATACCGTAAACCCGAAGTGAAGCATCGGAATCTAAAACTGGACTCACAGGAGAGGTTCAAATCATAGAAAGTTAGAGTGTCACTCCACTTGTACTTAAGTTGGCATTGTGCCTTTTGAATTTAATGCCGACCAAATTCTATGTTTCATCGTCAATAAGAAGGTCCAAGGTATACAGTGAACCTGAAGTGAAGCATCCGAATCTACAACTGGACTCACAGGAGAGGTTCAAATCATAGAAAGTTAGAGTGTCAGTCCTCTTGTACTTAAGTCGTCATTGTGCCTTTTGTATTAAATTCGGATGCAATTTCTGTGTTTCATCGTCAATAACAAGGTCCAAGGGAACCAGTAAACCTGAAGTGAAGCATCGGAATCTAAAACTGGACTCACAGGAGAGGTTCAAATCATAGATAGTTAGAGTGTCAGTCCTCTGCTACTTAAGTCGGCATTGTGCCTTTTGAATTTAATTCCGATGCAATTTCTGTGCTTCATCGTCAATAAGAAGGTCCAAGGTATTCAGTGAACCTGAAGTGAAGCATCCAAATCTACAACTGGACTCACAGGAGAGGTACAAATCATAGAAAGTTAGAGTGTCAGTCCTCTTGTACTTAAGTCGGCATTGTGCCTTTTGAATTTTATTCCGATGCAATTTCTGTGTTTCATCGTCAATAAGAAGGTCCAAGGTATACAGTGAACCTGAAGTGAAGCATCGGAATCTAAAACTGGGCTCACAGGAGAGGTTCAAATCACAGAAAGTTAGGGTGTCAGTCCTTTTCTACTTAAGTCGTCATTGTTCCTTTTGTATTAAATTCGGATGCAATTTCTTTGTTTCATCGTCAATAAGAAGGTCCAAGGGATACAGTAAACCTGTAGTGAAACATCGGAATCTAAAACTCTACTCACAGGAGGGGTTCAAATCATTGAAAGTTAGAGTGTCAGTCCTCTGCTACTTAAGTCGGCATTGTGCCTTTTGAATTTAATTCCGAAGCAATTTCTGTGCTTCATCGTCAATAAGAAGGTCCAAGGTATACAGTAAACCTGAGGTGAAGCATCCGAATTTAAATCTCGATTCACAGGTGAGGTTCTAATCACAGAAAGTTAGAGTATCTGTCCTCTTCTACTTAAGTCGGCATTGTGCCTTTTGAATTTAATTCGGATGAAATTTCTGTGTTTCATCGTAAATAAGAAGGTCCAAGGTTTACAGGAAACCTGAAGTGAAGCATCGGAATCTAAAACTGGACTCACATGAGAGGTTCAAATCATAGAAAGTGACAGTGTCAGTCCTCTTGTACTTAAGTCGGAATTGTGTCTTTTGTATCAAATTCGGATCCAATTTCTGTGCTTTATCGTCCATAAGAAGGTTCAAGGGATACTGTAGACCTGAAGTGATGCATCGGAATCTAAAACTGGACTCACAGGAGAGGTTCAAATCATAGAAAGTCAGAGTGTCAGTCCTCTTGTACTTGAGACGGCATTGTGCCCTTTGTATTACATCCGGATGCAATTTCTGTGTTTCATCGTCAATTGGAAGGTCCAAGGTATACAGGAAACCTGAAGTGAAGAATCGGAATCAAAAACTGGACTCACAGGAGAGGTTGAATTCATAGAAAGTGAGAGTGTCAGTCCTCTTGTACTTAAGTCTGCATTGTGCCTTTTGTATTAAATTCGGATGGAATTTCTGTGTTTCATCGTCAATAAGAAGGTCAAAGGTATACAGAAAACCTGAAGTGAAGCATCGGAATCTAAAACTAAACTCACAGGACAGGTTCAAATCATAGAAAGTGAGAGTGTCAGTCCTCTTATACTTAAGTCGGCATAGTGCCTTTTGTATTAATTTCGGATGCAATTTCTGATTTTAATCGTCAATAAGAAGGTCCAAGGGATACAGTAAACCTGAAGTGAGGCTTTGGAAACTAAAAGTGGACTCACAGGAGAGGTTCAAATCATAGAAAGTTAGAGTGTCAGTCCTCTTGTACTTAAGTCGGCATTGTGCCAATTGTATTAAATTCGGATGCAGTTTCTGTGTTTCATCGTCAATAAGAAGGTACAAGGTATACAGTAAACCTGAAGTGAAGCATCGGAATCTAAAACTGGACTCACAGGAGAGGTTGAACTCATAGAAACTGAGACTGTCAGTCCTCTTGTACTTAAGTCGGCATTGTGCCTTTTGTATTAAATTGGGATGCAATTTCTGTGTTTCGTCATCAAGAAGAAGGTCCAAGGGATACAGTCAACCTGAAGTGAAGCATCGGAATCTAAAACTGGACTCACAGGAGAGGTTGAATTCATAGAAAGTGAGAGTGTCAGTCCTCTTGTACTTAAGTCGGCATTGTGCCTTTTGTATTAAATTCGGATACACTTTCTGTGTTTCATCGTCAATAAGAAGGTCCAAGGTATACAGGAAACATGCAGTGAAGCATGGGAATCTAAAACTGGACCCACAGGGGAGGTTCAAACATAGAAAGTGAGAGTGTCACTCCTCTTGCACTCAAGTCGGCATTGTGCCTTTTGTATTAATTTCGAATGCAAGTACTGTGTTTCATCATCAATAAGAAGGTCCAAGGGATACAGTAAACCTGAATAGAAGCATCGGAATCTAAAACTGGACTAACAGTGGAGGCTTAAATCATAGGAAGTGAGAGTGTCAGTCTTCTTGTACTTAAGTCGGCATTGTGCCTTTTGTATTAAATTCGATGCAATTTCTGTGTTTCATCGTCAATAACAAGGTCCAACATATTTACGAAACCTGAAGTGAAGCATCGGAATCTAAAACTGGACTCACAGGAGAGGTTAAAATCATAGAAAGTGAGAGTGTCAGTCCTCTTGTACTTAAGTCGGCATTGTGCCATTTGTATTAAATTCGGATGCAATTTCTGTGTTTCATCGACAATAAGAAGGTCCAAGGGATACAGTAAACCCGAAGTGAAACATCGGAATCTAAAACTGGACTCACAGGAGAGGTTCAAATCATAGAAAGTTAGAGTGTCACTCCACTTGTACATAAGTCGGCATTGTGCCTTTTGAATTTAATGCCGACCAAATTCTATGTTTCATCGTCAATAAGAAGGTCCAAGGTATACAGTGAACCTGAAGTGAAGCATCCGAATCTACAACTGGATTCACAGGAGAGGTTCAAATCATAGAAAGTTAGAGTGTCAGTCCTCTTGTACTTAAGTCGTCATTGTGCCTTTTGTATTAAATTCGGATGCAATTTCTGTGTTTCATCGTCAATAACAAGGTCCAAGGGAACAGTAAACCTGAAGTGAAGCATCGGAATCTAAAACTGGACTCACAGGAGAGGTTCAAATTATAGAAAGTTAGAGTGTCAGTCCTCTGCTACTTAAGTCGGCATTGTGCCTTTTGAATTTAATTCCAAACAATATCTGTGCTTCATCGTCAATAAGAAGGTCCGAGGTATACAGTGAAACTGAAGTGAAGCATCCGAATCTACAACTGGACTCACAGGAGAGGTTCAAATCATAGAAAGTTAGAGTGTCAGTCCTCTTGTACTTAAGTCTGCATTGCGCCTTTTGAATTTAATTCCGATGCAATTTCTGTGTTTCATCGTCAACAAGAAGGTCCAAGGTATACAGTGAACCTGAAGTGAAGCATCGGAATCTAAAACTGGCCTCACAGGAGAGGTTCAAATCACAGAAAGTTACGGTGTCAGTCCTTTTGTACTTAAGTCGTCATTGTGCCTTTTGTATTAAATTCGGATGCAATTTCTTTGTTTCATCGTCAATAAGAAGGTCCAAGGGATACAGTAAACCTGTAGTGAAACAACGGAATCTAAAACTCTACTCACAGGAGAGGTTCAAATCATTGAAAGTTAGAGTGTCAGTCCTCTTGTACTTAAGTCGGCATTGTGCCTTTTGAATTTAATTCCGAAGCAATTTCTGTGCTTCATCGTCAATAAGAAGGTCCAAGGTATACAGTAAACCTGAGGTGAAGCATACAAATCTAAATCTGGATTCACAGGAGAGGTTCTAATCACAGAAAGTTAGAGTATCTGTCCTCTTCTACTTAAGTCGGCATTGTGCCTTTTGAATTTAATACCGAAGTAATTTCTGTGCTTCATTGTCAATAAGCAGGTCCAAGGTATACAGTACACCTGAAGTGAAGCATCGGAATCTAAAACTGGGCTCACAGGAGAGGTTCAAATCATAGAAAGTTAGAGTGTCAGTCCTCTTGTACTTATGTGGGCATTGTGCCTTTTGTATTAAATTCGGATGCAATATCTGTGTTTCATCGTCAATAAGAAGGTCCAAGGGGTACAGTAAACCTAAAGTGAAGCATCGGATTTTAAAACTGGACTCAAAGGAGAGGTTCAAATCATAGAAAGTGAGAGTGTCAGTCCTCTTGTACTTAAGTCGGCATTGTGCTTTTGTATTAAATTCGGATGCAATTTCTGTGTTTCATTGTCAATAAGAAGGTCCAAGGGATACAGTAAACCTGAAGTGAAGCATCGGAATCTAAAACTGGACTCACAGTGGAGGTTCAAATCATAGAAAGTTAGAGTGTCAGTCCTCTGCTACTTAAGTCGGCATTGTGCATTTTGTATTAAATTCGGATCCAATTTCTGTGCTTCATCTTCAGTAAGAAGGTTCAAGGGATGCAGTAGACCTGAAGGGAAGCATCGGAATCTAAAACTGGACTCACAGGAGAGGTTCAAATCATAGAAAGTGAGAGTGTCAGTCCTCTTTTACTTGAGTCGGCAGTGTGCCTTTTGTATTAAATCCGGATGCAATTTCTGTGTTTCATCGTCAATAAGAAGGTCCAAGGTATACAGGAAACCTGAAGTGATGCATCGGAATCTAAAACTGGACTCACAGGAGAGGTTGAATTCACAGAAAGTGAGAGTGTCAGTCCTCTTGTACTTAAGTCGGCATCGTGCCTTTTGTATTAAATTTGGATGCATGTTCTGTATTTCATCATCAATAAGAAGGTCCAAGGGATACAGTAAACCTGAAGTGAAGCATCGGAATCTAAAACTGGGCTCACAGTAGAGGTTCAAATCATAGAAAGTTAGAGTATCAGTCCTCTTGTACTTAAGTCGGCATTGTGCATTTTGAATTTAATTTGAATGAAATTTCTGTGTTTCATCGTCAATAAGAAGGTCGAAGGTATACAGCAAACATGAAGTGAAGCATCGGAATCTATAACTGGACCCACAGGAGAGGTTCAAATCATAGAAAGTGAGGGTGTCAGCCCTCTTGTACTTAAGTCGGCATTGTGCTTTTGTATTAAATTCGGATGCAATTTCTGTGTTTCATCGTCAATTACAAGGTCCAAGGGATACAGTAAACCTGAAGTGAAGCATCGGAATCTAAATCTGGGCTCACAGTGGAGGTTCAAATCATAGAAAGTTAGAGTGTCAGTCCTCTGCTACTTAAGTCGGCATTGTGCCTTTTGTAATTAATTCGTATCCAATTTCTGTGCTTCATCGTCAATAAGAAGGTTCAAGGGATACAGTAGACCAGAAGTGAAGCATCGGAATCTAAAACTGGACTCACAGGAGAGGTTCGAATCATAGAAAGTGAGAGTGTCAGTCCACTTGTACTTAAATCGGCATTGTGCCTTTTGTATTAAATCCGGATGCAATTTCTGTGTTTCATCGTCAATAAGAAGGTCAAAGGTATACAGGAAACCTGAAGTGAAGCATCGGAATCTAAAACTGGACTCACAGGAGAGGTTGAATTCATAGAAAGTGAGAGCGTCAGTCCTCTTGTACTTAAGTCGGCATTGTGCCTTTTGTATTAAATTCGGATGCCAGTTCTGTGTTTCATCATCAATAAGAAGGTCCAAGGGATACAGTAAACCTGAAGTGAAGCATCGGAATCTAAAACTGGGCTCACAGGAGAGGTTCAAATCATAGAAAGTTAGAGTGTCAGTCCTCTTGTACTTAAGTCGGCACTGTGCCTTTTGAATTTAATTCGGATGAAATTTCTGTGATTCATCGTCAATAAGAAGGTCCAAGGAATACAGGAATTCTGAAGTGAAGCATCGGAATCTAAAACTGGACTCACAGGAGAGGTTCAAATCATTGAAAGTGAGAGTGTCAGTCCTCTTGTACTTAAGTCGGCATTGTGCCTTTTGTATTAATTTCGGATGCAATTTCTGTGTTTCATCGTCAATTAGAAGGTCCGAGGTATACAGGAAACCGGAAGTGAAGCATCGGAATCTAAAACTGGATTCACAGTGGAGGTTCAAATCATAGAAAGTGAGAGTGTCAGTCCTCTTGTACTTAAGTCGGCATTGTGAATTTTGTATTAAATTCGATGCAATTTCTGTGTTTCATCGTCAATAAGAATGTCCTACGTACGTACAAAACCTGAGGTGAAGCATCGGAATCTAGAACTGGACTCACAGGAGAGGTTAAAATCATAGAAAGTGAGAGTGTCAGTCCTCTTGAACTTAAGTCGGCATTGTGCCTTTTGTATTACATTCGGATGAAATTTCTGTGTTTCATCGTCAATAAGAAGGTCCAAGGGATACAGTAAACCCGTAGTGAAGCATCGGAATCTACAACTGGATTCACAGGAGAGGTTCAAATCACAGAAAGTTAGTGTGTCACTCCACTTGTACTTAAGTCGGCATTGTGCCTTTTGAATTTAAATCCGAGGCAAATTCTGTGTTTCATCGTCAATAAGAAGGTCCAAGGTATACGGTAAACTTGAAGTGAAGCATCGGAATCTAAAACTGGACTCACAGGAGAGGTCCATATCATAGAAAGTTAGAGTGTCAGTCCTCTGCTACCTAAGTCGGCATTGTGCCTTTTGAATTTAATTCCGAAGCAATTTCTGTGCTTCATCGTCAATAAGAAGGTCCAAGGTATACAGTGACCCTGAAGTGAAGCATCCGAATCTACAACTGGACTCACAGGACAGGTTCAAATCATAGAAAGTGAGAGTGTCAGTCCCCTCGAACTTAAGTTGGCATTGTGCCTTTAGTATTTAATTCGGATGCAATTTCTGTGTTTCATCGTGAATAAGAAGGTCCAAGGGATACAGTAAACCTGAAGTGAAGCATCGGAATCTAAAGCTGGACTCACAGTGGATGTTCAAATCATAGATAGTTAGAATGTCAGTCCTCTGCTACTTAAGTCGGCATTGTGCCTTTTGAATTTAATACCGAAATAATTTCTGTGCTTCATTGTCAATAAGAAGGTCCAAGGTATACAGTAGATCTGAAGTGAAGCATCGGAATCTAAAACTGGACTCACAGGAGAGGTTCAAATCATAGAAAGTTAGAGTGTCAGTCCTCTTGTACTTAAGTCGGCATTGTGCCTTTTTTATTAAATTCGGATGCAATTTCTGTGTTTCATCGTCAAAAAGAAGGTCCAAGGGATACAGTAAACCTAAAGTGAAGCATCGGAATCAAAACTGGACTCACAGGACATTTTCAAATCATAGAAAGTGACAGTGTCAGTCCTCTTGTACCTAAGTCGGTATTGTGCCTTTTGTATTAAATTCGGATGCAATTTCTGTGTTTCATCGTCAATAAGATATTACAAGGTATACAGTAAACCTGAAGTGAAGCATCGGCATCTAAAACTGGACCCACAGGAGAGGTTGAACTCATAGAAAGTGAGAGTGTCAGTCCTCTTGTTTCTAAGTCAGCATTGTGCCTTTTGTATTAAAATCGGATGCAATTTGTGTGGTTCATCATCATTAAGAAAGTCCAAGGGATACAGTAAACCCGAAGTGAAGCATCGGAATCTAAAACTGGGCTCACAGGAGAGGTTCAAATCATAGAAAGTTAGAGTGTCAGTCCTCTTGTACTTAAGTCGGCATTGTGCCTTTTGTATTAAATTCGGATGCCAGTTCTGTGTTTCATCATCAATAAGAAGGTCCAAGGGATACAGTAAACCTGAAGTGAAGCATCGGAATCTAAAACTGGGCTCACAGGAGAGGTTCAAATCATAGAAAGTTAGAGTGTCAGTCCTCTTGTACTTAAGTCGGCATTGTGCCTTTTGAATTTAATTCGGATGAAATTTCTGTGATTCATCGTCAATAAGAAGGTCCAAGGAATACAGGAATTCTGAAGTGAAGCATCAGAATCTAAAACTGGACTCACAGGAGAGGTTCAAATCATTGAAAGTGAGAGTGTCAGTCCTCTTGTACTTAAGTCGGCATTGTGCCTTTTGTATTAATTTCGGATGCAATTTCTGTGTTTCATCGTCAATTAGAAGGTCCGAGGTATACAGGAAACCGGAAGTGAAGCATCGGAATCTAAAACTGGATTCACGGTGGAGGTTCAAATCATAGAAAGTGAGAGTGTCCGTCCTCTTGTACTTAAGTCGGCATTGTGAATTTTGTATTAAATTCGATGCAACTTCTGTGTTTCATCGTCAATAAGAAGGTCCAACGTATATACAAAACCTGAGGTGAAGCATCGGAATCTAGAACTGGACTCACAGGAGAGGTTAAAATCATAGAAAGTGAGAGTGTCAGTCCTCTTGTACTTAAGTCGGCATTGTGCCTTTTGTATTACATTCGGATGAAATTTCTGTGTTTCATCGTCCTTAAGAAGGTCCAAGGGATACAGTAAACCCAAAGTGAAGCATCGGAATCTACAACTGGATTCACAGGAGAGGTTCAAATCATAGAAAGTTAGTGTGTCACTCCACTTGTACTTAAGTCGGCATTGTGCCTTTCGAATTTAAATCCGAGGCAAATTCTGTGTTTCATCGTCAATAAGAAGGTCCAAGGTATACGGTAAACTTGAAGTGAAGCATCGGAATCTAAAACTGGACTCACAGGAGAGATTCAAATCATAGAAAGTTAGAGTGTCAGTCCTTTTGTACTTAAGTCGGCATTGTGCCTTTAGTATTTAATTCGGAAGCAATTTCTGTGTTTCATCGTAAATAAGAAGGTCCAAGGGATACAGTAAACCTGAAGTGAAGCATCGGAATCTAAAGCTGGACTCACAGTGGATGTTCAAATCATAGATAGTTAGAATGTCAGTCCTCTGCTACTTAAGTCGGCATTGTGCCTTTTGAATTTAATACCGAAATAATTTCTGTGCTTCATTGTCAATAAGAAGGTCCAAGGTATACAGTAGATCTGAAGTGAAGCATCGGAATCTAAAACTGGACTCACAGGAGAGGTTCAAATCATAGAAAGTTAGAGTGTCAGTCCTCTTGTACTTAAGTCGGCATTGTGCCTTTTTTATTAAATTCGGATGCAATATCTGTGTTTCATCGTCAAAAAGAAGGTCCAAGGGATACAGTAAACCTGAAGTGAAGCATCGGAATCAAAACTGGACTCACAGGACATTTTCAAATCATAGAAAGTGACAGTGTCAGTCCTCTTGTACCTAAGTCGGCATTGTGCCTTTTGTATTAAATTCGGATGCAATTTCTGTGTTTCATCGTCAATAAGATGGTCCAAGGGATACAGTAAACCTGAAGTGAGGCTTTGGAATCTAAAACTGGACTCACAGGAGAGGTTCAAATCATAGAAAGTTAGAGTGTCAGTCCTCTTGTACTTAAGTCGGCATTGTGCCTTTTGTAATAAATTCGGATGCAATTTCTGTGTGTCATCGTCAATAAGATATTACAAGGTATACAGTAAACCTGAAGTGAAGCATCGGCATCTAAAACTGGACCCACAGGAGAGGTTGAACTCATAGAAAGTGAGAGTGTCAGTCCTCTTGTACCTAAGTCGGTATTGTGCCTTTTGTATTAAATTCGGATGCAATTTGTGTGGTTCATCATCATTAAGAAGGTCCAAGGGATACAGTAAACCTGAAGTGAAGCATCGGAATCTAAAACTGGGCTCACAGGAGAGGTTCAAATCATAGAAAGTTAGAGTGTCAGTCCTCATGTACTTAAGTGTCCATTGTGCTTTTCGTATTAAATTCGGATGCAATATCTGTGTTTCATCGTCAATAAGAAGGTCCAAGGGATACAGTAAACCTAAAGTGAAGCATCGGATCTTAAAACTGGACTCAAGGGAGAGGTTCAAATCATAGAAAGTGAGAGTGTCAGTCCTCTTGTGCTTAAGTCGGCATTGTGCTTTTGTATTAAATTCGGATGCAATTTCTGTGCTTCATCGTCAATAAGAAGGTTCAAGGGATACAGTATACCTGAAGTGAAGCATCGGAATCTAAAACTGGACCCACAGGAGAGGTTTAAATCATAGAAAGTGAGGCTGTCAGTCCTCTTGTACTTAAGTCGGCATTGTGCCTATTGTATTAAATTCGGATCCAATTTCTGTGCTTCATCGTCAATAAGAAGGTCCAAGGTATACAGTGACCCTGAAGTGAAGCATCCGAAACTACAACTGGACTCACAGGACAGGTTCAAATCATAGAAAGTGAGAGTGTCAGTCCTCTTGTACTTAAGTCGGCATTGTGCCTTTTGTATTCAATTCGGATGCAATTTCTGTGTTTCATCGTCAATATGAAGGTCCAAGGGATACAGTAAACCTGAAGTGAGGCTTTGGAATCTAAAACTGGACTCACAGGAGAGGTTCAAATCATAGAAAGTGACAGTGTCAGTCCTCTTGTACCTAAGTCGGCATTGTGCCTTTTGTATTAAATTGGGATGCAATTTCTGTGTTTCATCGTCAATAAGATGGTCCAAGGGATACAGTAAACCTGAAGTGAGGCTTTGGAATCTAAAACTGGACTCACAGGAGAGGTTCATATCATAGAAAGTTAGAGTGTCAGTCCTCTTGTAGTTAAGTCGGCATTGTGCCTTTTGTAATAAATTCGGATGCAATTTCTGTGTGTCATCGTCAATAAGATATTACAAGGTATACAGTAAACCTGAAGTGAAGCATCGGCATCTAAAACTCGACCCACAGGAGAGGTTGAACTCATAGTAAGTGAGAGTATCAGTCCTCTTGTACGTAAGTCGGCATTGTGCCTTTTGTATTAAATTCGGATGCAATATCTGTGGTTCATCATCATTAAGAAGGTCCAAGGGATACAGTAAACCTGAAGTGAAGCATCGGAATCTAAAACTGGGCTCACAGGAGAGGTTCAAATCATAGAAAGTTAGAGTGTCAGTCCTCTAGTACATAAGTGGGCATTGTGCCTTTTGTATTTAATCCGGATGCAATTTCTGTGTTTCATCGTCAATAAGAAGGTCCAAGGTATACAGGAAACCTGAAGTGAAGCATCGGAATCTAAAACTGGACTCACAGGAGAGGTTGAATTCATAGAAAGTGAGAGTGTCAGTCCTCTTGTACTTAAGTCGGCATTGTGCCTTTTGTATTAAATTCGGATACACTTTCTGTGTTTCATCGTCAATTAGAAGGTCCAAGGGATACAGTAAACCTGAAGTGAAGCATCGGAATCTAAAACTGGGCTCACAGTGGAGGTTCAAATCATAGAAAGTTAGAGTGTCAGTCCTCTGCTACTTAAGTCAGCATTGTGCCTTTTGTATTAAATTCGTATCCAATTTCTGTGCTTCTTCGTCAATAAGAAGGTTCAAGGGATACAGTAGACCAGAAGTGAAGCATCGGAATCTAAAACTGGACTCACAGGAGAGGTTGAATTCATAGAAAGTGAGAGTGTCTGTCCTCTTGTACTTAAGTCGGCATTGTGCCTTTTGTATTAAATTCGGATGCCAGTTCTGTGTCTCATCATCAATAAGAAGGTCCAAGGGATACAGTAAACCTGAATTGAAGCATCGGAATCTAAAACTGGGCTCACAGGAGAGGTTCAAATCATAGAAAGTTAGAGTGTCAGTCCTCTTGTACTTAAGTCGGCATTGTGCCTTTTGAATTTAATTCGGATGAAATTTCTGTGTTTCATCGTCAATAAGAAGGTCCAAGGAATACAGGAAACCTGAAGTGAAGCATCGGAATCTAAAACTGGACTCACAGGAGAGGTTCAAATCATTGAAAGTGAGAGTGTCAGTCCTCTTGTACTTAAGTCGGCATTGTGCCTTTTGTATTAAATTCGGATGCAATTTCTGTGTTTCATCGTCAATTAGAAAGTCCGAGGTATACAGGAAACCGGAAGTGAAGCATCGGAATCTAAAACTGGACTCACAGTGGAGGTTCAAATCATAGAAAGTGAGAGTGTCAGTCCTCTCGTACTTAAGCCGGCATTGTGCCTTTTGTATTAAATTCGATGCAATTTCTGTGTTTCATCGTCAATAAGAAGGTCCAACGTATATACGAAACCTGAGGTGAAGCATCGGAATCTAGAACTGGACTCACAGGAGAGGTTAAAATCAATGAAAGTGAGAGTGTCAGTCCTCTTGTACTTAAGTCGGCATTGTGCCTTTTGTATTAAATTCATATGCAATTTGTGTGTTTCATCGTCAATAAAAAGGTCCAAGGTATACAGTGACCCTGAAGTGAAGCATCCGAATCTACAACTGGACTCACAGGAGAGGTTCAAATCATAGAAAGTTAGAGTGTCAGTCGTCCGCTACTTAAGTCGGCATTGTGGCTTTTGAATTAATACCGAAGTAATTTCTGTGCTTCATTGTCAATAAGACGGCCCAAGGTATACAGTAGATCTGAAGTGAAGCATCGGAATTTAAAACTGGACTCACAGGAGAGGTTCAAATCATAGAAAGTGATTGTGTCAGTCCTCTTTTACTTATGTCGGCATTGTGCCTTTTGTATTAAATTCGGATGCAATTTCTGTGTTTCAGCGTCAAAAAGAAGGTCCAAGGGATACAGTAAACCTGAAGTGAAGCATCGGAATCTAAATCTGGACTCACAGGACAGGTTCAAATTATAGAAAGTGAGAGTGTCAGTCCTCTTGTACTTAAGTCGGCATTGTGCCTTTTGTATTAAATTCGGATGCAATTTCTGTGTTTCATCGTCAATAAGATGGTCCAAGGGATACAGTAAACCTGAAGTGAAGCATCGGAATCTAAAACTGGGCTCACAGCAGAGGTTCAAATCATAGAAAGTTAGAGTGTCAGTCCTCTTGGACTTAAGTGGGCATTGTGCCTTTTGTATTAAATTCGGATGCAATATCTGTGTTTCATCGTCAATAAAAAGGTCCAAGGGATACAGTACACCTGTAGTGAAGCATCGGATTTTAAAACTGGACTCAAAGGAGATGTTCAAATCATTGAAAGTGAGAGTGTCAGTCCTCTTGTACTTATGTCGGCATTGTGCTCTTTGTATTAAATTCGGATGCAAGTTCTGTGTTTCATCGTCAATAAGAAGGTCCAAGGGATACAGCAAACGTGATGTGAAGCATCGGAATCTAAAACAGGGCTCAAAAGAGAGGTTCAAATCATAGAAAGTGAGATTGTCAGTCCTCTTGTACTTTAGTCGGCATTGTGCCTTTTGTATTAAATCCGGGTGCAATTTCTGTGCTTCATCGTCAATAAGAAGGTCCAAGGTATACAGGAAACCTGAAGTGAAACATCGGAATCTAAAACTGGACTCACAGGAGAGGTTGAATTCACAGAAAGTGAGAATGTCAGTCCTCTTGTACGTAAGTCGGCATTGTGCCTTTTATATTAAACTCGGATGCAAGTTCTGTGTTTCATCATCAATAAGAAGGTCCAAGGGATACAGTAAACCTGAAGTGAAGCATCGGAATCTAAAACTGGGCTCACAGGAGAGGTTCAAATCATAGAAAGTTAGAGTGTCAGTCCACTCGTACTTAAGTCGGCATTGTGCCTTTTGAATTTAATTCGGATGAAATTTCTGTGTTTAATCGTCAATAAGAAGGGCCAAGGTATTCAGGAAACTTGAAGTGAAGCATCGGAATCTAAAACTGGACTCACAGGAGAGGTTCAAATCATAGAAAGTGAGAGTGTCAGTCCTCTTGTACTTAAGTCGGCACTGTGCCTTTTGTATTAAATTCGATGCAATTTCTGTGTTTCATCGTCAATAAGAAGGTCCAACGTATATACGAAACCTGAGGTGTAGCATTAGAATCTAAAACTGGACTCACAGGAGAGGTTAAAATCATAGAAAGTGAGAGTGTCAGTCCTCTTGTACTTAAGTCGGCATTGTGCCTTTTGTATTAAAGTCGGATGCAATTTCTGTGTTTCATCGTCAATAAGAAGGTCCAAGGGATACAGTAAACCCGAAGTGAAGCATCTGAATCTAAAACTGGTTTCACAGGAGAGGTTCAAATCATAGAAAGTTAGAGTAACACTCCACTTGTACTTAAGTCGGCATTGTGCCTTTTGAATTTAATTCCAAACCAAATTCTGTGATTCATCGTCAATAAGAAGGTCCAAGGTATACGGTAAATTTGAAGTGAAGCATTAGAGTCTAAATCTGGACTCACAGGAGAGATTCATATCATTGAAAGTTAGAGTCTCAGTCCTTTTGTACTTACGTCGTCATTGTGCCTTTTGTATTAAATTCGATGCAATTTCTGTGTTTCATCGTCAATAAGAAGGTCCAACGTATATACGAAACCTGAGGTGAAGCATCGGAATCTAAAACTGGACTCACAGGAGACGTTAAAATCATAGATAGTGAGAGTGTCAGTCCTCTTGTACTTAAGTCGGCATTGTGCCTTTTGTATTAAATTCGGATGCAATTTCTGTGTTTCATCGTCAATAAGAAGGTCCAAGGGATACAGTAAACCCGAAGTGAAGCATCTGAATCTAAAACTGGACTCACAGGAGAGGTTCATATCATAGAAAGTTAGAGTGTCAGTCCTCTGCTACTTAAGTCGGCATTGTGCCTTTTGAATTTAATTCCGACGCAATTTCTGTGCTTCATCGTCAATAAGAAGGTCCAAGGTATACAGTGAACCTGAAGTGAGGCATCCGAAACTACAACTGGACTCACAGGAGAGATTCAAATCATAGAAAGTTAGAGTGTCAGTCCTCTTGTACTTAAGTCGGCATTGTGCCTTTTGAATTTAATTCCGATGCAATTTCTGTGTTTCATCGTCAATAAGAAGGTCCAAGGGATACAGTAAACCTGAAGTGAACCATCGGAATCTAAAGCTGGACTCACAGTGGAGGTTCAAATCATAGATAGTTAGAATGTCAGTCCTCTGCTACTTAAGTTGGCATTGTGCCTTTCGAATTTAATACCGAAGTAATTTCTGTTCTTCATTGTCAATAAGAAGGTCCAAGGTATACAGTAGATCTGAAGTGAAGCATCGGAATCTAAAACTGGACTCACAGGAGAGGTTCAAGTCATAGAAAGTGAGACTGTCAGTCCTCTTGTACTTAAGTCGGCATTGTGCATTTTTTATTAAATTTGGATGCAATTTCTGTGTTTCATCGTCAAAAAGAAGGTCCAAGGGATTCAGTAAACCTGAAGTGAAGCATCGGAATCAAAACTGGACTCACAGGACAGGTTCAAATCATAGAAAGTGACAGTGTCAGTCCTCTTGTACCTAAGTCGGCATTGTGCCTTTTGTATTAAATTGGGATGCAATTTCTGTGTTTCATCGTCAATAAGATGGTCCAAGGGATACAGTAAACCTGAAGTGAGGCTTTGGAATCTAAAACTGGACTCACAGGAGAGGTTCATATCATAGAAAGTTAGAGTGTCAGTCCTCTTGTAGTTAAGTCGGCATTGTGCCTTTTGTAATAAATTCGGATGCAATTTCTGTGTGTCATCGTCAATAAGATATTACAAGGTATACAGTAAACCTGAAGTGAAGCATCGGCATCTAAAACTCGACCCACAGGAGAGGTTGAACTCATAGTAAGTGAGAGTATCAGTCCTCTTGTACGTAAGTCGGCATTGTGCCTTTTGTATTAAATTCGGATGCAATATCTGTGGTTAATCATCATTAAGAAGGTCCAAGGGATACAGTAAACCTGAAGTGAAGCATCGGAATCTAAAACTGGGCTCACAGGAGAGGTTCAAATCATAGAAAGTTAGAGTGTCAGTCCTCTAGTACATAAGTGGGCATTGTGCCTTTTGTATTTAATCCGGATGCAATTTCTGTGTTTCATCGTCAATAAGAAGGTCCAAGGTATACAGGAAACCTGAAGTGAAGCATCGGAATCTAAAACTGGACTCACAGGAGAGGTTGAATTCATAGAAAGTGAGAGTGTCAGTCCTCTTGTACTTAAGTCGGCATTGTGCCTTTTGTATTAAATTCGGATACACTTTCTGTGTTTCATCGTCAATTAGAAGGTCCAAGGGATACAGTAAACCTGAAGTGAAGCATCGGAATCTAAAACTGGGCTCACAGTGGAGGTTCAAATCATAGAAAGTTAGAGTGTCAGTCCTCTGCTACTTAAGTCAGCATTGTGCCTTTTGTATTAAATTCGTATCCAATTTCTGTGCTTCTTCGTCAATAAGAAGGTTCAAGGGATACAGTAGACCAGAAGTGAAGCATCGGAATCTAAAACTGGACTCACAGGAGAGGTTGAATTCATAGAAAGTGAGAGTGTCTGTCCTCTTGTACTTAAGTCGGCATTGTGCCTTTTGTATTAAATTCGGATGCCAGTTCTGTGTTTCATCATCAATAAGAAGGTCCAAGGGATACAGTAAACCTGAATTGAAGCATCGGAATCTAAAACTGGGCTCACAGGAGAGGTTCAAATCATAGAAAGTTAGAGTGTCAGTCCTCTTGTACTTAAGTCGGCATTGTGCCTTTTGAATTTAATTCGGATGAAATTTCTGTGTTTCATCGTCAATAAGAAGGTCCAAGGAATACAGGAAACCTGAAGTGAAGCATCGGAATCTAAAACTGGACTCACAGGAGAGGTTCAAATCATTGAAAGTGAGAGTGTCAGTCCTCTTGTACTTAAGTCGGCATTGTGCCTTTTGTATTAAATTCGGATGCAATTTCTGTGTTTCATCGTCAATTAGAAAGTCCGAGGTATACAGGAAACCGGAAGTGAAGCATCGGAATCTAAAACTGGACTCACAGTGGAGGTTCAAATCATAGAAAGTGAGAGTGTCAGTCCTCTCGTACTTAAGCCGGCATTGTGCCTTTTGTATTAAATTCGATGCAATTTCTGTGTTTCATCGTCAATAAGAAGGTCCAACGTATATACGAAACCTGAGGTGAAGCATCGGAATCTAGAACTGGACTCACAGGAGAGGTTAAAATCAATGAAAGTGAGAGTGTCAGTCCTCTTGTACTTAAGTCGGCATTGTGCCTTTTGTATTAAATTCATATGCAATTTGTGTGTTTCATCGTCAATAAAAAGGTCCAAGGTATACAGTGACCCTGAAGTGAAGCATCCGAATCTACAACTGGACTCACAGGAGAGGTTCAAATCATAGAAAGTTAGAGTGTCAGTCGTCTGCTACTTAAGTCGGCATTGTGGCTTTTGAATTAATACCGAAGTAATTTCTGTGCTTCATTGTCAATAAGACGGCCCAAGGTATACAGTAGATCTGAAGTGAAGCATCGGAATTTAAAACTGGACTCACAGGAGAGGTTCAAATCATAGAAAGTGATTGTGTCAGTCCTCTTTTACTTATGTCGGCATTGTGCCTTTTGTATTAAATTCGGATGCAATTTCTGTGTTTCAGCGTCAAAAAGAAGGTCCAAGGGATACAGTAAACCTGAAGTGAAGCATCGGAATCTAAATCTGGACTCACAGGACAGGTTCAAATTATAGAAAGTGAGAGTGTCAGTCCTCTTGTACTTAAGTCGGCATTGTGCCTTTTGTATTAAATTCGGATGCAATTTCTGTGTTTCATCGTCAATAAGATGGTCCAAGGGATACAGTAAACCTGAAGTGAAGCATCGGAATCTAAAACTGGGCTCACAGCAGAGGTTCAAATCATAGAAAGTTAGAGTGTCAGTCCTCTTGGACTTAAGTGGGCATTGTGCCTTTTGTATTAAATTCGGATGCAATATCTGTGTTTCATCGTCAATAAAAAGGTCCAAGGGATACAGTACACCTGTAGTGAAGCATCGGATTTTAAAACTGGACTCAAAGGAGATGTTCAAATCATTGAAAGTGAGAGTGTCAGTCCTCTTGTACTTATGTCGGCATTGTGCTCTTTGTATTAAATTCGGATGCAAGTTCTGTGTTTCATCGTCAATAAGAAGGTCCAAGGGATACAGCAAACGTGATGTGAAGCATCGGAATCTAAAACAGGGCTCAAAAGAGAGGTTCAAATCATAGAAAGTGAGATTGTCAGTCCTCTTGTACTTTAGTCGGCATTGTGCCTTTTGTATTAAATCCGGGTGCAATTTCTGTGCTTCATCGTCAATAAGAAGGTCCAAGGTATACAGGAAACCTGAAGTGAAACATCGGAATCTAAAACTGGACTCACAGGAGAGGTTGAATTCATAGAAAGTGAGAATGTCAGTCCTCTTGTACGTAAGTCGGCATTGTGCCTTTTATATTAAACTCGGATGCAAGTTCTGTGTTTCATCATCAATAAGAAGGTCCAAGGGATACAGTAAACCTGAAGTGAAGCATCGGAATCTAAAACTGGGCTCACAGGAGAGGTTCAAATCATAGAAAGTTAGAGTGTCAGTCCACTCGTACTTAAGTCGGCATTGTGCCTTTTGAATTTAATTCGGATGAAATTTCTGTGTTTAATCGTCAATAAGAAGGGCCAAGGTATTCAGGAAACTTGAAGAGAAGCATCGGAATCTAAAACTGGACTCACAGGAGAGGTTCAAATCATAGAAAGTGAGAGTGTCAGTCCTCTTGTACTTAAGTCGGCACTGTGCCTTTTGTATTAAATTCGATGCAATTTCTGTGTTTCATCGTCAATAAGAAGGTCCAACGTATATACGAAACCTGAGGTGTAGCATTAGAATCTAAAACTGGACTCACAGGAGAGGTTAAAATCATAGAAAGTGAGAGTGTCAGTCCTCTTGTACTTAAGTCGGCATTGTGCCTTTTGTATTAAA
This sequence comes from Schistocerca americana, assembly GCF_021461395.2. NCBI lineage: Eukaryota > Metazoa > Arthropoda > Insecta > Orthoptera > Acrididae > Schistocerca > Schistocerca americana. The sequence continues at coordinate 77,470,455 of NC_060130.1, forward strand.
TTCGGATGCAATTTCTGTGTTTCATCGTCAATAAGAAGGTCCAAGGGATACAGTAAACCCGAAGTGAAGCATCTGAATCTAAAACTGGTTTCACAGGAGAGGTTCAAATCATAGAAAGTTAGAGTAACACTCCACTTGTACTTAAGTCGGCATTGTGCCTTTTGAATTTAATTCCAAACCAAATTCTGTGATTCATCGTCAATAAGAAGGTCCAAGGTATACGGTAAATTTGAAGTGAAGCATTAGAGTCTAAATCTGGACTCACAGGAGAGATTCATATCATTGAAAGTTAGAGTCTCAGTCCTTTTGTACTTACGTCGTCATTGTGCCTTTTGTATTAAATTCGATGCAATTTCTGTGTTTCATCGTCAATAAGAAGGTCCAACGTATATACGAAACCTGAGGTGAAGCATCGGAATCTAAAACTGGACTCACAGGAGACGTTAAAATCATAGATAGTGAGAGTGTCAGTCCTCTTGTACTTAAGTCGGCATTGTGCCTTTTGTATTAAATTCGGATGCAATTTCTGTGTTTCATCGTCAATAAGAAGGTCCAAGGGATACAGTAAACCCGAAGTGAAGCATCTGAATCTAAAACTGGACTCACAGGAGAGGTTCATATCATAGAAAGTTAGAGTGTCAGTCCTCTGCTACTTAAGTCGGCATTGTGCCTTTTGAATTTAATTCCGACGCAATTTCTGTGCTTCATCGTCAATAAGAAGGTCCAAGGTATACAGTGAACCTGAAGTGAGGCATCCGAAACTACAACTGGACTCACAGGAGAGATTCAAATCATAGAAAGTTAGAGTGTCAGTCCTCTTGTACTTAAGTCGGCATTGTGCCTTTTGAATTTAATTCCGATGCAATTTCTGTGTTTCATCGTCAATAAGAAGGTCCAAGGTATACAGTGAACCTGAAGTGAAGCATCGGAATCTAAAACATGCCTCACAGGAGAGTTTCAAATCACAGAAAGTTAGAGTGTCAGTCCTTTTGTACTTAAGTCGTCATTGTGCCTTTTGTATTAAATTCGGATGCAATTTCTTTGTTTCATCGTCAATAAGAAGGTCCAAGGGATACAGTAAACCTGTAGTGAAACATCGGAATCTAAAACTGGACTCACAGGAGAGGTTCACATCATTGAAAGTTAGAGTGTCAGTCCTCTTGTACTTAAGTCGGCATTGTGCTTTTTGAATTTAATTCCGAAGCAATTACTGTGCTTCATCGTCAATAAGAAGGTTCGTGGGATACAGTAGACCTGAAGTGAAGCATCGGAATCTAAAACTGGACTCACAGCAGAGGTTCAAATCATAGAAAGTGAGATTGTCAGTCCTCTTGTACTTTAGTCGGCATTGTGCCTTTTGTATTAAATCCAGATGCAATTTCTGTGTTTCATCGTCAATAAGAAGGTCCAAGGTATACAGGAAACCTGAAGTGAAGCATCGGAATATAAAACTGGACTCACAGGAGTGGTTGAATTCATAGAAAGTGAGAGTGTCAGTCCTCTTGTACTTAAGTCGGCATTGTGCCTTTTGTATTAAACTCGGATGCACGTTCTGTGTTTCATCATCAATAAGAAGGGCCAAGGGATACAGTAAACCTGAAGTGAAGCATCGGAATCTAAAACTGGGCTCACAGGAGAGGTTCAAATCATAGAAAGTTAGAGTGTCAGTCCTCTTGTACTTAAGTCGGCATTGTGCCTTTTGATTTTAATTCGGATGAAATTTCTGTGTTTCATCGTCAATAAGAAGGGCCAAGGTATTCAGGAAACCTGAAGTGAAGCATCGGAATCTAAAACTTTACTCACAGGAGAGGTTCAAATCATAGAAAGTGAGAGTGTCAGTCCTCTTGTACTTAAGTCGGCATTGTGCCTTTTGTATTAAATTCGATGCAATTTCTGTGTTTCATCGTCAATAAGAAGGTCCAAGGGATACAGTAAAAACGAAGTGAAGCATCGGAATCTAAAACTGGATTCACAGGAGAGGTTCAAATGATAGAAAGTTATGTGTTACTCCACTTGTACTTAAGTCGGCATTGTGCCTTTTGAATTGAATTCCGAAGCAATTTCTGTGCTTCATCGTCGATAAGGAGGTCCAAGGTATACAGTGAACCTGAAGTGAAGCATCCGAATCAACAACTGGACTCACAGGAGAGGTTCAAATCATAGAAAGTTAGAGTGTCAGTCCTCTTGTACTTAAGTCGGCATTGTGCCTTTTGAATTTAATTCCGATGCAATTTCTGTGTTTCATCGTCAATAAGAAGGTCCAAGGTATACAGTGAACCTGAAGTGAAGCATCGGAATCTAAAATAGGCCTCACAGGAGAGGTTCAAATCACAGAAAGTTAGAGTGTCAGTCCTTTTGTACTTAAGTCGTCATTGTGCCTTTTGTATTAAATTCGGATGCAATTTCTTTGTTTCATCGTCAATAGGAAGGTCCAAGCGATACAGTAAACCTGTAGTGAAACATCGGAATCTAAAACTGGACTCACAGGAGAGGTTCACATCATTGAAAGTTAGAGTGTCAGTCCTCTTGTACTTAAGTCGGCATTGTGCATTTTGAATTTAATTCCGAAGCAATTTCTGTGCTTCATCGTCAATAAGATGGTCCAAGGTATACTGTAAACCTGAGGTGAAGCATCCGAATCTAAAACTGGATTCAGAGGAGAGGTTCAAATCATAGAAAGTTAGAGTGTCAGTCCTCTTCTACTTAAGTCGGCATTGTGCATTTTGAATTTAATTCGGGTGAAATTTCCTTGTTTCATCGTAAATAAGAAGGTCCAAGGTTTACAGGAAACCTGAAGTGAAGTATCGGAATCTAAAACTGGACTCACATGAGAGGTTCAAATCATAGAAAGTGAGAGTGTCAGTCCTCTTGTACTTAAGTCGGCATTGTGCCTTTTGTATTTAATTCGGATCCAATTTCTGTGTTTCATCATCAATAAGAAGGTCCAAGGGATACAGTAAACCTGAAGTGAAGCATCGGAATCAAAAAAATTGGACTCACAGTGGAGGTTAAAATCATAGAAAGTTAGAGTGTCAGTCCTCTGCTACTTAAGCCGGCATTGTGCCTTTTGAATTTAATTCGGATTAAATTTCTGTGCTTCATTGTCAACTAGACGGTCCAAGGTATACAGTAGATGTGAAGTGAAGCATCGGAATCTAAAACTGGACTCACAGGAGAGGTTCAAATCATAGAAAGTGAGAGTGTCAGTCCTCTTGTACTTAAGTCGGCATTGTGCCTTTTGTATTAAATTCGTATGCAATTTCTGTGTTTCATCGTCAAAAAGAAGGTCCAAGGGATACAGTAAACCTGAAGTGAAGCATCGGAATCTAAAACTGGATTCACAGGACAGGTTCAAATCATAGAAAGTGAGAGTGTCAGTCCTCTTGTACTTAAGTCGGCATTGTGCCTTTTGTATTAAATTCGGATGCAATTTCTGTGTTTCATCGTCAATAAGATGGTCCAAGGGATACAGGAAACCTGAAGTGAAGCATCGGAATCTAAAACTGGACTCACAGGAGAGGTTGAATTCATAGAAAGTGAGAGTGTCAGTCCTCTTGTACTTAAGTCGGCATTGTGCCTTTTGAAATTAATTCGGATGAAATTTCTGTGTTTCATCGTCAATAAGAAGGGCGAAGGTATTCAGGAAACCTGAAGTGAAGCATCGGAATCTAAAACTGGAGTCACAGGATAGGTTCAAATCATAGAAACTGAGAGTGTCATTCCTCTTGTACTTAAGTCGGCATTGTGCCTTTTGAATTTAATTCCGAGGCAAATTCTGTGTTTCATCGCCAATAAGAAGGTCCAAGGTATTCAGTAAACTTGAAGTGAAGCATCGGAATCTAAAACTGGACTCACAGGAGAGATTCAATCCATAGAAAGATAGAGTGTCAGTCCTTTTGTCCTCAAGTCGTCATTGTGCCTTTTGTATTAAATTCGGATGCAATTTCTGTGTTTCATCGTCAATAAGAAGGTCCAAGGGAAACAGTAAACCTGAAGTGAAGCATCGGAATCTAAAAGTGGACTCACAGGAGAGGTTCAAATCATAGAAAGTTAGACTGTCAGTCTACTTGTACTTAAGTCGGCATTGTGCCTTTTGAATTTATTTCCGAAGCAATTTCTGTGCTTCATCGTCAATAAGAAGGTCCAAGGTATACAGTACACCTGAAGTGAAGCATCCGAATCTAAAACTGGACTCACAGGAGAGGTTCATATCATAGAAAGTTAGAGTGTCAGTCCTCTGCTACTTAAGTCGGCATTGTGCCTTTTGAATTTAATTCCGACGCAATTTCTGTGCTTCATCGTCAATAAGAAAGTCCAAGGTATACAGTGAACCTGAAGTGAGGCATCCGAAACTACAACTGGACTCACAGGAGAGATTGAAATCATAGAAAGTTAGAGTGTCAGTCCTCTTGTACTTAAGTCGGCATTGTGCCTTTTGAATTTAATTCCGATGCAATTTCTGTGTTTCATCGTCAATAAGAAGGTCCAAGGTATACAGTGAACCTGAAGTGAAGCATCGGAATCTAAAACATGCCTCACAGGAGAGTTTCAAATCACAGAAAGTTAGAGTGTCAGTCCTTTTGTACTTAAGTCGTCATTGTGCCTTTTGTATTAAATTCGGATGCAATTTCTTTGTTTCATCGTCAATAAGAAGGTCCAAGGGATACAGTAAACCTGTAGTGAAACATCGGAATCTAAAACTGGACTCACAGGAGAGGTTCACATCATTGAAAGTTAGAGTGTCAGTCCTCTTGTACTTAAGTCGGCATTGTGCTTTTTGAATTTAATTCCGAAGCAATTACTGTGCTTCATCGTCAATAAGAAGGTTCGTGGGATACAGTAGACCTGAAGTGAAGCATCGGAATCTAAAACTGGACTCACAGCAGAGGTTCAAATCATAGAAAGTGAGATTGTCAGTCCTCTTGTACTTTAGTCGGCATTGTGCCTTTTGTATTAAATCCGGATGCAATTTCTGTGTTTCATCGTCAATAAGAAGGTCCAAGGTATACAGGAAACCTGAAGTGAAGCATCGGAATATAAAACTGGACTCACAGGAGTGGTTGAATTCATAGAAAGTGAGAGTGTCAGTCCTCTTGTACTTAAGTCGGCATTGTGCCTTTTGAATTTAATTCCGATGCAATTTCTGTGTTTCATCGTCAATAAGAAGGTCCAAGGTATACAGTGAACCTGAAGTGAAGCATCGGAATCTAAAATAGGCCTCACAGGAGAGGTTCAAATCACAGAAAGTTAGAGTGTCAGTCCTTTTGTACTTAAGTCGTCATTGTGCCTTTTGTATTAAATTCGGATGCAATTTCTTTGTTTCATCGTCAATAGGAAGGTCCAAGCGATACAGTAAACCTGTAGTGAAACATCGGAATCTAAAACTGGACTCACAGGAGAGGTTCACATCATTGAAAGTTAGAGTGTCAGTCCTCTTGTACTTAAGTCGGCATTGTGCATTTTGAATTTAATTCCGAAGCAATTTCTGTGCTTCATCGTCAATAAGATGGTCCAAGGTATACTGTAAACCTGAGGTGAAGCATCCGAATCTAAAACTGGATTCAGAGGAGAGGCTCAAATCATAGAAAGTTAGAGTGTCAGTCCTCTTCTACTTAAGTCGGCATTGTGCATTTTGAATTTAATTCGGGTGAAATTTCCTTGTTTCATCGTAAATAAGAAGGTCCAAGGTTTACAGGAAACCTGAAGTGAAGTATCGGAATCTAAAACTGGACTCACATGAGAGGTTCAAATCATAGAAAGTGAGAGTGTCAGTCCTCTTGTACTTAAGTCGGCATTGTGCCTTTTGTATTTAATTCGGATGCAATTTCTGTGTTTCATCATCAATAAGAAGGTCCAAGGGATACAGTAAACCTGAAGAGAAGCATCGGAATCAAAAAAATTGGACTCACAGTGGAGGTTCAAATCACAGAAAGTTAGAGTGTCAGTCCTCTGCTACTTAAGCCGGCATTGTGCCTTTTGAATTTAATTCGGATGAAATTTCTGTGTTTCATCGTCAATAAGAAGGGCCAAGGTATTCAGGAAACCTGAAGTGAAGCATCGGAATCTAAAACTGGACTCACAGGAGAGGTTCAAATCATAGAAAGTGAGAGTGTCAGTCCTCTTGTACTTAAGTCGGCATTGTGCCTTTTGAATTTAATTCCGAAGCAATTTCTGTGCTTCATCGTCAATAAGAAGGTCCAAGGTATACAGTACACCTGAAGTGAAGCATCCGAATCTAAAACTGGATTCACAGGAGAGGTTCTAATCATAGAAAGTTAGAGTGTCAGTCCTCTTCTACTTAAGTCGGCATTGTGCCTTTTGAATTTAATTCGGATTAAATTTCTGTGCTTCATTGTCAACTAGACGGTCCAAGGTATACAGTAGATGTGAAGTGAAGCATCGGAATCTAAAACTGGACTCACAGGAGAGGTTCAAATCATAAAAAGTGATTGTCTTAGTCCTCTTGTACTTAAGTCGGCATTGTGCCTTTTGTATGAAATTCGTATGCAATTTCTGTGTTTCATCGTCAAAAAGAAGGTCCAAGGGATACAGTAAACCTGAAGTGAAGCATCGGAATCCAAAACTGGACTCACAGGACAGGTTCAAATCATAGAAAGTGAGAGTGTCAGTCCTCTTGTACTTAAGTCGGCATTGTGCCTTTTGTATTAAATTCGGATGCAATTTCTGTGTTTCATCGTCAATAAGATGGTCCAAGGGATACAGGAAACCTGAAGTGAAGCATCGGAATCTAAAACTGGACTCACAGGAGAGGTTGAATTCATAGAAAGTGAGAGTGTCAGTCCTCTTGTACTTAAGTCGGCATTGTGCCTTTTGAAATTAATTCGGATGAAATTTCTGTGTTTCATCGTCAATAAGAAGGGCGAAGGTATTCAGGAAACCTGAAGTGAAGCATCGGAATCTGAAACTGGAGTCACAGGATAGGTTCAAATCATAGAAACTGAGAGTGTCATTCCTCTTGTACTTAAGTCGGCATTGTGCCTTTTGAATTTAATTCCGAGGCAAATTCTGTGTTTCATCGCCAATAAGAAGGTCCAAGGTATTCAGTAAACTTGAAGTGAAGCATCGGAATCTAAAACTGGACTCACAGGATAGATTCAATCCATAGAAAGATAGAGTGTCAGTCCTTTTGTCCTTAAGTCGTCATTGTGCCTTTTGTATTAAATTCGGATGCAATTTCTGTGTTTCATCGTCAATAAGAAGGTCCAAGGGAAACAGTAAACCTGAAGTGAAGCATCGGAATCTAAAAGTGGACTCACAGGAGAGGTTCAAATCATAGAAAGTTAGACTGTCAGTCTACTTGTACTTAAGTCGGCATTGTGCCTTTTGAATTTATTTCCGAAGCAATTTCTGTGCTTCATCGTCAATAAGAAGGTCCAAGGTATACAGTACACCTGAAGTGAAGCATCCGAATCTAAAACTGGATTCACAGGAGAGGTTCAAATCATAGAAAGTTAGAGTGTCAGTCCTCTTCTACTTAAATCGGCATTGTGCCTTTTGAATTTAATTCGGATGCAATTTCTGTGTTTCATCGTCAATAAGAAGGTCCAAGGTATACAGTACACCTGAAGTGAAGCATCGGAATCTAAAACTGGACTCACAGGAGAGATTCAATCCATAGAAAGATAGAGTGTCAGTCCTTTTGTCCTTAAGTCGTCATTGTGCCTTTTGTATTAAATTCGGATGCAATTTCTAAGTTTCATCGTCAATAAGAAGGTCCAAGGGAAACAGTAAACCTGAAGTGAAGCATCGGAATCTAAAAGTGGACTCACAGGAGAGGTTCAAATCATAGAAAGTTAGAGTGTCAGTCCTCTTGTACTTAAGTCGGCATTGTGCCTTTTGAATTTAATTCCGAGGCAAATTCTGTGTTTCATCGCCAATAAGAAGGTCCAAGGTATTCAGTAAACTTGAAGTGAAGCATCGGAGTCTAAAACTGGACTCACAGGAGAGATTCAAATCATAGAAAGATAGAGTGTCAGTCCTTTTGTTTTTAAGTCGTCATTGTGCCTTTTGTATTAAATTCGGATGCAATTTCTGTGTTTCATCGTCAATAAGAAGGTCCAAGGGAAACAGTAAACCTGAAGTGAAGCATCGGAATCTAAAAGTGGACTCACAGGAGAGGTTCAAATCATAGAAAGTTAGACTGTCAGTCCACTTGTACTTAAGTCGGCATTGTGCCTTTTGAATTCAATTCCGAAGCAATTTCTGTGCTTCATCGTCAATAAGAAGGTCCAAGGTATACAGTACACCTGAAGTGAAGCATCCGAATCTAAAACTGGATTCACAGGAGAGGTTCAAATCATAGAAAGTTAGAGTGTCAGTCCTCTTCTACTTAAGTCGGCATTGTGCCTTTTGAAATTAATTCGGATGAAATATCAGTGTTTCATCGTCAATAAGAAGGTCCAAGGTGTACAGGAATCCTGAAGTGAAGCATCGGAATCTAAAACTGGACTCACATGAGAGGTTCAAATCATAGAAAGTGAGAGTGTCAGTCCTCTTGTACTTAAGTCGGCATTGTGCCTTTTGTATTTAATTCGGATGCAATTTCTGTGTTTCATCGTCAATAAGAAGTTCCAAGGGATACAGTAAACCTGAAGTGAAGCATCGGAATCTAGAACTGGACTCACAGTGAAGTTTCAAATCATAGAAAGTTAGAGTCTCAGTCCTCTGCTACTTAAGTCTGCATTGTGCCTTTTGAATTTAATTCCGAAGCAATTTCTGTGCTTCATTGTCAATAAGAAGGTCCAAGGTATACAGTAAACCTGAAGTGAAGCATCAGAATGTAAAACTGGACTCACAGGAGCGGTTCAAATCATAGAAAGTTAGAGTGTCAGTCCTCTTGTACTTAAGTCGGCATTGTGGCTTTTGAATTTAATTCCGATGCAATTTCTGTGTTTCATCGTCAATAAGAAGGCCCGAGGTATAGAGTAAACCTGAAGTGAAGCATCGGAATCTAAAACTGGACTCACAGGAGAGGTTCAAATCATAGAAAGTTAGAGTGTCAGTTCTCTTGTACTTATGTCGGCATTGTGCCTTTTGAATTTAATTCCGATGCAATATCTGTGCTTCATCGTCAATAAGAAGGTCCCTGGGATACAGTAAACCTGATGTGAAGCATCGGAATCTAAAACTGTACTCACAGGAGAGGTTCAAATAATAGAAAGTGAGAGTGTCAGTCCTCTTGTACATAAGTCGGCATTGGGCCTTTTGTATTTAATTCGGATGCAATTTCTGATTGTAATCGTCAATAAGAGGGTCCAAGGGATACAGTAAACCTGAAGTGAAGCATCGGAATCTAAAACTGGACTCACACTGGAGGTTCAAATCATAGAAAGTTAGAGTGTCAGTCCTCTGCTACTTAAGTCGGCATTGTGCCTTTTGAATTTAATACCGAAGTAATTTCTGTGCTTCATTGTCAATAAGAGGGTCCAAGGTATACAGTAGATCTGAAGCATCGGAATCTAAAACTGGACTCATTGGAGAGGTTCAAATAATAGAAAGTGATTGTGTCAGTCCTCTTGTACTTAAGTCGGCATTGTGCCTTTTGAATTAATTTCCGATGCAATTTCTGTGTTCCATCGTCAATACGAAGGTCCAATGGATAGAGTATACCTGAAGTGAAGCTTCGGAATCTAAAACTTGACTCACAGGAGAGGTTCAATACATAGAAAGTCAGAGTGGCTGTCCTCTTGTACTTATGTCGGCATTGTGCCTTTTGTATTAAATTCGGAGGCAATTTCTGTGTTTCATCGTCAATAAGAAGGCCCAAGGGATACAGTAAACCTGAAGTGAAGCATCGGAATCTAAACCTGGACTCACAGGAGAGGCTCAAATCATAGAATGTTAGAGTGTCAGTCCTCTTGTACTTAAGTCTGCATTGTGACTTTTGAATTTCATTCCGTTGCAATTTCTGTGTTTCATCGTCAATAAGAATTTCCAAGGGATACAGTAAGCCTGAAGTGCAGCATCGGAATCTAAAACTGGACTCACAGGAGAGGTTCAAATCAAAGAATGTTAGAGTGTCAGTCCTCTTGTAGTTAAGACGGCATAGTGCCTTTTGAATTTAATTCCGATGCAATTTCTGTGCTTCATCGTCAATCAGAAGGTCCCTGGGATACAGTAAACGTGAAGTGAAGCATCGGAATCTAAAACTGTACTCACAGGAGAGGTTCAAATCATAGAAAGTTAGAGTGTCAGTCCTCTTGTACTTAAGTCGGCATTGTGCCTTTTGAATTTAATTCCGATGCAATTTCAGTGTTTCATTGTCAATAAGAAGGTCCAAGGGATACAGTAATCCTGAAGTGAAGCATCGGAATCTAAAACTGGAGTCACAGGAGAGGTTCAAATCATAGAAAGTTAGACTGTCAGTCCACTTGTACTTAAGTCGGCATTGTGCCTTTTGAATTTAATTCCGAAGCAATTTCTGTGCTTCATCGTCAATAAGAAGGTCCAAGGTATACAGTACACCTGAAGTGAAGCATCCGAATCTAAAACTGGATTCACAGGAGAGGTTCAAATCATAGAAAGTTAGAGTGTCAGTCCTCTTGTACTTAAGTCGGCATTGTGCCTTTTAAATTTAATTCGGTTGCAATTTCTGTATTCATCGTCAATAAGAAGGTCCAAGGTTTACAGGAAACCTGAAGTGAAACATCGGAATCAAAAACTGGACTCACATGAGAGGTTCAAATCATAGAAAGTGAGAGTGTCGGTCCTCTTGTACTTAAGTCGGCATTGTGCCTTTTGTATTTAATTCGGATGCAATTTCTGTGTTTCATCGTCAATAAGAAGTTCCAAGGGATACAGTAAACCTGAAGTGAAGCATCGGAATCTAGAACTGGACTCACAGTGAAGTTTCAAATCATAGAAAGTTAGAGTCTCAGTCCTCTGCTACTTAAGTCTGCATTGTGCCTTTTGAATTTAATTCCGAAGCAATTTCTGTGCTTCATTGTCAATAAGAAGGTCCAAGGTATACAGTAAACCTGAAGTGAAGCATCAGAATCTAAAACTGGACTCACAGGAGCGGTTCAAATCATAGAAAGTTAGAGTGTCAGTCCTCTTGTACTTAAGTCGGCATTGTGGCTTTTGAATTTAATTCCGATGCAATTTCTGTGTTTCATCGTCAATAAGAAGGCCCGAGGTATACAGTAAACCTGAAGTGAAGCATCGGAATCTAAAACTGGACTCACAGGAGAGGTTCAAATCATAGAAAGTTAGAGTGTCAGTTCTCTTGTACTTATGTCGGCATTGTGCCTTTTGAATTAATTTCCGATGCAATTTCTGTGTTTCATCGTCAATACGAAGGTCCAAGGGATACAGTATACCTGAAGTGAAGCTTCGGAATCTAAAACTTGACTCACAGGAGAGGTTCAATTCATAGAAAGTCAGAGTGGCAGTCCTCTTGTACTTAAGTCGGCATTGTGCTTTTTGTATTAAATTCGGATGCAATTTCTGTGTTTCATCGTCAATAAGAAGGTCCAAGGGATACAGCAAACCTGAAGTGAAGCATCGGAATCTAAACCTGGACTCACAGGAGAGGTTCAAATCATAGGATGTTAGAGTGTCAGTCCTCTTGTACTTAAGTCTACATTGTGACTTTTGAATTTAATTCCGATGCAATTTCTGTGTTTCATCGTCAATTAGAAGGTCCAAGGGATACAGTAAGCCTGAAGTGAAGCATCGGAATGTAAAACTGGACTCACAGGAGAGTTTCAAATCATAGAATGTTAGAGTGTCAGTCCTCTTGTAGTTAAGACGGCATTGTGCCTTTTGAATTTAATTCCGATGCAATATCTGTGCTTCATCGTCAATAAGAAGGTCCCTGGGATACAGTAAACCTGATGTGAAGCATCGGAATCTAAAACTGTACTCACAGGAGAGTTTCAAATAATAGAAAGTGAGAGTGTCAGTCCTCTTGTACATAAGTCGGCATTGGGCCTTTTGTATTTAATTCGGATGCAATTTCTGATTGTAATCGTCAATAAGAGGGTCCAAGGGATACAGTAAACCTGAAGTGAAGCATCGGAATCTAAAACTGGACTCACACTGGAGGTTCAAATCATAGAAAGTTAGAGTGTCAGTCCTCTGCTACTTAAGTCGGCATTGTGCCTTTTGAATTTAATACCGAAGTAATTTCTGTGCTTCATTGTCAATAAGACGGTCCAAGGTATACAGTAGATCTGAAGCATCGGAATCTAAAACTGGACTCATTGGAGAGGTTCAAATAATAGAAAGTGATTGTGTCAGTCCTCTTGTACTTAAGTCGGCATTGTGCCTTTTGAATTAATTTCCGATGCAATTTCTGTGTTCCATCGTCAATACGAAGGTCCAAGGGATAGAGTATACCTGAAGTGAAGCTTCGGAATCTAAAACTTGACTCACAGGAGAGGTTCAATACATAGAAAGTCAGAGTGGCTGTCCTCTTGTACTTATGTCTGCATTGTGCCTTTTGTATTAAATTCGGAGGCAATTTCTGTGTTTCATCGTCAATAAGAAGGCCCAAGGGATACAGTAAACCTGAAGTGAAGCATCGGAATCTAAACCTGGACTCACAGGAGAGGCTCAAATCATAGAATGTTAGAGTGTCAGTCCTCTTGTACTTAAGTCTGCATTGTGACTTTTGAATTTCATTCCGTTGCAATTTCTGTGTTTCATCGTCAATAAGAACTTCCAAGGGATACAGTAAGCCTGAAGTGCAGCATCGGAATCTAAAACTGGACTCACAGGAGAGGTTCAAATCAAAGAATGTTAGAGTGTCAGTCCTCTTGTAGTTAAGACGGCATAGTGCCTTTTGAATTTAATTCCGATGCAATTTCTGTGCTTCATCGTCAATCAGAAGGTCCCTGGGATACAGTAAACGTGAAGTGAAGCATCGGAATCTAAAACTGTACTCACAGGAGAGGTTCAAATCATAGAAAGTTAGAGTGTCAGTCCTCTTGTACTTAAGTCGGCATTGTGCCTTTTGAATTTAATTCCGATGCAATTTCAGTGTTTCATTGTCAATAAGAAGGTCCAAGGGATACAGTAATCCTGAAGTGAAGCATCGGAATCTAAAACTGGAGTCACAGGAGAGGTTCAAATCATAGAAAGTTAGACTGTCAGTCCACTTGTACTTAAGTCGGCATTGTGCCTTTTGAATTTAATTCCGAAGCAATTTCTGTGCTTCATCGTCAATATGAAGGTCCAAGGTATACAGTACACCTGAAGTGAAGCATCCGAATCTAAAACTGGATTCACAGGAGAGGTTCAAATCATAGAAAGTTAGAGTGTCAGTCCTCTTGTACTTAAGTCGGCACTGTGCCTTTTAAATTTAATTCGGTTGCAATTTCTGTATTCATCGTCAATAAGAAGGTCCAAGGTTTACAGGAAACCTGAAGTGAAACATCGGAATCAAAAACTGGACTCACATGAGAGGTTCAAATCATAGAAAGTGAGAGTGTCGGTCCTCTTGTACTTAAGTCGGCATTGTGCCTTTTGTATTTAATTCGGATGCAATTTCTGTGTTTCATCGTCAATAAGAAGGTCCAAGGGATACAGTAAAGCTGAAGTGAAGCATCGGAATCTAGAACTGGACTCACAGTGGAGTTTCAAATCATACAAAGTTAGAGTCTCAGTCCTCTGCTACTTAAGTCTGCATTGTGCCTTTTGAATTTAATTCCGAAGCAATATCTGTGCTCATTGTCAATAAGAAGGTCCAAGGTATACAGTAAACCTGAAGTGAAGCATCAGAATCTAAAACTGGACTCACAGGAGCGGTTCAAATCATAGAAAGTTAGAGTGTCAGTCCTCTTGTACTTAAGTCGGCATTGTGGTTTTTGAATTTAATTCCGATGCAATTTCAGTGTTTCATCGTCAATATGAAGGTCCGAGGTATACAGTGAACCTGAAGTGATGCATCGGAATCTAAAACTGGACTCACAGGAGAGATTCAAATCACAGAAAGTTAGAGTGTCACTCCTCTTGTACTTAAGTCGGCACTGTGCCTTTTCAATTTAATTCCGATGCAATTCCTGTGCTTCATCGTCAATAAGAAGGTCTGAGGTATACAGTAAACCTGAAGTGAAGCATCGGAATCTAAAACTGGACTCACAGGAGAGGTTCAAATCGTAGAAAGTTAGAGTGTCAGTTCTCTTGTACTTAAGTCAGCATTGTGCCTTTTGAATTAATTTCCGATGCAATTTCTGTGTTCCATCGTCAATACGAAGGTCCAAGGGATACTGTATACCTGAAGTGAAGCTTCGGAATCTAAAACTTGACTCACAGGAGAGGTTCAATTTATAGAAAGTCAGAACGGCAGTCCTCTTGTACTTAAGTCGGCATTGTGCCTTTTGTATTAAATTCGGATGCAATTTCTGTGTTTCATCGTCAATAAGAAGGTCCAAGGGATACAGCAAACCTGAAGTGAAGCATCGGAATCTAAACCTGGACTCACAGGAGAGGTTCAAATCATAGAATGTTAGATTGTCAGTCCTCTTGTACTTAAGTCTGCATTGTGACTTTTGAATTTATTTCCGATGCAATTTCTGTGTTTCATCGTCAATAAGAAGGTCCAAGGGATACAGTAAGCCTGAAGTTAAGCGTCAGAATGTAAAACTGGACACACAGGAGAGGTTCAAATCATAGAATGTTAGAGTGTTAGTCCTCTTGTAGTTAAGACGGCTTTGTGCCTTTTGAATTTAATTCCGATGCAATTTCTGTGCTTCATCGTCAATAAGAAGGTCCCTGGGATACAGTAAACCTGAAGTGAAGCATCGGAATCTAAAACTGTACTCACAGGAGAGGTTCAAATAATAGAAAGTGAGAGTGTCAGTCCTCTTGTACATAAGTCGGCATTGTGCCTTTTGTATTTACTTCGGATGCAATTTCTGTGTTTCATCGTCAATAAGAAGGTCCAAGGGATACAGTAAACTTGAAGTGAAGCATCGGAATCTAAAACTGGACTCACAGTGGAGGTTCAAATCGTAGAAAGTTAGAGTGTCAGTCCTCTGCTACTTAAGTCGGCATTGTGCCTTTTGAATTTAATACCGAAGTAATTTCTGTGCTTCATTGTCAATAAGACGGTCCAAGGTAGCCAGTAGATCTGAAGTGAAGCATCGGAATCTAAAACTGGACTCATAGGAGAGGTTCAAATAATAGAAAGTGATTGTGTCAGTCCTCTTGAACTTAAGTCGGCATTGTGCCTTTTGTATTAAATTCGGATGCAATTTCTGTGTTTCATCGTCAATATGAAGTCCGAGGTATACAGTGAACCTGAAGTGATGCATCGGAATCTAAAACTGGACTCACCGGAGAGGTTCAAATCACAGAGAGTTAGAGTGTCAGTCCCTTTGTACTTAAGTCGTCATTGTGCCTTTTGTATTAAATTCGGATGCAATTTCTGTGTTTCATCGTCAATAAGAAGTTCCAAGGGATACAGTAAACATGAAGTGAAGCATCGGAATCTAAAACTGGACTCACAGGAGAGGTTCAAATCATAGAAAGTTAGAGTGTCAGTCCTCTTGTACTTAAGTCGGCATTGTGCCTTTTGTATTAAATTCAGATGCAATATCTGTGTTTCATCGTCAATAAGAAGGTCCAACGGATACAGTAAACCTGTAGGGAAACATCTGAATCTAAAACTGGACTCACACTAGAGGTTCAAATCATAGAAAATTACAGTGTCACACCTCTTGTACTTAAGTCGGCACTGTGCCTTATCAATTTAATTCCGATGCAATTTCTGTGCTTCATCGTCAATAAGAAGGTCCAAGGTAAACAGTAAACCTGAAGTGAAGCATCGGAATCTAAAACTGGACACACAGGAGAGGTTCAAATCATAGAAAGTTAGAGTGTCAGTCCTCTTGTACTTAATTCGGCATTGTGCCTTTTTAATTAATTTCCGATGCAATTTCTGTGTTTTATCGTCAATAAGAAGGTCCAAGGGAAACAGTAAACCTGAAGTGAAGCATCGGATTCTAAAAGTGGCCTCACAGGGGAGGTTCATATCATAGAAAGTTAGACTGTCAGTCCACTTGTACTTAAGTCGGCATTGTGCCTTTTGAATTTAATTCCGAAGCAATTTCTGTGCTTCATCGTCAATAAGGAGGTCCAAGGTATACAGTACTCCTGAAGTGAGGCATACGAATCTAAAACTGGATTCACAGGAGAGGTTCAAATCATAGAAAGTTAGAGTGTCAGTCCTCGTGTACTTTAGTCGGCATTGTGCCTTTTGTATTAAATTCAGATGCAATTTCTGTGTTTCATCGTCAATAAGAAGGTCCAACGGATACAGTAAACCTGCAGTGAAACATCGGAATCTAAAACTGGACTCACACTAGAGGTTCAAATCATAGAAAGTTAAAGTGTCACTCCTCTTGTACTTAAGTCGGCACTGTGCCTTTTCAATTTAATTCCGATGCAATTCCTGTGCTTCATCGTCAATAAGAAGGTCCAAGGTTTACAGGAAACCTGAAGTGAAGCATCGGAAACTACAACTGGACTCACATGAGAGGTTCAAATCATAGAAAGTGAGAGTGTCAGTCCTCTTGTACTTAAGTCGGCATTGTGCCTTTTGTATTTAATTCGGATGTAATTTCTGTGTTTCATCGTCAATAAGAAGGTCCAAGGGATACAGTAAACCTGAGGTGAAGCTTCGGAATCTAGAACTGGACTCACAGTGAAGTTTCAAATCATAGAAAGTTAGAGTCTCAGTCCTCTGCTACTTAAGTCGGCATTGTGCCTTTTGAATTTAATTCCGATGCAATTTTTGTGTTTCATCGTCAATATGAAGGTCCGAGGTATACAGTGAACCTGAAGTGATGCATCGGAATCTAAAACTGGACTCACAGGAGAGATTCAAACCACAGAGAGTTAGAGTGTCAGTCCTTTTGTACTTAAGTTGTCATTGTGCCTTTTGTATTAAATTCGGATGCAATTTCTGTGTTTCATCGTCAATAAGAAGTTCCAAGGGATAAAGTAAACCTGAAGTGAAGCATCGGAATCTAAAACTGGACTCACAGGAGAGGTTCAAATCATAGAAAGTTAGAGTGTCAGTCCTCTTGTACTTTAGTCGGCATTGTGCCTTTTGTATTAAATTCAGATGCAATTTCTGTGTTTCATCGTCAATAAGAAGGTCCAACGGATACAGTAAACCTGCAGTGAAACATCGGAATCTAAACCTGGACTCACACTAGAGGTTCAAATCATAGAAAGTGAAAGTGTCACTCCTCTTGTACTTAAGTCGGCACTGTGCCTTTTCAATTTAATTCCGATGCAATTTCTGTGCTTCATCGTCAATAAGAAGGTCCAAGGTATACAGTAAACCTGAACTGAAGCATCGGAATCTAAAACTGGACTCACAGGAGAAGTTCAAATCATAGAAAGTTAGAGTGTCAGTCCTCTTGTACTTAAGTCGCCATTGTGCCTTTTGAATTAATTTCCGATGCAATTTCTGTGTTCCATCGTCAATACGAAGGTCCAAGGGATACAGTTTACCTGAAGTGAAGCTTCGGAATCTAAAACTTGACTCACAGGAGAGGTTCAATTCATAGAAAGTCAGAGTCGCAGTCCTCTTGTACTTAAGTCGGCATTGTGCCTTTTGTATTAAATTGGGATGCAATATCTGTGTTTCATCGTCAATAAGAAGGTCCAAGGGATACAGTAAACCTGAAGTGAAGCATCGGAATCTAAAACTGGACTCACAGTGGAGGTTCAAATCATAGAAAGTTAGAGTGTCAGTCCTCTGCTACTTAAGTCGGCATTGTGCCTTTTGAATTTAATACCGAAGTAATTTCTGTGCTTCATTGTCAATAGGACTGTCCAAGGTATACAGTAGATCTGAAGTGAAGCATCGGAATCTAAAACTGGACTCACAGGAGAGGTTCAAATCATAGAAAGTGATTGTGTCAGTCCTCTTGTACTTAAGTCGGCATTGTGCCTTTTGTATTACATTCGGATGCAATTTCTGTGTTTCATCGTCAATAAGAAGGTCCAAGGTATACAGTACACCTGAAGTGAAAATCCGAATCTAAAACTGGATTCACAGGAGAGGTTCAAATCACAGAAAGTTAGAGTGTCAGTCCTCTTGTACTTAAGTCGGCATTGTGCCTTTTGAATTTAATTCGGATGAAATTTCTGTATTCATCGTCAATAAGAAGGTCCAAGGTTTACAGGAAACCTGAAGTGAAACATCGGAATCTAAAACTGGACTCACATGAGAGGTTCAAATCATAGAAAGTGAGAGTGTCAGTCCTCTTGTACTTAAGTCGGCATTGTGCCTTTTGTATTTAATTCGGATGCAATTTCTGTGTTTCATCGTCAATAAGAAGGTCCAAGTTATACAGTAAACCAGAAGTGAAGCATCAGAATCTAGAACTGGACTCACAGTGGAGTTTCAAATCATAGAAAGTTAGAGTCTCAGTCCTCTGCTACTTAAGTCTGCATTGTGCCTTTTGAATTTAATTCCGAAGTAATATCTGTGCTTCATTGTCAATAAGAAGGTCCAAGGTATACAGTAAACCTGAAGTGAAGCATCAGAATCTAAAACTGGACTCACAGGAGCGGTTCAAATCATAGAAAGTTAGAGTGTCAGTCCTCTTGTACTTAAGTCGGCATTGTGGTTTTTGAATTTAATTCCGATGCAATTTCTGTGTTTCATCGTCAATATGAAGGTCCGAGGTATACAGTGAACCTGAAGTGATGCATCGGAATCTAAAACTGGACTCACAGGAGAGATTCAAATCACAGAAAGTTAGAGTGTCACTCCTCTTGTACTTAAGTCGGCACTGTGCCTTTTCAATTTAATTCCGATGCAATTCCTGTGCTTCATCGTCAATAAGAAGGTCCGAGGTATACAGTAAACCTGAAGTGAAGCATCGGAATCTAAAACTGGACTCACAGGAGAGGTTCAAATCATAGAAAGTTAGAGTGTCAGTTCTCTTGTACTTAAGTCAGCATTGTGCCTTTTGAATTAATTTCCGATGCAATTTCTGTGTTCCATCGTCAATACGAAGGTCCAAGGGATACAGTATACCTGAAGTGAAGCTTCGGAATCTAAAACTTGACTCACAAGAGAGGTTCAATTTATAGAAAGTCAGAACGGCAGTCCTCTTGTACTTAAGTCGGCATTGTGCCTTTTGTATTAAATTCGGATGCAATTTCTGTGTTTCATCGTCAATAAGAAGGTCCAAGGGATACAGCAAACCTGAAGTGAAGCATCGGAATCTAAACCTGGACTCACAGGAGAGGTTCAAATCATAGAATGTTAGATTGTCAGTCCTCTTGTACTTAAGTCTGCATTGTGACTTTTGAATTTAATTCCGATGCAATTTCTGTGTTTCATCGTCAATAAGAAGGTCCAAGGGATACAGTAAGCCTGAAGTGAAGCATCAGAATGTAAAACTGGACACACAGGGGAGGTTCAAATCATAGAATGTTAGAGTGTCAGTCCTCTTGTAGTTAAGACGGCATTGTGCCTTTTGAATTTAATTCCGATGCAATTTCTGTGCTTCATCGTCAATAAGAAGGTCCCTGGGATACAGTAAACCTGAAGTGAAGCATCGGAATCTAAAACGGTACTCACAGGAGAGGTTCAAATCATAGAAAGTGAGAGTGTCAGTCCTCTTGTACATAAGTCGGCATTGTGCCTTTTGTATTTAATTCGTATGCAATTTCTGTGTTTCATCGTCAATAAGAAGGTCCAAGGGATACAGTAAACTTGAAGTGAAGCATCGGAATCTAAAACTGGACTCACAGTGGAGGTTCAAATCATAGAAAGTTAGAGTGTCAGTCCTCAGCTACTTAAGTCGGCATTGTGCCTTTTGAATTTAATACCGAAGTAATTTCTGTGCTTCATTGTCAATAACACGGTCCAAGGTATACAGTAGATCTGAAGTGAAGCATCGGAATCTAAAACTGGACTCATAGGAGAGGTTCAAATAATAGAAAGTGATTGTGTCAGTCCTCTTGTACTTAAGTCGGCATTGTGCCTTTTGTATTAAATTCGGATGCAATTTCTGTGTTTCATCGTCAATATGAAGTCCGAGGTATACAGTGAACCTGAAGTGATGCATCGGAATCTAAAACTGGACTCACAGGAGAGGTTCAAATCACAGAGAGTTAGAGTGTCAGTCCCTTTGTACTTAAGTCGTCATTGTGCCTTTTGTATTAAATTCGGATGCAATTTCTGTGTTTCATCGTCAATAAGAAGTTCCAAGGGATACAGTAAACATGAAGTGAAGCATCGGAATCAAAAACTGGACTCACAGGAGAGGTTCAAATCATAGAAAGTTAGAGTGTCAGTCCTCTTGTACTTAAGTCGGCATTGTGCCTTTTGTATTAAATTCAGATGCAATATCTGTGTTTCAACGTCAATAAGAAGGTCCAACGGATACAGTAAACCTGTAGTGATACATCAGAATCTAAAACTGGACTCACACTAGAGGTTCAAATCATAGAAAATTACAGTGTCACACCTCTTGTACTTAAGTCGGCGCTGTGCCTTATCAATTTAATTCCGATGCAATTTCTGTGCTTCATCGTCAATAAGAAGGTCCAAGGTAAACAGTAAACCTGAAGTGAAGCATCGGAATCTAAAACTGGACACACAGGAGAGGTTCAAATCATAGAAAGTTAGAGTGTCAGTCCTCTTGTACTTAAGTCGGCATTGTGCCTTTTGAATTAATTTCCGATGCAATTTCTGTGTTTCATCGTCAATAAGAAGGTCCAAGGGAAACAGTAAACCTGAAGTGAAGCATCGGATTCTAAAAGTGGCCTCACAGGGGAGGTTCAAATCATAGAAAGTTAGACTGTCAGTCCACTTGTACTTAAGTCGGCATTGTGCCTTTTGAATTTAATTCCGAAGCAATTTCTGTGCTTCATCGTCAATAAGGATGTCCAAGGTATACAGTACACCTGAAGTGAGGCATACGAATCTAAAACTGGATTCACAGGAGAGGTTCAAATCATAGAAAGTTAGAGTGTCAGTCCTCTTCTACTTAAGTCGGCATTGTGCCTTTTGAATTTAATTCGGAAGAAAGTTCTGTGTTTCATCGTCAATGAGAAGTTCCAAGGGATAAAGTAAACCTGAAGTGAAGCATCGGAATCTAAAACTGGACTCACAGGAGAGGTTCAAATCATAGAAAGTTAGAGTGTCAGTCCTCTTGTACTTTAGTCGGCATTGTGCCTTTTGTATTAAATTCAGATGCAATTTCTGTGTTTCATCGTCAATAAGAAGGTCCAACGGATACAGTAAACCTGCAGTGAAACATCGGAATCTAAAACTGGACTCACACTAGAGGTTCAAATCATAGAAAGTTAAAGTGTCACTCCCCTTGTACTTAAGTCGGCACTGTGCCTTTTCAATTTAATTCCGATGCAATTCCTGTGCTTCATCGTCAATAAGAAGGTCCAAGGTTTACAGGAAACCTGAAGTGAAGCATCGGAAACTACAACTGGACTCACATGAGAGGTTCAAATCATAGAAAGTGAGAGTGTCAGTCCTCTTGTACTTAAGTCGGCATTCTGCCTTTTGTATTTAATTCGGATGTAATTTCTGTGTTTCATCGTCAATAAGAAGGTCCAAGGGATACAGTAAACCTGAGGTGAAGCATCGGAATCTAGAACTGGACTCACAGTGGAGTTTCAAATCATAGAAAGTTAGAGTCTCAGTCCTCTGCTACTTAAGTCGGCATTGTGCCTTTTGAATTTAATTCCGATGCAATTTCTGTGTTTCATCGTCAATATGAAGGTCCGAGGTATACAGTGAACCTGAAGTGATGCATCGGAACCTAAAACTGGACTCACAGGAGTGATTCAAACCACAGAAAGTTAGAGTGTCAGTCCTTTTGTACTTAAGTTGTCATTGTGCCTTTTGTATTAAATTCGGATGCAATTTCTGTGTTTCATCGTCAATAAGAGGTTCCAAGGGATAAAGTAAACCTGAAGTGAAGCATCGGAATCTAAAACTGGACTCACAGGAGAGGTTCAAATCATAGAAAGTTAGAGTGTCAGTCCTCTTGTACTTTAGTCGGCATTGTGCCTTTTGTATTAAATTCAGATGCAATTTCTGTGTTTCATCGTCAATAAGAAGGTCCAACGGATACAGTAAACCTGCAGTGAAACATCGGAATCTAAAACTGGACTCACACTAGAGGTTCAAATCATAGAAAGTTAAAGTGTCACTCCCCTTGTACTTAAGTCGGCACTGTGCCTTTTCAATTTAATTCCGATGCAATTTCTGTGCTTCATCGTCAATAAGAAGGTCCAAGGTATACAGTAAACCTGAACTGAAGCATCGGAATCTAAAACTGGACTCACAGGAGAAGTTCAAATCATAGAAAGTTAGAGTGTCAGTCCTCTTGTACTTAAGTCGCCATTGTGCCTTTTGAATTAATTTCCGATGCAATTTCTGTGTTCCATCGTCAATACGAAGGTCCAAGGGATACAGTTTACCTGAAGTGAAGCTTCGGAATCTAAAACTTGACTCACAGGAGAGGTTCAATTCATAGAAAGTCAGAGTCGCAGTCCTCTTGTACTTAAGTCGGCATTGTGCCTTTTGTATTAAATTCGGATGCAATATCTGTGTTTCATCGTCAATAAGAAGGTCCAAGGGATACAGTAAACCTGAAGTGAAGCATCGGAATCTAAAACTGGACTCACAGTGGAGGTTCAAATCATAGAAAGTTAGAGTGTCAGTCCTCTGCTACTTAAGTCGGCATTGTGCCTTTTGAATTTAATACCGAAGTAATTTCTGTGCTTCATTGTCAATAGGACTGTCCAAGGTATACAGTAGATCTGAAGTGAAGCATCGGAATCTAAAACTGGACTCACAGGAGAGGTTCAAATCATAGAAAGTGATTGTGTCAGTCCTCTTGTACTTAAGTCGGCATTGTGCCTTTTGTATTAAATTCGGATGCAATTTCTGTGTTTCATCGTCAATAAGAAGGTCCAAGGGAAACGGTAAACCTGAAGTGAAGCATCGGAATCTAAAACTGGACTCACAGGAGAGGTTCAAATCAAAGAAAGTTAGAGTGTCGGTCCTTTTGTTCTTAAGTCGACATTGTGCCTTTTGTATTAAATTCGGATGCAATTTCTGTGTTTCATCGTCAATAAGAAGGTCCAAGGGAAACAGTAAACCTGAAGTGAAGCATCGGAATCTAAAACTGGACTCACAGGAGAGGTTCAAATTTTAGAAAGTTAGAGTGTCAGTCTTTTTGTACTTAAGTCGGCATTGTGCCTTTTGAATTTCATTCCGAAGCAATTTCTGTGCTTCATCGTCAATAAGAAGGTCCAAGGTATACAGTACACCTGAAGTGAAGCATCCGAATCTAAACCTGGATTCACAGGAGAGGTTCAAATCATAGAAAGTTAGAGTGTCAGTCCTCTTCTACATTAGTCGGCATTGTGCCTTTTGAATTTAATTCGGAAGAAAGTTCTGTGTTTCATCGTCAATGAGAAGTTCCAAGGGATAAAGTAAACCTGAAGTGAAGCATCGGAATCTAAAACTGGACTCACAGGAGAGGTTCAAATCATAGAAAGTTAGAGTGTCAGTCCTCTTGTACTTTAGTCGGCATTGTGCCTTTTGTATTAAATTCAGATGCAATTTCTGTGTTTCATCGTCAATAAGAAGGTCCAACGGATACAGTAAACCTGCAGTGAAACATCGGAATCTAAAACTGGACTCACACTAGAGGTTCAAATCATGGAAAGTTAAAGTGTCACTCCTCTTGTACTTAAGTCGGCACTGTGCCATTTCAATTTAATTCCGATGCAATTCCTGTGCTTCATCGTCAATAAGAAGGTCCAAGGTTTACAGGAAACCTGAAGTGAAGCATCGGAAACTACAACTGGACTCACATGAGAGGTTCAAATCATAGAAAGTGAGAGTGTCAGTCCTCTTGTACTTAAGTCGGCATTCTGCCTTTTGTATTTAATTCGGATGTAATTTCTGTGTTTCATCGTCAATAAGAAGGTCCAAGGGATACAGTAAACCTGAGGTGAAGCATCGGAATCTAGAACTGGACTCACAGTGGAGTTTCAAATCATAGAAAGTTAGAGTCTCAGTCCTCTGCTACTTAAGTCGGCATTGTGCCTTTTGAATTTAATTCCGATGCAATTTCTGTGTTTCATCGTCAATACGAAGGTCCGAGGTATACAGTGAACCTGAAGTGATGCATCGGAATCTAAAACTGGACTCACAGGAGAGATTCAAACCACAGAAAGTTAGAGTGTCAGTCCTTTTGTACTTAAGTTGTCATTGTGCCTTTTGTATTAAATTCGGATGCAATTTCTGTGTTTCATCGTCAATAAGAGGTTCCAAGGGATAAAGTAAACCTGAAGTGAAGCATCGGAATCTAAAACTGGACTCACACTAGAGGTTCAAATCATAGAAAGTTAGAGTGTCAGTCCTCTTGTACTTTAGTCGGCATTGTGCCTTTTGTATTAAATTCAGATGCAATTTCTGTGTTTCATCGTCAATAAGAAGGTCCAACGGATACAGTAAACGTGCAGTGAAACATCGGAATCTAAAACTGGACTCACACTAGAGGTTCAAATCATAGAAAGTTAAAGTGTCACTCCTCTTGTACTTAAGTCGGCACTGTGCCTTTTCAATTTAATTCCGATGCAATTTCTGTGCTTCATCGTCAATAAGAAGGTCCAAGGTATACAGTAAACCTGAACTGAAGCATCGGAATCTAAAACTGGACTCACAGGAGAAGTTCAAATCATAGAAAGTTAGAGTGTCAGTCCTCTTGTACTTAAGACGCCATTGTGCCTTTTGAATTAATTTCCGATGCAATTTCTGTGTTCCATCGTCAATACGAAGGTCCAAGGGATACAGTTTACCTGAAGTGAAGCTTCGGAATCTAAAACTTGACTCACAGGAGAGGTTCAATTCATAGAAAGTCAGAGTCGCAGTCCTCTTGTACTTAAGTCGGTATTGTGCCTTTTGTATTAAATTCGGATGCAATATCTGTGTTTCATCGTCAATAAGAAGGTCCAAGGGATACAGTAAACCTGAAGTGAAGCATCGGAATCTAAAACTGGACTCACAGTGGAGGTTCAAATCATAGAAAGTTAGAGTGTCAGTCCTCTGCTACTTAAGTCGGCATTGTGCCTTTTGTATTTAATACCGAAGTAATTTCTGTGCTTCATTGTCAATAGGACTGTCCAAGGTATACAGTAGATCTGAAGTGAAGCATCGGAATCTAAAACTGGACTCATAGGAGAGGTTCAAATCATAGAAAGTGATTGTGTCAGTCCTCTTGTACTTAAGTCGGCATTGTGCCTTTTGTATTAAATTCGGATGCAATTTCTGTGTTTCATCGTCAATAAGAAGGTCCAAGGGAAACGGTAAACCTGAAGTGAAGCATCGGAATCTAAAACTGGACTCACAGGAGAGGTTCAAATCATAGAAAGTTAGAGTGTCGGTCCTTTTATCCTTAAGTCGTCATTGTGCCTTTTGTATTAAATTCGGATGCAATTTCTGTGTTTCATCGTCAATAAGAAGGTCCAAGGGAAACAGTAAACCTGAAGTGAAGCATCGGAATCTAAAACTGGACTCACAGGAGAGGTTCAAATTTTAGAAAGTTAGAGTGTCAGTCTTTTTGTACTTAAGTCGGCATTGTGCCTTTTGAATTTCATTCCGAAGCAATTTCTGTGCTTCATCGTCAATAAGAAGGTCCAAGGTATACAGTACACCTGAAGTGAAGCATCCGAATCTAAACCTGGATTCACAGGAGAGGTTCAAATCATAGAAAGTTAGAGTGTCAGTCCTCTTCTACATTAGTCGGCATTGTGCTTTTTGAATTTAATTCGGAAGAAAGTTCTGTGTTTCATCGTCAATGAGAAGTTCCAAGGGATAAAGTAAACCTGAAGTGAAGCATCGGAATCTAAAACTGGACTCACAGGAGAGGTTCAAATCATAGAAAGTTAGAGTGTCAGTCCTCTTGTACTTTAGTCGGCATTGTGCCTTTTGTATTAAATTCAGATGCAATTTCTGTGTTTCATCGTCAATAAGAAGGTCCAACGGATACAGTAAACCTGCAGTGAAACATCGGAATCTAAAACTGGACTCACACTAGAGGTTCAAATCATAGAAAGTTAAAGTGTCACTCCTCTTGTACTTAAGTCGGCACTGTGCCATTTCAATTTAATTCCGATGCAATTCCTGTGCTTCATCGTCAATAAGAAGGTCCAAGGTTTACAGGAAACCTGAAGTGAAGCATCGGAAACTACAACTGGACTCACATGAGAGGTTCAAATCATAGAAAGTGAGAGTGTCAGTCCTCTTGTACTTAAGTCGGCATTCTGCCTTTTGTATTTAATTCGGATGTAATTTCTGTGTTTCATCGTCAATAAGAAGGTCTAAGGGATACAGTAAACCTGAGGTGAAGCATCGGAATCTAGAACTGGACTCACAGTGGAGTTTCAAATCATAGAAAGTTAGAGTCTCAGTCCTCTGCTACTTAAGTCGGCATTGTGCCTTTTGAATTTAATTCCGATGCAATTTCTGTGTTTCATCGTCAATATGAAGGTCCGAGGTATACAGTGAACCTGAAGTGATGCATCGGAATCTAAAACTGGACTCACAGGAGAGATTCAAACCACAGAAAGTTAGAGTGTCAGTCCTTTTGTACTTAAGTTGTCATTGTGCCTTTTGTATTAAATTCGGATGCAATTTCTGTGTTTCATCGTCAATAAGAGGTTCCAAGGGATAAAGTAAACCTGAAGTGAAGCATCGGAATCTAAAACTGGACTCACAGGAGAGGTTCAAATCATAGAAAGTTAGAGTGTCAGTCCTCTTGTACTTTAGTCGGCATTGTGCCTTTTGTATTAAATTCAGATGCAATTTCTGTGTTTCATCGTCAATAAGAAGGTCCAACGGATACAGTAAACCTGCAGTGAAACATCGGAATCTAAAACTGGACTCACACTAGAGGTTCAAATCATAGAAAGTTAAAGTGTCACTCCTCTTGTACTTAAGTCGGCACTGTGCCTTTTCAATTTAATTCCGATGCAATTTCTGTGCTTCATCGTCAATAAGAAGGTCCAAGGTATACAGTAAACCTGAACTGAAGCATCGGAATCTAAAACTGGACTCACAGGAGAAGTTCAAATCATAGAAAGTTAGAGTGTCAGTCCTCTTGTACTTAAGTCGCCATTGTGCCTTTTGAATTAATTTCCGATGCAATTTCTGTGTTCCATCGTCAATACGAAGGTCCAAGGGATACAGTTTACCTGAAGTGAAGCTTCGGAATCTAAAACTTGACTCACAGGAGAGGTTCAATTCATAGAAAGTCAGAGTCGCAGTCCTCTTGTACTTAAGTCGGCATTGTGCCTTTTGTATTAAATTCGGATGCAATATCTGTGTTTCATCGTCAATAAGAAGGTCCAAGGGATACAGTAAACCTGAGGTGAAGCATCGGAATCTAGAACTGGACTCACAGTGGAGTTTCAAATCATAGAAAGTTAGAGTCTCAGTCCTCTGCTACTTAAGTCGGCATTGTGCCTTTTGAATTTCATTCCGAAGCAATTTCTGTGCTTCATCGTCAATAAGAAGGTCCAAGGTATACAGTACACCTGAAGTGAAGCATCCGAATCTAAACCTGGATTCACAGGAGAGGTTCAAATCATAGAAAGTTAGAGTGTCAGTCCTCTACTACATTAGTCGGCATTGTGCCTTTTGAATTTAATTCGGATGAAATTTCTGTGTTCCATCGTCAATAAGACGTTCCAAGGGAAACAGTAAACCTGAAGTGAAGCATCGGAATCTAAAACTGGACTCACAGGAGAGGTTCAAACCATAGAAAGTTAGAGTGTCAGTCCTCTTGTACTTAAGTCGGCATTGTGCCTTTTGAATTAATTTCCGATGCAATTTCTGTGTTCCATGGTCAATACGAAGGTCCAAGGGATAGAGTATACCTGATGTGAAGCTTCGGAATCTAAAACTTGACTCACAGGAGAGGTTCAATACATAGAAAATCAGAGTGGCTGTCCTCTTGTACTTAAGTCGGCATTGTGCCTTTTGTATTAAATTCGGATGCAATTTCTGTGTTTCATCGTCAATAAGAAGGTCCAAGAGATACAGTAAACCCGAAGTGAAGCATTGGAATCTAAACCTGAACTCACAGGAGAGGTTCAATTCATAGAATGTTAGAGTGTCAGTCCTCTTGTACTTAAGTCTGCATTGTGACTTTTGAATTTAATTCCGATGCAATTTCTGTGTTCCATCGTCAATAAGAATTTCCAAGGGATACAGTAAGCCTGAAGTGAAGCATCGGAATCTAAAACTGGACTCACAGGAGAAGTTCAAATCATAGATTGTTAGAGTGTCAGTCTTCTTGTAGTTAAGACGGCATAGTACCTTTTGAATTAAATTCCGATGCAATTTCTGTGCTTCATCGTCAATCAGAAGGTCCCTGGGATACAGTAAACGTGAAGTGAAGCATCGGAACCTAAAACTGTACTCACAGGAGAAGTTCAAATCATAGGAAGTTAGAGTGTCAGTCCTCTTGTACTTAAGTCGGCAATGTGCCTTTTGAATTTCATTCCGATGCAATTTCAGTGTTTCATTGTCAAAAAGAAGGTCCAAGGGATACAGTAATCCTGAAGTGAAGCATCGGAATCTAAAACTGGACTCACAGGAGAGGTTCAAATCATAGAACGTTAGAGTGTCAGTCCTCCTGTACTTAAGTCGGCATTGTGCCTTTTGAATTTAATTCCGATGCAATTTATGTGTTTTATCGCCAATAAGAATGTCGAAGGGATACAGTAAACCTTAAGTGAAGCATCGGAATCTAAAACTGGACTCACAGGAGAGATTCAAATCATAGAAAGTTTGAGTGTCAGTCCTCTTGTAGTTAAGTCGGCATTGTGCCTTTTGAATTTAATTCCGATGCAATTTCTGTGTTTCATCGTCGATAAGAAGGTCCAAGGTATACAGTAAGCCTGAAGTGAAGCATCGGAATCTAAAACTGGACTCACAGGAGAGATTCAAATCATAGAAATTTAGAGTGTCAGTCCTTTTGTACTTAGGTCGTCATTGTGCCTTTTGTATTATATTCGGATGCAATTTCTGTGTTTCATCGTCAATAAGAAGGTCCAAGGGAAACAGTAAACCTGAAGTGAAGCATCGGAATCTAAAACTGGACTCACAGGAGAGGTTCAAATCATAGAAAGTTTGAGTGTCAGTCCCCTGCTACTTAAGTCGGCATTGAGCCTTTTAAATTAAATTCCGAAGCAATTTATGTGCTTCGTCGTCAATAAGAAGGTAGAAGATATACAGTAAACCTGAAGTGAAGCATCCGAATCTAAAACTGGACTCACAGGAGAGGTTCAAATCATAGAAAGTTAGAGTGTCAGTCCTCTTGTACGTAAGTCGGCATTGTGCCTTTTGAATTAAATTCCGATGCAATTTCTGTGTTTCATCGTCAATAAGAAGGTCCAAAGTATACAGTGAACCTGAAGTGAAGCATCGGAATCTAAAACTGGCCTCATAGGAGAGGTTCAAATCACAGAAAGTTAGAGTGACAGTCCTTTTGTACTTAAGTCGTTATTTTGCCTTTTGTATTAAATTCTGATGCAATTTCTTTGTTTCATCGTCAATAAGAAGGTCCAAGGGATACAGTAATCCTGTAGTGAAGCATCGGAATCTAAAACTGGACTCACAGGAGCGGTTCAAATCATTGAAAGTTAGAGTGTCAGTCCTCTTGTACTTAATTCTGCATTGTGCCTTTTGAATTTAATTCCGAAGCAATTTCTGTGCTTCATCGTCAATAAGAAGGTCCAAGGTATACAGTAAACCTGAGGTGATGCATCCGAATCTAAGACTGGATTCACAGGAGAGGTTCAAATCATAAACAGATAGAGTGTCAGTCCTCCTCTACTTAAGTCGTCATTGTGCCTTTTGAATTTAATTCGGATGAAATTTCTGTGTTTCATCGTCAATAAGAAGGTCCAAGGTTTACAGGAAACCTGAAGAGAAGCATCGGAATCTAAAACTGGACTCACAGGAGGGATTCAAATCATAGAAAGGTAGAGTGTCAGTCCTCTTGTACTTAAGTCGGCATTGTGCCTTTTGTATTTAATTCGGATGCAATTTATGCGTTTCATCGTCAATAAGAAGGTCCCAGGGATACAGTAAACCTGAAGTGAAGCATCGGATACTAAAACTGGACTCACAGTGGAGGTTCAAATCATAGAAAGTTAGAGTGTCAGTCCTCTGCTACTTAAGTCGGCATTGTGCCTTTTGAATTTAATTCCGAAGCAATTTCTGTGCTTCAATGTCATTAAGAAAGTCATAGGTATACAGTAAACCTGAAGTGAAGCATCGGAATCTAAAACTCGACTCTCAGGAGCGGTTCAAATCATAGAATGTTAGAGTGTCAGTCCTCTTGTACTTAAGTCGGCATTGTGCCTTTTGAATTTAATTCTGAATCAGTTTCTGTGCTTCATCGTCAATAAGAAGGTCCAAGGTATACAGTAAACCTGAAGTGAAGCATCCGAATCTAAAACTGGACTCACGGGAGAGGTACAAATCATAGAAAATTAAATGTCACTTCTCTTGTACTTAAGTCGGCACAGTGCCTTTTCAATTTAATTCCGATGCAATTTCTGTGCTTCATCGTCAATAAGAAGGTCCAAGGTATACAGTAAACCTGAAGTGAAGCATCGGAATCTAAAACTGGACTCTCAGGAGGGATTCAAATCATAGAAAGGTAGAGTGTCAGTCCTCTTGTACTTAAGTCGGCATTGTGCCTTTTGAGTTAATTTCCGATGCAATTTCTGTGTTCCATCGTCAATACGAAGGTCCAAGGGATACAGTATACCTGAAGTGAAGCTTCGGAATCTAAAACTTGACTCACGGGAGAGGTTCAATTCATAGAAAGTTAGAGTGGCAGTCCTCTTGTACTTAAGTCAGCATTGTGCCTTTTGTATTAAATTCGGATGCAATTTCTGTGTTTCATCGTCAATAAGAAGGTCCAAGGGATACAGTAAACCTGATGGGAAGCATCGGAAACTAAACCTGGACTCACAGGAGAGGTTCAAATTATAGAAAGTTAGAGTGTCAGTCCTCTTGTACTTAAGTCTGCATTGTAACTTTTGAATTTAATTCCGATGCAATTTCTGTGTTTCAACGTCAATAAGAAGGTCCAAGGGATACAGTAAGCCTGAAGTGAAGCATCGGAATCTAAAACTGGACTCACAGGAGAGATTCAAATCACAGAAAATTAGAGTGTCAGTCCTTTTGTACTTAGGTCGTCATTGTGCCTTTTGTATTAAATTCGGATGCAATTTCTGTGTTTCATCGTCAATAAGAAGGTCCAAGGGAAACAGTAAACCTGAAGTGAAGCATCGGAATCTAAAACTGGACTCACAGGAGAGGTTCAAATCATAGAAAGTTTGAGTGTCAGTCCTCTGCTACTTAAGTCGGGATTGAGCCTTTTGAATTAAATTCCGAAGCAATTTCTGTGCTTCGTCGTCAATAAGAAGGTAGAAGATATACAGTAAATTTGAAGTGAAGCATCCGAATCCAAAATTGGACTCACAGGAGTGGTTCAAATCATAAAAAGTTAGAGTGTCAGTCCTCTTGTACGTAAGTCGGCATTGTGCCTTGTAAATTTAATTCCGATGCAATTTCTGTGTTTCATCGTCAATAAGAAGGTCCAAGGTATACAGTGAACCTGAAGTGAAGCATCGGAATCTAAAAGTGGCCTCACAGGAGAGGTTCAAATCACAGAAAGTTAGAGTGTCAGTCCTTTTGTACTTAAGTCGTCATTTTGCCTTTTGTATTAAATTCGGATGCAATTTCTTTGTTTCATCGTCAATAAGAAGGTCTAAGGGATACAGTAATCCTGTAGTGAAGCATCGGAATCTAAAACAGGACTCACAGGAGAGGTTCAAATCATTGAACGTTAGAGTGTCAGTCCTCGTGTACTTAAGTCTGCATTGTGCCTTTTGAATTTAATTCCGAAGATATTTCTGTGCTTCATCGTCAATAAGAAGGTCCAAGGTATACAGTAAACCTTAGGTGCAGCATCCGAATCTAAAACTGGATTCACAGGAGAGGTTCAAATCATAAAAAGTTAGAGTGTCAGTCCTCTTCTACTTAAGTCGGCATTGTGGCTTTTGAATTTAATTCGGATGAAATTTCTGTGTTTCATCGTCAATAAGAAGGTCCAAGGTTTACAGGAAACCTGAAGTGAAGCATCGGAATCTAAAACTGGACTCACATGAGAGGTTCAAATCATAGAAAGTGAGATGGTCAGTCCTATTGTACTTAAGTCGGCAATGTGCCTTTTGCATTTAATTCGGATGCAATTTCTGTGTTTCATCGTCCATAAGAAGGTCCAAGGGACACAGTAATCCTGAAGTGAAGCATCGGATACTAAAACTGGACTCACAGTGGAGGTTCAAATCATAGAAAGTTAGAGTGTCAGTCCTCAGCTACTTAAGTCGGCATTGTGCCTTTTGAATTTAATTCCGAAGCAATTTCTGTGCGTCAATGTCAATAAGAAGGTCATAGGTATACAGTTAACCTGAAGTGAAGCATCGGAATCTAAAACTCGACTCTCAGGAGCGGTTCAAATCATAGGAAGTTAGAGTGTCAGTCCTCTTGTACTTAAGTCGGCATTGTGGCTTTTGAATTTAATTCCGATGCAATTTCTCTGTTTCATCGTCAATATGAAGGTCCAAGGTATTCAATGAACCTGAAGTGAAGCATCGGAATCTAAAACTGGACTCACAGGAGAGGTTCAAATCATAGAAAGTTAGAGTGTCAGTCCTCTTGTACTTAAGTCGGCATTGTGCCTTTTGAATTTAATTCCGAATCAATTTCTGTGCTCCATCGTCAATAAGAAGGTCCAAGGTATACAGTAAACCTGAAGTGGTGCATCCGAATCTAAAACTGGACTCACAGGAGAGGTACAAATCATAGAGAGTTAAAGTGTCAGTCCTCTTGTACATAAGTCGGCATTGTGCCTTTTGTATTAAATTCGGATGCAATTTCTGTGTTTCATCGCCAATAAGAATGTCGAAGGGATAGAGTAAACCTGAAGTGAAGCATCGGAATCCAAACCTGGACTCACAGGAGAGGGTCAAATTATAGAAAGTTAGAGTGTCAGTCCTCTTGTACTTAAGTTTGCATTGAGACTTTTGAATTTAATTCCGATGCAATTTCTGTGTTTCATCGTCAATAAGAAAGTCCAAGGGATACAGTAAGCCTGAAGTGAAGCATCGGATTCTAAAACTGGACTCACAGGAGAGATTCAAATCATAGAAATTTAGAGTGTTAGTCCTTTTGTACTTAAGTCGTCATTGTGACTTTTGTATTAAATTCGGATGCAATTTCTGTGTTTCATCGTCAATAAGAAGGTCCTAGGGTAACAGTAAACCTAAAGTGAAGCATCGGAATCTAAAACTGGACTCACAGGAGAGGTTCAAATCATAGAAAGTTAGAGTGTCAGTCCTCTGCTACTTAAGTCGGCATTGTGCCTTTTGAATTAAATTCCGAAGCAATTTCTGTGCTTCATCGTCAATAAGAAGGTCCAAGGTATACAGTAAACCTGAAGTGAAGCATCCGAATCTAAAACTGGACAGACAGGAGAGGTACAAATCATAGAAAGTTAAAGTGTCAGTCCTCTTGTACTTAAGCCGGCATTGTGCCTTTTGAATTTAATTCCAATGCAATTTCTGTGTTTTATCGTCAATAAGAAGGTCCAAGGTATACAGTGAACCTGAAGCAAAGCATCGGAATCCAAAACTGGACTCACAGGAGAGGTTCCAATCGTAGGAAGTGAGAGTGTCAGTCCTCTTTTACTTAAGTCGGCATTGTGCCTTTTGTATTAAATTCGGATGCAATTTCTGTGTTTCATCGTCAATAAGAATGTCCAACGGATACAGTAAACCTGTAGTGAATCATCGGAATCTAAAACTGGTCTCACAGGAGAGGTTTAAATCATAGAAAGTTAGAGTGTCACTCCTCTTGTACTTAAGTCGGCACTGTGCCTTTTCAATTTAATTCCGATGAAATTTCTGTGCTTCATCGTCAATACGAAGGTCCAAGGGATACAGTATACCTGAAGTGAAGCTTCGGAATCTAAAACTGGACTCACAGAAGTGGTTCAAATCATAGAATCTTAGAGTGTCAGTTCAATTGTAGTTAAGACGGCATTGTGCCTTTTGAATTTAATTCCGCTGCAATGTCTGTGCTTCATCGTCAATAAGATGGTCCCTGGGATACAGTAAACCTGAAGTGAAGCATCGGAATCTAAAACTGTACTCACAGGAGTGGTTCAAATCATAGAAAGTTAGAGTGTCAGTCCACTTGTACTTAAGTCGGCATTGTGCCTTTTGAATTTAATTCCGATGCAATTTCAGTGTTTCATTGTAAATAAAAAGGTCCTAGGGATACAGTAAACCTGAAGTGAAGCATCGGAATCTAAAACTGGACTCACAGGAGAGGCTCAAATCATAGAAAGGTAGAGTGTCAGTCCTCCTGTACTTAAGTCGGCATTGTGCCTTTCGAATTTAATTCCGATGCAATTTCTGTGTTTCATCGCCAATAAGAATGTCGAAGGGATACAGTAAACCTTAAGTGAAGCATCGGAATCTAAAACTGGGCTCACAGGAGAGATTCAAATCATAGAAAGTTTGAGTGTCAGTCCTCTTGTACTTAAGTCGGCATTGTGCTTTTTGAATTTAATTCCGATGCTATTTCTGTGTTTCATCGTCAATAAGAAGGTCCAAGGGATACAGTAAACCTGAAGTGATGCATCGGAATCTAAAACGGGACTCACAGGAGAGGATCAAATCATAGAGAGTGAGAGCGTCAGTCCTCTTGTACTTAAGTCGGCATTGTGCCTTTTGTATTAAATTCGGATGCCATATCTGTGTTTCATCGTCAATAAGAAGGTCCAAGGGATACAGTAAACCTGAAGTGAAGCATCGGAATCTAAACCTGGACTAACAGGAGAGGTTCAAATTGTAGAAAGTTAGAGTGTCAGTCCTCTTGTACTTAAGTCTGCATTGTGACTTTTGAATTTAATTCCGATGCAATTTCTGTGTTTCATCGTCAATAAGAAGGTCCAAGGGATACAGTAAGCCTGAAGTGAAGCATCGGAATCTAAAACTGGACTCACAGGAGAAATTCAAATCATAGAAATTTAGAGTGTCAGTCCATTTGTACTTAAGTCGTCATTGTGCCTTTTGTATTAAATTCGGATACAATTTCTGTGTATCATCGTCAATAAGGAGGTCCAAGGGAAACAGTAAACCTGAAGTGAAGCATCGGAATCTAAAACTGGACTCACAGGAGAGGTTCAAATCATAGAAAGTTAGAGTGTCAGTCCTCTGCTACTTAAGTCGGCATTGTGCCTTTTGAATTAAATTCCGAAGCAATCTCTGTGCTTCATAGTCAATAAGAAGGTCCAAGGTATACAGTGAACCTGAAGTGAAGTATCCGAATCTAAAACTGGACTCACAGGAGAGGTACAAATCATAGAAAGTTAGAGTGTCACTCCTCTTGTACTTAAGTCGGCACTGTGCCTTTTCAATTTAATTCCGATGCAATTTCTGTGCTTCATCGTCAATACGAAGGTCCAAGGGATACAGTATACCTGAAGTGAAGCTTCGGAATCTAAAACTGTACTCACAGGAGAGGTTCAAATCATAGAAATTTAGAGTGTCAGTCCTCTTGTACTTAAGTCGGCATTGTGCCTTTTGAATTTAATTCCGATGCAATTTCAGTGTTTCATTGTCAATAAGAAGGTCCAAGGGATACAGTAAACCTGAAGTGAAGCATCGGAATCTAAAACTGGACTCACAGGAGAGGTTCAAATCACAGAATGGTAGAGTGTCAGTCCTCCTGTACTTAAGTCGGCATTGTGCCTTTTGAATTTAATTCCGATGCAATTTCTGTGTTTCATCGCCAATAAGAATGTCGAAGGGATACAGTAATCCTTACGTGAAGCATCGGAATCTAAAACAGGACTCACAGGAGAGATTCAGATCATAGAAAGTTTGAGTGTCAGGCCTCTTGTACTTAAGTCGGCATTGTGCCTTTTGAATTTAATTCCGATGCAATTTATGTGTTTCGTCGTCAATAAGAAGGTCCAAGGGATACAGTATACATGAAGTGAAGCTTCGGAATCAAAAACTTGACTCACAGGAGAGGTTCAATTCATAGAAAGTTAAAGTGGCAGTCCTCTTGTACTTAAGTCGGCTTTGTGCCTTTTGTATTAAATTGGGATGCAATTTCTGTGTTTCATCGTCAATAAGAAGGTCCAAGGGATGCAGTAAACTTGAAGTGAAGCTTCGGAATCTGAAACAGGACTCACAGGAGAGGTTCAAATCATAGAAAGTTAGTGTGTCAGTCCTCTTGTACTTAAGTCTTCATTGTGACTTTTGAATTTAATTCCGATGCAATTTCTGTGTTTCATCGTCAAAAAGAAGGTCCAAGGGATACAGTAAGCCTGAAGTGAAGCATCGGAATCTAAAACTGGACTCACAGGAGTGGTTCAAATCATAGAATTTAGAGTGTCAGTTCTCTTGTAGTTAAGACGGCATTGTGTCTTTTGAATTTAATTCCACTGCAATTTCTGTGCTTCATCGTCAATAAGGAGGTCGCTGGGATACAGTAAACCTGAAGTGAAGCATCGGAATCTAAAACTGTACTCACAGGAGAGGTTCAAATCATAGGAAGTTAGAGTGTCAGTCCTCTTGTACATAAGTCGGCATTGTGCCTTTTGAATTTAATTCCGATGCAATTTCAGTGTTTCATTGTCAATAAGAAGGTCCAAGGGATACAGTAAACCTGAAGTGAAGCATCGGAATCTAATACTGGACTCACAGGAGAGGTTCAAATCATAGAAAGGTAGAGTGTCAGTCTTCCTGTACTTAAGTCGGCATTGTGCCTTTAAAAATTTAATTCCGATGCAATTTCTGTGTTTCATCGCCAATAAGAATGTCGAAGTGATACAGTAAACCTTAAGTGAAGCATCGGAATCTAAAACTGGACTCACAGGAGAGATTCAAATCATAGAAAGTTAGAGAGTCAGTCCTCCTGTACTTAAGTCGGCATTGTGCCTTTTGAATTTAATTCCGATGCAATTTCTGTGTTTCATCGCCAATAAGAATATCGAAGGGATACAGTAAACCTGAAGTGAAGCATCGGAATCCAAACCTGGACTCACAGGAGAGGGTCAAATTATTGAAAGTTAGAGTGTCAGTCCTCTTGAACTTAAGTTTGCATTGAGACTTTTGAATTTAATTCCGATGCAATTTCTGTGTTTCATCGTCAATAAGAAAGTCCAAAGGATACAGTAAGCCTGAAGTGAAGCATCGGAATCTAAAACTGGACTCACAGGAGAGATTCAAAACATGGAAATTTAGAGTGTTAGTCCTTTTGTACTTAAGTCGTCATTGTGCCTTTTGTATTAAATTCGGATGCAATTTCTGTGTTTCATCGTCAATAAGAAGGTCCTAGGGTAACAGTAAACCTAAAGTGAAGCATCGGAATCTAAAACTGGACTCACAGGAGAGGTTCAAATCATAGAAAGTTAGAGTGTCAGTCCTCTGCTACTTAAGTCGGCATTGTGCCTTTTGAATTAAATTCCGAAGCATTTTCTGTGCTTCATCGTCAATAAGAAGGTCCAAGGTATACAGTAAACCTGAAGTGAAGCATCCGAATCTAAAACTGGACTCACAGGAGAGGTACAAATCATAGAAAGTTAAAGTGTCAGTCCTCTTGTACTTAAGCCGGCATTGTGCCTTTTGAATTTAATTCCAATGCAATTTCTGTGTTTTATCGTCAATAAGAAGGTCCAAGGTATACAGTGAACCTGAAGCGAAGCATCGGAATCCAAAACTGGACTCACAGGAGAGGTTCCAATCATAGAAAGTGAGAGTGTCAGTCCTCTTGTACATAAGTCGGCATTGTGCCTTTTGAATTTAATTCCGATACAATTTCAGTGTTTCATTGTCAATAAGAAGGTCCAAGGGATACAGTAAACCTGAAGTGAAGCATCGGAATCTAATACTGGACTCACAGGAGAGGTTCAAATCATAGAAAGGTAGAGTGTCAGTCTTCCTGTACTTAAGTCGGCATTGTGCCTTTTAAATTTAATTCCGATGCAATTTCTGTGTTTCATCGCCAATAAGAATGTCGAAGGGATACAGTAAACCTTAAGTGAAGCATCGGAATCTAAAACTGGACTCACAGGAGAGATTCAAATCATTGAAAGTTAGAGAGTCAGTCCTCCTGTACTTAAGTCGGCATTGTGCTTTTTGAATTTAATTCCGATGCAATTTCTGTGTTTCATCGCCAATAAGAATGTCGAAGGGATACAGTAAACCTGAAGTGAAGCATCGGAATCCAAACCTGGACTCACAGGAGAGGGTCAAATTATAGAAAGTTAGAGTGTAAGTCCTCTTGTACTTAAGTTTGCATTGAGACTTTTGAATTTAATTCCGATGCAATTTCTGTGTTTCATCGTCAATAAGAAAGTCCAAGGGATACAGTAAGCCTGAAGTGAAGCATCGGAATCTAAAACTGGACTCACAGGAGAGATTCAAAACATAGAAATTTAGAGTGTTAGTCCTTTTGTACTTAAGTCGTCATTGTGCCTTTTGCATTAAATTCGGATGCAATTTCAGTGTTTCATCGTCAATAAGAATGTCCTAGGGTAACAGTAAACCTAAGGTGAAGCATCGGAATCTAAAACTGGACTCACAGGAGAGGTTCAAATCATAGAAAGTTAGAGTGTCAGTCCTCTGCTACTTAAGTCGGCATTGTGCCTTTTGAATTAAATTCCGAAGCAATTTCTGTGCTTCATCGTCAATAAGAAGGTCCAAGGTATACAGTAAACCTGAAGTGAAGCATCAGAATCTAAAACTGGACTCACACGAGAGGTACAAATCAAAGAAAGTTAAAGTGTCAGTCCTCTTGTACTTAAGCCGGCATTGTGCCTTTTGAATTTAATTCCAATGCAATTTCTGTGTTTTATCGTCAATAAGAAGGTCCAAGGTATACAGTGAACCAAAAGCGAAGCATCGGAATCCAAAACTGGACTCACAGGAGAGGTTCCAATCATAGAAAGTGAGAGTGTCAGTCCTCCTGTACTTAAGTCGGCATTGTGCCTTTTGTATTAAATTCGGATGCAATTTCTGTGTTTCATCGTCAATAAGAAAGTCCAACGGATACAGAAAACCTGTAGTGAAACATCGGAATCTAAAACTGGTCTCACAGGAGAGGTTTAAATCATAGAAAGTTAGTGTCACTCCTCTTGTACTTAAGTCGGCACTGTGCCTTTTCAATTTAATTCCGATGCAATTTCTGTGCTTCATCGTCAATACGAAGGTCCAAGGGATACAGTATACCTGAAGTGAAGCTTCGGAATCTAAAACTGGACTCACAGAAGTGGTTCAAATCGTAGAATCTTAGAGTGTCAGTTCTCTTGTAGTTAAGACGGCATTGTGACTTTTGAATTTAATTCCGATGCAATTTCTGTGCTTCATCGTCAATACGAAGGTCCAAGGGATACAGTATACCTGAAGTGAAGCATCGGAATCTAAAACTGTACTCACAGGAGAGGTTCAAATCATAGAAAGTTAGAGTGTCAGTCCACTTGTACTTAAGTCGGCATTGTGCCTTTTGAATTTAATTCCGATGCAATTTCAGTGTTTCATTGTCAATAAAAAGGTCCTAGGGATACAGTAAACCTGAAGTGAAGCATCGGAATCTAAAAGTGGACTCACAGGAGAGGTTTAAATCATAGAAAGGTAGAGTGTCAGTCCTCCTGTACTTAAGTCGGCATTGTGCCTTTCGAATTTAATTCCGATGCAATTTCTGTGTTTCATCGCCAATAAGAATGTCGAAGGGATACAGTAAACCTTAAGTGAAGCATCGGAATCTAAAACTGGGCTCACAGGAGAGATTCAAATCATAGAAAGTTTGAGTGTCAGTCCTCTTGTACTTAAGTCGGCATTGTGTCTTTTTAATTTAATTCCGATGCTATTTCTGTGTTTCATCGTCAATAAGAAGGTCCAAGGGATACAGTAAACCTGAAGTGAAGCATCGGAATCTAAAACGGGACTAACAGGAGAGGATCAAATCATAGAGAGTGAGAGCGTCAGTCATCTTGTACTTAAGTCGGCATTGTGCCTTTTGTATTAAATTCGGATGCATTTTCTGTGTTTCATCGTCAATAAGAAGGTCCAACGGATACAGTAAACCTGTAGTGAAACATCGGAATCTAAAACTGGACTCACAGGAGAGGTTCAAATCATAGAAAGTTAGAGTGTCACTCCTCTTGTACTTAAGCCGGCACTGTGCCTTTTCAATTTAATTCCGATTCAATTTCTGTGTTTCATCGTCAATATGAAGTACCAAGGGATAGAGTATACCTGAAGTGAAGCTTCGGAATCTAAAACTTGACTCACAGGAGAGGTTCAATTCATAGAAAGTTAGAGTGTCAGTCCTCTTGTACTTAAGTCGGCATTGTGCCTTTTGTATTAAATTCGGATGCCATATCTGTGTTTCATCGTCAATAAGAAGGTCCAAGGGATACAGTAAACCTGAAGTGAAGCATCGGAATCTAAACCTGGACTCACAGGAGAGGTTCAAATTATAGAAAGTTAGAGTGGCAGTCCTCTTGTACTTAAGACTGAATTGTGACTTTTGAATTTAATTCCGATGCAATTTCTGTGTTTCATCGTCAATAAGAAGGTGCAAGGGATACAGTAAGCCTGAAGTGAAGCATCGGAATCTAAAACTGGACTCACAGGAGAAATACAAATCATAGAAATTTAGAGTGTCAGTCCATATGTACTTAAGTCGTCATTGTGCCTTTTG
The DNA here is from genome assembly GCF_021461395.2 of Schistocerca americana. NCBI lineage: Eukaryota > Metazoa > Arthropoda > Insecta > Orthoptera > Acrididae > Schistocerca > Schistocerca americana. Next base: position 77,511,298 of record NC_060130.1, read on the forward strand.
TATTAAATTCGGATGCAATTTCTGTGTTTCATCGTCAATAAGAAGGTCCAAGGGAAACAGTAAACCTGAAATGAAGCATCGGAATCTAAAACTGGACTCACAGGAGAGGTTCAAATCATAGAAAGTTAGAGTGTCAGTCCTCTGCTACTTAAGTCGGCATTGTGCCTTTTGAATTAAATTCCGAATCAATCTCTGTGCTTCATCGTCAATAAGAAGGTCCAAGGTATACAGTGAACCTGAAGTGAAGTATCCGAATCTAAAACTGGACTCACAGGAGAGGTTCAAATCATAGAAAGTGAGAGTGTCAGTCCTCTTGTACTTAAGTCGGCATTGTGCCTTTTGTATTAAATTCGGATGCAATTTCTGTGTTTCATCGTCAATAAGAAAGTCCAACGGATACAGTAAACCTGTAGTGTAACATCGGACTCTAAAACTGGTCTCACAGGAGAGGTTCAAATCATAGAAAGTTAGAGTGTCACTCCTCTTGTACTTAAGTCGGCACGGTGCCTTTTCAATTTAATTCCGATGCAATTTCTGTGCTTCATCGTCAATACGAAGGTCCAAGGGATACAGTATACCTTAAGTGAAGCTTCGGAATCTAAAACTGTACTCACAGGAGAGGTTCAAATCATAGAAAGTTAGAGTGTCAGTCCTCTTGTACTTAAGTCGGCATTGTGCCATTTGAATTTAATTCCGATGCAATTTCAGTGTTTCATTGTCAATAAGAAGGTCCAAGGGATACAGTAAACCTGAAGTGAAGCATCGGAATCTAAAACTGGACTCACAGGAGAGGTTCAAATCACAGAAAGGTAGAGTGTCAGTCCTCCTGTACTTAAGTCGGCATTGTGCCTTTTGAATTTAATTCCGATGCAATTTCTGTGTTTCATCGCCAATAAGAATGTCGAAGGGATACAGTAAACCTTAAGTGAAGCATCGGAATCTAAAAATGGACTCACAGGAGAGATTCAAATCATAGAAAGTTTGAGTGTCAGGCCTCTTGTACTTAAGTCGGCATTGTGCCTTTTGAATTTAATTCCGATGCAATTTCTGTGTTTCATCGTCAATAAGAAGGTCCAAGGGATACAGTAAACCCGAAGTGAAGCATCGGAATCTAAAACTGGACTCACAGGAGAGGATCAAATCATAGAAAGTGAGAGCGTCAGTCCTCTTGTACTTAAGTCGGCATTGTGCCTTTTGTATTAAATTCGGATGGATTTTCTGTGTTTCATCGTCAATAAGAAGGTCCAACGGATACAGTAAACCTGTAGTGAAACATCGGAATCTAAAACTGGACTCACAGGAGAGGTTCAAATCATAGAAGGTTAGAGTGTCACTCCTCTTGTACTTAAGCCGGCCCTGTGCCTTTTTAATTTAATTCCGATGCAATTTCTGTGCTTCATCGTCAATAAGAAGGTCCAAGGTTTACAGTAAACCTGAAGTGAAGCATCGGAATCTAAAACTGGACTCACAGGAGGGGTTCAAATCATAGTAAGTTAGAGTGTCAGTCCTCTTGTACTTAAGTAGGCATTGTGCCTTTTGAATTAATTTCCGATGCAATTTCTGTGTTCCATCGTCAATACGAAGGTCCAAGGGATACAGTATACCTGAAGTGAAGTTTCGGAATCTAAAACGTGACTCACAGGAGAGGTTCAATTCATAGAAACTTAGATTGCCAGTCCTCTTGTACTTAAGTCGGCATTGTGCCTTTTGAATTAAATTCCGAAGCAATTTCTGTGCTTCATCGTCAATAAGAAGGTCCAAGGTATACAGTAAACCTGAAGTGAAGCATCCGAATCTAAAACTGGACTCACAGGAGAGGGTCAAATCATAGAAGGTTAAAGTGTCAGTCCTCTTGTACTTAAGCCGGCATTGTGCCTTTTGAATTTAATTCCAATGCAATTTCTGTGTTATATCGTCAATAAGAAGGTGCATGGTATACAGTGAACCTGAAGCGAAGCATCGGAATCTAAAACTGGACTCACAGGAGAGGTTCAAATCATAGAAAGTGAGAGTGTCAGTCCTCTTGTACTTAAGTCGGCATTGTGCCTTTTGTATTAAATTCGGAAGCAATTTCTGTGTTTCATCGTCAATAAGAAAGTCCAACGGATACAGTAAACCTGTAGTGAAACATCGGAATCTAAAACTGGTCTCACAGGAGAGGTTCAAATCACAGAAAGTTAGAGTGTCACTCCTCTTGTACTTAAGTCGGCACTGTGCCTTTTCAATTTAATTCCGATGCAATTTCTGTGCTTCATCGTCAATACGAAGGTCCAAGGGATACAGTATACCTGAAGTGAAGCTTCGGAATCTAAAACTTGACTCACAGGAGAGGTTCAATTCATAGAAAGTTAAAGTGGTAGTCCTCTTGTACATAAGTCGGCTTTGTGCCTTTTGTATTAAATTGGGATGCAATTTCTGTGTTTCATCGTCAATAAGAAGGTCCAAGGGATGCAGTAAACTTGAAGTGAAGCATCGGAATCTAAAACAGGACTCACAGGAGAGGTTCAAATCATAGAATTTAGAGTGTTCGTTCTCTTGTAGTTAAGACGGCATTGTGTATTTTGAATTTAATTCCGCTGCAATTTCTGTGCTTCATCGTCAATAAGAAGGTCCCTGGGATACAGTAAACCTGAAGTGAAGCATCGGAATCTAAACTGTACTCACAGGAGAGGTTCAAATCATAGAAAGTTAGAGTGTCAGTCCTCTTGTACATAAGTCGGCATTGTGCCTCTTGAATTTAATTCCGATGCAATTTCAGTGTTTCATTGTCAATAAGAAGGCCCAAGGGATACAGTAAACCTGAAGTGAAGCATCGGAATCTAATACTGGACTCACAGGAGAGGTTCAAATCATAGAAAGGTAGAGTGTCAGTCTTCCTGTACTTAAGTCGGCATTGTGCCTTTTAAATTTAATTCCGATGCAATTTCTGTGTTTCATCGCCAATAAGAATGTCGAAGGGATACAGTAAACCTTAAGTGAAGCATCGGAATCTAAAACTGGACTCACAGGAGAGATTCAAATCATAGAAAGTTTGAGTGTCAGTCCTCTTGTACTTAAGTCGGCATTGTGCCTTTTGAATTTAATTCCGATGCTATTTCTGTGTTTCATCGTCAATAAGAAGGTCCAAGGGATACAGTAAACCTGAAGTGAAGCATCGGAATCTAAACCTGGACTCACAGTAGAGGTTCAAATTATAGAAAGTTAGAGTGTCAGTCCTCTTGTACTTAAGTCTGCATTGTGAATTTTGAATTTAATTCCGATGCATTTTCTGTGTGTCATCGTCAATAAGAAGGTAGAAGGGATACAGTAAGCCTGATGTGAAGCATCGGAATCTAAATCTGGACTCACAGGAGAGATTCAAATCATAGAAATTTAGTGTGTCAGTCATTTTGTACTTAAGTCGTCATTGTGCCTTTTGTATTAAATTCGGATGCAATTTCTGTGTTTCATCGTCAATAAGAAGGCCCAAGGGAAACAGTAAACCTGAAGTGAAGCATCGGAATCTAAAACTGGACTCACAAGCGTGGTTCAAATCATATAAATTTCGTGTGTCAGTCCTCTGCTACTTAAGTCGGCATTGTGCCTTTTGAATTAAATTCCGAAACAATTTCTGTGCTTCATCGTCAATAAGAAGGTCCAAGGTATACAGTAAACCTGAAGTGAAGTATCCGAATCTAAAACTGGACTCACAGGAGAGGTACAAATCATTGAAAGTTAAAGTGTCAGTCCTCTTGTACTTAAGCCGGCATTGTGCCTTTTGAATTTAATACCAATGCAATTTCTGTGTTTTATCGTCAATAAGAAGGTCCAAGGTATACAGTGAACCTGAAGCGAAGCATCGGAATCTAAAACTGGACTCACAGGAGAGGTTCAAATCATAGAAAGTGAGAGTGTCAGTCCTTTTGTACTTAAGTCGGCATTGTACCTTGTGTATTAAATTCGGATGCAATTTCTGTGTTTCATCGTCAATAAGAAAGTCCAACGGATACAGTAAACCTGTAGTGAAACATCCGAATCTAAAACTGGTCACACAGGAGAGGTTCAAATCATAGAAATTTAGAGTGTCACCCCTCTTGTACACAAGTCGGCACTGTGCCTTTTCAATTTAATTCCGATGCAATTTCTGTGCTTCATCGTCAATACGAAGGTCCAAGGGATACAGTATACCTGAAGTAAAGCTTCGGAATCTAAAACTTGACTCACAGGAGAGGTTCAATTCATAGAAAGTTAAAGTGGCAGTCCTCTTGTACTTAAGTCGGCTTTGTGCCTTATGTATTAAATTCGGATGCAATTTCTGTGTTTGATCGTCAATAAGAAGGTCCAAAGGATGCATTAAACCTGAAGTGAAGCATCGGAATCTAAACTGGACTCACAGGAGAGGTTCAAATCGTAGAAAATTAGAGTGTCAGTCCTCTTGTACTTACGTCTGCATTGTGACTTTTGAATTTAATTCCGATGCAATTTCTGTGTTTCATCGTCAAAAAGAAGGTCCAAGGGATACAGTAAGCCTGAAGTGAAGCATCGGAATCTAAAACTGGACTCACAGGAGTGGTTCAAATCATAGAATCTAAGAGTGTCACTTCCCTTGTAGTTAAGACGGCATTGTGCCTTTTGAATTTAATTCCGCTGCAATTTCTGTGCTTCATCGTCAATAAGAAGGTCCCTGGGATACAGTAAACCTGAAGTGAAGCATCGGAATCTAAAACTGTACTCACAGGAGAGGTTCAAATCATAGAAAGTTAGAGTGTCAGTCCTCTTGTACTTATGTCGGCATTGTGCCTTTTGAATTTAATTCCGATGCAATTTCAGTGTTTCATCGCCAATAAGAAGGTCCAAGGGATACAGTAAACCTGAAGTGAAGCATCGGAATCTAAAACTGGACTCACAGGAGAGGTTAAAATCATAGAAAGTTAGAGTGTCACTACTCTTGTACTTAAGCCGGCACTGTGCCTTTTCAATTTCATTCCGATGCAATTTCTGTGCTTCATCGTCAATAAGAAGGTCCAAGGTATACAGTAAACCTGAAGTGAAGCATCGGAATCTATAACTGGACTCACAGGAGGGGTTCAAATCATAGAAAGTTAGAGTGTCAGTCCTCTTGTACTTAAGTCGCTATTGTGCCTTTTGAATTAATTTCCGATGCAATGTCTGTGTTCCATCGTCAATACGAAGGTCCAAGGGATACAGTATACCTGAAGTGAAGCTTCGGAATCTAAAACTTGACTCACAGGAGAGGTTCAATTCATAGAAAGTTAGACTGGCAGTCCTCTTGTACTTAAGTCGGCATTGTGCCTTTTGTATTAAATTCGGATGCAATTTCTGTATTTCATCGTCAATAAGAAGGTCCAAGGGATACAGTAAACCTGAAGTGAAGCATCGGAATCTAATCCTGGACTCACAGGAGAGGTTCAAATTATAGAAAGTTAGAGTGTCAGTCCTCTTGTACTTAAGTCTGCATTGTGACTTTTGAATTTAATTCCGATGCAATTTCTGTGTTTCATCGTCAATAAGAAGGTCCAAGGGATACAGTAGGCCTGAAGTGAAGCATCGCAATCTAAAACTGGACTCACAGGTGAGATTCAAATCATAGAAATTTAGAGTGTCAGTCCGTATGTACGTAAGTCGTCATTGTGCCTTTTGTATTAAATTCGGATGCAATTTCTGTGTTTCATCGTCAATAAGAAGGTCCAAGGGAAACAGTAAACCTGAAGTGAAGCATCGGAATCTAAAACTGGTCTCACAGGAGAGTTTCAAATCATAGAAAGTTAGAGTGTCAGTCCTCTGCTACTTAAGTCGGCATTGTGCCTTTTGAATTAAATTCCGAAGCAATTTCTGTGCTTCATCATCAATAAGAAGGTCCAAGGTATACAGTAAACGTGAAGTGAAGCATCCGAATCTAAAACTGGACTCACAGGAGAGGTTCAAATCATAGAAAGTTAGAGTGTCAGTCCTCTTGTACTTAAGTCGGCATTGTGCCTTTTGAATTTAATTACGATGCAGTTTCTGTGTTTCATCGTCAATAAGAAGGTCCAAGGTATACAGTGAACCTGAAGTGAAGCATCGGAATCTACAACTGGCCCCAAAGGAGAGGTTCAAATCACAGGAAGTTAGAGTGTCAGTCCTTTTGTACTTAAGTCGTCATTTTGCCTTTTGTATTAAATTCGGGTGCAATTTCTTTGTTTCATCGTCAATAAGAAGGTCCAAGGGATACAGTAATCCTGAAGTGAAGCATCGGAATCAAAAACTGTACTCACAGGAGAGGTTCAAATCATTGAAAGTTAAAGTGGCAGTCCTCTTGTACTTAAGTCGGCATTGTGCCTTTTGTATTAAATTCGGATGCAATTTCTGTGTTTCATCGTCAATAAGAAGGTCCAAGGGATGCAGTAAAACTGAAGTGAAGCATCGGAATCTAAACCTGGACACACAGGAGAGGTTCAAATCATAGAAAAATTGAGTATCACTCCTCTTGTACTTAAGCCGGCACTGTGCCTTTTCAATATAATTCCGATGCAATTTCTGTGCTTCATCGTCAATAAGAAGGTCCAAGGTATGCAGTAAACCTGAAGTAAAGCATCGGAATCTAAAACTGGACTCACAGGAGGGGTTCAAATCATAGAAAGTGAGAGTGTCAGTCCTCTTGTACCTATGTCAGCATTGTGCCTTTTAAATTAAGTTCCGATGCAATTTCTGTGTTCCATCGTCAATACGAAGGTCCAAGGGATACAGTATACCTGAAGTGAAGCTTCGGAATCTAAAACTTGACTCACAGGAGAGGTTCAATTTATAGAAAGGTAGAGTGGCTGTCCTCTTGTACTTAAGTCAGCATTGTGCCTTTTGTATTAAATTCGGATGCAATTTCTGTGTTTCACCGTCAATAAGAAGGTCCAAGGGATACAGTAAACCTGACGTGAAGCATCGGAATCTAAACCTGGACTCACAGGAGAGGCTCAAATTATAGAAAGTTAGAGTGTCAGTCCTCTTGTACTTAAGTCTGCATTGTGACTTTTGAATTTAATTCCGATGCAATTTCTGTGTTTCATCGTCAATAAGAAGGTCCAAGGGATACAGTAAGCCTGAAGTGAAGCATCGGAATCTTAAACTGGACTCACAGGAGAGATTCAAATCATAGAATTTAAGAGTGTCAGTCCTTTTGTACTTAAGTCGTCATTGTGCCTTTTGTATTAAATTCGGATGCAATTTCTGTGTTTCATCGTCAATAAGAAGGTCCAAGGGAAACAGTAAACCTGAAGTGAAGCATCGGAATCTAAAACTGGACTCACAGGAGAGGTTCAAATCATAGAAAGTTAGAGTGTCACTCCTCTTGTACTTAAGTCGGCATTGTGCCTTTTGAATTAATTTCCGATTCTATTTCTGTGTTCCATCGTCAATACGAGGTCCAAGGGATACAGTATACCTGAAGTGAAGCTTCGGAATCTAAAACTTGACCTACAGGAGAGGTTCAATTCATAGAAAGTTAGAGTGGCAGTCCTCTTGTACTTAAGTCGGCATTGTGTCTTTTGTATTAAATTCGGATGCAATTTCTGTGTTTCATCGTCAATAAGAAGGTCCAAGGAATACAGTAAACCTGAAGTGAAGCATCGGAATCTAAACCTGGACTCACAGGAGAGGTTCAAATTATAGGAAGTTAGATTGTCAGTCCTCTTGTACTTAAGTCTGCATTGTGACTTTTGAATTTAATTCCGATGCAATTTCTGTGTTTCATCGTCAATAAGAAGGTCCAAGGGATACAGTAAGCCTGAAGTGAAGCATCGGAATCTAAAACTGGACTCACAGGAGAGATTCAAATCATAGAAATTTAGAGTGTCAGTCCATTTGTACTTAAGTCGTCATTGTGCCTTTTGTATTAAATTCGGATGCAATTTCTGTGTTTCATCGTCAATGAGAAGGTCCAAGGGAAACAGTAAACCTGAAGTGAAGCATCGGAATCTAAAACTGGGCTCGCAGGAGAGGTTCAAATCATAGAATGTTAGAGTGTCAGTCCTCTGCTACTTAAGTCGGCATTGTGCCTTTTGAATTAAATTCCGAAGCAATTACTGTGCTTCATCGTCAATAAGAAGGTCCAAGGTATACAGTAAACTGGATGTGAAGCATCCGAATCTAAAACTGGACTCACAGGAGAGGTTCAAATCATAGAAAGTTAGAGTGTCAGTCCTCTTGTACTTAAGTCGGCATTGTGACTTTTGTGTTAAATTCGGATGCAATTTCTGTGTTTCATCGTCAATAAGAAGGTCGAAGGGATACAGTAAACCTGTAGTGAAACATCGGAATGTAAAACTGGACTCACAGGAGAGGTTCAAATCATAGAATGTTAGAGTGTCACTCCTCTTGTACTTAAGTCGGCACTGTGCCTTTTTAATTTAATTCCAATGCAATTTCTGTGCTTCATCGTCAATAAGAAGGTCCAAGGTATACAGTAAACCTGAAGTGAAACATCGGAATCTAAAACTGGACTCACAGGAGGGTTTCAAATCATAGAAAGTTAGAGTGTCAGTCCTCTTGTACTAAAGTCGGCATTGTGCCTTTTGAATTAATTTCCGATTCAATTTCTGTGTTCCATCGTCAATACGAAGGTCCAAGGGTCAAAGTATACCTGAAGTGAAGCTTCGGAACCTAAAACTTGACTCACAGGAGAGGTTCAATTCATAGAAAGTTAGAGGGCCAGTCCTCTTGTACTTAAGTCGGCACTGTGCCTTTTTAATTTAATTCCGATGCAATTTCTGTGTTTCATCGTCAATAAGAAGGTCCAAGGTATACAGTGAACCTGAAGTGAAGCATCGGAATCTACAACTGGCCCCAAAGGAGAGGTTCAAATCACAGGATGTTACAGTGTCAGTCCTTTTGTACTTAAGTCGTCATTTTGCCTTTTGTATTAAATTCGGATGCAATTTCTTTGTTTCATCGTCAATAAGAAGGTCCAAGGGATACAGTAATCCTGAAGTGAAGCATCGGAATCAAAAACTGTACTCACAGGAGAGGTTCAAATCATTGAAAGTTAGGGTGTCAGTCCTCTTGTACTTAAGTCGGCATTGTGCCTTTTGAATTTAATTCCGAAGCAATTTCTGTGCTTCATCGTCAATAAGAAGGTCCAAGGTATACAGTACACCTGAGGTGAATTATCCGAATCTAAAACTGGACTCACAGGAGAGGTTCAAATCATAAAAAGTAAGAGTGTCAAACCTCTTCTACTTAAGTCGGCATTGTGCCTTTTGATTTTAATTCGGATGAAATTTCTGTGTTTAATCGTCAATAAGAAGGTCCAAGGTTTACAGGAAACCTGAAGTGAAGCATCGGAATCTAAAACTGGACTCACATGAGAGGATCAAATTATAGAATGTGAGAGTGTCAGTCCTCTTGTACTTAAGTCGGCAATGTGCCTTTTGTATTTAATTCGGATGCAATTTCTGTGTTTCATCGTCAATAAGAAGGTCCAAGGGATACAGTAAACCTGAAGTGAAGCATCGGAATCTAAAACTGGACTCACAGTGGAGGTTCAAAGCATAGAAAGTTAGAGTGTCAGTCATCTGCTACTTAAGTCGGCATTGTGCCTTTTGAATTTAATTCCGATGCATTTTCTGTGTTTCATCGTCAAAAAGAAGGTCCAAGGTATACAGTAAACCTGTAGTGAAACATCGGAATCTCAAACTGGACTCACACGAGAGGTTCAAATCATAGAAAGTTAGAGTGTCACTCCTCTTGTACTTAAGTCGGCACTGTGTCTTTTCAATTTATTTCCGATGCAATATCTGTACTTCATCGTCAATAAAAAGGGCCAAGGTATACAGTACACCTGAAGTGAAGCATCGGAATCTAAAACTGGACTCACAGGAGAGGTTCAAATCATAGAAAGTTAGAGTGTCAGTCCTCTTGTACTTAAGTCGGCATTGTGCCTTTTGAATTAATTTCCGATGCAATTTCTGTGTTCCATCGTCAATACGAAGGTCCAAGGGATACAGTATACCTGAAGTGAAGCATCGGAATCTAAACCTGGACTCACAGGAGAGGTTCAAATTATAGGAAGTTAGATTGTCAATCCTCTTGTACTGAAGTCTGCAGTGTGACTTTTGAATTTAATTCCGATGCAATTTCTGTGTTTCATCGTCAATAAGAAGGTCCAAGGGATACAGTAAGCCTGAAGTGAAGCATCGGAATCTAAAACTGGCCTCACGGGAGAGATTCAAATCATAGAAATTTAGAGTGTCAGTCCATGTGTACTTAAGTCGTCATTGTGCCTTTTGTATTAAATTCGGATGCAATTTCTGTGTTTCATCGTCAATGAGAAGGTCCAAGGGAAACAGTAAACCTGAAGTGAAGCATCGGAATCTAAAACTGGACTCACAGGAGAGATTCAAATCATAGAAATTTAGAGTGTCAGTCCTCTTGTACTTAAGTCGGCTTTGTGACTTTTGTGTTAAATTCGGATGCAATTTCTGTGCTTCATCGTCAATAAGAAGGTCCAACGGATACAGTAAACCTGTAGTGAAACATCGGAATCTAAAACTTGACTCACAGGAGAGGTTCAAATCATAGAATGTTAGAGTGTCACTCCTCTTGTACTTAAGTCGGCACTGTGCCTTTTTAATTTAATTCCGATGCAATTTCTGTGCTTCATCGTCAATAAGAAGGTCCAAGGTATACAGTAAACCTGAAGTGAAACATCGGAATCTAAAACTGGACTCACAGGAGGGTTTCAAATCATAGAAAGTTAGAGTGTCAGTCCTCTTGTACCTAAGTCGGCATTGTGCCTTTTGAATTAATTTCCGATTCAATTTCTGTGTTCCATCGTCAATACGAAGGTCCAAGGGTCAAAGTATACCTGAAGTGAAGCTTCGGAACCTAAAACTTTACTCACAGGAGAGGTTCTATTCATAGAAAGTTAGAGTGTCAGCCCTCTTGTACTTAAGTCGGCATTGAGACTTTTGAATTTAATTCCGATGCAATTTCTGTGTTTCATCGTCAATAAGAAGGTCCAAGGTATACAGTGAACCTGAAGTGAAGCATCGGAATCTAAAACTGGCCCCACGGGAGAGGTTCAAATCACAGAAAGTTAGTGTGTCAGTCCTTTTTTTACTTAGGTAGTCGTTTTGCCTTTTGTATTAAATTGAGATGCTATTTCTTTGTTTCATCGTCAACAAGAAGGTCCAAGGGATACAGTAAGCCTGAAGTGAAGCATCGGAATCTAAAACTGGACTCACAGGAGAGGTTCAAATCATAGAAGGTTAGAGTGTCACTCCTCTTGCACTTAAGTCGGCACTGTGCCTTTTCAATTTAATTCCGATGCAATTTCTGTGCTTCATCGTCAATAAGAAGGTCCAAGGTATACAGTAAACCTGAAGTGAAGCATCGGAATCTAAAACTGGACTCACAGGAGAGGTTCAAATCATAGAAAGTTAAAGTGTCAGTCCTCTTGTACTTAAGTCGGCATTGTGCCTTTTGAATTTAATTCCGATGCAATTTCTGTGTTTCATCGCCAATAAGAATGTCGAAGGGATACAGTAAACCTTAAGTGAAGCATCGGAATCTAAAACTGGACTCACAGGAGACGTTCAAATCATAGAAAGTGAGAGTGTCAGTCATCTTGTACTTAAGTCGGCATTGTGCCTTTTGTATTAAATTCCAATGCAATTTCTGTGTTTCGTCGTCAATAAGAAGGTCCAACGGATACAGTAAACCTGTAGTGAAACATCGGAATCTAAAACTGGACTCACAGGAGAGGTTCAAATCATAGAAAGTTAGAGTGTCACTCCTCTTGCACTTAAGTCGGCACTGTGCCTTTTCAATTTAATTCCGATGCAATTTCTGTGCTTCATCGTCAATAAGAAGGTCCAAGGTATACAGTAAACCTGAAGTGAAGCATCGGAATCTAAAACTGGACTCACAGGAGAGGTTCAAATCATAGAAAGTGAGAGTGTCAGTCATCTTGTACTTAAGTCGGCATTGTGCCTTTTGTATTAAATTCGGATGCAATTTCTGTGTTTCATCGTCAATAAGAAGGTCCAACGGAAACAGTAAACCTGTAGTGAAACATCGGAATCGAAAACTGGACTCACAGGAGAGGTTCAAATCATAGAAAGTTAGAGTGTCACTCCTCTTGCACTTAAATCGGCACTGTGCCTTTTCAATTTAATTCCGATGCAATTTCTGTGTTTCATCGTCAATAAGATGGTCCAAGGTATACAGTGAACCTGATGTGAAGCATCGGAATCTAAAAGTGGCCTCACAGGAGAGGTTCAAATCACCGAACGTTAGAGTGTCAGTCCTTTTGTACTTAAGTCGTCCATTTGCCTTTTGTATTAATTTCGGATGCTATTTCTTTGTTTCATCGTCAATAAGAAGGTCCAAGGGATACAGTAAACCTGAAGTGAAGCATCGGAATCTAAAACTGGACTCACAGGAGAGGTTCAAATCATAGAAAGTTAGAGTGTCTGTCCTCTTGTACTGAAGTCACCATTGTGCCTTATGTATTAAATTCGGATGCAATTTCTGTGCTTCATCGTCAATAAGAAGGTCCAAGGGATACAGTAGACCTGAAGTGAAGCATCGGAATCTAAAACTGGACTCACAGGAGAGGTTCAAATCATAGAAAGTGAGAGTGTCAGTCCTCTTAAACTTAAGTCGTCATTGTGCCTTTTGAATTTAATTCCGATTCAATTTCTGTGCCTCATCGTCAATAAGAAGGTCCAAGGTATACAGTAAACCTGAGTTGAAGCATCCGAATCTAAAACTGGATTCACAGGAGAGATTCAAATCATAAAAAGTAAGAGAGTCAGTCCTCTTCTACTTAAGTCGGCATTGTGCCTTTTGAATTTAATTCGGATGAAATTTCTGTGTTTCATCGTCAATAAGAAGGTCCTAGGTTTACAGGAAACCTGAAGTGAAGCATCGGAATCTAAAACTGGACTCACATGAGAGGTTCAAATCATAGAACGTGAGAGTGTCAGTTCTCTTGTACTGAAGTCGGCATTTTGCCTTTTGTATTTAATTCAGATGCAATTTCTGTGTTTAATCGTCAATAAGAAGGTCCAAGGGATGCAGTAAACCTGAAGTGAAGCATCGGAATCTAAAACTGGACTCACAGTGGAGGTTCAAATCATAGAAAGTTAGAGTGTCAGTCCTCTGCTACTTAAGTCGGCATTGTGCCTCTTGATTTTAATTCCGAAGCAATTTCTGTGCTTCATTGTCAATAAGAAGGTCCAAGGTATACAGTAAACCTGAAGTGAAGCATCGGAATCTAAAACTGGACTCACAGGAGCGGTTCATATCACAGAAAGTTAGAGTGTCAGTCCTCTTGTACTTAAGTCGGCATTGTGGCTTTTGAATTTAATTCCGATGCAATATCTGTGTTTCATCGTCAATATGAAGGACCAAGGTATACAGTGAACCTGAGGTGAAGCATCGGAATCTAAAACTGCACTCACAGGAGAGGTTCAAATCACAGAAAGTTAGAGTGTCAGTCCATTTGTACTTAAGTCGTCATTGTGCGTTTTGTATTAAATTCGGATGCAATTTATGTGTTTCATCGTCAATAAGAAGTTCCAAGGGATACAGTAAACCTGAAGTGAAGCATCGGAATCTAAATCTGGACTCACAGGAGAGGTTCAAATCATAGAAAGTTAGAGTGTCAGTCCTCTTGTACTTAAGTCGGCATTGTGCCTTTTGAAAATAATTCCGAATCAATTTCTGTGCTTCATCGTCAATACGAAGGTCCAAGGTATACAGTGAAACTGAAGCGAGGCATCGGAATCTAAACCTGGACTCACAGGAGAGGTTCAAATTATAGAAAGTTAGGGTGTCAGTCCTCTTGTACTTAAGTCTGCATTGTGACTTTTGAATTTAATTCCGATGCAATTTCTGTGTTTCATCGTCAATAAGAAGGTCCAAGGGATACAGTAAGCCTGAAGTGAAGCATCGGAATCTAAAACTGGACTCATAGGAGAGATTCAAATCATAGAAATTTAGAGTGTCAGTCCTTTTGTACTTAATTCGTCATTGTGCCTTTTGTATTAAATTCGGATGCAATTTCTGTGTTTCATCGTCAATAAGAAGGTCCAAGGGAAACAGTAACCCTGAAGTGAAGCATCGGAATCTAAAATTGGACTCACAGGAGGGGTTCAAATCATAGAAAGTTAGAGTGTCAGTCCTCTGCAACTTAAGTCGGCTTGTGCCTCTTGAATTAAATTCCGAAGCAATTTCTGTGCTTCATCGTCAATAAGATGGTCCAGGGTATACAGTAAACCTGAAGAGAAGCATCCGAATCTAAAACTGGAGTCACAGGAGATGTTCAAATCATAGAATGTTAGAATGTCAGCCCTCTTGTACTGAAGTCGGCATTGAGCCTTTTGAATTTAATTCCGATGCAATTTCTTTGTTTCATCGTCAATAAGAAGGTCCAAGGTATACAGTGAATCTGAAGTGAAGCATCGGAATCTAAAACTGGCCTCACGGGAGAGGTTCAAATCACAGAAAGTTAGTGTGTCAGTCCTTTTGTACTTAGGTAGTCATTTTGCCTTTTGTATTAAATTCAGATGCTATTTCTTTGTTTCATCGTCAAGAAGAAGGTCCAAGGGATACAGTAAGCCTGAAGTGAAGCATCGGAATCTAAAAGTATACTCACAGGAGAGGTTCAAATCATTGAAAGTTAGAGTGTCAGTCCTCTTGTACTTAAGTCGGCATTGTGCCTTTTGAATTTAATTCCGAAGCAATTTCTGTGCTTCATTGTCAAAAGGAAGGTCCAAGGTATACAGTAAACCTGAAGTGAAACATCGGAATCTAAAACTGGACTCACAGGAGGGTTTCAAATCATAGAAAGTTAGAGTGTCAGTCCTCTTGTACCTAAGTCGGCATTGTGCCTTTTGAATTAATTTCCGATTCAATTTCTGTGTTCCATCGTCAATACGAAGGTCCAAGGGTCAAAGTATACCTGAAGTGAAGCTTCGGAACCTAAAACTTTACTCACAGGAGAGGTTCTATTCATAGAAAGTTAGAGTGTCAGCCCTCTTGTACTTAAATCGGCATTGAGACTTTTGAATTTAATTCCGATGCAATTTCTGTGTTTCATCGTCAATAAGAAGGTCCAAGGTATACAGTGAACCTGAAGTGAAGCATCGGAATCTAAAACTGGCCCCACGGGAGAGGTTCAAATCACAGAAAGTTAGTGTGTCAGTCCTTTTTTTACTTAGGTAGTCGTTTTGCCTTTTGTATTAAATTGAGATGCTATTTCTTTGTTTCATCGTCAACAAGAAGGTCCAAGGGATACAGTAAGCCTGAAGTGAAGCATCGGAATCTAAAACTGGACTCACAGGAGAGGTTCAAATCATAGAAAGTTAGAGTGTCACTCCTCTTGCACTTAAGTCGGCACTGTGCCTTTTCAATTTAATTCCGATGCAATTTCTGTGCTTCATCGTCAATAAGAAGGTCCAAGGTATACAGTAAACCTGAAGTGAAGCATCGGAATCTAAAACTGGACTCACAGGAGAGGTTCAAATCATAGAAAGTTAAAGTGTCAGTCCTCTTGTACTTAAGTCGGCATTGTGCCTTTTGAATTTAATTCCGATGCAATTTCTGTGTTTCATCGCCAATAAGAATGTCGAAGGGATACAGTAAACCTTAAGTGAAGCATCGGAATCTAAAACTGGACTCACAGGAGAGATTCAAATCATCGAAAGTTTGAGTGTCAGTCCTCTTGTACTTAAGTCGGCATTGTGCCTATTGAATTTAATTCCGATGCAATTTCTGTGTTTCATCGTCAATAAGAAGGTCCAAGGGATACAGTAAACGTGAAGTGAAGCATCGGAATCTAAAACTGGACTCACAGGAGACGTTCAAATCATAGAAAGTGAGAGTGTCAGTCATCTTGTACTTAAGTCGGCATTGTGCCTTTTGTATTAAATTCCAATGCAATTTCTGTGTTTCGTCGTCAATAAGAAGGTCCAACGGATACAGTAAACCTGTAGTGAAACATCGGAATCTAAAACTGGACTCACAGGAGAGGTTCAAATCATAGAAAGTTAGAGTGTCACTCCTCTTGCACTTAAGTCGGCACTGTGCCTTTTCAATTTAATTCCGATGCAATTTCTGTGCTTCATCGTCAATAAGAAGGTCCAAGGTATACAGTAAACCTGAAGTGAAGCATCGGAATCTAAAACTGGACTCACAGGAGAGGTTCAAATCATAGAAAGTGAGAGTGTCAGTCATCTTGTACTTAAGTCGGCATTGTGCCTTTTGTATTAAATTCGGATGCAATTTCTGTGTTTCATCGTCAATAAGAAGGTCCAACGGAAACAGTAAACCTGTAGTGAAACATCGGAATCGAAAACTGGACTCACAGGAGAGGTTCAAATCATAGAAAGTTAGAGTGTCACTCCTCTTGCACTTAAATCGGCACTGTGCCTTTTCAATTTAATTCCGATGCAATTTCTGTGTTTCATCGTCAATAAGATGGTCCAAGGTATACAGTGAACCTGATGTGAAGCATCGGAATCTAAAAGTGGCCTCACAGGAGAGGTTCAAATCACCGAACGTTAGAGTGTCAGTCCTTTTGTACTTAAGTCGTCCATTTGCCTTTTGTATTAATTTCGGATGCTATTTCTTTGTTTCATCGTCAATAAGAAGGTCCAAGGGATACAGTAAACCTGAAGTGAAGCATCGGAATCTAAAACTGGACTCACAGGAGAGGTTCAAATCATAGAAAGTTAGAGTGTCTGTCCTCTTGTACTGAAGTCACCATTGTGCCTTATGTATTAAATTCGGATGCAATTTCTGTGCTTCATCGTCAATAAGAAGGTCCAAGGGATACAGTAGACCTGAAGTGAAGCATCGGAATCTAAAACTGGACTCACAGGAGAGGTTCAAATCATAGAAAGTGAGAGTGTCAGTCCTCTTAAACTTAAGTCGTCATTGTGCCTTTTGAATTTAATTCCGATTCAATTTCTGTGCCTCATCGTCAATAAGAAGGTCCAAGGTATACAGTAAACCTGAGTTGAAGCATCCGAATCTAAAACTGGATTCACAGGAGAGATTCAAATCATAAAAACTAAGAGAGTCAGTCCTCTTCTACTTAAGTCGGCATTGTGCCTTTTGAATTTAATTCGGATGAAATTTCTGTGTTTCATCGTCAATAAGAAGGTCCTAGGTTTACAGGAAACCTGAAGTGAAGCATCGGAATCTAAAACTGGACTCACATGAGAGGTTCAAATCATAGAACGTGAGAGTGTCAGTTCTCTTGTACTGAAGTCGGCATTTTGCCTTTTGTATTTAATTCAGATGCAATTTCTGTGTTTCATCGTCAATAAGAAGGTCCAAGGGATGCAGTAAACCTGAAGTGAAGCATCGGAATCTAAAACTGGACTCACAGTGGAGGTTCAAATCATAGAAAGTTAGAGTGTCAGTCCTCTGCTACTTAAGTCGGCATTGTGCCTCTTGATTTTAATTCCGAAGCAATTTCTGTGCTTCATTGTCAATAAGAAGGTCCAAGGTATACAGTAAACCTGAAGTGAAGCATCGGAATCTAAAACCGGACTCACAGGAGCGGTTCATATCACAGAAAGTTAGAGTGTCAGTCCTCTTGTACTTAAGTCGGCATTGTGGCTTTTGAATTTAATTCCGATGCAATATCTGTGTTTCATCGTCAATATGAAGGACCAAGGTATACAGTGAACCTGAGGTGAAGCATCGGAATCTAAAACTGCACTCACAGGAGAGGTTCAAATCACAGAAAGTTAGAGTGTCAGTCCATTTGTACTTAAGTCGTCATTGTGCGTTTTGTATTAAATTCGGATGCAATTTATGTGTTTCATCGTCAATAAGATGTTCCAAGGGATACAGTAAACCTGAAGTGAAGCATCGGAATCTAAATCTGGACTCACAGGAGAGGTTCAAATCATAGAAAGTTAGAGTGTCAGTCCTCTTGTACTTAAGTCGGCATTGTGCCTTTTGAAAATAATTCCGAATCAATTTCTGTGCTTCATCGTCAATACGAAGGTCCAAGGTATACAGTGAAACTGAAGCGAGGCATCGGAATCTAAACCTGGACTCACAGGAGAGGTTCAAATTATAGAAAGTTAGGGTGTCAGTCCTCTTGTACTTAAGTCTGCATTGTGACTTTTGAATTTAATTCCGATGCAATTTCTGTGTTTCATCGTCAATAAGAAGGTCCAAGGGATACAGTAAGCCTGAAGTGAAGCATCGGAATCTAAAACTGGACTCATAGGAGAGATTCAAATCATAGAAATTTAGAGTGTCAGTCCTTTTGTACTTAATTCGTCATTGTGCCTTTTGTATTAAATTCGGATGCAATTTCTGTGTTTCATCGTCAATAAGAAGGTCCAAGGGAAACAGTAACCCTGAAGTGAAGCATCGGAATCTAAAATTGGACTCACAGGAGGGGTTCAAATCATAGAAAGTTAGAGTGTCAGTCGTCTGCTACTTAAGTCGGCTTGTGCCTCTTGAATTAAATTCCGAAGCAATTTCTGTGCTTCATCGTCAATAAGAAGGTCCAGGGTATACAGTAAACCTGAAGAGAAGCATCCGAATCTAAAACTGGAGTCACAGGAGATGTTCAAATCATAGAATGTTAGAATGTCAGCCCTCTTGTACTGAAGTCGGCATTGAGCCTTTTGAATTTAATTCCGATGCAATTTCTTTGTTTCATCGTCAATAAGAAGGTCCAAGGTATACAGTGAATCTGAAGTGAAGCATCGGAATCTAAAACTGGCCTCACGGGAGAGGTTCAAATCACAGAAAGTTAGTGTGTCAGTCCTTTTGTACTTAGGTAGTCATTTTGCCTTTTGTATTAAATTCAGATGCTATTTCTTTGTTTCATCGTCAACAAGAAGGTCCAAGGGATACAGTAAGCCTGAAGTGAAGCATCGGAATCTAAAAGTATACTCACAGGAGAGGTTCAAATCATTGAAAGTTAGAGTGTCAGTCCTCTTGTACTTAAGTCGGCATTGTGCCTTTTGAATTTAATTCCGAAGCAATTTCTGTGCTTCATTGTCAAAAGGAAGGTCCAAGGTATACAGTAAACTTGAAGTGAAGCATCGGAATCGAAAACTGGACTCACATGAGAGGTTCAAATCATAGAAAGTTAGAGTGTCAGTCCTCTTTTACTTAAGTCGGCATTGTGGCTATTGAATGTAATTCCGATGCAATTTCTGTGTTTCATCGTCAATATGAAGGTCCAAGGTATACAGTGAACCTGAAGTGAAGCATCGGAATCTAAAACTGGACTCACAGGAGAGGTTTAAATAACAGAAAGTTAGAGTGTCAGTCCTTTTGTACTTCAGTCGTCATTGTGCCTTTTGTATTAAATTCGGATGCTATTTCTATGTTTCATCGTCAATTAGAAGTTCCAAGGTATTCAGGAAACCTGAAGTGAAGCATCGGAATCTAAAACTGGACTCACAGGAGAGGTACAAATCATAGAAAGTTAAAGTGTCAGTCCTCTTGTACTTAAGTCGGCATTGTGCCTTTTGAATTTAATTCCGATGCAATTTCTGTGTTTCATCGCCAATAAGAATGTCGAAGGGATACAGTAAACCTTAAGTGAAGCATCGGAATCTAAAACTGGACTCACAGGAGAGATTCAAATCATAGAAAGTTTGAGTGTCAGTCCTCTTGTACTTAAGTCGGCATTGTGCCTATTGAATTTAATTCCGATGCAATTTCTGTGTTACATCGTCAATAAGAAGGTCCAAGGGATACAGTAAACCTGAAGTGAAGCATCGGAATCTAAAACTGGACTCACAGGAGACGTTCAAATCATAGAAAGTGAGAGTGTCAGTCATCTTGTACTTAAGTCGGCATTGTGCCTTTTGTATTAAATTCCAATGCAATTTCTGTGTTTCATCGTCAATAAGAAGGTCCAACGGATACAGTAAACCTGTAGTGAAACATCGGAATCTAAAACTGGATTCACAGGAGAGGTTCAAATCATAGAAAGTTAGAGTGTCACTCCTCTTGCACTTAAGTCGGCACTGTGCCTTTTCAATTTAATTCCGATGCTATTTCTGTGCTTCATCGTCAATAAGAAGGTCCAAGGTATACAGTAAACCTGAAGTGAAGCATCGGAATCTAAAACTGGACTCACAGGAGAGGTTCAAATCATAGAAACTGAGAGTGTCAGTCATCTTGTACTTAAGTCGGCATTGTGCCTTTTGTATTAAATTCGGATGCAATTTCTGTGTTTCATCGTCAATAAGAAGGTCCAACGGATACAGTAAACCTGTAGTGAAACATCGGAATCTAAAACTAGACTCACAGGAGAGGTTCAAATCATAGAAAGTTAGAGTGTCACTCCTCTTGCACTTAAGTCGGCACTGTGCCTTTTCAATTTAATTCCGATGCAATTTCTGTGTTACATCGTCAATAAGAAGGTCCAAGGTATACAGTGAACCTGATGTGAAGCATCGGAATCTAAAACTGGCCTCACAGGGAGGTTCAAATCACCGAACGTTAGAGTGTCAGTCCTTTTGTACTTAAGTCGTCCATTTGCCTTTTGTATTAAATTCGGATGCTATTTCTTTGTTTCATCGTCAATAAGAAGGTCCAAGGGATACAGTAAACCTGAAGTGAAGCATCGGAATCTAAAACTGGACTCACAGGAGAGGTTCAAATCATAGAAAGTTAGATTGTCTGTCCTCTTGTACTGAAGTCACCATTGTGCCATTTGTATTAAATTCGGATGCAATTTCTGTGCTTCATCGTCAATAAGAAGGTCCAAGGGATACAGTAGACCTGAAATGAAGCATCGGAATCTAAAACTGGACTCACAGGAGAGGTTCAAATCATAGAAAGTGAGAGTGTCAGTCCTCTTAAACTTAAGTCGGCATTGTGCCTTTTGAATTTAATTCCGATTCAATTTCTGTGCCTCATCGTCAATAAGAAGGTCCAAGGTATACAGTAAACCTGAGGTGAAGCATCCGAATCTAAAACTGGATTCACTGGAGAGATTCAAATCATAAAAAGTAAGAGAGTCAGTCCTCTTCTACTTAAGTCGGCATTGTGCCTTTTGAATTTAATTCGGATGAAATTTCTGTGTTTCATCGTCAATAAGAAGGTCCTAGGTTTACAGGAAACCTGAAGTGAAGCATCGGAAACTAAAACTGGACTCACATGAGAGGTTCAAATCTTAGAACGTGAGAGTGTCAGTCCTCTTGTACTTAAGTCGGCATTGTGCCTTTTGTATTTAATTCAGATGCAATTTCTGTGTTTCATCGTCAATAAGTAGGTCCAAGGGATGCAGTAAACCTGAAGTGAAGCATCGGAATCTAAAACTGGACTCACAGTGGAGGTTCAAATCATAGAAAGTTAGAGTGTCAGTCCTCTGCTACTTAAGTCGGCATTGTGCCTTTTGATTTTAATTCCGAAGCAATTTCTGTGCTTCATTGTCAATAAGAAGGTCCAAGGTATACAGTAAACCTGAAGTGAAGCATCGGAATCTAAAACTGGACTCACAGGAGCGGTTCATATCACAGAAAGTTAGAGTGTCAGTCCTCTTGTACTTAAGTCTCCATTGTGGCTTTTGAATTTCATTCCGATGCAATTTCTGTGTTTCATCGTCAATATGAAGGACCAAGGTATACAGTGAACCTGAGGTGAAGCATCGGAATCTAAAACTGCACTCACAGGAGAGGTTCAAATCACAGAAAGTTAGAGTGTCAGTCCATTTGTACTTAAGTCGTCATTGTGCGTTTTGTATTAAATTCGGATGCAATTTCTGTGTTTCATCGTCAATAAGAAGTTCCAAGGGATACAGTAAACCTGAAGTGAAGCATCGGAATCTAAATCTGGACTCACAGGAGAGGTTCAAATCATAGAAAGTTAGAGTGTCAGTCCTCCTGTACTTAAGTCGGCATTGTGCCTTTTGAATATAATTCCGAATCACTTTCTGTGCTTCATCGTCAATACGAAGGTCCAAGGTATACAGTGAAACTGAAGCGAGGCATCGGAATCTAAACCTGGACTCACAGGAGAGGTTCAAATTATAGAAAGTTAGAGTGTCAGTCCTCTTGTACTTAAGTCTGCATTGTGACTTTTAGATTTAATTCCGATGCAATTTCTGTGTTTCATCGTCAATAAGAAGGTCCAAGGGATACAGTAAGCCCGAAGTGAAGCATCGGAATCTAAAACTGGACTCATAGGAGAGATTCAAATCATCGAAATTTAGAGTGTCAGTCCTTTTGTGCTTACGTCGTCATTGTGCCTTTTGTATTAAATTCGGATGCAATTTCTGTGTTTCATCGTCAATAAGAAGGTCCAAGGGAAACAGTAAACCTGAAGTGAAGCATCGGAATCTAAAATTGGACTCACAGGAGGGGTTCAAATCATAGAAAGTTAGGGTGTCAGTCCTCTGCTACTTAAGTTGGCTTGTGCCTCTTGAATTAAATTCCGAAGCAATTTCTGTGCTTCATCGACAATAAGAAGGTCCAGGGTATACAGTAAACCTGAAAAGAAGCATCCGAATCTAAAACTGGACTCACAGGAGCGGTTCATATCACAGAAAGTTAGAGTGTCAGTCCTCTTGTACTTAAGTCTCCATTGTGGCTTTTGAATTTCATTCCGATGCAATTTCTGTGTTTCATCGTCAATATGAAGGACCAAGGTATACAGTGAACCTGAGGTGAAGCATCGGAATCTAAAACTGGCCTCACAGGAGAGGTTCAAATCACAGAAAGTTAGTGTGTCAGTCCTATTGTACTTAAGTAGTCATTTTGCCTTTAGTATTAAATTCAGATGCTATTTCTTTGTTTCATCGTCAACAAGAAGGTCCAAGGGATACAGTAAGCCTGAAGTGAAGCATCGGAATCTAAAAGTATACTCACAGGAGAGGTTCAAATCATTGAAAGTTAGAGTGTCAGTCCTCTTGTACTTAAGTCGGCATTGTGCCTTTTGAATTTAATTCCGAAGCAATTTCTGTGCTTCATTGTCAAAAGGAAGGACCAAGGTATACAGTAAACCTGAAGTGAAGCATCGGAATCGAAAACTGGACTCACAGAAGCGGTTCCAATCATAGAAAGTTAGAGTGTCAGTCCTCTTTTACTTAAGTCGGCATTGTGGCTTTTGAATGTAATTTTGATGCAATTTCTGTGTTTCATCGTCGATATGAAGGTCCAAGGTATACAGTGAACCTGAAGTGAAGCATCGGAATCTAAAACTGGACTCACAGGAGAGGTTTAAATAACAGAAAGTTAGAGTGTCAGTCCTTTTGTACTTAAGTCGTCACTGTGCCTTTTGTATTAAATTTGGATGCTATTTCTATGTTTCATCGTCAATAAGAAGTTCTAAGGTATTCAGGAAACCTGAAGTGAAGCATCGGAATCTAAAACTGGACTCACAGGAGAGGTTAAATCATAGAAAGTTAAAGTGTCAGTTCGCTTGTACTTAAGTCGGCATTGTGCCTTTTGAATTTAATTCCGATGCAATTTCTGTGTTTCATCGCCAATAAGAATGTCGAAGGGATACAGTAAACCTTAAGTGAAGCATCGGAATCTAAAACTGGACTCACAGGAGAGATTCAAATCATAGAAAGTTTGAGTGTCAGTCCTCTTGTACTTAAGTCGGCATTGTGCCTATTGAATTTAATTCCGATGCAATTATCTGTGTTTCATCGTCAATAAGAAGGTCCAAGGGATACAGTAAACCTGATGTGAAGCATCGGAATCTAAAACTGGACTCACAGGAGAGGTTCAAATCATAGAAAGTGAGAGTGTCAGTCATCATGTACTTAAGTCGGCATTGTGCCTTTTGTATTAAATTCGGATGCAATATCTGTGTTTCATCGTCAATAAGAAGGTCCAACGGATACAGTAAACCTGAAGTGAAGCATCGGAATCTAAAACTGGACTCACAGGAGGGGTCCAAATCATAGAATGTTAGAGTGTCGGTCCCCTTGTACTTAAGCCGGCATTGTGCCTTTTGAATTAATTTCCGATGCAATTTCTGTGTTCCATCGTCAATACGAAGGTCCAAGGGATACAGTATACCTGAAGGGATGCTTCGGAATCTAAAACTTGACTCACAGGAGAGGTTCAATTCGTAGAAAGTTAGAGTGGCAGTCCTCTTGTACTTAAGTCGGCATTGTGCCTTTTGTGTTAAATTCGGATGCAATTTCTGTGTTTCTTCGTCAATAAGAAGGTCCAAGGGATACAGTAAACCTAAAGTGAAGCATCGGAATCTAAACCTGGACTCACAGGAGAGGTTCAAATTATAGAAAGTTAGAGTGTCAGTCCTCTTGTACTTAAGTCTGCATTGTGACTTTTGAATTTAATTCCGATGCAATTTCTGTGTTTCATCGTCAATAAGAAGGTCCAAGGTATACGGTGAACCTGATGAGAAGCATCGGAATCTAAAACTGGCCTCACAGGAGAGGTTCAAATCACCGAACGTTAGAGTGTCAGTCCTTTTGTACTTAAGTCGTCCATTTGCCTTTTGTATTAAATTCGGATGCTATTTCTTTGTTTCATCGTCAATAAGAAGGTCCAAGGGATACAGTAAACCTGAAGTGAAGCATCGGAATCTAAAACTGGACTCACAGGAGAGGTTCAAATCATAGAAAGTTAGAGTGTCTGTCCTCTTGTACTGAAGTCACCATTGTGCCTTTTGTATTTAATTCGGATGCAATTTCTGTGCTTCATCGTCAATAAGAAGGTCCAAGGGATACAGTAGACCTGAAGTGAAGCATCGGAATCTAAAACTGGACTCACAGGAGAGGTTCAAATCATAGAAAGTGAGAGTGTCAGTCCTCTTAAACTTAAGTCGGCATTGTGCCTTTTGAATTTTATTCCGAATCAATTTCTGTGATTCATCGTCAATAAGAAGGTCAAAGGTATACAGTAAACCTGAGTTGAAGCATCCGAATCTAAAACTGGATTCACAGGAGAGATTCAAATCATAAAAAGTAAGAGTGTCAGTCCTCTTCTACTTAAGTCGGCATTGTGCCTTTTGTATTTAATTCGGATGCAATTTCTGTGTTTCATCGACAATAAGAAGGTGCAAGGGATGCAGTAAACCTGAAGTGAAGCATCGGAATCTAAAACTGGACTCACAGTGGAGGTTCAAATCATAGAAAGTTAGAGTGTCAGTCCTCTGCTACTTAAGTTGGCATTGTGCCTTTTGAATTTAATTCCGAAGCAATTTCTGTGCTTCATTGTCAATAAGAAGGTCCAAGGTATACAGTAAACCTGAAGTGAAGCATCGGAATCTAAAACTGGACTCACAGGAGCGGTTCAAATCACAGAAAGTTAGAGTGTCAGTCCTCTTGTACTTAAGTCGGCATTGTGGCTTTTGAATTTAATTCCGATGCAATTTCTGTGTTTCATCGTCAATATGAAGGACCAAGGTATACAGTGAACCTGAGGTGAAGCATCGGAATCTAAAACTGCACTCACAGGAGAGGTTCAAATCACAGAAAGTTAGAGTGTCAGTCCTTTTGTACTTAAGTCGTAATTGTGCCTTTTGTATTAAATTCGGATGCAATTTCTGTGTTTCATCGTCAATAAGAAGTTCCAAGGGATACAGTAAACCTGAAGTGAAGCATCGGAATCTAAATCTGGACTTACAGGAGAGGTTCAAATCATAGAAAGTGAGAGTGTCAGTCCTCTTGTACTTAAGTCGGCATTGGGCCTTTTGTATTAATTCGGATGCAATTTCTGTGTTTCATCGTCAATAAGAAGGTCCAACGGATACAGTAAACCTGTAGTGAAACATCGGAACCTAAAACTGGACTCACAGGAGAGGTGCAAATCATAGAAAGTTAGAGTATCACTCCTCTTGTACTTAAGTCGGCACTGTGCCTTATGAATTTAATTCCGATGCAATTTCTGTGCTTCATCGTCCATAAGAAGGTCCAAGGTATACAGTAAACTTGAAGTGAAGCATCGGAATCTAAAACTGGACTCACAGGAGAGCTTCAAATCATAGAAAGTTAGAGTGTCAGTCCTCTTGTACTTAAGTCGGCATTGTGCCTTTTGAATTAATTTCGGATGCAATTTCTGTGTTCCATCGTCAATACGAAGGTCCAAGGGATACAGTATACCTGAAGTGTAGCTTCGGAATCTAAAACTTGACTCACAGGAGAGGTTCAATTCACAGAAAGTTAGAGTGGCAGTCCTCCTGTACTTAAGTCGGCATTGTGCCTTTTGAATTTAATTCCGATGCAATTTCAGTGTTTCATTGTCAATAAGAATGTCCAAGGGATACAGTAAAACTTAAGTGAAGCATCGGAATCAAAAACTGGACTCACAGGAGAGGTTCAAATCACAGAAAGTTAGAGTGTCAGTCCTTTTGTACTTAAGTCGTCATTGTGCCTTTTGTATTAAATTCGGATGCAAATTCTGTGTTTCATCGGCAATAAGAAGTTCCAAGGGATACAGTATACCTGAAGTGAAGCATCGGAATCTAAATCTAGACTCACAGGAGAAGTTCAAATCATAGAAAGTTAGAGTGTCAGTCCTCTTGTACTTAAGTCGGCATTGTGCCTTTTGAATATAATTACGAATCAATTTCTGTGCTTCATCGTCAATAAGAAGGTCCAAGGTATACAGTAAACCTGAAGTGAAGCATCCGAATATAAAACTGGACTCACAGAAGAGGTACAAATCATAGAAAGTTAGAGTGTCACTCCTCTTGTACTTAAGTCGGCACTGTGCCTTATGAATTTAATTCCGATGCAATTTCTGTGCTTCATCGTCCGAAAGAAGGTCCAAGGTATACAGTAAACTTGAAGTGAAGCATCGGAATCTAAAACTGGACTCACAGGAGAGGTTTAAATCATAGAAAGTTAGAGTGTCCGTCCTCTTGTACTTAAGCCGGCATTGTGCCTTTTGAGTTTAATTCCGATGCAATTTCTGTGTTTCCTCGTCAATAAGAAGGTCCAAGGTATACAGTGAACCTGAAGTGAAGCATCGGAATCTAAAACTGGACTCACAGGAGAGGTTCAAATCACAGAAAGTTAGAGTGTCTGTCCTTTTGTACTTAAGTCGTCATTTTGCATTTTGTATTAAATTCGGATGCAATTTCTGTGTTTCATCGTCAATAAGAAGGTCCAACGGATACAGTAAACCTGAAGTGAAAAATCGGAATCTAAAACTGGACTCACAGGAGAGGTTCAAATCATAGAAAGTGAGAGTGTCAGTCCTCTTGTACTTAAGTCGGCATTGAGCCTTTTGTATTAAATTCGGATGCAATTTCTGTGTTTACTCGTCAATAAGAAGGTCCAAGGGATACAGTAAACCTGAAGTGAAGCATCGGAATCTAAAACTGGCGTCACAGGAGAGTTTCAAATCACAGAAAGTTAGAGTGTACGTCCTCTTGTACTTAAGTCGGCATTGTGCCTTTTGAATTTAATTCCGAAGCAATTTCTGTGCTTCATCGTCAATAAGAAGGTCCAAGGAATACAGTAAACCTGAAGCGAAGCAACCGAATCTAAAACTGGACTACAGGAGAGGTTCAAATCATAGAAAGTGAGAGTGTCAGTCCTCTTGTACTTAAGTCGGCATTGTGCCTTTTGTATTACATTCGGATGCAATATCTGTGTTTCAACGTCAATAAGATGGTCCAAGGTATACAGGAAACCTGAAGTGAAGCATCGGAATCTAAAACTGGACTCACAGGAGAGGTTCAAATCGTGGAAAGTGAGAGTAGCATTCCTCTTGTACTTAAGTCGGCATTGTGCCTTTTGTATTAAATTCGGATGTAGTTTCTGTGTTTCAACACCAATAAGACGGTCCAAGGGATACAGTAAACCTGAAGTGAATCATCGGAATCTAAAACTGGACTCACAGGAGAGGTTAAAATCATAGAAGTAAGAGAGTCAGTCCTCTTGTACTTAAGTCGGCATTGTGCCTTTTGAATTTAATTCGGATGCAATTTCTGTGTTTCATCGACAATAAGAAGGTCCAAGGTATACAGGAAACCTGAAGTGAAGCATCGGAATCTAAAACTGGACTCACAGGAGAGGTTCAAATCAAAGAAAGTTAGAGTGTCCGTCCTCTTGTACATAAGTCGGCATTGTGCCTTTTGTATTAAATTCGGATGCAATTTCTGTGTTTCATCGTCAATAAGAGGGTCCAAGGGATACAGTAAACCTGAAGTGAAGCATCGGAATCTAAAACAGGTCTCACAGGAGAGGTTCAAATCATAGAAAGGTAGAGTGTCAGTCCTCTTGTACTTAAGTCGCCATTGTGCCTTTTGAATTTAATTCCGATGCAATTTCTGTGCTTCATCGTCTAAAAGAAGGTCCAACGGATACAGTAAACCTGAAGTGAAAAATCGGAATCTAAAACTGGACTCACAGGAGAGGTTCAAATCATAGAAAGTGAGAGTGTCAGTCCTCTTGTACTTAAGTCGGCATTGAGCCTTTTGTATTAAATTCGGATGCACTTTCTGTGTTTACTCGTCAATAAGAAGGTCCAAGGGATACAGTAAACCTGAAGTGAAGCATCGGAATCTAAAACTGGCGTCACAGGAGAGTTTCAAATCACAGAAAGTTAGAGTGTCAGTCCTTTTGTACTTAAGTCGTCATTTTGCTTTTTGTATTAAATTCGGATACAATTTCTTTGTTTCATCGTCAATAAGAAGGTCCAAGGGATACAGTAAACCTGAAATGAAGTATCGGAATCTACAACTGGACTCACAGGAGAGGTTCAAATCAATGAAAGTTAGAGTGTTAGTCCTCTTGTACTTAAGTCGGTATTGTGCCTTTTGAATTTAATTCCGAAGCAATTTCTGTGCTTCATCGTCAATACGAAGGTCCAAGGTATACAGTAAACCTGAGGTGAAGCATCCGAATCTAAAACTGGATTCACAGGAGAGGTTCAGATCATAGAAAGTGAGAGTGTCAGTCCTCTTATACTTAAGTCGGCATTGTGCCTTTTGTATTTAATTCGGATGCAATTTCTGTGTTTCATCGTCAATAAGAAGGTCCAAGGGATACAGTAAACCTGAATTTAAGCATCGGAATCTAAAACTGTACTCACAGGAGATTTTCAGATCATAGAATGTGAGAGTGTCAGTCCTCTTGTACTTAAGTCGGCATTCTGCCTTTTGTATTACATTCGTATGCAATTTCTGTGTTTCATCGTCAATAAGAAGGTCCAACGTATATACGAAACCTGAAGTGAAGCATCGGAATCCAAAACTGGACTCACAGGAGAGGTTCAAATCATAGAAAGTGAGAGTGTCAGTCCTCTTGTACTTAAGTCGGAATTGAGCCTCTTGTATTAAATTCGGATGCAATTTCTGTGTTTCCTCGTCAATAAGAAGGTCCAAGGGATACAGTAAACCTGAAGTGAAGCATCGGATTCTAAAACTGGCCTCACATTAGAGGTTCAAATCACAGGAAATTAGAGTGTCAGTCCTGTTGTACTTAAGTCGTCATTTTGCCTTTTGTATTAAATTCGGATGCAATTTCATTGTTTCATCGTCAATAAGAAGGTCCAAGGGATACTGTAAACCTGAAGTGAAGCATCAGAATCTAAAACTGGACTCACAGGAGAGGTTCAAATCATAGAAAGTGAGAGTTTTAGTCCTCTTGTACTTAAGTCGGCATTGTGCCTTTTGTATTTAATTCGGATGCAATTTCTGTGTTTCATCATCATTAAGAAGGTCCAAGGGATACAGTAAACCTGAAGTGAAGCATCGGAATCTAAAACTGGACTCACAGGAGAGGTTCAAATCATAGAACGTGAGAGTGTCAGTCCTCTTGTACTTAAGTCGGCATTTTGCTTTTTGTATTAAGTTCGGATGCAATTTCTGTGTTTCATCGTCAATAAGAAGGGCCAAGGGATACAGTAGACCTGAAGTGAAGCATCGGAATCTAAAACTGGACTAACAGGAGAGGTTAAAATCATAGAAAGTGAGAGTGTCAGTCCTCTTGTACTTAAGTGGGCATTGTGCATTTTGTGTTAAATTCGGATGCAATTTGTGTGTTTCATCGTCAATAAGAAGGTCCAAGGGATACAGTAAACCTGAAGTGAAGCACCGGAATCTAAAACTGGACTCACAGGAGAGGTTCAAATCATAGAAAGTGAGAGTGTCAGTCCTCTTGTACTTAAGTCGGAATTGAGCCTCTTGTATTAAATTCGGATGCAATTTCTGTGTTTCCTCGTCAATAAGAAGGTCCAAGGGATACAGTAAACCTGAAGTGAAGCATCGGATTCTAAAACTGGCGTCACATTAGAGGTTCAAATCACAGGAAGTTAGAGTGTCAGTCCTGTTGTACTTAAGTCGTCATTTTGCCTTTTGTATTAAATTCGGATGCAATTTCATTGTTTCATCGTCAATAAGAAGGTCCAAGGGATACTGTAAACCTGAAGTGAAGCATCAGAATCTAAAACTGGACTCACAGGAGAGGTTCAAATCATAGAAAGTGAGAGTTTTAGTCCTCTTGTACTTAAGTCGGCATTGTGCCTTTTGTATTTAATTCGGATGCAATTTCTGTGTTTCATCGTCAATAAGAAGGTCCAAGGGATACAGTAAACCTGAAGTTAAGCATCGGAAACTAAAACTGGACTCACAGTGGAGGTTCAAATCATTGAATGTTAGAGTGTCAGTCCTCTGCTACTTAAGTCGGCATTGTGCCTTTTGAATTTAATTCCGAAGCAATTTCTGTGTTTCATTGTCAATAAGAAGGTCCAAGGTATACAGTAAACCTGAAGTGAAGCATCCGAATGTAAAACTGGACTCACAGGAGCGGTTCAAATCATAGAAAGTTAGAGTGTCAGTCCTCTTGTACTTAAGTCGGCATTGTGGCTTTTGAATTTAATTCCGATGCAATTTCTGTGTTTCATCGTCAATATGAAGGTCCAAGGTGTACAGTGATCCTGAAGGGAAGCATGGGAATCTAATACTGGACTCACGGGAGAGGTTCAAATCACAGAAAGTTAGAGTGTCAGTCCTTTTCTACTTAAGTCGTCATTGTGCCTTTTGAATTAAATTCGGATGCAATTTCTGTGTTTCATCGTCAATAAGAAGTTCCAAGGGATACAGTAGACCTGAAATGAATCATCGGAATCTAAAACTGGACTCACAGGAGAGAGTCACATCATAGAATGTTAGAGAGTCAGTCCTCTTGTACTTAAGTCGGCATTGTGCCTTTTGGATTTAATTCGGATGCAATTTCTGTGTTTCATCGTCAATAAGAAGGTCCAAGGTATACAGGAAACCTGAAGGGAAGAATCGGAATCTAAAACTGGACTCACAGGAGAGGTTGAATTCATAGAAAGCGAGAGTGTCAGACCTCTTGTACTTAAGTCTGCATTGTGCCTTTTGTATTAAATTCGGATGCAAGTTCTGTGTTTCATCATCAATAAGAACTTCCAAGGGATACAGTAAACCTGAAGTGAAGCATCGGAATCTAAAACTGGACTCACAGGAGAAGTTCAAATCATAGAAAGTTAGAGTGTCAGTCCTCTTGTACTTAAGTCCGCATTGTGAATTTTGTATTAAATTCGGATGCAATTTCTGTGTTTCACCATCAATAAGAATATCCAAGGGAAACAGTAAACCTGAAATGAATCATCGGAATCTAAAACTGGACTCACAGGAGAGAGTCACATCATAGAATGTTAGAGAGTCAGTCCTCTTGTACTTAAGTCGGCATTGTGCCTGTTGAATTTAATTCCGATGCAATTTCTGTGCTTCATCGTCTAAAAGAAGATCCAACGGATACAGTAAACCTGAAGTGAAAAATCGGAATCCAAAACTGGACTCACAGGAGAGGTTCAAATCATAGAAAGTGAGAGTGTCAGTCCTCTTGTACTTAAGTCGGCATTGAGCCTTTTGTATTAAATTCGGATGCAATTTCTGTGTTTCCTCGTCTATAAGAAGGTCCAAGGGATACAGTAAACCTGAAGTGAAGCATCGGAATCTAAAACTGGCCTCACAGGAGAGTTTCAAATCACAGAAAGTTAGAGTGTCAGTCCTTTTGTACTTAAGTCGTCATTTTGCCTTTTGTATTAAATTCGGATACAATTTCTTTGTTTCATCGTCAATAAGAAGGTCCAAGGGATACAGTAAACCTGAAATGAAGCATCGGAATCTAAAACTGGACTCACAGGAGAGGTTCAAATCATTGAAAGTTAGAGTGCTAGTCCTCTTGTACTTAAGTCGGTATTGTGCCGTTTGAATTTAATTCGGATGAAATTTCTGTGTTTCATCGTCAACAAGAAGATCCAAGGTTTACAGGAAAAATGAAGTGAAGCATCGGAATCTAAAACTGGACTCACATGTGAGGTTCAAATCATAGAAAGTGAGAGTTTTAGTCCTCTTGTACTTAAGTCGGCACATTGCCTTTTGTATTTAATTCGGGTGCAATTTCTGTGTTTCATCGTCAATAAGAAGGTCCAAGGGATACAGTAAACCTGAAGTTAAGCATCGGAAGCTAAAACTGGACTCACAGTGGAGGTTCAAATCATTGAATGTTAGAGTGTCAGTCCTCTGCTACTTAAGTCGGCATTGTGCCTTTTGAATTTAATTCCGAAGCAATTTCTGTGCTTCATTGTCAATAAGAAGGTCCAAGGTATACAGTAAACCTGAAGTGAAGCATCCGAATGTAAAACTGGACTCACAGGAGCGGTTCAAATCATAGAAAGTTATAGTGTGTGTCCTCTTGTACTTAAGTCGGCATTGTGGCTTTTGAATTTAATTCCGATGCAATTTCTGTGTTTCATCGTCAATATGAAGGTCCAAGGTGTACAGTGAATCTGAAGGGAAGCATCGGAATCTAATACTGGACTCACGGGAGAGGTTCAAATCACAGAAAGTTAGAGTGTCAGTCCTTTTCTACTTAAGTCGTCATTGTGCCTTTTGAATTAAATTCGGCTGCTATTTCTGTGCTTCATCGTCAATAAGAAGGTCCAAGGGATACAGTAGTCCTCAAGTGAAGCATTGGAATCTAAAACTGGACTCACAGGAGCCGTTCAAATCATAGAAAGTGAGAGTGTCAGTCCTCTTGTACTTAAGTCGGCATTGTGCCTTTTCTATTAAACTCGGATGCAATTTCTGTGTTTCATCGTCAATAAGAAGGTCCAAGGTATACAGGAAACCTGATAAGAAATCATCGGAATCTAAAACTGGACTCACAGATGAGGTTCAAATAATAGAAAGTGAGTGTGTCAGTCCTCTTGTACTTAAGTCGGCATTGTGAATTTTGTATTAAATTCGGATGCAATTTCTGTGTTTCACCATCAATAAGAATATCCAAGGGATACAGTAGACCTGAAATGAATCATCGGAATCTAAAACTGGACTCACAGGAGAGAGTCACATCATAGAATGTTAGAGAGTCAGTCCTCTTGTACTTAAGTCATCATTGTGCCTTTTGGATTTAATTCGGATGCAATTTCTGTGTTTCATCGTCAATAAGAAGGTCCAAGGTATACAGGAAACCTGAAGGGAAGAATCGGAATCTGAAACTGGACTCACAGGAGAGGTTGAATTCATAGAAAGCGAGAGTGTCAGTCCTCTTGTACTTAAGTCTGCATTGTGCCTTTTGTATTAAATTCGGATGCAAGTTCTGTGTTTCATCATCAATAAGAACTTCCAAGGGATACAGTAAACCTGAAGTGAAGCATCAGAATCTAAAACTTGACTCACAGGAGAAGTTCAAATCATAGAAAGTTAGAGTGTCAGTCCCCTTGTACTTAAGTCCGCATTGTGAATTTTGTATTAAATTCGGATGCAATTTCTGTGTTTCAGCATCAATAAGAATATCCAAGGGAAACAGTAAACCTGAAATGAATCATCGGAATCTAAAACTGGACTCACAGGAGAGAGTCACATCATAGAATGTTAGAGAGTCAGTCCTCTTGTACTTAAGTCGGCATTGTGCCTTTTGAATTTAATTCCGATGCAATTTCTGTGCTTCATCGTCTAAAAGAAAATCCAACGGATACAGTAAACCTGAAGTGAAAAATCGGAATCTAAAACTGGACTCACAGGAGAGGTTCAAATGATAGAAAGTGAGAGTGTCAGTCCTCTTGTACTTAAGTCGGCATTGAGCCTTTTGTATTAAATTCGGATGCAATTTCTGTGTTTCCTCGTCAATAAGAAGGTCCAAGGGATACAGTAAACCTGAAGAGAAGCATCGGAATCTAAAACTGGCCTCACAGGAGTGTTTCAAATCACAGAAAGTTAGAGTGTCAGTCCTTTTGTACTTAAGTCGTCATTTTGCCTTTTGTATTAAATTCGGATACAATTTCTATGTTTCATCGTCAATAAGAAGGTCCAAGGGATACAGTAAACCTGAAATGAAGCATCGGAATCTAAAACTGGACTCACAGGAGAGGTTCAAATCATTGAAAGTTAGAGTGTTAGTCCTCTTGTACTTAAGTCGGTATTGTGCCGTTTGAATTTAATTCGGATGAAATTTCTGTGTTTCATCGTCAACAAGAAGATCCAAGGTTTACAGGAAACCTGAAGTGAAGCATCGGAATCTAAAACTGGACTCACATGAGAGGTTCAAATCATAGAAAGTGAGAGTGTCAGTCCACATATACTTAAGTCGGCATTGTTTCTTTTGTATTTAATTGGGATGCAATTTCTGTGTTTCATCGTCAATAAGAAGGTCCAAGGGATACAGTAAACCTGAAGTTAAGCATCGGAATCTAAAACTGGACTCACAGTTGAGGTTCAAATCATAGAAAGTTAGAGTGTCATTCCTCTGCTACTTAAGTTGGCATTGTGCCCTTTGAATTTAATTCCGAAGCAATTTCTGTGCTTCATCGTCAGTTAGAAGGTCCAAGGTATACAGGAAACCGGAAGTGAAGCATCGGATTCTAAAACTGGACTCACAGGTGAGGTTCAGATCATAGAAAGTGAGAGTGTCAGTCCTCTTGTACTTAAGTCGGCATTCTGCCTTTTGTATTACATTCGTATGCAATTTCTGTGTTTCATCGTCAATAAGAAGGTCCAACGTATATACGAAACCTGAAGTGAAGCATCGGAATCTAAAACTGGACCCACAGGAGAGGTCCAAATCATAGAAAGTGAGAGTGTCTGTCCTCTTGTACTTATGTCGGCATTGTGCCTTTTGTATTAAATTCGGATGCAATTTCTGTATTTCATCGTCAATAAGAAGTTCCAAGGTATACAGTAATTTTGAAGTGAAGCATCGGAATCCAAAACTTGACTTACAGGAGAGGTTCAAATCACAGAAAGTAAGAGTGTCAGTTTTCTTGTACTTAAGTCGGCATTGAGCCTTTTGTAAAAAATCGGATGCAATTTCTGTGTTTCATCATCAATAAGAAGGTCCAAGGGATACAGTAAACTTGAAGTGAAGCATCGGAATCTAAAACTGGACTCACAGGAGAGATTCAAATCGTACAAAGTTAGAGTGTCACTCCACTTGTACTTAAGGTGGCATTGTGCCTTTTGAATTTAAATCCGAGGCAAATTCTGTGTTTCATCGTCAATAAGAAGGTCCAAGGTGTACAGAAAACTTGAAGTGAAGCATCGGAATCTAAAACTGGACTCACTGGAGAGATACAAATCATAGAAGGTTAGAGGTACAGTCCTTTTGTACTTACGACGTCATTGTGCCTTTTGTATTAATTTCGGATGCAATTTCTGTGTTTCATCGTCAATAAGAAGGTCCAAGGGATACAGTAAACCTGAAGTGAAGCATCTGAATCTAAAACTGGACTCACAGGAGAGGTTCAAATCATAGAAAGTGAGAGTGTCATTCCTCTTGTACTTAAGTCGGCATTGTGCCTTTTGTATTTAATTCGGATGCAGTTTCTGTGTTTCATCATCAATATGAAGGTCCACGGGATACAGTAAACCTGAAGTGAATCATCGGAATCTAAAACTGGACTCATAGGAGAGGTTCAAATCATAGAAAGTAAGAGAGTCAGTCCTCTCGTACTTAAGTCGGCATTGTGCCTTTTGAATTTAATTCGGATGCAATTTCTGTGTTTCATCGTCAATAAGAAGGTCCAAGGTGTACAGAAAACTTGAAGTGAAGCATCGGAATCTAAAACTGGACTCACTGGAGAGATACAAATCATAGAAGGTTAGAGGTACAGTCCTTTTGTACTTACGACGTCATTGTGCCTTTTGTATTAATTTCGGATGCAATTTCTGTGTTTCATCGTCAATAAGAAGGTCCAAGGGATACAGTAAACCTGAAGTGAAGCATCTGAATCTAAAACTGGACTCACAGGAGAGGTTCAAATCATAGAAAGTGAGAGTGTCATTCCTCTTGTACTTAAGTCGGCATTGTGCCTTTTGTATTTAATTCGGATGCAGTTTCTGTGTTTCATCATCAATATGAAGGTCCACGGGATACAGTAAACCTGAAGTGAATCATCGGAATCTAAAACTGGACTCATAGGAGAGGTTCAAATCATAGAAAGTAAACTGGACTCACAGGAGAGGTTCAAATCATAGAACGTGAGAGTGTCAGTCCTCGTGTACTTAAGTCGGCATTTTGCCTTTTGTATTAAATTTGGATGCAATTTCTGTGTTTCATCGTCAATAAGAAGGTCCAAGGGATACAGTAGACCTGAAGTAAAGCATCGGAATCTAAAACTGGACTCACAGGAGAGGTTCAAATCATAGAAAGTGAGAGTGTCAGTCCTCTTGTACTTAAGTCGGCATTGTGCCTTTTGTATTAAATTCGGATTCAATTGCTTTGCTTCATCGTCAAAAACAAGGTCCAACGGATACAGTAAACCTGAAGAGAAAAATCGGAATCTAAAACTGGACTCACAGAAGAGGTTCAAATCATAGAAAGTGAGAGTGTCAGTCCTCTTGTACTTAAGTCGGCATTGAGCCTCTTGTATTAAATTCGGATGCAATGTCTGTGTTTCCTCGTCAATAAGAAGGTCCAAGGGATACAGTAAACCTGAAGTGAAGCATCGGATTCTAAAACTGGCCTCACAGGAGAGGTTCAAATCACAGCAAGTTAGAGTGTCAGTCCTTTTGTACTTAAGTCGTCATTTTGCCTTTTGTATTAAATTCGGATGCAATTTCATTGTTTCATCGTCAATAAGAAGGTCCAAAGGATACTGTAAACCTGAAGTGAAGCATCAGAATCTAAAACTGGACTCACAGGAGAGGTTCAAATCATTGATAGTTAGAGTGTCAGTCCTCTTGTACTTAAGTCGGCATTGTGCCTTTTGAATTTACTTCGGATGAAATTTCTGTGTTTCATCATCAATAAGAAGATCCAAGGTTTACAGGAAACCTGAAGTGAAGCATCGGAATCTAAAACTGGACACACATGAGAGGTTCAAATCATAGAAAGTGAGAGTTTTAGTATTCTTGTACTTAAGTCGGCATTGTGCCTTTTGTATTTAATTCGGATGCAATTTCTGTGTTTCATCGTCAATAAGAAGGTCCAAGGGATACAGTAAACCTGAAGTGAAGCATCGGAAACTAAAACTGGACTCACAGTGGAGGTTCAAATCATTGAAAGTTAGAGTGTCAGTCCTCTGCTACTTAAGTCGGCATTGTGCCTTTTGAATTTAATTCCGAAGCAATTTCTGTGCTTCATTGTCAATAAGAAAGTCCAAGGTATACAGTAAACCTGAAGTGAAGCATCCGAATGTAAAACTGGACTCACAGGAGCGGTTCAAATCATAGAAAGTTAGAGTGTCAGTCCTCTTGTACTTAAGTCGGCATTGTGGCTTTTGAATTTAATTCCGATGCAATTTCTGTGTTTCATCGTCAATATGAACATCCAAGGTGTACAGTGAACCTGACGTGAAGCATCGGAATCTAAAACTGGACTCACGGGTGAGGTTTAAATCACAGAAAGTTAGAGTGTCAGTCCTTTTGTACTTAAGTCGTCATTGTGCTTTTTGTATTAAATTCAGATGCAAATTCTGTGTTTCATCGTCAATAAGAAGTTCCAAGGGGAACAGTAAACCTGAAGTGAAGCATCGGAATCTAAAACTGAACTCACAGGAGAGGTACAAATCATAGAAAGTTAGAGTGTGTGTCCTCTTGTACGTAAGTCACCATTGTGCCTTTGTATTAAATTCGGATTCAAGTTCTGTGTTTCATCATCAATAAGAAGGTCCAAGGGATACAGTAAACCTGAAGTGAAGCATCGGAATCTAAAACTGGACTCACAGGAGAGGTTCAAATCATAGAAAGTTAGAGTGTCAGTCCTCTTGTACTTAAGTCCGCATTGTGCCTTTTGAATTTAATTCGAATGATATTTCTGTGTTTCATCGTCAATAAGAAGGACCAAGGTATACAGGAAACCTGAAGTGAAGCACCGGAATCTAAAACTGGACTCACAGGAGAGGTTAAAATTATAAAAAGTGAGAGTGTCAGTCCTCTTGTACTTAAGTCGGCATTGTGCATTTTGTATTACATTCCGATGCAATTTCTGTGTTTCATCGTCAATTAGAAGGTCCAAGGTATACAGGAAACCGGAAGTGAAGCATCGGAATCTAAAACTGGACTCACAGGAGAGGTTCAGATCATAGAAAGTGAGAGTGTCAGTCCTCTTGTATTTAAGTCGGCATTGTGCCTTTTGTATTAAATTCGGATGCAATTTCTGTGTTTCATCGTCAATAAGAAGGTCCAAAGTATATACGACACCTGAAGTGAAGCATCGGAATCTAAAACTGGACTCACAGGAGACGTTCAAATCATAGAAAGTGAGTGTGTCTGTCCTCTTGTACTTAAGTCGGCATTGTGCCTTTTGTATTAAATTCGGATGCAATTTCTGTATTTCATCGTCAATAAGAAGGTCCAAGGGATACAGTAGACCTGAAGTGAAGCATCGGAATCTAAAACTGGACTCACAGGAGAGATTCAAATCATAGAAAGTTAGAGTGTCACTCCACTTGTACTTAAGTCGGCATTGTGCCTTTTGAATTTTATTCCGAGGCAAATTCTGTGTTTCATCGTCAATAAGAAGGTCCAAGGTATACAGTAATTTTGAAGTGATGCATCGGAATGTAAAACTGGACTCAGAGGAGAGATTCACATCAGAGAAAGTTAGAGTGTCAGTCCGTTTGTACTTACGTCGTCATTGTGCCTTTTGTATTAATTTCGGATGCAATTTCTGTGTTTCATCGTCAATACGAAAGTCCAAGGGATACAGTAAACCTGAAGTGAAGCATCGGAATCTAAAACTGCACTCACAGGAGAGGTTCAAATCACAGAAAGTTAGAGTGTCAGTCCTCTGGTACTTAAGTCGGCATTGTGCCTTTTGAATTTAATTCCGAAGCAATTTCTGTGCTTCATCGTCAATAAGAAGGTCCAAGGTATGCAGTGAACCTGAAGTGAAGCATCCGAATCTAAAGTGGACTCACAGGAGAGGTCCAAATCATAGAAAGTTAGAGTGTCAGTCAACTTGAACTTAAGTTGGCATTGTGACTTTTGAATTTAATTCCGATGCAATATCTGTGTTTCATCGTCAATAAAAAGGTGCAAGGTATACAGTGAACCTGAAGTGAAGCATCGGAATCTAAAACTGGACTCACAGGAGAGGTTCAAATCATAGAGAGTTAGAGTGTCAGTCCTCAAGTAGTTAAGTCGGCATTGTGCCTTTTATATTAAATTCGCATGCAATTTCTGTGTTTCATCGTCAATAAGAAGGTCCAAGGTATACAGTAAACCTGAAGTGAAGCATCGGAATCTAAACCTGAACTCACAGGAGAGGTTCAAATCATAGAAAGTTAGAGTGTCAGTCCTCTTGTACTTAAGTATGCATTGTGACTTTTGAATTAAATTCCGATGCAATTTCTGTGTATCATCGTCAATAAGAAGGTCCGAGGGATACAGTAAGCCTGAAGTGAAGCATCGGAATCTAAAACTGGACTCACAGGAGAGGTTCAAATCATTAATTATTAGAGTGTCAGTCCTCTTTTAGTTAAGACGGCATTGTGCCTTTTGAATTTAATTCCGATGCAATTTCTGTGCTTCATCGTCAATAAGAAGGTCCAAGGGATACAGTAAACCTGAAGTGAAGCATCGGAATCTAAAACTGGACTCACAGTGGAGGTTCAAACCATTGAAAGTTAGATTGTCAGTCCTCTGCTACTTAAGTCGGCATTGTGCCTTTTGAATTTAATTCTGAAGCAATTTCTGTGCTTCATTGTCAATAAGAAGGCCCAAGGTACACAGTAAACCTGAAGTGAAGCATCCGAATCTAAAACTGGACTCACAGGAGCGGTTCAAATCATAGAAAGTTAGAGTGTCAGTCCTCTTGTACTTAAGTCGGCATTGTGGCCTTTGAATTTAATTCCGATGCAATTTCTGTGTTTCATCGTCAATATGAAGGTCCAAGGTGTACAGTGAACCTGAAGTGAGGCATCGGAATTTAAAACTGGACTCACGGGAGAGGTTCAAATCACAGAAAGTTAGAGTGTCAGTCCTTTTGTACTTTAGTAGTCATTGTGCCTTTTGTATTAAATTCGGATGCAATTTCTGTGTTGCATGGTCAATAACAAGTTCCAAGGGATACAGTAAACCTGAAGTGAAACATCGGAATCTAAAACTGGACTCACAGGAGAGGTACAAATCATAGAAAGTTAGAGTGTGTGTCCTCTTGTACATAAGTCACCCTTGTGCCTTTTGTATTAAATTCGGATGCAATTTCTGTGCTTCATCGTCAATAAGAAGGTCCAAGGGATACAGTAGACCTGAAGTGAAGCATCGGAATCTAAAACTGGACTCACAGGAGAGGTTCAAATCATAGAAAGTTAGAGTGTCAGTCCTCTTGTACTTAAGTCGGCATTGTGCCTTTTGTATTAGATTCGGATGCAATTTCTGTGTTTCATCGTCAATAAGAAGGTCCAAGGTAAACAGGAAACCTGATAAGAAGCACCGGAATCTAAAACTGGTCTCACAGGTGAGGTTCAATTCATAGAAAGTTAGAGTGTCAGTCCTCTTGTACTTAAGTCGGCATTGTGCCTTCTGTATTACATTCGGATGCAATTTCTGTGTTTCACCATCAATAAGAATATACAAGGGATACAGTAAACCTGAAATGAATCATCGGAATCTAAAACTGGACTCACAGGAGATAGTCACATCATAGAATGTTAGAGAGTCAGTCCTCTTGTACTTAAGTCGGCATTGTGCCTTTTGGATTTAATTCGGATGCAATTTCTGTGTTTCATCGTCAATAAGAAGGTCCAAGGTATACAGGAAACCTGAAGGGAAGAATCGGAATCTAAAACTGGACTCACAGGAGAGGTTGAATTCATAGAAAGTGAGAGTGTCAGTCCTCTTGTACTTAAGTCGGCATTGTGCCTTTTGTATTAAATTCGGATGCAAGTTCTGTGTTTCATCATCTATAAGAAGGTCCAAGGGATACAGTAAGCCTGAAGTGAAGCATTGGAGTCTAAAACTGGACTCACAGGAGAGGTTCAAATCATAGAAAGTTAGAGTGTCAGTCCTCTTGTACTTAAGTCCGCATTGTGCCTTTTGAATTTAATTCGAATGACATTTCTGTGATTCATCGTCAATAAGAAGGTCCAAGGTATACAGGAAACCCGAAGTGAAGCATCGGAATCTAAAACTGGACTCACAGGAGAGGTTAAAATTATAGAAAGTGAGAGTGTCAGTCCTCTTGTACATATGTCGGCATTGTGCCTTTTGTATTAAGCTCGGATGCAATTGCTGTGTTTCATCGTCAATTACAAGGTCCAAGGGATACAGTAAACCTGAAGTCAAGCATCGGAATCTAAAACTGGACTCACAGGAGAGGTTCAAATCACAGAAATTTATAGTGTCAGTCCTCTGCTACTTAAGTCGGCATTGCGCCTTTTGAATTTAATTCCGAAGCAATTTCTGTGCATCATCGTCAATAAGAAGGTCCAAGGTATACAGTGAACCTGAAGTGAAGCATTCGAATCTAAAACTGGCCTCACAGGAGAGGTCCAAATCATAGAAAGTTAGAGTGCCAGTCCTCCTGAAATTAAGTCGGCACTATGCCTTTTGAATTAAATTCCGATGCAATATCTGTGTTTCATCGTCACTAAGAAGGTCCTAGGTGTACAGTGAACCTGACGTGAAGCATCGGAATGTAAAACTGGACTCACAGGAGAGGTTTAAATCACAGAAATTTAGTACTTAAGTCGTCATTGTGCCTTTTGTATAAAATTCGGATGCAATTTCTGTATTTCATCGTCAATAAGAAGGTCCAAGGGATAGAGTAGACCTGAAGTGAAGCATCGGAATCTAAACCTGGACTCACAGGAGAGGTTCAAATCATAGAAAGTGAGAGTTTCTGTCATCTTGTACTTAAGTCGGCATTGTGCCTTTTGTATTAAATTCGGATGCAATTTCTGTATTTCATCGTCAATAAGAAGGTATAAGGGATACAGTAGCCCTGAAGTGAAGCATCGGAATCTAAAACTGGACGCACAGGAGAGGTTCTAATCATAGAAAGTAAGAGTGTCAGTCCTCTTGTACTTAAGTCGGCATTGTGCCATTTGTAATAAATTCGTATGCAATTTCTGTGTTTCATCGTCAATAAGAAGGTCCAAGGGATACAGTAAATTTGAAGTGAAGCATCGGAATTCAAAACTGGACTCACAGGGGAGATTCAAATCATGGAAAATTAGAGAGTCACTCCACTTGTACTTAAGTTGGCATTGTGCCTTTTGAATTTAATTCCGAGGCAAATTCTGTGTTTCATCGTCAATAAGAAGGTCCAAGGTATACAGTAATTTTGAAGTGAAGCATCGGAATCTAAAACTGGAATCATAGGAGATATTCATACCATAGAAAGTTAGAGTGTCAGTATTTTTGTACTTACGTCGCCATTGTGCCTTTTGTATTAATTTCGGATGCAATATCTGTGTTTCAATGTCAATAAGAAGGTCCAAAGGGATACAGTAAACCTGAAGTGAAGCATCGGAATCTAAAACTAGAATCACAGGAGAGGTTCAAATCACAGAAAGTTAGAGAGTCAGTCCTCTGCTACTTAAGTCGGCATTGTGCCTTTTGAATTGAATTCAGATGCAATTTCTGTGTTTCATCGTCAATATGAAGGTCCAAGGTGTACTGTGAACCTGAAGTAAAGCATCGGAATCTGAAACTATACTCACAGCTGAGGTTCAAATCATAGAAATTTAGAGTGTCAGTCTTCATGTACTTAAGTCAGCAATGTGCCTCTTGTATTAAATTCGGATGCAATTTCTGTGCTTCATCGTCACTAAGAAGGTCGACGGGATACAGTAGAACTGATGTGAAGCATCGGAATCTAAAACTTGACTCACAGGAGAGGTTCAAATCATAGAAAGTGAGAGTGTCACTCCACTTGTACTTAAGTCGGCACTGTGCCTTTTCAATTTAATTCCGAAGCAATTTCTGTGTTTCATCGTCAATAAGAAGGTCCAAGGTATACAGTGAACCTTAAGTGAAGCATCGGAATCTATAACAGAACTCATAGGAGAGGTTCAAATCACAGAAAGTTAGAGTGTCTGTCATATTGTACTTAAGTCGGCATTGTGCCTTTTGAA
The DNA here is from genome assembly GCF_021461395.2 of Schistocerca americana. Classification (NCBI taxonomy): domain Eukaryota; kingdom Metazoa; phylum Arthropoda; class Insecta; order Orthoptera; family Acrididae; genus Schistocerca; species Schistocerca americana. The sequence goes on from NC_060130.1 coordinate 77,554,746, forward strand.
TTTCATTCCGATGCAATTTCAGTGTTTCATTGTCAGTAAGAAGGTCCAAGGGATATAGTAAACCTGAGGTGAAGCATCCGAATCTGAAACTGGACTCACAGGAGAGGTTCAAAGCATAGAAAGTTAATGTGGCAGTCCTCCTGTACTTAAGTCGGCATTGTGCCTTTTGAATTTAATTCCGATGCAATTTCTGTGTTTCATCGTCAATAAGAATGTCCAAGGGATACAGTAAACCTAAAGTGAATCATCGGAATCTAAAACTGGACTCACAGCAAGGTTCAAATCATTGAAAGTTAGAGTGTCAGTCATCTTGTATTTAAGTCGGCATTGTGCATTTTGAATTTAATTCCGATGCAATTCTGTGTTTCATCGTCAATAAGAAGGTCCAAGGGATACAGTAAACCTGAAGGGAAGCAACGGAATCTAAAACTGGATTCACAGGAGAGGTTCAAATCATAGAAAGTTAGAGTGTCTGTCCTCTTGCACTTAAGTCGGCATTGTGCCTTTTGAATTTAATTCCGATGCAATTTCTGTGTTTCATTGTCAATAAGAAGGTCCAAGGGATGCAGTAAACCTGAAGTGAAGCATCGTAATGTAAACTGGACTCACAGGAGAGGTTCATATCATAGAAAGTTAGTGTGTCAGTCCTGTTGTACTTAAGTTGGCATTGTGCCTTTTGAATTCAATTCCGATGCAATTTCTGTGCTTCATCGTCAACAAGAAGGTCCAAGGGATACACTAAATCTGAAGTGAAGCATCGGAATCTAAAACTGGACTCACAGGGGAGGTTCAAATCATAGAAAGTTAGAGATCTGTCCTCTTGTACTTAAGTCAGCATTGTGCCTTTTGTATTAAATTCGGATGCAATTTCTGTGCTTCATCGTCAGTACGTAGGTCCAAGGTATACAGTAGACCTGAAGTGAAGCATCGGAATCTAAAACTGGACTCACAGGAGAGGTTCAAATCATAGAAAGTGAGAGTGTCAGTCCTCTTGTACTTAAGTCGGCATTGTGCCTTTTGTATTAAATTCGAATGCAATATCTGTGTTTCATCGTCAATAAGAAGATCCAAGGTATACAGGAAACCTAGAGTGAAGCATCGGAATATAAAACTGGACTCATAGGAGAGGTTCAAATCATAGAAAGTAAGAGTGTCATTCCTCTTGTACTTAAGTCGGCATTGTGCCTTTTGTATTAAATTCGGATGCAGTTTCTGTGTTTCGTCGTCAATATGAAGGTCCAAGGTATACAGGAAACCTGAGGTGAAGCATCGGAATCTAAAACTGGACTCACAGGAGAGGTTCAAATCATAGAACGTGAGAGTTTCAGTCCTCTTGTACTTAAGTCGGCATTGTGCCAGTTGTATTAAATTCGGATGCAATTTCTGTGTTTCATCGTCAATAAGTAGGTCCAAGGGATACAGTAGACCTGAAGTGAAACATAGGAATCTAAAACTGGACTCAGAGGAGAGGTTCAAATCATAGAAAGTGAATGTGTCAGTCCTCTTGTACTTAAGTCGGCATTGTGCATTTTGTATTTAATTCGGATGCAATTTCTGTGTTTCATCGTCAATAAGAAGGTCCAAGGGATACAGTAAACCTGAAGTGAAGCACCGGAATATAAAACAGGACTCACAGGAGAGGTTCAAATCATAGAAAGTTAGAGTGTCAGGCCTCTTGTACTTAAGTCGGCACTGTGCCTTTTGTATTAAATTCGGATGCAATTTCTGTGTTTCATCGTCAATAAGAAGGTCCAAGGGATACAGTAATCCTGAAGTGAAGCATCGGAATCTAAAACTGGACTCACAGGAGAGGTAGAATTCATAGAAAGTTAGAGTGTCAGTCCTTTTGTACTTAAGTCGACATTGTGCCTTTTGTATTAAATTCGGATGCAATTTCTATGTTTCATCGTCAATAAGGATGTCCAAGGGATTCAGTAATCCTGAAGTGAAGCATCGGAATCTAAAACTGGACTCACAGTGGAGGTTCAAATCATAGAATGTTAGAGTGTCTGTCCTCTGCTACTTAAGTCGGCATTGTGCCTTTTGAATTTAATTCCGATGCAATTTCTGTGCTTCATCGTCAATAAGAAGGTCCAAGGTATACAGTGATCCTGAAGTGAAGCATCGGAATCTAAAACTGGACTCACAGGAGAGGTTCAAATCACAGAAATTTGGAGTGTCTGTCCTTTTGTACTTAAGTCACATTGTGCCTTTTGTATTAAATTCGGATGCAATTTCTGTGTTTCATCGTCAATATGAAGTTCCAAGGGATACAGTAAACCTGAAGTGAAGCATCGGAATCCTAAACTGGACTCACAGGAGAGGTTCAAATCATAGAAAGTTAGAGTGTAAGTCCTCCTGTACTTAAGTCCGCATTGTGCCTTTTGAATTTAATTCCGATGCCATTTCTGTGTTTCATCGTCAATAAGAAGGTCCAAGGTATACAGTGAACCTGAAGTGAAGCATCGGAATCTAAAACTGGACTCACAGGAGAGGTTCAAATCATAGAAAGTTAGAGTGTCTGTTCTCTTGTACTTAAGACAGCATTGTGCCTTTTGTATTAAATTCGGATGCAAATTCTGTGCTTCATCGTCAATAAGTAGGTCCAAGGGATACAGTAGACCTGAAGTGAAGCATCGGAATCTAAAACTGGACTCATAGGAGAGGTTCAAATCATAGAACGTGAGAGTGTCAGTCCTCTTGTACTTAAGTCGGCATTGTGCCTTTTGTATTAAATTCGGATGCAATTTCTTTGTTTCATCGTCAATAAGAAGGTCCAAGGGATACAGTAGACCTGAAGTGAAGCATCGGAATCTAAAACTGGACTCACAGGAGAGGTTAAAATCATTGAAAGTGAGAGTGTCAGTCCTCTTGTACTTAAGTCGGCATTGTGCATTTTGTATTGAATTCGGATGCGATTTCTGTGTTTCATCGTCAATAAGAAGGTCCAAGGGATACAGTAAACCTGAAGTGAGGCATCGGAATCCAATACTGGACTCACAGGAGAGGTTCAAATCATAGAAAGGTAGAGTGTCAGTCATCTTGTACTTAAGTCGGCATTGTGCCTCTTGAACTTAATTCCGATGCAATTTCTGTGATTCCTCGTCAAAAAGAAGGTCCAACGGATACAGTAAACCTAAAGTGAAAAATCGGAATCTAAAACTAGACTCACAGGAGAGGTTCAAATCATAGAAAGCGAGAGTGTCTGTCCTCTTGTACTTAAGTCGGTATTGAGCCTTTTGTATTAAATTCGGATGCAATTTCTGTGTTTCCTCCTCAATAAGAAGGTCCAAGGGATACAGTAAACCTGAAGTGAAGCATCGGGATCTAAAACTGGACTCACAGGAGAGGTTCAAATCATAGAAAGTTAGATCGTCAGTCCTCTTGTACTTAAGTCGGTATTTTGCCTTTTGAATTTTTATTCCGATGCCATAACTGTGTTTCATCGTCGATAAGAAGTGCCAAGGTATACAGTAAACATGTAGTGAAGCATCGGAATCTAAACTGGACTCACAGGAGAGGTTCATATCATAGAAAGTTAGAGTGTCAGTCCTCTTGTACTTAAAACGGCATTGTGCCTTTTGTATTAAATTCGGATGCAATTTCTGTGTTTCATCGTCAATGAGAAAGTCCAAGGGATACAGTAAACCTGAAGTGAAGCATCGGAATCCAAAACTGGACCCACAGGAGAGGTTCAAATCAGAGAAAGTGAGAGTGTCAGTCCTCTTGTACTTAAGTCGGCATTGTGCATTTTGTATGAAATTCGGATACAATTTCTGTGTTTCATCGTCAATAACAAAGGTCCGACGTATATACGAAACCTGAAGTGAAGCATCGGAATCTACATTTGGACTCACAGGAGAGGTTCAAATCATAGAAAGTAAGAGTGTCAGTCGTCTTGTACTTAAGTCGGCATTGTGCATTTTGTACTAAATTCGGATGCAATTTCTGTGTTTCATCGTCAATGAGAAAGTCCAAGGGATACAGTAAACCTGAAGTGAAGCATCGGAATCTAAAACTGCACTCACAGGAGAGGTTCAAATCACAGAAAGTTAGAGTGTCAGTCCTCTGGTACTTAAGTCGGCATTGTGCCTTTTGAATTTAATTCCGAAGCAATTTCTGTGCTTCATCGTCAATAAGAAGGTCCAAGGTATGCAGTGAACCTGAAGTGAAGCATCCGAATCTAAAGTGGACTCACAGGAGAGGTCCAAATCATAGAAAGTTAGAGTGTCAGTCAACTTGAACTTAAGTTGGCATTGTGACTTTTGAATTTAATTCCGATGCAATATCTGTGTTTCATCGTCAATAAAAAGGTGCAAGGTATACAGTGAACCTGAAGTGAAGCATCGGAATCTAAAACTGGACTCACAGGAGAGGTTCAAATCATAGAGAGTTAGAGTGTCAGTCCTCAAGTAGTTAAGTCGGCATTGTGCCTTTTATATTAAATTCGCATGCAATTTCTGTGTTTCATCGTCAATAAGAAGGTCCAAGGTATACAGTAAACCTGAAGTGAAGCATCGGAATCTAAACCTGAACTCACAGGAGAGGTTCAAATCATAGAAAGTTAGAGTGTCAGTCCTCTTGTACTTAAGTATGCATTGTGACTTTTGAATTAAATTCCGATGCAATTTCTGTGTATCATCGTCAATAAGAAGGTCCGAGGGATACAGTAAGCCTGAAGTGAAGCATCGGAATCTAAAACTGGACTCACAGGAGAGGTTCAAATCATTAATTATTAGAGTGTCAGTCCTCTTTTAGTTAAGACGGCATTGTGCCTTTTGAATTTAATTCCGATGCAATTTCTGTGCTTCATCGTCAATAAGAAGGTCCAAGGGATACAGTAAACCTGAAGTGAAGCATCGGAATCTAAAACTGGACTCACAGTGGAGGTTCAAACCATTGAAAGTTAGATTGTCAGTCCTCTGCTACTTAAGTCGGCATTGTGCCTTTTGAATTTAATTCTGAAGCAATTTCTGTGCTTCATTGTCAATAAGAAGGCCCAAGGTACACAGTAAACCTGAAGTGAAGCATCCGAATCTAAAACTGGACTCACAGGAGCGGTTCAAATCATAGAAAGTTAGAGTGTCAGTCCTCTTGTACTTAAGTCGGCATTGTGGCCTTTGAATTTAATTCCGATGCAATTTCTGTGTTTCATCGTCAATATGAAGGTCCAAGGTGTACAGTGAACCTGAAGTGAGGCATCGGAATTTAAAACTGGACTCACGGGAGAGGTTCAAATCACAGAAAGTTAGAGTGTCAGTCCTTTTGTACTTTAGTAGTCATTGTGCCTTTTGTATTAAATTCGGATGCAATTTCTGTGTTGCATGGTCAATAACAAGTTCCAAGGGATACAGTAAACCTGAAGTGAAACATCGGAATCTAAAACTGGACTCACAGGAGAGGTACAAATCATAGAAAGTTAGAGTGTGTGTCCTCTTGTACATAAGTCACCCTTGTGCCTTTTGTATTAAATTCGGATGCAATTTCTGTGCTTCATCGTCAATAAGAAGGTCCAAGGGATACAGTAGACCTGAAGTGAAGCATCGGAATCTAAAACTGGACTCACAGGAGAGGTTCAAATCATAGAAAGTTAGAGTGTCAGTCCTCTTGTACTTAAGTCGGCATTGTGCCTTTTGTATTAGATTCGGATGCAATTTCTGTGTTTCATCGTCAATAAGAAGGTCCAAGGTAAACAGGAAACCTGATAAGAAGCACCGGAATCTAAAACTGGTCTCACAGGTGAGGTTCAATTCATAGAAAGTTAGAGTGTCAGTCCTCTTGTACTTAAGTCGGCATTGTGCCTTCTGTATTACATTCGGATGCAATTTCTGTGTTTCACCATCAATAAGAATATACAAGGGATACAGTAAACCTGAAATGAATCATCGGAATCTAAAACTGGACTCACAGGAGATAGTCACATCATAGAATGTTAGAGAGTCAGTCCTCTTGTACTTAAGTCGGCATTGTGCCTTTTGGATTTAATTCGGATGCAATTTCTGTGTTTCATCGTCAATAAGAAGGTCCAAGGTATACAGGAAACCTGAAGGGAAGAATCGGAATCTAAAACTGGACTCACAGGAGAGGTTGAATTCATAGAAAGTGAGAGTGTCAGTCCTCTTGTACTTAAGTCGGCATTGTGCCTTTTGTATTAAATTCGGATGCAAGTTCTGTGTTTCATCATCTATAAGAAGGTCCAAGGGATACAGTAAGCCTGAAGTGAAGCATTGGAGTCTAAAACTGGACTCACAGGAGAGGTTCAAATCATAGAAAGTTAGAGTGTCAGTCCTCTTGTACTTAAGTCCGCATTGTGCCTTTTGAATTTAATTCGAATGACATTTCTGTGATTCATCGTCAATAAGAAGGTCCAAGGTATACAGGAAACCCGAAGTGAAGCATCGGAATCTAAAACTGGACTCACAGGAGAGGTTAAAATTATAGAAAGTGAGAGTGTCAGTCCTCTTGTACATATGTCGGCATTGTGCCTTTTGTATTAAGCTCGGATGCAATTGCTGTGTTTCATCGTCAATTACAAGGTCCAAGGGATACAGTAAACCTGAAGTCAAGCATCGGAATCTAAAACTGGACTCACAGGAGAGGTTCAAATCACAGAAATTTATAGTGTCAGTCCTCTGCTACTTAAGTCGGCATTGCGCCTTTTGAATTTAATTCCGAAGCAATTTCTGTGCATCATCGTCAATAAGAAGGTCCAAGGTATACAGTGAACCTGAAGTGAAGCATTCGAATCTAAAACTGGCCTCACAGGAGAGGTCCAAATCATAGAAAGTTAGAGTGCCAGTCCTCCTGAAATTAAGTCGGCACTATGCCTTTTGAATTAAATTCCGATGCAATATCTGTGTTTCATCGTCACTAAGAAGGTCCTAGGTGTACAGTGAACCTGACGTGAAGCATCGGAATGTAAAACTGGACTCACAGGAGAGGTTTAAATCACAGAAATTTAGTACTTAAGTCGTCATTGTGCCTTTTGTATAAAATTCGGATGCAATTTCTGTATTTCATCGTCAATAAGAAGGTCCAAGGGATAGAGTAGACCTGAAGTGAAGCATCGGAATCTAAACCTGGACTCACAGGAGAGGTTCAAATCATAGAAAGTGAGAGTTTCTGTCATCTTGTACTTAAGTCGGCATTGTGCCTTTTGTATTAAATTCGGATGCAATTTCTGTATTTCATCGTCAATAAGAAGGTATAAGGGATACAGTAGCCCTGAAGTGAAGCATCGGAATCTAAAACTGGACGCACAGGAGAGGTTCTAATCATAGAAAGTAAGAGTGTCAGTCCTCTTGTACTTAAGTCGGCATTGTGCCATTTGTAATAAATTCGTATGCAATTTCTGTGTTTCATCGTCAATAAGAAGGTCCAAGGGATACAGTAAATTTGAAGTGAAGCATCGGAATTCAAAACTGGACTCACAGGGGAGATTCAAATCATGGAAAATTAGAGAGTCACTCCACTTGTACTTAAGTTGGCATTGTGCCTTTTGAATTTAATTCCGAGGCAAATTCTGTGTTTCATCGTCAATAAGAAGGTCCAAGGTATACAGTAATTTTGAAGTGAAGCATCGGAATCTAAAACTGGAATCATAGGAGATATTCATACCATAGAAAGTTAGAGTGTCAGTATTTTTGTACTTACGTCGCCATTGTGCCTTTTGTATTAATTTCGGATGCAATATCTGTGTTTCAATGTCAATAAGAAGGTCCAAAGGGATACAGTAAACCTGAAGTGAAGCATCGGAATCTAAAACTAGAATCACAGGAGAGGTTCAAATCACAGAAAGTTAGAGAGTCAGTCCTCTGCTACTTAAGTCGGCATTGTGCCTTTTGAATTGAATTCAGATGCAATTTCTGTGTTTCATCGTCAATATGAAGGTCCAAGGTGTACTGTGAACCTGAAGTAAAGCATCGGAATCTGAAACTATACTCACAGCTGAGGTTCAAATCATAGAAATTTAGAGTGTCAGTCTTCATGTACTTAAGTCAGCAATGTGCCTCTTGTATTAAATTCGGATGCAATTTCTGTGCTTCATCGTCACTAAGAAGGTCGACGGGATACAGTAGAACTGATGTGAAGCATCGGAATCTAAAACTTGACTCACAGGAGAGGTTCAAATCATAGAAAGTGAGAGTGTCACTCCACTTGTACTTAAGTCGGCACTGTGCCTTTTCAATTTAATTCCGAAGCAATTTCTGTGTTTCATCGTCAATAAGAAGGTCCAAGGTATACAGTGAACCTTAAGTGAAGCATCGGAATCTATAACAGAACTCATAGGAGAGGTTCAAATCACAGAAAGTTAGAGTGTCTGTCATATTGTACTTAAGTCGGCATTGTGCCTTTTGAATTTCATTCCGATGCAATTTCAGTGTTTCATTGTCAGTAAGAAGGTCCAAGGGATATAGTAAACCTGAGGTGAAGCATCCGAATCTGAAACTGGACTCACAGGAGAGGTTCAAAGCATAGAAAGTTAATGTGGCAGTCCTCCTGTACTTAAGTCGGCATTGTGCCTTTTGAATTTAATTCCGATGCAATTTCTGTGTTTCATCGTCAATAAGAATGTCCAAGGGATACAGTAAACCTAAAGTGAATCATCGGAATCTAAAACTGGACTCACAGCAAGGTTCAAATCATTGAAAGTTAGAGTGTCAGTCATCTTGTATTTAAGTCGGCATTGTGCATTTTGAATTTAATTCCGATGCAATTCTGTGTTTCATCGTCAATAAGAAGGTCCAAGGGATACAGTAAACCTGAAGGGAAGCAACGGAATCTAAAACTGGATTCACAGGAGAGGTTCAAATCATAGAAAGTTAGAGTGTCTGTCCTCTTGCACTTAAGTCGGCATTGTGCCTTTTGAATTTAATTCCGATGCAATTTCTGTGTTTCATTGTCAATAAGAAGGTCCAAGGGATGCAGTAAACCTGAAGTGAAGCATCGTAATGTAAACTGGACTCACAGGAGAGGTTCATATCATAGAAAGTTAGTGTGTCAGTCCTGTTGTACTTAAGTTGGCATTGTGCCTTTTGAATTCAATTCCGATGCAATTTCTGTGCTTCATCGTCAACAAGAAGGTCCAAGGGATACACTAAATCTGAAGTGAAGCATCGGAATCTAAAACTGGACTCACAGGGGAGGTTCAAATCATAGAAAGTTAGAGATCTGTCCTCTTGTACTTAAGTCAGCATTGTGCCTTTTGTATTAAATTCGGATGCAATTTCTGTGCTTCATCGTCAGTACGTAGGTCCAAGGTATACAGTAGACCTGAAGTGAAGCATCGGAATCTAAAACTGGACTCACAGGAGAGGTTCAAATCATAGAAAGTGAGAGTGTCAGTCCTCTTGTACTTAAGTCGGCATTGTGCCTTTTGTATTAAATTCGAATGCAATATCTGTGTTTCATCGTCAATAAGAAGATCCAAGGTATACAGGAAACCTAGAGTGAAGCATCGGAATATAAAACTGGACTCATAGGAGAGGTTCAAATCATAGAAAGTAAGAGTGTCATTCCTCTTGTACTTAAGTCGGCATTGTGCCTTTTGTATTAAATTCGGATGCAGTTTCTGTGTTTCGTCGTCAATATGAAGGTCCAAGGTATACAGGAAACCTGAGGTGAAGCATCGGAATCTAAAACTGGACTCACAGGAGAGGTTCAAATCATAGAACGTGAGAGTTTCAGTCCTCTTGTACTTAAGTCGGCATTGTGCCAGTTGTATTAAATTCGGATGCAATTTCTGTGTTTCATCGTCAATAAGTAGGTCCAAGGGATACAGTAGACCTGAAGTGAAACATAGGAATCTAAAACTGGACTCAGAGGAGAGGTTCAAATCATAGAAAGTGAATGTGTCAGTCCTCTTGTACTTAAGTCGGCATTGTGCATTTTGTATTTAATTCGGATGCAATTTCTGTGTTTCATCGTCAATAAGAAGGTCCAAGGGATACAGTAAACCTGAAGTGAAGCACCGGAATATAAAACAGGACTCACAGGAGAGGTTCAAATCATAGAAAGTTAGAGTGTCAGGCCTCTTGTACTTAAGTCGGCACTGTGCCTTTTGTATTAAATTCGGATGCAATTTCTGTGTTTCATCGTCAATAAGAAGGTCCAAGGGATACAGTAATCCTGAAGTGAAGCATCGGAATCTAAAACTGGACTCACAGGAGAGGTAGAATTCATAGAAAGTTAGAGTGTCAGTCCTTTTGTACTTAAGTCGACATTGTGCCTTTTGTATTAAATTCGGATGCAATTTCTATGTTTCATCGTCAATAAGGATGTCCAAGGGATTCAGTAATCCTGAAGTGAAGCATCGGAATCTAAAACTGGACTCACAGTGGAGGTTCAAATCATAGAATGTTAGAGTGTCTGTCCTCTGCTACTTAAGTCGGCATTGTGCCTTTTGAATTTAATTCCGATGCAATTTCTGTGCTTCATCGTCAATAAGAAGGTCCAAGGTATACAGTGATCCTGAAGTGAAGCATCGGAATCTAAAACTGGACTCACAGGAGAGGTTCAAATCACAGAAATTTGGAGTGTCTGTCCTTTTGTACTTAAGTCACATTGTGCCTTTTGTATTAAATTCGGATGCAATTTCTGTGTTTCATCGTCAATATGAAGTTCCAAGGGATACAGTAAACCTGAAGTGAAGCATCGGAATCCTAAACTGGACTCACAGGAGAGGTTCAAATCATAGAAAGTTAGAGTGTAAGTCCTCCTGTACTTAAGTCCGCATTGTGCCTTTTGAATTTAATTCCGATGCCATTTCTGTGTTTCATCGTCAATAAGAAGGTCCAAGGTATACAGTGAACCTGAAGTGAAGCATCGGAATCTAAAACTGGACTCACAGGAGAGGTTCAAATCATAGAAAGTTAGAGTGTCTGTTCTCTTGTACTTAAGACAGCATTGTGCCTTTTGTATTAAATTCGGATGCAAATTCTGTGCTTCATCGTCAATAAGTAGGTCCAAGGGATACAGTAGACCTGAAGTGAAGCATCGGAATCTAAAACTGGACTCATAGGAGAGGTTCAAATCATAGAACGTGAGAGTGTCAGTCCTCTTGTACTTAAGTCGGCATTGTGCCTTTTGTATTAAATTCGGATGCAATTTCTTTGTTTCATCGTCAATAAGAAGGTCCAAGGGATACAGTAGACCTGAAGTGAAGCATCGGAATCTAAAACTGGACTCACAGGAGAGGTTAAAATCATTGAAAGTGAGAGTGTCAGTCCTCTTGTACTTAAGTCGGCATTGTGCATTTTGTATTGAATTCGGATGCGATTTCTGTGTTTCATCGTCAATAAGAAGGTCCAAGGGATACAGTAAACCTGAAGTGAGGCATCGGAATCCAATACTGGACTCACAGGAGAGGTTCAAATCATAGAAAGGTAGAGTGTCAGTCATCTTGTACTTAAGTCGGCATTGTGCCTCTTGAACTTAATTCCGATGCAATTTCTGTGATTCCTCGTCAAAAAGAAGGTCCAACGGATACAGTAAACCTAAAGTGAAAAATCGGAATCTAAAACTAGACTCACAGGAGAGGTTCAAATCATAGAAAGCGAGAGTGTCTGTCCTCTTGTACTTAAGTCGGTATTGAGCCTTTTGTATTAAATTCGGATGCAATTTCTGTGTTTCCTCCTCAATAAGAAGGTCCAAGGGATACAGTAAACCTGAAGTGAAGCATCGGGATCTAAAACTGGACTCACAGGAGAGGTTCAAATCATAGAAAGTTAGATCGTCAGTCCTCTTGTACTTAAGTCGGTATTTTGCCTTTTGAATTTTTATTCCGATGCCATAACTGTGTTTCATCGTCGATAAGAAGTGCCAAGGTATACAGTAAACATGTAGTGAAGCATCGGAATCTAAACTGGACTCACAGGAGAGGTTCATATCATAGAAAGTTAGAGTGTCAGTCCTCTTGTACTTAAAACGGCATTGTGCCTTTTGTATTAAATTCGGATGCAATTTCTGTGTTTCATCGTCAATGAGAAAGTCCAAGGGATACAGTAAACCTGAAGTGAAGCATCGGAATCCAAAACTGGACCCACAGGAGAGGTTCAAATCAGAGAAAGTGAGAGTGTCAGTCCTCTTGTACTTAAGTCGGCATTGTGCATTTTGTATGAAATTCGGATACAATTTCTGTGTTTCATCGTCAATAACAAAGGTCCGACGTATATACGAAACCTGAAGTGAAGCATCGGAATCTACATTTGGACTCACAGGAGAGGTTCAAATCATAGAAAGTAAGAGTGTCAGTCGTCTTGTACTTAAGTCGGCATTGTGCATTTTGTACTAAATTCGGATGCAATTTATGTGTTTCATCGTCAATAAGAAGGTCCAAGGGATACAGTAAACCCGAAGTGAAGCATCGGAATCTAAAACTGGACTCACAGGAGAGGTTCAAATCATAGTAAGTGAGAGTGTCAGTCCTCTTGTACATAAGTCGGCATTGTGCCTTTTGTATTAAATTCGGATGCAATTTCTGTGTTTCATCGTCAATAAGAAGGTCCAAGGTATACAGGAAACCGGAAGTGAAGCATCGGAATCTAAAACTGGACTCACAGGAGACGTTCAAATCATAGAGAGTGAGAGTGTCAGTCCTCTTGTACTTTAGTCGGCATTGTGCATTTTGAATTTAATTTCGATGCAATTTCTGTGTTTCATCGTCAATAAGATGGTCCAAGGGATACAGTAAACCTGAAGTGAAGCATCGGATTCTAAAACTGGACTCACAGGAGAGGTTCAAATCATAGAAAATTAGAGCGTCAGTCATCTTGTATTTAAGTCGGCATTGTGATTTTTCAATTTCATTCCGATGCAATTTTTGTGCTTCATCGTCAATAAGAAGGTCCATGGTATACAGTAAACCTGAAGTGTAGCATCGGAATCTAAAACAGGACTCACAGTGGATGTTCAAATCATAGAAAGCTAGAGAGCCAGTCCTCTACTACTTAAGTCGGCATTGTGCCTTCCGAATTTAATTCCGAAGCAATTTCTGTGCTTCATCGTCAATAAGAAGGTCCGAGGTATACAGTAAACCTGAAATGAAGCATCCGAATCTAAAACTGGACTCACAGGAGAGGTTCAAATCACAGAAAGTTAGAGTGTGATTCCTTTTGTACTTAACTCGGCATTGTGCCATTTGAATTTACTTCCGATGCAATTTCTGTGTTTCGGCGTCAATAAGAGGATCCAAGGTATACAGTGAACCTGAAGTGAAGCATCGGAATTTGAAACTGGACTCACAGGAGAGGTTCAAATCACAGAATGTTAGAGTGTCATTCCTCTTGTACTTAAGTCGGCATTGTGCCTTTTGTATTAAATTCGGATGCAGTTTCTGTGTTTCATCGTCAATAAGAAGGTCCAAGGGATACAGTAGACCTGAAGTGAAGCATAGGAATCTAAAACTGGACTCACAGGAGAGGTTCAAATCATAGAAAGTGAGAGGGTCAGTCCTCTTGTACATAAGTCGGCATTGTGCATTTTGTATTTAATTCGGATGCAATTTCTGTGTTTCATCGTCAATAAGAAGGTCCAAGGGATACAGTAAACCTGAAGTGAAGCACCGGAATATAAAACAGGACTCACAGGAGAGGTTCAAATCATAGAAAGTTAGAGTGTCAGGCGTCTTGTACTTAAGTCGGCACTGTGCCTTTTGTATTAAATTCGGACATTTTCTGTGTTTCATCGTCAATAACAAGGTCCAAGGTATACAGTAAACCTGAAGTGAAGTATCGGAATCTAAAACAGGACTCACAGGAGAGGTTGAATTCAAAGAAAGTGAGAGTGTCAGTCCACTTGTACTTAAGTCGGCATTGTGCTTTTTGTATTAAATTCGGATGCAATTTCTGTGTTGCATCGTCAATAAGAAGGTCCAAGGTTTACAGGAAACCAGAAGTGAAGCATCGGAATCCAAAACTGGACTCACAGGAGAGGTTCAAATCACAGAAAGTTAGAGTGTCTGTCCTTTTGTTCTTAAGTCGGCATTGTGCCTTTTGAATTTATTTCCGATGCAATTTCAGTGTTTCATTGTCAATAAGAAGGTCCAAGGGATACAGTAATACTGAGGTGAACCTTCGGAATCTAAAACTGGACTTACAGGAGAGGTTAAAATCATAGAAAGTTAACGTGTCAGTCCTCTTGCACTTAAGTCGGCATTGTGCCTTTTGAATTTAATTCCGATGCAATTTCTGTGTTTCATCGTCAATAAGATGGTCCAAGGGATACAGTAAACCTAAAGTGAAGCATCGGAATCTAAACTGGAATCACAGGAGTGGTTCATAACATAGTAAGTTAGTGTGTAAGTCCTCTTGTACTTAAGACGGCATTGTGCCTTTTGAATTTAATTCCGATGCAATTTCTGTGCTTCATCGTCAATAAGAAGGTCCAAGGGATACACTAATCCTGAAGTGAAGAATCGGATTCTAAAACTGGACTCACAGGAGAGGTTCAATTCATAGAAAGTTAGATTGTCAGTCCTTCTGTACTTAAGTCGACATTGTGCCTTTTGAATTTAATTCCGATGCAATTTCTGTGCTTCATCGTCAATAAGAAGGTCCAAGGTATACAGTGAACCTGAAGTGAAGCATCGGAATCTAAAACTGGACTCACAGGAGAGGTTCCAATCACAGAAAGTTAGAGTGTCTGTCCTTTTGTACTTAAGTCACATTGTGCATTTTGTATTTAATTCGGATGCAATTTCTGTGTTTCATCGTCTATAAGAAGGTCCAAGGGATACAGTAAACCTGAAGTGAAGCACCAGAATCTAAAACAGGACTCACAGGAGAGGTTGAATTCATAGAAAGTGAGAGTGTCAGTCCTCTTGTACGTGAGTCGGCATTGTGCCTTTTGTATTAAATTCGGATGCAATTTCTGTGTTTCATCGTCAATAAGAAGGTCCAAGGTATACAGGAAACCAGAAGTGAAGCATCGGAATCTAAAACTGGACTCACAGGAGAGGTTCAAATCATAGTAAGTGAGAGTGTCCGTCCTCTTGTACTTAAGTCGGTATTGTGCCTTTTGTATTAAATTCGGATGCAATTTCTGTGTTTCATCGTCATAAGAGGGTCCAAGGGATACAGTAAACCCGAAGTGAAGCATCGGAATCTAAAACTGGACTCACAGGAGAGGTTCAAATCATAGAAAGTGAGAGTGTCAGTCCTCTTGTACATATGTCGGCATTGTGCCTTTTGTATTAAATTCGGATGCAATTTCTGTCTTTCATCGTCAATAAGAAGGTCCAAGGTATACAGGAAACCGGAAATGAAGCATCGGAATCTAAAACTGGACTCACAGGAGACGTTCAAATCATAGTAAGTGAGAGTGTCAGTCCTCTTGTACTTTAGTCGGCATTGTGCCTTTTGAATTTAATTTCGATGCAATTTCTGTGTTTCATCGTCAATAAGATGGTCCAAGGGATACAGTAAACCTGAAGTGAAGCATCGGATTCTAAAACTGGACTTACAGGAGAGGTTCAAATCATAGAAATTTAAAGCGTCAGTCATCTTTTACTTAAGTCGGCATTGTGCCTTTTCATTTCATTCCGATGCAATTACTGTGCTTCATCGTCAATAAGAAGGTCCATGGTATACCGTAAACCTGAAGTGTAGCATCGGAATCTAAAACAGGACTCACAGTGGATGTTCAAATCATAGAAAGCTAGAGAGTCAGTCCTCTGCTACTTAAGTCTGCATTGTGCCTTTCGAATTTAATTCCGAAGCAATTTCTGTGCTTCATCGTCAATAAGAAGGTCCGAGGTATACAGTAAACCTGAAGTGAAGCATCCGAATCTAAAACTGGACTCACAGGAGAGGTTCAAATCATAGAAAGTTAGAGTGTGAGTCCTTTTGTACTTAACTCGGCATTGTGCCATTTGAATTTACTTCCGATGCAATTTCTGTGTTTCGGCGTCAATAAGAGGATCCAAGGTATACAGTGAACCTGAAGTGAAGCATCGGAATCTGAAACTGGACTCACAGGAGAGGTTCAAATCACAGAATGTTAGAGTGTCAATCCTTTTGTACTTAAGTCATCGTTTTGCCTTTTGTATTAAATTCGGATGCAATTTCTGTGTTTCATCGTCAATAAGAAGGTCCAAGGGATACAGTAAACCTGAAGTGACGCATCGGAATCTAAAACTGGATTCACAGGAGAGGTTCAAATCATAGAGAGTTAGAGTGTCAGTCCTCTTGTACCTAAGTCGGCATTGTGCTTTTTGAATTTAATTCCGAAGCAATTTCTGTGCTTCATCGTCAATAAGAAGGTCCAAGGTATACGGTAAACCTGAAGTGAAGCATCCGAGTCTAAAACTGTACTCACAGGAGAGGTTCAATTCATAGAAAGTTAGAGTGTCAGTCCCCTTGTACTTAAGTCGGCATTGTGCCTTTTGAATTTTATTCCGATACAATTTCAGTGTTTCATTGTCAATAATAAGGTCCAAGGGATACAGTAACCTGGAGTGAAGCATCAGAATCAAAAACTGGACTCACAGGAGAGGTTCAAATCATAGAAAGTTAGAGTGTCAGTCCTCCTGTACTTAAGTCGGCATTGTGCCTTTTGAATTTAATTCCGATGCAATTTCTGTGTTTCATCGCCAATATGAATGTCGAAGGGATACAGTAAACCTTAAGTGAAGCATCGGAATCTAAAACTGGACTCACAGGAGAGGTTCAAATTATAGAATGTTTGAGTGTGAGTCCTCTTGTACTTAAGTCGGCATTCTGCCTTTAGAATTTAATTCCGATGCAATTTCTGTGTTTCATCGCCAATAAGAAGGTCCAAGGGATACAGTAAACCTGAAGTGAAGCATCGGAATCTAAATGTGGACTCACAGGAGAGGTTCTAATCATAGAAAGTTAGAGTGTCCGTCCTCTTGTACTTAAGTCGGTATTGTGCCTTTTGAGTTTAATTCCGATGCAATTACTGTATTTCCTCGTCAATAAGAAGGTCCAAGGGATACAGTAAACCTGCAGTGGAGCATCGGAATATAAAACTGGACCCTCAGGAGAGGTTCAAATCATAGAAAGTTGGAGTGTCAGTCCTCTTGTACTTAAGTCGGCATTGTGCCTTCTGAATTTAATTCCGATGTAATTTCTGTGCTTCATCGTCAATAAGAAGGTCCAAGGGATACACTAAACCTGAAGTGAAGCATCGGAATCTAAAACTGGACTCACAGGAGAGGTTCAAATCATAGCAAGTTAGAGTGTCAGTCCTTTTTTACTTAAGTCGTCATTGTGCCTTTTGTATTAAATTCGGATGCAATTCCTGTGTTTCATCGCCAATAAGAAGGTCCAAGGGATACAGTAAACATGAAGTGAAGCATCGGAATCTAAAACTGGACTCACAGTGGAGGTTCAAATCATAGAAAGTTAGAGTGTCAGTCCTCTGCCACTTACGTCGGCATTGTGCCTTTTGAATTTAATTCCGAAGCAATATCTGTTCTTCATCATCAATAAGAAGGTCCAAGGTATACAGTTAACCTGAAGTGAAGCATCGGAATCAAAATCAGGGCTCATAGGAGAGGTTCAAATCACAGAAAGTTAGAGTGTCTGTCCTTTTGTACTTAAGTCGGCATTGTGCCTTTTGACTTTAATTCCGATGCAATTTCAGTGTTTCATTGTCAATAATAAGGTACAAGGGATACAGTAAACCTGTGGTGAAGCATCGGAATCTAAAACTGGACTCTCAGGAGAGGTTCAAATCATAGAAAGTTAACGTGTCAGTCCTCCTGTACTTCAGTCAGCATTGTGCCTTTTGAATTACATTCCGATACAATTTCAGTGGTTCATTGTCAATAAGAAGGTCCAAGGGATACAGTAAACCTGATGTGAAGCATCGGATTCTAAAACTGGACTTACAGGAGAAGTTCAAATCATACAAAATTAGAGCGTCAGTCATCTTGTACTTAAGTCGGCATTGTGCCTTTTCAATTTCATTCCGATGCAATTTCTGTGCTTCATCGTCAATAAGAAGGTCCATGGTATACTGTAAACCTGAAGAGTAGCATCGGAATCTAAAACAGGACTCACAGTGGATGTTCAAATCATAGAAAGCTAGAGAGTCAGTCCTCTGCTACTTAAGTCGGCATTGTGCCTTTCGAATTTAATTCCGAAGCAATTTCTGTGCTTCATCGTCAATCAGAAGGTCCGAGGTATACAGTAAACCTGAAGTGAAGCATCCGAATCTAAAACTGGACTCACAGGAGAGGTTCAAATCATGGAAAGTTAGAGTGTGAGTCCTTTTGTACTTAACTCAGCATTGTGCCATTTGAATTTACTTCCGATGCAATTTCTGTGTTTCGGCGTCAATAAGAGGATCCAAGGTATACAGTGAACCTGAAGTGAAGCATCGGAATCTGAAACTGGACTCACAGGAGAGGTTCAAATCACAGAATGTTAGAGTGTCAGTCCTTTTGTACTTAAGTCATCATTTTGCCTTTTGTATTAAATTCGGATGCAATTTCTGTGTTTCATCGTCAATAAGAAGGTCCAAGGGATACAGTAAACCTGAAGTGAAGCATCGGAATCTAAAACTGGATTCACAGGAGAGGTTCAAATCATAGAGAGTTAGAGTGTCAGTCCTCTTGTACCTAAGTCGGCATTGTGCTTTTTGAATTTAATTCCGAAGCAATTTCTGTGCTTCATCGTCAATAAGAAGGTCCAAGGTATACGGTAAACCTGAAGTGAAGCATCCGAGTCTAAAACTGTACTCACAGGAGAGGTTCAAATCATAGAAGTTAGAGTGTCAGTCCTCTTGTACTTAAGTCGGCATTGTGCCTTTTGAATTATATTCCGATACAATTTCAGTGTTTCATTGTCAATAATAAGGTCCAAGGGATACAGTAAACCTGGAGTGAAGCATCAGAATCAAAAACTGGACTCACAGGAGAGGTTCAAATCATAGAAAGTTAGAGTGTCAGTCCTCCTGTACTTAAGTCGGCATTGTGCCTTTTGAATTTAATTCCGATGCAATTTCTGTGTTTCATCGCCAATATGAATGTCGAAGGGATACAGTAAACCTTAAGTGAAGCATCGGAATCTAAAACTGGACTCACAGGAGAGGTTCAAATTATAGAATGTTTGAGTGTCAGTCCTCTTGTACTTAAGTCGGCATTGTGCCTTTTGAATTTAATTCCGATGCAATTTCTGTGTTTCATCGCCAATAAGAAGGTCCAAGGGATACAGTAAACCTGAAGTGAAGCATCGGAATCTAAATGTGGACTCACAGGAGAGGTTCTAATCATAGAAAGTTAGAGTGTCCGTCCTCTTGTACTTAAGTCGGCATTGTGCCTTTTGAGTTTAATTCCGATGCAATTTCTGTATTTCCTCGTCAATAAGAAGGTCCAAGGGATACAGTAAACCTGCAGTGGAGCATCGGAATATAAAACTGGACCCTCAGGAGAGGTTCAAATCATAGAAAGTTGGAGTGTCAGTCCTCTTGTACTTAAGTCGGCATTGTGCCTTCTGAATTTAATTCCGATGTAATTTCTGTGCTTCATCGTCAATAAGAAGGTCCAAGGGATACACTAAACCTGAAGTGAAGCATCGGAATCTAAAACTGGACTCACAGGAGAGGTTCAAATCATAGCAAGTTAGAGTGTCAGTCCTTTTGTACTTAAGTCGTCATTGTGCCTTTTGTATTAAATTCGGATGCAATTCCTGTGTTTTATCGCCAATAAGAAGGTCCAAGGGATACAGTAAACCTGAAGTGAAGCATCGGAATCTAAAACTGGACTCACAGTGGAGGTTCAAATCATAGAAAGTTAGAGTGTCAGTCCTCTGCCACTTACGTCGGCATTGTGCCTTTTGAATTTAATTCCGAAGCAATATCTGTTCTTCATCATCAATAAGAAGGTCCAAGGTATACAGTTAACCTGAAGTGAAGCATCGGAATCAAAATCAGGGCTCATAGGAGAGGTTTAAATCACAGAAAGTTAGAGTGTCTGTCCTTTTGTACTTAAGTCGGCATTGTGCCTTTTGACTTTAATTCCGATGCAATTTCAGTGTTTCATTGTCAATAATAAGGTACAAGGGATACAGTAAACCTGTGGTGAAGCATCGGAATCTAAAACTGGACTCACAGGAGAGGTTCAAATCATAGAAAGTTAACGTGTCAGTCCTCCTGTACTTAAGTCGGCATTGTGCCTTTTGAATTTAATCCCGATGCAATTTCTGTGTTTCATCGTCATTAAGAATGTCCAAGGGATACAGTAACCCTGAAGTGAAGCATCGGAATCTAAAACTGGACTCACAGGAGAGGTTCAAATCATAGAAAGTTTGAGTGTCAGTCCTCTTGTACTTAAGTCGGCACTGTGCCTTTTGAATTTAATTCCGATGCAATTTCTGTGTTTCATCGTCAATAAGATGGTCCAAGGGATACAGTAAACCTGAAGTGAAGCATCGGATTCTAAAACTGGACCTACAGGAGAGGTTCAAATCATACAAAATTAGAGCGTCAGTCATCTTGTACTTAAGTCGGCATTGTGCCTTTTCAATTTCATTCCGATGCAATTTCTGTGCTTCATCGTCAATAAGAAGGTCCATGGTATACTGTAAACCTGAAGTGTAGCATCGGAATCTAAAACAGGACTCACAGTGGATGTTCAAATCATAGAAAGTTAGAGAGTCAGTCCTCTGCTACTTAAGTCGGCATTGTGCCTTTCGAATTTAATTCCGAAGCAATTTCTGTGCTTCATCGTCAATCAGAAGGTCCGAGGTATACAGTAAACCTGAAGTGAAGCATCCGAATCTAAAACTGGACTCACAGGAGAGGTTCAAATCATAGAAAGTTAGAGTGTGAGTCCTTTTGTACTTAACTCGGCATTGTGCCATTTGAATTTACTTCCGATGCAATTTCTGTGTTTCGGCGTCAATAAGAGGATCCAAGGTATACAGTGAACCTGAAGTGAAGCATCGGAATCTGAAACTGGACTCACAGGAGAGGTTCAAATCACAGAATGTTAGAGTGTCAGTCCTTTTGTACTTAAGTCATCATTTTGCCTTTTGTATTAAATTCGGATGCAATTTCTGTGTTTCATCGTCAATAAGAAGGTCCAAGGGATACAGTAAACCTGAAGTGAAGCATCGGAATCTAAAACTGGAATCACAGGAGAGGTTCAAATCATAGAGAGTTAGAGTGTCAGTCCTCTTGTACCTAAGTCGGCATTGTGCTTTTTGAATTTAATTCCGAAGCAATTTCTGTGCCTTATCGTCAATAAGAAGGCCCAAGGTATACGGTCAACCTGAAGTGAGCATCCGAGTCTAAAACTGTACTCACAGGAGAGGTTCAAATCATAGAAAGTTAGAGTGTCAGTCCTCTTGTACTTAAGTCGGTGTTGTGCCTTTTGAATTATATTCCGATACAATTTCAGTGTTTCATTGTCAATAAGAAGGTCCAAGGGATACAGTAAACCTGAAGTGAAGCATCGGAATCTAAAACTGGACTCACAGGAGAGGTTCAAATCATAGAAAGTTAGAGTGTCAGTCCTCCTGTACTTATGTCGGCATTGTGCCTTTTGAATTTAATTCCGATGCAATTTCTGTGTTTCATCGCCAATATGAATGTCGAAGGGATACAGTAAACCTTAAGTGAAGCATCGGAATCTAAAACTGGACTCACAGGAGAGGTTCAAATCATAGAATGTTTAAGTGTCAGTCCTCTTGTACTTAAGTCGGCATTGTGCCTTTCGAATTTAATTCCGATGCAATTTCTGTGTTTCATCGTCAATAACAAGGTTCAAGGGATACAGTAAACCTGAAGTGAAGCATCGGAATCTAAAAGTGGACTCACAGGAGAAGTTCTAATCATAGAAAGTTAGAGTGTCCGTCCTCTTGTACTTAAGTCGGCATTGTGCCTTTTGAGTTTAATTCCGATGCAATTTCTGTGTTTCCTCGTCAATAAGAAGGTCCAAGGGATGCAGTAAACCTGCAGTGAAGCATCGGAATATAAAACTGGACCCTCAGGAGAGGTTCAAATCATAGAAAGTTGGAGTGTCAGTCCTCTTGTACTTAAGTCGGCATTGTGCCTTCTGAATTTAATTCCGATGCAGTTTCTGTGCTTCATCGTCAATAAGAAGGTCCAAGGGATACACTAAACCTGAAGTGAAGCATCGGAATCTAAAACTGGACTCACAGGAGAGGTTCAAATCGTAGAAAGTTAACGTGTCAGTCCTCCTGTACTTAAGTCGGCATTGTGCCTTTTGAATTTAATCCCGATGCGATTTCTCTGTTTCATCGTCAATAAGAATGTCCAAGGGATACAGTAACCCTGAAGTGAAGCATCGGAATCTAAAACTGGACTCACAGGAGAGGTTCAAATCATAGAAAGTTTGAGTGTCAGTCCTCTTGTACTTAAGTCGGCACTGTGCCTTTTGAATTTAATTCCGATGCAATTTCTGTGTTTCATCGTCAATAAGATGGTCCAAGGGATACAGTAAACCTGAAGTGAAGCATCGGATTCTAAAACTGGACTTACAGGAGAGGTTCAAATCATACAAAATTAGAGCGTCAGTCATCTTGTACTTAAGTCGGCATTGTGCCTTTTCAATTTCATTCCGATGCAATTTCTGTGTTTCATCGTCAATAAGAAGGTCCATGGTATACTGTAAACCTGAAGTGTAGCATCGGAATCTAAAAGAGGACTCACAGTGGATGTTCAAATCATAGAAAGCTAGAGAGTCAGTCCTCTGCTACTTAAGTCGGCATTGTGCCTTTCGAATTTAATTCCGAAGCAATTTCTGTGCTTCATCGTCAATCAGAAGGTCCGAGGTATACAGTAAACCTGAAGTGAAGCATCCGAATCTAAAACTGGACTCACAGGAGAGGTTCAAATCATAGAAAGTTAGAGTGTGAGTCCTTTTGTACTTAACTCGGCATTGTGCCATTTGAATTTACTTCCGATGCAATTTCTGTGTTTCGGCGCTAATAAGAGGATCCAAGGTATACAGTGAACCTGAAGTGAAGCATCGGAATCTGAAACTGGACTCACAGGAGAGGTTCAAATCACAGAATGTTAGAGTGTCAGTCCTTTTGTACTTAAGTCATCATTTTGCCTTTTGTATTAAATTCGGATGCAATTTCTGTGTTTCATCGTCAATAAGAAGGTCCAAGGGATACAGTAAACCTGAAGTGAAGCATCGGAATCTAAAACTGGATTCACAGGAGAGGTTCAAATCATAGAGAGTTAGAGTGTCAGTCCTCTTGTACCTAAGTCGGCATTGTGCTTTTTGAATTTAATTCCGAAGCAATTTCTGTGCTTCATCGTCAATAAGAAGGTCCAAGGTATACGGTAAACCTGAAGTGAAGCATCCGAGTCTAAAACTGTACTCACAGGAGATGTTCAAATCATAGAAAGTTAGAGTGTCAGTCCTCTTGTACTTAAGTCGGCATTGTGCTTTTTGAATTATATTATGATACAATTTCAGTGTTTCATTGTCAATAAGAAGGTCCAAGGGATACAGTAAACCTGAAGTGAAGCATCGGAATCTAAAACTGGACTCACAGGAGAGGTTCAAATCATAGAAAGTTAGAGTGTCAGTCCTCCTGTACTTATGTCGGCATTGTGCCTTTTGAATTTAATTCCGATGCAATTTCTGTGTTTCATCGCCAATATGAACGTCGAAGGGATACAGTAAACCTTAAGTGAAGCATCGGAATCTAAAACTGGACTCACAGGAGAGGTTCAAATCATAGAATGTTTGAGTGTCAGTCCTCTTGTACTTAAGTCGGCATTGTGCCTTTTGAATATAATTCCGATGCAATTTCTGTGTTTCATCGTCAATAAGAAGGTCCAAGGGATACAGTGAACCTAAAGTGAAGCATCGGAATCTAAAAGTGGACTCACAGGAGAGGTTCTAATCATAGAAAGTTAGAGTGTCCGTCCTCTTGTACTTAAGTCGGCATTGTGCCTTTTGAGTTTAATTCCGATGCAATTTCTCTATTTCCTCGTCAATAAGAAGGTCCAAGGGATACAGTAAACCTGCAGTGAAGCATCGGAATATAAAACTGGACCCTCAGGAGAGGTTCAAATCATAGAAAGTTGGAGTGTCAGTCCACTTGTACTTAAGTCGGCATTGTGCCTTCTGAATTTAATTCCGATGCAATTTCTGTGCTTCATCGTCAATAAGAAGGTCCAAGGGATACACTAAACCTGAAGTGAAGCATCGGAATCTAGAACTGGACTCACAGGAGAGGTTCAAATCATAGCAAGTTAGAGTGTCAGTCCTTTTGTACTTAAGTCGTCATTGTGCCTTTTGTATTAAATTCGGATGCAATTCCTGTGTTTCATCGCCATTAAGAATGTCCAAGGGATACAGTAAACCTGAAGTGAAGCATCGGAATCTAAAACTGGACTCACAGTGGAGGTTCAAATCATAGAAAGTTAGAGTGTCAGTCCTCTGCTACTTACGTCGGCATTGTGCCTTTTGAATTTAATTCCGAAGCAATATCTGTGCTTCATCATCAATAAGAAGGCCCAAGGTATACAGTTAACCTGAAGTGAAGCATCGGAATCAAAATCAGGACTCATAGGAGAGGTTCAAATCACAGAAAGTTAGAGTGTCTGTCCTTTTGTACTTAAGTCGGCATTGTGGCTTTTGACTTTAATTCCGATGCAATTTCAGTGTTTCATTGTCAATAATAAGGTACAAGGGATACAGTAAACCTGTGGTGAAGCATCGGAATCTAAAACTGGACTCACAGGAAAGGTTCAAATCATAGAAAGTTAGAGTGTCAGTCCTCGTGTACTTAAGTCGGCATTGTGCCTTTTGAATTTAATTCCGAAGCAATTTCTGTGTTTCATCGCCAATATGAATGTCGAAGGGATACAGTAAACCTTAAGTGAAGCATCGGAATCTAAAACTGGACTCACAGGAGAGGTTCCAATCATAGAATGTTTAAGTGTCAGTCCTCTTGTACTTAAGTCGGCATTGTGCCTTTCGAATTTAATTCCGATGCAATTTCTGTGTTTCATCGTCAATAACAAGTTTCAAGGGATACAGTAAACCTGAAGTGAAGCATCGGAATCTAAAAGTGGACTCACAGGAGATGTTCTAATCATAGAAAGTTAGAGTGTCCGTCCTCTTGTACTTAAGTCGGCATTGTGCCTTTTGAGTTTAATTCCGATGCAATTTCTGTGTTTCCTCGTCAATAAGAAGGTCCAAGGGATACAGTAAACCTGCAGTGAAGCATCGGAATATAAAACTGGACCCTCAGGAGAGGTTCAAATCATAGAAAGTTGGAGTGCCAGTCCTCTTGTTTTTAAGTCGGCATTGTGCCTTCTGAATTTAATTCCGATGCAGTTTCTGTGCTTCATCGTCAATAAGAAGGTCCAAGGGATACACTAAACCTGAAGTGAAGCATCGGAATCTAAAACTGGACTCACAGGAGAGGTTCAAATCATAGCAAGTTAGAGTGTCAGTCCTCTTGTACTTAAGTCGGCATTGTGCCTTTTGAATTTAATTCCGATGTAATTCCTGTGTTTCATCGTCAATAAGAAGGTCAAAGGGATACAGTAAACCTGAAGTGAAGCATCGGAATCTAAAACTGGACTCACAGTGGAGGTTCAAATCATAGAAAGTTAGAGTGTCAGTCCTCTGCTACTTACGTCGGCATTGTGCCTTTTGAATTTAATTCCGAAGCAATATCTGTGCTTCATCATCAATAAGAAGGTCCAAGGTATACAGTTAACCTGAAGTGAAACATCGGAATCTAAATGAGGACTCATAGGAGAGGTTCAAATCACAGAAAGTTAGAGTGTCTGTCCTTTTGTACTGAAGTCGGCATTGTGCCTTTTGACTTTAATTCCGATGCAATTTCAGTGTTTCATTGTCAATAATAAGGTGCAAGGGATACAGTAAACCTGTAGTGAAGCATCGGAATCTAAAACTGGACTCACAGGAGAGGTTCAAATCATAGAAAGTTAGAGTGTCAGTCCTTTTGTACTTAAGTCGACAATGTGAGGTTTGTATTAAATTTGGATGCAATTTCTGTGTTTTTATCGTCAATAAGAAGGTCCAAGGTTTACAGTAAACCTGAAGTGAAGCATCCGAATTTAAAGCTGAACTCACAGGAGAGGTTCAAATCACAGAAAGTTAGAGTGTCTGTCCTTTTGTACTTAAGTCGGCATTGTGGTTTTCGACTTTAATTCCGATGCAATTTCAGTGTTTCATTGTCAATAAGAAGGTACAAGGGATACAGTAAATCTGTGGTGAAGCATCGGAATCTAAAACTGGACTCACAGGAGAGGTTCAAATCATAGAAAGTTAACGTGTCAGTCCTCCTGTACTTAAGTCGGCATTGTGGCTTTTGAACTTAATTCCGAAGCAATTTCTGTGTTTCATCGTCAATATGAAGGTCCAAGGTGTACAGTGAACCTGAAGTGAAGCATCGGAATCTAAAACTGGACCCACGGGAGAGGCTCAAATCACAGAAAAATAGAGTGTCAGTCCTTTTGTACTTAAGTCGTCATTGTGCCTTTTGTATTAAATTCGGATGCAGTTTCTGTGTTTCATCGTCAATAAGAAGTTCCAAGGGATACAGTAAACCTGAAGTGGCGCATCCGAATCTAAAACTGGACTCACAGGAGAGGATCAAATCATAGAAAGTGAGAGTGTCAGTCCTCTTGTACTTAAGTCGGCATTGTGCCTTTTCTATTTAATTCGGATGCAATTTCTGTGTTTCATCGTCAATAAGAAGGTCCAAGGGATACAGTAAACCTGTAGTGCAGCATCGGAATCTAAAACTGGACTCACAGTGGAGGTTTAAATCATAGAAAGTTAGAGTGTCAGTCCTCTGCTACGTAAGTCGGCATTGTGCCTTTTGAATTTAATTCCGAAGCAATTTCTGTGCTTCATTGTCAATAAGAAGGTGCAAGGTATACAGTAAACCTGAAGTGAAGCATCCGAATCTAAAACTGGACTCACAGGAGCGGTTCAAATCATAGAAAGTTAGAGTGTCTGTCCTCTTGTACTTAAGTCGGCATTGTGGCTCTTGAATTTAATTCCGATGCAATTTCTGTGTTTCATCGTCAATATGAAGGTCCAAGGTGTACAGTAAACCTGAAGTGAAGCATCGGAATCTAAAACTGGACTCACGGGAGAGGTTCAAATCACAGAAAGTTAGAGTGTCAGTCCTCTTGTACTTAAGTCGTCATTGTGCCTTTTGTATAAAATTCGGATGCAATTTCTGTGTTTCATCGTCAATAAGAAGTTCCAAGGGATAAAGTAAACCTGAAGTGAAGCATCGGAATCTAAAACTGGACTTACAGGAGAAGTTCAAATCATAGAAAGTTAGAGTGTCAGTCCTCTTGTACTTAAGTCGGCATTGTGCCTTTTGAATTTAATTCCGAATCAATTTCTGTGCTTCATCGTCAATAAGAAAGCCCCAGGTATACAGTAAACCTGAAGTGAAGCATCCGAAACTAAAACTGGACTCACAGGAGAGGTACTAATCATAGAAAGTTAAAGTGTCAGTCCCTTTGTACTTAAGCCGGCATTGTGCCTTTTGAATTTAATTCCGATGCAATTTCTGTGTTTCATCGTCAATAAGAAGGTCCAAGGTATGCAGTGAACCTGAAGCGAAGCATCGGAATCTAAAACTGGACTCACAGGAGAGGTTCAAGTCATAGAAAGTTTGAGTGTGTGTCCTCTTGTACATAAGTCACCATTGTGCCTTTTGTATTAAATTCGGATGCAATTTCTGTGCATCATCGTCAATAAGAAGGTCCACGGGATACAGTAGACCTGAAGTGAAGCATCGGAATCTAAATCTGGACTCACAGGAGAGGTTCAGATCATAGAAAAAGAGAGTGTCAGTCCTCTTGTACTTAAGTCGGCATTGTGCCTTTTGTATTAAATTCGGATGCAATTTCTGTGTTTCATCGTCAATAAGAAGGTCCAACGTAAATACGAAACCTGAAGTGAAGGATCGGAATCTAAAACTGGACTCACAGGAGAGGTTCAAATCATAGAAAGTGAGAGTGTCTGTCCTCTTGTACTTAAGTCGGCATTGTGCCTTTTGTATTAAACTCGGATGCAATTTCTGTATTTCATCGTCAATAAGAAGGTCCAAGGGATACAGTGGCCCTGAAGTGTAGCATCGGAATCTAAAACTGGACTCACAGGAGAGGTTCAAAGCATAGGAGGTAAGAGTGTCAGTCCTCTTGTACTTAAGTCAGCATTGTGCCTATTGTATTAAATTCGGATGCATTTTCTGTGCTTCATCGTCAATAAGAGGGTCCAAGGGATACAGTAGACCTGAAGTGAAGCATCGGAATCTAAAACTGGACTCACAGGAGAGGTTCAAATCATAGAAAGTTAGAGTGTCACACCTTTTGTAGTTACGTCGTTATTGTGCATTTTGTATTAATTTCGGATGCAATTTCTGTGTTTCATCGTCAATAAGCAGGTCCAAAAGATACAGTAAACCTGAAGTGCAGCATCGGAATCTAAAACTGGACTCACAGTGGAGGTTCAAATCATAGAAAGTTAGAGTGTCAGTCCTCTGCTACGTAAGTCGGCATTGTGCCTTTTGAATGTAATTCCGAAGCAATTTATGTGCTTCATTGTCAATAAGAAGGTCCAAGGTATACAGTAAACCTGAAGTGAAGCATCCGAATCTAAAACTGGACTCACAGGAGCGGTTCAAATCATAGAAAGTTAGAGTGTCTGTCCTCTTGTACTGAAGTCGCCATTGTGCCTTTTGTATAAAATGCGGATGCAATTTCTGTGTTTCATCGTCAATAAGAAGTTCCAAGGGATAAAGTAAACCTGAAGTGAAGCATCGGAATCTAAAACTGGACTCACAGGAGAGGTTCAAATCATAGAAAGTTAGAGTGTCACACCTTTTGTACTTACGTCGTTATTGTGCCTTTTATATTAATTTCGGATGCAATTTCTGTGTTTCATCGTCAATAAGCAGGTCCAAGGGATACAGTAAACCTGAAGTGAAGCATCGGAATCGAAAACTGGACTCACAGAAGGGGTTCAAATCACAGTAAGTTAGAGTGTCAGTCCTCTGCTACTTAAGTCGGCATTGTGCCTTTTGAATTTAATTCCGATGCAATGTCTGTGCTTCATCGTCAATAAGAAGGTCCAAGGGATAAAGTAAACCTGAAGTGAAGCATCGGAATCTAAAACTGGACTCACAGGAGAGGTTCAAATCACAGACAGTTAGAGTGTCAGTCTTCTTGTACTTAAGTCGGCATTGTGGCTTTTGAATTTAATTCCGATGCAATTTCTGTGTTTCATCGTCAATATGAAGGTCCAAGGTGTACAGTAAACCTGAAGTGAAGCATCGGAATCTAAAACTGGACTCACTTGAGAGGTTCAAATCACAGAAAGTTAGAGTGTCAGTCCTCTTGTACTTAAGTCGCCATTGTGCCTTTTGTATAAAATTCGGATGCAATTTCTGTGTTTCATCGTCAATAAGAAGTTCCAAGGGATAAAGTAAACCTGAAGTGAAGCATCGGAATCTAAAACTGGACTCACAGGAGAGGTTCAAATCACAGAAAGTTAGAGTGTCAGTCTTCTTGTGCTTAAGTCGGCATTGTGCCTTTTGAATTTAATTCCGATGCAATTTCTGTGTTTCATCATCAATAAGAAGGTCCAAGGTATACAGTGAACCTGAAGTGAAGCATCGGAATCTAAAACTGGACTCACAGGAGAGGTTCAAATCACTGAAATTTAGAGTGTCAGTCCTTTAGTACTTAAGTCGTCATTGTGCCTTTTGTATTAAATTCGGATGCAATTTCTGTGTTTCATCGTCAATAAGAAGGTCCAAGGTATACAGTAAACCTGAATGGAAGCATCCGAATCTAAAACTGGATTCACAGGAGAGGTTCAAATCATAGAAACTTAGAGTGTCAGTTCTCTTCAACTTAAGTCGGCATTGTGCCTTTTGAATTGAATTCCGATGCAATTTCTGTGTATCATCGTCAATATGAAGGTCCAAGGTATACAGTGAACCTGAAGTAAAGCATCGGAATCTAAAACTACACTCACAGCAGAGTTACAAATCATAGAAAGTTAGAGTGTCAGTCCTCTTGTACTTAAGTCAGCATTGTGCCTTTTGTATTAAATTCGGATGCAATTTATGTGCTTCATCGTCAATAAGAGGGTCCAAGGGATACAGTAGACCTGAAGTGAAGCATCGGAATCTAAAACTGGACTCACAGGAGAGGTTCAAATCATAGATAGTGAGAGTTTCACTCCTCTTGTACTTAAGTCGGCACTGTGCCTTTTGTATTAATATCCGATGCAATTTCTGTGTTCCATCGTCAATACGAAGGTCCAAGGGATACAGTAAGCCTGAAGTGAAGCATCGGAATCTAAAACTGGACTCCCAGGAGAGGTTCAAATCATAGAATGTTAGAGTGTCAGTCCTCTTTTAGTTAAGACGTCATTGTGCCTTTTGAATTTAATTCCGATGCAATTTCTGTGCTTCATCGTCAATAAGATGGGCCCTGGGATACAGTAAACCAGAAGTGAAGCATCGGAATCTAAAACTGTACTCACAGGAGAGGTTCAAATCATAGAAATATAGAGTGTCAGTCCTCTTGTACTTAAGTCGGCATTGTGCCTTTTGAATTTAACTCCGATGCAATTTCAGTGTTTCATTGTCAATGAGAAGGTCCAAGGGATACAGTAAACCTGAAGTGAAGCATCGGAATCTGAAACTGGACTCACAGGAGTGGTTCAAATCATAGAAACTTAGAGTGTCAGTCCTCCTGTACTTAAGTCGGCATTGTGCCTTTTGAATTTAATTCCGATGCAATTTCTGTGTTTCATCGCCAATAAGAATGTCAAAGGGATACTGTAAACCTTAAGTGAAGCATCGGAATCTAAAACTGGACTCACAGGAGAGGTTCAAATCATAGAAAGTTTGAGTGTCAGTCCTCTTGTACTTAAGTCGGCATTGTGCCTTTTGAATTTAATTCCGATGCAATTTCTGTGCTACTTCGTCAATAAGAAGGTCCGAGGAATACAGTAAACCGGAAGTGAAGCATCGGAATCTAAAACTGGACTCACAGTGGAGGTTCAAATCATAGAAAGTTAGAGTGTCAGTCCTCTGCTACTTAAGTCGTCATTGTGTCTTTTGAATTTAATTCCGAAGCAATTTCTGTGCTTCATCGTCAATAAGAAGGTCCAAGGGATACAGTTAACCTGAAGTGAAGCATTCGAATATAAAACTGGACTCACAGGAGATTCAAATCATAGAAAGTTAGAGTGTCAGTCCTCTTGTACTTAAGGCGGCATTGTGCCTTTTGAATTTAATTCCGATGCAATTTCTGTGTTTCATCGTCAATACGGATGTCCAAGCGATACAGTAATCCTGAAGTGAAGCATCGGAATCTAAAACTGGACTCACAGTGGAGGTTCAAATCATAGAAAATTAGAGTGTCTGACCTCTGCAACTTAAGTCGGCATTGTGCCTTTTGAATTAAATTTCGATGCCATATCTGTGCTTCATCGTCAATAAGAAGGTCCAAAGTATACAGTAATCCTGAAGCGAAGCAACCAAATCTAAAACTGGACTCACAGTAGAGGTACAAATCATCGAAAGTTAGAGTGTCTGTCCTCTTGTACTTAAGTCGGCATTGTGCCTTTTGAATTTAATTCCGGTGCAATTTCTGTGTTTCATCGTCAATAAGAAGGTCCAAGGAATACAGTGAACCTGAAGTGAAGCATCGGAATCTAAAACTTGACTCACAGAAAAGGTTCAAATCATAGAAAGTTAGAGTGTCTGTCCTCTGGTACTTAATTCAGCATTGTGCCTTTTGTATTAAATTCGGATGCAATTACTGTGCTTCATCGTCAATAAGTAGGTCCAAGGGATACAGTAGACACGAAGTGAAGCATCGGAATCTAAAACTGGACCCACAGGAGAGGTTCAAATCATAGAGAGTGAGAGTTTCAGTCCTCTTGTACTTAAGTCGGCAATGTGCCTTTTGTATTAAATTCGGATGCAATATCTATGTTTCATCGTCAATAAGATGATCCAAGGTATACAGGAAACCTGAAGTGAAGCATCGGAATCTAAAACTGGACTCACAGGAGAGGTTCAAATCATAGAAAGTGAGAGTGTCATTCCTCTTGTACTTAAGTCGGCATTGTGCATTTTGTATTAAATTCGTATGCAGTTTCTGTGTTTCATCATCAATAAGAAGGTCCAAGGGATACAGTAAACCTGAAGTGAATCATCGGAATCCAAAACTGGACTCACAGGAGAGGTTCCAATCATAGAAAGTAAGAGAGTAAGTCCTCTTGTACTTATGTCGGCATTGTGCCTTTTGAATTTAATTCGGATGCAATTTCTGTGTTTCATCGTCAATATGAAGGTCCAAGGTATACAGGAAACCTGAAGTGAAGCATCGGAATCTAAAACTGGACTCACAGGAGAGGTTCAAATCATAGAACGTGAGAGTGTCAGTCCTCTTGTACTTAAGTCGGCATTGTGCCTTTTGTATTAAATTCGGATGCAATTTCTGTGCTTCATCGTCAATAAGAGGGTCCAAGGGATACAGTAGACCTGAAGTGAAGCATCGGAATCTAAAACTGGACTCACAGGAGAGGTTCAAATCATAGAAAGTTAGAGTGTCACACCTTTTGTAGTTACGTCGTTATTGTGCATTTTGTATTAATTTCGGATGCAATTTCTGTGTTTCATCGTCAATAAGCAGGTCCAAAAGATACAGTAAACCTGAAGTGCAGCATCGGAATCTAAAACTGGACTCACAGTGGAGGTTCAAATCATAGAAAGTTAGAGTGTCAGTCCTCTGCTACGTAAGTCGGCATTGTGCCTTTTGAATGTAATTCCGAAGCAATTTCTGTGCTTCATTGTCAATAAGAAGGTCCAAGGTATACAGTAAACCTGAAGTGAAGCATCCGAATCTAAAACTGGACTCACAGGAGCGGTTCAAATCATAGAAAGTTAGAGTGTCTGTCCTCTTGTACTGAAGTCGCCATTGTGCCTTTTGTATAAAATGCGGATGCAATTTCTGTGTTTCATCGTCAATAAGAAGTTCCAAGGGATAAAGTAAACCTGAAGTGAAGCATCGGAATCTAAAACTGGACTCACAGGAGAGGTTCAAATCATAGAAAGTTAGAGTGTCACACCTTTTGTACTTACGTCGTTATTGTGCCTTTTGTATTAATTTCGGATGCAATTTCTGTGTTTCATCGTCAATAAGCAGGTCCAAGGGATACAGTAAACCTGAAGTGAAGCATCGGAATCGAAAACTGGACTCACAGAAGGGGTTCAAATCACAGTAAGTTAGAGTGTCAGTCCTCTGCTACTTAAGTCGGCATTGTGCCTTTTGAATTTAATTCCGATGCAATGTCTGTGCTTCATCGTCAATAAGAAGGTCCAAGGGATAAAGTAAACCTGAAGTGAAGCATCGGAATCTAAAACTGGACTCACAGGAGAGGTTCAAATCATAGAAAGTTAGAGTGTCTGTCCTCTTGTACTGAAGTCGCCATTGTGCCTTTTGTATAAAATGCGGATGCAATTTCTGTGTTTCATCGTCAATAAGAAGTTCCAAGGGATAAAGTAAACCTGAAGTGAAGCATCGGAATCTAAAACTGGATTCACAGGAGAGGTTCAAATCACAGAAAGTTAGAGTGTCAGTCTTCTTGTGCTTAAGTCGGCATTGTGCCTTTTGAATTTAATTCCGGTGCAATTTCTGTGTTTCATCATCAATAAGAAGGTCCAAGGTATACAGAGAACCTGAAGTGAAGCATCGGAATGTAAAACTGGACTCACAGGAGAGGTTCAAATCACTGAAATTTAGAGTGTCAGTCCTTTAGTACTTAAGTCGTCATTGTGCCTTTTGTATTAAATTCGGATGCAATTTCTGTGTTTCATCGTCAATAAGAAGGTCCAAGGTATACAGTAAACCTGAATGGAAGCATCCGAATCTAAAACTGGATTCACAGGAGAGGTTCAAATCATAGAAACTTAGAGTGTCAGTTCTCTTCAACTTAAGTCGGCATTGTGCCTTTTGAATTGAATTCCGATGCAATTTCGTGTATCATCGTCAATATGAAGGTCCAAGGTATACAGTGAACCTGAAGTAAAGCATCGGAATCTAAAACTACACTCACAGCAGAGTTACAAATCATAGAAAGTTAGAGTGTCAGTCCTCTTGTACTTAAGTCAGCATTGTGCCTTTTGTATTAAATTCGGATGCAATTTATGTGCTTCATCGTCAATAAGAGGGTCCAAGGGATACAGTAGACCTGAAGTGAAGCATCGGAATCTAAAACTGGACTCACAGGATAGGTTCAAATCATAGATAGTGAGAGTTTCACTCCTCTTGTACTTAAGTCGGCACTGTGCCTTTTGTATTAATATCCGATGCAATTTCTGTGTTCCATCGTCAATACGAAGGTCCAAGG
Organism: Schistocerca americana; assembly: GCF_021461395.2. Taxonomy (NCBI): domain Eukaryota; kingdom Metazoa; phylum Arthropoda; class Insecta; order Orthoptera; family Acrididae; genus Schistocerca; species Schistocerca americana. The sequence goes on from NC_060130.1 coordinate 77,589,133, forward strand.
GATACAGTAAGCCTGAAGTGAAGCATCGGAATCTAAAACTGGACTCCCAGGAGAGGTTCAAATCATAGAATGTTAGAGTGTCAGTCCTCTTTTAGTTAAGACGTCATTGTGCCTTTTGAATTTAATTCCGATGCAATTTCTGTGCTTCATCGTCAATAAGATGGGCCCTGGGATACAGTAAACCAGAAGTGAAGCATCGGAATCTAAAACTGTACTCACAGGAGAGGTTCAAATCATAGAAATATAGAGTGTCAGTCCTCTTGTACTTAAGTCGGCATTGTGCCTTTTGAATTTAACTCCGATGCAATTTCAGTGTTTCATTGTCAATGAGAAGGTCCAAGGGATACAGTAAACCTGAAGTGAAGCATCGGAATCTGAAACTGGACTCACAGGAGTGGTTCAAATCATAGAAACTTAGAGTGTCAGTCCTCCTGTACTTAAGTCGGCATTGTGCCTTTTGAATTTAATTCCGATGCAATTTCTGTGTTTCATCGCCAATAAGAATGTCAAAGGGATACTGTAAACCTTAAGTGAAGCATCGGAATCTAAAACTGGACTCACAGGAGAGGTTCAAATCATAGAAAGTTTGAGTGTCAGTCCTCTTGTACTTAAGTCGGCATTGTGCCTTTTGAATTTAATTCCGATGCAATTTCTGTGCTACTTCGTCAATAAGAAGGTCCGAGGAATACAGTAAACCGGAAGTGAAGCATCGGAATCTAAAACTGGACTCACAGTGGAGGTTCAAATCATAGAAAGTTAGAGTGTCAGTCCTCTGCTACTTAAGTCGTCATTGTGTCTTTTGAATTTAATTCCGAAGCAATTTCTGTGCTTCATCGTCAATAAGAAGGTCCAAGGGATACAGTTAACCTGAAGTGAAGCATTCGAATATAAAACTGGACTCACAGGAGATTCAAATCATAGAAAGTTAGAGTGTCAGTCCTCTTGTACTTAAGGCGGCATTGTGCCTTTTGAATTTAATTCCGATGCAATTTCTGTGTTTCATCGTCAATACGGATGTCCAAGCGATACAGTAATCCTGAAGTGAAGCATCGGAATCTAAAACTGGACTCACAGTGGAGGTTCAAATCATAGAAAATTATAGTGTCTGATCTCTGCAACTTAAGTCGGCATTGTGCCTTTTGAATTAAATTTCGATGCCATATCTGTGCTTCATCGTCAATAAGAAGGTCCAAAGTATACAGTAATCCTGAAGCGAAGCAACCAAATCTAAAACTGGACTCACAGTAGAGGTACAAATCATCGAAAGTTAGAGTGTCAGTCCTCTTGTACTTAAGTCGGCATTGTGCCTTTTGAATTTAATTCCGGTGCAATTTCTGTGTTTCATCGTCAATAAGAAGGTCCAAGGAATACAGTGAACCTGAAGTGAAGCATCGGAATCTAAAACTTGACTCACAGAAAAGGTTCAAATCATAGAAAGTTAGAGTGTCTGTCCTCTGGTACTTAATTCAGCATTGTGCCTTTTGTATTAAATTCGGATGCAATTACTGTGCTTCATCGTCAATAAGTAGGTCCAAGGGATACAGTAGACACGAAGTGAAGCATCGGAATCTAAAACTGGACCCACAGGAGAGGTTCAAATCATAGAGAGTGAGAGTTTCAGTCCTCTTGTACTTAAGTCGGCAATGTGCCTTTTGTATTAAATTCGGATGCAATATCTATGTTTCATCGTCAATAAGATGATCCAAGGTATACAGGAAACCTGAAGTGAAGCATCGGAATCTAAAACTGGACTCACAGGAGAGGTTCAAATCATAGAAAGTGAGAGCGTCATTCCTCTTGTACTTAAGTCGGCATTGTGCATTTTGTATTAAATTCGTATGCAGTTTCTGTGTTTCATCATCAATAAGAAGGTCCAAGGGATACAGTAAACCTGAAGTGAATCATCGGAATCCAAAACTGGACTCACAGGAGAGGTTCCAATCATAGAAAGTAAGAGAGTAAGTCCTCTTGTACTTATGTCGGCATTGTGCCTTTTGAATTTAATTCGGATGCAATTTCTGTGTTTCATCGTCAATATGAAGGTCCAAGGTATACAGGAAACCTGAAGTGAAGCATCGGAATCTAAAACTGGACTCACAGGAGAGGTTCAAATCATAGAACGTGAGAGTGTCAGTCCTCTTGTACTTAAGTCGGCATTGTGCCTTTTGTATTAAATTCGGATGCAATTTCTGTGCTTCATCGTCAATAAGAGGGTCCAAGGGATACAGTAGACCTGAAGTGAAGCATCGGAATCTAAAACTGGACTCACAGGAGAGGTTCAAATCATAGAAAGTTAGAGTGTCACACCTTTTGTAGTTACGTCGTTATTGTGCATTTTGTATTAATTTCGGATGCAATTTCTGTGTTTCATCGTCAATAAGCAGGTCCAAAAGATACAGTAAACCTGAAGTGCAGCATCGGAATCTAAAACTGGACTCACAGTGGAGGTTCAAATCATAGAAAGTTAGAGTGTCAGTCCTCTGCTACGTAAGTCGGCATTGTGCCTTTTGAATGTAATTCCGAAGCAATTTCTGTGCTTCATTGTCAATAAGAAGGTCCAAGGTATACAGTAAACCTGAAGTGAAGCATCCGAATCTAAAACTGGACTCACAGGAGCGGTTCAAATCATAGAAAGTTAGAGTGTCTGTCCTCTTGTACTGAAGTCGCCATTGTGCCTTTTGTATAAAATGCGGATGCAATTTCTGTGTTTCATCGTCAATAAGAAGTTCCAAGGGATAAAGTAAACCTGAAGTGAAGCATCGGAATCTAAAACTGGACTCACAGGAGAGGTTCAAATCATAGAAAGTTAGAGTGTCACACCTTTTGTACTTACGTCGTTATTGTGCCTTTTGTATTAATTTCGGATGCAATTTCTGTGTTTCATCGTCAATAAGCAGGTCCAAGGGATACAGTAAACCTGAAGTGAAGCATCGGAATCGAAAACTGGACTCACAGAAGGGGTTCAAATCACAGTAAGTTAGAGTGTCAGTCCTCTGCTACTTAAGTCGGCATTGTGCCTTTTGAATTTAATTCCGATGCAATGTCTGTGCTTCATCGTCAATAAGAAGGTCCAAGGGATAAAGTAAACCTGAAGTGAAGCATCGGAATCTAAAACTGGACTCACAGGAGAGGTTCAAATCATAGAAAGTTAGAGTGTCTGTCCTCTTGTACTGAAGTCGCCATTGTGCCTTTTGTATAAAATGCGGATGCAATTTCTGTGTTTCATCGTCAATAAGAAGTTCCAAGGGATAAAGTAAACCTGAAGTGAAGCATCGGAATCTAAAACTGGACTCACAGGAGAGGTTCAAATCACAGAAAGTTAGAGTGTCAGTCTTCTTGTGCTTAAGTCGGCATTGTGCCTTTTGAATTTAATTCCGATGCAATTTCTGTGTTTCATCATCAATAAGAAGGTCCAAGGTATACAGAGAACCTGAAGTGAAGCATCGGAATCTAAAACTGGACTCACAGGAGAGGTTCAAATCACTGAAATTTAGAGTGTCAGTCCTTTAGTACTTAAGTCGTCATTGTGCCTTTTGTATTAAATTCGGATGCAATTTCTGTGTTTCATCGTCAATAAGAAGGTCCAAGGTATACAGTAAACCTGAATGGAAGCATCCGAATCTAAAACTGGATTCACAGGAGAGGTTCAAATCATAGAAACTTAGAGTGTCAGTTCTCTTCAACTTAAGTCGGCATTGTGCCTTTTGAATTGAATTCCGATGCAATTTCGTGTATCATCGTCAATATGAAGGTCCAAGGTATACAGTGAACCTGAAGTAAAGCATCGGAATCTAAAACTACACTCACAGCAGAGTTACAAATCATAGAAAGTTAGAGTGTCAGTCCTCTTGTACTTAAGTCAGCATTGTGCCTTTTGTATTAAATTCGGATGCAATTTATGTGCTTCATCGTCAATAAGAGGGTCCAAGGGATACAGTAGACCTGAAGTGAAGCATCGGAATCTAAAACTGGACTCACAGGAGAGGTTCAAATCATAGATAGTGAGAGTTTCACTCCTCTTGTACTTAAGTCGGCACTGTGCCTTTTGTATTAATATCCGATGCAATTTCTGTGTTCCATCGTCAATACGAAGGTCCAAGGGATACAGTAAGCCTGAAGTGAAGCATCGGAATCTAAAACTGGACTCCCAGGAGAGGTTCAAATCATAGAATGTTAGAGTGTCAGTCCTCTTTTAGTTAAGACGTCATTGTGCCTTTTGAATTTAATTCCGATGCAATTTCTGTGCTTCATCGTCAATAAGATGGGCCCTGGGATACAGTAAACCAGAAGTGAAGCATCGGAATCTAAAACTGTACTCACAGGAGAGGTTCAAATCATAGAAATATAGAGTGTCAGTCCTCTTGTACTTAAGTCGGCATTGTGCCTTTTGAATTTAACTCCGATGCAATTTCAGTGTTTCATTGTCAATGAGAAGGTCCAAGGGATACAGTAAACCTGAAGTGAAGCATCGGAATCTGAAACTGGACTCACAGGAGTGGTTCAAATCATAGAAACTTAGAGTGTCAGTCCTCCTGTACTTAAGTCGGCATTGTGCCTTTTGAATTTAATTCCGATGCAATTTCTGTGTTTCATCGCCAATAAGAATGTCGAAGGGATACTGTAAACCTTAAGTGAAGCATCGGAATCTAAAACTGGACTCACAGGAGAGGTTCAAATCATAGAAAGTTTGAGTGTCAGTCCTCTTGTACTTAAGTCGGCATTGTGCCTTTTGAATTTAATTCCGATGCAATTTCTGTGCTACTTCGTCAATAAGAAGGTCCGAGGAATACAGTAAACCGGAAGTGAAGCATCGGAATCTAAAACTGGACTCACAGTGGAGGTTCAAATCATAGAAAGTTAGAGTGTCAGTCCTCTGCTACTTAAGTCGTCATTGTGTCTTTTGAATTTAATTCCGAAGCAATTTCTGTGCTTCATCGTCAATAAGAAGGTCCAAGGGATACAGTTAACCTGAAGTGAAGCATTCGAATATAAAACTGGACTCACAGGAGATTCAAATCATAGAAAGTTAGAGTGTCAGTCCTCTTGTACTTAAGGCGGCATTGTGCCTTTTGAATTTAATTCCGATGCAATTTCTGTGTTTCATCGTCAATACGGATGTCCAAGGGATACAGTAATCCTGAAGTGAAGCATCGGAATCTAAAACTGGACTCACAGTGGAGGTTCAAATCATAGAAAATTAGAGTGTCTGACCTCTGCTACTTAAGTCGGCATTGTGCCTTTTGAATTAAATTTCGATGCCATATCTGTGCTTCATCGTCAATAAGAAGGTCCAAAGTATACAGTAATCCTGAAGCGAAGCAACCAAATCTAAAACTGGACTCACAGTAGAGGTACAAATCATCGAAAGTTAGAGTGTCAGTCCTCTTGTACTTAAGTCGGCATTGTGCCTTTTGAATTTAATTCCGGTGCAATTTCTGTGTTTCATCGTCAATAAGAAGGTCCAAGGAATACAGTGAACCTGAAGTGAAGCATCGGAATCTAAAACTTGACTCACAGAAAAGGTTCAAATCATAGAAAGTTAGAGTGTCTGTCCTCTGGTACTTAATTCAGCATTGTGCCTTTTGTATTAAATTCGGATGCAATTACTGTGCTTCATCGTCAATAAGTAGGTCCAAGGGATACAGTAGACACGAAGTGAAGCATCGGAATCTAAAACTGGACCCACAGGAGAGGTTCAAATCATAGAGAGTGAGAGTTTCAGTCCTCTTGTACTTAAGTCGGCAATGTGCCTTTTGTATTAAATTCGGATGCAATATCTATGTTTCATCGTCAATAAGATGATCCAAGGTATACAGGAAACCTGAAGTGAAGCATCGGAATCTAAAACTGGACTCACAGGAGAGGTTCAAATCATAGAAAGTGAGAGTGTCATTCCTCTTGTACTTAAGTCGGCATTGTGCATTTTGTATTAAATTCGTATGCAGTTTCTGTGTTTCATCATCAATAAGAAGGTCCAAGGGATACAGTAAACCTGAAGTGAATCATCGGAATCCAAAACTGGACTCACAGGAGAGGTTCCAATCATAGAAAGTAAGAGAGTAAGTCTTCTTGTACTTATGTCGGCATTGTGCCTTTTGAATTTAATTCGGATGCAATTTCTGTGTTTCATCGTCAATATGAAGGTCCAAGGTATACAGGAAACCTGAAGTGAAGCATCGGAATCTAAAACTGGACTCACAGGAGAGGTTCAAATCATAGAACGTGAGAGTGTCAGTCCTCTTGTACTTAAGTCGGCATTGTGCCTTTTGTATTAAATTCGGATGCAATTTCTGTGTTTAATCGTCAATAAGAAGGTCCAAGGAATACAGTAGACCTGAAGTGAAGCAAAGGAATCTAAAACTGGACTCACAGGAGAGGTTCAAATCATAGAAAGTTAGAGTGTCAGTCCTCTGCTACTTAAGTCGGCATTGTGCCTTTTGAATTTAATTCCGATGCAATGTCTGTGCTTCATCGTCAATAAGAAGGTCCAAGGTATACAGTGAACCTGAAGTGAAGCATCGGAATCTAAAACTGGACTCACAGTAGAGGTTCAAATCACAGAATGTTAGAGTGTCTGTCCTTTTGTACTTAAGTCGTCATTGTGCCTTTTGTATTAAATGAGGATGCAATTTCTGTGTTTCATCGTCAATAAGAAGTTCCAAGGGATACAGTAAACCAGAAGTGAAGCATCGGAATCCAAAACTGGACTCACAGGAGAGGTTCAAATCATAGAAAGTTAGAGTGTAAGTCCTCTTGTACTTAAGTCGGCATTGTGCCTTTTGATTTTAATTCCGAAGCAATTTCTGTGCTTCATCGTCAATAAGAAGGTCGAAGGTATACAGTAAACCTGAAGCGATGCAACCGAATCTAAAACTGGACTCAAAGGAGAGGTACAAATCATAGAAAGTTAGAGTGTCAGTCCTCTTGTACTTAAGTCGGCATTGTGCCTTTTGAATTTAATTCCGATGCAATTTCTGTGTTTCATCGTCAATAAGAAGATCCAAGGTATACAGTGAACCTGAAGTGAAACATCGGAATCTAAAACTGGACTCACAGGAGAGGTTCAAATCATAGAAAGTTAGTGTGTCTGTCCTCTTGTACTTAAGTCAGCATTGTGCCTTTTGTATTAAATTCGGATGCAATTTCTGTGCTTCATCGTCAATAAGTAGGTCCAAGGTATACAGGAAACCTGAAGTGAAGCATCGGAATCTAAAACTGGACTCACAGGAGAGGTTCAAATTATAGAACGTGAGAGTGTCAGTCCTCTTGTACTTAAGTCGGCTTGTGCCCTTTGTATTAAATTCGGTTGCTATTTCTATGTTTCATCGTCAATAAGAAGGTCCAAGGGATACAGTAGACCGGAAGTGAAGCATGGGAATCTAAAAGTGGACTCACAGGACAGGTGTATATCATAGAAAGTGAGAGTGTCAGTCCTCTTGTACTTAAGTCGGGATTGTGCATTTTGTATTTAATTCGGATGCAATTTCTGTGTTTCATCGTCAATAAGAAGGTCCAAGGGATACAGTAACCCTGAAGTGAAGCATCGGAATCTAAAACTGGACTCACAGGAGAGGTTCAAATCATAGAAAGTAAGAGAGTCAGTCCTCTTGTACTTAAGTCGTCATTGTGCCTTTTGAATTTAATTCGAATGCAATTTCTGTGCTTCATCGGCAATAAGAAGGTCCAAGGTATACAGGAAACCTGAAGTGAAGCATCGGAATCTAAAACTGGACTCACAGGAGAGGTTCAAATTATAGAACGTGAGAGTGTCAGTCCTCTTGTACTTAAGTCGGCTTGTGCCCTTTGTATTAAATTCGGTTGCTATTTCTATGTTTCATCGTCAATAAGAAGGTCCAAGGGATACAGTAGACCGGAAGTGAAGCATGGGAATCTAAAACTGGACTCACAGGACAGGTGTAAATCATAGAAAGTGAGAGTGTCAGTCCTCTTGTACTTAAGTCGGGATTGTGCATTTTGTATTTAATTCGGATGGAATTTCTGTGTTTCATCGTCAATAAGAAGGTCCAAGGGATACAGTAAACCTGAAGTGAAGCATTGGAATCTAAAACTGGACTCACAGGAGAGGTTCAAATCATAGAAAGTAAGAGAAACAGTCCTCTTGTACTTAAGTCGTCATTGTGCCTTTTGAATTTAATTCGAATGCAATTTCTGTGCATCATCGTCAATACGAAGGTCCAAGGTATACAGGAAACCTGAAGTGAAGCATCGGAATCTAAAACTGGACTCACAGGAGAGGTTCAAATCATAGAACGTGAGAGTGTCAGTCCTCTTGTACTTAAGTCGGCATTGTGCCTTTTGTATTAAATTCGGATGCAATTTCTGTGTTTCATCGTCAATAAGAAGGTCCAAGGGTTACAGTAGACATGAAGTGAAGCATCGGAATCTAAAACTGGACTCACAGTAGAGGTTTAATTCATAGAAAGTGAGAGTGTCAGTCCTCTTGTACTTAAGTCGGCATTGTGCCTTTCGTTTTAAATTCGGATGCAATTTCTGTGTTTCATCGTCAATAAGAAGGTCCAAGGGATACAGTAAACCTGAAATGAGGCATCGGAATCTAAAACTGGACTCACAGGAGAGGTTCAAATCATAGAAAGTTAGAGTGTCAGTCCTCTTGAACTTAAGTCGGAATTGTGCCTTTTGTATTAAATTCAGATGCAATTTCTACGTTTCATCGTCGACAAAAGGTCCAAGGTATACAGTAAACCTAAAGTGAAGTATCGGAATCTATAACAGGAGTCACAGGAGAGGTTGAATTCATAGAAAGTGAGAGTGTCAGTCCTCTTGTACTTAAGTCGGCATTGTGCCTTTTGTATTAAATTCGGATGCATTTTCTGTGTTTCATCGTCAATAAGAAAGTCCAAGGTATACAGGAAACCAGAAGTGAAGCATCGGAATCTAAAGCTGGACTCACAGGAGAGGTTGAATTCATAGAAAGTGAGAGTGTCAGTCCTCTTGTACCTAAGTCGGCAATGAGCCCTTTGCATTAAATTCGGATGCAATTTCTGTGTTTATTCGTCAATAAGAAGGTCCTAGTGAAACAGTAAACCTGAAGTGAAGCATCGGAATCTAAAACTGGACTCACAGGACAGGTTCAAATCATTGAAAGTGAGAGTGTCAGTCCTCTAGTACTTTAGTCGGCATTGTGCCTTTTGAATTTAATTCCGATGCATTTTCTGTGTTTCATCGTCAATAAGAAGGTCCAAGGTATACAGTAAACCTGAAGTGAAGCATCGGAATCTAAAACTTGACTCACAGGAGAGGCTCAAATCATAGAAAGTTAGAGTTTCAGTCCTCTTGTACTTAAGTCGGCACTGTGCCTTTTGAATTTAATTTCGATGCAATTTCTGTGTTTCATCGTCAATAAGATGGTCCAAGGGATACAGTAAACCAGAAGTGAAGCATTGGAATCTAAAACTGGACTTACAGGAGAGGTTCAAATCATAGAAAGTTAGAGTGTCAGTCCTCTTGTACTTATGTCGGCATTGTGCCTTTTGTATTAAATTCGGATGCAATTTCTGTGTTTCATCGTCAATAAGAAGTTCCAAGGGATACAGTAAACCAGAAGTGAAGCATCGGAATCCAAAACTGGACTCACAGGAGAGGTTTAAATAATAGAAAGTTAGAGTGTAAGTCCTCTTGTACTTAAGTCGGCATTGTGCCTTTTGATTTTAATTCCGAAGCAATATCTGTGCTTCATCGTCAATAAGAAGGTCCAAGGTATACAGTAAACCTGAAGCGAAGCAACCGAATCTAAAACTGGACTCAAAGGAGAGGTACAAATCATAGAAAGTTAGAGTGTCAGTCCTCTTGTACTTAAGTCGGCATTGTGACTTTTGAATTTTATTCCGATGCAATTTCTGCGTTTCATCGTCAATAAGAAGATCCAAGGTATACAGTGAACCTGAAGTGAAACATCGGAATCTAAAACTGGACTCACAGCAGAGGTTCAAATCATAGAAAGTTAGAGTGTCTGTCCTCTTGTACTTAAGTCAGCATTGTGCCTTTTGTATTAAATTCGGATGCAATTTCTGTGCTTCATCGTCAATAAGTAGGTCCAAGGTATACAGGAAACCTGAAGTGAAGCATCGGAATCTAAAACTGGACTCACAGGAGAGGTTCAAATCATAGAACGTGAGAGTGTCAGACCTCTTGTACTTAAGTCGGCAATGTGCCTTTTGTATTAAATTCGGATGCTATTTCTATGTTTCATCGTCATTAAGAAGGTCCAAGGGATACAGTAGACCCGAAGTGATGCATTGGAATCTAAAACTGGACTCACAGGACAGGTTCAAATCATAGAAAGTGAGAGTGTCAGTCCTCTTGTACTTAAGTCGGGATTGTGCATTATGTATTTAATTCGGATGCAATTTCTGTGTTTCATCGTCAATAAGAAGGTCCAAGGTATACAGTAAACCTGAAGTGAAGCATCCGAAACTAAAACTGGACTCACAGGAGAGGTACTAATCATAGAAAGTTAAAGTGTCAGTCATTTGTACTTAAGCCGGCATTGTGCCTTTTGAATTTAATTCCGATGCAATTTCTGTGTTTCATCGTCAATAAGAAGGTCCAAGGTATGCAGTGAACCTGAAGCGAAGCATCGGAATCTAAAACTGGACTCACAGGAGAGGTTCAAGTCATAGAAAGTTTGAGTGTGTGTCCTCTTGTACATAAGTCACCATTGTGCCTTTTGTCTTAAATTCGGATGCAATTTCTGTGCATCATCGTCAATAAGAAGGTCCACGGGATACAGTAGACCTGAAGTGAAGCATCGGAATCTAAATCTGGACTCACAGGAGAGGTTCAGATCATAGAAAAAGAGAGTGTCAGTCCTCTTGTACTTAAGTCGGCATTGTGCCTTTTGTATTAAACTCGGATGCAATTTCTGTATTTCATTGTCAATAAGAAGGTCCAAGGGATACAGTGGCCCTGAAGTGAAGCATCGGAATCTAAAACTGGACTCACAGGAGAGGTTCAAAGCATAGGAGGTAAGAGTGTCAGTCCTCTTGTACTTAAGTCAGCATTGTGCCCATTGTATTAAATTCGGATGCAATTTCTGTGCTTCATCGTCAATAAGAGGGTCCAAGGGATACAGTAGACCTGAAGTGAAGCATCAGAATCTAAAACTGGACTCACAGGAGAGGTTCAAATCATAGAAAGTTAGAGTGTCACACCTTTTGTAGTTACGTCGTTATTGTGCATTTTGTATTAATTTCGGATGCAATTTCTGTGTTTCATCGTCAATAAGCAGGTCCAAAAGATACAGTAAACCTGAAGTGCAGCATCGGAATCTAAAACTGGACTCACAGTGGAGGTTCAAATCATAGAAAGTTAGAGTGTCAGTCCTCTGCTACGTCAGTCGGCATTGTGCCTTTTGAATTTAATTCCGAAGCAATTTCTGTGCTTCATTGTCAATAAGAAGATCCAAGGTATACAGTAAACCTGAAGTGAAGCATCCGAATCTAAAACTGGACTCACAGGAGCGGTTCAAATCATAGAAAGTTAGAGTGTCTGTCCTCTTGTACTTAAGTCGCCATTGTGCCTTTTGTATAAAATTCGGATGCAATTTCTGTGTTTCATCGTCAATAAGAAGTTCCAAGGGATAAAGTAAACCTGAAGTGAAGCATCGGAATCGAAAACTGGACTCACAGAAGGGGTTCAAATCACAGTAAGTTAGAGTGTCAGTCCTCTGCTACTTAAGTCGGCATTGTGGCTTTTGAATTTAATTCCGATGCAATGTCTGTGCTTCATCGTCAATAAGAAGGTCCAAGGGATAATGTAAACCTGAAGTGAAGCATCGGAATCTAAAACTGGACTCACAGGAGAGGTTCAAATCACAGAAAGTTAGAGTGTCAGTCTTCTTGTACTTAAGTCGGCATTGTGGCTTTTGAATTTAATTCCGATGCAATTTCTGTGTTTCATCGTCAATATGTAGGTCCAAGGTGTACAGTAAACCTGAAGTGAAGCATCGGAATCTAAAACTGGACTCACGGGAGAGGTTCAAATCACAGAAAGTTAGAGTGTCAGTCCTCTTGTACTTAAGTCGCCATTGTGCCTTTTGTATAAAATTCGGATGCAATTTCTTTGTTTCATCGTCAATAAGAAGTTCAAAGGGATAAAGTAAACCTGAAGTGAAGCATCGGAATCTAAAACTGGACTCACAGGAGAGGTTCAAATCACTGAAATTTAGAGTGTCAGTCCTTTAGTACTTAAGTCGTCATTGTGCCTTTTGTATTAAATTCGGATGCAATTTCTGTGTTTCATCGTCAATAACAGGGTCCAAGGTATACAGTGAACCTGAATGGAAGCATCCGAATCTAAAACTGGATTCACAGGAGAGGTTCAAATCATAGAAACTTAGAGTGTCAGTTCTCTTCAACTTAAGTCGGCATTGTGCCTTTTGAATTGAATTCCGATGCAATTTCTGTATATCATCGTCAATATGAAGGTCCAAGGTGTACAGTAAACCTGAAGTGAAGCATCGGAATCTAAAACTGGACTCACGGGAGAGGTTCAAATCACAGAAAGTTAGAGTGTCAGTCCTCTTGTACTTAAGTCAGCATTGTGCCTTTTGTATTAAATTCGGATGCAATTTATGTGCTTCATCGTCAATAAGAGGGTCCAAGGGATACAGTAGACCTGAAGTGAAGCATCGGAATCTAAAACTGGACTCACAGGAGAGGTTCAAATCATAGATAGTGAGAGTTTCACTCCTCTTGTACTTAAGTCGGCACTGTGGATTTTGTATAAATATCCGATGCAATTTCTGTGTTCCATCGTCAATACGAAGGTCCAAGGGATACAGTAAGCCTGAAGTGAAGCATCGGAATCTAAAACTGGACTCCCAGGAGAGGTTCAAATCATAGAATGTTAGAGTGTCAGTCCTCTTTTAGTTAAGACGTCATTGTGCCTTTTGAATTTAATTCCGATGCAATTTCTGTGCTTCATAGTCAATAAGATGGGCCCTGGGATACAGTAAACCAGAAGTGAAGCATCGGAATCTAAAACTGTACTCACAGGAGAGGTTCAAATCATAGAAATATAGAGTGTCAGTCCTCTTGTACTTAAGTCGGCATTGTGCCTTTTGAATTTAACTCCGATGCAATTTCAGTGTTTCATTGTCAATAAGAAGGTCCAAGGGATACAGTAAACCTGAAGTGAAGCATCGGAATCTGAAACTGGACTCACAGGAGTGGTTCAAATCATAGAAACTTAGAGTGTCAGTCCCCCTGTACTTAAGTCGGCATTGTGCCTTTTGAATTTAATTCCGATGCAATTTCTGTGTTTCATCGCCAATAAGAATGTCGAAGGGATACTGTAAACCTTAAGTGAAGCATCGGAATCTAAAACTGGACTCACAGGAGAGGTTCAAATCATAGAAAGTTTGAGTGTCAGTCCTCTTGTACTTAAGTCGGCATTGTGCCTTTTTAATTTAATTCCGATGCAATTTCTGTGCTACTTCGTCAATAAGAAGGTCCGAGGAATACAGTAAACCGGAAGTGAAGCATCGGAATCTAAAACTGGACTCACAGTGGAGGTTCAAATCATAGAAAGTTAGAGTGTCAGTCCTCTGCTACTTAAGTCGTCATTGTGTCTTTTGAATTTAATTCCGAAGCAATTTCTGTGCTTCATCGTCAATAAGAAGGTCCAAGGGATACAGTTAACCTGAAGTGAAGCATCCGAATATAAAACTGGACTCACAGGAGATTCAAATCATAGAAAGTTAGAGTGTCAGTCCTCTTGTACTTAAGGCGGCATTGTGCCTTTTGAATTTAATTCCGATGCAATTTCTGTGTTTCATCGTCAATACGGATGTCCAAGGGATACAGTAATCCTGAAGTGAAGCATCGGAATCTAAAACTGGACTCACAGTGGAGGTTCAAATCATAGAAAATTAGAGTGTCTGACCTCTGCTACTTAAGTCGGCATTGTGCCTTTTGAATTAAATTTCGATGCCATATCTGTGCTTCATCGTCAATAAGAAGGTCCAAAGTATACAGTAATCCTGAAGCGAAACAACCAAATCTAAAACTGGACTCACAGTAGAGGTACAAATCATCGAAAGTTAGAGTGTCAGTCCTCTTGTACTTAAGTCGGCATTGTGCCATTTGAATTTAATTCCGGTGCAATTTCTGTGTTTCATCGTCAATAAGAAGGTCCAAGGAATACAGTGAACCTGAAGTGAAGCATCGGAATCTAAATCTTGACTCACAGAAAAGGTTCAAATCATAGAAAGTTAGAGTGTCTGTCCTCTGGTACTTAATTCAGCATTGTGCCTTTTGTATTAAATTCGGATGCAATTACTGTGCTTCATCGTCAATAAGTAGGTCCAAGGGATACAGTAGACACGAAGTGAAGCATCGGAATCTAAAACTGGACCCACAGGAGAGGTTCAAATCATAGAGAGTGAGAGTTTCAGTCCTCTTGTACTTAAGTCGGCAATGTGCCTTTTGTATTAAATTCGGATGCAATATCTATGTTTCATCGTCAATTAGATGATCCAAGGTATACAGGAAACCTGAAGTGAAGCATCGGAATCTAAAACTGGACTCACAGGAGAGGTTCAAATCATAGAAAGTGAGAGTGTCATTCCTCTTGTACTTAAGTCGGCATTGTGCATTTTGTATTAAATTCGTATGCAGTTTCTGTGTTTCATCATCAATAAGAAGGTCCAAGGGATACAGTAAACCTGAAGTGAATCATCGGAATCCAAAACTGGACTCACAGGAGAGGTTCCAATCATAGAAAGTAAGAGAGTAAGTCCTCTTGTACTTAAGTCGGCATTGTGCCTTTTGAATTTAATTCGGATGCAATTTCTGTGTTTCATCGTCAATATGAAGGTCCAAGGTATACAGGAAACCCGAAGTGAAGCATCGGAATCTAAAACTGGACTCACAGGAGAGGTTCAAATCATAGAACGTGAGAGTGTCAGTCCTCTTGTACTTAAGTCGGCATTGTGCCTTTTGTATTAAATTCGGATGCAATTTCTGTGTTTAATCGTCAATAAGAAGGTCCAAGGGATACAGTAAACCTGAAATGAGGCATCGGAATCTAAAACTGGACTCACAGGAGAGGTTCAAATCATAGAAAGTTAGAGTGTCAGTCCTCTTGAACTTAAGTCGGAATTGTGCCTTTTGTATTAAATTCGGATGCAATTTCTATGTTTCATCGTGGACAAAAGGTCCAAGGTATACGGTAAACCTAAAGTGAAGTATCGGAATCTAAAACAGGACTCACAGGAGAGGTTGAATTCATAGAAAGTGAGAGTGTCAGTCCTCTTGTACTTAAGTCGGCATTGTGCCTTTTGTATTAAATTCGGATGCATTTTCTGTGTTTCATCGTCAATAAGAAAGTCCAAGGTATACAGGAAACCAGAAGTGAAGCATCGGAATCTAAAGCTGGACTCACAGGAGAGGTTGAATTCATAGAAAGTGAGAGTGTCAGTCCTCTTGTACCTAAGTCGGCATTGAGCCCTTTGCATTAAATTCGGATGCAATTTCTGTGTTTATTCGTCAATAAGAAGGTCCTAGTGAAACAGTAAACCTGAAGTGAAGCATCGGAATCTAAAACTGGATTCACAGCAGAGGTTCAAATCATAGAAAGGTGGAGTGTCAGTCCCCTTGTACTTAGGTCGGCATTGTGCCTTTTGTATTAAATTCGGATGCAATTACTGTGTTTCATCGTCAATAAGAATGTCCAAGGGATTCAGTAAGACTGAAGTGAATCATCGGAATCTAAAACTGGACCCACAGGAGAGGTTCAAGTCATAGAAAGTGAGAGTGTCAGTCCTCTTGTACTTAAGTCGGCATTGTGCCTTTTGTATTAAATTCGGATGCAATTTCTGTGTTTCATCGTCAATAAGAAGGTCCAAGGGATACAGTAAACCTGAAGAGAAGCATCGCAATCTAAAACTGGACTCACAGGTGAGGTTCAAATCATAGAAAGTTAGAGTGTCAGTCCTCTCGTACTTAAGTCGGCATTGTGCCTTTTGTATTAAATTCGGATGCCATTTCTGTGTTTCATCGTCATTAAGAATGTCCAAGGTATACAGGAAAGCTGAAGTGAAGCATCGGAATCTGAAACTGGACTCACAGGAGAGGTTCAAATCATAGACAGTGAGAGTAACAGTCCTCTTGTACTTAAGTCGGCATTGTGCCTTTTGTATTAAATTCGGAAGCAATTTCTGTGTTTCATCGTCAATAAGAAGGTCCAAGGGATACAGTAAACCTGAAGTGAATCATCGGATTCTAAAACTGGACTCACAGGAGAGGTTCAAATCATAGAAAATTAGAGCGTCAGTCATCTTGTACTTAAGTCGGCATTGTGCCTTTTCAATTTCATTCCGATGGAATTTCTGTGCTTCATCGTCAATAAGAAGGTCCGAGGTATACAGTAAACCTGAAGTGAAGCATCCGAATCTAAAACTGGACTCACAGGACAGGTTCAAATCATTGAAAGTGAGAGTGTCAGTCCTCTAGTACTTTAGTCGGCATTGTGCCTTTTGAATTTAATTCCGATGCATTTTCTGTGTTTCATCGTCAATAAGAAGGTCCAAGGTATACAGTAAACCTGAAGTGAAGCATCGGAATCTAAAACTTGACTCACAGGAGAGGCTCAAATCATAGAAAGTTAGAGTTTCAGTCCTCTTGTACTTAAGTCGGCACTGTGCCTTTTGAATTTAATTTCGATGCAATTTCTGTGTTTCATCGTCAATAAGATGGTCCAAGGGATACAGTAAACCAGAAGTGAAGCATCGGAATCTAAAACTGGACTTACAGGAGAGGTTCAAATCATAGAAAGTTAGAGTGTCAGTCCTCTTGTACTTATGTCGGCATTGTGCCTTTTGTATTAAATTCGGATGCAATTTCTGTGTTTCATCGTCAATAAGAAGTTCCAAGGGATACAGTAAACCAGAAGTGAAGCATCGGAATCCAAAACTGGACTCACAGGAGAGGTTTAAATAATAGAAAGTTAGAGTGTAAGTCCTCTTGTACTTAAGTCGGCATTGTGCCTTTTGATTTTAATTCCGAAGCAATATCTGTGCTTCATCGTCAATAAGAAGGTCCAAGGTATACAGTAAACCTGAAGCGAAGCAACCGAATCTAAAACTGGACTCAAAGGAGAGGTACAAATCATAGAAAGTTAGAGTGTCAGTCCTCTTGTACTTAAGTCGGCATTGTGACTTTTGAATTTTATTCCGATGCAATTTCTGCGTTTCATCGTCAATAAGAAGGTCCAAGGGATACAGTAGACCTGAAGTGATGCATTGGAATCTAAAACTGGACTCACAGGACAGGTTCAAATCATAGAAAGTGAGATTGTCAGTCCTCTTGTACTTAAGTCGGGATTGTGCATTATGTATTTAATTCGGATGCAATTTCTGTGTTTCATCGTCAATAAGAAGGTCCAAGGGATACAGTAAACCTGAAGTGAATCATCGGAATCTAAAACTGGACTCACAGGAGAGGTTCTAATCATAGAAAGTAAGAGAGTCAGTCCTCTTGTACTTAAGTCGGCATTGTGCCTTTTGAATTTAATTCGAATGCAATTTCTGTGCTTCATCGTCAATAAGAAGGTCCAAGGTATACAGGAAACCTGAAGTGAAGCATCGGAATCTAAAATTGGACTCACAGGAGAGGTTCAAATCATAGAACGTGAGAGTGTCAGTCCTCTTGTACTTAAGTCGGCATTGTGCCTTTTGTATTAAATTCGGATGCAATTTCTGTGTTTCATCGTCAATAAGAAGGTCCAAGGGATACAGTAGACCTGAAGTGAAGCATCGGAATCTAAATGTGGACTCACAGGAGAGGTTCAAATCATAGAAATGTGGAGTGTCAGTCCTCTTGTACTTAAGTCGGCATTGTGCCTTTTGAATTCAATTCCGATGCAGTTTCTGTGCTTCATCGTAAAAAAGAATGTCCAACGGATACAGTAAACCTGAAGTGAAGCATCGGAATCTACAACTGGATTCACAGGAGAGGTTCAAATCATAGAAAATTAGTGTGTCAGTCCTCTTGTACTTAAGTCGGCATTGTGCCTTCTGAATTTTTACTCCGATGCAATTACTGTGTTTCATCGTCGATAAGAAGTGCCAAGGTATACAGTAATCACGTAGTGAAGCATCGAAATCTAAACTGGACTCGCAGGAGAGGTTCAAATCATAGAAAGCTAGAGGGTCAGTCCTCTTGTACTTAAGTCGGCATTGTGCCTTTTGTATTAAATTCGGATGCAATTTCTGTGTTTCATCGTCAATAAGAAGGTCCAAGGGATACAGTAAACCTGAAGTGAAGCATCGGAACCTAAAACTGGACCCACAGGAGAGGTTCAAGTCATAGAAAGTGAGAGTGTCAGTCCTCTTGTACTTAAGTCGGCATTGTGCCTTTTGTATTAAATTCGGATGCAATTTCTGTGTTTCATCGTCAATAAGAAGGTCCAAGGGATACAGTAAACCTGAAGAGAAGCATCGCAATCTAAAACTGGACTCACAGGTGAGGTTCAAATCATAGAAAGTTAGAGTGTCAGTCCTCTCGTACTTAAGTCGGCATTGTGCCTTTTGTATTAAATTCGGATGCCATTTCTGTGTTTCATCGTCATTAAGAATGTCCAAGGTATACAGGAAAGCTGAAGTGAAGCATCGGAATCTGAAACTGGACTCACAGGAGAGGTTCAAATCATAGACAGTGAGAGTAACAGTCCTCTTGTACTTATGTCGGCATTGTGCCTTTTGTATTAAATTCGGATGCAATTTCTGTGTTTCATCGTCAATAAGAACGTCTAAGGGATACAGTAAACCTGAAGTGAATCATCGGATCTAAAACTGGACTCACAGGAGAGGTTCAAATCATAGAAAATTAGAGCATCAGTCATCTTGTACTTAAGTCGGCATTGTGCCTTTTCAATTTCATTCCGATGCAATTTCTGTTCTTCATCGTCAATAAGAAAGTCCGAGGTATACAGTAAACCTGAAGTGAAGCATCCGAATCTAAAACTGGACTCACAGGACAGGTTCAAATCATTGAAAGTGAGAGTGTCAGTCCTCTAGTACTTTAGTCGGCATTGTGACTTTTGAATTTTATTCCGATGCAATTTCTGCGTTTCATCGTCAATAAGAAGATCCAAGGTATACAGTGAACCTGAAGTGAAACATCGGAATCCAAAACTGGACTCACAGGAGAGGTTCAAATCATAGAAAGTTAGAGTGTCTGTCCTCTTGTACTTATGTCAGCATTGTGCATTTTGTATTAAATTCGGATGCAATTTCTGTGCTTCATCGTCAATAAGTAGGTCCAAGCTATACAGGAAACCTGAAGTGAAGCATCGGAATCTAAAACTGGACTCACAGGAGAGGTTCAAATCATAGAACGTGAGAGTGTCAGTCCTCTTGTACTTAAGTCGGCATTGTGCCTTTTGTATTAAATTCGGATGCTATTTCTATGTTTCATCGTCAATAAGAAGGTCCAAGGGATACAGTAGACCTGAAGTGAAGCATTGGAATCTAAAACTGGACTCACAGGACAGGTTCAAATCATAGAAAGTGAGAGTGTCAGTCCTCTTGTACTTAAGTCGGGATTGTGCATTATGTATTTAATTCGGATGCAATTTCTGTGTTTCATCGTCAATAAGAAGGTCCAAGGGATACAGTAAACCTGAAGTGAATCATCGGAATCTAAAACTGAACTCACAGGAGAGGTTCAAATCATAGAAATGTGGAGTGTCAGTCCTCTTGTACTTAAGCCGGCATTGTGCCTTTTGAATTTAATTCCGATGCAATTTCTGTGCTTCATCGTAAAAAAGAATGTCCAACGGATACAGTAAACCTGAAGTGAAAAATCGGAATCTAAAACTGGACTCACAGGAGAGGTTCAAATCATAGAAAGTAAGTGTGTCAGCCCTCTTGTACCTAAGTCGGCATTGAAACCTTTGCATTAAATTCGGATGCAATTTCTGTGTTTATTCGTCAATAAGAAGGTCCAAGTAAAACAGTAAACCTGAAGTGAAGCATCGGAATCTAAAACTGGATTCACAGGAGAGGTTCAAATCATAGAAAATTAGTGTGTCAGTCCTCTTGTACTTAAGTCGGCATTGTGCCTTTTGAATTTTTATTCCGATGCAATTACTGTGTTTCATCGTCGACAAGAAGTGCCAAGGTATACAGTAATCACGTAGTGAAGCATCGAAATCTAAACTGGACTCACAGGAGAGGTTCAAATCATAGAAAGTTAGAGTGTCAGTCCTCTTGTACTTAAGTCGGCATTGTGACTTTTGTATTAAATTCGGATGCAATTTCTGTGTTTCATCGTCAATAAGAAGGTCCAAGGGATACAGTAAACCTGAAGTGAAGCATCGGAACCTAAAACTGGACCCACAGGAGAGGTTCAAGTCATAGAAAGTGAGAGTGTCAGTCCTCTTGTACTTAAGTCGGCATTGTGCCTTTTATATTAAATTCGGATGCAATTTCTGTGTTTCATCGTCAATTAGAGGGTCCAAGGAATACAGTCAACCTGAAGAGAAGCATCGCAATCTAAAACTGGACTCACAGGTGAGGTTCAAATCATAGAAAGTTAGAGTGTCAGTCCTCTCGTACTTAAGTCGGCATTGTGCCTTTTGTATTAAATTCGGATGCCATTTCTGTGTTTCGTCGTCATTAAGAATGTCCAAGGTATACAGGAAAGCTGAAGTGAAGCATCGGAATCTGAAACTGGACTCACAGGAGAGGTTCAAATCATAGACAGTGAGAGTAACAGTCCTCTTGTACTTAAGTCGGCATTGTGCCTTTTGTATTAAATTCAGATGCAATTTCTGTGTTTCATCGTCAATAAGAACGTCCAAGGGATACAGTAAACCTGAAGTGAAGCATCGGAATCTAAAACTGGACTTACAGGAGAGGTTCAAATCATAGAAAGTTAGAGTGTCAGTCCTCTTGTACTTAAGTCGGCATTGTGCCTTTTGTATTAAATTCGGAAGCAATTTTTGTGTTTCATCGTCAATAAGAAGGTCCAAGGGATACAGTAAACCTGAAGTGAATCATCGGATTCTAAAACTGGACCCACAGGAGAGGTTCAAATCATAGAAAATTAGAGCGTCAGTCATCTTCTACTTAAGTCGGCATTGTGCCTTTTCAATTTCATTCCGATGCAATTTCTGTGCATCATCGTCAATAAGAAGGTCCATGGTATACAGTAAAGCTGAAGTGTAGCATCGGAATCTAAAACTTGACTCACAGGAGAGGCTCAAATCATAGAAAGTTAGAGTTTTAGTCCTCTTGTACTTAAGTCGGCACTGTGCCTTTTGAAGTTAATTTCGATGCAATTTCTGTGTTTCATCGTCAATAAGATGGTCCAAGGGATACAGTAAACCTGAAGTGAAGCATCGGAATCTAAAACTGGACTTACAAGAGGGGTTCAAATCATAGAAAGTTAGAGTGTCAGTCCTCTTGTACTTAAGTCGGCATTGTGCCTTTTGTATTAAATTCGGAAGCAATTTTTGTGTTTCATCGTCAATAAGAAGGTCCAAGGGATACAGTAAACCTGAAGTGAATCATCGGATTCTAAAACTGGACCCACAGGAGAGGTTCAAATCATAGAAAATTAGAGCGTCAGTCATCTTCTACTTAAGTCGGCATTGTGCCTTTTCAATTTCCTTCCGATGCAATTTCTGTGCATCATCGTCAATAAGAAGGTCCATGGTATACTGTAAACCTGAAGTGTAGCATCGGAATCTAAAACTGGACTCACAGTGGATGTTCAAATCATAGAAAGTTAGAGTGTCAGTCCTCTGCTACTTAAGTCGGCCTTGTGCCTTTTGAATTTAATTCCGATGCAATTTCTGTGCTTCATCGGCAATACGAAGGTCCAAGGGATACAGTAAACCTGAAGTGAAGCATCGGAATCTAAAACTGGATTCACAGGAAAGGTTCAAACATAGAGAGTTAGAGTGTCAGTCCTCTTGTACTTAAGTCGGCATTGTGCCTTTTGAATTTACTTCCGATGCAATTTCTGTGCTTCATCGTCAATAAGAAGGTCCAAGGTATACGGTAAACCTGAAGTGAAGCATCCGAGTCTAAAACTGGACACACCGGAGAGGTTCAAATCTTAGAAAGATTGAGTGACTGTCCTCTTCTACTTAAGTCGGCATTGTGGCTTTTGAATTGAATTCCGATGCAATTTCTGTGTTTCATCGTCAATAAGAAGGTCCAAGGTATACAGTGATCCT
The DNA here is from genome assembly GCF_021461395.2 of Schistocerca americana. NCBI lineage: Eukaryota > Metazoa > Arthropoda > Insecta > Orthoptera > Acrididae > Schistocerca > Schistocerca americana. The sequence continues at coordinate 77,611,363 of NC_060130.1, forward strand.
GAAGTGAAGCATCGGAAACTAAATCTAGACTCATAGGAGAGGTTCAAATCATAGAAAGTTAGAGTGTTAGTCCTCTTGTACTTAAGTCAGCATTGTGCATTTTGTATTAAATTCGGATGCAATTACTGTGCTTCATCGTCAATAAGGAGGTCCAAAGTATGCTGTAAACCTGAAGTGAAGCATCGGAATCGAAAACTGGACTCACAGGAGTGGTTCAAATCATAGAAAGTTGGAGTGTCAGTGCTCTTTTACTTAAGTCGGCATTGTGCCTTCCGAATTTAATTCCGATGCAATTTCTGTGTTTCATAGTCACTAAGAAGGTCCAAGGGGAACAGTAAACCAGAAGTGAAGCATCGGAATCTAAAACTGGACTCACAGGAGATGTTTAAATCATAGAAAGTTAGAGTGTCAGTCCTTTTGTTCTTAAGTTGTCGTTGTGCCTATTGTATTAAATTCGGATGCAATTTCTGTGGTTCGTCGTCAATGAGAAGGTCGAAGGGATACAGTAAACCTGAAGTGAAGCATCGGAATCTAAAACTGGACTCACAGGAGAGGTTCAAATCAAAGAAAGTTAGAGTGTCGGTCCTCTCGTACGTAAGTCGTCATTGTGCCTTTTGAACTTAATTCCGAAGCAATTTCTGTGCTTCATCGTCAATAAGATGGTCCAAGGTATACGGTAAACCTGAAGTGAAGCATCCGAGTCAAAAACTGGACACACAGGAGAGGTTCAAATCATAGAAAGTTAGAGTGTCCGTCCTCTTCTACTTAAGTCGGCATTGTGGCTTTTGAATTGAATTCCGATGCAATTTCTGTGTTTCATTGTCAATAACAAGATCCAAGGTATACAGTGAACCTGAAGTGAAGCATCGGAATCTAAAACTAGACTCACAGGTGTGGTTCAAATCATAGAATGTTAGAGTGTCAGTCCTCTTGCCCTTAAGTCAGCATTGTGCACTTAGTATTAAATTCGGATGCAATTTCTGTGCTTCATCGTCAATAAGAAGCTCCAAGGTATGCAGTAAACCTGACGTGAAGCATCGGAATCGAAAACTGGACTCACTGGAGAGGTTCAAATCATAGAAAGTTAGAGTGTCAGTCCTCTTGTACTTAAGTCGGCATTGTGCCTTTTGTATTAAATTCAGATGCAATTTCTGTGTTTCATCGTCAATAAGAACGTCCAAGGTATACACGAAACCTGAAGTCATGCATCGGAATCTAAAATTAGACTCTCAGGAGAGGTTCAAATCATAGAAAGTGGGAGTGTCAGTCCTCTTGTACTTAAGTCGGCATTGTGCTTTTGTATTAAATTCGGATGCAATTTCTGTGTTTCATCGTCAATAAGAAAGTCCAAGGGATACAGTAAACCTTAAGTGAATCATCGGAATCTAAAACTGGACTCACAGAAGAGGTCAAATCATAGAAAGTTAGAGAGTCAGTCCTCTTGTACTTAAGTCAGCATTGTGCATTTTGTATTAAATTCGGATGCAATTTCTGTGCTTCATCGTCAATAAGAAGGTCCAAGGTATACTGTAAACCTGAAGTGAAGCATCGGAATCGAAAACTGGACTCACAGGAGAGGTTCAAATCACAGAAAGTTAGAGTGTCAGTCCTCTTGTACTTAAGTCGGCATTGTGCCTTTTCAATTAAATTCCGATGCAATTTCTGTGTTTCATCGTCAATAAGAAGGTCCAAGGTATACAGTCCACCTGAAGTGAAGCATCGGAATCTAAAACTGGACTCACAGGAGAGGTTCAAATCACAGAAAGTTAGTGTGTCAGTCCCTTTGTACTTACGTCGTCATTGTGCCTTTTGTATTAAATTCGGATGCAATTTCCGTGTTTCATCGTCAATAAGAAGTTCCAAGGGATGCAGTGAACCTGAAGTGAAGCATCGGAATCTATAACTAGACTCACAGGAGAGGTTAAAATCATAGAAAGTTAGAGTGTCAGTCCTCTTGTACTTAAGTCAGCATTGTGCATTTTTTATTAAATTCGGATGCAATTTCTGTGCTTCATCGTCAATAAGAAGGTCCAAGGTATACAGTAAACCTGAAGTGAAGCATCGGAATCGAAAACTGGACTCACAGGAGAGGTTCAAATCAAAGAAAGATAGAGTGTCGGTCCTCTTGTTCTTAAGTCAGCATTGTGCCTTTTGAATTTCATTCCGAAGCAATTTCTGTGCTTCATCGTCAATAAGAAGGTCCAAGGTATACAGTATACCCGAAGTGAAGCATCCGAATCTACCACTGGGCTCACAGGAGAGGTACAAATCATAGAAAGTTAGAGTGTTAGTCCTCTTGTACTTAAGTCGGCATTGTGCCTTTTGAATTTAATTCCGAAGCCATTTCTGTGCTTTTGCGTCAATTAGAAGGTCCAAGGTATACAGTAAACCTGAAGTGAAGCATCCGAATCTAACACTGTGCTCACAGGAGAGGTTCAAATCATAGAAAGTTTGAGTGTCAGTGCTCTTGTACTTAAGTCGGCATTGTGCCTTTTGAATTTAATTCCGATGCAATTTCTGTGTTTCATCGTCAATAAGAAGGTCCAAGGTATACAGTAAACCTGATGTGAAGCATCGGAATCTAAAACTAGACTCACAGGAGTGGTTCAAATCATAGAAAGTTAGAGTGTCAGTCCCCTTGTACTTAAGTCGGCAACGTGCCTTCTGAACTTAATTCCGATGCAATTCCTGTGCTTCATCGTCAATAAGAAGGTCCAAGGGATACACTAAACCGGAGGTGAATCATCGGAATCTAAAACTGGACTCACAGGAGAGGTTCAAATCACAGAAAGTTAGAGTGTCAGTCCCTTTGTACTTAAGTCGTCATTGTGCCTTTTGTATTAAATTCGGATGCAATTTCTGTGTTTCATCGTCAATAAGACGTTCCAAGGGATATGGTAAACCTGACGTGAGGCATCGGAATCTAAAACTGGACTCACAGGAGAGGTTCATATAAAAGAAAGTTAGAGTGTCGGTCCTCTTGTACGTAAGTCGGCATTGTGCCTTTTGAACTTAATTCCGAAGCAATTTCTGTGCTTCATCGTCAATAAGATGGTCCAAGGTATACGGTAAACCTGAAGTGAAGCATCCGAGTCAAAAACTGGACACACAGGAGAGGTTCAAATCATAGAAAGTTAGAGTGTCAGTCCTCTTGTATTTAAGTCGGCATTGTGCCTTTTGTATTAAATTCGGATGCAATTACTGTGTTTCATCGTCAATAAGAAGGTCCAACGTATACAGGAAACCTGAAGTGAAGCATCGGAATCTAAAACTGGACTCACAGGATAGGTTCATATCATAGAAAGTGAGAGTGTCAGTCCTCTTGTACTTAAGTCGGCATTGTGCCTTTTGTATTAAATTCGGATGCAATTTCTCTGTTACATCGTTAATAAGAAGGTCCAAAGTATACACGAAACCTGAAGTCAAGCATCGGAATCTAAAACTGGACTCACAGGAGAGGTTCAAATCATAGAAAGTGAGAGTGTCTGTCCTCTTGTACTTACGTCGGCATTGTACCTTTTGTATTAAATTCCGATGAAATTTCTGTGTTTCATCGTCAATTAGAAGATCAAAGGTATACAGTGAGCCTGAAGTGAAGCATCGGAATCTAAAACTGGACTCACAGGCGAGGTTCAAATCATAGAAAGTGAGAGTGTCTGTCCTCTTGTACTTAGGTCGGCATTGTGCCTTTTGTATTAAATTCGGATACAATTTCTGTGTCTCATCACCAATAAGAAGGTCCAAGGTATACAGGAAACCTGAAGTGAAGCATCGGAATCTAAAACTGGACTCACAGGATAGGTTCAAATCATAGAAAGTTAGAGTGTTAGTCCTCTTGTACTTAAGTCGGCATTGTGCCTTTTGAATTTAATTCCGATGCAATTTCTGTGTTTCATCGTCAATAAGAAGGTCCAAGGTATACAGTGAACCTGAAGTGAAGCATCGGAATCTAAAACTGAACTCACAGGAGACGTTCAAATCATAGAAAGTTAGAGTGTCTGTCCTCTTGTACTTAAGTCAGCATTGTGCCTTTCGTATTAAATTCGGATGCATTTTCTGTGCTTCATCGTCAATAAGAAGGTGCAAGTGATATAGTAGACCTGAACTGAAGCATCGGTATCTAAAACTTGACTCACAGGAGATGTACAACACATAGAAAGTGAGAGTGTCAGTCATCTTGTACTTAGGTCGGCACTGTGCCTTTTGTATTAAATTCGGATGCAATTGCTGTGTTTCATCGTCAATAAGAACGTCCAAGGTATACACAAAACCTGAAGTCAAGCATCGGACTCTAAAACTGGACTCACAGGAGAGGTTCAAATCATAGAAAGTGAGAGTGTCAGTCCTCTTGTACTTAAGTCGGCATTGTGCTTTTATTATTAAATTCGGATGCAATTTCTGTGTTTCATCGTCAATAAGAAAGTCCAAGGGATACAGTAAACCTGAAGTGAATCATCGGAATCTAAAACTGGACTCACAGAAAAAGGTTCACCTCATAGAAAGTGAGAGTGTCAGTCATCTTGTACTTAGGTCGGCACTGTGCCTTTTGTATTAAATTCGGATGCAATTGCTGTGTTTCATCGTCAATAAGAACGTCCAAGGTATACACAAAACCTGAAGTCAAGCATCGGACTCTAAAACTGGACTCACAGGAGAGGTTCAAATCATTGAAAGTGAGAGTGTCAGACCTCTTGTACTTAAGTCGGCATTGTGCTTTTATTATTAAATTCGGATGCAATTTCCGTGTTTCATCGTCAATAAGAAAGTCCAAGGGATACAGTAAACCTGAAGTGAATCATCGGAATCTAAAACTGGACTCACAGAAGAGGTTCAAATCATAGAAAGTTAGAGAGTCAGTCCTCTTGTACTTAAGTCGGCATTTTGCCTTTTGAATTTAATTCCGATGCAATTTCTGTGTTTCATCGTCAATAAGAAGGTCCAACGTATACAGGAAATCTGAAGTGAAGCATCGGAATCTAAAACTGGACTCACAGGAGAGGTTCAAATCACAGAAAGTGAGAGTGTCAGTCCTCTTGTACTTAAGTCGCCATTTTGCCTTTTGTATTAAATTCGAATGCAATTTCTGTGTCTCATCGTCAATAAGAAGGTCCAAGGTATACAGGAAACCTGAAGTGAAGCATCGGAATCTAAAACTGGACTCACAGGATAGGTTCAAATCATAGAAAGTTAGAGTGTTAGTCCTCTTGTACTTAAGTCGGCATTGTGCCTTTTGAATTTAATTCCGATGCAATTTCTGTGTTTCATCGTCAATAAGAAGGTCCAAGGTATACAGTGAACCTGAAGTGAAGCATCGGAATCTAAAACTGAACTCACAGGAGACGTTCAAATCATAGAAAGTTAGAGTGTCTGTCCTCTTGTACTTAAGTCAGCATTGTGCCTTTCGTATTAAATTCGGATGCATTTTCTGTGCTTCATCGTCAATAAGAAGGTGCAAGTGATATAGTAGACCTGAACTGAAGCATCGGTATCTAAAACTTGACTCACAGGAGATGTACAACACATAGAAAGTGAGAGTGTCAGTCATCTTGTACTTAGGTCGGCACTGTGCCTTTTGTATTAAATTCGGATGCAATTGCTGTGTTTCATCGTCAATAAGAACGTCCAAGGTATACACAAAACCTGAAGTCAAGCATCGGACTCTACAACTGGACTCACAGGAGAGGTTCAAATCATAGAAAGTGAGAGTGTCAGTCCTCTTGTACTTAAGTCGGCATTGTGCTTTTATTATTAAATTCGGATGCAATTTCTGTGTTTCATCGTCAATAAGAAAGTCCAAGGGATACAGTAAACCTGAAGTGAATCATCGGAATCTAAAACTGGACTCACAGAAAAAGGTTCACCTCATAGAAAGTGAGAGTGTCAGTCATCTTGTACTTAGGTCGGCACTGTGCCTTTTGTATTAAATTCGGATGCAATTGCTGTGTTTCATCGTCAATAAGAACGTCCAAGGTATACACAAAACCTGAAGTCAAGCATCGGACTCTAAAACTGGACTCACAGGAGAGGTTCAAATCATTGAAAGTGAGAGTGTCAGACCTCTTGTACTTAAGTCGGCATTGTGCTTTTATTATTAAATTCGGATGCAATTTCCGTGTTTCATCGTCAATAAGAAAGTCCAAGGGATACAGTAAACCTGAAGTGAATCATCGGAATCTAAAACTGGACTCACAGAAGAGGTTCAAATCATAGAAAGTTAGAGAGTCAGTCCTCTTGTACTTAAGTCGGCATTTTGCCTTTTGAATTTAATTCCGATGCAATTTCTGTGTTTCATCGTCAATAAGAAGGTCCAACGTATACAGGAAATCTGAAGTGAAGCATCGGAATCTAAAACTGGACTCACAGGAGAGGTTCAAATCACAGAAAGTGAGAGTGTCAGTCCTCTTGTACTTAAGTCGCCATTTTGCCTTTTGTATTAAATTCGAATGCAATTTCTGTGTCTCATCGTCAATAAGAAGGTCGAAGGGATACAGTAAACCTGAAGTTAAACATTGGAATCTAAAACTGGACTCACAGGAGAGGTTCAAATCATAGAGAGTGTGAGTGTTAGTACTCTTGTACTTAAGTCGGCATTGTGCCTTTTGAATTTAATTCCGATGCAATTTCTGTGTTTCACCGTCAATAAGAAGGTCGAAGGGATTCAGTAAACCTGCAGTGAATCATCGGAATCTAAAATTGGACTCACAGAAGAGGTTCAAATCATAGAAAGTTAGAGAGTCAGTCCTCCTGTACTTAAGTCTTCATTGTGCCTTTTGTATTAAATTCAGATGCAATTTCTGTGTTTCATCGTCAATAAGAAGTTCCAAGGGATACAGTAAACCTGAAGTGAAGCATCGGAATCTAAAACTGGACTCACAGGAGAGGTTCAAATCATAGACAGTTAGAGTGTCTGTCCTCTTGTACTTAAGTCAGCATTGTGCCTTTTGTATTAAATTCGGATGCAATTTCTGTGCTTCATCGTCAATAAGAAGGTGCAAGTGATACAGTAGACCTGAAGTGAAGCATCGGAATCTAAAACTTTACTCACAGGAGATATTCAAATCATAGAAAGTGAGAGTGTCAGTCCTCTTGTACTTAAGTCGGCATTGTGCCTTTTGAATTAAATTCGGATGCAATTTCTGTGTTTCATCGTCAATAAGAACGTCCAAGGTATACACGAAACCTCAAGTCAAGCATCGGAATCTAAAACTGGACTCACAGGAGAGGTTCAAATCATAGAAAGTGAGAGTGTCAGTCCTCTTGTACTTAAGACGGCATTGTGGCTTTAGCATTAAATTCGGATGCAATTTCTGTGTTTCATCTTCAATAAGAAGGTCCAAGGGATACAGTAAACCTGAAGCGAATCATCGGAATCTAAAACTGGACTCACAGAAGAGGTTCAAATCATAGAAAGTTACTGACTCAGTCCTCTTGTACTTATGTCGGCATTGTGCCTTTTGAATTTAATTCGGATGCAATTTCTGTGTTTCATAGTCAATAAGAAGGTCCAAGTTATACAGGAAACCTTAAGTGAAGCATCGGAATCTAAAAGTGGACTCACAGGAGAGGTTCAAATCATTGAACGTGAGAGTGCCAGTCCTCTTTTCCTTAAGTCGGCATTGTGCCTTTTCTATTAACTTCGGAGGCAATTTCTGTGTTTCATCGTCAATAAGAAGGTCCAACGTAAACAGGAAACCTGAAGTGAAGCATCGGAATCTAAAACTGGACTCACAGGATAGGTTCTAATCATAGAAAGTGAGAGTGTCAGTCCTCTTGTACTTAAGTCGGCATTGTGCCTTTTGTGATAAATTCGGATGCAATTTCTGTGTTACATCGTTAATAAGAAGGTCCAAAGTATACACAAGACCTGAAGTCAAGCATCGGAATCTAAAACTGGACTCACAGGAGAGGTTCAAATCATAGAAAGTGACAGTGTCTGTCCTCTTGTACTTACGTCGGCATTGTGCCTTTTGTATTAAATTCCGATGAAATTTCTGTGTTTCATCGTCAATTAGAAGATCAAAGGTATACAGTGAGCCTGAAGTGAAGCATCGGAATCTAAATCTGGACTCACACGCGAGGTTCAAATCATAGAAAGTGAGAGTGTCAGTCCTCTCGTACTTAAGTCGGCATTGTGCCTTTTGTATTAAATTCGGATACAATTTCTGTGTTTCATCGTCAATAAGAAGGTCCAAGGTATACAGTGAACCTTAAGTGAACATCGGAATCTAAAACTGAACTCACAGGAGACGTTCACATCATAGAAAGTTAGAGTGTCTGTCCTCTTGTACTTAAGTCAGCATTGTGCCTTTCGTATTAAATTCGGATGCATTTTCTGTGCTTCATCGTCAATAAGAAGGTGCAAGTGATATAGTAGACCTGAACTGAAGCAACGGTATCTAAAACTTGACTCACAGGAGATGTTCAACTCATAGAAAGTGAGAGTGTCAGTCCTCTTGTACTTAGGTCGGCACTGTGCCTTTTGTATTAAATTCGGATGCAATTGCTGTGTTTCATTGTCAATAAGAATGTCCAAGGTATACACAAAACCTGAAGTCAAGCATCGGAATCTAAAACTGGACTCACAGGAGAGGTTGAAATCATAGAAAGTGAGAGTGTCAGTCCTCTTGTACTTAAGTCGGCATTGTGCTTTTGTATTAAATTCCGATGCAATTTCTGTGTTCCATCGTCAATAAGAAGGTCCAAGGTATACAGTAAACCTGAAGTGACGCATCGGAATCTAAAACTAGACTCACAGGAGAGGTTCAAATCATAGAAAGTTAGAGCTTCAGTCCTCTTCTACTTAAGTAAGCATTTTGCATTTTGTATTAAATTCGGATGCAATTTCTGTGCTTCATCGTCAATAAGAAGGTCCAAGGTATACAGTAAACCTGAAGTGAAGCATCGGAATCGAAAACTGGACTCACAGGAGAGGTTCAAATCATAGAAAGTTTGAGTGTCAGTCCTCTTGTACTTAAGTCAGCATTGTGTCTTTTGAATTTAATTCCGATGCAATTTCTGTGTTTCATCGTCAATATGAAGGTCCAAGGTATACAGTGAACCTGAAGTGAAGCATCGGAATCTAAAACTGGACTCACAGGAAAGGTTCAAATCACAGAAAGTTAGAGTGTCAGTCCCTTTGTACTTACGTCGTCATTGTGCTTTTTGTATTCAATTCGGATGCAATTCCTGTGTTTCATCGTCAATAAGAAGTTCCAAGGGATACAGTAAACCTGAAGTGAAGCATCGGAATCCAAGACTGGACTCACAGGAGTGGTTCAAATCAAAGTAAGTTAGAGTGTCGGTCCTCTTGTACTTAAGTCGGCATTGTGCCTTTGGAATTTAATTCCGAAGCAATTTCTGTGCTTCTTCGTCAGTAAGAAGGTCCAAGGTAAACAGTAAACCTGAAGTGAAGCATCCGAATCTAACACTGGGCTCACAAGAGAGGTACAAATCATAGAAAGTTAGAGTGTTAGTCCTCTTGTACTTAAGTCGGCATTGTGCCATTTGAATTTAATTCCGATGCAATTTCTGTGTTTCATCGTCAATAAGAAGATCCAAGGTATACAGTGAACCTGAAGTGAAGCATCGGAATCTAAAACTGAACTCACAGGAGACGTTTAAATCATAGAAATTTAGAGTGTCTGTCCTCTTGTACTTAAGTCTTCATTGTGCCTTTTGTATTAAATTCGGATGCAACTTCTGTGTTTCATCGTCAATAAGAAGTTCCAAGGGATACAGTAAACCTGCAGTGAAGCATCGGAATCTAAAACTGGACTCACAGGAGACATTCAAATCATAGAAAGTGAGAGTGTCAGTCCTCTTGTACTTAAGTCGGCATTGTGCCTTTTGAATTAAAGTCGGATGCAATTTCTGTGTTTCATCGTCAATAAGAACGTCCAAGGTATACACGAAACCTGAAGTCAAGCATCGGAATCTAAAACTGGACTCACAGGAGAGGTTCAAATCATAGAGAGTGAGAGTGTCAGTCCTCTTGTGCTTAAGTCGGCATTGTGCCTTTTGTATTAAATTCGGATGCAATTTCTGTGTTTCATCGTCAATAAGAAGGTCCAAGGGATACAGTAAACCTGAAGCGAAATATCGGAATCTAAAACTGGACTCACAGAAGAGGTTCAAATCATAGAAAGTTACTGACTCAGTCCTCTTGTACTTATGTCGGCATTGTGCCTTTTGAATTTAATTCGGATGCAATTTCTGTGTTTCATTGTCAATAAGAAGGTCCAAGTTATAAAGGAAACCTTAAGTGAAGCATCGGAATCTAAAAGTGGACTCACAAGAGAGGTTCAAATCATTGAACGTGAGAGTGTCAGTCCTCTTTTCCTTAAGTCGACGTTGTGCCTTTTCTATTAACTTCGGAGGCAATTTCTGTGTTTCATCGTCAATAAGAAGGTCCAAGGTATACAGGAAACCTGAAGTGAAGCACCGGAATCTAATACTGGACTCACAGGATAGGTTCAAATCATACAAAGTGAGAGAGTCAGTCCTCTTGTACTTACGTCGGCATTGTGGCTTTTGTATTAAATTCGGATGCAATTGCTGTGTTACATCGTCAATAAGAAGGTCCAAGGGATACAGGAAATCTGAAGTGAAGCATCGGAATAAAAAACTGGCTCACAGGAGAGGTTCAAATCATAGATAGTGAGAGTGTCAGTCCTCTTGAACTCAAGTCGCCTTTGTGCCTTTTGTATTAAATTCGAATGCAATTTCTGTGTCTCATCGTCAATAAGAATGTCGAAGGGATACAGTTAACTTGAAGTGAAGCATCGGAATCTAAAACTGGACTCACAGGAGAGGTTCAAATCATAGAAAGTGAGAGTGTCAGTCCTCTTGTACTTACGTCGGCATTGTGCCTTTTGAATTTAATTCCGATGAAATTTCTGTGTTTCATCGTCAATTAGAAGATCAAAGGCATACAGTGAGCCTGAAGTGAAGCATCGGAATCTAAAACTGGACTCACTGGAGAGGTTCAAATCACAGAAAGTTAGAGTGTCAGTCCTTTTGTACTTAAGTCGTCATTGTGCCTTTTGTATTAAATTCGGATGCAATTTCTGTGTTTCATCGTCAATAAGAAGTTCCAAGGGATACAGTAAACCTGAAGTGAAGCATCGGAATCTAAAACTGGACTCACAGGAGTGGTTCAAATCATAGAAAGTTAGAGTGTCGGTCCGCTTGTACTTAAGTCGGCATTGTGCCATTTGATTTTAATTCCGATGCAATATATGTGCTTCTTCGTCAATAAGAAGGTCCAAGGTATACAGTAAACCTGAAGTGAAATATTCGAATCTAAAACTGGGCTCACAGGAGAGGTACAAATCATAGAAAGTGAGAGTGTCAGTCCTCTTATACTTAAGTCGGCATTGTGCCTTTTGTATTAAATTCGAATGCAATTTCTGTGTTTCATCGTCAATAAGATCGGCCAAGGTATACACGAAACCTGAAGTCAAGCATCGGAATCTAAAACTGTACTCACAGGAGAGGTTCAAACCATAGAAAGTGAAAGTGTCATTCCACTTGTACTTAAGTCGGCATTGTGCCTTTTGTATTAAATTCGGAAGCAATTTCTGTGTTTCATCTTCAATATGAACGTCCAAGAGATACAGTAAACCTGAAGTGAATCATCAGAAGCTAAAACTGGACTCACAGAGGAGGTTCAAATCATGGAAAGTTAGAGACTCAAACCTCTTGTACTTATGTCGGAATTGTGCCTTTTGAATTTAATTCGGATGCAATTTCTGTGTTTCATAGTCAATAAGAAGGTCCAATGTAAACAGGAAACATGAAGTGAAGCATCGGAATCCAAAACTGGACTCACAGGATAGGTTCAAATTATAGAAAGTGAGAGTGTCAGTCCTCTTTTCCTTAAGTCGGCATTGTGCCATTTGTATTAACTTCGGAGGCAATTTCTGTGTTTCATCGTCAATAAGAAGGTCCAAGGTATACAGGAAACCTGAAGTGAAGCATCGGAATCTAAAACTGGACTCGCAGGATAGGATCAAATCATAAAAAGTGAGAGTGTCAGTCCTCTAGTACTTAAGTCGGCATTGTGCCTTTTGTATTAAATTCGGATGCAATTTCTGTGTTTCATCGTCAATAAGAAGGTCCAAGGTATACAGGAATCCGGAAGTGAAGCATCGGAATATAAAACTGGACTCACAGGGGAGGTTCAAATCATAGAAAGTGAGAGTGTCAGTCCTCTTGTACTTATGTCGGCATTGTGCCTTTTGTATTAAATTCGGATGCGATTTCTGTGTTTCATTGTCAATAAGAAGGTCCAAGGGATCCAGTTAACCTGAAGTGAGGCATCGGAATCTAAAACTGGACTCACAGGAGAGGTTCAAATCATAGAAAGTTAGAGTGTCAGTCTTCTTGTACTTAAGTCGGCATTGTGCCTTTAGTATTAATTTCGGATGCAATTTCTGTGTTTCATCATCAATAAGAAGGCACAAGGGATACAGTAAACCTGAAGTGAAGCATCGGAATCTAAAACAGGACTCACTGGAGAGGTTCAAATCAAAGAAAGTTAGAGTGTCAGTCCTCTTGCACTTTAGTCGGCCGTGTGCCTTTTGAATTCAATTCCGATGCAATTTCTGCGTTTCATCGACAATAAGATGGTCCAAGGGATACAGTAAACCTGAAGTGAAGCATCGGATTCTAAAACTGGACTTACAGGAGAGGTTCAAATGATAGAAAGTTAGAGTGTAAGCCTCTTGTACTTAAGTCGGCATTGTGCCTTTTGTATTAAATTCGGATGCAATTTCTGTGTTTCATCGTCAATAAGTAGGTCCAAGGGATACTGTAAACCTCAAGTGAATCATCGGATTCTAAAACTGGACTCACAGGACTGGTTCAAATCACATAAAATTAGAGCGTCAGTAATCTTGTACTTTAGACGGCATTGTGCCTTTTCAATTTCATTCCGATACAATTTCTGTGCTTCATCGTCAATAAGAAGGTCCATGGTATACAGTAAACCTGAAGTGTAGCATCGGAATCTAAAACCGGACCCAAAAGAGAGGTTCAAATCATAGAAAGTTAGAGTGTCAGTCCTCTTGTACTGAAGTCGGCATTGTGCTTTTTGAATTTTATTACTATGCAATTTCTGTGTTTCATCGTCAATAAGAAGGTCCAAGGTATACAGAAAACTTGAAGTGAAGCATCGGAATCTAAAACTGGACTCACAGGAGAGGTTCAAATCATAGAAAGTTAGAGTGTCAGTCCTCTTGTACTTAAGTCGGCATTGTGCCTTTTGAATTTAATTCGGATACAATTTCTGTGCTTCATCGTCAAAAAGAATGTCCAATGGATACAGTAAACCTGAAGTGAAAAATTGGAATCTAAAACTGGACTCATAGCAGAGGTTCAAATCATAGTAAGTTAGAGTGTCAGTCCTCTTGTACTTAAGTCGGAATAGTGCCTTTTGTATTAAATTCGGATGCAATTTCTGTGTTTCATCGTCAATAAGAATGTCCAAGGTATACAGGAAACCTGTAGTGAAGCATCGGAATCTGAAACTGGACTCTCAGGAGTGGTTCAAATCATAGAAAGTGAGAGTGTCAGTTCTCTTGTACTGAAGTCGGCATTGTGCCTTTTGTATTAAATTCGGATGCAATTTCTGTTTTTCGTCATCAATAAGAAGGTACATGGGATACAGTAAACCTGAAGTGAAGCATCGGAATCTAAAACTGGACTCACCGGAGAGGTTCAAATCATAGAAAGTTAGAGTGTCAGTCCTCTTTTACTTAAGTCGGAATTGTGCCTTTTGATTTTTTATTCCGATGCAATTACTGTGTTTCATCGTCAATAAGAAGTTCCAAGGTATATAGTAAACCTGTAGTGAAGCATCGGCATCTAAAACTGGACTCACAGGAGAGTTTCAAATCACAGAAAGTTAGAGTGTCAGTCCTCTTGTACTTAAGTCGGCATTGTGCCTTTTGTATTAAATTCGGATGCAATTTCTGTGTTTCATCGTCAATAAGAAGGTCCAAGGGATACAGTAAACCAGAAGTGAAGCATCGGAATCTAAAACTGGACTCACAGGAGAGGTTGAAATCATTGAAAGTTAGAGTGCCAGTCATCTTGTACTTAAGTCGGCATTGTGCCTTTTGTATTAAATTCGGATGCAATTTCTGAGTTTCATCGTCAATAAGAATGTCCAAGGTATACAGGAAACCTGAAGTGAAGCATCGGAATCTGAAACTGGACTCACAGGAGTGGTTCAAATCATTGAAAGTGAGAGTGTCAGTTCTCTTGTACTGACGTCGGCATTGTGCCTTTTGTATTAAATTCGGATGCAATTTCTGTGTTTCTTCATCAATAAGAAAGTGCAAGGGATACAGTAAACCTGAAGTGAAGCAGCGGAATCTCAAACTGGACTCACAGGAGAGGTTCAAATCATAGAAAGTTAGAGTGTCAGTCCTCTTGCACTTAAGTCGGCATTGTGTCTTTTGAATTTAATTCGGATGCAATTTCTGTGTTTCATCGTCAATAAGAATTTCTAAGGTATACAGGAAACCTGAAGTGAAGCATCGGAGTCTAAAACTAGACTCACGGGAGAGGTTCAAATCATTGAAAGTGAGAGTGTCAGTCCTCTTGTACTTAAGTCGGCATTGTGCCTTTGTATTAAGTTCGGATGCAATTTCTGTGTTTCATCATCAATAAGAAGGTACATGGGATACAGTAAACCTGAAGTGAAGCATCGGAATCTAAAACTGGACTCACCGGAGAGGTTCAAATCATAGAAAGTTAGAGTGTCATTCCTCTTGTACTTTAGTCGGCCTTGTGCCTTTTGAATTTAATTCCGATGCAAGTTCTGTGTTTCATCGTCAATATGATTGTCCAAGGGATACAGTAAACTTGAAGTGAAGCATCGGATTCTAAAACTGGACTTACAATAGAGGTTCAAATCATAGAAAGTTAGAGTATCAGTTCTCTTGTACTTAAGTCGGCATTGTGCCATTTGTATTAAATTCGGACGCAATTTCTGTGTTTCGTCATCAATAAGAAGGTACATGGGATACAGTAAACCTGAAGTGAAGCATCGGAATCTAAAACTGGACTCACCGGAGAGGTTCAAATCATAGAAAGTTAGAGTGTCATTCCTCTTGTACTTAAATCGGCATTGTGCGTTTTGAATTTAATTCCGATGCAATTTCTGTGTATCATCGTCAATATGAAGGTCCAAGGTATACAGTGAACCTGAAGTGAAGCATCGAACTCTAAAAATGGACTCACAGGAGAGGTTCAAATCACAGAAAGTTAGAGTGTCAGTCCTCTTGTACTTAAGTCGGCATTGTGCCATTTGTATTAAATTCGGATGCAATTTCTGTCTTTCGTCATCAATAAGAAGGTACATGGGATACAGTAAACCTGAAGTGAAGCATCGGAATCTAAAACTGGACTCACCGGAGAGGTTCAAATCATAGAAAGTTAGAGTGTCAGTCCTCTTGTACTTAAGTCGGAATTGTGCCTTTTGATTTTTTATTCCGATGCAATTACTGTGTTTCATCGTCAATAAGAAGTTCCAAGGTATATAGTTAACCTGTAGTGAAGCATCGGCATCTAAAACTGGACTCACAGGAGAGTTTCAAATCACAGAAAGTTAGAGTGTCAGTCCTCTTGTACTTATGTCGGCATTGTGCCTTTTGTATTAAATTCGGATGCAATTTCTGTGTTTCATCGTCAATAAGAAGGTCCAAGGGATACAGTAAACCAGAAGTGAAGCATCGGGATCTAAAACTGGACTCACAGGAGAGGTTCAAATCATAGAAAGGTAGAGTGTCAGTCCTCTTGTACTAAAGTCAGCATTGTGCCTTTTGAATTTAATTCCGAAGCAATTTCTGTGCTTCATCGTCAATAAGAAGGTCCAAGGTATACAGTAAACCTGAAGTGAAGCATCCGAATCTAAAACTGGACTCACAGGAGAGGTTCAAATCATAGAAAGTTAGAGAGTCAGTCCTATTCTACTCAAGTCGGCATTGTGCCTTTTGAATTGAATTCCGATGCAATTTCTGTGTTTCATCGTCAATAAGAAGGTCCAAGGTATACAGTGAACCTGACGTGAGGCATCGGAATCAAAAACTAGACTCACAGGAGAGGTTCAAATCATAGAAGGTTAGAGTGTCAGTCCTCTTGCACTTAAGTCGGCATTGTGCCTTTTGTATTAAATTCGGATGCAATTTCTGAGTTTCATCGTCAATAAGAAATTCCAAGGTATACAGGAAACCTGAAGTGAAGCATCGGAATCTGAAACTGGACTCACAGAAGAGGTTCAAATCATAGAAAGTGAGAGTGTCAGTTCTTTTGTACTGAAGTCGGCATTGTGCCTTTTGAATTTAATTATGATGCAATTTCTGTGTTTCATCGTCAATAAGAAGGTCCAAGGTATACAGTAAACTTGAAGTGAAGCATCGGAATCTAAAACTGGACTCACAGGAGAGATTCAAATCATACAGCAAACTTGAAGTGAAGCATCGGAATCTAAAACTGGACTCACATTAGAGATTCAAATCATAGAAAGTTAGCGTGTCAGTCCTTTTGTACGTAAGTCGTCATTGTGCCTTTTGTATTAAATTTGGATGCTATTTCTGTGTTTCATGGTCAATAAGAAGGTCCAAGGGATAGAGTAAACCTGAAGTGAAGCATCGGAATCTAAAACTGGATTCACAGTGGAGGTTCAAATCATAGAAAGTTAGAGTGTCATTCCTCTGCTACATAAGTCGGCATTGTGCCTTTTGAATTTAATTCCAAAGCAATTTCTGTGCTTCATCGTCAATAAGAAGGTCCAAGGTATACAGTAAACTTGATGTGAAGCATCCGGATCTAAAACTGGACTCACAGGAGAGGTTCAAATCATAGAATGTTAGAGTGTCAGTCCTCTTGTACTTAAGTCGGCATTGTGCCTTTTGAATTTAATTCCGATGCAATTTCTGTGTTTCATCGTCAATATGAAGTTCCAAGGTATACAGTGAACCTGAAGTGAAGCATCGAACTCTAAAACTGGACTCACAGGAGAGGTTCAAATCACAGAAAGTTAGAGTGTCAGTCCTTTTGTACTTAAGTCGTCATTGTGCCTTTTGTATTAAATTCGGATGCAATTTCTGTGTTTCATCGTCAATAAGAAGGTCCAAGGGATACAGTAAACCTGAAGTGAAGCATCGGAATCTAAAACTGGACTCACAGGAGAGGTTGAAATCATAGAAAGTTAGAGTGTCAGTCCTCTTGTACTTAAGTCAGCATTGTGCCTTTTGAATTTAATTCCGAAGCAATTTCTGTGCTTCATCGTCAATAAGAAGGTCCAAGGTATACAGTAAACCTGAAGTGAAGCATCCGAATCTAAAACTGGACTCACAGGAGAGGTTCAAATCATAGAAAGTTAGAGAGTCAGTCCTATTCTACTCAAGTCGGCATTGTGCCTTTTGAATTGACTTCCGATGCAATTTCTGTGTTTCATCGTCAATAAGAAGGTCCAAGGTATACAGTGAACCTGACGTGAGGCATCGGAATCAAAAACTAGACTCACAGGAGAGGTTCAAATCATAGAAAGTTAGAGTGTCAGTCCTCTTGCACTTAAGTCGGCATTGTGCCTTTTGTATTAAATTCGGATGCAATTTCTGAGTTTCATCGTCAATAAGAAATTCCAAGGTATACAGGAAACCTGAAGTGAAGCATCGGAATCTGAAACTGGACTCACAGAAGTGGTTCAAATCATAGAAAGTGAGAGTGTCAGTTCTCTTGTACTGAAGTCGGCATTGTGCCTTTTGAATTTAATTCCGATGCAATTTCTGTGTTTCATCGTCAATAAGAAGGTCCAAGGTATACAGTGAACCTGAAGTGAGGCATCGGAATCAAAAACTAGACTCACAGGAGAGGTTCGAATCATAGAGAGTGAGAGTGTCAGTCCTCTTGTACTTAAGTCGGCATTGTGCCTTTGTATTAAATTCTGATGCAATTTCTGTGTTTCATCATCAATAAGAAGGTACATGGGATACAGTAAACCTGAAGTGAAGCATCGGAATCTAAAACTGGACTCACCGGAGAGGCTCAAATCATAGAAAGTTAGAGTGTCATTCCTCTTGTACTTTAGTCGGCCTTGTGCCTTTTGAATTTAATTCCGATGCAAGTTCTGTATTTCATCGTCAATAAGATTGTCCAAGGGATACAGTAAACCTGAAGTGAAGCATCGGCTTCTAAAACTGGACTTACAATAGAGGTTCAAATCATAGAAAGTTGAAGTGTCAGTCCTCTTGTACTTAAGTCGGCATTGTGCCATTTGTATTAAATTCGGATGCAATTTCTGTGTTTCGTCATCAATAAGAAGGTACATGGGATCCAGTAAACCTGAAGTGAAGCATCGGAATCTAAAACTTGACTCACCGGAGAGGTTCAAATCACAGAAAGTTAGAGTGTCATTCCTCTTGTACTTAAGTCGGCATTGTGCCTTTGCAAATTCATTCCGATGCATTTTCTGTGCTTCATCGTCATTAAGATGGTCCATGGTATACAGTGAACCTGAAGTGTAGCATCGGAATCTAAAACTGGGCTCAAAGGAGAGGTTCAAATCACAGAAAGTTAGAGTGTCAGTCCTCTTGTACTGAAGTCGGCATTGTGGCTTTTGAATTTAATTCCGATGCAATTTCTGTGTTTCATCGTCAATAAGAAGGTCCAAGGTATACAGTAAACTTGAGGTGAAGCATCGGAATCTAAAACTAGACTCACAGGAGAGATTCAAATCATACAGTAAACTTGAAGTGAAGCATCGTAATCTAAAACTGGACTCACACGAGAGATTCAAATCATAGATAGTAAGAGTGTCAGTCCTTTTGTACTTAAGTCGTCATTTTGCCTTTTGTATTAAATTTGGATGCTATTTCTGTGTTTCATGGTCAATAAGAAGGTCCAAGGGATACAGTAAACCTGAAGTGAAGCATCGGAATCTAAAACTGGATTCACAGTGGGGGTTCAAATCATAGAAAGTTAGAGTGTCAGTCCTCTTGTACTGAAGTCGGCATTGTGCCTTTTGAATTTAATTCCGATGCAATTTCTGTGTTTCATCGTCAATATGAAGGTCCAAGGTATACAGTGAACCTGAAGTGAAGCATCGAACTCTAAAACTGGACTCACAGGAGAGGTTCAAATCACAGAAAGTTAGAGTGTCAGTCCTTTTGTACTTAAGTCGTCATTGTGCCTTTTGTATTAAATTCGGATGCAATTTCTGTGTTTCATCGTCAATAAGAAGGTCCAAGGGATACAGTAAACCTGAAGTGAAGCATCGGAATCTAAAACTGGACTCACAGGAGAGGTTGAAATCATAGAAAGTTAGAGTGTCAGTCCTCTTGTACTTAAGTCAGCATTGTGCCTTTTGAATTTAATTCCGAAGCAATTTCTGTGCTTCATCGTCAATAAGAAGGTCCAAGGTATACAGTAAACCTGAAGTGAAGCATCCGAATCTAAAACTGGACTCACAGGAGAGGTTCAAATCATAGAAAGTTAGAGAGTCAGTCCTATTCTACTCAAGTCGGCATTGTGCCTTTTGAATTGAATTCCGATGCAATTTCTGTGTTTCATCGTCAATAAGAAGGTCCAAGGTATACAGTGAACCTGACGTGAGGCATCGGAATCAAAAACTAGACTCACAGGAGAGGTTCAAATCATAGAAAGTTAGAGTGTCAGTCCTCTTGCACTTAAGTCGGCATTGTGCCTTTTGTATTAAATTCGGATGCAATTTCTGAGTTTCATCGTCAATAAGAAATTCCAAGGTATACAGGAAACCTGAAGTGAAGCATCGGAATCTGAAACTGGACTCACAGAAGTGGTTCAAATCATAGAAAGTGAGAGTGTCAGTTCTCTTGTACTGAAGTCGGCATTGTGCCTTTTGAATTTAATTCCGATGCAATTTCTGTGTTTCATCGTCAATAAGAAGGTCCAAGGTATACAGTAAACTTGAAGTGAAGCATCGGAATCTAAAACTGGACTCACAGGAGAGATTCAAATCATACAGCAAACTTGAAGTGAAGCATCGGAATCTAAAACTGGACTCACAGGAGAGATTCAAATCATAGAAAGTTAGCGTGTCAGTCCTTTTGTACGTAAGTCGTCATTGTGCCTTTTGTATTAAATTTGGATGCTATTTCTGTGTTTCATGGTCAATAAGAAGGTCCAAGGGATAGAGTAAACCTGAAGTGAAGCATCGGAATCTAAAACTGGATTCACAGTGGAGGTTCAAATCATAGAAAGTTAGAGTGTCATTCCTCTGCTACATAAGTCGGCATTGTGCCTTTTGAATTTAATTCCAAAGCAATTTCTGTGCTTCATCGTCAATAAGAAGGTCCAAGGTATACAGTAAACTTGATGTGAAGCATCCGGATCTAAAACTGGACTCACAGGAGAGGTTCAAATCATAGAATGTTAGAGTGTCAGTCCTCTTGTACTTAAGTCGGCATTGTGCCTTTTGAATTTAATTCCGATGCAATTTCTGTGTTTCATCGTCAATATGAAGGTCCAAGGTATACAGTGAACCTGAAGTGAAGCATCCGAATCTACAACTGGACTCACAGGAGAGGTTAAAATCATAGAAAGTTAGAGGGTCAGTCCTATTCTACTTAAGTCGGCATTGTGCTTTTTGAATTGAATTCCGATGCAATTTCTGTGTTTCATCGTCAATAAGAAGGTCCAAGGTATACAGTGAACCTGAAGTGAGGCATCGGAATCAAAAACTAGACTCACAGGAGAGGTTCGAATCATAGAGAGTTAGAGTGTCAGTCCTCTTGCACTTAAGTCGGCATTGTGTCTTTTGAATTTAATTCGGATGCAATTTCTGTGTTTCATCGTCAATAAGAAGGTCCAAGGTATACAGGAAACATGAAGTGAAGCATCGGAATCTAAAACTAGACTCACGGGAGAGGTTCAAATCATAGAAAGTGAGAGTGTCAGTCCTCTTGTACTTAAGTCGGCATTGTGCCTTTGTATTAAATTCTGATGCAATTTCTGTGTTTCATCATCAATAAGAAGGTACATGGGATACAGTAAACCTGAAGTGAAGCATCGGAATCTAAAACTGGACTCACCGGAGAGGCTCAAATCATAGAAAGTTAGAGTGTCATTCCTCTTGTACTTTAGTCGGCCTTGTGCCTTTTGAATTTAATTCCGATGCAAGTTCTGTATTTCATCGTCAATAAGATTGTCCAAGGGATACAGTAAACCTGAAGTGAAGCATCGGCTTCTAAAACTGGACTTACAATAGAGGTTCAAATCATAGAAAGTTGAAGTGTCAGTCCTCTTGTAGTTAAGTCGGCATTGTGCCATTTGTATTAAATTCGGATGCAATTTCTGTGTTTCGTCATCAATAAGAAGGTACATGGGATCCAGTAAACCTGAAGTGAAGCATCGGAATCTAAAACTTGACTCACCGGAGAGGTTCAAATCACAGAAAGTTAGAGTGTCATTCCTCTTGTACTTAAGTCGGCATTGTGCCTTTGCAAATTCATTCCGATGCATTTTCTGTGCTTCATCGTCATTAAGATGGTCCATGGTATACAGTGAACCTGAAGTGTAGCATCGGAATCTAAAACTGGGCTCAAAGGAGAGGTTCAAATCACAGAAAGTTAGAGTGTCAGTCCTCTTGTACTGAAGTCGGCATTGTGGCTTTTGAATTTAATTCCGATGCAATTTCTGTGTTTCATCGTCAATAAGAAGGTCCAAGGTATACAGTAAACTTGAGGTGAAGCATCGGAATCTAAAACTAGACTCACAGGAGAGATTCAAATCATACAGTAAACTTGAAGTGAAGCATCGGAATCTAAAACTGGACTCACAGGAGAGATTCAAATCATAGATAGTAAGAGTGTCAGTCCTTTTGTACTTAAGTCGTCATTTTGCCTTTTGTATTAAATTTGGATGCTATTTCTGTGTTTCATGGTCAATAAGAAGGTCCAAGGGATACAGTAAACCTGAAGTGAAGCATCGGAATCTAAAACTGGATTCACAGTGGGGGTTCAAATCATAGAAAGTTAGAGTGTCATTCCTCTGCTACATAAGTCGGCATTGTGCCTTTTGAATTTAATTCCGAAGCAATTTCTGTGCTTCATCGTCAATAAGAAGGTCCAAGGTATACAGTAAACTTGATGTGAAGCATCCGGATCCAAAACTGGACTCACAGGAAAGGTTCAAATCATAGACTGTTAGAGTGTCAGTCCTCTTGTACTTAAGTCGGCATTGTGCCTTTTGAATTTAATTACGATGCAATTTCTGTGTTTCATCGTCAATAAGACGGTCCAAGGTATACAGTGAACCTGAAGTGAGGCATCGGAATCTAAAACTAGACCCACAGGGGAGGTTCAAATCATAGAAAGTTAGAGTGTCAGTCCTCTTGTACTTAAGTCAGCATTGTGCATTTTGTATTCAATTTGGATACAATTTCTGTGCTTCATCGTCAATAAGAAGGTCCAAGGAATACAGTAGACCTGAAGTGAAGCATCGGAAACTAAAACTGGACTCATAGCAGAGGTTCAAATCATAGAGAGTGAGAGTGTCAGTCCTCTTGTACTTAAGTCGGCATTGTGCCTTTTGTATTAAATTCGGATGCAATTTCTGTGTTTCATCGTCAATAAGAAGGTCCAAGGGATACAGTAAACCTGAAGTGAAGCATCGGAATCTAAAACTGGACTCACAGGAGAGGTTCTAATCATAGAAATTTAGAGTTTCACTCCTCTTGTAATTAAGTCGGCACTGTGCCTTTTGAATTTAATTCCGATGCAATTTCTGTGCTTCATCGTCAATAAGAAGGTCCAAGGTATACAGTAAACCTGAAGTGAAAAATCGGAATCTAAAACTGGACTCACAAGAGAGGTTGAAATCATAGAAAGTTTGTGTGTCAGTCCTCTTGTACTTAAGTCGGCATTCTGCCATTTGAATTTAATTCCGATGGAATTTCTGTGTTTCATCGTCAATACGATGGTAAATGGGATACAGTAAACCTGAAGTTAAGCTTCGGAATCTAAAACTTGACTCACAGGAGAGGTTCAAATCATAGAAAGTGGGAGTGTCGGTCCTCTTGTACTTAAGTCGGCATTGTGCCTTTTGTATTTAATTCCGATGCAATTTCTGTGTTTCATAGTCAATAAGAACGTCCAAGGGATACAGTAAACCTGAAGTGAAGCATCGGAATCTAAAACTGGACTCACAGGAGAGGTTCAAATCATAGAAAGTTAGAGTGTCCGTCCTCTTGTACTTAAGTCGGCATTGTGCCTTTTGTATTAAATTCGGAGGCAATTTCCGTGTTTCATCGTCAATAAGAAGGTCCATGGGATACAGTAAACCTTAAGTGAATCATCGGATACTAAAACTGGACTCACACGACAGGTTCAAATCATAGAAAATTAGAGTGTCAGTCCTCTTGTAGTGAAGTCGGCATTGTGCCTTTTGAATGTAATTCCGATGCAATTACTGTGCTTCATCGTCAATAAGAAGTTCCCTGGGATACAGTAAACCTGAAGTGAAGCATCGGAATCAAAAACTGGACTCACAGGAGACATTCAAATCATAGAAAGTTAGAGTGTCAGTCCTCCTGTACTTATGTCGGCATTGTGACTTTTCAATCTAATTCCGATGCAATATCTGTGTTTCATCGTCAATAAGAATGTCCAAGGGAAACAGTAAACCTGAAGTGAAGCATCGGAATCTAAAACTGGACTCACAGAAGAGGTTCATATCATAGAAAGTTAGAATGTCAGTCCTCTTGTACTTAAGTCGGCAATGTGCCTTTCGAATTTAATTCCGATGCAATGTATGTGCTTCATCGTCAATAAGAAGGTAAAAGGGATACAGTAAACATGAAGTGAAGCATCGGAATCTAATACTGGACTGACAGGAGAGGTTCTAATCATAGGAAGTTATAGTGTCAGTCCTCTTGTACTTAAGTCGGCATTGTGCCTTTTGAATTTAATTCCGATGCAATTTCTGTGCTTCATCCGCAATAAGAAGGTCCAAGGGATACACTAAACCTGAAGTGAAGCATCGGAATCTAAATCTGGACCCACAGGAAAGGTTCAAATCATAGAAAGTTAGAGTGTCAGTCCTCTTGTACTTAAGTCGGCATTGTGCCTTTTGAATTTAATCCCGATGCTATTTCTGTGCTTTATCGTTAATAAGAAGGTCCAAGGCATACGGTAAACCTGAAGTGAAGCATCCGAATCTAAAACTGGACTCACAGGACAGGTACAAATCATAGAAAGTTAGAGTGTCAGTCCTCTTGTACTTAAGTCGGCATTGTGCCTTTTGTATTAAATTCGGATGCAATTTCTGTGTTTCATCGTCAATAAGAAGGTCCAAAGGATACAGTGAACCTGAAGTGAAGCATCGGAATCTAGAACTGGACTCACACGAGAGGTTCAAATCATTGAAAATTCAAATCATAGAAAGTTAGAGGGTCAGTCCTCTTGTAGTTAAGTCGGCATTGTGCCTTTTGAATTTAATTCCGATGCAATTTCTGTGTCTCACTGTCAATAAGAAGGTCCAAGGGATACAGTAAACCTGAAGTGAAGCATTGTAATTTAAAACTGGACTCACAGGAGAGGTTCAAATCATAGAAATTTAGAGTGTAAGTCCTCTTGTACTTAAGTCGGCATTGTGCCTTTTGAATTTAATTCCAATGCAATTTCTGTGTTTCATCGTCAATAAGAAAGTCCAAGGGATACAGTAATCCTGAAGTGAAGCATAGGAATCTAAAACTGGACTCACAGGAGAGGTTCAAATCATAGAAAGTTAGAGTGTGAGTCCTCTAGTACTTGAGTCGGCATTGTGCCTTTTGAATTTAATTCCGATGCAATTTCTGTGCAACATCGTCAATAAGAAGGTAAATGGGAAACAGTAAACCTGAAGTGAAACATCGTAATCTAATCCTGGACTCACAGGAGAGGTTCAAATCATAGAAAGTTAGAGTGTCAGTCCTCTTGTACTTAAGTCGACAATGTGCTTTTTGAATTTAATTCCGATGCAATTTCTGTGCTTCATCGTCAATAAGAAGGTCCAAGGGATACACTAAACCTGAAGTGAATAATCGGAATCTAAAACACTACTCACAGGAGAGGTTCAAATCATAGAAAGTTAGTGTGTCAGTCCTCTCCTACTTAAGTCGGCATTGTGCCTTTTGAATCTAATTCCGATGCAATTTCTGTGCTTCATCCGCAATAAGAAGGTCCAAGGGATACACTAAACCTGAAGTGAAGCATCGGAATCTAAATCTGGACTCACAGGAAAGGTTCAAATCATAGAAACTTAGAGTGTCGGTCCTCTTGTACTTAAGTCGGCATTGTGCCTTTTGAATTTAATCCCGATGCTATTTCTGTGCATCATCGTTAATAAGAAGGTCCAAGGCATACAGTAAACCTGAAGTGAAGCATCCGAATCTAAAACTGGACTCACAGGAGAGGTACAAATCATAGAAAGTTAGAGTGTCAGTCCTCTTGTACTTAAGTTGGCATTGTGCCTTTTCAATTTCATTCCGATACAATTTCTGTGCAACATCGTCATTAAGAAGGTAAATGGGAAACAGTAAACCTGAAGTGAAACATCGGAATCTAAAACTGGACTCACAGGAGAGGTACAAATCATAGAAAGTGGGAGTGTCAGTCCTCTTGTACATAAGTCGGTATAGTGCCTTTTGAATGTAATTCCGATGCAATTACTGTTCTTCATCGTCAATAAGAAGGTCCCTGGGATACAGTAAACCAGAAGTGAAGCATCGGAATCAAAAAGTGGACTCACAGGAGACGTTCAAATCATAGAACGTTAGAATGTCAGTCCTCTTGTACTTAAGTCGGCATTGTGCCTTTTGATTTTATTTCCGATGCAATTTCTGTGATTCATCGTCAATAAGAATGTCCAAGGGAAACAGTAAACCTGAAGTGAAGCATCGGAATATAAAACTGGACTCACAGAAGAGGTTCAAATCATAGAAAGTTAGAGTGAAAGTCCTCTAGTACTTAAGTCGGCAATGTGCCTTTCGAATTTAATTCCGATGCAATTAATGTGCTTCATCGTCAATAAGAAGGTAAAAGGGATACAGTAAACATGAAGTGAAGCATCGGAATCTAAAACTGGACTCACAGGAGAGGTTCAAATCATAGAAAGTTATTGTGTCAGTCCTCTCGTACTTAAGTCGGCATTGTGCCTTTTGAATTTAATTCCGATGCAATTTCTGTGCTTCATCCGCAATAAGAAGGTCCAAGGGATACACTAAACCTGAAGTGAAGCATCGGAATCTAAATCTGGACTCACAGGAAAGGTTCAAATCATAGAAAGTTAGAGTGTCGGTCCTCTTGTACTTAAGTCGGCATTGTGCCTTTTGAATTTAATCCCGATGCTATTTCTGTGCATCATCGTTAATAAGAAGGTCCAAGGCATACAGTAAACCTGAAGTGAAGCATCCGAATCTAAAACTGGACTCACAGGAGAGGTACAAATCGTAGAAAGTTAGAGTGTCAGTCCTCTTGTACTTAAGTCGACATTGTGCTTTTTGAATTTAATTATGATGCAATTTCTGTGTTTCATCGTCAATAAGAAGGTCCAAGGGATACAGTAAACCTGAAGTGAAGCATCGGAATCTAAAACTGGACTCACAGGAGATGTTCAAATCATAGAAAGTTAGAGTGTCACCCCTCTTGTAATGAAGTCGGCACTGTGCCTTATGAATTTCATTCCGATGCAATTTCTGTGCATCATCGTCAATAAGAAGGTCCAAGGTATACAGTAAACCTGAAGTGAAGCATCGGAATCTATAACTGGACTCACAGGAGAGGTTGAAATCATAGAAAGTTAGAGTGTCAGTCCTCTTGTACTTAAGTCGGCATTGTGTCTTTTGAATTTAATTCCGATGGAATTTCTGTGCTTCATCGTCAATACGAAGGTAAAAGGGATACATTAAACCTAAAGTTAAGCTTCGGAATCTAAAATTGGACTCACAGGATAGGTTCAAATCATAGAAAGTTAGAGTGTCAGTCCTCTTGTACTTAAGTCGGCATTGTGCCTTTCGTATTAAATTCGGATGCATTTTCTGTGTTTCATCGTCACTAAGAAGGTCCAAGGGATACAGTAAACCTGAAGTGAAGCATCGAAATCTAAAACTGGACTCACAGGAGCGATTCAAACCATAGAAAGTTAGAGTGTCAGTCCTCTTGTACTTAAGTCGGCATTGTGACTTTTGAATTTAATTCCGATGCAATTTCCGTGTTTCATCGTCAATAAGAAGGTCCAAGGGATACAGTAAACCAGAAGTGAAGCATCGGAATCTAAAACAGGACTCATAGGAGAGGTTCAAATCATAGAAAGTTAGAGTGTCAGTGCTCTTGTACTTAAGTCGGCATTGTGCCTTTTGAATTTAATTCCGATGCAATTTCTTTGCTTCATCGTCAATAAGAAAGTCCAAGGTATACACTAAACCTGAAATGAATCATCCGAATCTAAGGCTGTAATCACAGGAGAGGTTCAAATCATAGAAAGTTAGAATATCAGTCCACTTGTACTTAAGTCGGCATTGTGCCTTTTGAATTTAATTCCGATGCAATTTCTGTGTTTCATCGTCAGTAAGAAGGTCCAAGGGATACAGTAAACCTGATGTGAAGCATCGAAATCTGAAACTGGACTCACAGGAGAGGTTCGAATCATAGAATGTTAGAGGGTCAGTCCTCCTGTACGTAAGTCGGCATTGTGCCTTTTCAATTTAATTCCGATGCTATTTCTGTGCTTCATTGTCAATAAGAAGGTCCAAGGGATACACTAAACCTGAAGTGAAGCATTGGAATCTAAAACTGGACCCACACGAGAGGTTCAAATCATAGAAAGTTAGAGTGTCAGTCCTTTTTGTACTTAAGTCGTCATTGTGCCTTTTGTATTAAATTCGGATGCAATTTCTGTGTTTCATCGTCAATAAGGAGGTCCAAGGAATACAGTAAACCTGCAGTGAAGCATCGGAATCTAAAACTGGACTCACAGGAGAGGTTCAAATCATAGAAAGTTAGAGTGTCAGTCCTCTCCTACTTAAGTCGGCATTGTGCCTTTTGAATTTAATTCCGAAGCCATGTCTGTGCTTCATCGTCAATAAGAAGGTCCAAGGTATACAGTAAAACTGAAGCGAAGCATCCAAATCTAAAACTGGACTCACAGGAGGGATTTAAATCATAGAAAGTTAAAGTGTCAGTCCTCTTGTACTTAAGTCGGCATTGTGCCTTTTGAATTTAATTCCGATGCAATTTCTGTGTTTCATCGTCAATAAGAAGGTCCAAGGTATACAGTGAACCTAAAATGAAGCATCGGAATCAAAAACTAGACTCACAGGAGAGGTTCAAATCATAGAAAAATAGAGTGTCAGTCCTCTTGTACTTAAGTCAGCATTGTGCATTTTGTATTAAATTCAGATACAATTTCTGTGCTTCATCGTCAATAAGAAAGTCCATGGGATAGAGAAGACCTGAAGTGAAGTATCGGAATCTAAAACTGGACTCACAGGAGAGGTTCAAATCATAGATAGTGAGAGTGTCAGTCCTCTTGTACTTAGGTCGGCAGTGTGCCTTTTGTATTAAATTCGGATGCAATTTCTGTGTTTCATCGTCAATAAGAAGGTCCAAGGGATACAGTAAACCTTAAGTGAAGCATCGGAATCTAAAACTGGACTCACAGGAGAAGTTCAAATCATAGAAAGTTAGAGTGTCACTCCTCTTGTAATGAAATCGGCACTGTGCCTTATGAATTTTATTCCGATGCAATTTCTGTGCATCATCGTCAATAAGAAGGTCCAAGGTATACAGTAAACCTGAAGTGAAGCATCGGAATCTATAACTGGACTCACAGGAGAGGTTGAAACCATAGAAAGTTAAAGTGTCAGTCCTCTTGTACTTAAGTCGGCATTGTGTCTTTTGAATTTAATTCCGATGGAATTTCTGTGCTTCATCGTCAATACGAAGGTAAAAGGGATACATCAAACCTAAAGTTCAGCTTCGGAATCTAAAACTGGACTCACAGGATAGGTTCAAATCATAGAAAGTTAGAGTGTCAGTCCTCTTATACTTAAGTCGGCATTGTGCGTTTTGTATTATATTCGGATGCATTTTCTGTGTTTCATCGTCACTAAGAAGGTCCAAGGGATACAGTAAACCTGAAGTGAAGCATCGGAATCTAAAACTGGACTCACAGGAGCGATTCAAATCATAGAAAGTTAGAGTGTCACTCCTCTTGTACTTAAGTCGGCTTTGTGACTTTTCAATTTAATTCCGATGCAATTTCCGTGTTTCATCGTTAATAAGAAGGTCCAAGGGATACAGTAAACCAGAAGTGAAGCATTGGAATCTAAAACTGGACTCACAGGAGGTGTTCAAATCATAGAAAGTGGGAGTGTCAGTCCTCTTGTACTTAAGTCGGCATTGTGCTTTTTGTATTAAATTCGAATGCAATTACTGTGTTTCATCGTTTATAAGAAGGTCCAAGTGATACAGTAAACGTGAAGTGAATCATCGGATTCTAAAACTGGACTCACAGGACAGGATCAATTCATAGAAAATTAGAGCGTCAGTCATCTTGTACTTAAGTCGGCACTGTGCCTTTTCAATTTCATTCCGATGCAATTTCTTTCCATGGTATACAGTAAACTTGAACTGAAGCATCGGAAATTAAAACTGGACTCACAGGAGAGGTTCAAATCATAGAAAATTAGAGAGTCTGTCCTCTTGTACTGAAGTCGGCATTGTGCCTTTTGAATGTAATTCCGATGCAATTACTGTGCTTCATCGTCAATAAGAAGGTCCCTGGGATACAGTAAACCTGAAGTGAAGCATCGGAATCTAAAACTGGACTCACAGAAGACGTTCAAATATTAGAACGTTAGAGTGTCATTACTCTTGTACTTAAGTCGGCATTGTGCGTTTTGAATTTAATTCCGATGCAATTTCTGTGATTCATCATCAATTAGAAGGTCCAAGGGAAACAGTAAACCTACAGTGAAGCATCGGAATCTAAAAGTGGACTGACAGCTGAGATTCAAATCATAGAATGTTAAAGTGTCAGTCCTCCTGTACTTAAGTCGGCATTGTGCCTTTTGAATTTAATTCAGACGCAATTTCTGTGTTTCATCGTCAATTAGAACGTCCAAGGTATACAGTAAACCTGAAGTGAAGCATCGGAATCTAAATCTGGACTCACAGGAGAGGTTCAAATCATAGAAAGTTAGAGTGTCAGTCCTCTTGTACTTAAGTCGGCATTGTGCCTTTTGAATTTAATTCTGATGCAATTTCTGTGATTCATCGTCAATTAGAAGGTCCAAGGGAAACAGTAAACCTAAAGTGAAGCATCGGAATCTAAAACTGGACTGACAGATGAGCTTCAAATCATAGAATGTTAAAGTTTCAGTCCTCCTGTACTTAAGTCGGCATTGTGCCTTTTGAATTTAATTCCGATGCAATTTCTGTGTTTAATCGTTAATAACAACGTCCAAGGGATACAGTAAATGTGAAGTGAAGCATCGGAATCTAAAACTGGACTCACAGGAGAGATTGAAATCATAGAAAGTTAGAGTGTCAGTTCTCTTGTACTTAAGTCGGCAATGTGCCTTTTGAATTTAATTCCGATGCAATTTCTGTGTTTCATCGTCAATAAGAACGTCCAAGGGATACAGTAAACCTGAAGTGAAGCATCGGAATCTAAAACTGGACTCACAGGAGAGGTTCAAATCATAGAAAGTTAGAGTGTCAGTCCTCTTGTACTTAAGTCGGCAATGTGCCTTTTGAATTTAATTCCGATACAATTTCTGTGCTTCATCGTCAATAAGAAGGTAAAAGGGATACAGTAAACCTAAAGTGAAGCATCGGAATCTAAAACTGGACTCACTGGAGAAGTTCAAATCATAGAAAGTTTTAGAGTGTCAGTCCTCTTGTACTTAAGTTGGCATTGTGCCTTTTGAATTTAATTCCGATGCAATTTCTGTGCTTCATCGTCAATAAGAAGGTCCAAGGGATACACTAAACCTGAAGTGAAGCATCGGAATCTAAAACTGGACTCACAGGAGAGGTTCAAATCATAGAATGTTAGAGTGTCAGTGCTCTTGTACTTAAGTCGGCATTGTGCCTTTTGAATTTAATTCCGTAGCAATTTCTGTGCTTCATCGTCAATAAGAAGGTCCAAGGCATACAGTAAACCTGAAGTGAAGCATCGGAATCTAAAACTGGACTCACAGGAGAGGTTCAAATCATACAAAGTTAGAGTGTCTGTCCTCATGTACTTAAGTCGGCATTGTGCCGTTTGAATTTAATTCCGATGCAATTTCTGTGCTTCATCGTCAATAAGAAGGTAAAAGGGATACAGTAAACCTGAAGTGAAGCATCGGATTCTAAAACTGGACTCACAGGAGAGGTTCAAATCATAGAAAGTTAGAGTGACAGTCCTCTTGTACTTAAGTCGGCATTGTGCTTTTTGAATTTAATTCCGATGCAATTTCTGTGCTTCATCGTCAATAAGAAGGTCCAAGGGATACACTAAACCTGAAGTGAAGCATCGGATTCTAAAACTGGACTCACAGGAGAGGTTCAAATCACAGAAAGTTACAGTGTCGGTCCTGTTGTACTTAGGTCGTCATTGTGCATTTTGTATGAAATTCGGATGCAATTTCTGTGTTTCATCGTCAATAAGAAGGTCCAAGGTATATGGTGAACCTGAAGTGAAGCATCGGATTCTAAAACTGGACTCACAGGAGAGGTTCAAATCACAGAAAGTTAGAGTGTCAGTCCTCTTGTACTTAAGTCGGCATTGTGCCTTTTGAGTTTATTTCCGATGCATTTTCTGTGCTTCATCGTCAATAAGAAGGTCCAAGGTATACAGTAAATTTGAAGTGAGTCATCCGAAACTAAAACTGGAATCACAGGAGAGGTTCAAATCATAGACAGTTAGAGTGTCAGTCCTCTTGTACTTAAGACGGCATTGTGCCTTTTGAAATTCATTCCGATGCAATTTCTGTGTTTCATCGTCAATAAGAAGGTCCAAGGTATACAGTGAACCTGTAGTGAAGCATCGGAATCTAAAACTGGACTCACAGGAGAGGTTCAAATCATAGATAGTTAGAGCGTCAGTCCGCTTGTACTTAAGTCAGCATTGTGCCTTTTGTATTAAATTCGGATGCAATTTCTGTGTTTCATCATCAATAAGAAGGTCCAAGGGATACAGTAAACCTGAAGTGAAGCATCGGAATCCAAAACTGGACTCACAGGAGAGGTTCAAATCATAGAGGGTTAGAGTGTCAGTCCTCTTGTACTTAAGTCGGCACTGTGCCTTTTGAATTTAATTCCGTTCCAATTTCTGTGCCTCATCGTCGATTAGAAGGTCCAAGGGATACGGTAAACCTGAAGTGAAGCATTGGAATCTAAAACTGGACTCACAGGAGAGGTTCAAATCACAGAAAGTTAGAGTGTCAGTCCTCTTGTACTTAAGTCGGCATTGTGCCTTTTGAGTTTAATTCCGATGCATTTTCTGTGCTTCATCGTCAATAAGAAGGTCCAAGGTATACAGTAAATTTGAAGTGAGTCATCCGAAACTAAAACTGGAATCACAGGAAAGGTTCAAATCATAGACAGTTAGAGTGTCAGTCCTCTTGTACTTAAGACGGCATTGTGCCTTTTGAAATTTATTCCGATGCAATTTCTGTGTTTCATCGTCAATAAGAAGGTCCAAGGTATACAGTGAACCTGTAGTGAAGCATCGGAAACTAAAACTGGACTCACAGGAGAGGTTCAAATCATAGATAGTTAGAGTGTCAGTCCGCTTGTACTTAAGTCGTCTTTGTGCCTTTTGTATTAAATTCGGATGCAATTTCTGTGTTTCATCATCAATAAGAAGGTCCAAGGGATACAGTAAACCTGAAGTGAAGCATCGGAATCCAAAACTGGACTCACAGGAGAGGTTCAAA
This sequence comes from Schistocerca americana, assembly GCF_021461395.2. NCBI lineage: Eukaryota > Metazoa > Arthropoda > Insecta > Orthoptera > Acrididae > Schistocerca > Schistocerca americana. The sequence goes on from NC_060130.1 coordinate 77,644,316, forward strand.
TCATAGAGGGTTAGAGTGTCAGTCCTCTTGTACTTAAGTCGGCACTGTGCCTTTTGAATTTAATTCCGATGCAATTTCTGTGCCTCATCGTCGATAAGAAGGTCCAAGGGATACAGTAAACCTGAAGTGAAGCATTGGAATCTAAAACTGGACTCACAGGAGAGGTTCAAATCATAGAATGTTAGAGTGTCTGTCCCCTTGTACTTAAGTCGTCTTTGTGCCCTTTGAATTTAATTCCGATGCAATTTCTGTGTTCCATCGTCAATACGAACGTCCAAGGGATACAGTAAACCTGAAGTGAAGCTTACGATTCTATTACCAGACTCACAGGAGAGGTTCAAATCATAAAAAATAGAGTGTCAGTCCTCTTGTACTTAAGTCGTCATTGTGCCTTTTGTATTAAATTCGGATAAAATTTCTGTGTCTCATCGTCAATATGAAGGTCCAAGTGTTACAGTAAACCTGAAGTGAAGCATCGGAATCTAAAACTGGACTCACAGGAGAGGTTCAAATCATAGAAAGTTAGAGTGTCAGTCCTCTTGTACTTAAGTCGGCATTGTGCCTTTTGAATTTAATTCCGATGCAATTTCAGTGTTTCATCGGCAATGCGAAGGTCCAAGGTATACAGTGAACCTGAAGTGAAGCATCGGAATATAAAACTGGACTCACAGGAGAGGTACAAATCATAGAAAGTTAGAGTGTCAGACCTCTTGTACTTAAGTCAGCATTGTGCCTTTTGTAATAAATTCGGATGCAATTTCAGTGCTTCATCGTCAATAAGAAGGTCCCTGAGATACAGTAAACCTGAAGTGAAGCATTGGAATCTAAATCTGGGCTCACAGGAGAGGTTCAAATTATAGAAAATTAGAGTTTCAGTCCTCTTGTACATTAGTCAGCATTGTGCCTTTTGAATTTAATTCCGATGCAATTTCTGTGTTTCATCGTCAATAAGAAGGTCCAAGGGATACAGTAAACCTGAAGTGAAGCATCGGAATCTAAAACTGGACTCACAGGAGAGGTTCAAATCATAGAAAATTAGAGTGTCAGTCCTCTTGTACTTAAGTCGGCATTGTGCCTTTTGAATTTAATTCCGAAGCAATTTCTGTGCTTAATCGTCAATAAGAATGTCCAAGGTATACAGTAAACCTGAAGTGAAGCATCCGAATCTAAAACTGGACTCACAGGAGAGGTTCAAATCATAGAAAGTTAGAGTGTTAGTCCTCTTGTACTTAAGTCGGCATTGTGCATTTTGTATTTAATTCCGATGCAATTTCTGTGTTTCATCGTCAATAAGAAGGTCCAAGGGGTACAGTAAACCTGAAGTGAAGCTTCGGAATCTAAAACTGGACTTACAGGAGAGGTTCAAATCAAAGAAAGTTAGAGTGTCAGTCCTCTTGTACTAAAGTCGGAATTGTGCTTTTTGTATTAAATTAGGATACAATTTCTGTGTTTCATCGTCAATAAGAAGGTCCAAGGGATACAGTAAACCTGAAGTGAAGCATCGGAATCTAAAACTGACTCACAGGAAAGGTTCAAATCATAGAAAGTTAAGGTGTCAGTCCTCTTGTACTTAAGTCGGCATTGTGCCTTTTGAATTTAATTCCGAAGCAATTTCTGTGCTTCATCGTCAATAAGAAGGTCCAAGGTATACAGTAAACCTGAAGTGAAGCATCGGAATCTAAAACTGGCCTCACAGGAGAGGTTCAAGTCATAGAAAGTTAGAGTTTCAGTCCTCTTGTACTTTAGTCGGCATTGTGCCTTTTGAATTTAATGCCGATGCAATTTCTGTGCTTCATCGTCAAAATGAAGGTCCAAGGGATACAGTAAACCTGAAGTGAGGCATCAGAATCTAAAACTGGAATAACAGGAGAGGTTCAAATCATAGAAAGTTAGAGTGTCAGTCCTCTTGTACTTACGCCGGCATTGTGCTTTTGTATTAAATTCAGATGCAATATCTGCATTTCATCGTCAATAAGATGGTCCAAGGTATACAGTAAACCTGAAGTAAAGCCTCGGAATCTAAAACTGGACTCACAGGAGAGATTCCATTCATAGAAAGTTAGAGAGTCAGTCTTCTTGTACTTAAATCGGCATTGTGCCTTTTGATTTTCATTCCGATGCTATTTCTGTGCTTCATTGTCAAGAAGAACGTCCATGATATACAGTAAACCTGAAGTGTAGCATCGGAATCTAAAACTGGACTCACAGGAGAGGTTCAAATCATAGAAAGTTAGAGTGTCCGTCCTCTTGGACTTACGTAGCATTGTGCCTTTTGAATTTAATTCCGATGCAATTCCTGTGCTTCACCGGCAATAAGAAGGTCCATGGTATACAGTAAACCTGAAGTGTAGCATCGGCATCTAAAACTGTACCCACAGGAGAGGTTCATATCTTAGAAAGTTAGAGTGCCAGTCCTCTTGTACTTAAGTCGGCATTGTGCCCTTGGAAATTAATTCCGATGCAATTTCTATGTTTCATCGTCAATAAGAAGGTCCATGGTATACAGTATACCTGAAGTGATGCTTCGGAATCTAAAACTGGACTCACAGGAGAGGTTCAAATCTTAGAAAGTTAGAATGTGAGTCCTCTTGTTCTTAAGTCGGCATTCAGCCTTTTGTATTAAATTCGGATACAATTTCTGTGTTTCATCGTCAATAAGAAGGTCCAAGGTATACAGTAAACCTGAAGTGAAGCATCGGAGTCTAAAACTCGACTAACAGGAGAGGTTCAAATCATAGATATTTAGAGTGTCGGTAATCTTTTACTTAAGACGTCATTGCGCCATTTAAATTTAATTCCGATGCAATTTCTGTGCTTTATCGTCAAAAAGAAAGTCCAAGGGATACAGTAAACCTGAGGTGAAGCATTGGAATCTAAAACTGGACTCACAGGAGATGTTCAAGTCATAGAATGTGAGAGTGTCAGTCCTCTTGTACCTAAGTCGGAATTGTACCTTTTGTATTACATTCGGATGCAATTTCTGTGTTTCATCGTCAATATGAAGATCCAAGGGATACAGTAAAGCTGAAGTGAAGCATCGGAGTCTAAAACTGGACTCACAGGACAGGTTCAAATCATAGAAAGTTAGAGTGTCAGTCCTTTTGTACTTAAGTCGGCATTGTGCCTTTTGTATTAAATTTGGATGCAATATCTGTGTTTCATCGTCAGTAAGAAGGTCCAAGGGATACAGTAAACCTGAAGTGAAGCATCGGAATCTAATACTGGACTCACAGGATAGGTTCAAATCACAGAAAGTTAGAGAATCCGTCCTCTTGTACTGAAGTCGGCATTGTGCCTTTTGAATTTAATTCCGATGCAATTTCTGTGTTTCATCGTCAATAAGAAGGTCCAAGGTATACAGTAAACCTGAAGTGAAGCATCGGAATCTAAAGCTGGACTCACAGGATAGGTCCAGATCATAATAAGTTAGAGTGTCTGTCCTCTTGTACTTAAGTCGGCATTGTGCCTTTTGAATTTAATTCCGATGCAATTTCTGTGCTTCATCGTCAATAAGAAGGTCCAAGGGACACAGTAAACCTGAGGTGAAGCATCGGAATCTAATACTGGACTCACAGGAGAGGTTCAGATCATAGAAAGTTAGTGTGTCAGTCCTCTTGTACTTAAATCGGCATCGTGCCTTTTGTATTAAATTCGGATGCAATTTCTGTGTTTCATCGTCGATAAGAAGGTCCAAGGTATACAGTAAACCTGATGTGAAGCATCGAAATGTAAAACTGGACTCATAGGAGTGGTTCAAATCATAGAAAGTTAGAGGTTCAGTCCTCTTGTACTTAAGTCAGCATTGTGCCTTTTGTATTAAATTCGGATGCGATTTCTGTGTTTCATCGTCTATAAGAAGGTCCAAGGGATACAGTAAACCTGAAGTGAAGCATCAGAATCTAACACTGGACTGACAGGAGAGGTTCAAACCATAGAAAGTTAGAGTGTCAGTCCTCTTGTACTTAAGTCGGCATTGTGCATTTTGTATTAAATTCGGATGAAATCTCTGTGTTTCATCGTCAATAAGAAGGTCCAAGGGATACAGTAAACCAGAAGTGAAGCTTCGGAATCTAAAACTGGACTCACAGGAGAGGTTCCTATCATAGAAAGTTAGAGTGTCAGTCCTCTTGCACTTATGTCGGCATTGTGCCTTTTCTATTAAAATCGGATGCTATTTCTATGTTTCATCGTCAATAAGAAGGTCCAAGGTATGCAGTAAACCTGAAGTGAGGCATCGTAGTCTAAAACTGGACTCACAGGAGAGGTTCAAATCACAGAAATTTAGAGTGTCAGTCCTCTTGTACTTAATCGGCATTGTGCCTTTTGAATTTAATTCCGATGCAGTTTCCGTGTTTCATCGTCAATAAGAAGGTCCAATTCATACAGTAAACCTGAAGTGAAGCATCTGAATCTAAAACTTGACTCACAGGAGAGGTTCAAATCATTGCAAGTTAGAGTGTCCGTCCTCTTGTACCAAAGTCGGCACTGTGCCATTTGAATTTAATTCCGATGCAATTTCTGTGTTTTATCGTCAATAAGAAGGTCCAATGGATACAGGAAACCTGCAGTGAAGCATCGGAATCTAAAACAGGACTTACAGGAGAGGTTCCTATCATAGAAAGTTAGAGTATCAGTCCTCTTGTACTTAAGTCGGCATTGTGCCTTTTGAATTTAATTCCGATGCAATTTCTGTGTTTCATCGTCAATAAGAAGGTCCAAGGGACACATTAAACCTGAAGTGAAGCATCGGAATCTAAAAGTGGACTCACAGGAGAGGTTTAAATCATAGATAGTTTGAGTTTCAGTCCTCTTGTACTTAAGTCGGCATTGTGTCTTTTGTATTAAATTCGGATGCAATTTCTGTGTTTCATCGTCAATAAGAAAGTCCAAGGTATACAGTAAACCTGAAGTGAAGCATCGGAATCTAAAAGTGGACTCACAGGAGAGGTTTAAATCATAGAAAGTTTGAGTTTCAGTCCTCTTGTACTTAAGTCGGCATTGTGTCTTTTGTATTAAATTCGGATGCAATTTCTGTGTTTCATGGTCAATAAGAAAGTCCAAGGTATACAGTAAACCTCAAGTGAAGCATCGGAATCTAAAACTGGACTCACGGGAGAGGTTCAAATCATAGATAGTTAGAGTGTCAGTCCTCTTGTACTTAAGTCGGCATTGTGCCTTTTGTATCATATTCGGAAGTAATTTCTGTGTTTCGTCGTCAATAAGAAGGTCCAAGGTATACAGTAAACCTGAAGTGAAGCATCGGAAACTAAAGCTGGACTCACAGGAGAGGTCCAGATCATAATAAGTTAGAGTGTCCGTCCTCTTGTACTTAAGTCGGCATTGTGCCTTTTGAATTTAATTCCGATGCAATTTCTGTGCTTCATCGTCAGTAAGAAGGTCCAAGGGACACAGTAAACCTGAAGTGAAGCATCGGAATCTAAAACTGGACTCACAGGAGAGGTTCAGATCATAGAAAGTTAGTGTGTCAGTCCTCTTGTACTAAAATCGGCATTGTGCGTTTTGTATTAAATTCGGATGCAATTTCTGTGTTTCATCGTCGATAAGAAGGTCCAAGGGATACAGTAAACCAGAAGTGAAGCTTCGGAATCTAAAACTGGACTCACAGGAGAGGTTCCTATCATAGAAAGTTAGAGTGTCAGTCCTCTTGCACTTATGTCTGCATTGTGCCTTTTCTATTAAAATCGGATGCTATTTCTATGTTTCATCGTCAATATGAAGGTCCAAGGTATGCAGTAAACCTGAAGTGAGGCATCGTAATCTAAAACTAGACTCACAGGAGAGGTTCAAATCACAGAAATTTAGAGTGTCTGTCCTCTTGTACTTAATCGGCATTATGCCTTTTGAATTTAATTCCGATGCAATTTCTGTGTTTCATCGTCAATAAGAAGGTCCAAGGGACACATTAAACCTGAAGTGAAGCATCGGAATCTAAAAGTGGACTCACAGGAGAGGTTTAAATCATAGAAAGTTTGAGTGTCAGTCCTCTTGTACTTAAGTCGGCATTGTGCCTTTTGTATCATATTCGGAAGTAATTTCTGTGTTTCATCATCGATAAGAAGGTCCAAGGTATACAGTAAACCTGAAGTGAAGCATCAGAAACTAAAGCTGGACTCACAGGAGAGGTCCAGATCATAATAAGTTAGAGTGTCCGTCCTCCTGTACTTAAGTCGGCATTATGCCCTTTGAATTTAATTCCGATGCAATTTCTGTGCTTCTTTGTCAATAAGAAGGTCCAAGGGACACGGTAAACCTGAAGTGAAGCATCGGAATCTAAAACTGGACTCACAGGAGAGGTTCAGATCATAGAAAGTTAGTGTGTCAGTCCTCTTGTACTTAAATCGGCATTGTGCCTTTTGTATTAAATTCGGATGCAATTTCTGTGTTTCATCGTCGATAAGAAGGTCCAAGGTATACAGTAAACCTGATGTGAAGCATCGAAATGTAAAACTGGACTCAATAAAGTGGTTCAAATCATAGAAAGTTAGAGGTTCAGTCCTCTTGTACTTAAGTCTGCATTGTGCCTTTTGTATTAAATACGGATGCGATTTCTGTGTTTCATCGTCTATAAGAAGGTCCAAGGGATACAGTAAACCTGAAGTGAAGCATCAGAATCTAACACCTGACTCACAGGAGAGCTTCAAACCATAGAAAGTTAGAGTGTCAGTCCTCTTGTACTTAAGTCGGCATTGTGCCTTTTGTATTAAATTCGGATGAAATCTCTGTGTTTCATCGTCAATAAGAAGGTCCAAGGTATACAGTAAACCAGAAGTGAAGCTTCGGAATCTAAAACTGGACTCACAGGTGAGGTTCCTATCATAGAAAGTTAGAGTGTCAGTCCTCTTGCACTTAAGTCGGCATTGTGTCTTTTGTATTAAATTCGGATGCAATTTCTGTGTTTCATCGTCAATAAGAAAGTCCAAGGTATACAGTAAACCTGAAGTGAAGCATCGGAATCTAAAAGTGGACTCACAGGAGAGGTTTAAATCATAGAAAGTTTGAGTTTCAGTCCTCTTGTACTTAAGTCGGCATTGTGTCTTTTGTATTAAATTCGGATGCAATTTCTGTGTTTCATCGTCAATAAGAAAGTCCAAGGTATACAGTAAACCTGAAGTGAAGCATCGGAATCTAAAACTGGACTCACGCGAGAGGTTCAAATCATAGATAGTTAGAGTGTCAGTCCTCTTGTACTTAAGTCGGCATTGTGCCTTTTGTATTATATTCGGAAGTAATTTCTGTGTTTCATCGTCAATAAGAAGGTCCAAGGTATACAGTAAACCTGAAGTGAAGCATCGGAATCTAAAACTGGACTCACAGGAGTGGTCCAGATCATAGGAAGTTAGGGTGTCAGTCCTCTTGTACGTAAGTCGGCATTGTGCATTTTCAATTTAATTCCGATGCAATTTCTATGCTTCATCGTCAATAAGAAGGTTCAAGGGACACAGTAAACCTGAAGTGAAGCATCGGAATCTAAAAGTAGACCCACAGGAAAGGTTCAGATCATAGAAAGTTAGAGTGTCAGTCCTCTTGTACTTAAGTCAGCATTGTGGCTTTTGTATTAAATTCGGATGCAATTTCTGTGTTTCATCGTCGATAAGAAGGTCCAAGGTATACAGTAAACCTGAAGTGAAGCATCGGAATCTAAAACTGGACTCACAGGAGAGGTTCAAATCATAGAAAGTTTGAGGTTCAGTCCTCTTGTACTTAAGTCGGCATTGTACCTTTTGTATTAAATTCGGATGCAATTTCTGTCTTTCATCGTCAATACGAAGGTCCAAGGGATACAGTAAACCTGAAGTAAAGCATCGGAATAAAACACTGGACTCACACGAGAGGTTCAAATCATAGAGAGTTAGAGGTTCAGTCCTCTTGTACTTAAGTCGGCATTGTGCCTTTTGTATTAAATTCGGATGCAATTTCTGTGTTTCATCGTCACTAACAAGGTCCAAGGTATACAGTAAACCTGAAGTGAAGCATCGGAATCTAAAACTGGACTCACAGGAGAGGTTCAAATCATAGAAAGTTAGTGTGTCATTCCTCTTGTACTTTCGCCGGGATTGTGCCTTTTGAATTTAATTACGATGCAATTTCTGTGTTTCATCGTCAATAAGACGGTCCAAGGTATACAGTAAAGCTGAATGAAGCATCGGTATCTATAACTTGACTCACAGGAGAGGTTCAAATCATAGAAAGTTAGAGTGTCCGTCCTCATGTATTAAAGTCGGCACTGTGCCATTTGAATTTAATTCCGATGCAATTTCTGTGTTTCATCGTCAATAAGAAGGTCCAATGGATACAGGAAACCTGAAGTGAAGCATCGGAATCTAAAACTGGACTTACAGGAGAGGTTCAAATCATAGAAAGTTAGAGTATCAGTCCTCTTGTACTTAAGTCGGCATTGTGCCTTTTCAATTTAATTCCGAAGCAATTTCTCTGTCTCATCGTCAATAAGAAGGTCCAAGGGATACAGTAAACCTGATGTGAAGCATCGGAATGTAAAACTGGACTCATAGGAGTGGTTCAAATCATAGAGAGTTAGAGGTTCAGTCCTCTTGTACTTAAGTCAGCGTTGTGATTTTTGTATTAAATTCGGATGCGATTTCTGTGTTTCATCGTCTATAAGAAGGTCCAAGGGATACAGTAAACCTGAAGTGAAGCATCAGAATCCAACACTGGACTCACACGAGAGGTTCAAATCATAGAAAGTTAGAGTGTCAGTCCTCTTGTACTTAAGTCGGCATTGTGCCTTTTGTATTAAATTCGGATGAAATTTCTGTGTTTCATCGTCAATAAGAAGGTCCAAGGGATACAGTAAACCAGAAGTGAAGCTTCGGAATCTAAAACTGGACTCACAGGAGAGGTTCCTATCAAAGAAAGTTAGAGTGTCAGTCCTATTGCACTTAAGTCAGCATTGCGCCTTTTGAATTTAATTCCGATGCAATTTCTGTGTTTCATTGTCAATAAGAAGGTCCAAGGGACACATTAAACCTGAAGTGAAGCATCGGAATCTAAAAGTGGACTCACAGGAGAGGTTTAAATCATAGAAAGTTTGAGTTTCAGTCCTCTTGTACTTAAGTCGGCATTGTGTCTTTTGTATTAAATTCGGATGCAATTTCTGTGTTTCATCGTCAATAAGAAAGTCCAAGGTATACAGTAAACCTGAAGTGAAGCATCGGAATCTAAAAGTGGACTCACAGGAGAGGTTTAAATCATAGAAAGTTTGAGTTTCAGTCCTCTTGTACTTAAGTCGGCATTGTGTCTTTTGTATTAAATTCGGATGCAATTTCTGTGTTTCATCGTCAATAAGAAAGTCCAAGGTATACAGTAAACCTGAAGTGAAGCATCGGAATCTGAAACTGGACTCACGGGAGAGGTTCAAATCATAGATAGTTAGAGTGTCAGTCCTCTTGTACTTAAGTCGGCATTGTGCCTTTTGTATTATATTCGGAAGTAATTTCTGTGTTTCATCGTCAATAAGAAGGTCCAAGGTATACAGTAAACCTGAAGTGAAGCATCGGAAACTAAAGCTGGACTCACAGGAGAGGTCCAGATCATAATAAGTTAGAGTGTCCGTCCTCTTGTACTTAAGTCGGCATTGTGCCTTTTGAATTTAATTCCGATGCAATTTCTGTGCTTCATCGTCAATAAGAAGGTCCAAGGGACATAGTAAACCTGAAGTGAAGCATCGGAATCTAAAACTGGACTCACAGGAGAGGTTCAGATCATAGAAAGTTAGTGTGTCAGTCCTCTTGTACTTAAATCGGCATTGTACCTTTTGTATTAAATTCGGATGCAATTTCTGTGTTTCATCGTCGATAAGAAGGTCCAAGGTATACAGTAAACCTGATGTGAAGCATCGAAATGTAATACTGGACTCATAGGAGTGGTTCAAATCATAGAAAGTTAGAGGTTCAATCCTCTTGTACTTAAGTCAGCATTGTGCCTTTTGTATTAAATTCGGTTGCGATTTCTGTGTTTCATCGTCTATAAGAAGGTCCAAGGGATACAGTAAACCTGAAGTGAAGCATCAGAATCTAACACTGGACTCACAGGAGAGCTTCAAACCATAGAAAGTTAGAGTGTCAGTCCTCCTGTACTTAAGTCGGCATTGTGCCTTTTGTATTAAATTCGGATGAAATCTCTGTGTTTCATCGTCAATTAGAAGGTCCAAGGTATACAGTAAACCAGAAGTGAAGCTTCGGAATCTAAAACTGGACTCACAGGAGAGGTTCCTATCATAGAAAGTTAGAGTGTCAGTCCTCTTGCATTTAAGTCGGCATTGTGCCTTTTCTATTAAAATCGGATGCTATTTCTATGTTTCATCGTCAATAAGAAGGTCCAAGGTATGCGGTAAACCTGAAGTGAGGCATCGTAATCTAAAACTGGACTCACAGGAGAGGTTCAAATCACAGAAATTTAGAGTGTCAGTCCTCTTGTACTTAATCGGCATTGTGCCTTTTGAATTTAATTCCGATGCAATTTCCGTGTTTCATCGTCAATAAGAAGGTCCAATTCATACAGTAAACCTGAAGTGAAGCATCTGAATCTAAAACTTGACTCACAGGAGAGGTTCAAATCATTGAAAGTTAGAGTGTCCGTCCTCTTGTACCAAAGTCGGCACTGTGCCATTTGAATTTAATTCCGATGCAATTTCTGTGTTTTATCGTCAATAAGAAGGTCCAATGGATACAGGAAACCTGCAGTGAAGCATCGGAATCTAAAACTGGACTTACAGGAGAGGTTCCTATCATAGAAAGTTAGAGTATCAGTCCTCTTGTACTTAAGTCGGCATTGTGCCTTTTGAATTTAATTCCGATGCAATTTCTGTGTTTCATCGTCAATAAGAAGGTCCAAGGGACACATTAAACCTGAAGTGAAGCATCGGAATCTAAAAGTGGACTCACAGGAGAGGTTCAAATCATAGAAAGTTTGAGTTTCGGTCCTCTTGTATATATGTCGGCATTGTGTCTTTTGTATTAAATTCGGATGCAATTTCTGTGTTTCATCGTCAATAAGAAAGTCCAAGGTATACAGTAAACCTGATGTGAAGCATCGGAATCTAAAAGTGGACTCACAGGAGAGGTTTAAATCATAGAAAGTTTGAGTTTCAGTCCTCTTGTACTTAAGTCGGCATTGTGTCTTTTGTATTAAATTCGGATGCAATTTCTGTGTTTCATCGTCAATAAGAAAGTCCAAGGTATACAGTAAACCTGAAGTGAAGCATCGGAATCTAAAACTGGACTCACGCGAGAGGTTCAAATCATAGATAGTTAGAGTGTCAGTCCTCTTGTACTTAAGTCGGCATTGTGCCTTTTGTATTATATTCGGAAGTAATTTCTGTGTTTCATCGTCAATAAGAAGGTAAAAGGTATACAGTAAACCTGAAGTGAAGCATCGGAATCTAAAACTGGACTCACAGGAGTGGTCCAGATCATAGGAAGTTAGAGTGTCAGTCCTCTTGTACGTAAGTCGGCATTGTGCATTTTCAATTTAATACCGATGCAAATTCTATGCTTCATCGTCAATAAGAAGGTTCAAGGGACACAGTAAACCTGAAGTGTAGCATCGGAATCTAAAAGTAGACCCACAGGAAAGGTTCAGATCATAGAAAGATAGAGTGTCAGTCCTCTTGTACTTAAGTCAGCATTGTGCCTTTTGTATTAAATTCGGATGCAATTTCTGTGTTTCATCGTCGATAAGAAGGTCCAAGGTATACAGTAAACCTGAAGTGAAGCATCGGAATCTAAAACTGGACTCACAGGAGAGGTTCAAATCTTAGAAAGTTTGAGATTCAGTCCTCTTGTACTTATGTCGGCATTGTGCCTTTTCTATTAAAATCGGATGCTATTTCTATGTTTCATCGTCAATAAGAAGGTCCAAGGTATGCAGTAAACCTGAAGTGAGGCATCGTAGTCTAAAACTGGACTCACAGGAGAGGTTCAAATCACAGAAATTTAGAGTGTCAGTCCTCTTGTACTTAATCGGCATTGTGCCTTTTGAATTTAATTCCGATGCAATTTCCGTGTTTCATCGTCAATAAGAAGGTCCAATTCATACAGTAAACCTGAAGTGAAGCATCTGAATCTAAAACTTGACTCACAGGAGAGGTTCAAATCATTGCAAGTTAGAGTGTCCGTCCTCTTGTACCAAAGTCGGCACTGTGCCATTTGAATTTAATTCCGATGCAATTTCTGTGTTTTATCGTCAATAAGAAGGTCCAATGGATACAGGAAACCTGCAGTGAAGCATCGGAATCTAAAACAGGACTTACAGGAGAGGTTCCTATCATAGAAAGTTAGAGTATCAGTCCTCTTGTACTTAAGTCGGCATTGTGCCTTTTGAATTTAATTCCGATGCAATTTCTGTGTTTCATCGTCAATAAGAAGGTCCAAGGGACACATTAAACCTGAAGTGAAGCATCGGAATCTAAAAGTGGACTCACAGGAGAGGTTTAAATCATAGATAGTTTGAGTTTCAGTCCTCTTGTACTTAAGTCGGCATTGTGTCTTTTGTATTAAATTCGGATGCAATTTCTGTGTTTCATCGTCAATAAGAAAGTCCAAGGTATACAGTAAACCTGAAGTGAAGCATCGGAATCTAAAAGTGGACTCACAGGAGAGGTTTAAATCATAGAAAGTTTGAGTTTCAGTCCTCTTGTACTTAAGTCGGCATTGTGTCTTTTGTATTAAATTCGGATGCAATTTCTGTGTTTCATGGTCAATAAGAAAGTCCAAGGTATACAGTAAACCTCAAGTGAAGCATCGGAATCTAAAACTGGACTCACGGGAGAGGTTCAAATCATAGATAGTTAGAGTGTCAGTCCTCTTGTACTTAAGTCGGCATTGTGCCTTTTGTATCATATTCGGAAGTAATTTCTGTGTTTCGTCGTCAATAAGAAGGTCCAAGGTATACAGTAAACCTGAAGTGAAGCATCGGAAACTAAAGCTGGACTCACAGGAGAGGTCCAGATCATAATAAGTTAGAGTGTCCGTCCTCTTGTACTTAAGTCGGCATTGTGCCTTTTGAATTTAATTCCGATGCAATTTCTGTGCTTCATCGTCAGTAAGAAGGTCCAAGGGACACAGTAAACCTGAAGTGAAGCATCGGAATCTAAAACTGGACTCACAGGAGGGTTCAGATCATAGAAAGTTAGTGTGTCAGTCCTCTTGTACTAAAATCGGCATTGTGCGTTTTGTATTAAATTCGGATGCAATTTCTGTGTTTCATCGTCGATAAGAAGGTCCAAGGTATACAGTAAACCTGGAGTGAAGCATCGAAATGTAAAACTGGACTCATAAGAGTGGTTCAAATCATAGAAAGTTAGAGGTTCCGTCCTCTTGTACTTAAGTCAGCATTGTGCCTTTTGTATTAAATTCGGATGCGATTTCTGTGTTTCATCGTCAATAAGAAGGTCCAAGGGTACAGTAAGCCTGAAGTGAATCATCGGAATCTAAAGCTGGACTCACAGGATAGGTCCAGAACATAATAAGGTAGAGTGTCTGTCCTCTTGTACTTAAGTCGGCATTGTGCCTTTTGAATTTAATTCCGATGTAATTTCTGTGCTTCATCGTCAATAAGAAGGTCCAAGGGACCCAGTAAACCTGAAGTGAAGCATCGGAATCTAAAACTGGACTCACAGGAGAGGTTCAGATCATAGAAAGTTAGTGTGTCAGTCCTCTTGTACTTAAATCGGCATTGTGCCTTTTGTATTAAATTCGGATGCAATTTCTGTGTTTCATCGTCGATAAGAAGGTCCAAGGTATACAGTAAACCTGATGTGAAGCATCGAAATGTAAAACTGGACTCATAGGAGTGGTTCAAATCATAGAAAGTTAGAGGTTCAGTCCTCTTGTACTTAAGTCAGCATTGTGCCTTTTGTATTAAATTCGGATGCGATTTCTGTGTTTCATCGTCTATAAGAAGGTCCAAGGGATACAGTAAACCTGAAGTGAAGCATCAGAATCTAACACTGGACTCACAGGAGAGGTTCAAACCATAGAAAGTTAGAGTGTCAGTCCTCTTGTACTTAAGTCGGCATTGTGCCTTTTGTATTAAATTCGGATGAAATCTCTGTGTTTCATCGTCAATAAGAAGGTCCAAGGGATACAGTAAACCAGAAGTGAAGCTTCGGAATCTAAAACTGGACTCACAGGAGAGGTTCCTATCATAGAAAGTTAGAGTGTCAGTCCTCTTGCACTTATGTCTGCATTGTGCCTTTTCTATTAAAATCGGATGCTATTTCTATGTTTCATCGTCAATATGAAGGTCCAAGGTATGCAGTAAACCTGAAGTGAGGCATCGTAATCTAAAACTAGACTCACAGGAGAGGTTCAAATCACAGAAATTTAGAGTGTCTGTCCTCTTGTACTTAATCGGCATTATGCCTTTTGAATTTAATTCCGATGCAATTTCTGTGTTTCATCGTCAATAAGAAGGTCCAAGGGACACATTAAACCTGAAGTGAAGCATCGGAATCTAAAAGTGGACTCACAGGAGAGGTTTAAATCATAGAAAGTTTGAGTGTCAGTCCTCTTGTACTTAAGTCGGCATTGTGCCTTTTGTATCATATTCGGAAGTAATTTCTGTGTTTCATCATCGATAAGAAGGTCCAAGGTATACAGTAAACCTGAAGTGAAGCATCAGAAACTAAAGCTGGACTCACAGGAGAGGTCCAGATCATAATAAGTTAGAGTGTCCGTCCTCCTGTACTTAAGTCGGCATTATGCCCTTTGAATTTAATTCCGATGCAATTTCTGTGCTTCTTTGTCAATAAGAAGGTCCAAGGGACACGGCAAACCTGAAGTGAAGCATCGGAATCTAAAACTGGACTCACAGGAGAGGTTCAGATCATAGAAAGTTAGTGTGTCAGTCCTCTTGTACTTAAATCGGCATTGTGCCTTTTGTATTAAATTCGGATGCAATTTCTGTGTTTCATCGTCGATAAGAAGGTCCAAGGTATACAGTAAACCTGATGTGAAGCATCGAAATGTAAAACTGGACTCAATAAAGTGGTTCAAATCATAGAAAGTTAGAGGTTCAGTCCTCTTGTACTTAAGTCTGCATTGTGCTTTTTGTATTAAATACGGATGCGATTTCTGTGTTTCATCGTCTATAAGAAGGTCCAAGGGATACAGTAAACCTGAAGTGAAGCATCAGAATCTAACACCTGACTCACAGGAGAGCTTCAAACCATAGAAAGTTAGAGTGTCAGTCCTCTTGTACTTAAGTCGGCATTGTGCCTTTTGTATTAAATTCGGATGAAATCTCTGTGTTTCATCGTCAATAAGAAGGTCCAAGGTATACAGTAAACCAGAAGTGAAGCTTCGGAATCTAAAACTGGACTCACAGGTGAGGTTCCTATCATAGAAAGTTAGAGTGTCAGTCCTCTTGCACTTAAGTCGGCATTGTGTCTTTTGTATTAAATTCGGATGCAATTTCTGTGTTTCATCGTCAATAAGAAAGTCCAAGGTATACAGTAAACCTGAAGTGAAGCATCGGAATCTAAAAGTGGACTCACAGGAGAGGTTTAAATCATAGAAAGTTTGAGTTTCAGTCCTCTTGTACTTAAGTCGGCATTGTGTCTTTTGTATTAAATTCGGATGCAATTTCTGTGTTTCATCGTCAATAAGAAAGTCCAAGGTATACAGTAAACCTGAAGTGAAGCATCGGAATCTAAAACTGGACTCACGCGAGAGGTTCAAATCATAGATAGTTAGAGTGTCAGTCCTCTTGTACTTAAGTCGGCATTGTGCCTTTTGTATTATATTCGGAAGTAATTTCTGTGTTTCATCGTCAATAAGAAGGTCCAAGGTATACAGTAAACCTGAAGTGAAGCATCGGAATCTAAAACTGGACTCACAGGAGTGGTCCAGATCATAGGAAGTTAGGGTGTCAGTCCTCTTGTACGTAAGTCGGCATTGTGCATTTTCAATTTAATTCCGATGCAATTTCTATGCTTCATCGTCAATAAGAAGGTTCAAGGGACACAGTAAACCTGAAGTGAAGCATCGGAATCTAAAAGTAGACCCACAGGAAAGGTTCAGATCATAGAAAGTTAGAGTGTCAGTCCTCTTGTACTTAAGTCAGCATTGTGGCTTTTGTATTAAATTCGGATGCAATTTCTGTGTTTCATCGTCGATAAGAAGGTCCAAGGTATACAGTAAACCTGAAGTGAAGCATCGGAATCTAAAACTGGACTCACAGGAGAGGTTCAAATCATAGAAAGTTTGAGGTTCAGTCCTCTTGTACTTAAGTCGGCATTGTACCTTTTGTATTAAATTCGGATGCAATTTCTGTGTTTCATCGTCAATACGAAGGTCCAAGGGATACAGTAAACCTGAAGTAAAGCATCGGAATAAAACACTGGACTCACACGAGAGGTTCAAATCATAGAGAGTTAGAGGTTCAGTCCTCTTGTACTTAAGTCGGCATTGTGCCTTTTGTATTAAATTCGGATGCAATTTCTGTGTTTCATCGTCACTAACAAGGTCCAAGGTATACAGTAAACCTGAAGTGAAGCATCGGAATCTAAATCTGGACTCACAGGAGAGGTTCAAATCATAGAAAGTTAGTGTGTCATTCCTCTTGTACTTTCGCCGGGATTGTGCCTTTTGAATTTAATTACGATGCAATTTCTGTGTTTCATCGTCAATAAGACGGTCCAAGGTATACAGTAAAGCTGAATGAAGCATCGGTATCTATAACTTGACTCACAGGAGAGGTTCAAATCATAGAAAGTTAGAGTGTCCGTCCTCATGTATTAAAGTCGGCACTGTGCCATTTGAATTTAATTCCGATGCAATTTCTGTGTTTCATCGTCAATAAGAAGGTCCAATGGATACAGGAAACCTGAAGTGAAGCATCGGAATCTAAAACTGGACTTACAGGAGAGGTTCAAATCATAGAAAGTTAGAGTATCAGTCCTCTTGTACTTAAGTCGGCATTGTGCCTTTTCAATTTAATTCCGATGCAATTTCTCTGTCTCATCGTCAATAAGAAGGTCCAAGGGATACAGTAAACCTGATGTGAAGCATCGGAATGTAAAACTGGACTCATAGGAGTGGTTCAAATCATAGAGAGTTAGAGGTTCAGTCCTCTTGTACTTAAGTCAGCGTTGTGATTTTTGTATTAAATTCGGATGCGATTTCTGTGTTTCATCGTCTATAAGAAGGTCCAAGGGATACAGTAAACCTGAAGTGAAGCATCAGAATCCAACACTGGACTCACACGAGAGGTTCAAATCATAGAAAGTTAGAGTGTCAGTCCTCTTGTACTTAAGTCGGCATTGTGCCTTTTGTATTAAATTCGGATGAAATTTCTGTGTTTCATCGTCAATAAGAAGGTCCAAGGGATACAGTAAACCAGAAGTGAAGCTTCGGAATCTAAAACTGGACTCACAGGAGAGGTTCCTATCAAAGAAAGTTAGAGTGTCAGTCCTATTGCACTTAAGTCGGCATTGCGCCTTTTGAATTTAATTCCGATGCAATTTCTGTGTTTCATTGTCAATAAGAAGGTCCAAGGGACACATTAAACCTGAAGTGAAGCATCGGAATCTAAAAGTGGACTCACAGGAGAGGTTTAAATCATAGAAAATTTGAGTTTCAGTCCTCTTGTACTTAAGTCGGCATTGTGTCTTTTGTATTAAATTCGGATGCAATTTCTGTGTTTCATCGTCAATAAGAAAGTCCAAGGTATACAGTAAACCTGAAGTGAAGCATCGGAATCTAAAAGTGGTCTCACAGGAGAGGTTTAAATCATAGAAAGTTTGAGTTTCAGTCCTCTTGTACTTAAGTCGGCATTGTGTCTTTTGTATTAAATTCGGATGCAATTTCTGTGTTTCATCGTCAATAAGAAAGTCCAAGGTATACAGTAAACCTGAAGTGAAGCATCGGAATCTGAAACTGGACTCACGGGAGAGGTTCAAATCATAGATAGTTAGAGTGTCAGTCCTCTTGTACTTAAGTCGGCATTGTGCCTTTTGTATTATATTCGGAAGTAATTTCTGTGTTTCATCGTCAATAAGAAGGTCCAAGGTATACAGTAAACCTGAAGTGAAGCATCGGAAACTAAAGCTGGACTCACAGGAGAGGTCCAGATCATAATAAGTTAGAGTGTCCGTCCTCTTGTACTTAAGTCGGCATTGTGCCTTTTGAATTTAATTCCGATGTAATTTCTGTGCTTCATCGTCAATAAGAAGGTCCAAGGGACATAGTAAACCTGAAGTGAAGCATCGGAATCTAAAACTGGACTCACAGGAGAGGTTCAGATCATAGAAAGTTAGTGTGTCAGTCCTCTTGTACTTAAATCGGCATTGTACCTTTTGTATTAAATTCGGATGCAATTTCTGTGTTTCATCGTCGATAAGAAGGTCCAAGGTATACAGTAAACCTGATGTGAAGCATCGAAATGTAATACTGGACTCATAGGAGTGGTTCAAATCATAGAAAGTTAGAGGTTCAATCCTCTTGTACTTAAGTCAGCATTGTGCCTTTTGTATTAAATTCGGTTGCGATTTCTGTGTTTCATCGTCTATAAGAAGGTCCAAGGGATACAGTAAACCTGAAGTGAAGCATCAGAATCTAACACTGGACTCACAGGAGAGCTTCAAACCATAGAAAGTTAGAGTGTCAGTCCTCTTGTACTTAAGTCGGCATTGTGCCTTTTGTATTAAATTCGGATGAAATCTCTGTGTTTCATCGTCAATTAGAAGGTCCAAGGTATACAGTAAACCAGAAGTGAAGCTTCGGAATCTAAAACTGGACTCACAGGAGAGGTTCCTATCATAGAAAGTTAGAGTGTCAGTCCTCTTGCATTTAAGTCGGCATTGTGCCTTTTCTATTAAAATCGGATGCTATTTCTATGTTTCATCGTCAATAAGAAGGTCCAAGGTATGCGGTAAACCTGAAGTGAGGCATCGTAATCTAAAACTGGACTCACAGGAGAGGTTCAAATCACAGAAATTTAGAGTGTCAGTCCTCTTGTACTTAATCGGCATTGCGCCTTTTGAATTTAATTCCGATGCAATTTCCGTGTTTCATCGTCAATAAGAAGGTCCAATTCATACAGTAAACCTGAAGTGAAGCATCTGAATCTAAAACTTGACTCACAGGAGAGGTTCAAATCATTGAAAGTTAGAGTGTCCGTCCTCTTGTACCAAAGTCGGCACTGTGCCATTTGAATTTAATTCCGATGCAATTTCTGTGTTTTATCGTCAATAAGAAGGTCCAATGGATACAGGAAACCTGCAGTGAAGCATCGGAATCTAAAACTGGACTTACAGGAGAGGTTCCTATCATCGAAAGTTAGAGTATCAGTCCTCTTGTACTTAAGTCGGCATTGTGCCTTTTGAATTTAATTCCGATGCAATTTCTGTGTTTCATCGTCAATAAGAAGGTCCAAGGGACACATTAAACCTGAAGTGAAGCATCGGAATCTAAAAGTGGACTCACAGGAGAGGTTCAAATCATAGAAAGTTTGAGTTTCGGTCCTCTTGTACTTATGTCGGCATTGTGTCTTTTGTATTAAATTCGGATGCAATTTCTGTGTTTCATCGTCAATAAGAAAGTCCAAGGTATACAGTAAACCTGATGTGAAGCATCGGAATCTAAAAGTGGACTCACAGGAGAGGTTTAAATCATGGAAAGTTTGAGTTTCAGTCCTCTTGTACTTAAGTCGGCATTGTGTCTTTTGTATTAAATTCGGATGCAATTTCTGTGTTTCATCGTCAATAAGAAAGTCCAAGGTATACAGTAAACCTGAAGTGAAGCATCGGAATCTAAAACTGGACTCACGCGAGAGGTTCAAATCATAGATAGTTAGAGTGTCAGTCCTCTTGTACTTAAGTCGGCATTGTGCCTTTTGTATTATATTCGGAAGTAATTTCTGTGTTTCATCGTCAATAAGAAGGTAAAAGGTATACAGTAAACCTGAAGTGAAGCATCGGAATCTAAAACTGGACTCACAGGAGTGGTCCAGATCATAGGAAGTTAGAGTGTCAGTCCTCTTGTACGTAAGTCGGCATTGTGCATTTTCAATTTAATACCGATGCAAATTCTATGCTTCATCGTCAATAAGAAGGTTCAAGGGACACAGTAAACCTGAAGTGTAGCATCGGAATCTAAAAGTAGACCCACAGGAAAGGTTCAGATCATAGAAAGATAGAGTGTCAGTCCTCTTGTACTTAAGTCAGCATTGTGCCTTTTGTATTAAATTCGGATGCAATTTCTGTGTTTCATCGTCGATAAGAAGGTCCAAGGTATACAGTAAACCTGAAGTGAAGCATCGGAATCTAAAACTGGACTCACAGGAGAGGTTCAAATCATAGAAAGTTTGAGATTCAGTCCTCTTGTACTTAAGTCGGCATTGTACCTTTTGTATTAAATTCGGATGCAATTTCTGTGTTTCATCGTCAATACGAAGGTCCAAGGGATACAGTAAACCTGAAGTAAAGCATCGGAATAAAACACTGGACTCACAGGAGAGGTTCAAATCATAGAAAGTTAGAGGTTCAGTCCACTTGTACTTAAGTCGGCATTGTGCCTTTTGTATTAAATTCGGATGCAATTTCTGTGTTTCATCGTCTATAAGAAGGTCCAAGGGATACAGTAAACCTGAAGTGAAGCATCGGAATCTAACACTGGACTCACAGGAGAGGTTCAAATCATAGAAAGTTAGAGTGTCAGTCCTCTTGTACTTAAGTCGGCATTGTGCCTTTTGTATTAAATTCGGATGAAATTTCTGTGTTTCATCGTCACTAACAAGGTCCAAGGTATACAGTAAACCTGAAGTGAAGCATCGGAATCTAAAACTGGACTCACAGGAGAGGTTCAAATCATAGAAAGTTAGAGTGTCATTCCTCTTGTACTTTAGCCGGGATTGTGCCTTTTAAATTTAATTACGATGCAATTTCTGTGTTTCATCGTCAATAAGAGGGTCCAAGGTATACAGTAAAGCTGAATGAAGCATCGGTATCTATAACATGACTCACAGGAGAGGTTCAAATCATAGAAAGTTAGAGTGTCCGTCCTCATGTATTAAAGTCGGCACTGTGCCATTTGAATTGAATTCCGATGCAATTTCTGCGTTTCATCGTCAATAAGAAGGTCCAATGGATACAGGAAACCTGAAGTGAAGCATCGGAATCTAAAACTGGACTTACAGGAGAGGTTCAAATCATAGAAAGTTAGAGTATCAGTCCTCTTGTACTTAAGTCGGCATTGTGCCTTTTCAATTTAATTCCGATGCAATTTCTCTGTCTCATCGTCAATAAGAAGGTCCAAGGGATACAGTAAACCTGATGTGAATCATCGGAATGTAAAACTGGACTCATAGGAGTGGTTCAAATCATAGAGAGTTAGAGGTTCAGTCCACTTGTACTTAAGTCAGCATTGTGATTTTTGTATTAAATTCGGATGCGATTTCTGTGTTTCATCGTCTATAAGAAGGTACAAGGGATACAGTAAACCAGAAGTGAAGCTTCGGAATCTAAAACTGGACTCACAGGAGAGGTTCAAATCACAGAAAATTAGAGTGTCAGTCCTCTTGTACTTAATCGGCATTGTGCCTTTTGAATTTAATTCCGATGCAATTTCCGTGTTTCATCGTCAATTAGAAGGTCCAATTCATACAGTAAACCTGAAGTGAAGCATCTGAATCTAAAACTTGACTCACAGGAGAGGTTCAAATCATTGAAAGTTAGAGTGTCCGTCCTCTTGTACCAAAGTCGGCACTGTGCCATTTGAATTTAATTCCGATGCAATTTCTGTGTTTTATCGTCAATAAGAAGGTCCAATGGATACAGGAAACCTGCAGTGAAGCATCGGAATCTAAAACTGGACTTACAGGAGAGGTTCCTATCATAGAGAGTTAGAGTATCAGTCCTCTTGTACTTAAGTCGGCATTGTGCCTTTTGAATTTAATTCCGATGCAATTTCTGTGTTTCATCGTCAATAAGAAGGTCCAAGGGACACATTAAACCTGAAGTGAAGCATCGGAATCTAAAAGTAAACTCACAGGAGAGGTTTAAATCATAGAAAGTTTGAGTTTCAGTCCTCTTGTACTTAAGTCGGCATTGTGTCTTTTGTATTAAATTCGGATGCAATTTCTGTGTTTCATCGTCAATATGAAAGTCCAAGGTATACAGTAAACCTGAAGTGAAGCATCGGAATCTAAAAGTGGACTCACAGGAGAGGTTTAAATCATTGAAAGTTTGAGTTTCAGTCCTCTTGTACTTAAGTCGGCATTGTGTCTTTTGTATTAAATTCGGATGCAATTTCTGTGTTTCATCGTCAATAAGAAAGTCCAAGGTATACAGTAAACCTGAAGTGAAGCATCGGAATCTAAAACTGGACTCACGCGAGAGGTTCAAATCATAGATAGTTAGAGTGTCAGTCCTCTTGTACTTAAGTCGGCATTGTGCCTTTTGTATTATATTCGGAAGTAATTTCTGTGTTTCATCGTCAATAAGAAGGTCCAAGATATACAGTAAACCTGAAGTGAAGCATCGGAATCTAAAACTGGACTCACAGGAGTGGTCCAGATCATAGGAAGTTAGAGTGTCAGTCCTCTTTTACGTAAGTCGGCATTGTGCATTTTCAATTTAATTCCGATGCAATTTCTATGCTTCATCGTCAATAAGAAGGTTCAAGGTACACAGTAAACCTGAAGTGAAGCATCGGAATCTAAAAGTAGACCCACAGGAAAGGTTCAGATCATAGAAAGATAGAGTGTCAGTCCTCTTGTACTTAAGTCAGCATTGTGCCTTTTGTATTAAATTCGGATGCAATTTCTGTGTTTCATCGTCGATAAGAAGGTCCAAGGTATACAGTAAACCTGAAGTGAAGCATCGGAATCTAAAACTGGACTCACAGGAGAGGTTCAAATCATAGAAAGTTTGAGGTTCAGTCCTCTTGTACTTAAGTCGGCATTGTACCTTTTGTATTAAATTCGGATGCAATTTCTGTGTTTCATCGTCAATACGAAGGTCCAAGGGATACAGTAAACCTGAAGTAAAGCATCGGAATAAAACACTGGACTCACAGGAGAGGTTCAAATCATAGAAAGTTAGAGGTTCAGTCCTCTTGTACTTAAGTCGGCATTGTGCCTTTTGTATTAAATTCGGATGCAATTTCTGTGTTTCATCGTCTATAAGAAGGTCCAAGGGATACAGTAAACCTGAAGTGAAGCATCGGAATCTAACACTGGACTCACAGGAGAGGTTCAAATCATAGAAAGTTAGAGTGTCAGTCCTCTTGTACTTAAGTCGGCATTGTGCCTTTTGTATTAAATTCGGATGACATTTCTGTGTTTCATCGTCACTAACAAGGTCCAAGGTATACAGTAAACCTGAAGTGAAGCATCGGAATCTAAAACTGGACTCACAGGAGAGGTTCAAATCATAGAATGTTAGAGTGTCATTCCTCTTGTACTTTAGCCGGGATTGTGCCTTTTGAATTTAATTACGATGCAATTTCTGTGTTTCATCGTCAATAAGAGGGTCCAAGGTATACAGTAAAGCTGAATGAAGCATCGGTATCTGTAACTTGACTCACAGGAGAGGTTCAAATCATAGAAAGTTAGAGTGTCCGTCCTCATGTATTAAAGTCGGCACTGTGCCATTTGAATTTAATTCCGATGCAATTTCTGTGTTTCATCGTCAATAAGAAGGTCCAATGGATACAGGAAACCTGAAGTGAAGCATCGGAATCTAAAACTGGACTTACAGGACAGGTTCAAATCATAGAAAGTTAGAGTATCAGTCCTCTTGTACTTAAGTCGGCATTGTGCCTTTTCAATTTAATTCCGATGCAATTTCTCTGTCTCATCGTCATTAAGAAGGTCCAAGGGATACAGTAAACCTGATGTGAATCATCGGAATGTAAAACTGGACTCATAGGAGTGGTTCAAATCATAGAGAGTTAGAGGTTCAGTCCTCTTGTACTTAAGTCAGCATTGTGATTTTTGTATTAAATTCGGATGCGATTTCTGTGTTTCATCGTCTATAAGAAGGTCCAAGTGATACAGTAAACCTGAAGTAAGGCATCGTAAACTAAAACTGGACTCACAGGAGAGGTTCAAATCACAGAAATTTAGAGTGTCAGTCCTCTTGTACTTAAGTCGGCATTGTGCCTTTTGAATTTAATTCCGATGCAATTTCCGTGTTTCATCGTCAATAAGAAGGTCCAATTCATACAGTAAACCTGAAGTGAAGCATCTGAATCTAAAAGAGGACTCACAGGAGAGGTTTAAATCACAGAAAATTTGAGTTTAAGTCCTCTTGTACTTAAGTCGGCATTGTGTCTTTTGCATTAAATTCGGATGCAATTTCTGTGTTTCATCGTCAATAAGAAAGTCCAAGGTATACAGTAAACCTGAAGTGAAGCATCGGAATCTAAAACTGGACTCACGGGAGAGGTTCAAATCATAGATAGTTAGAGTGCCTGTCCTCTTGTACTTAAGTCGGCATTGTGCCTTTTGTATTATATTCGGAAGTAATTTCTTTGTTTCATCGTCAATAAGAAGGTCCAAGGTATACAGTAAACCTGAAGTGGGCATCGGAATCAAAAACTGGACTCACAGGAGTGGTCCAGATCATTGGAAGTTAGAGTGTCAGTCCTCTTGTACTTAAGTCGGCACTGTGCCATTTGAATTTAATTCCGATGCAATCTCTGTGTTTCATCGTCAATAAGAAAGTCCAATGGATACAGGAAACCTGCAGTGAAGCATCGGAATCTAAAACTGGACTTACAGGAGAGGTTCCTATCATAGAAGGTTAGAGTATCAGTCCTCTTGTACATAAGTCGGCATTGTGCCTTTTGAATTTAATTCCGATGCAATTTCTGTGTTTCAACGTCAATAAGAAGGTCCAAGGAATACAGTAAACCTGAATTGAAGCAACGGAATCTAAAACTGGACTCACAGGAGGGGTTCAAACCATAGGAAGTTAGAGTGTCAGTCCTCTTGTACTTAAGTCTGCATTGTGGATTTTGTACTAAATTCCGATGCAATTTCTGTGTTTCATCGTCAATAAGAAGGTCCAAGGTATACAGTAAACCTGAAGTGAATCATCAGAATCTAAAACAGGACTCACAGGGGAGGTTCAAATCATAGAAAGTTTGAGGTTCAGTCCTCTTGTACTTAAGTCGGCATTGTGCCTTTTGTATTAAATTCGGATGCAATTTCTGTGTTTCAGCGTCTATAAGAAGGTCCAAGGGATACAGTAAACCTGAAGTAAAGCATCGGAATCTAACACTGGATTCACAGGAGAGGTTCAAATCATAGAAAGTTAGAGTGTCAGTCCTCTTGTACTTAAGTCGGCATTGTACCTTTTGTATTAAATTCGGATGAAATTTCTGTGTTTCATCGTCAATAACAAGGTCCAAGGTATACAGTAAATATGAAGTGAAGCTTCGGAATCTAAAACTGGACTCACAGGAGAGGTTCAAATCATAGAAAGTTAGAGTGTCAGTCCTCTTCTACTTTAGTCGGCATTGTGCCTTTTGAATTTAATTACGATGCAATTTCTGTGTTTCATCGTCAATAAGAGGGTCCAAGGTATACAGTAAAGCTGAATGAAGCATCGGAAACTAAAACTTGACTCACAGGAGAGGTTCAAATCATAGAAAGTCAGAGGGTCCGTCCTCTTGTACTAAGGTCGGCACTGTGCCATTTGATTTTAATTCCGATGCAATTTCTGTGTTTCATCGTCAATAAGAAGGTCCGATGGATACAGGAAACCTGAAGCGAAGCATCGGAATCTAAAACTGGACTTACAGGAGAGGTTCAAAACATAGAAAGTTAGAGTATCAGTCCTCTTGTACTTAAGTCGGCATTGTGCCTTTTCAATTTAATTCCGATGCAATTTCTCTGTCTCATCGACAATACGAAGGTCCAAGGGATACAGTAAACCTGAAGTGAAGCATCGGAATCTAAAACTGGACTCACAGGAGAGGTCCAGATCATAATAAGTTAGGGTGTCAGTCCTCTTGTACTTAAGTCGGCATTGTGCCTTTTGAATTTAATTCCGATGCAATTTCTGTGTTTCATCGTCAATACGAAGGTCCAAGGAATACAGTAAACCTGAATTGAAGCAACGGAATCTAAAACTGGACTCACAGGAGAGGTTCCTATCAAAGAAAGTTAGAGTGTCAGTCCTCTTGCAATTAAGTCGGCATTGTGCCTTTTCTATTAAATTCGGATGCTATTTCTATGTTTCATCTTCGATAAGAAGGTCCAATTCATACAGTAAATCTGAAGTGAAGCATCGGAATCTAAAACTGGACTCACGGGAGAGGTTCAAATCATTGAAAGTTAAAGTGTCCGTCGTCTTGTCCTAAAGTTGGCACTGCGCCATTTGAAATTAATTCCGATGCAATTTCTGTGTTTCATCGTCAATAAGAAGGTCCAATGCATACAGGAAACCTTAAGTGAAGCTTCGGAATGTAAAACTGGACTTACAGGAGAGGTTCCTATCATAGAAAGTTAGAGTATCAGTCCCCTTGTACTTAAGTCGGCGTTGTGCCTTTTGAATTTAATTCCGATGCAATTTCTGTGTTTAATCGTCAATAAGAAGGTCCAAGGAATACAGTATACCTGAATTGAAGCAACGAAATCTAAAAGTGGACTCACAGGAGGGGTTCAAATCATAGGAAGTTAGAGTGTCAGTCCTCTTGTACTTAAGTCTGCATTGTGGCTTTTGTATTAAATTCGGATGCAATTTCTGTGTTTCATCGTCAATAACAAGGTCCAAGGTATACAGTAAACCTGAAGTGAAGCATCAGAATCTAAGACTGGACTCACAGGAGAGGTTTAAATCATAGAAAGTTTGAGTTTCAGTCCTCTTGTACTTAATTCGGCATTGTGTCTTTTGTATTAAATTCGGATGCAATTTCTGTGTTTCATCGTCAATAAGAAAGTCCAAGGTATACAGTAAACCTGAAGTGAAGCAACGGAATCTAAAACTGGACTCACGGGAGAGGTTCAAATCATAGATAGTTAGAGTGTCAGTCCTCTTGTACTTAAGTCGGCATTGTGCCTTTTGTATTATATTCGGAAGTAATTTCTGTGTTTCATCGTCAATAAGAAGGTCCAAGGTATACAGTATACCTGAAGTGAAGCATCGGAATCTATAACTGGACTCACAGGAGTGGTCCAGATCATAGGAAGTTAGAGTGTCAGTCCTCTTGTACTTAAGTCTTCATTGTGCATTTTCAATTTAATTCCGATGCAATTTCTGTGCTTCATCGTCAACAAGAAGGTCCAAGGGACACAGTAAACCTGAAGTGAAGCATCGGAATCTAAAACTGGACCCACAGGAAAGGTTCAGATCATAGAAAGTTAAAGTGTCAGTCCTCTTGTACTTAAGTCAGCATTGTGCCTTTTGTATTAAATTCGGATGCAATTTCTGTGTTTCATCGTCGATAAGATGGTCCAAGGTATACAGTAAACCTGAAGTGAAGCATCGGAATCTAAAACTTTACTCACAGGAGAGGTTCAAATCATAGAAAGTTTGAGGTACAGTCCTCTTGTACTTAAGTCGGTATTGTGCCTTTTGTATTAATTCGGATGCAATTTCTGTGTTTCATCGTCAATAAGAGGGTCCAAGGTATACAGTAAAGCTGAATGAAGCATCGGTATCTATAACTTGACTCACAGGAGAGGTTCAAATCATAGAAAGTTAGAGTGTCCGTCCTCATGTATTAAAGTCGGCACTGTGCCATTTGAATTTAATTCCGATGCAATTTCTGTGTTTCATCGTCAATAAGAAGGTCCAATGGATACAGGAAACCTGAAGTGAAGCATCGGAATCTAAAACTGGACTTACAGGACAGGTTCAAATCATAGAAAGTTAGAGTATCAGTCCTCTTGTACTTAAGACGGCATTGTGCATTTTCAATTTAATTCTGATGCAATTTCTCTGTCGCATCGTCATTAAGAAGGTCCAAGGGATACAGTAAACCTGATGTGAATCATCGGAATGTAAAACTGGACTCATAGGAGTGGTTCAAATCATAGAGAGTTAGAGGTTCAGTCCTCTTGTACTTAAGTCAGCATTGTGATTTTTGTATTAAATTCGGATGCGATTTCTGTGTTTCATCGTCTATAAGAAGGTCCAAGGGATACAGTAAACCAGAAGTGAAGCTTCGGAATCTAAAACTGGACTCACAGGAGAGGTTCCTATCAAAGAAAGTTAGAGTGTCAGTCCTATTGCACTTAAGTCGGCATTGCGCCTTTTCTATTAAATTCGGATGCTATTTCTATGTTTCATCGTCAATAAGAAGGTCCAAGGTATACAGTAAACCTGAAGTAAGGCATCGTAAACTAAAACTGGACTCACAGGAGAGGTTCAAATCACAGAAATTTAGAGTGTCAGTCCTCTTGTACTTAAGTCGGCATTGTGCCTTTTGAATTTAATTCCGATGCAATTTCCGTGTTTCATCGTCAATAAGAAGGTCCAATTCATACAGTAAACCTGAAGTGAAGCATCTGAATCTAAAACAGGACTCACAGGAGAGGTTTAAATCATAGAAAATTTGAGTTTCAGTCCTCTTGTACTTAAGTCGGCATTGTGTCTTTTGTATTAAATTCGGATGCAATTTCTGTGTTTCATCGTCAATAAGAAAATCCAAGGTATACAGTAAACCAGAAGTGAAGCATCGGAATCTAAAACTGGACTCACGGGAGAGGTTCAAATCATAGATAGTTAGAGTGCCTGTCCTCTTGTACTTAAGTCGGCGTTGTGCCTTTTGTATTATATTCGGAAGTAATTTCTGTGTTTCATCGTCAATAAGAAGGTCCAAGGTATACAGTAAACCTGAAGTGGGCATCGGAATCAAAAACTGGACTCACAGGAGTGGTCCAGATCATTGGAAGTTAGAGTGTCAGTCCTCTTGTACTTAAGTCGGCATTGTGCATTTTCAATTTAATTCCGATGCAATTTCTGTGCTTCATCGTCAATAAGAAGGTCCAAGGGACACAGTAATTCTGAAGTGAAGCATCGGAATCTAGAAGTGGACCCACAGGAAAGGTTCAGATCATAGAAAGTTAGAGTGTCAGTCCTCTTGCACTTAAGCCAGCAATGTGCCTTTTGTATTAAATTCGGATGCAATTTCTGTGTTTCATCGTCGATAAGAAGGTCCAAGGTATACAGTAAACCTGAAGTGAAGCATCGGAATCTAAAACTGAACTCACAGGGGAGGTTCAAATCATAGAAAGTTTGAGGTTCAGTCCTCTTGTACTTAAGTCGGCATTGTGACTTTTGTATTAAATTCGGATGCAATTTCTGTGTTTCATCGTCAATACGAAGGTCCAAGGGATACAGAAAACCTGAAGTAAAGCATCGGAATAAAACACTGGACTCACAGGAGAGGTTCAAATCATAGAAAGTTAGAGGTTCAGTCCTCTTGTACTTAAGTCGGCATTGTGCCTTTTGTATTAAATTCGGATGCAATTTCTGTGTTTCAGCGTCTATAAGAAGGTCCAAGGGATACAGTAAACCTGAAGTAAAGCATCGGAATCTAACACTGGATTCACAGGAGAGGTTCAAATCATAGAAAGTTAGAGTGTCAGTCCTCTTGTACTTAAGTCGGCATTGTACCTTTTGTATTAAATTCGGATGAAATTTCTGTGTTTCATCGTCAATAACAAGGTCCAAGGTATACAGTAAATATGAAGTGACGCTTCGGAATCTAAAACTGGACTCACAGGAGAGGTTCAAATCATAGAAAGTTAGAGTGTCAGTCCTCTTCTACTTTAGTCGGCATTGTGCCTTTTGAATTTAATTACGATGCAATTTCTGTGTTTCATCGTCAATAAGAGGGTCCAAGGTATACAGTAAAGCTGAATGAAGCATCGGAAACTAAAACTTGACTCACAGGAGAGGTTCAAATCATAGAAAGTCAGAGTGTCCGTCCTCTTGTACTAAGGTCGGCACTGTGCCATTTGATTTTAATTCCGATGCAATTTCTGTGTTTCATCGTCAATAAGAAGGTCCGATGGATACAGGAAACCTGAAGCGAAGCATCGGAATCTAAAACTGGACTTACAGGAGAGGTTCAAAACATAGAAAGTTAGAGTATCAGTCCTCTTGTACTTAAGTCGGCATTGTGCCTTTTCAATTTAATTCCGATGCAATTTCTCTGTCTCATCGACAATACGAAGGTCCAAGGGATACAGTAAACCTGAAGTGAAGCATCGGAATCTAAAACTGGACTCACAGGAGAGGTCCAGATCATAATAAGTTAGGGTGTCAGTCCTCTTGTACTTAAGTCGGCATTGTGCCTTTTGAATTTAATTCCGATGCAATTTCTGTGTTTCATCGTCAATACGAAGGTCCAAGGAATACAGTAAACCTGAATTGAAGCAACGGAATCTAAAACTGGACTCACAGGAGAGGTTCCTATCAAAGAAAGTTAGAGTGTCAGTCCTCTTGCAATTAAGTCGGCATTGTGCCTTTCCTATTAAATTCGGATGCTATTTCTATGTTTCATCTTCAATAAGAAGGTCCAATTCATACAGTAAATCTGAAGTGAAGCATCGGAATCTAAAACTGGACTCACGGGAGAGGTTCAAATCATTGAAAGTTAGAGTGTCCGTCGTCTTGTCCTAAAGTTGGCACTGCGCCATTTGAAATTAATTCCGATGCAATTTCTGTGTTTCATCGTCAATAAGAAGGTCCAATGCATACAGGAAACCTTAAGTGAAGCTTCGGAATGTAAAACTGGACTTACAGGAGAGGTTCCTATCATAGAAAGTTAGAGTATCAGTCCCCTTGTACTTAAGTCGGCGTTGTGCCTTTTGAATTTAATTCCGATGCAATTTCTGTGTTTAATCGTCAATAAGAAGGTCCAAGGAATACAGTATACCTGAATTGAAGCAACGAAATCTAAAAGTGGACTCACAGGAGGGGTTCAAATCATAGGAAGTTAGAGTGTCAGTCCTCTTGTACTTAAGTCTGCATTGTGGCTTTTGTATTAAATTCGGATGCAATTTCTGTGTTTCATCGTCAATAACAAGGTCCAAGGTATACAGTAAACCTGAAGTGAAGCATCAGAATCTAAGACTGGACTCACAGGAGAGGTTTAAATCATAGAAAGTTTGAGTTTCAGTCCTCTTGTACTTAATTCGGCATTGTGTCTTTTGTATTAAATTCGGATGCAATTTCTGTGTTTCATCGTCAATAAGAAAGTCCAAGGTATACAGTAAACCTGAAGTGAAGCAACGGAATCTAAAACTGGACTCACGGGAGAGGTTCAAATCATAGATAGTTAGAGTGTCAGTCCTCTTGTACTTAAGTCGGCATTGTGCCTTTTGTATTATATTCGGAAGTAATTTCTGTGTTTCATCGTCAATAAGAAGGTCCAAGGTATACAGTATACCTGAAGTGAAGCATCGGAATCTATAACTGGACTCACAGGAGTGGTCCTGATCATAGGAAGTTAGAGTGTCAGTCCTCTTGTACTTAAGTCTTCATTGTGCATTTTCAATTTAATTCCGATGCAATTTCTGTGCTTCATCGTCAACAAGAAGGTCCAAGGGACACAGTAAACCTGAAGTGAAGCATCGGAATCTAAAACTGGACCCACAGGAAAGGTTCAGATCATAGAAAGTTAAAGTGTCAGTCCTCTTGTACTTAAGTCAGCATTGTGCCTTTTGTATTAAATTCGGATGCAATTTCTGTGTTTCATCGTCGATAAGATGGTCCAAGGTATACAGTAAACCTGAAGTGAAGCATCGGAATCTAAAACTTTACTCACAGGAGAGGTTCAAATCATAGAAAGTTTGAGGTACAGTCCTCTTGTACTTAAGTCGGTATTGTGCCTTTTGTATTAATTCGGATGCAATTTCTGTGTTTCATCGTCAATAAGAGGGTCCAAGGTATACAGTAAAGCTGAATGAAGCATCGGTATCTATAACTTGACTCACAGGAGAGGTTCAAATCATAGAAAGTTAGAGTGTCCGTCCTCATGTATTAAAGTCGGCACTGTGCCATTTGAATTTAATTCCGATGCAATTTCTGTGTTTCATCGTCAATAAGAAGGTCCAATGGATACAGGAAACCTGAAGTGAAGCATCGGAATCTAAAACTGGACTTACAGGACAGGTTCAAATCATAGAAAGTTAGAGTATCAGTCCTCTTGTACTTAAGACGGCATTGTGCATTTTCAATTTAATTCTGATGCAATTTCTCTGTCGCATCGTCATTAAGAAGGTCCAAGGGATACAGTAAACCTGATGTGAATCATCGGAATGTAAAACTGGACTCATAGGAGTGGTTCAAATCATAGAGAGTTAGAGGTTCAGTCCTCTTGTACTTAAGTCAGCATTGTGACTTTTGTATTAAATTCGGATGCGATTTCTGTGTTTCATCGTCTATAAGAAGGTCCAAGGGATACAGTAAACCAGAAGTGAAGCTTCGGAATCTAAAACTGGACTCACAGGAGAGGTTCCTATCAAAGAAAGTTAGAGTGTCAGTCCTATTGCACTTAAGTCGGCATTGCGCCTTTTCTATTAAATTCGGATGCTATTTCTATGTTTCATCGTCAATAAGAAGGTCCAAGGTATACAGTAAACCTGAAGTAAGGCATCGTAAACTAAAACTGGACTCACAGGAGAGGTTCAAATCACAGAAATTTAGAGTGTCAGTCCTCTTGTACTTAAGTCGGCATTGTGCCTTTTGAATTTAATTCCGATGCAATTTCCGTGTTTCATCGTCAATAAGAAGGTCCAATTCATACAGTAAACCTGAAGTGAAGCATCTGAATCTAAAACAGGACTCACAGGAGAGGTTTAAATCATAGAAAATTTGAGTTTCAGTCCTCTTGTACTTAAGTCGGCATTGTGTCTTTTGTATTAAATTCGGATGCAATTTCTGTGTTTCATCGTCAATAAGAAAGTCCAAGGTATACAGTAAACCAGAAGTGAAGCATCGGAATCTAAAACTGGACTCACGGGAGAGGTTCAAATCATAGATAGTTAGAGTGCCTGTCCTCTTGTACTTAAGTCGGCATTGTGCCTTTTGTATTATATTCGGAAGTAATTTCTGTGTTTCATCGTCAATAAGAAGGTCCAAGGTATACAGTAAACCTGAAGTGGGCATCGGAATCAAAAACTGGACTCACAGGAGTGGTCCAGATCATTGGAAGTTAGAGTGTCAGTCCTCTTGTACTTAAGTCGGCACTGTGCCATTTGAATTTAAATCCGATGCAATCTCTGTGTTTCATCGTCAATAAGAAAGTCCAATGGATACAGGAAACCTGCAGTGAAGCATCGGAATCTAAAACTGGACTTACAGGAGAGGTTCCTATCATAGAAGGTTAGAGTATCAGTCCTCTTGTACATAAGTCGGCATTGTGCCTTTTGAATTTAATTCCGATGCAATTTCTGTGGTTCAACGTCAATAAGAAGGTCCAAGGAATACAGTAAACCTGAATTGAAGCAACGGAATCTAAAACTGGACTCACAGGAGGGGTTCAAACCATAGGAAGTTAGAGTGTCAGTCCTCTTGTACTTAAGTCTGCATTGTGGATTTTGTACTAAATTCCGATGCAATTTCTGTGTTTCATCGTCAATAAGAAGGTCCAAGGTATACAGTAAACCTGAAGTGAATCATCAGAATCTAAAACAGGACTCACAGGAGAGGTTTAAATCATAGAAAATTTGAGTTTCAGTCCTCTTGTACTTAAGTCGGCATTGTGTCTTTTGTATTAAATTCGGATGCAATTTCTGTGTTTCATCGTCAATAAGATAGTCCAAGGTATACAGTAAACCTGAAGTGAAGCATCGGAATCTAAAACTGGACTCACGGGAGAGGTTCAAATCATAGATAGTTAGAGTGCCTGTCCTCTTGTACTTAAGTCGGCATTGTGCCTTTTGTATTATATTCGGAAGTAATTTCTGTGTTTCATCGTCAATAAGAAGGTCCAAGGTATACAGTAAACCTGAAGTGGGCATCGGAATCAAAAACTGGACTCACAGGAGTGGTCCAGATCATTGGAAGTTAGAGTGTCAGTCCTCTTGTACTTAAGTCGGCATTGTGCATTTTCAATTTAATTCCGATGCAATTTCTGTGCTTCATCGTCAATAAGAAGGTCCATGGGACACAGTAATCCTGTAGTGAAGCATCGGAATCTAGAAGTGGACCCACAGGAAAGGTTCAGATCATAGAAAGTTAGAGTGTCAGTCCTCTTGCACTTAAGCCAGCAATGTGCCTTTTGTATTAAATTCGGATGCAATTTCTGTGTTTCATCGTCGATAAGAAGGTCCAAGGTATACAGTAAACCTGAAGTGAAGCATCGGAATCTAAAACTGGACTCACAGGAGAGGTTCAATTCATAGAAAGTTTGAGGTTCAGTCCTCTTGTACTTAAGTCGGCATTGTGACTTTTGTATTAAATTCGGATGCAATTTCTGTGTTTCATCGTCAATACGAAGGTCCAAGGGATACAGTAAACCTGAAGCAAAGCATCGGAATAAAACACTGGACTCACAGGAGAGGTTCAAATCATTGAAAGTTAGAGGTTCAGTCCTCTTGTACTTAAGTCGGCATTGTGCCTTTTGTATTAAATTCGGATGCAATTTCTGTGTTTCAGCGTCTATAAGAAGGTCCAAGGGATACAGTAATCCTGAAGTAAAGCATCGGAATCTAACACTGGATTCACAGGAGAAGTATAAATCATAGAAAGTTAGAGTGTCAGTCCTCTTGTACTTAAGTCGGCATTGTGCCTTTTGTATTAAATTCGGATGAAATTTCTGTGTTTCATCGTCAATAACAAGGTCCAAGGTATACAGTAAATATGAAGTGAAGCATCGGAATCTAAAACTGGACTCACAGGAGAGGTTCAAATCATAGAAAGTTAGAGTGTCAGTCCTCTTCTACTTTAGTCGGCATTGTGCCTTTTGAATTTAATTACGATGCAATTTCTGTGTTTCATCGTCAATAAGAGGGTCCAAGGTATACAGTAAAGCTGAATGAAGCATCGGAATCTAAAACTTGACTCACAGGAGAGGTTCAAATCATAGAAAGTCAGAGTGTCCATCCTCTTGTACTAAGGTCGGCACTGTGCCATTTGATTTTAATTCCGATGCAATTTCTGTGTTTCATCGTCAATAAGAAGGTCCGATGGATACAGGAAACCTGAAGCGAAGCATCGGAATCTAAAACTGGACTTACAGGAGAGGTTCAAAACATAGAAAGTTAGAGTATCAGTCCTCTTGTACTTAAGTCGGCATTGTGCCTTTTCAATTTAATTCCGATGCAATTTCTCTGTCTCATCGACAATACGAAGGTCCAAGGGATACAGTAAACCTGAAGTGAAGCATCGGAATCTAAAACTGGACTCACAGGAGAGGTCCAGATCATAATAAGTTAGGGTGTCAGTCCTCTTGTACTTAAGTCGGCATTGTGCCTTTTGAATTTAATTCCGATGCAATTTCTGTGTTTCATCGTCAATACGAAGGTCCAAGGAATACAGTAAACCTGAATTGAAGCAACGGAATCTAAAACTGGACTCACAGGAGGGGTTCCTATCAAAGAAAGTTAGAGTGTCAGTCCTCTTGCAATTAAGTCGGCATTGTGCCTTTTCTATTAAATTCGGATGCAATTTCTATGTTTCATCTTCAATAAGAAGTTCCAATTCATACAGTAAATCTGAAGTGAAGCATCGGAATCTAAAACTGGACTCACGGGAGAGGTTCAAATCATTGAAAGTTAGAGTGTCCGTCGTCTTGTCCTAAAGTTGGCACTGCGCCATTTGAAATTAATTCCGATGCAATTTCTGTGTTTCATCGTCAATAAGAAGGTCCAATGCATACAGGAAACCTTAAGTGAAGCATCGGAATCTAAAACTGGACTTACAGGAGAGGTTCCTATCATAGAAAGTTAGAGTATCAGTCCCCTTGTACTTAAGTCGGCGTTGTGCCTTTTGAATTTAATTCCGACGCAATTTCTGTGTTTAATCGTCAATAAGAAGGTCCAAGGAATACAGTAAACCTGAAGTGAAGCAACGGAATCTAAAACTGGACTCACAGGAGAGGTTCAAATCATAGAAAGTTAGAGTGTCAGTCCTCTTGTACTTCAGTCGCCATTGTGCCTTTTATATTAAATTCGGATGCAATTTCTGTGTTTCATCGTCAATAAGAAGGTCCAATGGATACAGGAAACCTGAAGTGAAGCATCGGAATCTAAAACTGGACTTACAGGACAGGTTCAAATCATAGAAAGTTAGAGTATCAGTCCTCTTGTACTTAAGTCGGCATTGTGCCTTTTCAATTTAATTCCGATGCAATTTCTCTGTCTCATCGTCATTAAGAAGGTCCAAGGGATACAGTAAACCTGATGTGAATCATCGGAATGTAAAACTGGACTCATAGGAGTGGTTCAAATCATAGAGAGTTAGAGGTTCAGTCCTCTTGTACTTAAGTCAGCATTGTGATTTTTGTATTAAATTCGGATGCGATTTCTGTGTTTCATCGTCTATAAGAAGGTCCAAGGGATACAGTAAACCAGAAGTGAAGCTTCGGAATCTAAAACTGGACTCACAGGAGAGGTTCCTATCAAAGAAAGTTAGTGTGTCAGTCCTATTGCACTTAAGTCGGCATTGCGCCTTTTCTATTAAATTCGGATTTCTATTTCTATGTTTCATCGTCAATAAGAAGGTCCAAGGTATACAGTAAACCTGAAGTAAGGCATCGTAAACTAAAACTGGACTCACAGGAGAGGTTCAAATCACAGAAATTTAGAGTGTCAGTCCTCTTGTACTTAAGTCGGCATTGTGCCTTTTGAATTTAATTCCGATGCAATTTCCGTGTTTCATCGTCAATAAGAAGGTCCAATTCATACAGTAAACCTGAAGTGAAGCATCTGAATCTAAAACAGGACTCACAGGAGAGGTTTAAATCATAGAAAATTTGAGTTTCAGTCCTCTTGTACTTAAGTCGGCATTGTGTCTTTTGTATTAAATTCGGATGCAATTTCTGTGTTTCATCGTCAATAAGAAAGTCCAAGGTATACAGTAAACCTGAAGTGAAGCATCGGAATCTAAAACTGGACTCACGGGAGAGGTTCAAATCATAGATAGTTAGAGTGCCTGTCCTCTTGTACTTAAGTCGGCATTGTGCCTTTTGTATTATATTCGGAAGTAATTTCTGTGTTTCATCGTCAATAAGAAGGTCCAAGGTATACAGTTAACCTGAAGTGGGCATCGGAATCAAAAACTGGACTCACAGGAGTGGTCCAGATCATTGGAAGTTAGAGTGTCAGTCCTCTTGTACTTAAGCCGGCACTGTGCCATTTCAATTTAATTCCGATGCAATCTCTGTGTTTCATCGTCAATAAGAAAGTCCAATGGATACAGGAAACCTGCAGTGAAGCATCGGAATCTAAAACTGGACTTACAGGAGAGGTTCCTATCATAGAAGGTTAGAGTATCAGTCCTCTTGTACATAAGTCGGCATTGTGCCTTTTGAATTTAATTCCGATGCAATTTCTGTGTTTCAACGTCAATAAGAAGGTCCAAGGAATACAGTAAACCTGAATTGAAGCAACGGAATCTAAAACTGGACTCACAGGAGGGGTTCAAACCATAGGAAGTTAGAGTGTAAGTCCTCTTGTACTTAAGTCTGCATTATGGATTTTGTACTAAATTACGATGCAATTTCTGTGTTTCATCGTCAATAAGAAGGTCCAAGGTATACAGTAAACCTGAAGTGAATCATCAGAATCTAAAACAGGACTCACAGGAGAGGTTTAAATCATAGAAAATTTGAGTTTCAGTCCTCTTGTACTTAAGTCGGCATTGTGTCTTTTGTATTAAATTCGGATGCAATTTCTGTGTTTCATCGTCAATAAGATAGTCCAAGGTATACAGTAAACCTGAAGTGAAGCATCGGAATCTAAAACTGGACTCACGGGAGAGGTTCAAATCATAGATAGTTAGAGTGCCTGTCCTCTTGTACTTAAGTCGGCATTGTGCCTTTTGTATTATATTCGGAAGTAATTTCTGTGTTTCATCGTCAATAAGAAGGTCCAAGGTATACAGTAAACCTGAAGTGGGCATCGGAATCAAAAACTGGACTCACAGGAGTGGTCCAGATCATTGGAAGTTAGAGTGTCAGTCCTCTTGTACTTAAGTCGGCATTGTGCATTTTCAATTTAATTCCGATGCAATTTCTGTGCTTCATCGTCAATAAGAAGCTCCAAGGGACACAGTAATCCTGAAGTGAAGCATCGGAATCTAGAAGTGGACCCACAGGAAAGGTTCAGATCATAGAAAGTTAGAGTGTCAGTCCTCTTGCACTTAAGCCAGCAATGTGCCTTTTGTATTAAATTCGGATGCAATTTCTGTGTTTCATCGTCGATAAGAAGGTCCAAGGTATACAGTAAACCTGAAGTGAAGCATCGGAATCTAAAACTGGACTC
Organism: Schistocerca americana; assembly: GCF_021461395.2. Taxonomy (NCBI): domain Eukaryota; kingdom Metazoa; phylum Arthropoda; class Insecta; order Orthoptera; family Acrididae; genus Schistocerca; species Schistocerca americana. The sequence goes on from NC_060130.1 coordinate 77,682,746, forward strand.
ACAGGAGAGGTTCAAATCATAGAAAGTTTGAGGTTCAGTCCTCTTGTACTTAAGTCGGCATTGTGACTTTTGTATTAAATTCGGATGCAATTTCTGTGTTTCATCGTGAATACGAAGGTCCTAGGCATACAGTAAACCTGAAGTAAAGCATCGGAATAAAACACTGGACTCACAGGAGAGGTTCAAATCATAGAAAGTTAGAGGTTCAGTCCTCTTGTACTTAAGTCGGCATTGTGCCTTTTGTATTAAATTCGGATGCAATTTCTGTGTTTCAGCGTCTATAAGAAGGTCCAAGGGATACAGTAAACCTGAAGTAAAGCATCGGAATCTAACACTGGATTCACAGGAGCGGTTCAAATCATAGAAAGTTAGAGTGTCAGTCCTCTTGTACTTAAGTCGGCATTGTGCCTTTTGTATTAAATTCGGATCAAATTTCTGTGTTTCATCGTCAATAACAAGGTCCAAGGTATACAGTAAATATGAAGTGAAGCATCGGAATCTAAAACTGGACTCACAGGAGAGGTTCAAATCATAGAAAGTTAGAGTGTCAGTCCTCTTCTACTTTAGTCGGCATTGTGCCTTTTGAATTTAATTACGATGCAATATCTGTGTTTCATCGTCAATAAGAGGGTCCAAGGTATACAGTAAAGCTGAATGAAGCATCGGAATCTAAAACTTGACTCACAGGAGAGGTTCAAATCATAGAAAGTCAGAGTGTCCGTCCTCTTGTACTAAGGTCGGCACTGTGCCATTTGATTTTAATTCCGATGCAATTTCTGTGTTTCATCGTCAATAAGAAGGTCCGATGGATACAGGAAACCTGAAGCGAAGCATCGGAATCTAAAACTGGACTTACAGGAGAGGTTCAAAACATAGAAAGTTAGAGTATCAGTCCTCTTGTACTTAAGTCGGCATTGTGCCTTTTCAATTTAATTCCGATGCAATTTCTCTGTCTCATCGACAATACGAAGGTCCAAGGGATACAGTAAACCTGAAGTGAAGCATTGGAATCTAAAACTGGACTCACAGGAGAGGTCCAGATCATAATAAGTTAGGGTGTCAGTCCTCTTGTACTTAAGTCGGCATTGTGCCTTTTGAATTTAATTCCGATGCAATTTCTGTGTTTCATCGTCAATACGAAGGTCCAAGGAATACAGTAAACCTGAATTGAAGCAACGGAATCTAAAACTGGACTCACAGGAGAGGTTCCTATCAAAGAAAGTTAGAGTGTCAGTCCTCTTGCAATTAAGTCGGCATTGTGCCTTTTCTATTAAATTCGGATGCTATTTCTATGTTTCATCTTCAATAAGAAGGTCCAATTCATACAGTAAATCTGAAGTGAAGCATCGGAATCTAAAACTGGACTCACGGGAGAGGTTCAAATCATTGAAAGTTAGAGTGTCCGTCGTCTTGTCCTAAAGTTGGCACTGCGCCATTTGAAATTAATTCCGATGCAATTTCTGTGTTTCATCGTCAATAAGAAGGTCCAATGCATACAGGAAACCTTAAGTGAAGCATCGGAATCTAAAACTGGACTTACAGGAGAGGTTCCTATCATAGAAAGTTAGAGTATCAGTCCCCTTGTACTTAAGTCGGCGTTGTGCCTTTTGAATTTAATTCCGATGCAATTTCTGTGTTTAATCGTCAATAAGAAGGTCCAAGGAATACAGTATACCTGAATTGAAGCAACGAAATCTAAAAGTGGACTCACAGGAGGGGTTCAAATCATAGGAAGTTAGAGTGTCAGTACTCTTGTACTTAAGTCTGCATTGTGGCTTTTGTATTAAATTCGGATGCAGTTTCTGTGTTTCATCGTCAATAACAAGGTCCAAGGTATACAGTAAACCTGAAGTGAAGCATCAGAATCTAAGACTGGACTCACAGGAGAGGTTTAAATCATAGAAAGTTTGAGTTTCAGTCCTCTTGTACTTAATTCGGCATTGTGTCTTTTGTATTAAATTCGGATGCAATTTCTGTGTTTCATCGTCAATAAGAAAGTCCAAGGTATACAGTAAACCTGAAGTGAAGCAACGGAATCTAAAACTGGACTCACGGGAGAGGTTCAAATCATAGATAGTTAGAGTGTCAGTCCTCTTGTACTTAAGTCGGCATTGTGCCTTTTGTATTATATTCGGAAGTAATTTCTGTGTTTCATCGTCAATAAGAAGGTCCAAGGTATACAGTATACCTGAAGTGAAGCATCGGAATCTATAACTGGACTCACAGGAGTGGTCCAGATCATAGGAAGTTAGAGTGTCAGTCCTCTTGTACTTAAGTCTTCATTGTGCATTTTCAATTTAATTCCGATGCAATTTCTGTGCTTCATCGTCAACAAGAAGGTCCAAGGGACACAGTAAACCTGAAGTGAAGCATCGGAATCTAAAAGTGGACCCACAGGAAAGGTTCAGATCATAGAAAGTTAAAGTGTCAGTCCTCTTGTACTTAAGTCAGCATTGTGCCTTTTGTATTAAATTCGGATGCAATTTCTGTGTTTCATCGTCGATAAGATGGTCCAAGGTATACAGTAAACCTGAAGTGAAGCATCGGAATCTAAAACTTTACTCACAGGAGAGGTTCAAATCATAGAAAGTTTGAGGTTCAGTCCTCTTGTACTTAAGTCGGTATTGTGCCTTTTGTATTAAATTCGGATGCAATTTCTGTGTTTCATCGTCAATACGAAGGTCCAAGGGATACAGTAAACCTGAAGTAAAGCATCGGAATAAAACACTGGACTCACAGGAGAGGTTCAAATCATAGAAAGTTAGAGTATCCGTCCTCTTGTACTAAAGTCGGCACTGTGCCATTTGAATTTAATTCCGATGCAATTTCTGTGTTTCATCGTCAATAAGAAGGTCCAATGGATACAGGAAACCTGAAGTGGTGCATCGGAATCTAAAACTTTACTCACAGGAGAGCTTCAAATCATAGAATGTTTGAGGTTCAGTCCTCTTGTACTTAAGTCGGTATTGTGCCTTTTGTATTAAATTCGGATGCAATTTCTGTGTTTCATCGTCAATACGAAGGTCCAAGGTCTACAGTAAACGTGAAGTAAAGCATCGGAATAAAACACGGGACACACAGGAGAGGTTCAAATCACAGAAAGTTAGAGTATCAGTCCTCTTGTACTTACGTCGGCATTGTGCCTTTTCAAATTAATTCCGATGCAATTTCTCTGTCTCATCGTCAATAAGAAGGTCCAAGGGATACAGTAAACCTGAAGTGGTGCATCGGAATCTAAAACTGCACTCACAGGAGAGGTTCAAATCATAGAGAGTTAGAGGTTCAGTCCTCTTGTACTTAAGTCGGCATTGAGCCTTTTGTATTAAATTCGGATGCAATTTCTGTGTTTCATCGTCACTAACAAGGTCCAAGGTTTACAGTAAACCTGAAGTGAAGCATCGGAATCTAAAACTGGACTCACAGGAGAGGTTCAAATCATAGAAAGTTAGTGTGTCATTCCTCTTGTACTTTCGCCGGGATTGTGCCTTTTGAATTTAATTACGATGCAATTTCTGTGTTTCATCGTCAATAAGAGGGTCCAAGGTATACAGTAAAGCTGAATGAAGCATCGGTATCTATAACTTGACTCACAGGAGAGGTTCAAATCATAGAAAGTTAGAGTGTCCGTCCTCATGTATTAAAGTCGGCACTGTGCCATTTGAATTTAATTCCGATGCAATTTCTGTGTTTCATCGTCAATAAGAAGGTCCAATGGATACAGGAAACCTGAAGTGAAGCATCGGAATCTAAAACTGGACTTACAGGAGAGGTTCAAATCATAGAAAGTTAGAGTATCAGTCCTCTTGTACTAAAGTCGGCATTGTGCCTTTTCAATTTAATTCCGATGCAATTTCTCTGTCTCATCGTCAATAAGAAGGTCCAAGGGATACAGTAAACCTGATGTGAAGCATCGGAATGTAAAACTGGACTCATAGGAGTGGTTCAAATCATAGAGAGTTAGAGGTTCAGTCCTCTTGTACTTAAGTCAGCATTGTGATTTTTGTATTAAATTCGGATGCGATTTCTGTGTTTCATCGTCTATAAGAAGGTCCAAGGGATACAGTAAACCTGAAGTGAAGCATCAGAATCCAACACTGGACTCACACGAGAGGTTCAAATCATAGAAAGTTAGAGTGTCAGTCCTCTTGTACTTAAGTCGGCATTGTGCCTTTTGTATTAAATTCGGATGAAATTTCTGTGTTTCATCGTCAATAAGAAGGTCCAAGGGATACAGTAAACCAGAAGTGAAGCTTCGGAATCTAAAACTGGACTCACAGGAGAGGTTCCTATCAAAGAAAGTTAGAGTGTCAGTCCTATTGCACTTAAGTCGGCATTGCGCCTTTTGAATTTAATTCCGATGCAATTTCTGTGTTTCATTGTCAATAAGAAGGTCCAAGGGACACATTAAACCTGAAGTGAAGCATCGGAATCTAAAAGTGGACTCACAGGAGAGGTTTAAATCATAGAAAGTTTGAGTTTCAGTCCTCTTGTACTTAAGTCGGCATTGTGTCTTTTGTATTAAATTCGGATGCAATTTCTGTGTTTCATCGTCAATAAGAAAGTCCAAGGTATACAGTAAACCTGAAGTGAAGCATCGGAATATAAAAGTGGACTCACAGGAGAGGTTTAAATCATAGAAAGTTTGAGTTTCAGTCCTCTTGTACTTAAGTCGGCATTGTGTCTTTTGTATTAAATTCGGATGCAATTTCTGTGTTTCATCGTCAATAAGAAAGTCCAAGGTATACAGTAAACCTGAAGTGAAGCATCGGAATCTGAAACTGGACTCACGGGAGAGGTTCAAATCATAGATAGTTAGAGTGTCAGTCCTCTTGTACTTAAGTCGGCATTGTGCCTTTTGTATTATATTCGGAAGTAATTTCTGTGTTTCATCGTCAATAAGAAGGTCCAAGGTATACAGTAAACCTGAAGTGAAGCATCGGAAACTAAAGCTGGACTCACAGGAGAGGTCCAGATCATAATAAGTTAGAGTGTCCGTCCTCTTGTACTTAAGTCGGCATTGTGCCTTTTGAATTTAATTCCGATGCAATTTCTGTGCTTCATCGTCAATAAGAAGGTCCAAGGGACACAGTAAACCTGAAGTGAAGCATCGGAATCTAAAACTGGACTCACAGGAGAGGTTCAGATCATAGAAAGTTAGTGTGTCAGTCCTCTTGTACTTAAATCGGCATTGTACCTTTTGTATTAAATTCGGATGCAATTTCTGTGTTTCATCGTCGATAAGAAGGTCCAAGGTATACAGTAAACCTGATGTGAAGCATCGAAATGTAAAACTGGACTCATAGGAGTGGTTCAAATCATAGAAAGTTAGAGGTTCAATCCTCTTGTACTTAAGTCAGCATTGTGCCTTTTGTATTAAATTCGGTTGCGATTTCTGTGTTTCATCGTCTATAAGAAGGTCCAAGGGATACAGTAAACCTGAAGTGAAGCATCAGAATCTAACACTGGACTCACAGGAGAGCTTCAAACCATAGAAAGTTAGAGTGTCAGTCCTCTTGTACTTAAGTCGGCATTGTGCCTTTTGTATTAAATTCGGATGAAATCTCTGTGTTTCATCGTCAATAAGAAGGTCCAAGGTATACAGTAAACCAGAAGTGAAGCTTCGGAATCTAAAACTGGACTCACAGGAGAGGTTCCTATCATAGAAAGTTAGAGTGTCAGTCCTCTTGCATTTAAGTCGGCATTGTGCCTTTTCTATTAAAATCGGATGCTATTTCTATGTTTCATCGTCAATAAGAAGGTCCAAGGTATGCGGTAAACCTGAAGTGAGGCACCGTAATCTAAAACTGGACTCACAGGAGAGGTTCAAATCACAGTAATTTAGAGTGTCAGTCCTCTTGTACTTAATCGGCATTGTGCCTTTTGAATTTAATTCCGATGCAATTTCCGTGTTTCATCGTCAATAAGAAGGTCCAATTCATACAGTAAACCTAAAGTGAAGCATCTGAATCTAAAACTTGACTCACAGGAGAGGTTCAAATCATTGAAAGTTAGAGTGTCCGTCCTCTTGTACCAAAGTCGGCACTGTGCCATTTGAATTTAATTCCGATGCAATTTCTGTGTTTTATCGTCAATAAGAAGGTCCAATGGATACAGGAAACCTGCAGTGAAGCATCGGAATCTAAAACTGGACTTACAGGAGAGGTTCCTATCATAGAAAGTTAGAGTATCAGTCCTCTTGTACTTAAGTCGGCATTGAGCCTTTTGAATTTAATTCCAATGCAATTTCTGTGTTTCATCGTCAATAAGAAGGTCCAAGGGACACATTAAACCTGAAGTGAAGCATCGGAATCTAAAAGTGGGCTCACAGGAGAGGTTCAAATCATAGAAAGTTTGAGTTTCAGTCCTCTTGTACTTATGTCGGCATTGTGTCTTTTGTATTAAATTCGGATGCAATTTCTGTGTTTCATCGTCAATAAGAAAGTCCAAGGTATACAGTAAACCTGAAGTGAAGCATCGGAATCTAAAAGTGGACTCACAGGAGAGGTTTAAATCATAGAAAGTTTGAGTTTCAGTCCTCTTGTACTTAAGTCGGCATTGTGTCTTTTGTATTAAATTCGGATGCAATTTCTGTGTTTCATCGTCAATAAGAAAGTCCAAGGTATACAGTAAACCTGAAGTGAAGCATCGGAATCTAAAACTGGACTCACGCGAGAGGTTCAAATCATAGATAGTTAGAGTGTCAGTCCTCTTGTACTTAAGTCGGCATTGTGCCTTTTGTGCTATATTCGGAAGTAATTTCTGTGTTTCATCGTCAATAAGAAGGTAAAAGGTATACAGTAAAGTTGAAGTGAAGCATCGGAATCTAAAACTGGACTCACAGGAGTGGTCCAGATCATAGGAAGTTAGAGTGTCAGTCCTCTTGTACGTAAGTCGGCATTGTGCATTTTCAATTTAATTCCGATGCAATTTCTATGCTTCATCGTCAATAAGAAGGTTCAAGGGACACAGTAAACCTGAAGTGAAGCATCGGAATCTAAAAGTAGACCCACAGGAAAGGTTCAGATCATAGAAAGATAGAGTGTCAGTCCTCTTGTACTTAAGTCAGCATTGTGCCTTTTGTATTAAATTCGGATGCAATTTCTGTGTTTCATCGTCGATAAGAAGGTCCAAGGTATACAGTAAACCTGAAGTGAAGCATCGGAATCTAAAACTGGACTCACAGGAGAGGTTCAAATCATAGAAAGTTTGAGGTTCAGTCCTCTTGTACTTAAGTCGGCATTGTACCTTTTGTATTAAATTCGGATGCAATTTCTGTGTTTCATCGTCAATACGAAGGTCCAAGGGATACAGTAAACCTGAAGTAAAGCATCGGAATAAAACACTGGACTCACAGGAGAGGTTCAAATCATAGAAAGTTAGAGGTTCAGTCCTCTTGTACTTAAGTCGGCATTGTGCCTTTTGTATTAAATTCGGATGCAATTTCTGTGTTTCATCGTCTATAAGAAGGTCCAAGGGATACAGTAAACCTGAAGTGAAGCATCGGAATCTAACACTGGACTCACAGGAGAGGTTCAAATCATAGAAAGTTAGAGTGACAGTCCTCTTGTACTTAAGTCGGCATTGTGCCTTTTGTATTAAATTCGGATGAAATTTCTGTGTTTCATCGTCACTAACAAGGTCCAAGGTATACAGTAAACCTGAAGTGAAGCATCGGAATCTAAAACTGGACTCACAGGAGAGGTTCAAATCATAGAAAGTTAGAGTGTCATTCCTCTTGTACTTTAGCCGGGATTGTGCCTTTTAAATTTAATTACGATGCAATTTCTGTGTTTCATCGTCAGTTAGAAGGTCCAATTCATACAGTAAACCTGAAGTGAAGCATCTGAATCTAAAACTTGACTCACAGGAGAGGTTCAAATCATTGAAAGTTAGAGTGTCCGTCCTCTTGTACCAAAGTCGGCACTGTGCCGTTTGAATTTAATTCCGATGCAATTTCTGTGTTTTATCGTCAATAAGAAGGTCCAATGGATACAGGAAACCTGCAGTGAAGCATCGGAATCTAAAACTGGACTTACAGGAGAGGTTCCTATCATAGAAAGTTAGAGTATCAGTCCTCTTGTACTTAAGTCGGCATTGTGCCTTTTGAATTTAATTCCGATGCAATTTCTGTGTTTCATCGTCAATAAGAAGGTCCAAGGGACACATTAAACCTGAAGTGAAGCATCGGAATCTAAAAGTGGACTCACAGGAGAGGTTTAAATCATAGAAAGTTTGAGTTTCAGTCCTCTTGTACTTAAGTCGGCATTGTGTCTTTTGTATTAAATTCGGATGCAATTTCTGTGTTTCATCGTCAATAACAAAGTCCAAGGTATACAGTAAACCTGAAGTGATGCATCGGAATCTAAAAGTGGACTCACAGGAGAGGTTTAAATCATTGAAAGTTTGAGTTTCAGTCCTCTTGTACTTAAGTCGGCATTGTGTCTTTTGTATTAAATTCGGATGCAATTTCTGTGTTTCATCGTCAATACGAAGGTCCAAGGGATACAGTAAACCTGAAGTAAAGCATCGGAATAAAACACTGGACTCACAGGAGAGGTTCAAATCATAGAAAGTTAGAGGTTCAGTCCTCTTGTACTTAAGTCGGCATTGTGCCTTTTGTATTAAATTCGGATGCAATTTCTGTGTTTCATCGTCTATAAGAAGGTCCAAGGGATACAGTAAACCTGAAGTGAAGCATCGGAATCTAACACTGGACTCACAGGAGAGGTTCAAATCATAGAAAGTTAGAGTGTCAGTCCTCTTGTACTTAAGTCGGCATTGTGCCTTTTGTATTAAATTCGGATGAAATTTCTGTGTTTCATCGTCACTAACAAGGTCCAAGGTATACAGTAAACCTGAAGTGAAGGATCGGAATCTAAAACTGGACTCACAGGAGAGGTTCAAATCATAGAAAGTTAGAGTGTCATTCCTCTTGTACTTTAGCCGGGATTGTGCCTTTTAAATTTAATTACGATGCAATTTCTGTGTTTCATCGTCAGTTAGAAGGTCCAATTCATACAGTAAACCTGAAGTGAAGCATCTGAATCTAAAACTTGACTCACAGGAGAGGTTCAAATCATTGAAAGTTAGAGTGTCCGTCCTCTTGTACCAAAGTCGGCACTGTGCCGTTTGAATTTAATTCCGATGCAATTTCTGTGTTTTATCGTCAATAAGAAGGTCCAATGGATACAGGAAACCTGCAGTGAAGCATCGGAATCTAAAACTGGACTTACAGGAGAGGTTCCTATCATAGAAAGTTAGAGTATCAGTCCTCTTGTACTTAAGTCGGCATTGTGCCTTTTGAATTTAATTCCGATGCAATTTCTGTGTTTCATCGTCAATAAGAAGGTCCAAGGGACACATTAAACCTGAAGTGAAGCATCGGAATCTAAAAGTGGACTCACAGGAGAGGTTTAAATCATAGAAAGTTTGAGTTTCAGTCCTCTTGTACTTAAGTCGGCATTGTGTCTTTTGTATTAAATTCGGATGCAATTTCTGTGTTTCATCGTCAATAACAAAGTCCAAGGTATACAGTAAACCTGAAGTGATGCATCGGAATCTAAAAGTGGACTCACAGGAGAGGTTTAAATCATTGAAAGTTTGAGTTTCAGTCCTCTTGTACTTAAGTCGGCATTGTGTCTTTTGTATTAAATTCGGATGCAATTTCTGTGTTTCATCGTCAATAAGAAAGTCCAAGGTATACAGTAAACCCACAAGGGAAGCATCGGAATCTAAAACTGGACTCACGCGAGAGGTTCAAATCATAGATAGTTAGAGTGTCAGTCCTCTTGTACTTAAGTCGGCATTGTGCCTTTTGTATTATATTCGGAAGTAATTTCTGTGTTTCATCGTCAATAAGAAGGTCCAAGGTATACAGTAAACCTGAAGTGAAGCATCGGAATCTAAAACTGGACTCACAGGAGTGGTCCAGATCATAGGAAGTTAGAGTGTCAGTCCTCTTGTACGTAAGTCGGCATTGTGCATTTTCAATTTAATTCCGATGCAATTTCTATGCTTCATCGTCAATAAGAAGGTTCAAGGGACACAGTAAACCTGAAGTGAAGCATCGGAATCTAAAAGTAGACCCACAGGAAAGGTTCAGATCATAGAAAGATAGAGTGTCAGTCCTCTTGTACTTAAGTCAGCATTGTGCCTTTTGTATTAAATTCGGATGCAATTTCTGTGTTTCATCGTCGATAAGAAGGTCCAAGGTATACAGTAAACCTGAAGTGAAGCATCGGAATCTAAAACTGGACTCACAGGAGAGGTTCAAATCATAGAAAGTTTGAGGTTCAGTCCTCTTGTACTTAAGTCGGCATTGTACCTTTTGTATTAAATTCGGTTGCAATTTCTGTGTTTCATCGTCAATACGAAGGTCCAAGGGATACAGTAAACCTGAAGTAAAGCATCGGAATAAAACACTGGACTCACAGGAGAGGTTCAAATCATAGAAAGTTAGAGGTTCAGTCCTCTTGTACTTAAGTCGGCATTGTGCCTTTTGTATTAAATTCGGATGCAATTTCTGTGTTTCATCGTCTATAAGAAGGTCCAAGGGATACAGTAAACCTGAAGTGAAGCATCGGAATCTAACACTGGACTCACAGGAGAGGTTCAAATCATAGAAAGTTAGAGTGTCAGTCCTCTTGTACTTAAGTCGGCATTGTGCCTTTTGTATTAAATTCGGATGAAATTTCTGTGTTTCATCGTCACTAACAAGGTCCAAGGTATACAGTAAACCTGAAGTGAAGCATCGGAATCTAAAACTGGACTCACAGGAGAGGTTCAAATCATAGAATGTTAGAGTGTCATTCCTCTTGTACTTTAGCCGGAATTGTGCCTTTTGAATTTAATTACGATGCAATTTCTGTGTTTCATCGTCAATAAGAGGGTCCAAGGTATACAGTAAAGCTGAATGAAGCATCGGTATCTATAACTTGACTCACAGGAGAGGTTCAAATCATAGAAAGTTAGAGTGTCCGTCCTCATGTATTAAAGTCGGCACTGTGCCATTTGAATTTAATTCCGATGCAATTTCTGTGTTTCATCGTCAATAAGAAGGTCCAATGGATACAGGAAACCTGAAGTGAAGCATCGGAATCTAAAACTGGACTTACAGGACAGGTTCAAATCATAGAAAGTTAGAGTATCAGTCCTCTTGTACTTAAGTCGGCATTGTGCCTTTTCAATTTAATTCCGATGCAATTTCTCTGTCTCATCGTCATTAAGAAGGTCCAAGGGATACAGTAAACCTGATGTGAATCATCGGAATGTAAAACTGGACTCATAGGAGTGGTTCAAATCATAGAGAGTTAGAGGTTCAGTCCTCTTGTACTTAAGTCAGCATTGTGATTTTTGTATTAAATTCGGATGCGATTTCTGTGTTTCATCGTCTATAAGACGGTCCAAGGGATACAGTAAACCAGAAGTGAAGCTTCGGAATCTAAAACTGGACTCACAGGAGAGGTTCCTATCAAAGAAAGTTAGAGTGTCAGTCCTATTGCACTTAAGTCGGCATTGCGCCTTTTCTATTAAATTCGGATGCTATTTCTATGTTTCATCGTCAATAAGAAGGTCCAAGGTATACAGTAAACCTGAAGTAAGGCATCGTAAACTAAAACTGGACTCACAGGAGAGGTTTAAATCACAGAAATTTAGAGTGTCAGTCCTCTTGTACTTAAGTCGGCATTGTGCCTTTTGAATTTAATTCCGATGCAATTTCCGTGTTTCATCGTCAATAAGAAGGTCCAATTCATACAGTAAACCTGAAGTGAAGCATCTGAATCTAAAACAGGACTCACAGGAGAGGTTTAAATCATAGAAAATTTGAGTTTCAGTCCTCTTGTACTTAAGTCGGCATTGTGTCTTTTGTATTAAATTCGGATGCAATTTCTGTGTTTCATCGTCAATAAGATAGTCCAAGGTATACAGTAAACCTGAAGTGAAGCATCGGAATCTAAAACTGGACTCACGGGAGAGGTTCAAATCATAGATAGTTAGAGTGCCTGTCCTCTTGTACTTAAGTCGGCATTGTGCCTTTTGTATTATATTCGGAAGTAATTTCTGTGTTTCATCGTCAATAAGAAGGTCCAAGGTATACAGTAAACCTGAAGTGGGCATCGGAATCAAAAACTGGACTCACAGGAGTGGTCCAGATCATTGGAAGTTAGAGTGTCAGTCCTCTTGTACTTAAGTCGGCACTGTGCCATTTGAATTTAATTCCGATGCAATCTCTGTGTTTCATCGTCAATAAGAAAGTCCAATGGATACAGGAAACCTGCAGTGAAGCATCGGAATCTAAAACTGAACTTACAGGAGAGGTTCCTATCATAGCAGGTTAGAGTATCAGTCCTCTTGTACATAAGTCGGCATTGTGCCTTTTGAATTTAATTCCGATGCAATTTCTGTGTTTCAACGTCAATAAGAAGGTCCAAGGAATACAGTAAACCTGAATTGAAGCAACGGAATCTAAAACTGGACTCACAGGAGGGGTTCAAACCATAGGAAGTTAGAGTGTCAGTCCTCTTGTACTTAAGTCTGCATTGTGGATTTTGTACTAAATTCCGATGCAATTTCTGTGTTTCATCGTCAATAAGAAGGTCCAAGGTATACAGTAAACCTGAAGTGAATCATCAGAATCTAAAACAGGACTCACAGGAGAGGTTTAAATCATAGAAAATTTGAGTTTCAGTCCTCTTGTACTTAAGTCGGCATTGTGTCTTTTGTATTAAATTCGGATGCAATTTCTGTGTTTCATCGTCAATAAGATAGTCCAAGGTATACAGTAAACCTGAAGTGAAGCATCGGAATCTAAAACTGGACTCACGGGAGAGGTTCAAATCATAGATAGTTAGAGTGCCTGTCCTCTTGTACATAAGTCGGCATTGTGCCTTTTGTATTATATTCGGAAGTAATTTCTGTGTTTCATCGTCAATAAGAAGGTCCAAGGTATACAGTAAACCTGAAGTGGGTATCGGAATCAAAAACTGGACTCACAGGAGTGGTCCAGATCATTGGAAGTTAGAGTGTCAGTCCTCTTGTACTTAAGTCGGCATTGTGCATTTTCAATTTAATTCCGATGCAATTTCTGTGCTTCATCGTCAATAAGAAGGTCCAAGGGACACAGTAATCCTGAAGTGAAGCATCGGAATCTAGAAGTGGACCCACAGGAAAGGTTCAGATCATAGAAAGTTAGAGTGTCAGTCCTCTTGCACTTAAGCCAGCAATGTGCCTTTTGTATTAAATTCGGATGCAATTTCTGTGTTTCATCGTCGATAAGAAGGTCCAAGGAATACAGTAAACCTGAAGTGAAGCATCGGAATCTAAAACTGGACTCACAGGAGAGGTTCAAATCATAGAAAGTTTGAGGTTCAGTCCTCTTGTACTTAAGTCGGCATTGTGACTTTTGTATTAAATTCGGATGCAATTTCTGTTTTTCATCGTGAATACGAAGGTCCAAAGGATACAGTAAACCTGAAGCAAAGCATCGGAATAAAACACTGGACTCACAGGAGAGGTTCAAATCATAGAAAGTTAGAGGTTCAGTCCTCTTGTACTTAAGTCGGCATTGTGCCTTTTGTATTAAATTCGGATGCAATTTCTGTGTTTCTGCGTCTATAAGAAGGTCCAAGAGATACAGTAAACGTGAAGTAAAGCATCGGAATCTAACACTGGATTCACAGGAGAGGTTCAAATCATAGAAAGTTAGAGTGTCAGTCCTCTTGTACTTAAGTCGGCATTGTGCCTTTTGTATTAAATTCGGATGAAATTTCTGTGTTTCATCGTCAATAACAAGGTCCAAGGTATACAGTAAATATGAAGTGAAGCATCGGAATCTAAAACTGGACTCACAGGAGAGGTTTAAATCATAGAAAGTTAGAGTGTCAGTCCTCTTCTACTTTAGTCGGCATTGTGCCTTTTGAATTTAATTACGATGCAATTTCTGTGTTTCATCGTCAATAAGAGGGTCCAAGGTATACAGTAAAGCTGAATGAAGCATCGGAATCTAAAACTTGACTCACAGGAGAGGTTCAAATCATAGAAAGTCAGAGTGTCCGTCCTCTTGTACTAAGGTCGGCACTGTGCCATTTGATTTTAATTCCGATGCAATTTCTGTGTTTCATCGTCAATAAGAAGGTCCGATGGATACAGGAAACCTGAAGCGAAGCATCGGAATCTAAAACTGGACTTACAGGAGAGGTTCAAAACATAGAAAGTTAGAGTATCAGTCCTCTTGTACTTAAGTCGGCATTGTGCCTTTTCAATTTAATTCCGATGCAATTTCTCTGTCTCATCGACAATACGAAGGTCCAAGGGATACAGTAAACCTGAAGTGAAGCATCGGAATCTAAAACTGGACTCACAGGAGAGGTCCAGATCATAATAAGTTAGGGTGTCAGTCCTCTAGTACTTAAGTGGGCATTGTGCCTTTTGAATTTAATTCCGATGCAATTTCTGTGTTTCATCGTCTATACGAAGGACCAAGGAATACAGTAAACCTGAATTGAAGCAACGGAATCTAAAACTGGACTCACAGGAGAGGTTCCTATCAAAGAAAGTTAGATTGTCAGTCCTCTTGCAATTAAGTCGGCATTGTGCCTTTTCTATTAAATTCAGATGCTATTTCTATGTTTCATCTTCAATAAGAAGGTCCAATTCATACAGTAAATCTGAAGTGAAGCATCGGAAACTAAAACTGGACTCACGGGAGAGGTTCAAATCATTGAAAGTTAGAGTGTCCGTCGTCTTGTCCTAAAGTTGGCACTGCGCCATTTGAAATTAATTCCGATGCAATTTCTGTGTTTCATCGTCAATAAGAAGGTCCAATGCATACAGGAAACCTTAAGTGAAGCATCGGAATCTAAAACTGGACTTACAGGAGAGGTTCCTATCATAGAAAGTTAGAGTATCAGTCCCCTTGTACTTAAGTCGGCGTTGTGCCTTTTGAATTTAATTCCGATGCAATTTCTGTGTTTAATCGTCAATAAGAAGGTCCAAGGAATACAGTATACCTGAATTGAAGCAACGAAATCTAAAAGTGGGACTCACAGGAGGGGTTTCAAATCATAGGAAGTTAGAGTGTCAGTCCTCTTGTACTTAAGTCTGCATTGTGGCTTTTGTATTAAATTCGGATGCAATTTCTGTGTTTCATCGTCAATAACAAGGTCCAAGGTATACAGTAAACCTGAAGTGAAGCATCAGAATCTAAGACTGGACTCACAGGAGAGGTTTAAAATCATAGAAAGTTTGAGTTTCAGTCCTCTTGTACTTAATTCGGCATTGTGTCTTTTGTATTAAATTCGGATGCAATTTCTGTGTTTCCATCGTCAATAAGAAAGTCCAAGGTATACAGTAAACCTGAAGTGAAGCAACGGAATCTAAAACTGGACTCACGGGAGAGGTTCAAATCATAGATAGTTAGAGTGTCAGTCCTCTTGTACTTAAGTCGGCATTGTGCCTTTTGTATTATATTCGGAAGTAATTTCTGTGTTTCATCGTCAATAAGAAGGTCCAAGGTATACAGTATACCTGAAGTGAAGCATCGGAATCTATAACTGGACTCACAGGAGTGGTCCAGATCATAGGAAGTTACAGTGTCAGTCCTCTTGTACTTAAGTCTTCATTGTGCATTTTCAATTTAATTCCGATGCAATTTCTGTGCTTCATCGTCAACAAGAAGGTCCAAGGGACACAGTAAACCTGAAGTGAAGCATCGGAATCTAAAAGTGGACCCACAGGAAAGGTTCAGATCATAGAAAGTTAAAGTGTCAGTCCTCTTGTACTTAAGTCAGCATTGTGCCTTTTGTATTAAATTCGGATGCAATTTCTGTGTTTCATCGTCGATAAGATGGTCAAGGTATACAGTAAACCTGAAGTGAAGCATCGGAATCTAAAACTTTACTCACAGGAGAGGTTCAAATCATAGAAAGTTTGAGGTTCAGTCCTCTTGTACTTAAGTCGGTATTGTGCCTTTTGTATTAAATTCGGATGCAATTTCTGTGTTTCATCGTCAATACGAAGGTCCAAGGGATACAGTAAACCTGAAGTAAAGCATCGGAATAAAACACTGGACTCACAGGAGAGGTTCAAATCATAGAAAGTTAGAGTATCCGTCCTCTTGTACTAAAGTCGGCACTGTGCCATTTGAATTTAATTCCGATGCAATTTCTGTGTTTCATCGTCAATAAGAAGGTCCAATGGATACAGGAAACCTGAAGTGGTGCATCGGAATCTAAAACTTTACTCACAGGAGAGCTTCAAATCAAAGAAAGTTTGAGGTTCAGTCCTCTTGTACTTAAGTCGGTATTGTGCCTTTTGTATTAAATTCGGATGCAATTTCTGTGTTTCATCGTCAATACGAAGGTCCAAGGTATACAGTAAACGTGAAGTAAAGCATCGGAATAAAACACGGGACACACAGGAGAGGTTCAAATCACAGAAAGTTAGAGTATCAGTCCTCTTGTACTTATGTCGGCATTGTGCCTTTTCAAATTAATTCCGATGCAATTTCTCTGTCTCATCGTCAATAAGAAGGTCCAAGGGATACAGTAAACCTGAAGTGGTGCATTGGAATCTAAAACTGCACTCACAGGAGAGGTTCAAATCATAGAAAGTTAGAGTGTGAGTCCTCTTGTACTTAAGTCGGCATTGTGCCTTTTGTATGAAATTCGGATGCAATTTCTGTTTTTCATCGTCAATAAGAAGGTCCAAGGGATACAGTAAACCTGAAGTGAAGCATCGGAATCTAAAACTCGACTCAGAGGAGAGGTTCAAATCATAGAAAATTAGAGTGTTGATCCTAATTTACTTAAAACGGCATTGTGCCATTTAAATTCAATTCCGATGCAATTTCTGTGCTTCATCGTCAAAAAGAAGGTCCAAGGGATACAGTAAACCTGAGGTGAAGCATTGAAATCTAAAACTGGACTCACAGGAGAGGTTCAAGTCATAGAAAGTGAGAGTGTCAGTCCTCTTGTACCCAAGTCGGAATTGTGCCTTTTAAATTTAATTCCGATGCAATTTCTGTGTTTCATCGTCAATAAGGTCCAAGGGATACAGTAAACCTGAAGTGAAGCATTGGAATCTAAAACAGGACTCACAGGAGGGGTTCAAATAACAGGAAGTTAAAGTGTCAGTCCTCTTGTACTTAAGTCTGCATTGTGCCTTTTGTATTAAATTCGGATGCAATTTCTGTGTCTCATCGTCAATAAGAAGGTCCAAGGTATACAGTAAACCTGAAGTGAAGCATCAGAAACTAACACTGGACCCACAGGAGAGGTTCATATCATACATAGTTAGAGTGTCAGTCCTCTTGTACTTAAGTCGGCATTGTGCATTTTGTATTAAATTTGGATGCAATTTCTGTGTTTCATCGTCAATAAGAAGGTCCAAGGTATACAGTAAACCTGAAGTGAAGCATCGGAATCTAAAACTGGACTCACAGCAGATGTCCAGATCATAATAAGTTAGAGTGTCAGACCTCTTGTACTTAAGTCGGCATTGTGCCTTTTGAATTTAATTCCGATGCAATTTCTGTGCTTCATCGTCAATAAGAAGGTCCAAGGGACACAGTAAACCTGAAGTGAAGCATCGGAATCTAAAACTGGACTCACAGGAGAGGTTCAGATCATAGAAAGTTAGTGTGTCAGTCCTCTTGTACTTAAATCGGCATTGTGCCTTTTGTATTAAATTCGGATGCAATTTCTGTGTTTCATCGACGATAAGAAGGTCCAAGGTATACAGTAAACCTGATGTGAAGCATCGGAATGTAAAACTGGACTCACAGGAGTGGTCCAGATCATAGGAAGTTAGAGTGTCAGTCCTCTTGTACTTAAGTCTTCATTGTGCATTTTCAATTTAATTCCGATGCAATTTCTGTGCTTCATCGTCAACAAGAAGGTCCAAGGGACACAGTAAACCTGAAGTGAAGCATCGGAATCTAAAAGTGGACCACAGGAAAGGTTCAGATCATAGAAAGTTAAAGTGTCAGTCCTCTTGTACTTAAGTCAGCATTGTGCCTTTTGTATTAAATTCGGATGCAATTTCTGTGTTTCATCGTCGATAAGATGGTCCAAGGTATACAGTAAACCTGAAGTGAAGCATCGGAATCTAAAACTTTACTCACAGGAGAGGTTCAAATCATAGAAAGTTTGAGGTTCAGTCCTCTTGTACTTAAGTCGGTATTGTGCCTTTTGTATTAAATTCGGATGCAATTTCTGTGTTTCATCGTCAATACGAAGGTCCAAGGGATACAGTAAACCTGAAGTAAAGCATCGGAATAAAACACTGGACTCACAGGAGAGGTTCAAATCATAGAAAGTTAGAGTATCCGTCCTCTTGTACTAAAGTCGGCACTGTGCCATTTGAATTTAATTCCGATGCAATTTCTGTGTTTCATCGTCAATAAGAAGGTCCAATGGATACAGGAAACCTGAAGTGGTGCATCGGAATCTAAAACTTTACTCACAGGAGAGCTTCAAATCAAAGAAAGTTTGAGGTTCAGTCCTCTTGTACTTAAGTCGGTATTGTGCCTTTTGTATTAAATTCGGATGCAATTTCTGTGTTTCATCGTCAATACGAAGGTCCAAGGTATACAGTAAACGTGAAGTAAAGCATCGGAATAAAACACGGGACACACAGGAGAGGTTCAAATCACAGAAAGTTAGAGTATCAGTCCTCTTGTACTTATGTCGGCATTGTGCCTTTTCAAATTAATTCCGATGCAATTTCTCTGTCTCATCGTCAATAAGAAGGTCCAAGGGATACAGTAAACCTGAAGTGGTGCATTGGAATCTAAAACTGCACTCACAGGAGAGGTTCAAATCATAGAAAGTTAGAGTGTGAGTCCTCTTGTACTTAAGTCGGCATTGTGCCTTTTGTATGAAATTCGGATGCAATTTCTGTTTTTCATCGTCAATAAGAAGGTCCAAGGGATACAGTAAACCTGAAGTGAAGCATCGGAATCTAAAACTCGACTCAGAGGAGAGGTTCAAATCATAGAAAATTAGAGTGTTGATCCTAATTTACTTAAAACGGCATTGTGCCATTTAAATTCAATTCCGATGCAATTTCTGTGCTTCATCGTCAAAAAGAAGGTCCAAGGGATACAGTAAACCTGAGGTGAAGCATTGAAATCTAAAACTGGACTCACAGGAGAGGTTCAAGTCATAGAAAGTGAGAGTGTCAGTCCTCTTGTACCCAAGTCGGAATTGTGCCTTTTGAATTTAATTCCGATGCAATTTCTGTGTTTCATCGTCAATAAGGTCCAAGGGATACAGTAAACCTGAAGTGAAGCATTGGAATCTAAAACAGGACTCACAGGAGGGGTTCAAATCACAGGAAGTTATAGTGTCAGTCCTCTTGTACTTAAGTCTGCATTGTGCCTTTTGTATTAAATTCGGATGCAATTTCTGTGTCTCATCGTCAATAAGAAGGTCCAAGGTATACAGTAAACCTGAAGTGAAGCATCAGAAACTAACACTGGACCCACAGGAGAGGTTCATATCATACATAGTTAGAGTGTCAGTCCTCTTGTACTTAAGTCGGCATTGTGCATTTTGTATTAAATTTGGATGCAATTTCTGTGTTTCATCGTCAATAAGAAGGTCCAAGGTATACAGTAAACCTGAAGTGAAGCATCGGAATCTAAAACTGGACTCACAGCAGATGTCCAGATCATAATAAGTTAGAGTGTCAGACCTCTTGTACTTAAGTCAGCATTGTGCCTTTTGAATTTAATTCCGATGCAATTTCTGTGCTTCATCGTCAATAAGAAGGTCCAAGGGACACAGTAAACCTGAAGTGAAGCA
Source organism: Schistocerca americana (assembly GCF_021461395.2). Lineage (NCBI taxonomy): Eukaryota > Metazoa > Arthropoda > Insecta > Orthoptera > Acrididae > Schistocerca > Schistocerca americana. The sequence goes on from NC_060130.1 coordinate 77,702,551, forward strand.
TCGGAATCTAAAACTGGACTCACAGGAGAGGTTCAGATCATAGAAAGTTAGTGTGTCAGTCCTCTTGTACTTAAATCGGCATTGTGCCTTTTGTATTAAATTCGGATGCAATTTCTGTGTTTCATCGACGATAAGAAGGTCCAAGGTATACAGTAAACCTGATGTGAAGCATCGGAATGTAAAACTGGACCCATAGGAGTGGTTCAAATCATAGAAAGTTAGAGGTTCAGTCCTCTTGTACTTAAGTCGGCATTGTGCCTTTTGTATTAAATTCGGATGCGATTTCTGTGTTTCATCGTCTATAAGAAGGTCCAAGGGATACAGTAAACCTGAAGTGAAGCATCGGAATCTAACACTGGACTCACAGGAGAGGTTCAAATCATAGAAAGTTAGAGTGTCAGTCCTCTTGTACTTATGTCGGCATTGTGCCTTTTGTATTAAATTCGGATGCAATTTCTGTGTTTCATTGTCAATAAGAAGGTCCAAGGTATACAGTAAACCTGAAGTGAAGCATCAGAATCTAAAACTGGACTCACAGGAGAGGTTTAAATCATAGAAAGTTAGAGTTTCAGTCCTCTTGTACTTAAGTCCGCATTGTGTCTTTTGTATTAAATTCGGATGCAATTTCTGTGTTTCATCGTCAATAAGATGGTCCAAGGTATACAGTGAACCTGAAGTGAAGCATCGGAATCTAAAACTGGACTCACAGGAGAGGTCCAGATCATAATAAGTTAGAGTGTCAGTCCTCTTGTACTTAAGTCGGCATTGTGCCTTTTGAATTTAATTCCGATGCAATTTCTGTGCTTCATCGTCAATAAGAAGGTCCAAGGGACACAGTAAACCTGAAGTGAAGCATAGGAATCTAAAACTGGACTCACAGGAGAGGTTCAGATCATAGAAAGTTAGTGTGTCAGTCCTCTTGTACTTAAATCGGGATTGTGCATTTTGTATTAAATTCGGATGCGATTTCTGTGTTTCATCGTCGATAAGAAGGTCCAAGGTATACAGTAAACCTGATGTGAAGCATCGGAATGTAAAACTGGACTCATAGGAGTGGTTCAAATCATAGGAAGTTAGAGGTTCAGTCCTCTTGTACTTAAGTCGGCATTGTGCCTTTTGTATTAAATTCGGATGCGATATCTGTGTTTTTCTTCGTCTATAAGAAGGTCCAAGGGATACAGTAAACCTGAAGTGGTGCATCGGAATCTAAAACTGCACTCACAGGAGAGGTTCAAATCATAGAAAGTTAGAGTGTGAGTCCTCTTTTACATAAGTCGGCATTGTGCCTTTTGTATTAAGTTCGGATGCAATTTCTGTGTTTCATCGTCAATAAGAAGGTCCAAGGGTTACAGTAAACCTGAAGTGAAGCATCGGAATCTAAAACTCGACTCACAGGAGAGGTTCAAATCTTAGAAAGTTAGAGTGTCGGTCCTCATTTACTTAAAACGGCATTGTGCCATTTAAATTTAATTCCGATGCAATTTCTGTGCTTCATCGTCAAAAAGATGGTCCAAGGGATACAGTAAACCTGAGGTGAAGCATTGGAATCTAAAACTGGACTCACAGGAGAGGTTCAAGTCATAGAAAGTGAGAGTGTCAGTCCTCTTGTACCTAAGTCGGAATTGTGCATTTTGTATTAAATTCGGATGCAATTTCTGTGTTTCATCGTCAATATGAAGATCCAAGGGATACAGTAAAGCTGAAGTGAAGCATCGGAATCTAAAACTGGACTCACAGGAGAGGATCAAATCATAGAAAGTTAGAGTGTCAGTCCTCTTGTGCTTAAGTCGGCATTGTGCTTTTGTATTAAATTTGGATGCAATATCTGTGTTTCATCGTCAATAAGAAGGTCCAAGGGGTACAGTAAACCTGAAGTGAAGCATCGGAATCTAATACTGGACTCACAGGATAGGTTCAAATCATAGAAAGTTAGAGAATCCGTCCTCTTGTACTTAAGTCGGCATTGCTCCTTTTGAATTTAATTCCGATGCAATTTCTGTGTTTCATCGTCAATAAGAAGGTCCAAGGTATACAGTAAACCTGAAGTGAAGCATCGGAATCTAAAACTGGACTTACAGGAGAGGTTCAAATCACAGAAAGTTAGAGTATCAGTCCTCTTGTACTTATGTCGGCATTGTGCCTTTTCAATTTAATTCCGATGCAATTTCTCTGTCTCATCGTCAATAAGAAGGTCCAAGGGATACAGTAAACCTGAAGTGGTGCATCGGAATCTAAAACTGCACTCACAGGAGAGGTTCAAATCCCAGAAAGTTAGAGTGTGAGTCCTCTTGTACTTAAGTCGGCATTGTGCCTTTTGTATTAAATTCGGATGCAATTTCTGTTTTTCATCGTCAATAAGAAGGTCCAAGGGATACAGTAAACCTGAAGTGAAGCATCGGAATCTAAAACTCGACTCACAGGAGAGGTTCAAATCATAGAAAGTTAGAGTGTCGGTCCTCATTTACTTAAAACGGCATTGTGCCATTTAAATTTAATTCCGATGCAATTTCTGTGCTTCATCGTCAAAAAGAAGGTCCAAGGGATACAGTAAACCTGAAGTGAAGCATCGGAATCTAAAACTGGACTCACAGGAGGGGTTCAAATCACAGGAAGTTAGAGTGTCAGTCCTCTTGTACTTAAGTCTGCATTGTGCCTTTTGTATTAAATTCGGATGCAATTTCTGTGTCTCATCGTCAATAAGAAGGTCCAAGGTATACAGTAAACCTGAAGTGAAGCATCAGAATCTAACACTGGACCCACAGGAGAGGTTCATATCATACATAGTTAGAGTGTCAGTCCTCTTGTACTTAAGTCGGCATTGTGCATTTTGTATTAAATTTGGATGCAATTTCTGTGTTTCATCGTCAATAAGAAGGTCCAAGGTATACAGTAAAGCTGAAGTGAAGCATCGGAATCTAAAACTGGACTCACAGGAGAGGTCCAGATCATAATAAGTTAGAGTGTCAGTCCTCTTGTACTTAAGTCGGCATTGTGCCTTTTGAATTTAATTCCGACGCAATTTCTGTGCTACATCGTCAATAAGAAGGTCCAAGGGACACAGTAAACCTGAAGTGAAGCATCGGAATCTAAAACTGGACTCACAGGAGAGATTCAGATCATAGAATGTTAGTGTGTCAGTCCTATTTTACTTAATTCGGCATTGTGCCTTTTACATTAAATTCGGATGCGATTTCTGTGTTTCATCGTCGATAAGAAGGTCCAAGGTATACAGTAAACCTGATGTGAAGCATCGGAATGTAAAACTGGACTCATAGGAGTGGTTCAAATCATAGAAAGTTAGAGGTTCAGTCCTCTTGTGCTTAAGTCGGCATTGTGCCTTTTGTATTAAATTCGGATGCGATTTCTGTGTTTCATCGTCTATAAGAAGGTCCAAGGGATACAGTAAACCTGAAGTGAAGCATCGGAATCTAACACTGGACTCACAGGAGAGGTTCAAATCATAGAAAGTTAGAGTGTCAGTCCTCTTGTACTTAAGTCGGCATTGTGCATTTTGTATTAAATTCGGATGCAATTTCTGTGTTTCATTGTCAATAAGAAGGTCCAAGGTATACAGTAAACCTGAAGTAAGGCATCAGAATCCAAAACTGGACTCACAGGAGAGGTTTTAATCATAGAAAGTTAGAGTTTCAGTCCTCTTGTACTTAAGTCGGCATTGTGTCTTTTGTATTAAATTCGGATGCAGTTTCTGTGTTTCATCGTCAATAAGATGGTCCAAGGTATACAGTGAACCAGAAGTGAAGCATCGGAATCTAAAACTGGACTCACAGGAGAGGTCCAGATCATAATAAGTTAGAGTGTCAGTCCTCTTGTACTTAAGTCGGCATTGTGCCTTTTGAATTTAATTCCGATGCAATTTCTGTGCTTCATCGTCAATAAGAAGGTCCAAGGGACACAGTAAACCTGAAGTGAAGCATCGGAATCTAAAACTGGACTCACAGGAGAGGTTCAGATCATAGAAAGTTAGTGTGTCAGTCCTCTTGTACTTAAATCGGCATTGTGCCTTTTGTATTAAATTCGGATGCTATTTCTGTGTTTCATCGTCGATGAGAAGGTCCAAGGTATACAGTAAACCTGATGTGATGCATCGGAATGTAAAACTGGACTCATAGGAGTGGTTCAAATCATAGAAAGTTAGAGGTTCAGTCCTCTTGTACTTAAGTCGGCATTGTGCCTTTTGTATTAAATTCGGATGCGATTTCTGTGTTTCATCGTCTATAAGAAGGTCCAAGGTATACAGTAAACCTGAAGTGGTGCATCGGAATCTAAAACTGCACTCACAGGAGAGGTTCAAATCATAGAAAGTTAGAGTGTGAGTCCTCTTGTACTTAAGTTGGCATTGTGCCTTTTGTATTAAATTCGGATGCAATTTCTGTGTTTCATCGTCAATAAGAAGGTCCAAGGGATACAGTAAACCTGAAGTGAAGCATCGGAATCTAAAACTCGACTCACAGGAGAGGTTCAAATCATAGAAAGTTAGAGTGTCGGTCCTCATTTACTTAAAACGGCATTGTGCCATTTAAATTTAATTCCGATGCAATTTCTGTGCTTCATCTTCAAAAAGAAGGTCCAAGGGATACAGTAAACCTGAGGTGAAGCATTGGAATCTAAAACTGGACTCACAGGAGAGGTTCAAGTCATAGAAAGTGAGAGTGTCAGTCCTCTTGTACCTAAGTCGGAATTGTGCCTTTTGTATTAAATTCGGATGCAATTTCTGTGTTTCATCGTCAATATGAAGATCTAAGGGATACAGTATAGCTGAAGTGAAGCATCGGAATCTAAAACTGGACTCACAGGAGAGGATCAAATCATAGAAAGTTAGAGTGTCAGTCCTCTTGTGCTTAAGTCGGCATTGTGATTTTGTATTAAATTTGGATGCAATATCTGTGTTTCATCGTCAATAAGAAGGTCCAAGGGATACAGTAAACCTGAACTGAAGCATCGGAATCTAATACTGGACTCACAGGATAGGTTCAAATCATAGAAAGTTAGAGAATCCGTCCTTTTGTACTTAAGTCGGCATTGCTCCTTTTGAATTTAATTCCGATGCAATTTCTGTGTTTCATCATCAATATGAAGGTCCAAGGGATACAGTAAACCTGAAGTGAAGCATCGGAATCTAAAACTGGACTCACAGGAGAGGTCCAGATCATAATAAGTTAGAGTGTCAGTCCTCTTTTACTTAAGTCGGCATTGTGCCTTTTGAATTTAATTACGATGCAATTTCTGTGTTTCAGTGTCAATAAGAGGGTCGAAGGTATACAGTAAAGCTGAATGAAGCATCGGAATCTAAAATTTGACTCACAGGAGAGGTTCAAGTCATAGAAAGTCAGAGTGTCCGTCCTCTTGTACTAAGGTCGGCACTGTGCCTTTTGAATTTAAATCCGATGCAATTTCTGTGTTTCATCGCCAATAAGAAGGTCCAATGGATACAGGAAACCTGACGTGAAGCATCGGAATCTAAAACTGTACTTACAGGAGAGGTTCAAATCATAGAAAGTTAGAGTATCAGTCCTCTTGTACTTAAGTCGGCATTGTGCCTTTTCAATTTAATTCCGATACAATTTCTCTGTCTCATCGTCAATAAGAAGGTCCAAGGTATACAGTAAACCTGAAGTGAAGCATCGGAATCTAAAACTGGACTCACAGGAGAGGTCCAGATCATAATAAGTTAGAGTGTCAGTCCTCTTGTACTTAAGTCGGCATTGTGCCTTTTGAATTTAATTCCGATGCAATTTATGTGTTTCATCGTCAATAAGAAGGTCCAAGGAATACAGTAAACCTGAACTGAAGCAACGGAATCTAAAACTGGACTCACAGGAGAGGTTCCTATCAAAGAAAGTTAGAGTGTCAGTCCTTTTGCACTTAAGTGGGCATTGTGCCTTTTCTATTAAATTCGGATGCTATTTCTATGTTTCATCGTCAATAAGGAGGTCCAAGGTATACAGTAAACCTGTCGTGAGGCATCGTAATCTAAAACTGGACTCACAGGAGAAGTTCAAATCACAGAAATTTAGAGTGTCAGTCCTCTTGTACTTAAGTCGGCATTGTGCCTTTTGAATTTAATTCCGATGCAATTTCCGTGTTTCATCCTCAATAAGAAAGTCCAATTCATACAGTAAACCTGAAGTGAAGCATCGGAATCTAAAACTGGACTCTCAGGAGAGGTTCAAATCATTGAAAGTTAGAGTGTCCGTCCTCTTGTCCTAAAGTCGGCACTGTGCCATTTGAAATTAATTCCGATGCAATTTCTGTGTTTCATCGTCAATAAGAAGGTCCAATGGATACAGGAAACCTGAAGTGAAGCATCGGAATCTAAAACTGGACTTACAGGAGAGGTTCCTATCATAGAAAGTTAGAGTATCAGTCCTCTTGTACTTAAGTCGGCATTGTGCCTTTTGAATTTAATTCCGATGCAATTTCTGTGTTTCATCGTCAATAAGAAGGTCCAAGGAATACAGTATACCTGAATTGAAGCGACGGAATCTAAAACTGGACTCACAGGAGGGGTTCAAATCATAGGAAGTTAGAGTGTCAGTCCTTTTGTACTTAAGTCTGCATTGTGGCTTTTGTATTAAATTCGGATGCAATTTCTGTGTTTCATCATCAATAAGAAGGTCCAAGGCATACAGTAAACCTGAAGTGAAGCATCAGAATCTAAAACTGGACTCACAGGAGAGGTTTAAATCATAGAAAGTTTGAGTTTCAGTTTTCTTGTACTTAATTCGGCATTGTGTCTATTGTATTAAATTCGGACGCAGTTTCTGTGTTTCATCGTCAATAAGAAAGTCCAAGGTATACAGTAAACCTGAAGTGAAGCAACGGAATCTAAAACTGGACTCACGGGAGAGGTTCAAATCATAGATAGTTAGAGTGTCAGTCCTCTTGTACTTAAGTCGGCATTGTGCCTTTTGTATTATATTCGGAAGTAATTTCTGTGTTTCATCGTCAATAAGAAGGTCCAAGGTATACATTAAACCTGAAGTGAAGCATCGGAATCTAAAACTGGACTCACAGGAGTGGTCCAGATCATAGGAAGTTAGAGTGTCAGTCCTCTTGTACTTAAGTCGGCATTGTGCATTTTCAATTTAATTCCGATGCAATTTCTGTGCTTCATCGTCAATAAGAAGGTCCAAGGGATACAGTAAATCTGAAGTAAAGCATCGGAATAAAACACTGGACTCACAGGAGAGGTTCAAATCATAGAAAGTTAGAGTGTCAGTCCTCTTGTACTTAAGTCGACATTGTGCCTTTTGTATTAAATACGGATGCAATTTCTGTGTTTCATCGTCGATAAGAAGGTCCGCGGTATACAGTAAACCTAATGAGAAGCATCGGAATCTAAAACTGGACTCACAGGAGTGGTTCAAATCATAGAAAGTTAGAGGTTCAGTCCTCTTGTACTTAAGTCGGCATTGTGCCTTTTGTATTAAATTCGGATGCAATTTCTGTGTTTCATCGTCTATAAGAAGGTCCAAGGGATACAGTAAACCTGAAGTGAAGCATCGGAATCTAACACTGGACTCACAGGAGAGGTTCAAATCATAGAAAGTTAGAGTGTCAGTCCTCTTGTACTTAAGTCGGCATTGTGCCTTTTGTATTAAATGCGGTTGAAATTTCTGTGTTTCATTGTCAATAACAAGGTCCAAGGTATACAGTAAACCTGAAGTGAAGCATCGGAATCTAAAACTGGACTCACAGGAGAGGTTCAAATCATGGAAAGTTAGAGTGTCAGTCCTCTTGTACTTTAGTCGGCATTGTGCCTTTTGAATTTAATTACGATGCAATTTCTGTGTCTCATCGTCAATAAGAGGGTCCAAGGTATACAGTAAAGCTGAATGAAGCATCGGAATCTAAAACTTGACTCACAGGAGAGGTTCAAATCATTGAAAGTTAGAGTATCCGTCCTCTTGTACTAAAGTCGGCACTGTGCCATTTGAATTTAATTCCGATGCAGTTTCTGTGTTTCATCGTCAATAAGAAGGTCCAATGGATACAGGAAACCTGAAGTGAAGCATCGGAATCTAAAACTGGACTTACAGGAGAGGTTCAAATCATAGAAAGTTAGAGTATCAGTCCTCTTGTACTTATGTCGGCATTGTGCATTTTCAATTTAATTCCGATGCAATTTCTCTGTCTCATCGTCAATAAGAAGGTCCAAGGGATACAGTAAACCTGAAGTGGTGCATCGGAATCTAAAACTGCACTCACAGGAGAGGTTCAAATCATAGAAAGTTAGAGTGTGAGCCTCTTGTACTTAAGTCGGCATTGTGCCTTTTGTATTAAATTCGGATGCAATTTCTGTGTTTCATCGTCAAAAAGAAGGTCCAAGGGATACAGTAACCCTGAGGTGAAGCATTGGAATCTAAAACTGGACTCACAGGAGAGGTTCAAGTCATAGAAAGTGAGAGTGTCAATCCTCTTGTACCTAAGTCGGAATTGTGCCTTTTGTATTAAATTCGGATGCAATTTCTGTGTTTCATCGTCAATAAGAAGGTCCAAGGTATACAGTAAACCTGAAGTGAGCATCAGAATCTAACACTGGACCCACAGGAGAGGTTCATATCATACATTGTTAGAGTGTCAGTCCTCTTGTACTTAAGTCGGTATTGTGCATTTTGTATTAAATTTGGATGCAATTTCTGTGTTTCATCGTCAATAAGAAGGTCCAAGGTATACAGTAAACCTGAAGTGACGCATCGGAATCTAAAACTGGACTCACAGGAGAGGTCCAGATCATAATAAGTTAGAGCGTCAGTCTTCTTGTACTTAAGTCGGCATTGTGCCTTTTGAATTTAATTCAGATGCATTTTCTGTGTTTCATCGTTGATAAGAAGGTCCAAGGTATACAGTAAACCTGATGTGAAGCATCGGAATGTAAAACTGGACTCATAGGAGTGGTTCAAATCATAGAAAGTTAGAGGTTCAGTCCTCTTGTACTTAAGTCGGCATTGTGCCTTTTGTATTAAATTCGGAAGCGATTTCTGTGTTTCATCGTCTATAAGAAGGTCCAAGGGATACAGTAAACGTGAACTGAAGCATCGGAATCTAACACTGGACTCACAGGAAAGGTTCAAATCATAGAAAGTTAGAGTGTCAGTCCTCTTGTATTTACGTCGGCATTGTGCCTTTTGTATGAAATTCGGATGCAATTTCTGTGTTTCATTGTCAATAAGAAGGTCCAAGGTATACAGTAAACCTGAAGTGAAGCATCAGAATCTAAAACTGGACTCACAGGAGAGGTTTAAATCATAGAAAGTTAGAGTTTCAGTGCTCTTGTACTTAAGTCGGCATTGTGTCTTTTGTATTAAATTCGGATGCAATTTCTGTGTTTCATCGTCAATAAGATGGTCCAAGGGACACAGTAAACCTGAAGTGAAGCATCGGAATCTAAAACTGGACTCACAGGAGAGGTTCAGATCATAGAAAGTTAGTGTGTCAGTCCTCTTGTACTTAAATCGGCATTGTGCCTTTTGTATTAAATTCGGATGCAATTTCTGTGTTTCATCGTCGATAAGAAGGTCCAAGGTATACAGTAAACCTGATGTGAAGCATCGGAATGTAAAACTGGACTCATAGGAGTGGTTCAAATCATAGAAAGTTAGAGGTTCAGTCCTCTTGTACTTATGTCGGCATTGTGCCTTTTTTATTAAATTCGGATGCGATTTCTGTGTTTCATCGTCTATAAGAAGGTCCAAGGGATACAGTAAACCTGAAGTGGTGCATCGGAATCTAAACCTGCACTCACAGGAGAGGTTCAAATCATAGAAAGTTAGAGTGTGAGTCCTCTTGTACTTAAGTCGGCATTGTGCCTTTTGTATTAAATTCGGATGCAATTTCTGTGTTTCATCGTCAATAAGAAGGTCCAAGGGGTACAGTAAACCTGAAGTGAAGCATCGGAATCTAAAACTCGACTCACAGGAGAGGTTCAAATCATAGAAAGTTAGAGTGTCGGTCCTCATTTACTTAAAACGGCATTGTGCAATTTAAATTTAATTCCGATGCAATTTCTGTGCTTCATCGTCAAAAAGAAGGTCCAAGGGATACAGTAAACCTGAGGTGAAGCATTGGAATCTAAAACTGGACTCACAGGAGAGGTTCAAGTCATAGAAAGTGAGAGTGTCAGCCCTCTTGTACCTAAGTCGGAATTGTGCCTTTTGTATTAAATTCGGATGCAATTTCTGTGTTTCATCGTCAATATGAAGATCCAAGGGATACAGTAAAGCTGAAGTGAAGCATCGGAATCTAAAACTGGACTCACAGGAGAGGATCAAATCATAGAAAGTTAGAGTGTCAGTCCTCTTGTACTTAAGTCGGCATTGTGCTTTTGTATTAAATTTGGATGCAATATCTGTGTTTCATCGTCAATAAGAAGGTCCAAGGGATACAGTAAACCTGAAGTGAAGCATCGGAATCTAATACTGGACCCACAGGATAGGTTCAAAACATAGAAAGTTAGAGAATCCGTCCTCTTGTACTTAAGTCGGCATTGTGCCTTTTGAATTTAATTCCGATGCAATTTCTGTGTTTCATCGTCAATAAGAAGGTCCAAGGGATACAGTAAACCTGAAGTGAAGCATCGGAATCTAAAACTGGACTCACTGGAGGGGTTCAAATCACAGGAAGTTAGAGTGTCAGTCCTCTTGTACTTTAGTCTGCATTGTGCCTTTTGTATTACATTCGGATGCAATTTCTATGTCTCATCGTCAATAAGAAGGTCCAAGGTATACAGTAAACCTGAAGTGAAGCATCAGAATCTAACACTGGACCCACAGAAGTGGTTCATATCATACATAGTAGAGTGTCAGTCCTCTTGTACATAAGTCGGCATTGTGCATTTTGTATTAAATTTTAATGCAATTTCTGTGTTTCATCGTCAATAAGAAGGTCCAAGGGATACAGTAAACCTGAAGTGAAGCATCGGAATCTAAAACTGGACTCACAGGAGAGGTCCAGATCATAATAAGTTAGAGTGTCAGTCCTCTTGTACTTCAGTCGGCATTGTGCCTTTTGATTTAATTCCGATGCAATTTCTGTGCTTCATCGTCAATAAGAAGGTCCAAGGGACACAGTAAACCTGAAGTGAAGCATCGGAATCTAAAACTGGACTCACAGGAGAGGTTCAGATCATAGAAAGTTAGTGTGTCAGTCCTCTTGTACTTAAATCGGCATTGTGCCTTTAGTATTAAATTCGGATGCAATTTCTGTGTTTCATCGTCGATAAGAAGGTCCAAGGTATACAGTAAACCTGATGTGAAGCATCGGAATGTAAAACTGGACTCATAGGAGCGGTTCAAATCATAGAAAGTTAGAGGTTCAATCCTCTTGTACTTAAGTCGGCATTGTGCTTTTTGTATTAAATTCGGATGCGATTTCTGTGTTTCATCGTCTATAAGAAGGTCCAAGGGATACAGTAAACCTGAAGTGAAGCATCGGAATCTAACACTGGACTCACAGGAGAGGTTCAAATCATAGAAAGTTAGAGTGTCAGTCCTCTTGTACTTAAGTCGGCATTGTGCCTTTTGTATTAAATTCGGATGCAATTTCTGTGTTTCATCGTCAATAAGAAGGTCCAAGGTATACAGTAAACCTGAAGTGAAGCATCAGAATCTAAAACTGGACTCACAGGAGAGGTTTAAATCATAGAAAGTTAGAGTTTCAGTCCTCTTGTACTTAAGTCGGCATTGTGTCTTTTGTATTAAATTCGGATGCAATTTCTGTGTTTCATCGTCAATAAGATGGTCCAAGGTATACAGTGAACCTGAAGTGAAGCATCGGAATCTAAAACTGGACTCACAGGAGTGGTTCAAATCACATAAAGTTAAGGTAACTTTCCTCTTGAACTTCAGTCAGCATGTTGCCTTTTGTATTAAATTCGGATGCAATTTCTGTGCTTCATCGTCAATAAGAATGTCCAAGGGATACAGTAAACCTGAAGTGAAGCATCGGAATCTAAAACTGGACTCACAGGAGTGGTCCAGATCATAGGAAATTAGAGTGTCAGTCCTCTTGTACTTAAGTCGGCATTGTGCATTTTCAATTTAATTCCGATGCAATTTCTGTGCTTCATCGTCAATAAGAAGGTCCAAGGGACACAGTAAACCTGAAGTGAAGCATCGGAATCTAAAAGTGGACCCACAGGAAAGGTTCAGATCATACAAAGTTTGAGGTTCAGTTTTCTTGTACTTAAGTCGGCATTGTCCCTTTTGTATTACATTCGGATGCAATTTCTGTGTTTCATCGTCAATACGAATGTCCAAGGGATACAGTAAACCTGAAGAAAAACATCGGAATAAAACACTGGACTCACAGGAAGGGCTCAAATCATAGAAAGTTAGAGTGTCAGTCCTCTTGTACTTAAGTCGACATTGTGCCTTTTGTATTAAATTCGGATGCAATTTCTGTGTTTCATCGTCAATAAGAAGGTTCAAGGTATACAGTAAACCTGAAGTGAATCATCGGAAACTAAAACTGGACTCACAGGAGAGGTTCAAATCATAGAAAGTTAGAGTTTCAGTCCTCATGTACTTAAGTCGGCATTGTGTCTTTTGTATTAAATTCGGATGCAATTTCTGTGTTTCATCGTCAATAAGAAGGTCCAAGGTATACAGTAAACCTGAAGTGAAGCATCGGAATCTAAAACTGGACTCACGGGAGAGGTTCAAATCATAGATAGTTAGAGTGTAAGTCCTCTTGTACTTAAGTCGGCATTGTGCCTTTTGTATTATATTCGGAAGTAATTTCTGTGTTTCATCGTCAATAAGAAGGTCCAAGGTATACAGTAAACCTGAAGTGAAGCATCGGAATCTAAAACTGGACTCACAGGAGTGGTCCAGATCATAGGAAGTTAGAGAGTCAGTCCTCTTGTACTTAAGTCGGCATTGTGCATTTTGAATTTAAATCCGATGCAATTTCTGTGTTTCATCGTCAATAAGAAGGTCCAAGGAATACAGTAAACCTGAATTGAAGCAACGGAATCCTAAACTGGACTCACAGGAGGGGTTCAAATCATAGAAAGTTAGAGTGTCATTCCTCTTGCTCTTAAGCCGGCATTGTGCCTTTTCTATTAAATTCGCATGCAATTTCTATGTTTCATCGTCAATAAGAAGGTGCAAGGGATACAGTAAACCTGAAGTGAAGCATCGGAATCTAAAACTTGACTCACAGGACAGGTTCAAATCATAGAAAGTTAGAGTGTCCGTCCTCTTGTACTTAAGGCGGCACTGTGCCATTTGAATTTAATTCCTATGCAATATCTGTGTTTCATCGTCAATAAGAAGGTCCAAGAGATACAGTAAACCTGAAGTGAAGCATCGGAATCTAAAACTTGACTCACAAGAGAGGTTCAAATCGTAGAAAGTTGAAGTGTCAGTCCTCTTGTAGTTAAGTCGTCATTGTGCCTTTTGAATTTAATTCCGATGCAATTTCTGTGCTTCATCGTCTATAAGAAGGTCCAAGGGACACAGTAAACCTGAAGTGAAGCATCGGAATCTAAAACTGGACTCACAGGTGAGGTTCAGATCATAGAAAGTTAGAGTGTCAGTCCTCTTGTACTTAAGTCGGCATTGTGCCTTTTGTATTAAATTCGGATGCAATTTCTGAGTTTCATCGTCATTGAGAAGATCCATGGTATACAGTAAACCTGAAGTGAAGCATCGGAATCTAAAACTGAACTCTCACGAGAGGTTCAAATCATAGAAAGTTAGAGTGTCAGTCCTCTTGTACTTAAGTCGGCATTGTGCCTTTTGAATTTAATTCCGATGCAATTTCTGTGCCTCATCGTCAATAAGATGGTCCAAGGGACACAGTAAATCTGAAGTGAAGCATCGGAATTTAAACTGGACTCACAGGAGAGGTTCAGATGATAGAAAATTAGAGTGTCAGTCCTCTTGTACTTAAGTCGGCATTGTGCCTTTTGTATTAAATTCGGATGCAATTTCTGTGTTTCATCGTCAGTAAGAAGGTCGAAGGGATACAGTAAACCTGAAGTGAAGCATCGGAAGCTGACTGTGGTATCACAGGAGAGGTTCAAATCATAGAAAGTTAGAGTGTCAGTCCTCTTGTACTTAAGTCGGCATTGAGATTTTTGTATTAAATTCGGATGCAATTTCTGTGTTTCATTGTCAATGAGATGGTCCATGGTATACAGTAAACCTGAAGTGAAGCATCGGATTCTAAAACTGAACTCTCAGGAGAGGTACAAATCACAGAAAGTTAGAGTGTCAGTCCTCTTGTACTTAAGTCGGCATTGTGCTTTTGTATTAAATTCGGATGCAATTTCTGTGTTTCATCGTCAATAAGAGGGTCCAAGTTATACAGTTAACCTCAAGTGAAGCATCCGAATTTAAACTGGACTCACAGATGAGGTTCAAATCATAGAAAGTTAGATAGTCAGTCCTCTTGTACTTAAGTCTCATTGTGCTTTTGGATTAAATTCGGATGCAATTTCTGTGTTTCATCGTCAATAAGAAGGTACAGGGTATACAATAAACCTGAAGTGAAGCATCGTAATCTAAAACTGGTCTCACAGGAGGGGTTCAAATCTTAGAAAGTTAGTGTGTCAGTCCTCTTGTACTTAAGTCGGCATTGTGCCTTTTGAATTTAATTCCGATGCAATTTCTTTGCTTCATCGTCAATAAGAAGGTCCAAGGTATACAGTAAACCTGAAGTGAAGCATCGGAATCTAAAACTGGACTAACAGGAGAGGTTGAAATCATAGAAATTTAGAGTGTCAGTCCCCTTGTACTTATGTCTGCATTGGGCCGTCTGTGTTAAATTCGGATGCAATTTCTGTGTTTCATCGTCAATAAGAAGGTCCAAGGGATGCAGTAAACCTGAAGTGAAGCATCGGAATCTAAAACTGAACTCACAGGATAGGTTCAAATCATAGAAAGTTGGAGCGTCAGTCCTCTTGTACTTAAGTCGGCATTGTGCCTTTTGAATTTAACTCCGATGCAATTTCTGTGCTTCATCGTCAATAAGGTCATAGGGATACAGTAAACCTGAAGTGAAGCATCGGAATCTAAAACTGGACTCACAGGACAGGTTCAAATCATAGAAAGTTAGAGTGTCAGTCCTTTTGTACTTAAGTCGTCATTGTGCCTTTTGTATTAAATTCGGATGCAATTTCTGCGTTTCATCGTCAATAAGATGGTCCATGGGATACAGTAAACCTGAAGTGATGCAACGGAATCTAAAACTGGACTCACAGAAGAGGTTCAAATCCTAGAAAGTTAGAGTGTCAGTCCTCTTGTACTTAAGTCAGCATTGTGCTTTTTGAATTTAATTCCAAAGCACTTTCTGTGCTTCATCGTCGATAAGAAGGTCCAAGGGATACAGTAAACCTGAAGAGAAGCATCGGAATCTAACACTGGCCTCACAGGAGAGGTTCAAATCATAGAAAGTGAGAGTGTCAGTCCTCTTGTACTTAAGTCGGCATTGTGCCTTTTGTATTAAATTCGGCTGCAATTTCAGTGTTTCTTCTTCAATAAGAAGGTCCAAGGGATACAGTAAACCTGAAGTGAAGGATCGGAATCTAAAACTGGACTCACAGGAGAGGTTCAGATCATAGAAATTTAAAGTGTCAGTCCTCTTGTACATAAGTCTGCATTGTGCCTTTTGTATTAAATTCGGATGCAATTTCTATGTTTCATCGTCAATAAGAAGGTGCAAGGTATACTGTAAACCTGAAGTGAAGCATCGGAATGTAAAACTGGCCTCACAGGAGAGGTTCATATCATAGAAAGTTAGAGTGTCAGTCCTCTTGTATTTAAGACGGCATTGTGCCTTTTGTATTAAATTCGGATGCAATTTCTGTGTTTCATCGTCACTAAGAAGGTCCAAGGGATACAGTAAACCTGAAGAGAAGCATCGGAATCGAACACTGGCCTTACAGGAGAGGTTCAAATCATAGCAAGTTAGAGTGTCAGTTCTCTTGTACTTAAGTCGGCATTGTGCCTTTTGTATTAAATTCGGATGCAATTTCTGTGTTTCATCGTCAATAAGAAGGTCCAGGGATACTGTAAACCTGAAGTGAAGCATGGGAATCTAAAACTGGACTCACAGGAGAGGTTCAAATTATAGAAAGTTAGAGTGTCAGTCCTCTTTCACTTAAGTCTGCATTGTGCCTTTTGAATTTAATTCCGATGCAATTTCTGTGCTTCCTCCTCAAAACGAATGTCCAAGGTACACTGTAAACCTGAAGTGAAGCATCGGAATCTAAAACTTGACTCACAGGACAGGTTCAAATCATAGAAAATTAGAGTGTCCGTCCTCTTGTACTTAAGTCGGCACTGTGCCATTTGAATTTAATTCCTATGCAATATCTGTGTTTCATCGTCAATAAGAAGGTCCAAGAGATACAGTAAACCTGAAGTGAAGCATCGGAATCTAAAACTTGACTCACAAGAGAGATTCAAATCGTAGAAAGTTAAAGTGTCACTCCTCTTGTACTTAAGTCGGCATTGTGCCTTTTGTATTAAATTCGGATGCAATTTCTGAGTTTCATCGTCATTGAGAAGGTCCATGGTATACAGTAAACCTGATGTGAAGCATCGGAATCTAAAACTGAACTCTCAGGATAGGTTCAAATCATGGAAGGTTAGAGTGTCAGTCCTCTTGTACTTAAGTCGGCATTGTGCCTTTTGAATTAAATTCCGATGCAGTTTCTGTGCTTCATCGTCAATAAGAAGGTCCAAGAGACACAGTAAACCTGAAGTGAAGCATCGGAATTTAAACTGGACTCACAGGAGAGGTTCAGATCATAGAAAATTAGAGTGTCAGTCCTCTTGTACTTCAGTCGGCATTGTGCCTTTTGTATTAAATTCGGATGCAATTTCTGTGTTTCATCGTCAATAAGAAGGTCGAAGGGATACAGTAAACCTGAAGAGAAGCATCGGAATCTAACACTGGCCTCACAGGAGAGGTTCAAATCATAGAAAGTGAGAGTGTCAGTCCTCTTGTACTTAAGTGGGCATTGTGCCTTTTGTATTAAATTCGGCTGCAATTTCTGTGTTTCATCGTCAATAAGAAGGTCTAAGGGATACAGTAAACCTGAAGTGAAGGATCGGAATCTAAAACTGCACTCACAGGAGAGGTTCAAATCATAGAAAGTGAGACTGTCAGTCCTCTTGTACGCAAGTCGGCAGTGTGCCTTTTGTGTTAAATTCGGATGCATTTTCTGTGTTTCATCGTCAATAAGAAGGTCCAAGGGATACTGTAAACCTGAAGTGAGGCATCGGAATCTAAAACTGGACTCACAGGAGAGGTTCAAATCATAGAAAGTTAGAGTGTCAGTCCTCTTGTACTTAAGTCGGCATTGTGCCTTTTGTATTAAATTCGGATGCAATTTCTATGTTTCATCGTCAATAAGAAGGTCCAAGGTATACAGTAAACCTGCAGTGAAGCATCGGAATCTAAAACTGGACTCACAGGAGACGTTCAAATCTTAGAAAGTGAGTGTGTCAGTCCTCTTGTACTTAATTCGGCATTGTGCCTTTTGAATTTAATTCCGATGCAATTTCTGTGCTTCCTCCTCAAAAAGAAGGTCCAAGGTATACAGCAAACCTGAAGTGAAGCACCGGAATCTAAAACTGGACTCACAGATGAGGTTCAAATCATAGAAAGTTAGATAGTCAGTCCTCTTGTACTTACGTCTCATTGTGCCTTTTGTATTAAATTCGGATGCAATTTCTGTGCTTCATTGTCAAAAATAAGGTCCAAGGTACACAGTAAACCTGAAGTGAAGCATCGGAATTTAAACTGGACTCACAGGAGAGGTTCAAATCATAGAAAGTTAGAGTGTCAGTCCACTTGTACTTAAGTCGGCATTGTGCCTTTTGAATTTAACTCCGAAGCACTTTCTGTGCTTCATCGTCGATAAGAAGGTCCAAGGAACAGAGTAAACCTGAAGTGAAGCATCGGAATCTAAAACTGGACTCACAGGAGTGGTTCAGATCATAGAAAGTTAAAGTGTCAGTCCTCTTGTACATAAGTCTGCATTGTGCCTTTTGTATTACATTCGGATGCAATTTCTATGTTTCATCGTCAATAAGAAGGTCCAAGGTATACTGTAAACCTGAAGTGAAGCATCGGAATGTAAAACTGGCCTCACAGGAGAGGTTCATATCATAGAAAGTTAGAGTGTCAGTCCTCTTGTACTTAAGTCGGCATTGTGCCTTTTGTATTAAATTCGGATGCAATTTCTGTGTTTCATCGTCAATAAGAAGGTCCAGGGATACTGTAAACCTGAAGTGAAGCATGGGAATTAAAAACTGGACTCACAGGAGAGGTTCAAATTATAGAAAGTTAGAGTGTCAGTCCTCTTTCACTTAAGTCTGCATTGTGCCTTTTGATTTTAATTCCGATGCAATTTCTGTGCTTCCTCCTCAAAACGAATGTCCAAGGTACACTGTAAACCTGAAGTGAAGCATCGGAATCTAAAACTTGACTCACAGGACAGGTTCAAATCATAGAAAGTTAGAGTGTCAGTCCTCTTGTACATAAGTCAGCATTGTGCCTTTTGTATTAAATTCGGATGCAATTTCTGAGTTTCATCGTCATTGAGAAGGTCCATGGTATACAGTAAACCTGAAGTGAAGCATCGGAATGTAAAACTGGCCTCACAGGAGAGGTTCAAATCATAGAAAGTTAGAGTGTCAGTCCTCTTGTACTTAAGTCGGCATTGTGCCTTTTGAATTTAATTCCGTTGCAATTTCTGTGCTTCATCGTCAATAAGAAGGTCCAAGGGACACAGTAAACCTGAAGTGAAGCATCGGAATTTAAACTGGACTCACAGGAGAGGTTCAGATCATAGAAAGTTAGAGTGTCAGTCCTCTTGTACTTCAGTCGGCATTGTGCCTTTTGTATTAAATTCGGATGCAATTTCTGTGTTTCATCGTCAATAAGAAGGTCGAAGGGATACAGTAAACCTGAAGTGAAGCATCGGAAGCTGACAGTGGTATCACAGGAGAGGTTCAAATCATAGAAAGTTAGAGTGTCAGTCCTCTTGTACTTAAGTCGGCATTGTGCCTTTTGAATTTAATTCCGATGCAATTTCTTTGCTTCATCGTCAATAAGAAGGTCCAAGGGATACAGTAAACCTGAAGTGAAGCATCGGAATCTAAAACTGGACAATTTAGAGTGTCAGTCCTCTTGTACTTATGTCTGCATTGGGCCATCTGTGTTAAATTCGGATGCAATTTCTGTGTTTCATCGTCAATAAGAAGGTCCAAGGGATGCAGTAAACCTGAGGTGAAACATCGGAATCTAAAACTGAACTCACAGGATAGGTTCAAATCATAGAAAGTTGGAGCGTCAGTCCTCTTGTACTTAAGTCGGCATTGTGCTTTTTGAATTTAACTCCGATGCAATTTCTGTGCTTCATCGTCAATAAGGTCATAGGGATACAGTAAACCTGAAGTGAAGCATCGGAATCTAAAACTGGACTCACAGGACAGGTTCAAGTCATAGAAAGTTAGAGTGTCAGTCCTTTTGTACTTAAGTCGTCATTGGGCCTTTTGTATTAAATTCGGATGCAATTTCTGCGTTTCATCGTCAATAAGATGGTCCAAGGGATACAGTAAACCTGAAGTGAAGCATCGGAATCTAATACTGGACTCACAGAAGAGGTTCAAATCCTAGAAAGTTAGAGTGTCAGTCCTCTTGTACTTAAGTCAGCATTGTGCCTTTTGAATTTAATTCCGAAGCACTTTCTGTGCTTCATCGTCGTTAAGAAGGTCCAAGGGATACAGTAAACCTGAAGAGAAGCATCGGAATCTAACACTGGCCTCACAGGAGAGGTTCAAATCATAGAAAGTGAGAGTGTCAGTCCTCTTGTACTTAAGTCGGCATTGTGCCTTTTGTATTAAATTCGGCTGCAATTTCTGTGTTTCATCGTCAATAAGATGGTCCAAGGGATACAGTAAACCTGAAGTGAAGGATCGGAATCTAAAACTGCACTCACAGGAGAGGTTCAAATCATAGAAAGTGAGAGTGTCAGTCCTCTTCTACTTAAGTCGGCAGTGCGCCTTTTGTGTTAAATTCGGATGCATTTTCTGTGTTTCATCGTCAATAAGAAGGTCCAAGGGATACTGTAATCCTGAAGTGAGGCATCGGAATCTAAAACTGGACTCACAGGAGAGGTTCAAATCATAGAAAGTTAGAGTGTCAGTCCTCTTGTACTTAAGTCGGCATTGTGCCTTTTGTATTAAATTCGGATGCAATTTCTATGTTTCATCGTCAATAAGAAGGTCCAAGGTATACAGTAAACCTGAAGTGAAGCATCGGAATCTAAAACTGGACTCACAGGAGACGTTCAAATCATAGAAAGTGAGAGTGTCAGTCCTCTTGTACTTAAGTCGGCATTGTGCCTTTTGTATTAAATTCGGGTGCAATTTCTGTGTTTCATAGGCAATAAGAAGGTCCAAGGGATACTGTAAACCTGAAGTGAAGCATGGGAATCTAAAACTGGACTCACAGGAGAGGTTCAGATTATAGAAAGTTAGAGTGTCAGTCCTCTTTCACTTAAGTCTGCATTGTGCCTTTTGAATTTAATTCCGATGCAATTTCTGTGCTTCATCGTCAACAAGAAGGTCCAAGGGATACACTAAACCTGAAGTGAAGCATCGGAATCTAAAACTGGACTCACAGGAACGGTTCAAATAATAGAAAGTTAGAGTTTCAGTCCACTTGTACTTAAGTCGGCATTGTGCCTTTTGTATTTAATTCCGATGCAATTTCTGTGTTTCTCCGTCAATAAGAAGGTAAAAGGGATTCAGTAAACCTGAAGTGAAGCATCGCAATCTAAAACTGGACACACAGGAGAGGTTCAAATCATAGAAAGTTAGAGTGTCAGTCCCCTAGTAAGTAAGTCGGCATGTGCCTTTTGAATTTAATTCCGATGTAATTTCTGTGCTTCATCGTCAACAATAAGGTCCAAGCGATACACTAAACCTGAAGTGAAGCATCGGAATCTAATACTGGACTGACAGGAGAGGTTCTAATCATAGAAAGTTAGAGTGTCAGTCCTTTTGTACTTAAGTCGTCATTGTGCCTCTTGTATTAAATTCGCATGCAATTTCTGTGTTTCATCGTCAATACGGTGGTCCAAGGGATACAGTAAACCTGAAGTGAAGCATCGGAATCTAAAACTGGACTCACAAAAGAGGTTCAAATCCTAGAAAGTTAGAGTGTCAGTCGTCTTGTACTTAAGTCATCATTGTGCCTTTTGAATTTAATTCCGAAGCACTTTCTATGCTTCATCGTCGATAAGAAGGTCCAAGGAACACAGTAAACCTGAAGTGAAGCATCGGAATCTAAAACTGGACTCACAGGAGAGGTTCAGATCATAGAAAGTTAAATTGTCAGTCCTCTTGTACATAAGTCTGCATTGTGCCTTTTGTATTAAATTCGGATGCAATTTCTATGTTTCATCGTCAATAAGAAGGTCCAAGGTATACAGTAAACCTGAAGTGAAGCATCGGAATGCAAAACTGGCCTCACAGGAGAGGTTCATATCATAGAAAGTTAGAGTGTCAGTCCTCTTGTATTTAAGTCGGCATTGTGCCTTTTGTATTAAATTCGGATGCAATTTCTGTGTTTCATCGTCACTAAGAAGGTCCAAGGGATACAGTAAACCTGAAGAGACGCATCGGAATCTAACACTGGCCTTACAGGAGAGGTTCATATCATAGAAAGTTAGAGTGTCAGTTCTCTCGTACTTACGTCGGCATTGTGACTTTTGTATTAAATTCGGCTGCAATTTTTGTGTTTCATCATCATCAATAAGAAGGTCCAAGGGTATATAGTAAACCTGAAGTGAAGGATCGGAATCTAAAACTGCACTCACAGGAGAGGTTCAAATCATAGAAAGTGAAAATGTCAGTCCTCTTGTACTTAAGTCGGCAATGTGCCTATTGTATTAAATTCGGATGCAATTTCTGTGTTTCATCGTCAATAAGAAGGTCCAGGGATACTGTAAACCTGACGTGAAGCATGGGAATCTAAAACTGGACTCACAGGAGAGGTTCAAATTATAGAAAGTTAGAGTGTCAGTCCTCTTTCACTTAAGTCGGCATTGTGCCTTTTGAATTTAATTCCGATGCAATTTCTGTGCTTCCTCCTCAAAACGAATGTCCAAGGTATACTGTAAACCTGAAGTGAAGCATCGGAATCTAAAACTGGACTCACAGATGAGGTTCAAATCATAGAAAGTTAGATAGTGTGTCCTCTTGTACTTAAGTCGGCATTGTCCCTTTTGTATTTAATTCGGATGCAATTTCTGTGTTTCAGTGTCAATAAGAAGTCCAAGGTATACAGTAAACCTGAAGCGAAGGATCGGAATCTAAAACTGGACTCACAGATGAGGTTCAAATCATAGAAAGTTAGATAGTCAGTCCTCTTGTACTTAAGTCGGCATTGTCCCTTTGTATTAAATTCGGATGCAATATCTGTGTTTCATCGTCAATAAGATGGTCCTAGGGATACAGTAAACCTGAAGTGAAGCATCGGAATCTAAAACTGGACTCACAGAAGAGGTTCAAATCCTAGAAAGTTAGAGTGTCAGTCCTCTTGTACTTAAGTCAGCATGGTGCCATTTGAATTTAATTCCGAAGCACTGTCTGTGCTTCATCGTCGGTAAGAAGGTCCAAGGGATACAGTAAACCTGAAGAGAAGCATCGGAATCTAACACTGGCCTCACAGGAGAGGTTCAAATCATAGAAAGTGAGAGTGTCAGTCCTCTTGTACTTAAGTCGGCATTGTGCCTTTTGTATTAAATTCGGCTGCAATTTCTGTGTTTCATCGTCAATAAGAACGTCCAAGGGATACAGTAAACCTGAAGTGAAGGATCGGAATCTAAAACTGCACTCACAGGAGAGGTTCAAATCATAGAAAGTGAGAGTGTCAGTCCTCTTTTACTTAAGTCGGCAGTGTGCCTTTTGTATTAAATTCGGATGCAATTTCTGTGTTTCATCGTCAATAAGAAGGTCCAAGTGATACTGTAAACCTGAAGTGAAGCATCGGAATCTAAAACTGGACTCACAGGAGAGGTTCAAATCATAGAAAGTTAGAGTGTCAGTCCTCTTGTACTTAAGTCGGCATTGTGCCTTTTGTATTAATTTCTGATGCAATTTCTATGTTTCATCGTCAATAAGAAGGTCCAAGGTATACAGTAAACCTGAAGTGAAGCATCGGAATCTAAAACTGGACTCACAGGAGAGGTTCAAATCATAGAAAGTGAGAGTGTCAGTCCTCTTGTACTTAAGTCGGCATTGTGCCTTTTGTAATAAATTCGGATGCAATTTCTGTGTTTCATCGTCAATAAGAAGGTCCAAGGGATACTGTAAACCTGAAGTGAAGCATGGAAATCTGGAGAGGTTCAATTTATAGAAAGTTAGAGTGTCAGTCCTCTTTCACTTAAGTCTGCATTGTGCCTTTTGAATTTAATTCCGATGCAATTTCTGTGCTTCCTCCTCAAAAAGAAGGTCCAAGGTATACAGTAAACCTGAAGTGAAGCACCGGAATCTAAAACTGGACTCACAGATGAGGTTCAAATCATAGGAAGTTAGATAGTCAGACCTCTTGTACTTAAGTCTCATTGTGCCTTTTGTATTAAACTCGGATGCAATTTCTGTGTTTCATTGTCAATAATAAGGTCCAAGGTATACAGTAAACCTGAAGTGAAGCATCGGAATTTAAACTGGACTCGCAGGAGAGGTTCAAATCATAGAAAGTTAGAGTGTCAGTCCTCTTGTACTTAAGTCGGCATTGTGCCTTTTGTATTAAAAATCGGATGAAATTTCTGTGTTTCATCGTCAATAAGAAGGTCCAAGGTATACAGTAAACCTGAAGTGAAGCATCGGAATTTAAACTGGACTCACAGGAGAGGTTCAAATCATAGAAAGTTAGAGTGTCAGTCCCCTAGTAAGTAAGTCGGCATGTGCTTTTTGAATTTAATTCCGATGCAATTTCTGTGCTTCCTCCTCAAAAAGAAGGTCCAAGGTATACAGTAAACCTGAAGTGAAGCACCGGAATCTAAAACTGGACTCACAGATGAGGCTTAAATCATAGAAAGTTAGATAGTCAGTCCTCTTGTACTTAAGTCTCATTGTGCCTTTTGTATTAAATTCGGATGCAATTTCAGTGTTTCATTGTCAATAATAAGGTCCAAGGTATACAGTAAACCTGAAGTGAAGCATCGGAATTTAAACTGGACTCACAGGAGAGGTTCAAATCATAGAAAGTAAGAGTGTCAGTCCTCTTGTACTTAAGTCGGCATTGTGCCTTTTGTATTAAAATTCGGATGAAATTTCTGTGTTTCATCGTCAATAAGAAGGTCCAAGGTATACAGTAAACCTAAAGTGAAGCATCGGAATTTAAACTGGACTCACAGGAGAGGTTCAAATCATAGAAAGTTAGAGTGTCAGTCCTCTTGTACTTAAGTCGGCATTGCGCCATTTGTATTAAAATTCGGATGAAATTTCTGTGTTTCATCGTCAATAAGAAGGTCTAAGGTATACAGTAAACCTGAAGTGAAGCATCGGAATCTTAAACTGGACTCACAGGAGAGGTTCAAATCATAGAAAGTTAGAGTGTCAGTCCTCTTGTACTTAAGTCGGCATTGCGCCTTTTGAATTTATTTCCGATGCAATTTCTGTGCTTCATCGTCAATAAGAAGATCCAAGGGATACAGTAAACATGAAGTGAAGCATCGGAATCTAAAACAGGACTCACAGAATAGGTTCAAATCATAGAAAGTTAGTGTGTCAGTCCTCTTATACTTAAGTCGGCATTGTGCCTTTTGAATTTAATTCAGATGCAATTTCTGTGCTTCATCACCAATAAGAAGTTCATAGGGATACAGAAATCCTGAAGTGAAGCATCGGAATCTAAAACTTGACTCACAGGAGCGGTTCGAATAATAGAAATTTAGAGTGTCAGTCCACTTGTACTTAAGTCGGCATTGTGCCTTTTGAATTTAATTCCGATGCAATTTCTGTGTTTCTCCGTCAATAAGAAGGTAAAAGGGATTCAGTAAACCTGAAGTGAAGCATCGCAATCTAATACTGGACACACAGGAGACGTTCAAATCATAGAAAGTTAGAGTGCCAGTCCTCTTGTACTTAAGTCGACATTGTGCCTTTTGATTTTAATTCCGATGCAATCTCTGTGCTTCATCGTCAATAAGAGGGTCATTGGTTTACAGTAAACCTGAAGTGTAGCATCAGCATCTAAAACTGGACCCACAGGAGAGGTTCAAATCATTGAAAGTTAGAGTGCCAGTCCCCTAGTACTTAAGTCGGCATGTGCCTTTTGAATTTATTTCCGTTGCAATTTCTGTGCTTCATCGTCAACAAGAAGGTCCAAGGGATACACTAAACCTGAAGTGAAGCATCGGAATCTAATACTGGACTGACAGGAGAGGTTCTAATCATAGAAAGTTAGAGTGTCAGTCCTTTTGTACTTAAGTCGTCATTGTGCCTCTTGTATTAAATTCGCATGCAATTTCTGGGTTTCATCGTCAATACGATGGTCCAAGGATTACAGTAAACCCGAAGTGAAGCATTGGAATCTAAAACTGGACTCACAGAAGAGGTTCAAATCCTAGAAAGTTAGAGTGTCAGTCCTCTTGTACCTAAGTCAGCATTGTGCCTTTTGAATTTAATTCCGAAGCACTTTCTGTGCTTCATCGTCGATAAGAAGGTTCAAGGAACACAGTAAACCTGAAGTGAAGCATCGGAATCTAAAACTGGACTCACAGGAGAGGTTGAAATCATAGAAAGTGAGAGTGTCAGTCCTCTTGTACCTAAGACGTCATTGTGCCTTTTGTATTAAATTCGGATGCAATTTCTGTGTTTCATCGTCACTAAGAAGGTCCAAGGGATACAGTAAACCTGAAGAGAAGCATCGGAATCTAACACTGGCCTTACAGGAGAGGTTCAAATCATAGAAAGTTAGAGTGTCAGTTCTCTTGTACTTAAGTCGGCATTGTGCCTTTTGTATTAAATTCGGCTGCAATTTCTGAGTTTCATCATCGTCAATAAAAAGGTCCAAGGGATTCAGTAAACCTGAAGTGAAGGATCGGAATCTAAAACTGCACTCACAGGAGAGGTTCAAATCATAGAAAGTGAAAATGTCAGTCCTCTTGTACTTAAGTCGGCATTGAGCCTTTTGTATCAAATTCGGATGCAATTTCTGTGTTTCATCGGCAATAAGAAGGTCCAAGGGATACAGTAAACCTGAAGTGAAGCATCGGTATCTGAAACTGGACTCACAGGAGAGGTTGAAATCATAGAAAGTGAGAGTGTCAGTCCTCTTGTACCTAAGACGTCATTGTGCCTTTTGTATTAAATTCGGATGCAATTTCTGCGTTTCATCGTCAATAAAAAGGTCCAGGGGATACTGTAAACCTGAAGTGAAGCATGGGAATCTAAAACTGGACTCACAGGAGAGGTTCAAATCATAGAAAGTTAGAGTGTCAGTCCTCTTGTACTTAAGTCGTCATTGTGCTTCTGTACTAAATTCGGATGCAATTTCTGTGTTTCATCGTCAATAAGAAGGTCCAAGGTATACAGTGAACCTGAAGTGAAGCATCGGAATTTAAACTGGACTCACAGGAGAGGTTCAAATCATAGAAAGTTAGAGTGCCAGTCCTCTTGTACTTAAGTCGGCATTGTGCCTTTTGTATTAAAATTCGGATGCGATTTCTGTGTTGCATCGTCAATAAGAAGGTCCAAGGTATACAGTAAACCTGATGTGAAGCATCGGAATCTTAAACTGGACTCACAGGAGAGGTTCAAATCATAGAAAGTTAGAGTGTCAGTCCTCTTGTACTTAAGTCAGCATTGTGCCTTTTGAATTTAATTCCAATGCAATTTCTGTGCTTCATCGTCAATAAGAAGATCCAAGGGATACAGTAAACCTGAAGTGAAGCATCGGAATCTAAAACTGGACTCACAGGAGCGGTTCAAATAATAGAAAGTTAGAGTGTCAGTCCACTTGTACTTAAGTCGGCATTGTGCCATTTGAATTTAATTCCGATGCAATTTCTGTGCTTCTTCGTCAATAAGAAGGTAAAAGGGATTCAGTAAACCTGAAGTAAAGCATCGCAATTTAAAACTGGACTCACAGGAGAGGTTCAAATCATAGAAAGTTAGAGTGTCAGTCCTCAAGTACTTAAGTCGGCATTGTGCCTTTTGAATTTAATTCCGATGCAATTTCTGTGCTTCATCGTCAATAAGGTCATAGGGATACAGTAAACCTGAAGTGAAGCATCGGAATCTAAAACTGGACTCACAGGACAGGTTCAAATCATAGAAAGTTAGAGTGTCAGTCCTTTTGTACTTAAGTCGTCATTGTGCCTTTTGTATTAAATTCGGATGCAATTTCTGTGTTTCATCGACAATAAGATGGTCCAAGGGATACAGTAAATCTGAAGTGAAGCATCGGAATCTAAAACTGGACTCACAGAAGAGGTTCAAATCCTAGAAAGTTAGAGAGTCAGTCCCTTTGTACTTAAGTCAGCATTGTGCCTTTTGAATTTAATTCCGAAGCACTTTCTGTGCTTCATCGTCGATAAGAAGGTCCAAGGGATACAGTAAACCTGAAGAGAAGCATCGGAATCTAACACTGGCCTCACAGGAGAGGTTGAAATCATAGAAATTGAGAGTGTCAGTCCTCTTGTACTTAAGTCGGTATTGTGCCTTTTGTATTAAATTCGGCTGCACTTTCTGTGTTTCATCGTCAATAAGAAGGTCCAAGGGATACAGCAAACCTGAAGTGAAGGATCGGAATCTAAAACTGCACTCACAGGAGAGGTTCAAATCATAGAAAGTGAGAGTGTCAGTCCTCTTGTACTTAAGTCGCCATTGTGCCTTTTGTATTCAATTCGGATGCACTTTCTGTGTTTCATCGTCAATAAGAATTTCCAAGGGATACTGTAAACCAGAAGCGAAGCATCGGAATCTAAAACTGGACTCACAGGAGAGGTTCAAATCATAGAAAGTTAGAGTGTCAGTCCTCTTGTACTTAAGTCGGCATTGTGCCTTTTGTATTAAATTCGGATGCAATTTCTATGTTTCATCGTCAATAAGATGGTCCAAGGTATACAGTAAACCTGAAGTGAAACATCGGAATCTAAAACTGGACTCACAGGAGAGGTTCAAATCATAGAAAGTGAGAGTGTCAGTCCTCTTGTACTTAAGTCGGCATTGTGCCTTTTGTATTAAATTCGGATGCAATTTCTGTGTTTCATCGTCAATAAGAAGGTCCAAGGGATACTGTAAACCTGAAGTGAAGCATGGGAATCTAAAACTGGACTCACAGGAGAGGTTCAAATTATAGAGAGTTAGAGTGTCAGTCGTCTTTCACTTAAGTCTGCATTGTGCCTTTAGAATTTAAATCCGATGCAGTTTCTGTGCATCCTCCTCAAAAAGAAGGTCCAAGGTATACAGTAAACCTGAAGTGAAGCACCGGAATCTAAAACTGGACTCACAGATGAGGGTCAAATCATAGAAAGTTAGATAGTGAGTCCTCTTGTACTTAAGTCGGCATTGTGCCTTTTGTATTAAATTCGGATGCAATTTCTGTGTTTCATTGTCAATAATAAGGTCCAAGGTATACAGTAAACCTGAAGTGAAGCATCGGAATTTAAACTGGACTCACAGGAGAGGTTCAAATCATAGAAAGTTAGAGTGTCAGTCCTCTTGTACTTAAGTCGGCATTGTGCCTTTTGTATTAAAATTCGGATGAAATTTCTGTGTTTCATCGTCAACAAGAAGGTCCAAGGTATACAGTAAATCTGAAGTGAAGCATCGGGATTTAAACTGGACTCACAGGAGAGGTTCAAATCATAGAAAGTTAGAGTGTCAGTCCTCTTGTACTTAAGTCGGCATTGTGCCTTTTGTATTAAAATTCGGATGAAATTTCTGTGTTTCATCGTCAATAAGAAGGTCCAAGGTATACAGTAAACCTGAAGTGTAGCATCGGAATCATAAACTGGACTCACAGGAAAGGTTGAAATCATAGAAAGTTAGAGTGTCAGTCCTCTTGTACTTAAGTCGGCATTGTGCCTTTTGAATGTAATTCCGATGCAATTTCTGTTCTTCATCGTCAATACGAAGATCCAAGGGATTCAGTAAACCTGAAGTGAAGCATCGGAATCTAAAACTGGACTCACAGGATACGTTCAAATCATAGATTGTTAGAGTGTCAGTCCTCTTGTACTTAAGTCGGCATTGTGCCTTTTGAATTTAATTCCGATGCAATTTCTGTGCTTCATCGCCAATAAGAAGGTCATAGGGATACAGTAAACCTGAAGTGAAGCATCGGAATCTAAAACTGGACTCACAGGAGCGGTTCAAATATTAGAAAGTTAGAGTGTCAGTCCACTTGTACTTAAGTCGGCATTGTGCATTTTGAATTTAATTCCGATGCAATTTCTGTGTTTCTTCGTCAATAAGAAGGTAAAAGGGATTCAGTAAACCTGAAGTGAAGCATCGCAATCTAAAACTGGACACACAGGAGAGGTTCAAATCATAGAAAGTTAGAGTGTCAGTCCCCTAGTACTTAAGTTGGCATTGTGCCTTTTGAATTCAATTCCGATGCAATTTCTGTGCTTCATCGTCAACAAGAAGGTCCAAGGGATACACTAAACCTGA
This sequence comes from Schistocerca americana, assembly GCF_021461395.2. NCBI lineage: Eukaryota > Metazoa > Arthropoda > Insecta > Orthoptera > Acrididae > Schistocerca > Schistocerca americana. The sequence continues at coordinate 77,732,226 of NC_060130.1, forward strand.
AGTGAAGCATCGGAATCTAATACTGGACTGACAGGAGAGGTTCTAATCATAGGAAGTTAGAGTGTCAGTCTTTTTGTACTTAAGTCGTCATTGTGCCTCTTGTATTAAATTCGGATGCAATTTCTGTGTTTCTTCGTCAATAAGAAGGTCCAAGGGATACAGTAAACCTGAAGTGAAGCATCGGAATCTAAAACTGGACTCACAGGAGAGGTTCAAATCCTAGAAAGTTAGAGTGTCAGTCCTCTTGTACTTAAGTCGGCATTGTGCCCTTTGTATTAAATTCGGATGCAATTTCTGTGTTTCATCGTCAATAAGAAGGTCCAAGGGATACTGTAAACCTGAAGTGAAGCATCGGAATCTAAAACTGGACTCACAGGAGAGGTTCAAATTATAGAAAGTTAGAGTGTCAGCCCTCTTTCACTTAAGTCTGCATTGTGCCTTTTGAATTTAATTCCGATGCAATTTCTGTGCTTCCTCCTCAAAAAGAATGTCCAAGGTATACTGTAAACCTGAAGTGAAGCATCGGAATCTAAAACTGGACTCTTGATAAGTTTCAAATCATAGAAAGTTAGATAGTCAGTCCTCTTGTAGTTAAGTCGGCATTGTCCCTTTTGTATTAAATTCGGATGCAATTTCTGTGTTTCATTGTCAATAAGAAGGTCCAAGGTATACAGTAAACCTGAAGTGAAGGATCGGAATCTAAAACTAAACTCACAGGAGGGGTTCAAATCAAAGTAAGTTAGAGTGTCAGTCCTCTTGTACTTAAGTCGGCATTGTGCTTCTGTACTAAATTCGGATGCAATTTCTGTGTTTCATCGTCAATAAGAAGGTCCAAGGTATACAGTAAACCTGAAGTGAAGCATCGGAATTTAATGTGGACTCACAGGAGAGGTTAAAATAATAGAAAGTTAGTGGGTCAGTCCACTTGTACTTTAGTCGGCATTGTGCCTTTTGTATTAAAATTCGGATGAAATTTCTGTGTTTCATCGTCAATAAGAAGGTCCAGGGTATACAGTGAACCTGAAGTGAAGCATCGGAATCTTAAACTGGACTCACAGGAGCGGTTCAAATAATAGAAAGTTTGAGTGTCAGTACACTTGTACTTAAGTCGGCATTGTGCCTTTTGAATTTAATTCCGATGCAATTTCTGTGCTTCATCGTCAACAAGAAGGTCCAAGGGATACACTAAACCTGAAGTGAAGCATCGGTATCTAATACTGGACTCACAGGAGACGTTCTAATCATAGAAAGTTAGAGTGTCAGTCCTTTTGTACTTAAGTCGACATTGTGCCTCTTGTATTAAATTCGGATGCAATTTGTGTGTTTCATCGTCAATAAGATGGTCCAAGGGATACAGTAAACCTGAAGTGAAGCATCGGAATCTAAAACTGGACTCACAGAAGAGGTTCAAATATTAGAAAGTTAGAGTGTCAGTCCTCTTGTACTTAAGTCAGCATTGTGCCTTTTGAATTTAATTCCGAAGCACTTTCTGTGCTTCATCGTCGATAAGAAGGTCCAAGGAACACAGTAAACCTGAAGTGAAGCATCGGAATCTAAAACTGGACTCACAGGAGAGGTTCAGATCATAGAAAGATAGAGTGTCAGTCCCCTTGTACATAAGTCGGCATTGTGACTTTTGTATTAAATTCGGATGCAATTTCTATGTTTCATCGTCAATAAGAAGGTCCAAGGTATATACTAAACCTGAAGTGAAGCATCGGAATGTAAAACTGGACTCACAGGAGTGGTTCAAATCATAGAAAGTTAGAGTGTCAGTCCTCTTGTACTTAAGTCGGCATTGTGCCATTTTGTATTAAATGCGGATGCAATTACTATGTTTCATCGTCAATAAGAAGGTCCAAGGTATACAGTAAACCTGAAGTGAAGCATCGGAATCTAAAACTGGACTCACAGGAGAGGTTCAAATCATAGAAAGTGAGAATGTCAGTCCTCTTGTACTTAAGTCGGCATTGTCCCTTTTGTATTAAATTCGGAAGCAATCTCTATGTTTCATCGTCAATAAGAAGGTCCAAGGGATACTGTAAACCTGAAGTGAAGCATGGGAAACTAAAACTGGAGTCACAGGAGAGGTTCAAATTATAGAAAGTTAGAGTGTCAGTCCTCTTTCACTTAAGTCTGCATTGTGCTTCTTGAATTTAATTCCGATGCAATTTCTGTACTTCGTCCTCAAAAAGAATATCCAAGGTATACAGTAAACCTGAAGTGAAGCATCGGAATCTAAAACTGGACTCACAGATGAGGTTCAAATCATAGAAAGTTAGATAGTCAGTCCTCTTGTACTTAAGTCGGCATTGTGCCTTTGTATTAAATTCGGATGCAATTTCTGTGTTTCATTGTCAATAAGAAGGTCCAAGGTATACAGTAAACCTGAAGTGAAGGATCGGAATCTAAAACTAAACTCACAGGAGAGGTTCAAATCATAGAAAGTTAGAGTGTCAGTCCTCTTGTACTTAAGTCGGCATTGTGCTTCTGTACAAAATTGGGATGCAATATCTGTGTTTCATCGTCAATAAGAAGGTCCAAGGTATACAGTAAACCTGAAGTGAAGCATCGGAATCTAAAACTGGACTCACAGGAGAGGTTCAAACTATAGAAAGTTAGAGTGTCAGTCCTCTTGTACTTAAGTCGGCATTGTGCCTTTTGTATTAAAATTCGGATGAAATTTCTGTGTTTCATCGTCAAAAAGAAGGTCCAAAGTAAACAGTAAACCTGAAGTGAAGCATCGGAATTTAAACTGGACTCACAGGAGAGGTTCAAATCATAGAAAGTTAGAGTGTCAGTCCTCTTGTACTTATTTCGGCATTGTGCCTTTTGAATTTAATTCGGATGCAACTTCTGTGCTTCATCGTCAATAAGAAGGTCCAAGGGATAGACTAAACCTGAAGTGAAGCATCGGAATCTAATACTGGACTCACAGGAGACGTTCTAATCATAGAAAGTTAGAGTGTCAGTCCTCTTGTACTTATTTCGGCATTGTGCCTTTTGAATTTAATTCCGATGCAATTTCTGTGCTTCATCGTCAATAAGAAGATCCAAGGGATACAGCAAAAATGAAGTGAAGCATCGGAATCTAAAACTGGACTCACAGGAGAGGTTCAAATCATAGAAAGTTAGAGTGTCAGTCCTCTTGTACTTAAGTCGGCATTGTGCCTTTTGAATTTAATTCCGATGCAATTTCTGCGCTTCATCGCCAATAAGAAGGTCATAGGGATACAGTAAACCTGAAGTGAAGCATCGGAATCTAAGACTGGACTCACAGGAGCGGTTCAAATAATAGAAAGTTAGAGTGTCAGTCCACTTGTACATAAGTCGGCATTGTGCCTTTTGAATTTAATTCCGATGCAATTTCTGTGCTTCATCGTCAACAAGAAGGTCCAAGGGATACACTAACCCTGAAGTGAAGCATCGGAATCTAATACTGGACTCATAGGAGACGTTCTAATCATAGAAAGTTAGAGTGTCAGTCCTTTTGTACTTAAGTCGTCATTGTGCCTCTTGTATTAGATTCGGATGCAATTTCTGTGTTTGATCGTCAATAAGATGGTCCAAGGGATACAGTAAACCTGAAGTGAAGCATCGGAATCTAAAACTGGACTCACAGAAGAGGTTCAAATCCTAGAAAGTTAGTGTGTCAGTCCTCTTGTACTTAAGTCAGCATTGTGCCTTTTGAATTTAATTCCGATGCAATTTCTGTGCTTCATCGTCAATAAGAAGATCCAAGGGATACAGCAAAAATGAAGTGAAGCATCGGAATCTAAAACTGGACTCACAGGAGAGGTTCAAATCATAGAAAGTGAGACTGTCAGTCCACTTGTACTTAAGTCGGCATTGTCCCTTTTGTATTAAATTCGGAAGCAATCTCTGTGTTTCATCGTCAATAAGAAGGTCCAAGGGGTACTGTAAACCTGAAGTGAAGCATGGGAAACTAAAACTGGAGTCACAGGAGTGGTTCAAATTATAGAAAGTTGGAGTGTCAGTCCTCTTTCACTTAAGTCTGCATTGTGCTTCTTGAATTTAATTCCGATGCAATTTCTGTGCTTCGTCCTCAAAAAGAATGTCCAAGGTATACAGTAAACATGAAGTGAAGCATCGGAATTTAAAACTGGACTCACAGATGAGGTTCAAATCATAGAAAGTTAGATAGTCAGTCCTCTTGTACTTAAGTCGGCATTGTGCCTTTGTATTAAATTCGGATGCAATTTCTGTGTTTCATTGTCAATAAGAAGGTCCAAGGTATACAGTAAACCTGAAGTGAAGGATCGGAATCTAAAACTAAACTCACAGGAGAGGTTCAAATCATAGAAAGTTAGAGTGTCAGTCCTCTTGTACTTAAGTCGGCATTGTGCTTCTGTACTAAATTCGGATGCAATTTCTGTGTTTCATCGTCAATAAGAAGGTCCAAGGTATACAGTAAACCTGAAGTGAAGCATCGGAATTGAAACTGGACTCACAGGAGAGGTTCAAATCATAGAAAGTTAGAGTGTCAGTCCTCTTGTACTTATTTCGGCATTGTGCCTTTGTATTAAATTCGGATGCAATTTCTGTGTTTCATTGTCAATAAGAAGGTCCAAGGTATACAGTAAACCTGAAGTGAAGGATCGGAATCTAAAACTAAACTCACAGGAGAGGGTCAAATCATAGAAAGTTAGAGTGTCAGTCCTCTTGTACTTAAGTCGGCATTGTGCTTCTGTACAAAATTGGGATGCAATTTCTGTGTTTCATCGTCAATAAGAAGGTCCAAGGTATACAGTAAACCTGAAGTGAAGCATCGGAATCTAAAACTGGACTCACAGGAGAGGTTCAAATTATAGAAAGTTAGAGTGTCAGTCCTCTTGTACTTAAGTCGGCATTGTGCCTTTTGTATTAAAATTCGGATGAAATTTCTGTGTTTCATCGTCAACAAGAAGGTCCAAAGTATACAGTACACCTGAAGTGAAGCATCGGAATTTAAACTGGACTCACAGGAGAGGTTCAAATCATAGAAAGTTAGAGTGTCAGTCCTCTTGTACTTATTTCGGCATTGTGCCTTTTGAATTTAATTCGGATGCAACTTCTGTGCTTCATCGTCAATAAGAAGGTCCAAGGGATACGCTAAACCTGAAGTGAAGCATCGGAATCTAATACTGGACTCACAGGAGACGTTCTAATCATAGAAAGTTAGAGTGTCAGGCCTCTTGTACTTATTTCGGCATTGTGCCTTTTGAATTTAATTCCGATGCAATTTCTGTGCTTCATCGTCAATAAGACGATCCAAGGGATACAGCAAAAATGAAGTGAAGCATCGGAATCTAAAACTGGACTCACAGGAGAGGTTCAAATCATAGAAAGTTAGAGTGTCAGTCCTCTTGTACTTAAGTCGGCATTGTGCCTTTTGAATTTAATTCCGATGCAATTTCTGTGCTTCATCGTCAACAAGAAGGTCCAAGGCATACACTAAACCTGAAGTGAAGCATCGGAATCTAATACTGGACTCACAGGAGACGTTCTAATCATAGAAAGTTAGAGTGTCAGTCCACTTGTACTTAAGTCGTCATTGTGCCTCTTGTATTAGATTCGGATGCAATTTCTGTGTTTGATCGTCAATAAGATGGTCCAAGGGATACAGTAAACCTGAAGTGAAGCATCGGAATCTAAAACTGGACTCACAGAAGAGGTTCAAATCCTAGAAAGTTAGAGTGTCAGTCCTCTTGTACTTAAGTCAGCATTGTGCCTTTTGAATTTAATTCCGAAGCACTTTCTGTGCTTCATCGTCGATAAGAAGGTCCAAGGAACACAGTAAACTTGAAGTGAAGCATCGGAATCTAAAACTGGACTCACAGGAGAGGTTCAGATCATAGAAAGATAGAGTGTCAGTCCCCTTGTACAAAAGTCGGCATTGTGCCTTTTGTATTAAATTCGGATGCAATTTCTATGTTTCATCGTCAATAAGAAGGTCCAAGGTATATACTAAACCTGAAGTGAAGCATCGGAATGTAAAACTTTCCTCACAGGAAAGGTTCAAATCATAGAAAGTTAGAGTGTCTGTCCTCTTGTACTTAAGTCGGCATTGTGCGTTTTGTATTAAATTCGGATGCAATTTCTGTGTTTCATCGTCACTACGAAGGTCCAAGGGATACAGTAAACCTGAAGAGAAGCATTGGAATCTCACACTGGCCTCACAGGAGAGGTTCAAATCATAGAAAGTTAGAGTGTCAGTTCTCTTGTACTTATGTCGGCATTGTGCCTTTTGTATTAAATACGGCTGCAGTTTCTGTGTTTCATCGTCAATAAGAAGGTCTAAGGGATACAGTAAACCTGAAGTGAAGGATCGGAATCTAAAACTGCACTCCCAGGAGAGGTTCAAATCATTGAAAGTGAGAATGTCAGTCCTCTTGTACTTAAGTCGGCATTGTGCCTTTTGTATTGAATTCGGATGCAATTTCTGTGTTTCATCGTCAATAAGAAGGTCCAAGGCATACAGTTAACCTGAAGTGAAGCATCGGAATCTAAAACTGGACTCACAGGAGTGGTTCAAATCATAGAAAGTTAGAGTGTCAGTCCTCTTGTACTTAAGTCGGCATTGTGCCATTTTGTATTAAATGCGGATGCAATTACTATGTTTCATCGTCAATAAGAAGGTCCAAGGTATACAGTAAACCTGAAGTGAAGCATCGGAATCTAAAACTGGACTCACAGGAGAGGTTCAAATCATAGAAAGTGTGAGTGTCAGTCCACTTGTACTTAAGTCGGCATTGTCCCTTTTGTATTAAATTCGGAAGCAATCTCTGTGTTTTATCGTCAATAAGAAGGTCCAAGGGATACTGTAAACCTGAAGTGAAGCATGGGAAACTAAAACTGGAGTCACAGGAGTGGTTCAAATTATAGAAAGTTAGAGTGTCAGTCCTCTTTCACTTAAGTCTGCATTGTGCTTCTTTAATTTAATTCCGATGCAATTTCTGTGCTTCGTCCTCAAAAAGAATGTCCAAGGTATACAGTAAACCTGAAGTGAAGCATCGGAATTTAAAACTGGACTCACAGATGAGGTTCAAATCATAGAAAGTTAGATAGTCAGTCCTCTTGTACTTAAGTCGGCATTGTGGCTTTGTATTAAATTCGGATGCAATTTCTGTGTTTCATTGTCAATAAGAAGGTCCAAGGTATACAGTAAACCTGAAGTGAAGGATCGGAATCTAAAACTAAACTCACAGAAGAGGTTCAAATCATAGAAAGTTAGAGTGTCAGTCCTCTTGTACTTAAGTCGGCATTGTGCTTCTGTACTAAATTCGGATGCAATTTCTGTGTTTCATCGTCAATAAGAAGGTCCAAGGTATACAGTAAACCTGAAGTGAAGCATCGGAATTTAAACTGGAGTCACAGGAGAGGTTCAAATCATAGAAAGTTAGAGTGTCAGTCCTCTTGTACTTAAGTAGGCATTGTGCCTTTTGTATTACATTCGGATGGAATTTCTATGTTTCATCGTCAAAAAGAAGGTCCAAGGTATACAGTAAACCTGAAGTGAAGCATCGGAATCTAAAACTGGACTCACAGGAGAGGTTCAAATCATAGAAAGTGACAGTGTCAGTCCACTTGTACTTAAGTCGGCATTGTGCCTTTTGTATTAAATTCGGATGCAATTTCTGTGTTTCATCGTCAATAAGAAGGTCCAAGGGATACTGTAAACCTGAAATGACGCATGGTAATCTAAAACTGGACTCAAGGGAGAGGTTCAAATTATAGAAAGTTAGAGTGTCAATCCCCTTTCACTTAAGTCTGCATTGTGCCATTTGAATTTAATTCCGATGCAATTTCTGTGCTTTCTCCTCAAAGAGAAGGTCCAAGGTATACAGTAAACCTGAAGTGAAGCACCGGAATCTAAAACTGGACTCACAGATGAGGGTCAAATCATAGAAAGTTAGATAGTCAGTCCTCTTGTACTTAAGTCGGCATTGTGCCTTTTGTATTAAATTCGGATGCAATTTCTGTGTTTCATTGTTAATAATAAGGTCCAAGGTATACAGTAAACCTGAAGTGAAGCATCGGAGTTTAAACTGGACTCACAGGAGAGGTTCAAATCATAGAAAGTTAGAGTGTCAGTCCTCTTGTACTTAAGTCGGCATTGTGCCTCTTGTATTAAAATTCGGATGAAATTTCTGTGTTTCATCGTCAACAAGAAGGTCCAAGGTATACAGTAAACCTGAAGTGAAGCATCGGAATTTAAACTGGACTCACAGGAGAGGTTCAAATCATAGAAAGTTAGAGTGTCAGTCCTCTTGTACTTATTTCGGCATTGTGCCTTTTGAATTTAATTCGGATGCAATTTCTGTGCTTCATCGTCAATAAGAAGGTCCAAGGTATACAGTAAACCTGAAGTGAACCATCGGAATCTAATACTGAACTTACAGGAGAGGTTCAAATAATAGAAAGTTAGTGTGTCAGTCCACTTGTAATTAAGTCGGCATTGTGCCTTTTGTATTAAAATTCGGATGAAATTTCTGTGTTTCATCGACAATAAGAAGGTCCAGGGTATACAGTAAACCTGAAGTGAAGCATCGGAATCTTAAACTGGACTCACAGGAGAGGTTCAAATCATAGAAAGTTAGAGTGTCAGTCCTCTTGTGCTTAAGTCGGCATTGTGCCATTTGAATTTAATTCCGATGCAATTTCTGTGCTTCATCGTCAATAAGAAGATCCAAGGGATACAGCAAAAATGAAGTGAAGCATCGGAATCTAAAACTGGACTCACAGGAGAGGTTCAAATCATAGAAAGTTAGAGTGTCAGTCCTCTTGCACTTAAGTCGGCATTGTGCCTTTTGAATGTAATTCCGATGCAATTTCTGCGCTTCATCGCCAATAAGAAGGTCATAGGGATACAGTAAACCTGAAGTGAAGCATCGGAACCTAAAACTGGACTCACAGGAGCGGTTCAAATAATAGAAAGTTTGAGTGTCTGTCCACTTGTACTTAAGTCGGCATTGTGCCTTTTGAATTTAATTCCGATGCAATTTCTGTGCTTCATCGTCAACAAGAAGGTCCAAGGGATACACTAAACCTGAAGTGAAGCATCGGAATCTAATACTGGACTCACAGGAGACGTCCTAATCATAGAAAGTTAGAGTGTCAGTCCTTTTGTACTTAAGTCGTCATTGTGCCTCTTGTATTAAATTCGGATGCAATTTCTGTGTTTCATCGTCAATAAGATGGTGCAAGGGATACAGTAAACCTGAAGTGAAGCACCGGAATCTAAAACTGGACTCACAGGAGAGGTTCAAATCCTAGAAAGTTAGAGTGTCAGTCCTCTTGTACTTAAGTCGACATTGTGCCTTTGTATTAAATTCGGATGCAATTTCTGTGTTTCATTGTCAATAAGAAGGTCCAAGGTATACAGTAAACCTGAAGTGAAGGATCGGAATCTAAAACTAAACTCACAGGAGAGGTTCAAATCATAGAAAGTTAGAGTGTCAGTCCTCTTGTACTTAAGTCGGCATTGTGCTTCTGTACTAAATTCGGATGCAATTTCTGTGTTTCATCGTCAATAAGAAGGTCCAAGGTATACAGTAAACCTGAAGTGAAGCATCGGAATTTAAACTGGAGTCACAGGAGAGGTTCAAATCATAGAAAGTGAGAGTGTCAGTCCTCTTGTACTTAAGTCGGCATTGTGCCTTTTGTATTAAATTCGGATGCAATTTCTGTGTTTCATCGTCAATAAGAAGGTCCAAGGGATACTGTAAACCTGAAATTAAGCATGGGAATCTAAAACTGGACTCATAGGAGAGGTTCAAATTATAGAAAGTTAGAGTGTCAATCCCCTTTCACTTAAGTCTGCATTGTGCCATTTGAATTTAATTCCGATGCAATTTCTGTGCTTCCTCCTCAAAAAGAAGGTCCAAGGTATACAGTAAACCTGAAGTGAAGCATCGGAATCTAAAACTGGACTCACAGGAGAGGTTCAAATCATAGAAAGTTAGAGTGTCAGTCCTCTTGTACTTAAGTCTGCATTGTGCCTTTTGAATGTAGTTCCGATGCAATTTCTGCGCTTCATCGTCAACAAGAAGGTCCAAGGGATACACTAAACCTGAAGTGAAGCATCGGAATCTAGAACTGGACTCACAGGAGAGGTTCAGATCATAGAAAGATAGAGTGTCAGTCCCCTTGTACATAAGTCGGCATTGTGCCTTTTGTATTAAATTCGGATGCAATTTCTATGTTTCATCGTAAATAAGAAGGTCCAAGGTATATACTAAACCTGAAGTGAAGCATCGGAATGTAAAACTGGCCTCACAGGAAAGGTTCAAATCATAGAAAGTTAGAGTGTCTGTCCTCTTGTACTTAAGTCGGCATTGTGCCTTTTGTATTAAATTCGGATGCAATTTCTGTGTTTCATCGTCACTAAGAAGGTCCAAGGGATACAGTAAACCTGAAGAGAAGCATGGGAATCTAACACTGGCCTCACAGGAGAGGTTCAAATCATAGAAAGTTAGAGTGTCAGTTCTCTTGTACCTATGTGGGCATTGTGCCTTTTGTATTAAATACGGCTGCAGTTTCTGTGTTTCATCTTCAATAAGAAGGTCCAAGGTATACAGTAAACCTGAAGTGAAGCATCGGAATTTAAACTGGACTCACAGGAGAGGTTCAAATCATAGAAAGTTAGAGTGTCAGTCCTCTTGTACTTAAGTAGGCATTGTGCCTTTTGTATTAAATTCGGATGGAATTTCTATGTTTCATCGTCAATAAGAAGGTCCAAGGTATACAGTAAACCTGAAGTGAAGCATCGGAATCTAAAACTGGACTCACGGGAGAGGTTCAAATCATAGAAAGTGAGAGTGTCAGTCCTCTTGTACCTAAGTCGGCATTGTGCCTTTTGTATTAAATTCGGATGCAATTTCTGTGTTTCATCGTCAATAAGAAGGTCCAAGGGATACTGTAAACCTGAAATGAAGCATGGGAATCTAAAACTGGACTCACAGGAGAGGTTCAAATTATAGAAAGTTAGAGTGTCAATCCCCTTTCACTGAAGTCTGCATTGTGCCTTTTGAATTTAATTCCGATGCATTTTCTGTGCTTCCTCCACAAAAAGAAGGTCCAAGGTATACAGTAAACCTGAAGTGAAGCACCGGAATCTAAAACTGGACTCACTGGAGAGGTTCAAATCATAGAAAGTTAGAGTGTCAGTCCTCTTGTACTTAAGTCGGCATTGTGCCTTTTGTATTAAAATTCGGATGAAATTTCTGTGTTTCATCGTCAACAAGAAGGTCCAAGGTATACAGTAAACCTGACGTAAAGCATCGGAATTTAAACTGGACTCACAGGAGAGGTTCAAATCATAGAAAGTTAGAGTGTCAGTCCTCTTGTACTTAAGTCGGCATTGTGCCTTTTGTATTAAAATTCGGATGAAATTTCTGTGTTTCATCGTCAATAAGAAGGTCCAAGGTATACAGTAAACCTGAAGTGAAGCATCGGAATCTTAAACTAGACTCACAGGAAAGGTTGAAATCATAGAAAGTTAGAGTGTCAGTCCTCTTGTACTTAAGTCGGCATTGTGCCTTTTGAATTTAATTCCGATGCAATTTCTGTGCTTCATCGCCAATAAGAAGGTCATAGGGATACAGTAAACCTGAAGTGAAGCATCGGAATGTAAAACTGGACTCACAGGAGCGGTTCAAATAATAGAAAGTTAGAGTGTCAGTCCACTTGTACTTAAGTTGGCATTGTGCCTTTTGAATTTAATTCCGATGCAATTTCTGTGTTTCTTCGTCAATAAGAAGGTAAAAGGGATTCAGTAAACCTGAAGTGAAGCATCGCAATGTAAAACTGGACACACAGGAGAGGTTCAAATCATAGAAAGTTAGAGTGTCAGTCCCCTAGTACTTAAGTCGGCATTGTGCCTTTTGAATTTAATTCCGATGCAATTTCTGTGCTTCATCGTCAACAAGAAGGTCCAAGGGATACACTAAACCTGAAGTGAAGCATCGGAATCTAATACTGGACTGACAGGAGAGGTTCTAATCATAGGAAGTTAGAGTGTCAGTCCTTTTGTACTTAAGTCGTCATTGTGCCTCTTGTATTAAATTCGGTTGCAATTTCTGTGTTTCATCGTCAATACGATGGTCCAAGGGATACAGTAAACCTGAAGTGAAGCATCGGAATGTAAAACTGGCCTCACAGGAGAGGTTCATATCATAAAAAGTTAGAGTGTCAGTCCTCTTGTAATGAATTCGGCATTGGGGCTTTTGTATTAAATTCGGATGCAATTTCTGTGTTTCATCGTCACTAAGAAGGTCCAAGGGATGCAGTAAACCTGAAGAAAAGCATCGGAATCTAACACTGGCCTTACAGGAGAGGTTCATATCATAGAAAGTTAGAGTGTCAGTCCTCTTGTAATTAAGTCGGCATTGTGCCTTTTGTATTAAATTCGGCTGCAATTTCTGTGTTTCATCATCGTCAATCAAAAGGTCCAAGGGATACAGTAAACCTGAAGTGAAGGATCGGAATCTAAAACTGCACTCACAGGAGAGGTTCAAATCATAGTAAGTGAGAATGTCAGTCCTCTTGTACTTAAGTCGGCATTGTGCCTTTTGTATTAAATTCGGATGCAATTTCTGTGTTTCATCGTCAATAAGAAGGTCCAAGGGATACAGTAAACCTGAAGTGAAGCATCGGAATCTGAAACTGGACTCACAGGAGAGGTTCATATCTTAGAAAGTTAGAGTGTCAGTCCTCTTGTACTTAAGTCGGCATTGTCCCATTTTGTATTAAATTCGGATGCAATTTCTATGTTTCATCGTCAATAAGATGGTCCAAGGTATACAGTAAACCTGAAGTGAAGCATTGGAATCTAAAACTGGACTCACAGGAGAGGTTCAAATCATAGAAAGTGAGAGTGTCAGTCCTCTTGTACTTAAGTCGGCATTGTGCCTTTTGTATTAAATTCGGATGCAATTTCTGTGTTTCATCGTCAATAAGAAGGTCCAAGGGATACTGTATACCTGAAGTGAAGCATGGGAATCTAAAACTGGACTCACAGGAGAGGTTCAAATTATAGAAAGTTAGAGTGTCAGCCCTCTTTCACTTAAGTCTGCATTGTGCCTTTTGAATTTAATTCCGATGCAATTTCTGTGCTTCCTCCTCAAAAAGAATGTCCAAGGTATACTGTAAACCTGAAGTGAAGCATCGGAATCTAAAACTGGACTCACAGATGAGGTTCATATCATAGAAAGTTAGAGTGTCAGTCCTCTTGAAATTAAGTCGGCATTGTGCCTTTTGTATTAAATTCGGCTGCAATTTCTGTGTTTCATCATCGTCAATAAGAAGGTCCAAGGGATACAGTAAACCTGAAGTGAAGGATCGGAATCTAAAACTAAACTCACAGGAGAGGTTCAAATCATAGAAAGTTAGAGTGTCAGTCCTCTTGTACTTAAGTCGGCACTGTGCTTCTGTACTAAATTCAGATGCAATTTCTATGTTTCATCGTCAATAAGAAGGTCCAAGGTATACAGTAAACCTGAAGTGAAGCATCGGAATTTAAACTGGACTCACAGGAGAGGTTCAAATCATAGAAAGTTAGAGTGTCAGTCCTCTTGTACTTAAGTCGGCATTGTGCCTTTTGTATTAAAATTCGGATGCGATTTCTGTGTTTCATCGTCAATAAGAAGGTCCAAGGTATACAGTAAACCTGAAGTGAAGCATCGGAATCTTAAACTGGACTCACAGGAGAGGTTCAAATCATAGAAAGTTAGAGTGTCAGTCCTCTTGTACTTAAGTCGGCATTGTGCCTTTTGAATTTAATTCCGATGCAATTTCTGTGCTTCATCGTCAATAAGAAGATCCGAGGGATACAGTAAACCTGAAGTGAAGCATCGGAATCTAAAACTGGACTCACAGGATAGGTTCAAATCATAGAAAGTTAGAGCGTCAGTCCTCTTGTACTTAAATCGGCATTGTGCCTTTTGAATTTAATTCCGATGCAATTTCTGTGCTTCATCGTCAATAAGAAGGTCATAGGGATACAGTAAACCTGAAGTAAAGCATCGGAATCTGAAACTGGACTAACAGGAGCGGTTCAAATAATAGAAAGTTAGTGTGTCAGTCCACTTGTACTTGAGTCGGCATTGTGCCTTTTGAATTTAATTCCGATGCAATTTCTGTGCTTCTTCGTCAATAAGAAAGTGAAAGGGATTCAGTAAACTTGAAGTGAAGCATCGCAATCTAAAACTGGACACACAGGAGAGGTTCAAATCATAGAAAGTTAGAGTGTCAGTCCCCTAGTACTTAAGTCGGCATGTGCCTTTTATATTTAATTCCGATGCAATTTCTGTGCTTCATCGTCAACAAGAAGGTCCAAGGGATACACTAAACCTGAAGTGAAGCATCGGAATCTAATACTGGACCGACAGGAGAGGTTCTAATCATAGAAAGTTAGAGTGTCAGTCCTTTTGTACTTAAGTCGTCATTGTGCCTCTTGTATTAAATTCGCATGCAATTTCTGGGTTTCATCGTCAATACGATGGTCCAAGGATTACAGTAAACCCGAAGTGAAGCATCGGAATCTAAAACTGGACTCACAGAAGAGGTTCAAATCCTAGAAAGTTAGAGTGTCAGTCCTCTTGTACCTAAGTCAGCATTGTGCCTTTTGAATTTAATTCCGAAGCACTTTCTGTGCTTCATCGTCGATAAGAAGGTTCAAGGAACACAGTAAACCTGAAGTGAAGCATCGGAACCTAAAACTGGACTCACAGGAGAGGTTCTGATCATAGTAAGTTAAAGTGTCAGTCCTCTTGTACATAAGTCTGCATTATACCTTTTGTATTAAATTCGGATGCAATTTCTATGTTTCATCGTCAATAAGAAGGTCCAAGGTATACAGTAAACCTGAAGTGAAGCATCGGAATGTAAAACTGGCCTCACAGGAGAGGTTCATATCATAGAAAGTTAGAGTGTCAGTCCTTTTGTATTTAAGTCGGCATTGTGCCTTTTGTAATAAATTCGGCTGCAATTTCTGTGTTTCATCATCGTCAATCAAAAGGTCCAAGGGATACAGTAAACCTGAAGTGAAGGATCGGAATCTAAAACTGCACTCACAGGAGAGGTTCAAATCATAGTAAGTGAGAATGTCAGTCCTCTTGTACTTAAGTCGGCATTGTGCCTTTTGTATTAAATTCGGATGCAATTTCTGTGTTTCATCGTCAATAAGAAGGTCCAAGGGATACAGTAAACCTGAAGTGAAGCATCGGAATCTGAAACTGGACTCACAGGAGAGGTTCATATCTTAGAAAGTTAGAGTGTCAGTCCTCTTGTACTTAAGTCGGCATTGTCCCATTGTGTATTAAATTCGGATGCAATTTCTATGTTTCATCGTCAATAAGATGGTCCAAGGTATACAGTAAACCTGAAGTGAAGCATTGGAATCTAAAACTGGACTCACAGGAGAGGTTCAAATCATAGAAAGTGAGAGTGTCAGTCCTCTTGTACTTAAGTCGGCATTGTGCCTTTTGTATTAAATTCGGATGCAATTTCTGTGTTTCATCGTCAATAAGAAGGTCCAAGGGATACTGTATACCTGAAGTGAAGCATGGGAATCTAAAACTGGACTCACAGGAGAGATTCAAATTATAAAAAGTTAGAGTGTCAGCCCTCTTTCACTTAAGTCTGCATTGTGCCTTTTGAATTTAATTCCGATGCAATTTCTGTGCTTCCTCCTCAAAAAGAATGTCCAAGGTATACTGTAAACCTGACGTGAAGCATCGGAATCTAAAACTGGACTCACAGATGAGGTTCATATCATAGAAAGTTAGAGTGTCAGTCCTCTTGTAATTAAGTCGGCATTGTGCCTTTTGTATTAAATTCGGCTGCAATTTCTGTGTTTCATCATCGTCAATAAGAAGGTCCAAGGGATACAGTAAACCTGAAGTGAAGGATCGGAATCTAAAACTAAACTCACAGGAGAGGTTCAAATCATAGAAAGTTAGAGTGTCAGTCCTCTTGTACTTAAGTCGGCATTGTGCTTCTGTACTAAATTCGGATGCAATTTCTGTGTTTCATCGTCAATAAGAAGGTCCAAGGTATACAGTAAACCTGAAGTGAAGCATCGGAATTTAAACTGGACTCACAGGAGAGGTTCAAATCATAGAAAGTTAGAGTGTCAGTCCTCTTGTACTTAAGTCGGCATTGTGCCTTTTGTATTAAAATTCGGATGCGATTTCTGTGTTTCATCGTCAATAAGAAGGTCCAAGGTATACAGTAAACCTGAAGTGAAGCATCGGAATCTTAAACTGGACTCACAGGAGAGGTTCAAATCATAGAAAGTTAGAGTGTCAGTCCTCTTGTACTTAAGTCGGTATTGTGCTTTTTGAAATTAATTCCGATGCAATTTCAGTGCTTCATCGTCAATAAGAAGATCCAAGGGATACAGTAAACCTGAAGTGAAGCATCGGAATCTAAAACTGGACTCACAGGATAGGTTCAAATCATAGAAAGTTAGAGCGTCAGTCCTCTTGTACTTAAATCGGCATTGTGCCTTTTGAATTTAATTCCGATGCAATTTCTGTGCTTCATCGTCAATAAGAAGGTCATAGGGATACAGTAAACCTGAAGTAAAGCATCGGAATCTAAAACTGGACTAACAGGAGCGGTTCAAATAATAGAAAGTTAGTGTGTCAGTCTACTTGTACTTGAGTCGGCATTGTGCCTTTTGAATTTAATTCCGATGCAATTTCTGTGCTTCTTCGTCAATAAGAAAGTAAAAGGGATTCAGTAAACCTGAAGTGAAGCATCGCAATCTAAAACTGGACACACAGGAGAGATTCAAATCAAAGAAAGTTAGAGTGTCAGTTCTCTTGTACTTAAGTCGGCATTGTGCCTTTTGTATTAAATTCGGATGCAATTTCTGTGTTTCATCGTCAATAAGAAGGTCCAAGGGATACAGTAAACCTGAAGTGAAGCATCGGAATCTGAAACTGGACTCACAGGAGAGGTTCATATCTTAGAAAGTTTAAGTGTCAGTCCTCTTGTACTTAAGTCGGCATTGTCCCATTTTGTATTAAATTCGGATGCAATTTCTATGTTTCATCGTCAATAAGATGGTCCAAGGTATACAGTAAACCTGAAGTGAAGCATTGGAATCTAAAACTGGACTCACAGGAGAGGTTCAAATCATAGAAAGTGAGAGTGTCAGTCCTCTTGTACTTAAGTCGGCATTGTGCCTTTTGTATTAAATTCGGATGCAATTTCTGTGTTTCATCGTCAATAAGAAGGTCCAAGGGATACTGTATACCTGAAGTGAAGCATGGGAATCTAAAACTGGACTCACAGGAGAGGTTCAAATTATAGAAAGTTAGAGTGTCAGCCCTCTTTCACTTAAGTCTGCATTGTGCCTTTTGAATTTAATTCCGATGCAATTTCTGTGCTTCCTCCTCAAAAAGAATGTCCAAGGTATACTGTAAACCTGAAGTGAAGCATCGGAATCTAAAACTGGACTCACAGATGAGGCTCATATCATAGAATGTTAGAGTGTCAGTCCTCTTGTAATTAAGTCGGCATTGTGCCTTTTGTATTAAATTCGGCTGCAATTTCTGTGTTTCATCATCGTCAATAAGAAGGTCCAAGGGATACAGTAAACCTGAAGTGAAGGATCGGAATCTAAAACTAAACTCACAGGAGAGGTTCAAATCATAGAAAGTTAGAGTGTCAGTCCTCTTGTACTTAAGTCGGCATTGTGCTTCTGTACTAAATTCGGATGCAATTTCTGTGTTTCATCGTCAATAAGAAGGTCCAAGGTATACAGTAAACCTGAAGTGAAGCATCGGAATTTAAACTGGACTCACAGGAGAGGTTCAAATCATAGAAAGTTAAAGTGTCAGTCCTCTTGTACTTAAGTCGGCATTGTGCCTTTTGTATTAAAATTCGGATGCGATTTCTGTGTTTCATCGTCAATAAGAAGGTCCAAGGTATACAGTAAACCTGAAGTGAAGCATCGGAATCTTAAACTGGACTCACAGGAGAGGTTCAAATCATAGAAAGTTAGAGTGTCAGTCCTCTTGTACTTAAGCCGGCATTGTGCCTTTTGAATTTAATTCCGATGCAATTTCTGTGCTTCATCGTCAATAAGAAGATCCAAGGGATACAGTAAACCTGAAGTGAAGCATCGGAATCTAAAACTGGACTCACAGGATAGGTTCAAATCATAGAAAGTTAGAGTGTCAGTCCTCTTGTACTTAAATCTGCATTGTGCCTTTTGAATTTAATTCCGATGCAATTTCTGTGCTTCATCGTCAATAAGAAGGTCATAGGGATACAGTAAACCTGAAGTAAAGCATCGGAATCTGAAACTGGACTAACAGGAGCGGTTCAAATAATAGAAAGTTAGTGTGTCAGTCCACTTGTACTTGAGTCGGCATTGTGCCTTTTGAATTTAATTCCGATGCAATTTCTGTGCTTCTTCGTCAATAAGAAAGTAAAAGGGATTCAGTAAACCTGAAGTGAAGCATCGCAATCTAAAACTGGACACACAGGAGAGGTTCAAATCATAGAAAGTTAGAGTGTCAGTCCCCTAGTACTTAAGTCGGCATGTGCGTTTTATATTTAATTCCGATGCAATTTCTGTGCTTCATCGTCAACAAGAAGGTCCAAGGGATACACTAAACCTGAAGTGAAGCATCGGAATCTAATACTGGACCGACAGGAGAGGTTCTAATCATAGAAAGTTAGAGTGTCAGTCCTTTTGTACTTAAGTCGTCATTGTGCCTCTTGTATTAAATTCGCATGCAATTTCTGGGTTTCATCGTCAATACGATGGTTCAAGGATTACAGTAAACCCGAAGTGAAGCATCGGAATCTAAAACTGGACTCACAGAAGAGGTTCAAATCCTAGAAAGTTAGAGTGTCAGTCCTCTTGTACCTAAGTCAGCATTGTGCCTTTTGAATTTAATTCCGAAGCACATTCTGTGCTTCATCGTCGATAAGAAGGTTCAAGGAACACAGTAAACCTGAAGTGAAGCATCGGAATCTAAAACTGGACTCACAGGAGAGGTTCTGATCATAGTAAGTTAAAGTGTCAGTCCTCTTGTACATAAGTCTGCATTATACCTTTTGTATTAAATTCGGATGCAATTTCTATGTTTCATCGTCAATAAGAAGGTCCAAGGTATACAGTAAACCTGAAGTGAAGCATCGGAATGTAAAACTGGCCTCACAGGAGAGGTTCATATCATAGAAAGTTAGAGTGTCAGTCCTCTTGTATTTAAGTCGGCATTGTGCCTTTTGTATTAAATTCGGCTGCAATTTCTGTGTTTCATCATCGTCAATCAAAAGGTCTAAGGGATACAGTAAACCTGAAGTGAAGGATCGGAATCTAAAACTGCACTCACAGGAGAGGTTCAAATCATAGTAAGTGAGAGTGTCAGTCCCCTAGTACTTAAGTCGGCATGTGCCTTTTGAATTTAATTAGGATGCAATTTCTGTGCTTCATCGTCAACAAGAAGGTCCAAGGGATACACTAAACCTGAAGTGAAGCATCGGAATGTAAAACTGGCCTCACAGGAGAGGTTCATATCATAGAAAGTTAGAGTGTCAGTCCTCTTGTATTTAAGTCGGCATTGTGCCTTTTGTATTAAATTCGGCTGCAATTTCTGTGTTTCATCATCGTCAATCAAAAGGTCCAAGGGATACAGTAAACCTGAAGTGAAGGATCGGAATCTAAAACTGCACTCACAGGAGAGGTTCAAATCATAGTAAGTGAGAATGTCAGTCCTCTTGTACTTAAGTCGGCATTGTGCCTTTTGTATTAAATTCAGATGCAATTTCTGTGTTTCATCGTCAATAAGAAGGTCCAAGGGATACAGTAAACCTGAAGTGTAGCATCGGAATCTGAAACTGGACTCACAGGAGAGGTTCATATCTTAGAAAGTTAGAGTGTCAGTCCTCTTGTACTTAAGTCGGCATTGTCCCATTGTGTATTAAATTCGGATGCAATTTCTATGTTTCATCGTCAATAAGATGGTCCAAGGTATACAGTAAACCTGAAGTGAAGCATTGGAATCTAAAACTGGACTCACAGGAGAGGTTCAAATCATAGAAAGTGAGAGTGTCAGTCCTCTTGTACTTAAGTCGGCATTGTGCCTTTTGTATTAAATTCGGATGCAATTTCTGTGTTTCATCGTCAATAAGAAGGTCCAAGGGATACTGTATACCTGAAGTGAAGCATGGGAATCTAAAACTGGACTCACAGGAGAGATTCAAATTATAGAAAGTTAGAGTGTCAGCCCTCTTTCACTTAAGTCTGCATTGTGCCTTTTGAATTTAATTCCGATGCAATTTCTGTGATTCCTCCTCAAAAAGAATGTCCAAGGTATACTGTAAACCTGAAGTGAAGCATCGGAATCTAAAACTGGACTCACAGATGAGGTTCATATCATAGAAAGTTAGAGTGTCAGTCCTCTTGTAATTAAGTCGGCATTGTGCCTTTTGTATTAAATTCGGCTGCAATTTCTGTGTTTCATCATCGTCAATAAGAAGGTCCAAGGGATACAGTAAACCTGAAGTGAAGGATCGGAATCTAAAACTAAACTCACAGGAGAGGTTCAAATCATAGAAAGTTAGAATGTCAGTCCTCTTGTACTTAAGTCGGCATTGTGCTTCTGTACTAAATTCGGATGCAATTTCTGTGTTTCATCGTCAATAAGAAGGTCCAAGGTATACAGTAAACCTGAAGTGAAGCATCGGAATTTAAACTGGACTCACAGGAGAGGTTCAAATCATAGAAAGTTAGAGTGTCAGTCCTCTTGTACTTAAGTCGGCATTGTGCCTTTTGTATTAAAATTCGGATGCGATTTCTGTGTTTCATCGTCAATAAGAAGGTCCAAGGTATACAGTAAACCTGAAGTGAAGCATCGGAATCTTAAACTGGACTCACAGGAGAGGTTCAAATCATAGAAAGTTAGAGTGTCAGTCCTCTTGTACTTAAGTCGGCATTGTGCTTTTTGAATTTAATTCCGATGCAGTTTCAGTGCTTCATCGTCAATAAGAAGATCCAAGGGATACAGTAAACCTGAAGTGAAGCATCGGAATCTAAAACTGGACTCACAGGATAGGTTCAAATCATAGAAAGTTAGAGCGTCAGTCCTCTTGTACTTAAATCGACATTGTGCCTTTTGAATTTAATTCCGATGCAATTTCTGTGCTTCATCGTCAATAAGAAGGTCATAGGGATACAGTAAACCTGAAGTAAAGCATCGGAATCTAAAACTGGACTAACAGGAGCGGTTCAAATAATAGAAAGTTAGTGTGTCAGTCTACTTGTACTTGAGTCGGCATTGTGCCTTTTGAATTTAATTCCGATGCAATTTCTGTGCTTCTTCGTCAATAAGAAAGTAAAAGGGATTCAGTAAACCTGAAGTGAAGCATCGCAATCTAAAACTGGACACACAGGAGAGATTCAAATCATAGAAAGTTAGAGTGTCATTTCTCTTGTACTTAAGTCGGCATTGTGCCTTTTGTATTAAATTCGGATGCAATTTCTGTGTTTCATCGTCAATAAGAAGGTCCAAGGGATACAGTAAACCTGAAGTGAAGCATCGGAATCTGAAACTGGACTCACAGGAGAGGTTCATATCTTAGAAAGTTAGAGTGTCAGTCCTCTTGTACTTAAGTCGGCATTGTCCCATTTTGTATTAAATTCGGATGCAATTTCTATGTTTCATCATTAATAAGATGGTCCAAGGTATACAGTAAACCTGAAGTGAAGCATTGGAATCTAAAACTGGACTCACAGGAGAGGTTCAAATCATAGAAAGTGAGAGTGTCAGTCCTCTTGTACTTAAGTCGGCATTGTGCCTTTTGTATTAAATTCGGATGCAATTTCTGTGTTTCATCGTCAATAAGAAGGTCCAAGGGATACTGTATACCTGAAGTGAAGCATGGGAATCTAAAACTGGACTCACAGGAGAGGTTCAAATTATGGAAAGTTAGAGTGTCAGTCCTCTTGTACTTAAGTCGGCATTGTCCCATTTTGTATTAAATTCGGATGCAATTTCTATGTTTCATCGTCAATAAGATGGTCCAAGGTATACAGTAAACCTGAAGTGAAGCATTGGAATCTAAAACTGGACTCACAGGAGAGGTTCAAATCATAGAAAGTGAGAGTGTCAGTCCTCTTGTACTTAAGTCGGCATTGTGCCTTTTGTAATAAATTCGGATGCAATTTCTGTGTTTCATCGTCAATAAGAAGGTCCAAGGGATACTGTATACCTGAAGTGAAGCATGGGAATCTAAAACTGGACTCACAGGAGAGGTTCAAATTATAGAAAGTTAGAGTGTCAGCCCTCTTTCACTTAAGTCTGCATTGTGCCTTTTGAATTTAATTCCGATGCAATTTCTGTGCTTCCTCCTCAAAAAGAATGTCCAAGGTATACTGTAAACCTGAAGTGAAGCATCGGAATCTAAAACTGGACTCACAGATGAGGCTCATATCATAGAATGTTAGAGTGTCAGTCCTCTTGTAATTAAGTCGGCATTGTGCCTTTTGTATTAAATTCGGCTGCAATTTCTGTGTTTCATCATCGTCAATAAGAAGGTCCAAGGGATACAGTAAACCTGAAGTGAAGGATCGGAATCTAAAACTAAACTCACAGGAGAGGTTCAAATCATAGAAAGTTAGAGTGTCAGTCCTCTTGTACTTAAGTCGGCATTGTGCTTCTGTACTAAATTCGGATGCAATTTCTGTGTTTCATCGTCAATAAGAAGGTCCAAGGTATACAGTAAACCTGAAGTGAAGCATCGGAATTTAAACTGGACTCACAGGAGAGGTTCAAATCATAGAAAGTTAAAGTGTCAGTCCTCTTGTACTTAAGTCGGCATTGTGCCTTTTGTATTAAAATTCGGATGCGATTTCTGTGTTTCATCGTCAATAAGAAGGTCGAAGGTATACAGTAAACCTGAAGTGAAGCATCGGAATCTTAAACTGGACTCACAGGAGAGGTTCAAATCATAGAAAGTTAGAGTGTCAGTCCTCTTGTACTTAAGTCGGCATTGTGCCTTTTGAATTTAATTCCGATGCAGTTTCAGTGCTTCATCGTCAATAAGAAGATCCAAGGGATACAGTAAACCTGAAGTGAAGCATCGGAATCTAAAACTGGACTCACAGGATAGGTTCAAATCATAGAAAGTTAGAGCGTCAGTCCTCTTGTACTTAAATCGGCATTGTGCCTTTTGAATTTAATTCCGATGCAATTTCTGTGCTTCATCGTCAATAAGAAGGTCATAGGGATACAGTAAACCTGAAGTAAAGCATCGGAATCTAAAACTGGACTAACAGGAGCGGTTCAAATAATAGAAAGTTAGTGTGTCAGTCTACTTGTACTTGAGTCGGCATTGTGCCTTTTGAATTTAATTCCGATGCAATTTCTGTGCTTCTTCGTCAATAAGAAAGTAAAAGGGATTCAGTAAACCTGAAGTGAAGCATCGCAATCTAAAACTGGACACACAGGAGAGATTCAAATCATAGAAAGTTAGAGTGTCATTTCTCTTGTACTTAAGTCGGCATCGTGCCTTTTGTATTAAATTCGGATGCAATTTCTGTGTTTCATCGTCAATAAGAAGGTCCAAGGGATACAGTAAACCTGAAGTGAAGCATCGGAATCTGAAACTGGACTCACAGGAGAGGTTCATATCTTAGAAAGTTAGAGTGTCAGTCCTCTTGTACTTAAGTCGGCATTGTCCCATTTTGTATTAAATTCGGATGCAATTTCTATGTTTCATCATTAATAAGATGGTCCAAGGTATACAGTAAACCTGAAGTGAAGCATTGGAATCTAAAACTGGACTCACAGGAGAGGTTCAAATCATAGAAAGTGAGAGTGTCAGTCCTCTTGTACTTAAGTCGGCATTGTGCCTTTTGTATTAAATTCGGATGCAATTTCTGTGTTTCATCGTCAATAAGAAGGTCCAAGGGATACTGCATACCTGAAGTGAAGCATGGGAATCTAAAACTGGACTCACAGGAGAGGTTCAAATTATAGAAAGTTAGAGTGTCAGTCCTCTTGTACTTAAGTCGGCATTGTCCCATTTTGTATTAAATTCGGATGCAATTTCTATGTTTCATCGTCAATAAGATGGTCCAAGGTATACAGTAAACCTGAAGTGAAGCATTGGAATCTAAAACTGGACTCACAGGAGAGGTTCAAATCATAGAAAGTGAGAGTGTCAGTCCTCTTGTACTTAAGTCGGCATTGTGCCTTTTGTATTAAATTCGGATGCAATTTCTGTGTTTCATCGTCAATAAGAAGGTCCAAGGGATACTGTATACCTGAAGTGAAGCATGGGAATCTAAAACTGGACTCACAGGAGAGGTTCAAATTATAGAAAGTTAGAGTGTCAGCCCTCTTTCACTTAAGTCTGCATTGTGCCTTTTGAATTTAATTCCGATGCAATTTCTGTGCTTCCTCCTCAAAAAGAATGTCCAAGGTATACTGTAAACCTGAAGTGAAGCATCGGAATCTAAAACTGGACTCACAGATGAGGCTCATATCATAGAATGTTAGAGTGTCAGTCCTCTTGTAATTAAGTCGGCATTGTGCCTTTTGTATTAAATTCGGCTGCAATTTCTGTGTTTCATCATCGTCAATAAGAAGGTCCAAGGGATACAGTAAACCTGAAGTGAAGGATCGGAATCTAAAACTAAACTCACAGGAGAGGTTCAAATCATAGAAAGTTAGAGTGTCAGTCCTCTTGTACTTAAGTCGGCATTGTGCTTCTGTACTAAATTCGGATGCAATTTCTGTGTTTCGTCGTCAATAAGAAGGTCCAAGGTATACAGTAAACCTGAAGTGAAGCATCGGAATTTAAACTGGACTCACAGGAGAGGTTCAAATCATAGAAAGTTAAAGTGTCAGTCCTCTTGTACTTAAGTCGGCATTGTGCCTTTTGTATTAAAATTCGGATGCGATTTCTGTGTTTCATCGTCAATAAGAAGGACGAAGGTATACAGTAAACCTGAAGTGAAGCATCGGAATCTTAAACTGGACTCACAGGAGAGGTTCAAATCATAGAAAGTTAGAGTGTCAGTCCTCTTGTACTTAAGTCGGCATTGTGCCTTTTGAATTTAATTCCGATGCAATTTCTGTGCTTCATCGTCAATAAGAAGATCCAAGGGATACAGTAAACCTGAAGTGAAGCATCGGAATCTAAAACTGGACTCACAGGATAGGTTCAAATCATAGAAAGTTAGAGTGTCAGTCCTCTTGTACTTAAATCTGCATTGTGCCTTTTGAATTTAATTCCGATGCAATTTCTGTGCTTCATCGTCAATAAGAAGGTCATAGGGATACAGTAAACCTGAAGTAAAGCATCGGAATCTGAAACTGGACTAACAGGAGCGGTTCAAATAATAGAAAGTTAGTGTGTCAGTCCACTTGTACTTGAGTCGGCATTGTGCCTTTTGAATTTAATTCCGATGCAATTTCTGTGCTTCTTCGTCAATAAGAAAGTAAAAGGGATTCAGTAAACCTGAAGTGAAGCATCGCAATCTAAAACTGGACACACAGGAGAGGTTCAAATCATAGAAAGTTAGAGTGTCAGTCCCCTAGTACTTAAGTCGGCATGTGCCTTTTATATTTAATTCCGATGCAATTTCTGTGCTTCATCGTCAACAAGAAGGTCCAAGGGATACACTAAACCTGAAGTGAAGCATCGGAATCTAATACTGGACCGACAGGAGAGGTTCTAATCATAGAAAGTTAGAGTGTCAGTCCTTTTGTACTTAAGTCGTCATTGTGCCTCTTGTATTAAATTCGCATGCAATTTCTGGGTTTCATCGTCAATACGATGGTCCAAGGATTACAGTAAACCCGAAGTGAAGCATCGGAATGTAAAACTGGACTCACAGAAGAGGTTCAAATCCTAGAAAGTTAGAGTGTCAGTCCTCTTGTACCTAAGTCAGCATTGTGCCTTTTGAATTTAATTCCGAAGCACATTCTGTGCTTCATCGTCGATAAGAAGGTTCAAGGAACACAGTAAACCTGAAGTGAAGCATCGGAATCTAAAACTGGACTCACAGGAGAGGTTCTGATCATAGTAAGTTAAAGTGTCAGTCCTCTTGTACATAAGTCTGCATTATACCTTTTGTATTAAATTCGGATGCAATTTCTATGTTTCATCGTCAATAAGAAGGTCCAAGGTATACAGTAAACCTGAAGTGAAGCATCGGAATGTAAAACTGGCCTCACAGGAGAGGTTCATATCATAGAAAGTTAGAGTGTCAGTCCTCTTGTATTTAAGTCGGCATTGTGCCTTTTGTATTAAATTCGGCTGCAATTTCTGTGTTTCATCATCGTCAATCAAAAGGTCCAAGGGATACAGTAAACCTGAAGTGAAGGATCGGAATCTAAAACTGCACTCACAGGAGAGGTTCAAATCATAGTAAGTGAGAGTGTCAGTCCCCTAGTACTTAAGTCGGCATGTGCCTTTTGAATTTAATTAGGATGCAATTTCTGTGCTTCATCGTCAACAAAAAGGTCCAAGGGATACACTAAACCTGAAGTGAAGCATCGGAATGTAAAACTGGCCTCACAGGAGAGGTTCATATCATAGAAAGTTAGAGTGTCAGTCCTCTTGTATTTAAGTCGGCATTGTGCCTTTTGTATTAAATTCGGCTGCAATTTCTGTGTTTCATCATCGTCAATCAAAAGGTCCAAGGGATACAGTAAACCTGAAGTGAAGGATCGGAATCTAAAACTGCACTCACAGGAGAGGTTCAAATCATAGTAAGTGAGAATGTCAGTCCTCTTGTACTTAAGTCGGCATTGTGCCTTTTGTATTAAATTCGGATGCAATTTCTGTGTTTCATCGTCAATAAGAAGGTCCAAGGGATACAGTAAACCTGAAGTGAAGCATCGGAATCTGAAACTGGACTAACAGGAGAGGTTCATATCTTAGAAAGTTAGAGTGTCAGTCCTCTTGTACTTAAGTCGGCATTGTCCCATTGTGTATTAAATTCGGATGCAATTTCTATGTTTCATCGTCAATAAGATGGTCCAAGGTATACAGTAAACCTGAAGTGAAGCATTGGAATCTAAAACTGGACTCACAGGAGAGGTTCAAATCATAGAAAGTGAGAGTGTCAGTCCTCTTGTACTTAAGTCGGCATTGTGCCTTTTGTATTAAATTCGGATGCAATTTCTGTGTTTCATCGTCAATAAGAAGGTCCAAGGGATACTGTATACCTGAAGTGAAGCATGGGAATCTAAAACTGGACTCACAGGAGAGATTCAAATTATAGAAAGTTAGAGTGTCAGCCCTCTTTCACTTAAGTCTGCATTGTGCCTTTTGAATTTAATTCCGATGCAATTTCTGTGCTTCCGCCTCAAAAAGAATGTCCAAGGTATACTGTAAACCTGAAGTGAAGCATCGGAATCTAAAACTGGACTCACAGATGAGGTTCATATCATAGAAAGTTAGAGTGTCAGTCCTCTTGTAATTAAGTCGGCATTGTGCCTTTTGTATTAAATTCGGCTGCAATTTCTGTGTTTCATCATCGTCAATAAGAAGGTCCAAGGGATACAGTAAACCTGAAGTGAAGGATCGGAATCTAAAACTAAACTCACAGGAGAGGTTCAAATCATAGAAAGTTAGAGTGTCAGTCCTCTTGTACTTAAGTCGGCATTGTGCTTCTGTACTAAATTCGGATGCAATTTCTGTGTTTCATCGTCAATAAGAAGGTCCAAGGTATACAGTAAACCTGAAGTGAAGCATCGGAATTTAAACTGGACTCACAGGAGAGGTTCAAATCATAGAAAGTTAGAGTGTCAGTCCTCTTGTACTTAAGTCGGCATTGTGCCTTTTGTATTAAAATTCGGATGCGATTTCTGTGTTTCATCGTCAATAAGAAGGTCCAAGGTATACAGTAAACCTGAAGTGAAGCATCGGAATCTTAAACTGGACTCACAGGAGAGGTTCAAATCATAGAAAGTTAGAGTGTCAGTCCTCTTGTACTTAAGTCGGCATTGTGCTTTTTGAATTTAATTCCGATGCAGTTTCAGTGCTTCATCGTCAATAAGAAGATCCAAGGGATACAGTAAACCTGAAGTGAAGCATCGGAATCTAAAACTGGACTCACAGGATAGGTTCAAATCATAGAAAGTTAGAGCGTCAGTCCTCTTGTACTTAAATCGGCATTGTGCCTTTTGAATTTAATTCCGATGCAATTTCTGTGCTTCATCGTCAATAAGAAGGTCATAGGGATACAGTAAACCTGAAGTAAAGCATCGGAATCTAAAACTGGACTAACAACAGCGGTTCAAATAATAGAAAGTTAGTGTGTCAGTCTACTTGTTCTTGAGTCGGCATTGTGCCTTTTGAATTTAATTCCGATGCAATTTCTGTGCTTCTTCGTCAATAAGAAAGTAAAAGGGATTCAGTAAACCTGAAGTGAAGCATCGCAATCTAAAACTGGACACACAGGAGAGATTCAAATCATAGAAAGTTAGAGTGTCATTTCTCTTGTACTTAAGTCGGCATTGTGCCTTTTGTATTAAATTCGGATGCAATTTCTATGTTTCATCGTCAATAAGAAGGTCCAAGGGATACAGTAAACCTGAAGTGAAGCATCGGAATCTGAAACTGGACTCACAGGAGAGGTTCATATCTTAGAAAGTTAGAGTGTCAGTCCTCTTGTACTTAAGTCGGCATTGTGCTTCTGTACTAAATTCGGATGCAATTTCTGTGTTTCATCGTCAATAAGAAGGTCCAAGGTATACAGTAAACCTGAAGTGAAGCATCGGAATTTAAACTGGACTCACAGGAGAGGTTCAAATCATAGAAAGTTAAAGTGTCAGTCCTCTTGTACTTAAGTCGGCATTGTGCCTTTTGAATTTAATTCCGATGCAATTTCTGTGCTTCATCGTCAATAAGAAGATCCAAGGGATACAGTAAACCTGAAGTGAAGCATCGGAATCTAAAACTGGACTCACAGGATAGGTTCAAATCATAGAAAGTTAGAGTGTCAGTCCTCTTGTACTTAAATCTGCATTGTGCCTTTTGAATTTAATTCCGATGCAATTTCTGTGCTTCATCGTCAATAAGAAGGTCATAGGGATACAGTAAACCTGAAGTAAAGCATCGGAATCTAAAACTGGACTAACAGGAGCGGGTCAAATAATAGAAAGTTAGTGTGTCAGTCCACTTGTACTTGAGTCGGCATTGTGCCTTTTGAATTTAATTCCGATGCAATTTCTGTGCTTCTTCGTCAATAAGAAAGTAAAAGGGATTCAGTAAACCTGAAGTGAAGCATCGCAATCTAAAACTGGACACACAGGAGAGGTTCAAATCATAGAAAGTTAGAGTGTCAGTCCCCTAGTACTTAAGTCGGCATGTGCCTTTTGAATTTAATTCCGATGCAATTTCTGTGCTTCATCGTCAACAAGAAGGTCCAAGGGATACACTAAACCTGAAGTAAAGCATCGGAATCTAATACTGGACTGACAGGAGAGGTTCTAATCATAGAAAGTTAGAGTGTCAGTCCTTTTGTACTTAAGTCGTCATTGTGCCTCTTGTATTAAATTCGCATGCAATTTCTGGGTTTCATCGTCAATACGATGGTCCAAGGATTACAGTAAACCCGAAGTGAAGCATCGGAATCTGAAACTGGACTCACAGAAGAGGTTCAAATGCTAGAAAGTTAGAGTGTCAGTCCTCTTGTACCTAAGTCAGCAATGTGCCTTTTGAATTTAATTCCGAAGCACTTTCTGTGCATCATCGTCGATAAGAAAGTTCAAGGATAACAGTAAACCTGAAGTGAAGCATCGGAATCTAAAACTGGACTCACAGGAGAGGTTCTGATCATAGAAAGTTAAAGTGTCAGTCCTCTTGTACATAAGTCTGCATTATACCTTTTGTATTAAATTCGGATGCAATTTCTATGTTTCATCGTCAATAAGAAGGTCCAAGGTATACAGTAAACCTGAAGTGAAGCATCGGAATGTAAAACTGGTCTCACAGGAGAGGTTCATATCATAGAAAGTTAGAGTGTCAGTCCTCTTGTATTTAAGTCGGCATTGTGCCTTTTGTATTAAATTCGGATGCAATTTCTGTGTTTCATCGTCACTAAGAAGGTCCAAGGGATACAGTAAACCTGAAGAGAAGCATCGGAATCTAACACTGGCCTTACAGGAGAGGTTCAAATCATAGAAAGTTAGAGTGTCAGTTCTCTTGTACTTAAGTCGGCATTGTGCCTTTTGTATTAAATTCGGCTGCAATATCTGAGTTTCACCATCGTCAATAAAAAGGTCCAAGGGATTCAGTAAACCTGAAGTGAAGGATCGGAATCTAAAACTGCACTCACAGGAGAGGTTGAAATCATAGATAGTGAGAGTGTCAGTCCTCTTGTACCTAAGACGTCATTGTGCCTTTTGTATTAAATTCGGATGCAATTTCTGTGTTTCATCGTCAATCAAAAGGTCCAGGGGATACCGTAAACCTGAAGTGAAGCATGGGAATCTAAAACTGGACTCACAGGAGAGGTTCAAATTATAGAAAGTTAGAGTGTCAGTCTTCTTTTTACTTAAGTCTGCATTGTGCATTTTGAATTTAATTTTGATGCAATTTCTGTGCTTCCTCCTCAAAAAGAATGTCCAAGGTATACTGTAAACCTGAAGTGAAGCATCGGAATCTAAAACTGGACTCACAGATGAGGTTCAAATCATAGAAAGTTAGATAGTCAGTCCTCTTGTACTTAAGTCGGCATTGTCCCTTTTGTATTAAATTCGGATGCAATTTCTGTGTTTCATTGTCAATAAGAAGGTCCAAGGTATACAGTAAACCTGAAGTGAAGGATCGGAATCTAAAACTGAACTCACAGGAGAGGTTCAAATCATAGAAAGTTAGAGTGTCAGTCCTCTTGTACTTAAGTCGTCATTGTGCTTCTGTACTAAATTCGGATGCAATTTCTGTGTTTCAACGTCAATAAGAAGGTCCAAGGTATACAGTAAACCTGAAGTGAAGCATCGGAATCTTAAACTGGACTCACAGGAGAGGTTCAAATCACAGAAAGTTAGAGTGTCAGTCCTCTTGTACTTAAGTCGGCATTGTGCTTTTTGAATTTAATTCCGATGCAATTTCAGTGCTTCATCGTCAATAAGAAGATCCAAGGGATACAGTAAACCTGAAGTGAAGCATCGGAATCTAAAACTGGACTCACAGGATAGGTTCAAATCATAGAAAGTTAGAGCGTCAGTCCTCTTGTACTTAAATCGGCATTGTGCCTTTTGAATTTAATTCCGATGCAATTTCTGTGCTTCATCGTCAATAAGAAGGTCATAGGGATACAGTAAACCTGAAGTAAAGCATCGGAATCTAAAACTGGACTAACAGGAGCGGTTCAAATAATAGAAAGTTAGTGTGTCAGTCTACTTGTACTTGAGTCGGCATTGTGCCTTTTGAATTTAATTCCGATGCAATTTCTGTGCTTCTTCGTCAATAAGAAAGTAAAAGGGATTCAGTAAACCTGAAGTGAAGCATCGCAATCTAAAACTGGACACACAGGAGAGGTTCAAATCATAGAAAGTTAGAGTGTCAGTTCTCTTGTACTTAAGTCGGCATTGTGCCTTTTGTATTAAATTCGGATGCAATTTCTGTGTTTCATCGTCAATAAGAAGGTCCAAGGGATACAGTAAACCTGAAGTGAAGCATCGGAATCTGAAACTGGACTCACAGGAGAGGTTCATATCTTAGAAAGTTAGAGTGTCAGTCCTCTTGTACTTAAGTTGGCATTGTCCCATTTTGTATTAAATTCGGATGCAATTTGTATGTTTCATCGTCAATAAGATGGTCCAAGGTATACAGTAAACCTGAAGTGAAGCATTGGAATCTAAAACTGGACTCACAGGAGAGGTTCAAATCATAGAAAGTGAGAGTGTCAGTCCTCTTGTACTTAAGTCGGCATTGTGCCTTTTGTATTAAATTCGGATGCAATTTCTGTGTTTCATCGTCAATAAGAAGGTCCAAGGGATACTGTATACCTGAAGTGAAGCATGGGAATCTAAAACTGGACTCACAGGAGAGGTTCAAATTATAGAAAGTTAGAGTGTCAGCCCTCTTTCACTTAAGTCTGCATTGTGCCTTTTGAATTTAATTCCGATGCAATTTCTGTGCTTCCTCCTCAAAAAGAATTTCCAAGGTATACTGTAAACCTGAAGTGAAGCATCGGAATCTAAAACTGGACTCACAGATGAGGCTCATATCATAGAATGTTAGAGTGTCAGTCCTCTTGTAATTAAGTCGGCATTGTGCCTTTTGTATTAAATTCGGCTGCAATTTCTGTGTTTCATCATCGTCAATAAGAAGGTCCAAGGGATACAGTAAACCTGAAGTGAAGGATCGGAATCTAAAACTAAACTCACAGGAGAGGTTCAAATCATAGAAAGTTAGAGTGTCAGTCCTCTTGTACTTAAGTCGGCATTGTGCTTCTGTACTAAATTCGGATGCAATTTCTGTGTTTCATCGTCAATAAGAAGGTCCAAGGTATACAGTAAACCTGAAGTGAAGCATCGGAATTTAAACTGGACTCACAGGAGAGGTTCAAATCATAGAAAGTTAAAGTGTCAGTCCTCTTGTACTTAAGTCGGCATTGTGCCTTTTGTATTAAAATTCGGATGCGATTTCTGTGTTTCATCGTCAATAAGAAGGTCCAAGGTATACAGTAAACCTGAAGTGAAGCATCGGAATCTTAAACTGGACTCACAGGAGAAGTTCAAATCATAGAAAGTTAGAGTGTCAGTCCTCTTGTACTTAAGTCGGCATTGTGCCTTTTGAATTTAATTCCGATGCAATTTCTGTGCTTCATCGTCAATAAGAAGATCCAAGGGATACAGTAAACCTGAAGTGAAGCATCGGAATCTAAAACTGGACTCACAGGATAGGTTCAAATCATAGAAAGTTAGAGTGTCAGTCCTCTTGTACTTAAATCTGCATTGTGCCTTTTGAATTTAATTCCGATGCAATTTCTGTGCTTCATCGTCAATAAGAAGGTCATAGGGATACAGTAAACCTGAAGTAAAGCATCGGAATCTAAAACTGGACTAACAGGAGCGGGTCAAATAATAGAAAGTTAGTGTGTCAGTCCACTTGTACTTGAGTCGGCATTGTGCCTTTTGAATTTAATTCCGATGCAATTTCTGTGCTTCTTCGTCAATAAGAAAGTAAAAGGGATTCAGTAAACCTGAAGTGAAGCATCGCAATCTAAAACTGGACACACAGGAGAGGTTCAAATCATAGAAAGTTAGAGTGTCAGTCCCCTAGTACTTAAGTCGGCATGTGCCTTTTGAATTTAATTCCGATGCAATTTCTGTGCTTCATCGTCAACAAGAAGGTCCAAGGGATACACTAAACCTGAAGTGAAGCATCGGAATCTAATACTGGACTGACAGGAGAGGTTCTAATCATAGAAAGTTAGAGTGTCAGTCCTTTTGTACTTAAGTCGTCATTGTGCCTCTTGTATTAAATTCGCATGCAATTTCTGGGTTTCATCGTCAATACGATGGTCCAAGGATTACAGTAAACCCGAAGTGAAGCATCGGAATCTAAAACTGGACTCACAGGATAGGTTCAAATCATAGAAAGTTAGAGCGTCAGTCCTCTTGTACTTAAATCGGCATTGTGCCTTTTGAATTTAATTCCGATGCAATTTCTGTGCTTCATCGTCAATAAGAAGGTCATAGGGATACAGTAAACCTGAAGTAAAGCATCGGAATCTAAAACTGGACTAACAGGAGCGGTTCAAATAATAGAAAGTTAGTGTGTCAGTCTACTTGTACTTGAGTCGGCATTGTGCCTTTTGAATTTAATTCCGATGCAATTTCTGTGCTTCTTCGTCAATAAGAAAGTAAAAGGGATTCAGTAAACCTGAAGTGAAGCATCGCAATCTAAAACTGGACACACAGGAGAGGTTCAAATCATAGAAAGTTAGAGTGTCAGTTCTCTTGTACTTAAGTCGGCATTGTGCCTTTTGTATTAAATTCGGATGCAATTTCTGTGTTTCATCGTCAATAAGAAGGTCCAAGGGATACAGTAAACCTGAAGTGAAGCATCGGAATCTGAAACTGGACTCACAGGAGAGGTTCATATCTTAGAAAGTTAGAGTGTCAGTCCTCTTGTACTTAAGTCGGCATTGTCCCATTTTGTATTAAATTCGGATGCAATTTGTATGTTTCATCGTCAATAAGATGGTCCAAGGTATACAGTAAACCTGAAGTGAAGCATTGGAATCTAAAACTGG
This sequence comes from Schistocerca americana, assembly GCF_021461395.2. Taxonomy (NCBI): domain Eukaryota; kingdom Metazoa; phylum Arthropoda; class Insecta; order Orthoptera; family Acrididae; genus Schistocerca; species Schistocerca americana. The sequence goes on from NC_060130.1 coordinate 77,766,478, forward strand.
ACTCACAGGAGAGGTTCAAATCATAGAAAGTGAGAGTGTCAGTCCTCTTGTACTTAAGTCGGCATTGTGCCTTTTGTATTAAATTCGGATGCAATTTCTGTGTTTCATCGTCAATAAGAAGGTCCAAGGGATACTGTATACCTGAAGTGAAGCATGGGAATCTAAAACTGGACTCACAGGAGAGGTTCAAATTATAGAAAGTTAGAGTGTCAGCCCTCTTTCACTTAAGTCTGCATTGTGCCTTTTGAATTTAATTCCGATGCAATTTCTGTGCTTCCTCCTCAAAAAGAATTTCCAAGGTATACTGTAAACCTGAAGTGAAGCATCGGAATCTAAAACTGGACTCACAGATGAGGCTCATATCATAGAATGTTAGAGTGTCAGTCCTCTTGTAATTAAGTCGGCATTGTGCCTTTTGTATTAAATTCGGCTGCAATTTCTGTGTTTCATCATCGTCAATAAGAAGGTCCAAGGGATACAGTAAACCTGAAGTGAAGGATCGGAATCTAAAACTAAACTCACAGGAGAGGTTCAAATCATAGAAAGTTAGAGTGTCAGTCCTCTTGTACTTAAGTCGGCATTGTGCTTCTGTACTAAATTCGGATGCAATTTCTGTGTTTCATCGTCAATAAGAAGGTCCAAGGTATACAGTAAACCTGAAGTGAAGCATCGGAATTTAAACTGGACTCACAGGAGAGGTTCAAATCATAGAAAGTTAAAGTGTCAGTCCTCTTGTACTTAAGTCGGCATTGTGCCTTTTGTATTAAAATTCGGATGCGATTTCTGTGTTTCATCGTCAATAAGAAGGTCCAAGGTATACAGTAAACCTGAAGTGAAGCATCGGAATCTTAAACTGGACTCACAGGAGAAGTTCAAATCATAGAAAGTTAGAGTGTCAGTCCTCTTGTACTTAAGTCGGCATTGTGCCTTTTGAATTTAATTCCGATGCAATTTCTGTGCTTCATCGTCAATAAGAAGATCCAAGGGATACAGTAAACCTGAAGTGAAGCATCGGAATCTAAAACTGGACTCACAGGATAGGTTCAAATCATAGAAAGTTAGAGTGTCAGTCCTCTTGTACTTAAATCTGCATTGTGCCTTTTGAATTTAATTCCGATGCAATTTCTGTGCTTCATCGTCAATAAGAAGGTCATAGGGATACAGTAAACCTGAAGTAAAGCATCGGAATCTAAAACTGGACTAACAGGAGCGGGTCAAATAATAGAAAGTTAGTGTGTCAGTCCACTTGTACTTGAGTCGGCATTGTGCCTTTTGAATTTAATTCCGATGCAATTTCTGTGCTTCTTCGTCAATAAGAAAGTAAAAGGGATTCAGTAAACCTGAAGTGAAGCATCGCAATCTAAAACTGGACACACAGGAGAGGTTCAAATCATAGAAAGTTAGAGTGTCAGTCCCCTAATACTTAAGTCGGCATGTGCCTTTTGAATTTAATTCCGATGCAATTTCTGTGCTTCATCGTCAACAAGAAGGTCCAAGGGATACACTAAACCTGAAGTGAAGCATCGGAATCTAATACTGGACTGACAGGAGAGGTTCTAATCATAGAAAGTTAGAGTGTCAGTCCTTTTGTACTTAAGTCGTCATTGTGCCTCTTGTATTAAATTCGCATGCAATTTCTGGGTTTCATCGTCAATACGATGGTCCAAGGATTACAGTAAACCCGAAGTGAAGCATCGGAATCTAAAACTGGACTCACAGAAGAGGTTCAAATGCTAGAAAGTTAGAGTGTCAGTCCTCTTGTACCTAAGTCAGCATTGTGCCTTTTGAATTTAATTCCGAAGCACTTTCTGTGCTTCATCGTCGATAAGAAAGTTCAAGGAAAACAGTAAACCTGAAGTGAAGCATCGGAATCTAAAACTGGACTCACAGGAGAGGTTCTGATCATAGAAAGTTAAAGTGTCAGTCCTCTTGTACATAAGTCTGCATTATACCTTTTGTATTAAATTCGGATGCAATTTCTATGTTTCATCGTCAATAAGAAGGTCCAAGGTATACAGTAAACCTGAAGTGAAGCATCGGAATGTAAAACTGGCCTCACAGGAGAGGTTCATATCATAGAAAGTTAGAGTGTCAGTCCTCTTGTATTTAAGTCGGCATTGTGCCTTTTGTATTAAATTCGGATGCAATTTCTGTGTTTCATCGTCACTAAGAAGGTCCAAGGGATACAGTAAACCTGAAGAGAAGCATCGGAATCTAACACTGGCCTTACAGGAGAGGTTCAAATCATAGAAAGTTAGAGTGTCAGTTCTCTTGTACTTAAGTCGGCATTGTGCCTTTTGTATTAAATTCGGCTGCAATTTCTGAGTTTCACCATCGTCAATAAAAAGGTCCAAGGGATTCAGTAAACCTGAAGTGAAGGATCGGAATCTAAAACTGCACTCACAGGAGAGGTTGAAATCATAGATAGTGAGAGTGTCAGTCCTCTTGTACCTAAGACGTCATTGTGCCTTTTGTATTAAATTCGGATGCAATTTCTGTGTTTCATCGTCAATAAAAAGGTCCAGGGGATACTGTAAACCTGAAGTGAAGCATGGGAATCTAAAACTGGACTCACAGGAGAGGTTCAAATTATAGAAAGTTAGAGTGTCAGTCTTCTTTTTACTTAAGTCTGCATTGTGCATTTTGAATTTAATTTTGATGCAATTTCTGTGCTTCCTCCTCAAAAAGAATGTCCAAGGTATACTGTAAACCTGAAGTGAAGCATCGGAATCTAAAACTGGACTCACAGATGAGGTTCAAATCATAGAAAGTTAGATAGTCAGTCCTCTTGTACTTAAGTCGGCATTGTCCCTTTTGTATTAAATTCGGATGCAATTTCTGTGTTTCATTGTCAATAAGAAGGTCCAAGGTATACAGTAAACCTGAAGTGAAGGATCGGAATCTAAAACTGAACTCACAGGAGAGGTTCAAATCATAGAAAGTTAGAGTGTCAGTCCTCTTGTACTTAAGTCGTCATTGTGCTTCTGTACTAAATTCGGATGCAATTTCTGTGTTTCAACGTCAATAAGAAGGTCCAAGGTATACAGTGAACCTGAAGTGAAGCATCGGAATTTAAACTGGACTCACAGGAGAGGTTCAAATCATAGAAAGTTAGAGTGTCAGTCCTCTTGTACTTAAGTCGGCATTGTGCCTTTTGTATTAAAATTCGGATGCGATTTCTGTGTTTCATCGTCAATAAGAAGGTCCAAGGTATACAGTAAACCTGAAGTGAAGCATCGGAATCTTAAACTGGACTCACAGGAGAGGTTCAAATCATAGAAAGTTAGAGTGTCAGTCCTCTTGTACTTAAGTCGGCATTGTGCCTTTTGAATTTAATTCCGATGCAATTTCTGTGCTTCATCGTCAATAAGAAGATCCAAGGGATACAGTTAACCTGAAGTGAAGCATCGGAATCTAAAACTGGACTCACAGGATAGGTTCAAATCATAGAAAGTTAGAGCGTCAGTCCTCTTGTACTTAAATCGGCATTGTGCCTTTTGAATTTAATTCCGATGCAATTTCTGTGCTTCATCGTCAATAAGAAGGTCATAGGGATACAGTAAACCTGAAGTAAAGCATCGGAATCTAAAACTGGACTAACAGGAGCGGTTCAAATAATAGAAAGTTAGTGTGTCAGTCCACTTGTACTTCAGTCGGCATTGTGCCTTTTGAATTTAATTCCGATGCAATTTCTGTGCTTCTTCGTCAATAAGAAAGTAAAAGGGATTCAGTAAACCTGAAGTGAAGCATCGCCATCTAAAACTGGACACACAGGAGAGGTTCAAATCATAGAAAGTTAGAGTGTCAGTCCCCTAGTACTTAAGTCGGCATGTGCCTTTTGAATTTAATTCCGATGCAATTTCTGTGCTTCATCGTCAACAAGAAGGTCCAAGGGATACACTAAACCTGAAGTGAAGCATCGGAATCTAATACTGGAATGACAGGAGAGGTTCTAATCATAGAAAGTTAGAGTGTCAGTCCTTTTGTACTTACGTCGTCATTGTGCCTCTTGTATTAAATTCGCATGCAATTTCTGGGTTTCATCGTCAATACGATGGTCCAAGGATTACAGTAAACCCGAAGTGAAGCATCGGAATCTAAAACTGGACTCACAGAAGAGGTTCAAATGCTAGAAAGTTAGAGTGCCAGTCCTCTTGTACCTAAGTCAGCATTGTGCCTTTTGAATTTAATTCCGAAGCACTTTCTGTGCTTCATCGTCGATAAGAAAGTTCAAGGAACACAGTAAACCTGAAGTGAAGCATCGGAATCTAAAAATGGACTCACAGGAGAGGTTCTGATCATAGAAAGTTAAAGTGTCAGTCCTCTTGTACATAAGTCTGCATTATACCTTTTGTATTAAATTCGGATGCAATTTCTATGTTTCATCGTCAATAAGAAGGTCCAAGGTATACAGTAAACCTGAAGTGAAGCATCGGAATGTAAAACTGGCCTCACAGGAGAGGTTCATATCATAGAAAGTTAAAGTGTCAGTCCTCTTGTATTTAAGTCGGCATTGTGCCTTTTGTATTAAATTCGGATGCAATTTCTGTGTTTCATCGTCACTAAGAAGGTCCAAGGGATACAGTAAACCTGAAGAGAAGCATCGGAATCTAACACTGGCCTTACAGGAGAGGTTCAAATCATAGAAAGTTAGAGTGTCAGTTCTCTTGTACTTAAGTCGGCATTGTGCCTTTTGTATTAAATTCGGCTGCAATTTCTGAGTTTCACCATCGTCAATAAAAAGGTCCAAGGGATTCAGTAAACCTGAAGTGAAGGATCGGAATCTAAAACTGCACTCACAGGAGAGGTTGAAATCATAGAAAGTGAGAGTGTCAGTCCTCTTGTACCTAAGACGTCATTGTGCCTGTTGTATTAAATTCGGATGCAATTTCTGTGTTTCATCGTCAATAAAAGGGTCCAGGGGATACTGTAAACCTGAAGTGAAGCATGGGAATCTAAAACTGGACTCACAGGAGAGGTTCAAATTATAGAAAGTTAGAGTGTCAGTCTTCTTTTTACTTAAGTCTGCATTGTGCATTTTGAATTTAATTTTGATGCAATTTCTGTGCTTCCTCCTTAAAAAGAATGTCCAAGGTATACTGTAAACCTGAAGTGAAGCATCGGAATCTAAAACTGGACTCACAGATGAGGTTCAAATCATAGAAAGTTAGATAGTCAGTCCTCTTGTACTTAAGTCGGCATTGTCCCTTTTGTATTAAATTCGGATGCAATTTCTGTGTTTCATTGTCAATAAGAAGGTCCAAGGTATACAGTAAACCTGAAGTAAAGGATCGGAATCTAAAACTGAACTCACAGGAGAGGTTCAAATCATAGAAAGTTAGAGTGTCAGTCCTCTTGTACTTAAGTCGTCATTGTGCTTCTGTACTAAATTCGGATGCAATTTCTGTGTTTCAACGTCAATAAGAAGGTCCAAGGTATACAGTGAACCTGAAGTGATGCATCGGAATCTAACACTGGCCTCACAGGAGAGGTTGAAATCATAGATATTGAGAGTGTCAGTCCTCTTGTACTTAAGTCGGCATTGTGCCTTTTGAATTTAATTCCGATGCAATTTCTGTGCATTATCGTCAATAAGAAGATCCAAGGGATACAGTAAACCTGAAGTGAAGCATCGGAATCTAAAACTGGACTCACAGGATAGGTTCAAATCATAGAAAGTTAGAGTGTCAGTCCTCTTGTACTTAAGTCGGCATTGTGCCTTTTGAATTTAATTCCGATCCAATTTCTCTGCTTCATCGTCAATAAGAAGGTCATAGGGATACAGTAAACCTGAAGTGAAGCATCGGAATCTAAAACTGGACTCACAGGAGCGGTTCAAATAATAGAAAGTTAGAGTGTCAGTCCACTTATACTTAAGTCGGCATTGTGCCATTTGAATTTAATTCCGATGCAATTTCTGTGCTTCTTCGTCAATAAGAAGGTAAAAGGGATTCAGTAAACCTGAAGTAAAGCATCGCAATCTAAAACTGGACTCACAGGAGAGGTTCAAATCATAGAAAGTTAGAGTGTCAGTCCTCAAGTACTTAAGTCGGCATTGTGCCATTTGAATTTAATTCCGATGCAATTTCTGTGCTTCATCGTCAATAAGGTCGTAGGGATACAGTAAACCTGAAGTGAAGCATCGGAATCTAAAACTGGACTCACAGGACAGGTTCAAATCATAGAAAGTTAGAGTGTCAGTCCTTTTGTACTTAAGTCGTCATTGTGCCTTTTGTATTAAATTCGGATGCAATTTCTGTGTTTCATCGACAATAAGATGGTCCAAGGGATACAGTAAATCTGAAGTGAAGCATCGGAATCTAAAACTGGACTCACAGAAGAGGTTCAAATCCTAGAAAGTTAGAGAGTCAGTCCTTTTGTACTTAAGTCAGCATTGTGCCTTTTGAATTTAATTCCGAAGCATTTTCTGTGCTTCATCGTCGATAAGAAGGTCCAAGGGATACAGTAAACCTGAAGAGAAGCATCGGAATCTAACACTGGCCTCACAGGAGAGGTTGAAATCATAGATATTGAGAGTGTCAGTCCTCTTGTACTTAAGTCGGCATTGTGCCTTTTGTATTAAATTCGGCTGCACTTTCTGTGTCTCATCGTCAATAAGAAGGTCCAAGGGATACAGCAAACCTGAAGTGAAGGATCGGAATCTAAATCTGCACTCACAGGAGAGGTTCAAATCATAGAAAGTGAGAGTGTCAGTCCTCTTGTACTTAAGTCGCCATTGTGCCTTTTGTATTAAATTCGGATGCACTTTCTGTGTTTCATCGTCAATAAGAATTTCCAAGGGATACTGTAAACAAGAAGCGAAGCATCGGAATCTAAAACTGGACTCACAGGAGAGGTTCAAATCATAGAAAGTTAGAGTGTCAGTCCTCTTGTACTTAAGTCGGCATTGTGCGTTTTGTATTAAATTCGGATGCAATTTCTGTGTTTCATCGTCAATAAGAAGGTCCAAGGTATACAGGAAACCTGAAGTGAAACATCGGAATCTAACACTGGACTCACAGGAGAGGTTCAAATCATAGAAAGTGAGAGTGTCAGTCCTCTTGTACTTAAGTCGGCATTGTGCCCTTTGTATTAAATTCGGATGCAATTTCTGTGTTTCATCGTCAATAAGAAGGTCCAAGGGATACTGTAAACCTGAAGTGTAGCATGGGAATCTAAAACTGGACTCACAGGAGAGGTTCAAATTATAGAGAGTTAGAGTGTCAGTCCTCTTTCACTTAAGTCTGCATTGTGCCTTTTGAATTTAATTCCGATGCAATTTCTGTGCATCCTCCTCAAAAAGAAGGTCCAAGGTATACAGTAAACCTGAAGTGAAGCACCGGAATCTAAAACTGGACTCACAGATGAGGGTCAAATCATAGAAAGTTAGATAGTCAGTCCTCTTGTACTTAAGTCGGCATTGTGCCTTTTGTATTAAATTCGGATGCAATTTCTGTGTTTCATTGTCAATAATAAGGTCCAAGGTATACAGTAAACCTGAAGTGAAGCATCGGAATTTAAACTGGACTCACAGGAGAGGTTCAAATCATAGAAAGTTAGAGTGTCAGTCCTCTTGTACTTAAGTCGGCATTGTGCCTTTTGTATTAAAATTCGGATGAAATTTCTGTGTTTCATCGTCAACAAGAAGGTCCAAGGTATACAGTAAATCTGAAGTGAAGCATCGGAATTTAAACTGGACTCACAGGAGAGGTTCAAATCATAGAAAGTTAGAGTGTCAGTCCTCTTGTACTTAAGTCGGCATTGTGCCTTTTGTATTAAAATTCGGATGAAATTTCTGTGTTTCATCGTCAATAAGGAGGTCCAAGGTATACAGTAAACCTGAAGTGTAGCATCGGAATCTTAAACTGGACTCACAGGAAAGGTTGAAATCATAGAAAGTTAGAGTGTCAGTCCTCTTGTACTTAAGTCGGCATTGTGCCTTTTGAATGTAATTCCGATGCAATTTCTGTGCTTCATCGTCAATACGAAGATCCAAGGGATTCAGTAAACCTGAAGTGAAGCATCGGAATCTAAAACTGGACTCACAGGATAGGTTCAAATCATAGATTGTTAGAGTGTCAGTCCTCTTGTACTTAAGTCGGCATTGTGCCTTTTGAATTTAATTCCGATGCAATATCTGTGCTTCATCGCCAATAAGAAGGTCATAGGGATACAGTAAACCTGAAGTGAAGCATCGGAATCTAAAACTGGACTCACAGGAGCGGTTCAAATAATAGAAAGTTAGAGTGTCAGTCCACTTGTACTTAAGTCGCCATTGTGCCTTTTGAATTTAATTCCGATCCAATTTCTCTGCTTCATCGTCAATAAGAAGGTCATAGGGATACAGTAAAGATGAAGTGAAGCATCGGAATCTAAAACTGGACTCACAGGAGCGGTTCAAATAATAGAAAGTTAGAGTGTCAGTCCACTTGTACTTAAGTCGGCATTGTGCCATTTGAATTTAATTCCGATGCAATTTCTGTGCTTCTTCGTCAATAAGAAGGTAAAAGGGATTCAGTAAACCTGAAGTAAAGCATCGCAATCTAAAACTGGACTCACAGGAGAGGTTCAAATCATAGAAAGTTAGAGTGTCAGTCCACTTGTACTTAAGTCGGCATTGTGCCATTTGAATTTAATTCCGATGCAATTTCTGTGCTTCTTCGTCAATAAGAAGGTCCAAGGTATACAGTAAACCTGAAGTGAAGCATCGGAATCTTAAACTGGACTCACAGGAGAGGTTCAAATCATAGAAAGTTAGAGTGTCAGTCCTCTTGTACTTAAGTCAGCATTGTGCCTTTTGAATTTAATTCCAATGCAATTTCTGTGCCTCATCGTCAATAAGAAGATCCAAGGGATACAGTAAACCTGAAGTGAAGCATCGGAATCTAAAACTGGACTCACAGGATAGGTTCAAATCATAGAAAGTTAGAGCGTCAGTCCTCTTGTACTTAAGTCGGCATTGTGCCTTTTGAATTTAATTCCGATCCAATTTCTCTGCTTCATCGTCAATAAGAAGGTCATAGGGATACAGTAAACCTGAAGTGAAGCATCGGAATCTAAAACTGGACTCACAGGAGAGGTTCAAATCATAGAAAGTTAGAGTGTCAGTCCACTTGTACTTAAGTCGGCATTGTGCCTTTTGAATTTAATTCCGATGCAATTTCTGTGCTTCATCGTCAATAAGGTCGTAGGGATACAGTAAACCTGAAGAGAAGCATCGGAATCTAACACTGGCCTCACAGGAGAGGTTGAAATCATAGATATTGAGAGTGTCAGTTCTCTTGTACATAAGTCGGCATTGTGCCTTTTGTATTAAATTCGGCTGCACTTTCTGCGTCTCATCGTCAATAAGAAGGTCCAAGGGATACAGCAAACCTGAAGTGAAGGATCGGAATCTAAAACTGCACTCACAGGGGAGGTTCAAATCATAGAAAGTGAGAGTGTCAGTCCTCTTGTACTTAAGTCGGCATTGTGCCTTTTGAATTTAATTCCGATGCAATTTCTGTGCTTCATCGCCAATAAGAAGGTCATAGGGATACAGTAAACCTGAAGTGAAGCATCGGAATCTAAAACTGGACTCACAGGAGCGGTTCAAATAATAGAAAGTTAGAGTGTCAGTCCACTTGTACTTAAGTCGGCATTGTGCATTTTGAATTTAATTCCGATGCAATTTCTGTGTTTCTTCGTCAATAAGAAGGTAAAAGGGATTCAGTAAACCTGAAGTGAAGCATCGCAATATAAAACTGGACACACAGGAGAGGTTCAAATCATAGAAAGTTAGAGTGTCAGTCCCCTAGTACTTAAGTTAACATTGTGCCTTTTGAATTTAATTCCGATGCAATTTCTGTGCTTCATCGTCAACAAGAAGGTCCAAGGGATACACTAAACCTGAAGTGAAGCATCGGAATCTAATACTGGACTGACAGGAGAGGTTCTAATCATAGGAAGTTAGAGTGTCAGTCCTTTTGTACTTAAGTCGTCATTGTGCCTCTTGTATTAAATTCGGATGCAATTTCTGTGCTTCTTCGTCATTAAGAAGGTCCAAGGGATACAGTAAGCCTGAAGTGAAGCATCGGAATTTAAAACTGGACTCACAGGAGAGGTTCATATCATAGAAATTTAGAGTGTCAGTCCTCTTGTACTTAAGTCGGCATTGTCCCATTTTGTATTAAGTTCGGATGCAATTTCTATGTTTCATCGTCAATAAGATGGTCCAAGGTATACAGTAAACCTGAAGTGAAGCATCGGAATCTAAAACTGGACTCACAGGAGAGGTTCAAATCATAGAAAGTGAGAGTGTCAGTCCTCTTGTACTTAAGTCGGCATTGTGCCCTTTGTATTAAATTCGGATGCAATTTCTGTGTTTCATCGTCAATAAGAAGGTCCAAGGGATACTGTAAACCTGAAGTGAAGCATCGGAATCTAAAACTGGACTCACAGGAGAGGTTCAAATTATAGAAAGTTAGAGTGTCAGCCCTCTTTCACTTAAGTCTGCATTGTGCCTTTTGAATTTAATTCCGATGCAATATCTGTGCTTCCTCCTCAAAAAGAATGTCCAAGGTATACTGTAAACCTGAAGTGAAGCATCGGAATCTAAAACTGGACTCACAGATAAGTTTCAAATCATAGAAAGTTAGATAGTCAGTCCTCTTGTACTTAAATCGGCATTGTCCCTTTTGTATTAAGTTCGGATGCAATTTCTGTGTTTCATTGTCAATAAGAAGGTCCAAGGTATACAGTAAACCTGAAGTGAAGGATCGGAATCTAAAACTAAACTCACAGGAGAGGTTCAAATCAAAGAAAGTTAGAGTGTCAGTCCTCTTGTACTTAAGTCGGCATCGTGCTTCTGTACTAAATTCGGATGCAATTTCTGTGTTTCATCGTCAATAAGAAGGTCCAAGGTATACAGTAAACCTGAAGTGAAGCATCGGAATTTAATCTGGACTCACAGGAGAGGTTCAAATAATAGAAAGTTAGTGTGTCAGTCCACTTGTACTTAAGTCGGCATTGTGCCTTTTGTATTAAAATTCGGATGATATTTCTGTGTTTCATCGTCAATAAGAAGTTCCAGGGTATACAGTAAACCTGAAGTGAAGCATCGGAATCTTAAACTGGACTCACAGGAGAGGTTCAAATCATAGAAAGTTAGAGTGTCAGTCCTCTTGTACTTAAGTCGGCATTGTGCCATTTGAATTTAATTCCGATGCATTTTCTGTGCTTCATCGTCAATAAGAAGATCCAAGGGATACAGCAAAAATGAAGTGAAGCATCGGAATCTAATACTGGACTCACAGGAGAGGTTCAAATCATAGGAAGTTAGAGTGTCAGTCCTCTTGTACTTAAGTCGGCATTGTGCCTTTTGAATTTAATTCCGATGCAATTTCTGCGCTTCATCGCCAATAAGAAGGTCATAGGGATACAGTAAACCTGAAGTGAAGCATCGGAATCTAAAACTGGACTCACAGGAGCGGTTCAAATAATAGAAAGTTAGAGTGTCAGTCCACTTGTACTTAAGTCGGCATTGTGCCATTTGAATTTAATTCCGATGCAATTTCTGTGCTTCTTCGTCAATAAGAAGGTAAAAGGGATTCAGTAAACCTGAAGTAAAGCATCGCAATCTAAAACTGGACTCACAGGAGAGGTTCAAATCATAGAAAGTTAGAGTGTCAGTCCTCAAGTACTTAAGTCGGCATTGTGCCATTTGAATTTAATTCCGATGCAATTTCTGTGCTTCATCGTCAATAAGGTCGTAGGGATACAGTAAACCTGAAGTGAAGCATCGGAATCTAAAACTGGACTCACAGGACAGGTTCAAATCATAGAAAGTTAGTGTCAGTCCTTTTGTACTTAAGTCGTCATTGTGCCTTTTGTATTAAATTCGGATGCAATTTCTGTGTTTCATCGACAATAAGATGGTCCAAGGGATACAGTAAATCTGAAGTGAAGCATCGGAATCTAAAACTGGACTCACAGAAGAGGTTCAAATCCTAGAAAGTTAGAGAGTCAGTCCTTTTGTACTTAAGTCAGCATTGTGCCTTTTGAATTTAATTCCGAAGCACTTTCTGTGCTTCATCGTCGATAAGAAGGTCCCAGGGATACAGTAAACCTGAAGAGAAGCATCGGAATCTAACACTGGCCTCACAGGAGAGGTTGAAATCATAGATATTGAGAGTGTCAGTCCTCTTGTACTTAAGTCGGCATTGTGCCTTTTGTATTAAATTCGGCTGCACTTTCTGTGTCTCATCGTCAATAAGAAGGTCCAAGGGATACAGCAAACCTGAAGTGAAGGATCGGAATCTAAATCTGCACTCACAGGAGAGGTTCAAATCATAGAAAGTGAGAGTGTCAGTCCTCTTGTACTTAAGTCGCCATTGTGCCTTTTGTATTAAATTCGGATGCACTTTCTGTGTTTCATCGTCAATAAGAATTTCCAAGGGATACTGTAAACCGGAAGCGAAGCATCGGAATCTAAAACTGGACTCACAGGAGAGGTTCAAATCATAGAAAGTTAGAGTGTCAGTCCTCTTGTACTTAAGTCGGCATTGTGCGTTTTGTATTAAATTCGGATGCAATTTCTATGTTTCATCGTCAATAAGAAGGTCCAAGGTATACAGGAAACCTGAAGTGAAACATCGGAATCTAACACTGGACTCACAGGAGAGGTTCAAATCATAGAAAGTGAGAGTGTCAGTCCTCTTGTACTTAAGTCGGCATTGTGCCCTTTGTATTAAATTCGGATGCAATTTCTGTGTTTCATCGTCAATAAGAAGGTCCAAGGGATACTGTAAACCTGAAGTGAAGCATGGGAATCTAAAACTGGACTCACAGGAGAGGTTCAAATTATAGAGAGTTAGAGTGTCAGTCCTCTTTCACTTAAGTCTGCATTGTGCCTTTTGAATTTAATTCCGATGCAATTTCTGTGCATCCTCCTCAAAAAGAAGGTCCAAGGTATACAGTAAACCTGAAGTGAAGCACCGGAATCTAAAACTGGACTCACAGATGAGGGTCAAATCATAGAAAGTTAGATAGTCAGTCCTCTTGTACTTAAGTCGGCATTGTGCCTTTTGTATTAAATTCGGATGCAATTTCTGTGTTTCATTGTCAATAATAAGGTCCAAGGTATACAGTAAACCTGAAGTGAAGCATCGGAATTTAAACTGGACTCACAGGAGAGGTTCAAATCATAGAAAGTTAGAGTGTCAGTCCTCTTGTACTTAAGTCGGCATTGTGCCTTTTGTATTAAAATTCGGATGAAATTTCTGTGTTTCATCGTCAACAAGAAGGTCCAAGGTATACAGTAAATCTGAAGTGAAGCATCGGAATTTAAACTGGACTCACAGGAGAGGTTCAAATCATAGAAAGTTAGAGTGTCAATCCTCTTGTACTTAAGTCGGCATTGTGCCTTTTGTATTAAAATTCGGATGAAATTTCTGTGTTTCATCGTCAATAAGAAGGTCCAAGGTATACAGTAAACCTGAAGTGTAGCATCGGAATCTTAAACTGGACTCACAGGAAAGGTTGAAATCATAGAAAGTTAGAGTGTCAGTCCTCTTGTACTTAAGTCGGCATTGTGCCTTTTGAATGTAATTCCGATGCAATTTCTGTGCTTCATCGTCAATACGAAGATCCAAGGGATTCAGTAAACCTGAAGTGAAGCATCGGAATCTAAAACTGGACTCACAGGATAGGTTCAAATCATAGATTGTTAGAGTGTTAGTCCTCTTGTACTTAAGTCGGCATTGTGCCTTTTGAATTTAATTCCGATGCAATTTCTGTGCTTCATCGCCAATAAGAAGGTCATAGGGATACAGTAAACCTGAAGTGAAGCATCGGAATCTAAAACTGGACTCACAGGAGCGGTTCAAATAATAGAAAGTTAGAGTGTCAGTCCACTTGTACTTAAGTCGGCATTGTGCCTTTTGAATTTAATTCCGATCCAATTTCTCTGCTTCATCGTCAATAAGAAGGTCATAGGGATACAGTAAAGATGAAGTGAAGCATCGGAATCTAAAACTGGACTCACAGGAGCGGTTCAAATAATAGAAAGTTAGAGTGTCAGTCCACTTGTACTTAAGTCGGCATTGTGCCATTTGAATTTAATTCCGATGCAATTTCTGTGCTTCTTCGTCAATAAGAAGGTAAAAGGGATTCAGTAAACCTGAAGTAAAGCATCGCAATCTAAAACTGGACTCACAGGAGAGGTTCAAATCATAGAAAGTTAGAGTGTCAGTCCACTTGTACTTAAGTCGGCATTGTGCCATTTGAATTTAATTCCGATGCAATTTCTGTGCTTCTTCGTCAATAAGAAGGTCCAAGGTATACAGTAAACCTGAAGTGAAGCATCGGAATCTTAAACTGGACTCACAGGAGAGGTTCAAATCATAGAAAGTTAGAGTGTCAGTCCTCTTGTACTTAAGTCAGCATTGTGCCTTTTGAATTTAATTCCAATGCAATTTCTGTGCCTCATCGTCAATAAGAAGATCCAAGGGATACAGTAAACCTGAAGTGAAGCATCGGAATCTAAAACTGGACTCACAGGATAGGTTCAAATCATAGAAAGTTAGAGCGTCAGTCCTCTTGTACTTAAGTCGGCATTGTGCCTTTTGAATTTAATTCCGATCCAATTTCTCTGCTTCATCGTCAATAAGAAGGTCATAGGGATACAGTAAACCTGAAGTGAAGCATCGGAATCTAAAACTGGACTCACAGGAGCGGTTCAAATAATAGAAAGTTAGAGTGTCAGTCCACTTGTACTTACGTCGGCATTGTGCCATTTGAATTTAATTCCGATGCAATTTCTGTGCTTCTTCGTCAATAAGAAGGTAAAAGGGATTCAGTAAACCTGATGTAAAGCATCGCAATCTAAAACTGGACTCACAGGAGAGGTTCAAATCATAGAAAGTTAGAGTGTCAGTCCACTTGTACTTAAGTCGGCATTGTGCCATTTGAATTTAATTCCGATGCAATTTCTGTGCTTCTTCGTCAATAAGAAGGTCCAAGGTACACAGTAAACCTGAAGTGAAGCATCGGAATCTTAAACTGGACTCACAGGAGAGGTTCAAATCATTGAAAGTTAGAGTGTCAGTCCTCAAGTACTTAAGTCGGCATTGTGCCTTTTGAATTTAATTCCGATGCAATTTCTGTGCTTCATCGTCAATAAGGTCGTAGGGATACAGTAAACCTGAAGTGAAGCATTGGAATCTAAAACTGGACCCACAGGACAGGTTCAAATCATAGAAAGTTAGAGTGTCAGTCCTTTTGTACTTAAGTCGTCATTGTGCCTTTTGTATTAAATTCGGATGCAATTTCTGTGTTTCATCGACAATAAGATGGTCCAAGGGATACTGTAAATCTGAAGTGAAGCATCGGAATCTAAAACTGTACTCACAGAAGAGGTTCAAATCCTAGAAAGTTAGAGAGTCAGTCCTTTTGTACTTAAGTCAGCATTGTGCCTTTTGAATTTAATTCCGAAGCACTTTCTGTGCTTCATCGTCGATAAGAAGGTCCAAGGGATACAGTAAACCTGAAGAGAAGCATCGGAATCTAACACTGGCCTCACAGGAGTGGTTGAAATCATAGATATTGAGTGTGTCAGTTCTCTTGTACTTAAGTCGGCATTGTGCCTTTTGTATTAAATTCGGCTGCACTTTCTGCGTCTCATCGTCAATAAGAAGGTCCAAGGGATACAGCAAACCTGAAGTGAAGGATCGGAATCTAAAACTGCACTCACAGGGGAGGTTCAAATCATAGAAAGTGAGAGTGTCAGTCCTCTTGTACTTAAGTCGCCATTGTGCCTTTTGTATTAAATTCGGATGCACTTTCTGTGTTTCATCGTCAATAAGAATTTCCAAGGGATACTGTAAACCAGAAGCGAAGCATCGGAATCTAAAACTGGACTCACAGGAGAGGTTCAAATCATAGAAAGTTAGAGTGTCAGTCCTCTTGTACTTAAGTCGGCATTGTGCCTTTTGTATTAAATTCGGATGCAATTTCTATGTCTCATCGTCAATAAGATGGTCCAAGGTATACAGGAAACCTGAAGTGAAACATCGGAATCTAACACTGGACTCACAGGAGAGGTTCAAATCATAGAAAGTGAGAGTGTCAGTCCTCTTGTACTTAAGTCGGCATTGTGCCTTTTGTATTAAATTCGGATGCAATTTCTGTGTTTCATTGTCAATAATAAGGTCCAAGGTATACAGTAAACCTGAAGTGAAGCATCGGAATTTAAACTGGACTCACAGGAGAGGTTGAAATCATAGAAAGTTAGAGTGTCAGTCCTCTTGTACTTAAGTCGGCATTGTGCCTTTTGAATTTAATTCCGATGCAATTTCTGTGCTTCATCGCCAATAAGAAGGTCATAGGGATACAGTAAACCTGAAGTGAAGCATCGGAATCTAAAACTGGACTCACAGGAGCGGTTCAAATAATAGAAAGTTAGAGTGTCAGTCCACTTGTACTTAAGTCGGCATTGTGCATTTTGAATTTAATTCCGATGCAATTTCTGTGTTTCTTCGTCAATAAGAAGGTAAAAGGGATTCAGTAAACCTGAAGTGAAGCATCGCAATATAAAACTGGACACACAGGAGAGGTTCAAATCATAGAAAGTTAGAGTGTCAGTCCCCTAGTACTTAAGTTAACATTGTGCCTTTTGAATTTAATTCCGATGCAATTTCTGTGCTTCATCGTCAACAAGAAGGTCCAAGGGATACACTAAACCTGAAGTGAAGCATCGGAATCTAATACTGGACTGACAGGAGAGGTTCTAATCATAGGAAGTTAGAGTGTCAGTCCTTTTGTACTTAAGTCGTCATTGTGCCTCTTGTATTAAATTCGGATGCAATTTCTGTGCTTCTTCGTCATTAAGAAGGTCCAAGGGATACAGTAAGCCTGAAGTGAAGCATCGGAATTTAAAACTGGACTCACAGGAGAGGTTCATATCATAGAAATTTAGAGTGTCAGTCCTCTTGTACTTAAGTCGGCATTGTCCCATTTTGTATTAAGTTCGGATGCAATTTCTATGTTTCATCGTCAATAAGATGGTCCAAGGTATACAGTAAACCTGAAGTGAAGCATCGGAATCTAAAACTGGACTCACAGGAGAGGTTCAAATCATAGAAAGTGAGAGTGTCAGTCCTCTTGTACTTAAGTCGGCATTGTGCCCTTTGTATTAAATTCGGATGCAATTTCTGTGTTTCATCGTCAATAAGAAGGTCCAAGGGATACTGTAAACCTGAAGTGAAGCATCGGAATCTAAAACTGGACTCACAGGAGAGGTTCAAATTATAGAAAGTTAGAGTGTCAGCCCTCTTTCACTTAAGTCTGCATTGTGCCTTTTGAATTTAATTCCGATGCAATTTCTGTGCTTCCTCCTCAAAAAGAATGTCCAAGGTATACTGTAAACCTGAAGTGAAGCATCGGAATCTAAAACTGGACTCACAGATAAGTTTCAAATCATAGAAAGTTAGATAGTCAGTCCTCTTGTACTTAAATCGGCATTGTCCCTTTTGTATTAAGTTCGGATGCAATTTCTGTGTTTCATTGTCAATAAGAAGGTCCAAGGTATACAGTAAACCTGAAGTGAAGGATCGGAATCTAAAACTAAACTCACAGGAGAGGTTCAAATCAAAGAAAGTTAGAGTGTCAGTCCTCTTGTACTTAAGTCGGCATTGTGCTTCTGTACTAAATTCGGATGCAATTTCTGTGTTTCATCGTCAATAAGAAGGTCCAAGGTATACAGTAAACCTGAAGTGAAGCATCGGAATTTAATATGGACTCACAGGAGAGGTTCAAATAATAGAAAGTTAGTGTGTCAGTCCACTTGTACTTAAGTCGGCATTGTGCCTTTTGTATTAAAATTCGGATGAAATTTCTGTGTTTCATCGTCAATAAGAAGTTCCAGGGTATACAGTAAACCTGAAGTGAATAATCGGAATCTTAAACTGGACTCACAGGAGAGGTTCAAATCATAGAAAGTTAGAGTGTCAGTCCTCTTGTACTTAAGTCGGCATTGTGCCATTTGAATTTAATTCCGATGCATTTTCTGTGCTTCATCGTCAATAAGAAGATCCAAGGGATACAGCAAAAATGAAGTGAAGCATCGGAATCTAATACTGGACTCACAGGAGAGGTTCAAATCATAGGAAGTTAGAGTGTCAGTCCTCTTGTACTTAAGTCGGCATTGTGCCTTTTGAATTTAATTCCGATGCAATTTCTGCGCTTCATCGCCAATAAGAAGGTCATAGGGATACAGTAAACCTGAAGTGAAGCATCGGAATCTAAAAATGGACTCACAGGAGCGGTTCAAATAATAGAAAGTTTGAGTGTCAGTCCACTTGTACTTAAGTCGGCATTGTGCCTTTTGAATTTAATTCCGATGCAATTTCTGTGCTTCATCGTCAACAAGAAGGTCCAAGGGATACACTAAACCTGAAGTGAAGCATCGGAAACTAATACTGGACTCACAGGAGACGTTCTAATCATAGAAAGTTAGAGTGTCAGTCCTTTTGTACTTAAGTCGTCATTGTGCCTCTTGTATTAAATTCGGATGCAATCTGTGTGTTTCATCGTCAATAAGATGGTCCAAGGGATACAGTAAACCTGAAGTGAAGCATCGGAATCTAAAACTGGACTCACAGAAGAGGTTCAAATCCTAGAAAGTTAGAGTGTCAGTCCTCTTGTACATAAGTCAGCATTGTGCCTTTTGAATTTAATTCCGAAGCACTTTCTGTGCTTCATCGTCGATAAGAAGGTCCAAGGAACACAGTAAACCTGAAGTGAAGCATCGGAATCTAAAACTGGACTCACAGGAGAGGTTCAGATCATAGAAAGATAGAGTGTCAGTACCCTTGTACATAAGTCGGCATTGTGCCCTTTGTATTAAATTCGGATGCAATTTCTATGTTTCATCATCAATAAGAAGGTCCAAGGTATATACTAAACCTGAAGTGAAGCATCGGAATGTAAAACTGGCCTCACAGGAAAGGTTCAAATCATAGAAAGTTAGAGTGTCTGTCCTCTTGTACTTAAGTCGGCATTGTGCCTTTTGTTTTAAATTCGGATGCAATTTCTGTGTTCCATCGTCACTAAGAAGGTCCAAGGGATACAGTAAACCTGAAGAGAAGCATCGGAATCTAACACTGGCCTCACAGGAGAGGTTTAAATCATAGAAAGTTAGAGTGTCAGTCCTTTTGTACTTAAGTCGTCATTGTGCTTTTTGTATTAAATTCGGATGCAATTTCTGTGTTTCATCGACAATAAGATGGTCCAAGGGATACAGTAAATCTGAAGTGAAGCATCGGAATCTAAAACTGGACTCACAGAAGAGGTTCAAATCCTAGAAAGTTAGAGAGTCAGTCCTTTTGTACTTAAGTCAGCATTGTGCCTTTTGAATTTAATTCCGAAGCACTTTCTGTGCTTCATCGTCGATAAGAAGGTCCAAGGGATACAGTAAACCTGAAGAGAAGCATCGGAATCTAACACTGGCCTCACAGGAGAGGTTGAAATCATAGAAATTGAGAGTGTCAGTCCTCTTGTACTTAAGTCGGCATTGTGCCTTTTGTATTAAATTCGGCTGCACTTTCTGTGTTCCATCGTCAATAAGAAGGTCCAAGGGATACAGCAAACCTGAAGTGAAGGATCGGAATCTATAACTGCACTCACAGGAGAGGTTCAAATCATAGAAAGTGAGAGTGTCAGTCCTCTTGTACTTAAGTCGCCATTTTGCCTTTTGTATTAAATTCGGATGCACTTTCTGTGTTTCATCGTCAATAAGAATTTCCAAGGGATCCTGTAAACCAGAAGCGAAGCATCGGAATCTAAAACTGGACTCACAGGAGAGGTTCAAATCATAGAAAGTTAGAGTGTCAGTCCTCTTGTACTTAAGTCGGCATTGTGCCTTTTGTATTAAATTCGGATGCAATTTCTATGTTTCATCGTCAATAAGAAGGTCCAAGGTATACAGTAAACCTGAAGTGAAACATCGGAATCTAAAACTGGACTCACAGGAGAGGTTCAAATCATAGAAAGTGAGAGTGTCAGTCCTCTTGTACTTAAGTCGGCATTGTGCCTTTTGTATTAAATTCGGATGCAATTTCTGTGTTTCATCGTCAATAAGAAGGTCCAAGGGATACTGTAAACCTGGAGTGAAGCATCGGAATCTAAAACTGGACTCACAGGAGAGGTTCAAATTATAGAGAGTTAGAGTGTCAGTCCTCTTTCACTTAAGTCTGCATTGTGCCTTTTGAATTTAATTCCGATGCAATTTCTGTGCATCCTCCTCAAAAAGAAGGTCCAAGGTATACAGTAAACCTGAAGTGAAGCACCGGAATCTAAAACTGGACTCACAGATGAGGGTCAAATCATAGAAAGTTAGATAGTCAGTCCTCTTGTACTTAAGTCGGCATTGTGCCTTTTGTATTAAATTCGGATGCAATTTCTGTGTTTCATTGTCAATAATAAGGTCCAAGGTATACAGTATACCTGAAGTGAAGCATCGGAATTTAAACTGGACTCACAGGAGAGGTTCAAATCATAGAAAGTTAGAGTGTCAGTCCTCTTGTACTTAAGTCGGCATTGTGCCTTTTGTATTAAAATTCGGATGAAATTTCTGTGTTTCATCGTCAACAAGAAGGTCCAAGGTATACAGTAGATCTGAAGTGAAGCATCGGAATTTAAACTGGACTCACAGGAGAGGTTCAAATCATAGAAAGTTAGAGTGTCAGTCCTCTTGTACTTAAGTCGGCATTGTGCCTTTTGTATTAAAATTCGGATGAAATTTCTGTGTTTCATCGTCAATAAGAAGGTCCAAGGTATACAGTAAACCTGAAGTGTAGCATCGGAATCTTAAACTGGAATCACAGGAAAGGTTGAAATCATAGAAAGTTAGAGTGTCAGTCCTCTTGTACTTAAGTCGGCATTGTGCCTTTTGAATGTAATTCCGATGCAATTTCTGTGCTTCATCGTCAATACGAAGATCCAAGGGATTCAGTAAACCTGAAGTGAAGCATCGGAATCTAAAACTGGACTCACAGGATAGGTTCAAATCATAGATTGTTAGAGTGTCAGTCCTCTTGTACTTATGTCGGCATTGTGCCTTTTGAATTTAATTCCGATGCAATTTCTGTGCTTCATCGCCAATAAGAAGGTCATAGGGATACAGTAAACCTGAAGTGAAGCATCGGAATCTAAAACTGGACTCACAGGAGCGGTTAAAATAATAGAAAGTTAGAGTGTCAGTCCACTTGTACTTAAGTCGGCATTGTGCATTTTGAATTTAATTCCGATGCAATTTCTGTGTTTCTTCGTCAATAAGAAGGTAAAAGGGATTCAGTAAACCTGAAGTGAAGCATCGCAATCTAAAACTGGACACACAGGAGAGGTTGAAATCATAGAAAGTTAGAGTGTCAGTCCCCTAGTACTTAAGTTGGCATTGTGCCTTTTGAATTTAATTCCGTAGCAATTTCTGTGCTGCATCGTCAACAAGAAGGTCCAAGGGATACACTAAACCTGAAGTGAAGCATCAGAATCTAATACTGGACTGACAGGAGAGGTTCTAATCATAGGAAATTAGAGTGTCAGTCCTTTTGTACTTAAGTCGTCATTGTGCCTCTTGTATTAAATTCGGATGCAATTTCTGTGATTCTTCGTCAATAAGAAGGTCCAAGGGATACAGTAAACCTGAAGTGAAGCATCGGAATCTAAAACTGGACTCACAGGAGAGGTTCATATCATAGAAATTTAGAGTGTCAGTCCTCTTGTACTTAAGTCGGCATTGTCCCATTTTGTATTAAGTTCGGAAGCAATTTCTATGTTTCATCGTCAATAAGATGGTCCAAGGTATACAGTAAACCTGAAGTGAAGCATCGGAATCTAAAACTGGACTCACAGGAGAGGTTCAAATCATAGAAAGTGAGAGTGTCAGTCCTCTTGTACTTAAGTCGGCATTGTGCCCTTTGTATTACATTCGGATGCAATTTCTGTGTTTCATCGTCAATAAGAAGGTCCAAGGGATACTGTAAACCTGAAGTGAAGCATCGGAATCTAAAACTGGACTCACAGGAGAGGTTCAAATTATAGAAAGTTAGAGTGTCAGCCCTCTTTCACTTAAGTCTGCATTGTGCCTTTTGAATTTAATCCGATGCAATTTCTTTGCTTCCTCCTCAAAAAGAATGTCCAAGGTATACTGTAAACCTGAAGTGAAGCATCGGAATCTAAAACTGGACTCACAGATAAGTTTCAAATCATAGAAAGTTAGATAGTCAGTCCTCTTGTACTTAAGTCGGCATTGTCCCTTTTGTATTAAATTCGGATGCAATTTCTGTGTTTCATTGTCAATAAGAAGGTCCAAGGTATACAGTAAACCTGAAGTGAAGGATCGGAATTTAATCTGGACTCACAGGAGAGGTTCAAATAATAGAAAGTTAGTGTGTCAGTCCATTTGTACTTAAGTCGGCATTGTGCCTTTTGTATTAAAATTCGGATGAAATTTCTGTTTCATCGTCAATAAGAAGGTCCAGGGTATACAGTAAACCTGAAGTGAACCATCGGAATCTTAAACTGGACTCACAGGAGAGGTTCAAATCATAGAAAGTTAGAGTGTCAGTCCTCTTGTACTTAAGTCGGCATTGTGCCATTTGAATTTAATTCCGATGCATTTTCTGTGCTTCATCGTCAATAAGAAGATCCAAGGGATACAGCAAAAATGAAGTGAAGCATCGGAATCTAATACTGGACTCACAGGAGAGGTTCAAATCATAGGAAGTTAGAGTGTCAGTCCTCTTGTACTTAAGTCGGCATTGTGCCTTTTGAATTTAATTCCGATGCAATTTCTGCGCTTCATCGCCAATAAGAAGGTCATAGGGATACAGTAAACCTGAAGTGAAGCATCGGAATCTAAAACTGGACTCACAGGAGCGGTTCAAATTATAGAAAGTTTGAGTGTCAGTCCACTTGTACTTAAGTCGGCATTGTGCCTTTTGAATTTAATTCCGATGCAATTTCTGTGCTTCATCGTCAACAAGAAGGTCCAAGGGATACACTAAACCTGAAGTGAAGCATCGGAATCTAATACTGGACTCACAGGAGACGTTCTAATCATAGAAAGTTAGAGTGTCAGTCCTTTTGTACTTAAGTCGTCATTGTGCCTCTTGTATTAAATTCCGATGCAATTTGTGTGTTTCATCGTCAATAAGATGGTCCAAGGGATACAGTAAACCTGAAGTGAAGCATCGGAATCTAAAACTGGACTCACAGAAGAGGTTCAAATCCTAGAAAGTTAGAGTGTCAGTCCACTTGTACTTAAGTCAGCATTGTGCCTTTCGAATTTAATTCCGAAGCACTTTCTGTGCTTCATCGTCGATAAGAAGGTCCAAGGAACACAGTAAACCTGAAGTGTAGCATCGGAATCTAAAACTGGACTCACAGGAGAGGTTCTGATCATAGAAAAATAGAGTGTCAGTACCCTTGTACATAAGTCGGCATTGTGCCTTTTGTATTAAATTCGGATGCAATTTCTATGTTTCATCGTCAATAAGAAGGTCCAAGGTATATACTAAACCTGAAGTGAAGCATCGGAATGTAAAACTGGCCTCACAGGAAAGGTTCAAATCATAGAAAGTTAGTGTGTCTGTCCTCTTGTACTTAAGTCGGCATTGTGCCTTTTGTATTAAATTCGGATGCAATTTCTGTGTTTCATCGTCACTAAGAAGGTCCAAGGGATACAGTAAACCTGAAGAGAAGCATCGGAATCTAACACTGGCCTCACAGGAGAGGTTCAAATCATAGAAAGTTAGAGTGTCAGTTCTCTTGTACTTAAGTCGGCATTGTGCCTTTTGTATTGAATTCGGACGCAATTTCTGTGTTTCATCGTCAATAAGAAGGTCCAAGGGATACAGTAAACCTGAAGTGAAGCATCGGAATCTAAAACTGGACTCACAGGAGTGGTTCAAATCATAGAAAGTTAGAGTGTCAGTCCTCTTGTACTTAAGTCGGCATTGTGCCATTTTGTATTAAATGCGGATGCAATTACTATGTTTCATCGTCAATAAGAAGGTCCAAGGTATACAGTAAACCTGAAGTGAAGGATCGGAATCTAAAACTAAACTCACAGGAGTGGTTCAAATCATAGAAAGTTAGAGTGTCAGTCCTCTTGTACTTAAGTCGGCATTGTGCCATTTTGTATTAAATGCGGATGCAATTACTATGTTTCATCGTCAATAAGAAGGTCCAAGGTATACAGTAAACCTGAAGTGAAGCATCGGAATCTAAAACTGGACTCACAGGAGAGGTTCAAATCATAGAAAGTGAGAGTGTCAGTCCACTTGTACTTAAGTCGGCATTGTCCCTTTTGTATTAAATTCGGAAGCAATCTCTGTGTTTCATCGTCAATAAGAAGGTCCAAGGGATACTGTAAACCTGAAGTGAAGCATGGGAAACTAAAACTGGAGTCACAGGAGTGGTTCAAATTATAGAAAGTTAGACTGTCAGTCCTCTTTCACTTAAGTCTGCATTGTGCTTCTTGAATTTAATTCCGATGCAATTTCTGTGCTTCGTCCTCAAAAAGAATGTCCAAGGTATACAGTAAACCTGAAGTGAAGCATCGGAATTTAAAACTGGACTCACAGATGAGGTTCAAATCATAGAAAGTTAGATAGTCAGTCCTCTTGTACTTAAGTCGGCATTGTGCCTTTGTATTAAATTCGGATGCAATTTCTGTGTTTCATTGTCAATAAGAAGGTCCAAGGTATACAGTAAACCTGAAGTGAAGGATCGGAATCTAAAACTAAACTCACAGGAGAGGTTCAAATCATAGAAAGTTAGAGTGTCAGTCCTCTTGTACTTAAGTCGGCATTGTGCTTCTGTACTAAATTCGGATGCAATTTCTGTGTTTCATCGTCAATAAGAAGGTCCAAGGTATACAGTAAACCTGAAGTGAAGCATCGGAATTTAAACTGGAGTCACAGGAGAGGTTCAAATCATAGAAAGTTAGAGTGTCAGTCCTCTTGTACTTAAGTAGGCATTGTGCCTTTTGTATTACATTCGGATGGAATTTCTATGTTTCATCGTCAATAAGAAGGTCCAAGGTATACAGTAAACCTGAAGTGAAGCATCGGAATCTAAAACTGGACTCACAGGAGAGGTTCAAATCATAGAAAGTGAGAGTGTCAGTCCTCTTGTACTTAAGTCGGCATTGTGCCTTTTGTATTAAATTCGGATGCAATTTCTGTGTTTCATTGTCAATAATAAGGTCCAAGGGATACTGTAAACCTGAAATGAAGCATGGGAATTTAAAACTGGACTCACAGGAAAGGTTCAAATTATAGAAAGTTAGAGTGTCAATCCCCTTTCACTTAAGTCTGCATTGTGCCTTTTGAATTTAATTCCAATGCAATTTCAGTGCTTCCTCCTCAAAAAGAAGGTCCAAGGTATACAGTAAACCTGAAGTGAAGCACCGGAATCTAAAACTGGACTCACAGATGAGGGTCAAATCATAGAAAGTTAGATTGTCAGTCCTCTTGTACTTAAGTCGGCATTGTGCCTTTTGTATTAAATTCGGATGAAATTTCTGTGTTTCATTGTCAATAATAAGGTCCAAGGTATACAGTAAACCTGAAGTGAAGCATCGGAATTTAAACTGGACTCACAGGAGAGGTTCAAATTATAGAAAGTTAGAGTGTCAGTCCTCTTGTACTTAAGTCGGCATTGTGCCTTTTGTATTAAAATTCGGATGAAATTTCTGTGTTTCATCGTCAACAAGAAGGTCCAAAGTATACAGTAAACCTGAAGTGAAGCATCGGAATTTAAACTGGACTCACAGGAGAGGTTCAAATCATAGAAAGTGAGAGTGTCAGTCCTCTTGTACTTAAGTCAGCATTGTGCCTTTTGAATTTAATTCCGAAGCACTTTCTGTGCTTCATCGTCGATAAGAAGGTCCAAGGAGCACAGTAAACCTGAAGTGAAGCATCGGAATCTAAAACTGGACTCACAGGAGAGGTTCAGATCATAGAAAGATAGAGTGTCAGTCCCCTTGTACATAAGTCGGCATTGTGCCTTTTGTATTAAATTCGGATGCAATTTCTATGTTTCATCGTCAATAAGAAGTTCCAAAGTATATACTAAACCTGAAGTGAAGCATCGGAATGTAAAACTTTCCTCACAGGAAAGGTTGAAATCATAGAAAGTTAGAGTGTCTGTCCTCTTGTACTTAAGTCGGTATTGTGCCTTTTGTATTACATTCGGATGCAATTTCTGTGTTTCATCGTCACTAAGAAGGTCCAAGGGATACAGTAAACCTGAAGAGAAGCATCGGAATCTCACACTGGCCTCACAGGAGAGATTCAAATCATAGAAAGTTAGAGTGTCAGTTCTCTTGTACTTATGTCGGCATTGTGCCTCTTGTATTAAATACGGCTGCAGTTTCTGTGTATCATCGTCAATAAGAAGGTCCAAGGGATACAGTAAACCTGAAGTGAAGGATCGGAATCTAAAATTGCACTCCCAGGAGAGGTTCAAATCATTGAAAGTGAGAATGTCAGTCCTCTTGTACTTAAGTCGGCATTGTGCCTTTTGTATTGAATTCGGATGCAATTTCTGTGTTTCATCGTCAATAAGAACGTCCAAGGGATACAGTAAACCTGAGGTGAAGCATCGGAATCTAAAAGTGGACTCACAGGAGTGGTTCAAATCATAGAATGTTAGAGTGTCAGTCCTCTTGTACTTAAGTCGGCATTGTGCCATTTTGTATTAAATGCGGATGCAATTACTATGTTTCATCGTCAATAAGAAGGTCCAAGGTATACAGTAAACCTGAAGTGAAGCATCGGAATCTAAAACTGGACTCACAGGAGAGGTTCAAATCATAGAAAGTGAGAGTGTCAGTCCACTTGTACTTAAGTCGGCATTGTCCCTTTTGTATTAAATTCGGAAGCAATCTCTGTGTTTCATCGTCAATAAGAAGGTCCAAGGGATACTGTAAACCTGAAGTGAAGCATGGGAAAATAAAACTGGAGTCACAGGAGTGGTTCAAATTATAGAAAGTTAGAGTGTCAGTCCTCTTTCACTTAAGTCTGCATTGTGCTTCTTGAATTTAATTCCGATGCAATTTCTGTGCTTCGTCCTCAAAAAGAATGTCCAAGGTATACAGTAAACCTGAAGTGAAGCATCGGAATTTAAAATTGGACTCACAGATGAGGTTCAAATCATAGAAAGTTAGATAGTCAGTCCTCTTGTACTTAAGTCGGCATTGTGCCTTTGTATTAAATTCGGATGCAATTTCTGTGTTTCATTGTCAATAAGAAGGTCCAAGGTATACAGTAAACCTGAAGTGAAGGATCGGAATCTAAAACTAAACTCACAGGAGAGGTTCAAATCATAGAAAGTTAGAGTGTCAGTCCTCTTGTACTTAAGTCGGCATTGTGCTTCTGTACTAAATTCGGATGCAATTTCTGTGTTTCATCGTCAATAAGAAAGTCCAAGGTATACAGTAAACCTGAAGTGAAGCATCGGAATTTAAACTGGAGTCACAGGAGAGGTTCAAATCATAGAAAGTTAGAGTGTCAGTCCTCTTGTACTTAAGTAGGCATTGTGCCTTTTGTATTACATTCGGATGGAATTTCTATGTTTCATCGTCAATAAGAAGGTCCAAGGTATACAGTAAACCTGAAGTGAAGCATCGGAATCTAAAACTGGACTCACAGGAGAGGTTCAAATCATAGAAAGTGAGAGTGTCAGTCCTCTTGTACTTAAGTCGGCATTGTGCCTTTTGTATTAAATTCGGATGCAATTTCTGTGTTTCATCGTCAATAAGAAGGTCCAAGGGATACTGTAAACCTGAAATGAAGCATGGGAATCTAAAACTGGACTCACAGGAGAGGTTCAAATTATAGAAAGTTAGAGTGTCAATCCCCTTTCACTTAAGTCTGCATTGTGCCATTTGAATTTAATTCCGATGCAATTTCTGTGCTTCCTCCTCAAAAAGAAGGTCCAAGGTATACAGTAAACCTGAAGTGAAGCACCGGAATCTAAAACTGGACACACAGATGAGGGTCAAATCATAGAAAGTTAGATAGTCAGTCCTCTTGTACTTAAGTCGGCATTGTGCCTTTTGTATTAAATTCGGATGCAATTTCTGTGTTTCATTGTCAATAATAAGGTCCAAGGTATACAGTAAACCTGAAGTGAAGCATCGGAGTTTAAACTGGACTCACAGGAGAGGTTCAAATCATAGAAAGTTAGAGTGTCAGTCCTCTTGTACTTAAGTCGGCATTGTGCCTCTTGTATTAAAATTCGGATGAAATTTCTGTGTTTCATCGTCAACAAGAAGGTCCAAGGTATACAGTAAACCTGAAGTGAAGCATCGGAATTTAAACTGGACTCACAGGAGAGGTTCAAATCATAGAAAGTTAGAGTGTCAGTCCTCTTGTACTTATTTCGGCATTGTGCCTTTTGAATTTAATTCGGATGCAATTTCTGTGCTTCATCGTCAATAAGAAGGTCCAAGGGATACAGTAAACCTGAAGTGAAGCATCGGAATCTAAAACTGGACTCACAGGAGAGGTTCAAATCATAGAAAGTGAGAGTGTCAGTCCTCTTGTACTTAAGTCGGCATTGTGCCTTTTGTATTAAATTCGGATGCAATTTCTGTGTTTCATCGTCAATAAGAAGGTCCAAGGGATACTGTAAACCTGAAATGAAGCATGGGAATCTAAAACTGGACTCACAGGAGAGGTTCAAATTATAGAAAGTTAGAGTGTCAATCCCCTTTCACTTAAGTCTGCATTGTGCCCTTTGAATTTAATTCCGATGCAATTTCTGTGCTTCCTCCTCAAAAAGAAGGTCCAAGGTATACAGTAAACCTGAAGTGAAGCACCGGAATCTAAAACTGGACACACAGATGAGGGTCAAATCATAGAAAGTTAGATAGTCAGTCCTCTTGTACTTAAGTCGGCATTGTGCCTTTTGTATTAAATTCGGATGCAATTTCTGTGTTTCATTGTCAATAATAAGGTCCAAGGTATACAGTAAACCTGAAGTGAAGCATCGGAGTTTAAACTGGACTCACAGGAGAGGTTCAAATCATAGAAAGTTAGAGTGTCAGTCCTCTTGTACTTAAGTCGGCATTGTGCCTCTTGTATTAAAATTCGGATGAAATTTCTGTGTTTCATCGTCAACAAGAAGGTCCAAGGTATACAGTAAACCTGAAGTGAAGCATCGGAATTTAAACTGGACTCACAGGAGAGGTTCAAATCATAGAAAGTTAGAGTGTCAGTCCTCTTGTACTTATTTCGGCATTGTGCCTTTTGAATTTAATTCGGATGCAATTTCTGTGCTTCATCGTCAATAAGAAGGTCCAAGGGATACAGTAAACCTGAAGTGAACCATCGGAATCTAATACTGAACTTACAGGAGAGGTTCAAATAATAGAAAGTTAGTGTGTCAGTCCACTTGTACTTAAGTCGGCATTGTGCATTTTGTATTAAAATTCGGATGAAATTTCTGTGTTTCATCGACAATAAGAAGGTCCAGGGTTTACAGTAAACCTGAAGTGAAGCATCGGAATCTTAAACTGGACTCACAGGAGAGGTTCAAATCATAGAAAGTTAGAGTGTCAGTCCTCTTGTACTTAAGTCGGCATTGTGCCATTTGAATTTAATTCCGATGCAATTTCTGTGCTTCATCGTCAATAAGAAGATCCAAGGGATACAGCAAAAATGAAGTGAAGCATCGGAATCTAAAACTGGACTCACAGGAGAGGTTCAAATCATAGAAAGTTAGAGTGTCAGTCCTCTTGTACTTAAGTCGGCATTGTGCCTTTTGAATGTAATTCCGATGCAATCTCTGCGCTTCATCGCCAATAAGAAGGTCATAGGGATACAGTAAACCTGAAGTGAAGCATCGGAACCTAAAACTGGACTCACAGGAGCGGTTCAAATAATAGAAAGTTAGAGTGTCAGTCCACTTGTACTTAAGTCGGCATTGTGCCTTTTGAATTTAATTCCGATGCAATTTCTGTGCTTCATCGTCAACAAGAAGGTCCAAGGGATACACTAAACCTGAAGTGAAGCATCGGAATCTAATACTAGACTCACAGGAGACGTTCTAATCATAGAAAGTTAGAGTGTCAGTCCTTTTGTACTTAAGTCGTCATTGTGCCTCTTGTATTAAATTCGGATGCAATTTCTGTGTTTCATCGTCAATAAGATGGTCCAAGGGATACAGTAAACCTGAAGTGAAGCACCGGAATCTAAAACTGGACTCACAGAAGAGGTTCAAATCCTAGAAAGTTAGAATGTCAGTCCTCTTGTACTTAAGTCGGCATTGTGCCATTTGAATTTAATTCCGATGCAATTTCTGTGCTTCATCGTCAATAAGAAGATCCAAGGGATACAGCAAAAATGAAGTGAAGCATCGGAATCTAAAACTGGACTCACAGGAGAGGTTCAAATCATAGAAAGTTAGTGTGTCAGTCCTCTTGTACTTAAGTCGGCATTGTGCCTTTTGAATGTAATTCCGATGCAATTTCTGTGCTTCATCGCCAATAAGAAGGTCATAGGGATACAGTAAACCTGAAGTGAAGCATCGGAACCTAAAACTGGACTCACAGGAGCGGTTCAAATAATAGAAAGTTAGAGTGTCAGTCCACTTGTACTTAAGTCGACATTGTGCCTTTTGAATTTAATTCCGATGCAATTTCTGTGTTTCATCGTCAACAAGAAGGTCCAAGGTATACAGTAAACCTGAAGTGAAGCATCGGAATTTAAACTGGACTCACAGGAGAGGTTCAAATCATAGAAAGTTAGAGTGTCAGTCCTCTTGTACTTAAGTAGGCATTGTGCCTTTTGTATTAAATTCGGATGGAATTTCTATGTTTCATCGTCATTAAGAAGGTCCAAGGTATACAGTAAACCTGAAGTGAAGCATCGGAATCTAAAACTGGACTCACGGGAGAGGTTCAAATCATAGAAAGTTAGAGTGTCAGTCCTCTTGTACTTATTTCGGCATTGTGCCTTTTGAATTCAATTCGGATGCAATTTCTGTGCTTCATCGTCGATAAGAAGGTCCAAGGAACACAGTAAACCTGAAGTGAAGCATCGGAATCTATAACTGGATTCACAGGAGAGGTTCAGATCATAGAAAGATAGAGTGTCAGTCCCCTTGTACATAAGTCGGCATTGTGCCTTTTGTATTAAATTCGGATGCAATTTCTATGTTTCATCGTCAATAAGAAGGTCCAAGGTATATACTAAACCTGAAGTGAAGCATCGGAATGTAAAACTGGCCTCACAGGAAAGGTTCAAATCATAGAAAGTTAGAGTGTCTGTCCTCTTGTACTTAAGTCGGCATTGTGCCTTTTGTATTAAATTCGGATGCAATTTCTGTGTTTCATCGTCACTAAGAAGGTCCAAGGGATACAGTAAACCTGAAGAGAAGCATCGGAATCTAACACTGGCCTCACAGGAGAGGTTCAAATCATAGGAAGTTAGAGTGTCAGTTCTCTTGTACTTATGTGGGCATTGTGCCTTTTGTATTAAATACGGCTGCAGTTTCTGTGTTTCATCGTCAATAAGAAGGTCCAAGGGATACAGTAAACCTGAAGTGAAGGATCGGAATCTAAAACTGCACTCACAGGAGAGGTTCAAATCATTGAAAGTGAGAATGTCAGTCCTCTTGTACTTAAGTCGGCATTGTGCCTTTTGTATTAAATTCGGAAGCAATCTCTGTGTTTCATCGTCAATAAGAAGGTCCAAGGGATACTGTAAACCTGAAGTGAAGCATGGGAAACTAAAACTGGAGTCACAGGGGAGGTTCAAATTATAGAAAGTTAGAGTGTCAGTCCTCTTTCACTTAAGACTGCATTGTGCTTTTTGAATTTAATTCCGATGCAATTTCTGTGCTTCGTCCTCAAAAAGAATGTCCAAGGTATACAGTAAACCTGAAGTGAAGCATCGGAATCTAAAACTGGACTCACAGATGAGGTTCAAATCATAGAAAGTTAGATAGTCAGTCCTCTTGTACTTAAGTCGGCATTGTGCCATTTGAATTTAATTCCGATGCAATTTCTGTGCTTCATCGTCAATAAGAAGATCCAAGGGATACAGCAAAAATGAAGTGAAGCATCGGAATCTAAAACTGGACTCACAGGAGAGGTTCAAATCATAGAAAGTTAGAGTGTCAGTCCTCTTGTACTTAAGTCGGCATTGTGCCTTTTGAATGTAATTCCGATGCAATCTCTGCGCTTCATCGCCAATAAGAAGGTCATAGGGATACAGTAAACCTGAAGTGAAGCATCGGAACCTAAAACTGGACTCACAGGAGCGGTTCAAATAATAGAAAGTTAGAGTGTCAGTCCACTTGTACTTAAGTCGGCATTGTGCCTTTTGAATTTAATTCCGATGCAATTTCTGTGCTTCATCGTCAACAAGAAGGTCCAAGGGATACACTAAACCTGAAGTGAAGCATCGGAATCTAATACTAGACTCACAGGAGACGTTCTAATCATAGAAAGTTAGAGTGTCAGTCCTTTTGTACTTAAGTCGTCATTGTGCCTCTTGTATTAAATTCGGATGCAATTTCTGTGTTTCATCGTCAATAAGATGGTCCAAGGGATACAGTAAACCTGAAGTGAAGCACCGGAATCTAAAACTGGACTCACAGAAGAGGTTCAAATCCTAGAAAGTTAGAATGTCAGTCCTCTTGTACTTAAGTCGGCATTGTGCCATTTGAATTTAATTCCGATGCAATTTCTGTGCTTCATCGTCAATAAGAAGATCCAAGGGATACAGCAAAAATGAAGTGAAGCATCGGAATCTAAAACTGGACTCACAGGAGAGGTTCAAATCATAGAAAGTTAGTGTGTCAGTCCTCTTGTACTTAAGTCGGCATTGTGCCTTTTGAATGTAATTCCGATGCAATTTCTGTGCTTCATCGCCAATAAGAAGGTCATAGGGATACAGTAAACCTGAAGTGAAGCATCGGAACCTAAAACTGGACTCACAGGAGCGGTTCAAATAATAGAAAGTTAGAGTGTCAGTCCACTTGTACTTAAGTCGACATTGTGCCTTTTGAATTTAATTCCGATGCAATTTCTGTGCTTCATCGTCAACAAGAAGGTCCAAGGTATACAGTAAACCTGAAGTGAAGCATCGGAATTTAAACTGGACTCACAGGAGAGGTTCAAATCATAGAAAGTTAGAGTGTCAGTCCTCTTGTACTTAAGTAGGCATTGTGCCTTTTGTATTAAATTCGGATGGAATTTCTATGTTTCATCGTCATTAAGAAGGTCCAAGGTATACAGTAAACCTGAAGTGAAGCATCGGAATCTAAAACTGGACTCACGGGAGAGGTTCAAATCATAGAAAGTTAGAGTGTCAGTCCTCTTGTACTTATTTCGGCATTGTGCCTTTTGAATTTAATTCGGATGCAATTTCTGTGCTTCATCGTCGATAAGAAGGTCCAAGGAACACAGTAAACCTGAAGTGAAGCATCGGAATCTATAACTGGATTCACAGGAGAGGTTCAGATCATAGAAAGATAGAGTGTCAGTCCCCTTGTACATAAGTCGGCATTGTGCCTTTTGTATTAAATTCGGATGCAATTTCTATGTTTCATCGTCAATAAGAAGGTCCAAGGTATATACTAAACCTGAAGTGAAGCATCGGAATGTAAAACTGGCCTCACAGGAAAGGTTCAAATCATAGAAAGTTAGAGTGTCTGTCCTCTTGTACTTAAGTCGGCATTGTGCCTTTTGTATTAAATTCGGATGCAATTTCTGTGTTTCATCGTCACTAAGAAGGTCCAAGGGATACAGTAAACCTGAAGAGAAGCATCGGAATCCAACACTGGCCTCACAGGAGAGGTTCAAATCATAGGAAGTTAGAGTGTCAGTTCTCTTGTACTTATGTGGGCATTGTGCCTTTTGTATTAAATACGGCTGCAGTTTCTGTGTTTCATCGTCAATAAGAAGGTCCAAGGGATACAGTAAACCTGAAGTGAAGGATCGGAATCTAAAACTGCACTCACAGGAGAGGTTCAAATCATTGAAAGTGAGAATGTCAGTCCTCTTGTACTTAAGTCGGCATTGTGCCTTTTGTATTAAATTCGGAAGCAATCTCTGTGTTTCATCGTCAATAAGAAGGTCCAAGGGATACTGTAAACCTGAAGTGAAGCATGGGAAACTAAAACTGGAGTCACAGGGGAGGTTCAAATTATAGAAAGTTAGAGTGTCAGTCCTCTTTCACTTAAGACTGCATTGTGCTTTTTGAATTTAATTCCGATGCAATTTCTGTGCTTCGTCCTCAAAAAGAATGTCCAAGGTATACAGTAAACCTGAAGTGAAGCATCGGAATCTAAAACTGGACTCACAGATGAGGTTCAAATCATAGAAAGTTAGATAGTCAGTCCTCTTGTACTTAAGTCGGCATTGCGCCTTTGTATTAAATTCGGATGTAATTTCTGTGTTTCATTGGCAATACGAAGGTCCAAGGTATACAGTAAACCTGAAGTGAAGGATCGGAATCTAAAACTAAACTCACAGGAGAGGTTCAAACCATAGAAAGTTAGAGTGTCAGTCCTCTTGTACTTAAGTCGGCATTGTGCTTCTGTACTAAATTCGGATGCAATTTCTGTGTTTCATCGTCAATAAGAAGGTCCAAGGTATACAGTAAACCTGAAGTGAAGCATCGGAATTTAAACTGGACTCACAGGAGAGGTTCAAATCATAGAAAGTTAGAGTGTCAGTCCTCTTGTACTTAAGTAGGCATTGTGCCTTTTGTATTAAATTCGGATGGAATTTCTATGTTTCATCGTCATTAAGAAGGTCCAAGGTATACAGTAAACCTGAAGTGAAGCATCGGAATCTAAAACTGGACTCACGGGAGAGGTTCAAATCATAGAAAGTTAGAGTGTCAGTCCTCTTGTACTTATTTCGGCATTGTGCCTTTTGAATTTAATTCGGATGCAATTTCTGTGCTTCATCGTCAATAAGAAGGTCCAAGGGACACAGTAAACCTGAAGTGAACCATCGGAATCTAATACTGAACTTACAGGAGAGGTTCAAATAATAGAAAGTTAGTGTGTCAGTCCACTTGTACTTAAGTCGGCATTGTGCATTTTGTATTAAAATTCGGATGAAATTTCTGTGTTTCATCGACAATAAGAAGGTCCAGGGTATACAGTAAACCTGAAGTGAAGCATCGGAATCTTAAACTGGACTCACAGGAGAGGTTCAAATCATAGAAAGTTAGAGTGTCAGTCCTCTTGTACTTAAGTCGGCATTGTGCCATTTGAATTTAATTCCGATGCAATTTCTGTGCTTCATCGTCAATAAGAAGATCCAAGGGATACAGCAAAAATGAAGTGAAGCATCGGAATCTAAAACTGGACTCACAGGAGAGGTTCAAATCATATAAAGTTAGTGTGTCAGTCCTCTTGTACTTAAGTCGGCATTGTGCCTTTTGAATGTAATTCCGATGCAATCTCTGCGCTTCATCGCCAATAAGAAGGTCATAGGGATACAGTAAACCTGAAGTGAAGCATCGGAACCTAAAACTGGACTCACAGGAGCGGTTCAAATAATAGAAAGTTAGAGTGTCAGTCCACTTATACTTAAGTCGGCATTGTGCCTTTTGAATTTTATTCCGATGTAATTTCTGTGCTTCATCGTCAACAAGAAGGTCCAAGGGATACACTAAACCTGAAGTGAAGCATCGGAATCCAATACTGGACTCACAGGAGACGTTCTAATCATAGAGAGTTAGAGTGTCAGTCCTTTTGTACTTAAATCGTCATTGTGCCTCTTGTATTAAATTCGGATGCAATTTCTGTGTTTCATCGTCAATAAGATGGTCCAAGGGATACAGTAAACCTGAAGTGAAGCACCGGAATCTAAAACTGGACTCACAGAAGAGGTTCAAATCCTAGAAAGTTAGAATGTCAGTCCTCTTGTACTTAAGTCAGCATTGTGCCTTTTGAATTTAATTCCGAAGCACTTTCTGTGCTTCATCGTCGATAAGAAGGTCCAAGGAACACAGTAAACCTGAAGTGAAGCATCGGAATCTATAACTGGACTCACAGGAGAGGTTCAGATCATAGAAAGATAGAGTGTCAGTCCCCTTGTACATAAGTCGGCATTGTGCCTTTTGTATTAAATTCGGATGCAATTTCTATGTTTCATCGTCAATAAGAAGGTCCAAGGTATATACTAAACCTGAAGTGAAGCATCGGAATGTAAAACTGGCCTCACAGGAAAGGTTCAAATCATAGAAAGTTAGAGTGTCTGTCCTCTTGTACTTAAGTCGGCATTGTGCCTTTTGTATTAAATTCGGATGCAATTTCTGTGTTTCATCGTCACTAAGAAGGTCCAAGGGATACAGTAAACCTGAAGAGAAGCATCGGAATCTAACACTGGCCTCACAGGAGAGGTTCAAATCATAGAAAGTTAGAGTGTCAGTTCTCTTGTACTTATGTGGGCATTGTGCCTTTTGTATTAAATACGGCTGCAGTTTCTGTGTTTCATCGTCAATAAGAAGGTACAAGGGATACAGTAAACCTGAAGTGAAGGATCGGAATCTAAAACTAAACTCACAGGAGAGGTTCCAACCATAGAAAGTTAGAGTGTCAGTCCTCTTGTACTTAAGACGGCATTGTGCTTCTGTACTAAATTCGGATGCAATTTCTGTGTTTCATCGTCAATAAGAAGGTCCAAGGTATACAGTAAACCTGAAGTGAAGCATCGGAATTTAAACTGGACTCACAGGAGAGGTTCAAATCATAGAAAGTTAGAGTGTCAGTCCTCTTGTACTTAAGTAGGCATTGTGCCTTTTGTATTAAATTCGGATGGAATTTCTATGTTTCATCGTCATTAAGAAGGTCCAAGGTATACAGTAAACCTGAAGTGAAGCATCGGAATCTAAAACCGGACTCACGGGAGAGGTTAAAATCATAGAAGTGAGAGTGTCAGTCCTCTTGTACTTAAGTCGGCATTGTGCCTTTTGTATTAAATTCGGGTGCAATTTCTGTGTTTCATCGTCAATAAGAAGGTCCAAGGGATACTGTAAACCTGAAATGAAGCATGGGAATCTAAAACTGGACTCACAGGAGAGGTTCAAATTATAGAAAGTTAGAGTGTCAATCCCCTTTCACTTAAGTCTGCATTGTGCCTTTTGAATTTCATTCCGATTCAATTTCTGTGCTTCCTCCTCAAAAAGAAGGTCCAAGGTATACAGTAAACCTGAAGTGAAGCACCGGAATCTAAACCTGGACTCACAGGAGAGGTTCAAATCATAGAAAGTTAGAGTGTCAGTCCTCTTGTACTTAAGTCGGCATTGTGCCTTTTGTATTAAAATTCGGATGAAATTTCTGTGTTTCATCGTCAACATGAGGGTCCAAGGTATACAGTAAACCTGACGTAAAGCATCGGAATTTAAACTGGACTCACAGGAGAGGTTCAAATCATAGAAAGTTAGAGTGTCAGTCTTCTTGTACTTAAGTCGGCATTGTGCCTTTTGAATTTAATTCCGATGCAATTTCTGTGCTTCATCGCCAATAAGATGGTCATAGGGATACAGTAAACCTGAAGTGAAGCATCGGAATGTAAAACTGGACTCACAGGAGCGGTTCAAATAATAGAAAGTTAGAGTGTCAGTCCACTTGTACTTAAGTTGGCATTTTGCCTTTTGAATTTAATTCCGATGCAATTTCTGTGTTTCTTCGTCAATAAGAAGGTAAAAGGGATTCAGTAAACCTGAAGTGAAGCATCGCAATCTAAAACTGGACACACAGGAGAGGTTCAAATCATAGAAAGTTAGAGTGTCAGTCCCCTAGTACTTAAGTCGGCATTGTCCCTTTTGAATTTAATTCCGATGCAATTTCTGTGCTTCATCGTCAACAAGAAGGTCCAAGGGATACACTAAACCTGAAGTGAAGCATCGGAATCTAATACTGGACTGACAGGAGAGGTTCTAATCATAGGAAGTTAGAGTGTCAGTCCTTTTGTACTTAAGTCGTCATTGTGCCTCTTGTATTAAATTCGGTTGCAATTTCTGTGTTTCATCGTCAATACGATGGTCCAAGGGATACAGTAAACCTGAAGTGAAGCATCGGAATGTGAAACTGGCCTCACAGGAGAGGTTCATATCATAAAAAGTTAGAGTGTCAGTCCTCTTGTAATGAAGTCGGCATTGTGCCTTTTGTATTAAATTCGGATGCAATTTCTGTGTTTCATCGTCACTAAGAAGGTCCAAGGGATACAGTAAACCTGAAGAGAAGCATCGGAATCTAACACTGGCCTTACAGGAGAGGTTCATATCATAGAAAGTTAGAGTGTCAGTCCTCTTGTAATTAAGTCGGCATTGTGCCTTTTGTATTAAATTCGGACGCAAATTCTGTGTTTCATCATCGTCAATCAAAAGGTCCAAGGGATACAGTAAACCTGAAGTGAAGGATCGGAATCTAAAACTGCACTCACAGGAGAGGTTCAAATCATAGTAAGTGAGAATGTCAGTCCTCTTGTACTTAAGTCGGCATTGTGCCTTTTGTATTAAATTCGGATGCAATTTCTGTGTTTCATCGTCAATAAGAAGGTCCAAGGGATACAGTAAACCTGAAGTGAAGCATCGGAATCTGAAACTGGACTCACAGGAGAGGTTCATATCTTAGAAAGTTAGAGTGTCAGTCCTCCTGTACTTAAGTCGGCATTGTCCCATTTTGTATTAAATTCGGATGCAATTTCTATGTTTCATCGTCAATAAGATGGTCCAAGGTATACAGTAAACCTGAAGTGAAGCATTTGAATCTAAAACTGGACTCACAGGAGAGGTTCAAATCATAGAAAGTGAGAGTGTCAGTCCTCTTGTACTTAAGTCGGCATTGTCCCATTTTGTATTAAATTCGGATGCAATTTCTGTGTTTCATCGTCAATAAGAAGGTCCAAGGGATACTGTATACCTGAAGTGAAGCATGGGAACCAAAAACTGGACTCACAGGATAGGTTCAAATCATAGAAAGTTAGAGCGTCAGTCCTCTTGTACTTAAATCGGCATTGTGCCTTTTGAATTTAATTCCGATGCAATTTCTGTGCTTCATCGTCAATAAGAAGGTCATAGGGATACAGTAAACCTGAAGTAAAGCATCGGAATCTAAAACTGGACTAACAGGAGCGGTCCAAATAATAGAAAGTTAGTGTGTCAGTCCACTTGTACTTGAGTCGGCATTGTGCCTTTTGAATTTAATTCCGATGCAATTTCTGTGCTTCTTCGTCAATAAGAAAGTAAAAGGGATTCAGTAAACCTGAAGTGAAGCATCGCAATCTAAAACTGGACTCACAGGAGAGGTTCAAATCATAGAGAGTTAGAGTGTCAGTCCTCAAGTACTTAAGTCGGCATTGTGCTTTTGTATTAAATTCGGATACAATTTCTGTGTTTCATCGTCAATAAGAAGGTCCAAGGTATACAGTAAACCTGAAGTGAAGCATCGGAATTTAAACTGGACTCACACGAGAGGTTCAAATCATAGAAAGTCAAAGTGTCAGTCCTCTTGTACTTAAGTCGGCATTGTGCCTTTTGTATTAAAATTCGGATGAAATTTCTGTGTTTCATCGTCAATAAGGAGGTCCAAGGTATACAGTAAACCTAAAGTGAAGCTTCGGAATGTTAAACTGGACTCACAGGAGAGGTTCAAATCATAGAAAGTTAGAGTGTCAGAACTCTTGTACTTAAGTCGGCATTGTGCCATTTGAATTTAATTCCGATGCAATTTCTGTGTTTCATCGTCAATAAGCACGTCCAAGGGATACAGTCAACGTGAAGTGAAGCATCGGAATCTAAAACTGGACTCACAGGAGTGGTTCAAATCATAGAAAGTTAGAGTGTCAGTCCTCTTGTACTTAAGTCGGCATTGTGCCATTTTGTATTAAATTCGGATGCAATTTCTATGTTTCATCGTCAATAAGAAGGTCCAAGGTATACAGTAAACCTGAAGTGAAGCATCGGAATCTAAAACTGGACTCACAGGAGAGGTTGAAATCATAGAAAGTTAGAGTGTCAGTCCTCTTGTACTTAAGTCGGCATTGTGCGTTTTGTATTAAAATTCGGATGCAATTTCTGTGTTGCATCGTCAATAAGAAGGTCCAAGGTATACAGTAAACCTGAAGTGAAGCATCGGAATCTTAAACTGGAGTCACACGAGAGGTTCAAATCATAGAATGTTAGAGTGTCAGTCCTCTTGTACTTAAGTCGGCATTGTGCCTTTTGAATTTAATTCCGATGCAATTTCTGTGTTTCACCGTCAATAAGAAGGTCCAAGGGATACAGTAAACCTGACGTAAAGCATCGGAATCTAAAACTGTACTCACTGGAGAGGTTCAAATCATAGAAAGTTAGAGTGTCTGTCCTCTTGTACTTAAGTCGGCATTGTGCCTTTTGCATTAAAATTCGGATGCAATTTCTGTGTTTCATCGTCAATAAGAAGGCCCAAGGTATACAGTAAACCTGAAGTGAAGCATCGGAATTTAAACTGGACTCACACGAGAGGTTCAAATCATAGAAAGTCAGAGTGTCAGTCCTCTTGTACTTAAGTCGGCATTGTGCCTTTTGTATTAAAATTCGGATGAAATTTCTGTGTTTCATCGTCAATAAGGAGGTCCAAGGTGTACAGTAAACCTAAAGTGAAGCTTCGGAATGTTAAACTGGACTCACAGGAGAGGTTCAAATCATAGAAAGTTAGAGTGTCAGAACTCTTGTACTTAAGTCGGCATTGTGCCATTTGAATTTAATTCCGATGCAATTTCTGTGCTTCATCGTCAATAAGAAGATCCAAAGGATACAGCAAAAATGAAGTGAAACATCGGAATCTAAAACTGGACTCACAGGAGAGGTTCAAATCATAGAAAGTGAGAATGTCAGTCCTCTTGTACTTAAGTCGGCATTGTGCCTTTTGTATTGAATTCGGATGCAATTTCTGTGTTTCATCGTCAATAAGAACGTCCAAGGGATACAGTAAACGTGAAGTGAAGCATCGGAATCTAAAACTGGACTCACAGGAGTGGTTCAAATCATAGAGAGTTAGAGTGTCAGTCCTCTTGTACTTAAGTCGGCATTGTGCCATTTTGTATTAAATTCGGATGCAATTTCTATGTTTCATCGTCAATAAGAAGGTCCAAGGTATACAGTAAACCTGAAGTGAAGCATCGGAATCTAAAACTGGACTCACAGGAGAGGTTCAAATCATAGAAAGTTAGAGTGTCAGTCCTCTTGTACTTAAGTCGGCATTGTGCCTTTTGTATTAAAATTCGGATGCAATTTCTGTGTTGCATCGTCAATAAGAAGGTCCAAGGGATACAGTAAACCTGAAGAGAAGCATCGGAATCTAAAACTGCACTCACAGGAGAGGTTCAAATCATAGAAAGTGAGAATGTCAGTCCTCTTGTACTTAAGTCGGCATTGTGCCTTTTGTATTGAATTCGGATGCAATTTCTGTGTTTCATCGTCAATAAGAACGTCCAAGGGATACAGTAAACGTGAAGTGAAGCATCGGAATCTAAAACTGGACTCACAGGAGTGGTTCAAATCATAGAAAGTTAGAGTGTCAGTCCTCTTGTACTTAAGTCGGCATTGTGCCATTTTGTATTAAATTCGGAAGCAATTTCTATGTTTCATCGTCAATAAGAAGGTCCAAGGTATACAGTAAACCTGAAGTGAAGCATCGGAATCTAAAACTGGACTCACAGGAGAGGTTCAAATCATAGAAAGTTAGAGTGTCAGTCCTCTTGTACTTAAGTCGGCATTGTGCCTTTTGTATTAAAATTCGGATGCAATTTCTGTGTTGCATCGTCAATAAGAAGGTCCAAGGTATACAGTAAACCTGAAGTGAAGCATCGGAATCTTAAACTGGAGTCACACGAGAGGTTCAAATCATAGAATGTTAGAGTGTCAGTCCTCTTGTACTTAAGTCGGCATTGTGCCTTTTGAATTTAATTCCGATGCAATTTCTGTGTTTCACCGTCAATAAGACGGTCCAAGGGATACAGTCAACCTGACGTGAAGCATCGGAATCTAAAACTGTACTCACTGGAGAGGTTCAAATCATAGAAAGTTAGAGTGTCTGTCCTCTTGTACTTAAGTCGGCATTGTGCTTCTGTACTAAATTCGGATGCAATTTCTGTGTTTCATCGTCAATAAGAAGGTCCATGGTATACAGGAAACCTGAAGTGAAGCATCGGAATCTAAAACTGGACTCACAGGAGAGGTTCAAATCATAGAAAGTTAGAGTGTCAGTCCTCTTGTACTTAAGTCGGCATTGTGCTTCTGTACTAAATTCGGATGCAATTTCTGTGTTTCATCGTCAATAAGAAGGTCCAAGGTATACAGTAAACCTGAAGTGAAGCATCGGAATTTTAAGTGCACTCACACGAGAGGTTCAAATCATAGAAAGTTAGAGTGTCAGTCCTCTTGTACTTAAGTCGGCATTGTGCCTTTTGCATTAAAATTCGGATGCAATTTCTGTGTTTCATCGTCAATAAGAAGGCCCAAGGTATACAGTAAACCTGAAGTGAAGCATCGGAATCTTAAACTGGACTCACACGAGAGGTTCAAATCATAGAAAGTTAGAGTGTCAGTCCTCTTGTACTTAAGTCGGCATTGTGCCTTTTGAATTTAATTCCGATGCAATTTCTGTGTTTCATCGTCAATAAGAAGGTCCAAGGGGTACAGTAAACCTGAAGTGAAGCATCGGAATCTAAAACTGTACTCACTGGAGAGGTTCAAATCATAGAAAGTTAGAGTGTCTGTCCTCTTGTACTTAAGTCGGCATTGTGCTTCTGTACTAAATTCGGATGCAATTTCTGTGTTTCATCGTCAATAAGAAGGTCCATGGTATACAGGAAACCTGAAGTGAAGCATCGGAATCTAAAACTGGACTCACAGGAGAGGTTCAAATCATAGAAAGTTAGAGTGTCAGTCCTCTTGTACTTAAGTCGGAATTGTGCTTCTGTACTAAATTCGGATGCAATTTCTGTGTTTCATCGTCAATAAGAAGGTCCAAGGTATACAGTAAACCTGAAGTGAAGCATCGGAATTTTAAATGCACTCACACGAGAGGTTCAAATCATAGAAAGTTAGAGTGTCAGTCCTCTTGTACTTAAGTCGGCATTGTGCCTTTTGCATTAAAATTCGGATGCAATTTCTGTGTTTCATCGTCAATAAGAAGGCCCAAGGTATTCAGTAAACCTGAAGTGAAGCATCGGAATCTTAAACTGGACTCACACGAGAGGTTCAAATCATAGAAAGTTAGAGTGTCAGTCCTCTTGTACTTAAGTCGCCATTGTGCCTTTTGAATTTAATTCCGATGCAATTTCTGTGTTTCATCGTCAATAAGAAGGTCCAAGGGGTACAGTAAACCTGAAGTGAAGCATCGGAATCTAAAACTGTACTCACTGGAGAGGTTCAAATCATAGAAAGTTAGAGTGTCAGTCCTCCTGTACTTAAGACGGCATTGTGCCTTTTTTATTAAATTCGGATGCAATTTCTGTGTTTCATCGACAATAAGAAGGTCCAAGGGAAAATGGTGAACGTGAAGTGAAGCATCGGATTCTAAAACTGGACTCACAGGAGAGGTTCAAATCATAGACAGTTAGAGTGTCAGTCCTCTTGTACTTAAATCAGCATTGTGCCTTTTGAATTTAATTCCGAAGCACTTTCTGTGCTTCATCGTCGATAAGAAGGTCCAAGCAACACAGTAAACATGAAGTGAAGCATCGGAATCTAAAACTGGACTCACAGGAGAGGTTCAGATCATAGAAAGTTAGAGTGTCAGTCCCCTTGTACATAAGTCGGCATTGTGCCTTTTGTATTAAATTCGGATGCAATTTCTATGTTTCATCGTCAATAAGAAGGTCCAAGGTATACAGTAAACCTGAAGTGAAGCATCGGAATCTAAAACTGCACTCACAGGAGAGGTTCAAATCATAGAAAGTGAGAATGTCAGTGCTCTTGTACTTAAGTCGGCATTGTGCCTTTTGTATTGAATTCGGATGCAATTTATGTGTTTCATCGTCAATAAGAAGGTCCAAGGGATACAGTAGACCTGAAGTGAAGCATCGGAATCTAAAACTGGATTCACAGGAGAGGTTCAAATCATAGAAAGTTAGAGTGTCAGTCCTCTTGTTCTTAAGCCGGCATTGTGCCATTTTGTATAAAATTCGAATGCAATTTCTATGTTTCATCGTCAATAAGAAGGTCCAAGGGATACTGTAAACCTGAAGTGAAGCATGGGAATCTAAAACTGGAGTCACAGGAGAGGTTCAAATTATAGAAAGTTAGAGTGTCAGTCCTCTTTCACTTATGTCTGCATTGTGCTTTTTGAATTTAATTCCGAAGCAATTTCTGTGCTTCCTCCTCAAAAAGAATGTCCAAGGTATACAGTAAACCTGAAGTGATGCATCGGAATCTAAAACTGGACTCACAGAAGAGGTTCAAATCATAGAAAAGTAGATAGTCAATCCTCTTGTACTTAAGTCGGCATTGTGCCTTTTGTATTAAATACGGATGCAATTTCTGTGTCTCATTGTCAATAAGAAGGTCCAAGGTATACAGTAAACCTGAAATGAATCATCCGAAACTAAAACTGGAATCACAGGAGAGGTTCAAATCATAGACAGTTTGTGTGTCAGTCCTCTTGTACTTAAGTCGCATTGTGCCTTTTGATTTTCATTCCGATGCAAATTCTGTGTTTCATCGTCTATAA
The DNA here is from genome assembly GCF_021461395.2 of Schistocerca americana. NCBI lineage: Eukaryota > Metazoa > Arthropoda > Insecta > Orthoptera > Acrididae > Schistocerca > Schistocerca americana. The sequence goes on from NC_060130.1 coordinate 77,811,211, forward strand.
GAAGGTCCAAGGTATACAGTGAACCTGAAGTGAAGCATCGGAATCTAAAACTGGATTCACAGGAGACGTTCATATCATAGAAAGTTAGATAGTCAGTCCTCTTGTACTTAAGGCGGCATTGTGCCTTTTGTATCAAATTCGGATGCAATTTCTGTGTTTCATAAGAAGGTCCAAGGTATACAGTAAACCTGAAGTGAAGCATCGGAATCTAAAACTGAAATCACAGGAGAGGTTCAAATCATAGAAAGTTAGAGTGTCAGTCCTCTTGTACTTAAGTCGGCATTGTGCTTCTGTACTAAATTCGGATGCAATTTCTGTGTTTCATCGTCAATAAGAAGGTCCAAGGTATACAGTAAACCTGATGTGAAGCATCGGAATTTAAACTCGACTCACAGGAGAGGTTCAAATCATAGAAAGTTAGAGTGTCAGCCCTCTTGTACTTAAGTCGGCATTGTGCCTTTTGTATTAAAATTCGGATGCAATTTCTGTGTTTCATCGTCAATAAGATGGTCCAAGGTATACAGTAAACCAGAAGGGAAGCATCGGAATCTTAAACTGGACTCACAGGAGATGTTCAAATCATAGAAAGTTAGAGTGTCAGTCCTCTTGTACTTAAGTCGGCATTGTGCCTTTTGAATTTAATTCCGAAGCAATTTCTGTGCTTCATCATCAATAAGAAGTTCCAAGGGATACAGTAACCCTGAAGTGAAGCATCGGAATCTAAAACTGGATTCATAGGAGACGTTCATATCATAGAAAGTTAGATAGTCAGTCCTCTTGTACTTAAGGCGGCATTGTGCCTTTTGAATTTAATTCCGATGCAATTTCTGTGCTTCATCGTCAATAAGAAGGTCATAGGGATTCAGTAAACCTGAAGTGAAGCATCGGAATCTAAAACTGGACTCTTAGGAGCGGTTCAAATAATAGAAAGTTAGAGTGTCAGTCCACTTGTACTTAAGTCGGCATTGTGCCTTTTGACTTTAATTCCGATGCAATTTCTGTGCTTCTTCGTCAATAAGAAGGTAAAAGGGATTCAGTAAACCTGAAGTGAAGCATCGCAATCTAAAACTGGACTCACAGGAGAGGTTCCGAACATAGAAAGTGAGAGTGTCAGTCCTCTTGTACTTAAGTCGGCATTGTGTCTTTTGTATTAAATTCGGATGCAATTTCTGTGTGTCATCGTCAATAAGAAGGTCCAAGGTAATTGGTGAACGTGAAGTGAAGCATCGGATTCTAAAACTGGACTCACAGGAGAGGTTCAAATCATAGACTGTTGGAGTGTCAGTCCTCTTGTACTTAAGTCGGCATTGTGCCTTTTGAATTTAATTCCGATGCAATTTTTGTACTTCATCGTCAATAAGAAGGTCCCTGAGATACAGTAAACCTGAAGTGAGGCATTGGAATCTAAAACTGGTCTCACAGAAGAGGTTCAAATCATAGAAAGTTAGAGTGTCAGTCCTCTTGTACTTAAGTCGGCATTATGCCTTTTGAATTTAATTTCGATGCAATTTCTGTGTTTCATCGTCAATAAGAAGGTCCAAGGTATGCAGTAAACCTGAAGTGAAGCATCGGAATCTAAAACTGGACTCACAGGAGAGGTTCAAATCACACAAAGTTAGAGTGTCAGTCCTCTTGTACTAAAGTCAGCATTGTGCCTTTTGAGTTTAATTCCGATGCAATTTCTGTGCTTCATCGTCAATAAGAAGGTCCAAGGTATACAGTAAACCTGAAGTGAATCATCCGGAACCAAAAACTGGAATCACAAGAGAGGTTCAAATCATAGAAAGTTAGAGTGTCAGTCCTCTTGTACTTAAGTCGGCATTGTGCCATTTTGTATTAAATTCGGATGCAATTTCTATGTTTCATCGTCAATAAGAAGGTCCAAGGTATACAGTAAACCTGAAGTGAAGCATCGGAATCTAAAACTGGACTCACAGGAGAGGTTCAAATCATAGAAAGTGAGAGTGTCAGTCCTCTTGTACTTAAGTCGGCATTGTGTCTTTTGTATTAAATTCGGAAGCAATTTCTGTGTGTCATCGTCAATAAGAAGGTCCAAGGGATACTGTAAACCTGAAGTGAAGCATGGGAATCTAAAACTGGACTCACAGGAGAGGTTAAAATTATAGAAAGTTAGAGTGTCAGTCCTCTTTCACTTAAGTCTGCATTGTGCCTTTTGAATATAATTCCGAAACACTTTCTGTGCTTCATCGTCGACAAGAAGGTCCAAGGAACACAGTAAACCTGAAGTGAAGCATCGGAATCTAAAACTGAACTCACAGGAGAGGTTCAGATCATACAATGTTAGAGTGTCAGTCCTCTTGTACTTAAGTCGGCATTGTGCCTTTTGAATTTAATTCCGATGCAATTACTGTGTTTCACCGTCAATAAGAAGGTCCAAGGGATACAGTAAACCTGACGTGAAGCATCGGAATCTAAAACTGTACTCACTGGAGAGGTTCAAATCATAGAATGTTAGAGTGTCTGTCCTCTTGTACTTAAGTCGGCATTGTGCTTCTGTACTAAATTCGGATGCAATTTCTGTGTTTCATCGTCAATAAGAAGGTCCATGGTATACAGTAAACCTGAAGTGAAGCATCGGAATCTAAAACTGGACTCACAGGAGAGGTTCAAATCATAGAAAGTTAGAGTGTCAGTCCTCTTGTACTTAAGTCGGCATTGTGCTTCTGTACTAAATTCGGATGCAATTTCTGTGTTTCATCGTCAATAAGAAGGTCCAAGGTATACAGTAAACCTGAAGTGAAGCATCGGAATTTAAACTGCACTCACACGAGAGGTTCAAATCATAGAAAGTTAGAGTGTCAATCCTCTTGTACTTAAGCCGGCATTGTGCCTTTTGCATTAAAATTCGGATGCAATTTCTGTGTTTCATCGTCAATAAGAAGGTCCAAGGGGTACAGTAAACCTGAAGTGAAGCATCGGAATCTAAAACTGTACTCACTGGAGAGGTTCAAATCATAGAAAGTTAGAGTGTCAGTCCTCCTGTACTTAAGACGGCATTGTGCCTTTTTTATTAAATTCGGATGCAATTTCTGTGTTTCATCGACAATAAGAAGGTCCAAGGGAAAATGGTGAACGTGAAGTGAAGCATCGGATTCTAAAACTGGACTCACAGGAGAGGTTCAAATCATAGACAGTTAGAGTGTCAGTCCTCTTGTACTTAAGTCAGCATTGTGCCTTTTGAATTTAATTCCGAAGCACTTTCTGTGCTTCATCGTCGATAAGAAGGTCCAAGCAACACAGTAAACATAAGTGAAGCATCGGAATCTAAAACTGGACTCACAGGAGAGGTTCAGATCATAGAAAGTTAGAGTGTCAGTCCCCTTGTACATAAGTCGGCATTGTGCCTTTTGTATTAAATTCGGATGCAATTTCTATGTTTCACGTCAATAAGAAGGTCCAAGGTATACAGTAAACCTGAAGTGAAGCATCGGAATCTAAAACTGCACTCACAGGAGAGGTTCAAATCATAGAAAGTGAGAATGTCAGTGCTCTTGTACTTAAGTCGGCATTGTGCCTTTTGTATTGAATTCGGATGCAATTTATGTGTTTCATCGTCAATAAGAAGGTCCAAGGGATACAGTAGACCTGAAGTGAAGCATCGGAATCTAAAACTGGATTCACAGGAGAGGTTCAAATTATAGAAAGTTGGAGTGTCAGTCCTCTTTCACTTATGTCTGCATTGTGCTTTTTGAATTTAATTCCGAAGCAATTTCTGTGCTTCCTCCTCAAAAAGAATGTCCAAGGTATACAGTAAACCTGAAGTGATGCATCGGAATCTAAAACTGGACTCACAGATGAGGTTCAAATCATAGAAAAGTAGATAGTCAATCCTCTTGTACTTAAGTCGGCATTGTGCCTTTTGTATTAAATTCGGATGCAATTTCTGTGTCTCATTGTCAATAAGAAGGTCCAAGGTATACAGTAAACCTGAAGTGAATCATCCGAAACTAAAACTGGAATCACAGGAGAGGTTCAAATCATAGACAGATTGTGTGTCAGTCCTCTTGTACTTAAGTCGCATTGTGCCTTTTGATTTTCATTCCGATGCAAATTCTGTGTTTCATCGTCTATAAGAAGGTCCAAGGTATACAGTGAACCTGAAGTGAAGCATCGGAATCTAAAACTGGATTCACAGGAGACGTTCATATCATAGAAAGTTAGATAGTCAGTCCTCTTGTACTTAAGGCGGCATTGTGCCTTTTGTATTAAATTCGGATGCAATTTCTGTGTTTCATAAGAAGGTCCAAGGTATACAGTAAACCTGAAGTGAAGCATCGGAATCTAAAACTGAAATCACAGGAGAGGTTCAAATCATAGAAAGTTAGAGTGTCAGTCCTCTTGTACTTAAGTCGGCATTGTGCTTCTGTACTAAATTCGGATGCAATTTCTGTGTTTCATCGTCAATAAGAAGGTCCAAGGTATACAGTAAACCTGATGTGAAGCATCGGAATTTAAACTCGACTCACAGGAGAGGTTCAAATCATAGAAAGTTAGAGTGTCAGTCCTCTTGTACTTAAGTCGGCATTGTGCCTTTTGTATTAAAATTCGGATGCAATTTCTGTGTTTCATCGTCAATAAGATGGTCCAAGGTATACAGTAAACCTGAAGGGAAGCATCGGAATCTTAAACTGGACTCACAGGAGATGTTCAAATCATAGAAAGTTAGAGTGTCAGTCCTCTTGTACTTATGTCGGCATTGTGCCTTTTGAATTTAATTCCGATGCAATTTCTGTGCTTCATCATCAATAAGAAGATCCAAGGGATACAGTAACCCTGAAGTGAAGCATCGGAATCTAAAACTGGATTCATAGGAGACGTTCATATCATAGAAAGTTAGATAGTCAGTCCTCTTGTACTTAAGGCGGCATTGTGCCTTTTGAATTTAATTCCGATGCAATTTCTGTGCTTCATCGTCAATAAGAAGGTCATAGGGATTCAGTAAACCTGAAGTGAAGCATCGGAATCTAAAACTGGACTCACAGGAGCGGTTCAAATAATAGAAAGTTAGAGTGTCAGTCCACTTGTACTTAAGTCGGCATTGTGCCTTTTGACTTTAATTCCGATGCAATTTCTGTGCTTCTTCGTCAATAAGAAGGTAAAAGGGATTCAGTAAACCTGAAGTGAAGCATCGCAATCTAAAACTGGACTCACAGGAGGGGTTCCGAACATAGAAAGTGAGAGTGTCAGTCCTCTTGTACTTAAGTCGGCATTGTGTCTTTTGTATTAAATTCGGATGCAATTTCTGTGTGTCATCGTCAATAAGAAGGTCCAAGGTAAATGGTGAACGTGAAGTGAAGCATCGGATTCTAAAACTGGACTCACAGGAGAGGTTCAAATCATAGACTGTTGGAGTGTCAGTCCTCTTGTACTTAAGTCGGCATTGTGCCTTTTGAATTTAATTCCGATGCAATTTCTGTACTTCATCGTCAATAAGAAGGTCCCTGAAATACAGTAAACCTGAAGTGAGGCATTGGAATCTAAAACTGGTCTCACAGAAGGGGTTCAAATCATAGAAAGTTAGAGTGTCAGTCCTCTTGTACTTAAGTCGGCATTATGCCTTTTGAATTTAATTTCGATGCAATTTCTGTGTTTCATCGTCAATAAGAAGGTCCAAGGTATACAGTAAACCTGAAGTGAAGCATCGGAATCTAAAACTGGACTCACAGGAGAGGTTCAAATCACACAAAGTTAGAGTGTCAGTCCTCTTGTACTAAAGTCGGCATTGTGCCTTTTGAGTTTAATTCCGATGCAATTTCTGTGCTTCATCGTCAATAAGAAGGTCCCAGGTATTCAGTAAACCTGAAGTGAATCATCCGGAACCAAAAACTGGAATCACAAGAGAGGTTCAAATCATAGAAAGTTAGAGTGTCAGTCCTCCTGTACTTAAGTCGGCATTGTGCCATTTTGTATTAAATTCGGATGCAATTTCTATGTTTCATCGTCAATAAGAAGGTCCAAGGTATACAGTAAACCTGAAGTGAAGCATCGGAATCTAAAACTGGACTCACAGGAGAGGTTCAAATCATAGAAAGTGAGAGTGTCAGTCCTCTTGTACTTAAGTCGGCATTGTGTCTTTTGTATTAAATTCGGAAGCAATTTCTGTGCGTCTTCGTCAATAAGAAGGTCCAAGGGATACTGTAAACCTGAAGTGAAGCATGGGAATCTAAAACTGGACTCACAGGAGAGGTTCAAATTATAGAAAGTTAGAGTGTCAGTCCTCTTTCACTTAAGTCTGCATTGTGCCTTTTGAATTTAATTCCGAAACACTTTCTGTGCTTCATCGTCGACAGGAAGGTCCAAGGAACACAGTAAACCTGAAGTGAAGCATCGGAATCTAAAACTGAACTCACAGGAGAGGTTCATATCATACAAAGTTAGAGTGTCAGTCCTCTTGTACTTAAGTCGGCATTGTGCCTTTTGTATTAAATTCGCATGCAATTTCTATGTTTCATCGTCAATAAGAAGGTCCAAGGTATACAGTAAACCTGAAGTGAAGCATCGGAATGTAAAACTGGCCTCACAGGAGCGGTTCAAATCATAGAAAGTTAGAGTGTCAGTCCTCTTTTACTTAAGTCGGCATTGTGCATTTTGTATTAAATTCGGATGCAATTTCTGTGTTTCATCGTCACTAAGAAGGTCCAAGGGACACAGTAACCCGAAGAGAAGCATCGGAATCTAACACTGGCCTCACAGGAGAGGTTCAAGTCATAGAAAGTTAGAGTGTCAGTTCTCTTGTACTTAAGTCGGCATTGTGCCTTTTGTATTAAATTCGGATGCAATTTCTGTGTTTCATCGTCAATAAGAAGGTCCAAGGGATACAGTAAACCTGAAGTGAAGCATCGGAATCTAAAACTGGACTCACAGGAGAGGTTCAAATCATTGAAAGTTAGAGTGTCAGTCCTCTTGTACTTAAGTCGGCATTGTGCCATTTTGTATTAAATTCGGATGCAATTTCTATGTTTCATCGTCAATAAGAAGGTCCAAGGTATACAGTGAACCTGAAGGGAAGCATCGGAATCTAAAACTGGACTCACAGGAGAGGTTCAAATCATAGAAAGTGAGAGTGTCAGTCCTCTTGTACTTAAGTCGGCATTGTGCCTTTTGTATTAAATTCGGAAGCAATCTCTGTGTTTCATCGTCAATAAGAAGGTCCAAGGGATACTGTAAATCTGAAGTGAAGCATGGGAATCTAAAACTGGAGTCACAGGAGAAGTTCAAATTATAGAAAATTAGAGTGTCAGTCCTCTTTCACTTAAGTCTGCATTGTGCCTTTTGTATTTAATTCCGATGCAATTTCTGTTCTTCCTCCTCAAAAAGAATGTCCAAGGTATACAGTAAACCTGAAGTGAAGCATCGGAATCTGAAACTGGACTCACAGATGAGGTTCAAATCATAGAAAGTTAGATAGTCAGTCCTCTTGTACTTGAGTCGGCATTGTGCCTTTTGTATTAAATTCGGATGCAATTTCCGTGTTTCATTGTCAATAAGAAGGTCCAAGGTATACAGTATACCTGAAGTGAATCATCCGAAACTAAAACTGGAATCACAGGAAGCGTCAGTCCTCTTGTACTTAAGTCGGCATTGTGCCTTTTGAATTTAATTCCGTTGCAATTTCTGTGCTTCATCGTCAATAAGAAGGTCATAGGGATACAGTAAACCTGAAGTGAAGCATCGGAATCTAAAACTGGACTCACAGGAGCGGTTCATATAATAGAAAGTTAGAATGTCAGTCCACTTGTACTTAAGTCGGCAATGTGCTTTTTGAATTTAATTCTGCTGCAATATCTGTGCTTCTTCGCCAATAAGAAGTTAAAAGGGATTCAGTAAACCTGAAGTGAAGCATCGCAATCTAAAACTGGACTCACAGGAGAGGTTCAAATAATAGAAAGTTAGAGTGTCAGTCCCCTAGTACTTATGTCGGCATTGTGAATTTTGAATTTCATTCCGAAGCACTTTCTGTGCTTCATCGTCGATAAGAAGTTCCAAGGGACACATTAAACCTGAAGTGAAGCATCGGAATCTAAAACTGGACTCACAGAAGATGTTCAAATCATATAAAGTTTGAGTGTCAGTCCTCTTGTCCTTAAGTCGGCATTGTGCCTTTTGTATTAAATTCGGATGCAATTTCTGTGTTTCATCGTCAATAAGTTGGTCCAAGGGATACAGTAAACCTGAAGTGAAGCATGGGAATCTAAAACTGCACTCACAGGAGAGGTTCAGATCATAGAAAGTGAGAGTGTCAGTCCTCTTGTACATAAGTCGGCATTGTGTCTTTTGTATTAAATTCGGATGGAATTTCTGTGTTTCATCGTCAATAAGAAGGTCCAAGGTAAATGGTGAACGTGAAGTGAAGCATCGGATTCTAAAACTGGAATCACAGGAGAGGTTCAAATCATAGATAGTTAGAGTGTCAGTCCTCTTGTACGTAAGTCGGCATTGTGCCTTTTGAATTTAATTCCGATGCAATTTCTGTGCTTCATCTCAATACGAAGGTCCAAGGGATACACTAAACCTGAAGTGAAGCATCGGAATCTAAAACTGGACTCACAGGAGAGGTTCAAATCATAGTAAGTTAGAGTGTCAGTTCTTTTGTACTTAAGTCGTCATTGTGCCTTTTGTATTAAGTTCGGATGCAATTTCTGTGTTTCATCGTCATTAAGAAGGTCCAAGGTATATGGTGAACCTGAAGTGAAGCATCGGATTCTAAAACTGTACTCACAGGAGAGGTACAAATCACACAAAGTTAGAGTGTCAGTCCTCTTGTACTTAAGTCGGCATTGTGCCTTTTGAGTTTAATTCCGATGCAATTTCTGTGCTTCATCGTCAATAAGAAGATCCAAAGTATACAGTAAACCTGAAGTGAATCATCCGGAACCAAAAACTGGAATCACAGGAGAGGTTCAAATCAAAGAAAGTTAGAGTGTCAGTCCGCATGTACTTAAGTCAGCATTGTGCCTTTTGTATTAAATTCGGATGCAATTTCTGTGCTTCATCGTCAATAAGAAGGTCCAAGGGATACAGTGGACCTGAAGAGAAGCATCGGAATCTAAAACTGGACTCATAGGTGAGGTTCTAATCATAGAAAGTGAGAGTGTCAGTCCTATAGTACTTAAGTCGGCATTGTGCCTTTTGTATTACATTCGGATGCAATCTCTGTGTTTCATCGTCAATAAGAAGGTCCAAGGGATACAGTAAACCTGACGTGAAGCAAAGGAATCTAAAACTGGCCTCACAGGACAGATTCAAATCATAGAAGGTTAGAGTGTCAGTCCTCTTGAACTTAAGCCGGCATTCTGCCTTTTGAATTTAATTCCGATGCAATTTCTGTGCTTCATCATCAATAAGAAGATCCCTGAGATACAGTAAACCTGAAGTAACGCTTCGGATTCTATAACTGGTCTCACAGGAGAGGTTCAGATCATAGAGAGTGGGAGTGTCAGTCCTCTTGTACTTAAGTCGGCATGGTGTCTTTTGTATTATATTCGGATGCAATTTCTGTGTTTCATCGTCAATAAGAAGGTCCAAGGTATATGGTGAACCTGAAGTGAAGCATCGGATTCTTCAACTGGACTCACAGGAGAGGTTCAAATCACAGAAAGTTAGAGTGTCAGTCCTCTTGTACTTAAGTCGGCATTGTGCCTTTTGAGTTTAATTCCGATGCAATTTCTGTGCTTCATCGTCAATAACAAGGTCCAAGGTATACAGTAAACCTGAAGTGAATCATCCGAAACTAAAACTGGAGTCACAGGAGAGGTTCAAATCATAGACAGTTAGAGTGTCAGTCCTCTTGTACTTAAGTCGGCATTGTGCCTTTCGAATTTCATTTAGAATGCAATTTCTGTGTTTCATCGTCTATAAGAAGGTCCAAGGTATACAGTGAACCTGAAGTGAAGCATCGGAATCTAATACTGGACTCACAGGAGAGGTTCAAACCATAGGAAGTTAGAGTGTCAGTCCTCTTGTACTTAAGTCGGCATTGTGCCTTTTGAATTTAATTCCGAAGCACTCTCTGTGCTTCATCGTCGATAAGAAGGTCCAAGGGACACATTAAACCTGAAGTGAAGCATCGTAATCTAAAACTGGACTCACAGGAGAGGTTCAGATCATAGAAAGTTAGAGTGTCAGTTCTCTTGTACTTATGTCGGCATAGTGCCTTTTGTATTAAAATCGAATGCAGGTTCTGTGTTTTATCGTCAATAAGAAGGTCCAAGGTATACAGTAAACCTGAAGTGAAGCATCGGAATCTAAAACTGGACTCACAGGAGAGGTTCAAATCATATAAAGTTTGAGTGTCAGTCCTCTCGTACTTAAGTCGGCATTGTGCCTTTTGTATTAAATTCGGATGCAATTTCTGTGTTTCATCGTCAATAAGATGGTCCAAGGGATACAGTAAACCTGAAGTGAAGCATCGGAATCTAAAACTGCACTCACAGGAGAGGTTCAGATCATAGAAAGTGAGAGTGTCAGTCCTCTTGTACTTAAGTCGGCATTGTGTCTTTTGTGTTAAATTCGGATGCAATTTCTGTGTTTCATCGTCAATAAGAAGATCCAAGGCAAATGGTGAACGTGAAGTGAAGCATCGGATTCTAAAACTGGGATCACAGGAGAATTTCAAATCATAGACAGTTAGAGTGTCAGTCCTCTTGTACTTAAGTCGGCATTGTGCCTTTTGAATTTAATTCCGATGCAATTTCTGTACTTCATCGACAATGAGAAGGTCCCTGAGATACAGTAAACCTGAAGTGAGGCATCGGAATCTAAAACTGGTCTCACTGGAGAGGTTCAAACCATAGAAAGTTAGAGTGTCGGTCCTCTTGTACTTAAGTCGGCATTGTGCCTTTTGAATTTAATTCCGATGTAATTTCTGTGTTTCATCGTCAATAAGAAGGCCCAAGGAATACAGTAAACCTGAAGTGAAGCATCGGAATCTAAAACTGGACTCACAGGAGTGGTTCAAATCATAGAAAGTTAGAGTGTCAGTCCTCCTGTACTTAAGTCGGCATTGTGCCTTTTGAATTTAGTTCCGATGCAATTTCTGTGCTTCATCGTCAATAAGAAGTTCCAAGGTATATGGTGAACCTGAAGTGAAGCATCGGATTCTAAAACTGGACTCACAGGAGAAGTTCAAATCATAGAAGGTTAGAGTGTCAGTCCTCTTGAACTTAAGTCGGCATTCTGTCTTTTGAATTTAATTCAGATGCTATTTCTGTGCTTCATCATCAATAAGAAGGTCCCTGAGATACAGTAAACCTGAAGTGACTCTTCGGATTCTATAACTGGACTCACAGGAGAGGTGCAGATCATAGAGAGTGAGAGTGTCAGTCCTCTTGTACTTAAGTCGGCATTGTGTCTTTTGTATTATATTCGGATGCTATTTCTGTGTTTCATCGTCAATAAGAAGGTCCAAGGTATATGGTGAACCTGAAGTGAAGCATCGGCTTCTAAAACTGGACTCACAGGAGACGTTCAAATCATAGAAAGTTAGATAGTCAGTCCTCTTGTACTTAAGTCGGCTTTGTGCCTTTTGTATTAAATTCGGATGCTATTTCTGTGCTTCATCGTCAATAAGAAGGTCCAAGGGATACAGTATACCTGAAGAGAAGTATCGGAATCTAAAACTGGACTCATAGGTGAGGTTCAAATCATAGAAAGTGAGAGTGTCAGTCGTATAGTACTTAAGTCGGCATTGTGCCTTTCGTATTAAATTCGGATGCAATTTCTGTGTTTCATTGTCAATAAGAAGGTCCGAGGTATACAGTAAACCTGAAGTGAAGCATCGGAATCTAAAACTGAACTCACAGGAGAGGTTCAAATCATAGAAAGTTAGAGTGTCAGTCCTCTTGTACTTAAGTCAGCATTGTGCTTCTGTACTAAATTCGGATGCAATTTCTGTGTTTCATCGTCAATAAGAAAGTCCAAGGTATACAGTAAACTTGAAGTGAAGCATCGGAACCTTAAACTGGACTCACAGGAGAGGTTCAAATCATAGAAAGTTAGAGTGTCGGTCCTCTTGTACTTAAGTCGGCATTGTGCCGTTTGAATTTAATTCCGATGCAATTTCTGTGCTTCATCGTCAATAAGAAGATCCAAGGGACACACTAAACCTGAAGTGAAGCATCGGAATCTAAAACTGGACTCATAGGATAGGTTCAAATCATAGAAAGTTAGAGCGTCAGTCCTCTTGTACTTAAGTCGGCATTGTGCCTTTTGAATTTAATTCCGATGCAATTTCTGTGCTTCATCGTCAATAACAAGGTCATAGGGATACAGTAAACCTGAAGTGAAGCATCGGAATCTAAAACTGAACTCACAGGAGCGGTGCATATAATAGAAAGTTAGAGTGTCAGTCCACTTGTACTTAAGTCGGCATTGTGCCTTTTGAAATTAATTCCGATGCAATTTCTGTGCTTCTTCGCCAATAAGAAGGTAAAAGGGATTCAGTAAACCTGAAGTGAAGCATCGCAATCTAAAACTGGACTCACAGGAGAGGTTCAAATAATAGAAAGTTAGAGTGTCAGTCCCCTAGTACTTAAGTCGGCATTGTGCCTTTTGAATTTAATTCCGATCCAATTTCTGTGCTTCATCGTCAACAAGAAGGTCCAAAGGATACACTAAACCTGACGTTAAGCATCGATATCTAATACTGGACTCACAGGAGAGGTTCAAACCATAGGAAGTTAGAGTGTCAGTCCTCTTGTACTTAAGTCGGCATTGTGCTTTTTGAATTTAATTCCGAAGCACTTTCTGTGCTTCATCGTCGATAAGAAGGTCCAAGGGACACATTAAACCTGAAGTGAAGCATCGTAATCTAAAACTGGACTCACAAGAGAGGTTCAGATCATAGAAAGTTAGAGTGTCAGTCCTCTTGTACTTATGTTGGCATAGTGCCTATTGTATTAAAATCGAATGCAGTTTCTGTGTTTTATCGTCAATAAGAAGGTCCAAGGTATACAGTAAACCTGAAGTGAAGCATCGGAATCTAAAACTGGACTCACAGGAGAGGTTCAAATCATATAAAGTTTGAGTGTCAGTCCTCTCGCACTTAAGTCGGCATTGTGCATTTTTGTATTAAATTCGGATGCAATTTCTGTGTTTCATCGTCAATAAGATGGTCCAAGGGATACAGTAAACCTGAAGTGAAGCATCGGAATCTAAAACTGCACTCACAGGAGAGGTTCAGATCATAGAAAGTGAGAGTGTCAGTCTTCTTGTACTTAAGTCGGCATTGTGTCTTTTGTGTTAAATTCGGATGCAATTTCTGTGTTTCATCGTCAATAAGAAGGTCCAAGGTAAATGGTGAACGTGAAGTGAAGCATCGGATTCTAAAACTGGAATCACAGGAGAAGTTCAAATCATAGAAAGTTAGAGTGTCAGTCCTCTTGTACTTAAGTCGGCATTGTGCCTTTTGAATTTAATTCCGATGCAATTTCTGTACTTCATCGTCAATGAGTAGGGCCCTGAGATACAGTAAACCTGAAGTGAGGCATCGGAATCTAAAACTGGTCTCACTGGAGAGGTTCAAATCATAGAAAGTTAGAGTGTCGGTCCTCTTGTACTTAAGTCGGCATTGTGCCTTTTGAATTTAATTCCGATGCAATTTCTGTGTTTCATCGTCAATAAGAAGGCCCAAGGAATACAGTAAACCTGAAGTGCAGCATCGGAATCTAAAACTGGACTCACAGGAGAGGTTCAAATCGTAGAAAGTTAGAGTGTCAGTCCTCCTGTACTTAAGTCGGCATTGTGCCTTTTGAATTTAATTCAGATGCAATTTCTGTGCTTCATCGTCAATAAGAAGGTCCAAGGGATACACTAAACCTGAAGTGAAGCATCGGAATCTAAAACTGGACTCACAGGAGAGGTTCAAATCATAGAAAGTTAGAGTGTCAGTTCTTTTGTACTTAAGTCGTCATTGTGCCTTTTGTATTAAATTCGGATGCAATTTCTGTGTTTCATCGTCAATAAGAAGGTCCAAGGTATATGGTGAACCTGAAGTGAAGCATGGGATTCTAAAACTGGACTCACAGGAGAGGTTCAAATCATAGAAAGTGAGAGTGTCAGTTCTATAGTACTCAAGTCGGCATTGTGCCTTTTGTATTAAATTCGGATGCAATTTCTGTGTTTCATCGTCAATAAGAAGGTCCAAGGGATACAGTAAACCTGACGTGAAGCATCGGAATCGAAAACTGGACTCACAGGAGAGGTTCAAATCATAGAAAGTTAGAGTGTCAGTCCTCTTGAACTTAAGTCGGCATTCTGCCTTTTGAATTTAATTCCGATGCAATTTCTGTGCTTCATCATCAATAAGAAGGTCCCTGAGATACAGTAAACCTGAAGTGACGCTTCGGATTCTATAACTGGACTCACAGGAGAGGTTCAGATCTTAGAGAGTGAGAGTGTCAGTCCTCTTGTACTTAAGTCTGCATTGTGTCTTTTGTATTATATTCGGATGCAATTTCTGTGTTTCATCGTCAATAAGAAGGTCCAAGGCATATGGTGAACCTGAAGTGAAGCATCGGATTCTACAACTGGACTCACAGGAGAGGTTAAAATCACAGAAAGTTAGAGTGTCAGTCCTCTTGTACTCAAGTCGGCATTGTGCCTTTTGAGTTTAATTCCGATGCAATTTCTGTGCTTCATCGTCAATAAGAAGGTCCAAAGTATACAGTAAACCTGAAGTGAATCATCCGAAACTAAAACTGGAATCACAGGAGAGGTTCAAATCATAGACAGTTAGAGTATTAGTCCTCTTGTACTTAAGTCGGTATTGTGCATTTTGAATTTTTTTCCGATGCAATTTCTGTGTTTCATCGTCTATAAGAAGGTCCAAGGTATACAGCGAACCTGAAGTGAAGCATCGGAATCTAAAACTGTACTCACAGAAGAGGTTCAAATTCTTAGAAAGTGAGAGTGTTAGTGCTCTTGTACCTAAGTCGTTATTGTGCCTTTAGTATTAACTTCGGATGCAATTTCTGTGTTTCATCGTCAATAAGAAGGTCCAAGGGATACAGTAAACCTGAAGTGAAGCATCGGAATCCAAAACTGTATTTACAGGAAAGGTTCAAATCATAGAAAGTTAGTGTGCCAGTCCTCTTGTACTTATGTCGGCACTGTGAGTTTTGAATATAATTCCGATGCAATTTCTGTGCTTCATCGTCAATAAGAAGGTCCAAGGGATACAGTAAACCTGAAGTGAAGCATGGGAATCTAAAACTGGACTCACAGGAGAGGTTCAAATCATAAAAAGTGAGAGTGTCAGTCGTCTTGTACTTAAGTCGCCATTGTGCCTTTTGTATTAATTTCGGATGCAATTTCTGTGTTTCATCGTCAATTAGAAGGTCCAAGGGATACAGTAAACCTGAAGTGAAGCATCGGAATCTAAAACTGGACTCACAGGAGAGGTTCAAATCATAAAAAGTTAGAATGTCTGTCCCCTTGTACTTATGTCGTCATTGTGCCTTTTGTATTAAATTCGGATGCAATTTCTGTGTTTCATCGTCAGTAAGATGGTCCAAGGGATACAGTAAACCTGAAGTGAAGCATCAGAATCTAAAACTGCACTCACAGGAGGGGTTCAGATCATAGAAAGTGAGAGTGTCAGTTCTCTTGTACTTAAGTCGGCATTGTATCTTTTGTATTAAATTCGGATGCAATTTCTGAGTTTCATCGTCAATAAGAAGGTCCAAGGTAAATGGTGAACGTGAAGTGAAGCATCGGATTCTAAAACTGGAGTCACAGGAGAGGTTCAAATCATAGACAGTTAGAGTGTCAGTCCTCTAGTACTTAAGTCGGCATTGTGCCTTTTGAATTTAATTCCGATGCAATTTCTGTACTTCATCGTCAATAAGAAGGTCCCTGAGATACAGTAATCTGAAGTGAGGCATCGGAATCTAAAACTGGTCTCACAGGAGAGGTTCAAATCATAGAAAGTTAGAGTGTCAGTCCTCCTGTACTTAAGTCGGCATTGTGCTTTTTGAATTTAATTCCGATGCAATTTCTGTGCTTCATCGTCAGTAAGAAGGTCCAAAGGATACACTAAACCTGAAGTGAAGCATCGGAATCTAAAACTGGACTCACAGGAGAGGTTCAAATCATAGAAAGTTAGAGTGTCGGTTCTTCTGTACTTAAGTCGTCATTGTGCCTTCTGTATTAAATTCGGATGCAATTTATGTGTTTCATCGTCAATAAGAAGGTCCAAGGTATATGGTGAACCTGAAGTGAAGCATCGGATTCTAAAACTGGACTCACAGGAGAGGTTCAAATCACACAAAGTTAGAGTGTGAGTCCTCTTGTACTTAAGTCGGCATTGTGCCTTTTGAGTTAATTTCCGATGCAATTTCTGTGCTTCATCGTCAATAAGAAGGTCCAAGGGATACAGTAGACCTGAAGAGAAGCATCGGAATCTAAAACTGGACTCACAGGTGAGGTTCAAATCATAGAAAGTGAGAGTGTCAGTCCTCTGGTACTGAAGCCGGCATTGTGCCTTTTGTATTAAATTCGGATAAAATTTCTGTGTTTCATCGTCAATAAGAAGGTCCAAGGCAAATGGTGAACGTGAAGTGAAGCATCGGATTCTAAAACTGGAATCACAGGAGAGGTTCAAATCATAGACAGTTAGAGTGTCAGTCCTCTTGTACTTAAGTCGGCATTGTGCCTTTCGAATTTCATTCCGATGCAATTTCTGTGTTTCATCGTCTATAAGAAGGTCCAAGGTATACAGTGAACCTGAAGTGAAGCATCGGAATCTAATACTGGACTCACAGGAGAGGTTCAAACCGTAGGAAGTTAGAGTGTCAGTCCTCTTGTACTTAAGTCGGCATTGTGCCTTTTGAATTTAATTCCGAAGCACTCTCTGTGCTTCATCGTCGATAAGAAGGTCCAAGGGACACATTAAACCTGAAGTGAAGCATCGTAATCTAAAACTGGACTCACAGGAGAGGTTCAGATCATAGAAAGTTAGAGTGTCAGTTCTCTTGTACTTATGTCGGCATAGTGCCTTTTGTATTAAAATCTAATGCAGGTTCTGTGTTTTATCGTCAATAAGAAGGTCCAAGGTATACAGTAAACCTGAAGTGAAGCATCGGAATCTAAAACTGGACTCACAGGAGAGGTTCAAATCATATAAAGTTTGAGTGTCAGTCCTCTCGTACTTAAGTCGGCATTGTGCCTTTTGTATTAAATTCGGATGCAATTTCTGTGTTTCATCGTCAATAAGATGGTCCAAGGGATACAGTAAACCTGAAGTGAAGCATCGGAATCTAAAACTGCACTCACAGGAGAGGTTCAGATCATAGAAAGTGAGAGTGTCAGTCCTCTTGTACTTAAGTCGGCATTGTGTCTTTTGTGTTAAATTCGGATGCAATTTCTGTGTTTCATCGTCAATAAGAAGATCCAAGGCAAATGGTGAACGTGAAGTGAAGCATCGGATTCTAAAACTGGGATCACAGGAGAATTTCAAATCATAGACAGTTAGAGTGTCAGTCCTCTTGTACTTAAGTCGGCATTGTGCCTTTTGAATTTAATTCCGATGCAATTTCTGTACTTCATCGACAATGAGAAGGTCCCTGAGATACAGTAAACCTGAAGTGAGGCATCGGAATCTAAAACTGGTCTCACTGGAGAGGTTCAAACCATAGAAAGTTAGAGTGTCGGTCCTCTTGTACTTAAGTCGGCATTGTGCCTTTTGAATTTAATTCCGATGTAATTTCTGTGTTTCATCGTCAATAAGAAGGCCCAAGGAATACAGTAAACCTGAAGTGAAGCATCGGAATCTAAAACTGGACTCACAGGAGTGGTTCAAATCATAGAAAGTTAGAGTGTCAGTCCTCCTGTACTTAAGTCGGCATTGTGCCTTTTGAATTTAGTTCCGATGCAATTTCTGTGCTTCATCGTCAATAAGAAGTTCCAAGGTATATGGTGAACCTGAAGTGAAGCATCGGATTCTAAAACTGGACTCACAGGAGAAGTTCAAATCATAGAAGGTTAGAGTGTCAGTCCTCTTGAACTTAAGTCGGCATTCTGTCTTTTGAATTTAATTCAGATGCTATTTCTGTGCTTCATCATCAATAAGAAGGTCCCTGAGATACAGTAAACCTGAAGTGACTCTTCGGATTCTATAACTGGACTCACAGGAGAGGTGCAGATCATAGAGAGTGAGAGTGTCAGTCCTCTTGTACTTAAGTCGGCATTGTGTCTTTTGTATTATATTCGGATGCTATTTCTGTGTTTCATCGTCAATAAGAAGGTCCAAGGTATATGGTGAACCTGAAGTGAAGCATCGGCTTCTAAAACTGGACTCACAGGAGACGTTCAAATCATAGAAAGTTAGAGTGTCTGTCCTCTTGTACTTAAGTCGGCTTTGTGCCTTTTGTATTAAATTCGGATGCTATTTCTGTGCTTCATCGTCAATAAGAAGGTCCAAGGGATACAGTATACCTGAAGAGAAGTATCTGAATCTAAAACTGGACTCATAGGTGAGGTTCAAATCATAGAAAAAGAGAGTGTCAGTCGTATAGTACTTAAGTCGGCATTGTGCCTTTCGTATTAAATTCGGATGCAATTTCTGTGTTTCATTGTCAATAAGAAGGTCCGAGGTATACAGTAAACCTGAAGTGAAGCATCGGAATCTAAAACTGAACTCACAGGAGAGGTTCAAATCATAGAAAGTTAGAGTGTCAGTCCTCTTGTACTTAAGTCAGCATTGTGCTTCTGTACTAAATTCGGATGCAATTTCTGTGTTTCATCGTCAATAAGAAAGTCCAAGGTATACAGTAAACTTGAAGTGAAGCATCGGAACCTTAAACTGGACTCACAGGAGAGGTTCAAATCATAGAAAGTTAGAGTGTCGGTCCTCTTGTACTTAAGTCGGCATTGTGCCGTTTGAATTTAATTCCGATGCAATTTCTGTGCTTCATCGTCAATAAGAAGATCCAAGAGACACACTAAACCTGAAGTGAAGCATCGGAATCTAAAACTGGACTCATAGGATAGGTTCAAATCATAGAAAGTTAGAGCGTCAGTCCTCTTGTACTTAAGTCGGCATTGTGCCTTTTGAATTTAATTCCGATGCAATTTCTGTGCTTCATCGTCAATAACAAGGTCATAGGGATACAGTAAACCTGAAGTGAAGCATCGGAATCTAAAACTGAACTCACAGGAGCGGTTCATATAATAGAAAGTTAGAGTGTCAGTCCACTTGTACTTAAGTCGGCATTGTGCCTTTTGAAATTAATTCCGATGCAATTTCTGTGCTTCTTCGCCAATAAGAAGGTAAAAGGGATTCAGTAAACCTGAAGTGAAGCATCGCAATCTAAAACTGGACTCACAGGAGAGGTTCAAATAATAGAAAGTTAGAGTGTCAGTCCCCTAGTACTTAAGTCGGCATTGTGCCTTTTGAATTTAATTCCGATCCAATTTCTGTGCTTCATCGTCAACAAGAAGGTCCAAAGGATACACTAAACCTGACGTTAAGCATCGGAATCTAATACTGGACTCACAGGAGAGGTTCAAACCATAGGAAGTTAGAGTGTCAGTCCTCTTGTACTTAAGTCGGCATTGTGCTTTTTGAATTTAATTCCGAAGAACTTTCTGTGCTTCATCGTCGATAAGAAGGTCCAAGGGACACATTAAACCTGAAGTGAAGCATCGTAATCTAAAACTGGACTCACAAGAGAGGTTCAGATCATAGAAAGTTAGAGTGTCAGTCCTCTTGTACTTATGTTGGCATAGTGCCTATTGTATTAAAATCGAATGCAGTTTCTGTGTTTTATCGTCAATAAGAAGGTCCAAGGTATACAGTAAACCTGAAGTGAAGCATCGGAATCTAAAACTGGACTCACAGGAGAGGTTCAAATCATATAAAGTTTGAGTGTCAGTCCTCTCGCACTTAAGTCGGCATTGTGCATTTTTGTATTAAATTCGGATGCAATTTCTGTGTTTCATCGTCAATAAGATGGTCCAAGGGATACAGTAAACCTGAAGTGAAGCATCGGAATCTAAAACTGCACTCACAGGAGAGGTTCAGATCATAGAAAGTGAGAGTGTCAGTCTTCTTGTACTTAAGTCGGCATTGTGTCTTTTGTGTTAAATTCGGATGCAATTTCTGTGTTTCATCGTCAATAAGAAGGTCCAAGGTAAATGGTGAACGTGAAGTGAAGCATCGGATTCTAAAACTGGAATCACAGGAGAGGTTCAAATCATAGAAAGTTAGAGTGTCAGTCCTCTTGTACTTAAGTCGGCATTGTGCCTTTTGAATTTAATTCCGATGCAATTTCTGTACTTCATCGTCAATGAGTAGGGCCCTGAGATACAGTAAACCTGAAGTGAGGCATCGGAATCTAAAACTGGTCTCACTGGAGAGGTTCAAATCATAGAAAGTTAGAGTGTCGGTCCTCTTGTACTTAAGTCGGCATTGTGCCTTTTGAATTTAATTCCGATGCAATTTCTGTGTTTCATCGTCAATAAGAAGGCCCAAGGAATACAGTAAACCTGAAGTGCAGCATCGGAATCTAAAACTGGACTCACAGGAGAGGTTCAAATCGTAGAAAGTTAGAGTGTCAGTCCTCCTGTACTTAAGTCGGCATTGTGCCTTTTGAATTTAATTCAGATGCAATTTCTGTGCTTCATCGTCAATAAGAAGGTCCAAGGGATACACTAAACCTGAAGTGAAGCATCGGAATCTAAAACTGGACTCACAGGAGAGGTTCAAATCATAGAAAGTTAGAGTGTCAGTTCTTTTGTACTTAAGTCGTCATTGTGCCTTTTGTATTAAATTCGGATGCAATTTCTGTGTTTCATCGTCAATAAGAAGGTCCAAGGTATATGGTGAACCTGAAGTGAAGCATGGGATTCTAAAACTGGACTCACAGGAGAGGTTCAAATCATAGAAAGTGAGAGTGTCAGTTCTATAGTACTCAAGTCGGCATTGTGCCTTTTGTATTAAATTCGGATGCAATTTCTGTGTTTCATCGTCAATAAGAAGGTCCAAGGGATACAGTAAACCTGACGTGAAGCATCGGAATCGAAAACTGGACTCACAGGAGAGGTTCAAATCATAGAAAGTTAGAGTGTCAGTCCTCTTGAACTTAAGTCGGCATTCTGCCTTTTGAATTTAATTCCGATGCAATTTCTGTGCTTCATCATCAATAAGAAGGTCCCTGAGATACAGTAAACCTGAAGTGACGCTTCGGATTCTATAACTGGACTCACAGGAGAGGTTCAGATCTTAGAGAGTGAGAGTGTCAGTCCTCTTGTACTTAAGTCTGCATTGTGTCTTTTGTATTATATTCGGATGCAATTTCTGTGTTTCATCGTCAATAAGAAGGTCCAAGGCATATGGTGAACCTGAAGTGAAGCATCGGATTCTACAACTGGACTCACAGGAGAGGTTAAAATCACAGAAAGTTAGAGTGTCAGTCCTCTTGTACTCAAGTCGGCATTGTGCCTTTTGAGTTTAATTCCGATGCAATTTCTGTGCTTCATCGTCAATAAGAAGGTCCAAAGTATACAGTAAACCTGAAGTGAATCATCCGAAACTAAAACTGGAATCACAGGAGAGGTTCAAATCATAAAAAGTTAGAATGTCTGTCCCCTTGTACTTATGTCGTCATTGTGCCTTTTGTATTAAATTCGGATGCAATTTCTGTGTTTCATCGTCAGTAAGATGGTCCAAGGGATACAGTAAACCTGAAGTGAAGCATCAGAATCTAAAACTGCACTCACAGGAGGGGTTCAGATCATAGAAAGTGAGAGTGTCAGTTCTCTTGTACTTAAGTCGGCATTGTGTCTTTTGTATTAAATTCGGATGCAATTTCTGTGTTTCATCGTCAATAAGAAGGTCCAAGGTAAATGGTGAACGTGAAGTGAAGCATCGGATTCTAAAACTGGAATCACAGGAGAGGTTCAAATCATAGACAGTTAGAGTGTCAGTCCTCTTGTACTTAAGTCGGCATTGTGCCTTTTGAATTTAATTCCGATGCAATTTCTGTACTTCATCGTCAATAAGAAGGTCCCTGAGATACAGTAATCTGAAGTGAGGCATCGGAATCTAAAACTGGTCTCACAGGAGAGGTTCAAATCATAGAAAGTTAGAGTGTCAGTCCTCCTGTACTTAAGTCGGCATTGTGCTTTTTGAATTTAATTCCG
The DNA here is from genome assembly GCF_021461395.2 of Schistocerca americana. NCBI lineage: Eukaryota > Metazoa > Arthropoda > Insecta > Orthoptera > Acrididae > Schistocerca > Schistocerca americana. Next base: position 77,833,372 of record NC_060130.1, read on the forward strand.
ATGCAATTTCTGTGCTTCATCGTCAATAAGAAGGTCCAAAGGATACACTAAACCTGAAGTGAAGCATCGGAATCTAAAACTGGACTCACAGGAGAGGTTCAAATCATAGAAAGTTAGAGTGTCGGTTCTTCTGTACTTAAGTCGTCATTGTGCCTTCTGTATTAAATTCGGATGCAATTTATGTGTTTCATCGTCAATAAGAAGGTCCAAGGTATATGGTGAACCTGAAGTGAAGCATCGGATTCTAAAACTGGACTCACAGGAGAGGTTCAAATCACACAAAGTTAGAGTGTGAGTCCTCTTGTACTTAAGTCGGCATTGTGCCTTTTGAGTTAATTTCCGATGCAATTTCTGTGCTTCATCGTCAATAAGAAGGTCAAAGGGATACAGTAGACCTGAAGAGAAGCATCGGAATCTAAAACTGGACTCACAGGTGAGGTTCAAATCATAGAAAGTGAGAGTGTCAGTCCTCTGGTACTGAAGCCGGCATTGTGCCTTTTGTATTAAATTCGGATAAAATTTCTGTGTTTCATCGTCAATAAGAAGGTCCAAGGGATGCAGTAAACCTGACGTGAAGCATCGGAATCTAAAACTGGACTCACAGGAGAGGTTCAAATCATAGAAGGTTAGAGTGTCAGTCCTCTTGAACTTAAGTCGGCATTCTGCCTTTTGAATTTAATTCCGATGCAATTTCTGTGCTTCATCATCAATAAGAAGGTCCCTGAGATACAGTAAACATGAAGTGAAGCTTCGGATTCTATAACTGGACTCACAGGAGAGGTTCAGATCATAGAGAGTGAGAGTGTCACTCCTCTTGTACTTAAGTCGGCATTGTGTCTTTTGTATTATATTCGGATGCAATTTCTGTGTTTCATCGTCAATAAGAAGGTCCAAGGTATATGGTGAACCTGGAGTGAAGCATCGGATTCTAAAACTGGACTCACAGGAGAGGTTCAAATCACACAAAGTTAGAGTGTGAGTCCTCTTGTACTTAAGTCGGCATTGTGCCTTTTGAGTTAATTTCCGATGCAATTTCTGTGCTTCATCGTCAATAAGAAGGTCAAAGGGATACAGTAGACCTGAAGAGAAGCATCGGAATCTAAAACTGGACTCACAGGTGAGGTTCAAATCATAGAAAGTGAGAGTGTCAGTCCTCTAGTACTGAAGTCGGCATTGTGCCTTTTGTATTAAATTCGGATGAAATTTCTGTGTTTCATCGTCAATAAGAAGGTCCAAGGGATGCAGTAAACCTGACGTGAAGCATCGGAATCTAAAACTGGACTCACAGGAGAGGTTCAAATCATAGAAAGTTAGAGTGTCAGTCCTCTTGAACTTAAGTCGGCATTCTGCCTTTTGAATTTAATTCCGATGCAATTTCTGTGCTTCATCATCAATAAGAAGGTCCCTGAGATACAGTAAACATGAAGTGAAGCTTCGGATTCTATAACTGGACTCACAGGAAAGGTTCAGATCATAGCGAGTGAGAGTGTCAGTCCTCTTGTACTTAAGTCGGCATTGTGTCTTTTGTATTATATTCGGATGCAATTTCTGTGTTTCATCGTCAATAAGAAGGTCCAAGGTATATGGTGAACCTGGAGTGAAGCATCGGATTCTACAACTGGACTCACAGGAGAGGTTCAAATCACAGAAAGTTAGAGTGTCAGTCCTCTTGTACTTAAGTCGGCATTGTGCCTTTTGAGTTTAATTCGGACGCAATTTCTGTGCTTCATCGTCAATAAGAAGGTCCAAGGGATACAGTACACTTGAAGTGAAGCATCGGAATGTAAAACTGTACTCACAGAAGAGGTTCAAATTCTTAGAAAGTGAGAGTGTCAGTGCTCTTGTACTTATGTCGGCATTGTGCCTTTTGAGTTTAATTCGGATGCAATTTCTGTGCTTCATCGTCAATATGAAGGTCCATGGTATACAGTAAACCTGAAGTGAATCATCCGAAACTAAAACTGATATCACAGGAGAGGTTCAAATCATAGACAGTTAGAGTGTCAATCCTCTTGTACTTAAGTCGGCATTGTGCCTTTTGAATTTCATTCCGAGGCAATATCTGTGTTCCATCGTCAATAAGAAGGTCATAGGGATATAGTAAACCTGAAGTGAAGCATCGGAATCTAAAACTGGACTCACAGGAGAGGTTCAAATCATAAAAAGTTAGAGTGTCTGTCCCCTTGTACTTAAGTCGTCATTGTGCATTTTGTATTAACTTCGGATGAAATTTCTGTGTTTCATCGTCAATATGAAGGTCCAAGGGATACAGTAAACCTGAAGTGAAGCATCGGAATCCAAAACTGTATTCACAGGAAAGGTTCAAATCATAGAAAGTTAGTGTGCCAGTCCTCTTGTACTTATGTCGGCACTGTGAGTTTTGAATATAACTCCGATGCAATTTCTGTGCTTCATCGTCAATTAGAAGGTAAAAGGGATACAGTAAACCTGAAGTGAAGCATCGGAATCTAAAACTGTACTCAGAGGTGAGGTTCCATTCATAGAAAGTTAGAGTGTCAGTCCTCATGTACTTAAGTCGGCAATGTGCCTTTTGAATTTAATTCCGAAGCAATTTCTGTGCTTCATCGTCAATAAGAAGGTCCCAGGGATACAGTAAACCTGAAGTGAAGCATCGGAATCTAAAACTGGACTCACAAGAGAGGTTCAAATCGTAGAAAGTTAGAGTGTCAGTCCTCTTGAACTTAAACGGCATTGTGCCTTTTGAATTTAATTTTGATACAATTTCTGTGTTTCATCGTCGATAAGATGGTCCAAGGGATACAGTAAACCTGAAGTAAAGCATCGGAATCTAAAACTGGACTCACAGGAGAGGTTCAAATCATAGAATGTTAGTGTGTCATTCCTCCTGTACTTAAGTCGGCATTGTGCCTTTTGAATTTAATTCCCATGCAATTTCTGTGTTTCATCGTCAATAAGAGGGTCCAAGGGATACAGTAAACCTGAAGTGAAGCATCGGAATCTAAGACTGGACTCATAGGAGAGGTTCAAATCATAGAAAGTTAGAGTGTCTTTCCTCTTATACTTATGTCAGCATGTTGCCTTTTGTATTAAATTCGGATGCAATTTCTGTGCTTCATCATCAATAAGAAGGTCCAAGGTATACAGTGAAAATGAAGTGAAGCATCGGAATATATAACTGGAGTCACAGGAGAGTCTCAAATCATAGAAAGTTAGAGTGTCAGAACTATTGTACTTAAGTCAGCATTGTGCATTTGTATTAAATTCGGATGCAATTTCAGTGCTTCATAGTCAATAAGAAGGTCCAAAGGATACAGTAAACCTGAAGTCAAGCATCGGAATCTAAAACTGGACTCACAGGAGAGGTTCAAATCATAGAATGTTAGAGTGTCAGTCGTCTTGTACTTTAGTCGGCATTGTGCCTTTTGAATTTAATTCCGATGCCATTCCTGTGTTTCATCGTCAATAAGAAGGTCCTAGGGATCCAGTAAACCAGAAGTGAAGCATCGGAATCTAAAACTGGACTCACAGGAGAGGTTCATATCATAGAAAGTTAGTGTGTCAGTCCTCTTGTACTTAAGTCGGCATTCTGCCTTTTGAATTTAGTTCCGATGCCATATCTGTGCTTCAACGTCAATAAGAAGGTCCCTGAGATACAGTAAACCTGAAGTGAAGCATCGGAATCCAAATCTGGACTCACAGGTGAGGTTCAAATCATAGAAAGTTAGAGTGTCAGTCCTCCTGTACTGAAGTCGGCATTGTGCCTTTTGAATTTAATTCCCATGCAATTTCTCTGTTTCATCGTCAATAAGAATGTCCAAGGGATACAGTAAAACTGAACTGAAGCATCGGATTCTAAAAATGGACTCACAGGAGAGGTTCAAATCATAGAAAGTTAGAGTGTCAGTCCTCTTGTACTTATGTCGGCATTGTGCCTTTTGAATTTAATTCCGGTGCGATTTTTGTGCTTCATCGTCAATTAGAAGGTAAAAGGGATACAGTAAACCTGAAGTGAAGCATCGGAATCTAAAACTGGACTCACAGGTGAGGTTGAAATCATAGAAAGTTAGAGTGTCACTCCTAATGTACTTACGTCGGCATTGTGCCTTTTGAATTTAATTCCGAAGCAATTTCTGTGCTTCATCGTCAATAAGAAGGTCCCAGAGATATAGTAAACCTGAAGTGAAGCATCGGAATCTAAAACTGGACTCACAGGAGAGGTTCAAATCGTAGAAAGTTAGAGTGTCAGTCCTCTTGAACTTAAGTCGGCATTGTGCATTTTGAATTTATTTCCGATACAATTTCTGTGTTTCATCGTCAATAAGATTGGCCAAGGGATACAGTAAACCTGAAGTGAAGCATCGGAATCTAAAACTTGATCACAGGAGACGTTCAAATCATAGAAACTTAGAGTGTCAGTCCTCTCCTACTTAAGTCGGCATTGTGCCTTTTGAATTTAATTCCGAAGCCATTTCTGTGCTTCATCGTTAATAAGAAGGTCCAAGGTATACAGTAAACCTGAAGCGAAGCATCCGAATCTAAAGCTGGCCTCACAGGAGAGGTTCAAATCATAGAAAGTTAGATTGTCTTTCCTCTTGTACTTAAGTCAGCATGTTTCCTTTTGTATTAAATTCGGATGCAATTTCTGTGCTTCATCGTCAATAAGAAGGTCCAAGGGATACAGTAAACCTGAAGTGAACCATCGGAATCTAAAACTGAACTTACAGGAGAGGTTCAAACCATAGAAAGTTAGAGTGTCAGTCCCCTTGTACATTAGTCAGCATTGTGCCTTTTGAATTTAATTCCGATGCAATTTCTGTGTTTCATCGTCAATAAGAAGGTTCAAGGTATACAGTACACATGAAGTGAAGCATCGGAATATAAAACTGGACTCACAGGAGAGGTTCAAATCGTAGAAAGTTAGAGTGTCAGTCCTCTTGAACTTAAGTCGGCATTGTGCCTTATGAATTTAATTCCGATACAATTTCTGTGTTTCATCGTCAATGAGATGGTCCAAGGGATACAGTAAACCTGAAGTGAAGCATCGGAATCTAAAACTGTACTCACAGGAGTGGTTCAAATCACATAAAGTTAGAGTGTCAGTCCTCTTATACTTAAGTCAGCATGTTGCTTTTTGTATTAAATTCGGATGCAATTTCTGTGCTTCATCATCAATAAGAAGGTCCAAGGGATACAGTAAACCTGAAGTGAAGCATCGGAATCTAAAACTGGACTCACAGGTGAGGTTCATTTGATAGAAAGTTAGAGTGTCAGTCCTACCGTACTGAAGTCGGCATTGTGCCTTTTGTATTTAATTCCCATGCAATTTCTCTGTTTCATCGTCAATAAGAATGTCCAAGGGATACAGTTTAACCAGAAGTGAAGCATCGGATTCTAAAACTGGACTCACAGGAGAGGTTCAAATCATTGAAAGTTAGAGTGTCTTTCCTCTTGTACTTAAGTCAGCATGTTGCCTTTTGTATTTAATTCGGATGCAATTTCTGTGCTTCATCGTCAATAAGAAGGTCCCAGGGATACAGTAAACCTGAAGTGAACCATCGGAATCTGAAACTGGACTTACAGGAGAGGTTCAAATCATAGAAAGTTAGAGTGTCAGTACCCTTGTACATAAGTCAGCATTGTGCCTTTTGAATTTAATTCCGATGCAATTTCTGTGTTTCATCGTCAATAAGAAGGTTCAAGGTATACAGTACACATGAAGTGAAGCATCGGAATCTAAAACTGGTTCACAGGAGAGGTTCAAATCGTAGAAAGTTTGAGTGTCAGTCCTCTTGAACTTAAGTCGGCATTGTGCCTCATGAATTTAATTCCGATACAATTTCTGTGTTTCATCGTCAATGAGATGGTCCAAGTGATACAGTAAACCTGAAGTGAAGCATCGGAATCTAAAACAGTACTCACAGGAGTGGTTCAAATCACATAAAGTTAGAGTGTCTTTCCTCTTGTATTTAAGTTAGCATGTTGTCTTTTGTATTAAATTCGGATGCAATTACTGTGCTTCATCGTCAATAAGAAGGTCCAAGGGATACAGTAAACCTGAAGTGAAGCATTGGAATCTAAAACTGGACTTACACGAGAGGTTCAAATCATAGAAAGTTAGAGTTTCGGTCCCCTTGTACATTAGTCAGCATAGTGCCTTTTGAATTTAATTCCGATGCAATTTCTGTGTTTCATCGTCAATAAGAAGGTTCAAGGTATACAGTAAACCTGAAGTGAAGCATCGGAATCTAAAACTTGACTCACAGAAGAGCTTCAAATCATAGAAAGTTAGAGTGTCAGTCCCCTTACACATTAGCCAGCATTGTGCCTTTTGAATTTAATTCCGATGCAATTTCTGTGTTTCATCGTCAATAAGAAGGTTCAAGGTATACAGTACACATGAAGTGAAGCATCGGAATCTAAAACTTGACTCACAGGAGAGGTTCAAATCATAGAAAGTTAGAGTGTCAGTCCTCTAATCCTTAAGTCGGCACTGTGCCTTTTGTATTTAATTCCGATGCAATTTCTGTGTTTCATCGTCAATAAGAAGGTCCAAGGTATATGGTGAACCTGGAGTGAAGCATCGGATTCTATAACTGGACTCACAGGAGAGGTTCAAATCATAGAAAGTTAGAGAGTGAGTCCTCTTGTACTTAAGTCGGCATTGTGCCTTTTGCATTTAATTCCGATGCAATTTCTGTGCTTCATCGTCAATAAGAAGGTCCAAGGGATACAGTAGACCTGAAGAGAAGCATCGGAATCTAAAACTGGACTCACAGGTGAGGTTCAAATCATAGAAAGTGAGAGTGTCAGTCCTCTAGTACTGAAGTCGGCATTGTGCCTTTTGTATTAAATTCGGATGAAATTTCTGTGTTTCATCGTCAATAAGAAGGTCCAAGGGATGCAGTAAACCTGACGTGAAGCATCGGAATCTAAAACTGGACTCACAGGAGAGGTTCAAATCATAGAAAGTTAGAGTGTCAGTCCTCTTGAACTTAAGTCGGCATTCTGCCTTTTGAATTTAATTCCGATGCAATTTCTGTGCTTCATCATCAATAAGAAGGTCCCTGAGATACAGTAAACATGAAGTGAAGCTTCGGATTCTATAACTGGACTCACAGGAAAGGTTCAGATCATAGCGAGTGAGAGTGTCAGTCCTCTTGTACTTAAGTCGGCATTGTGTCTTTTGTATTATATTCGGATGCAATTTCTGTGTTTCATCGTCAATAAGAAGGTCCAAGGTATATGGTGAACCTGGAGTGAAGCATCGGATTCTACAACTGGACTCACAGGAGAGGTTCAAATCACAGAAAGTTAGAGTGTCAGTCCTCTTGTACTTAAGTCGGCATTGTGCCTTTTGAGTTTAATTCGGACGCAATTTCTGTGCTTCATCGTCAATAAGAAGGTCCAAGGGATACAGTACACTTGAAGTGAAGCATCGGAATGTAAAACTGTACTCACAGAAGAGGTTCAAATTCTTAGAAAGTGAGAGTGTCAGTGCTCTTGTACTTATGTCGGCATTGTGCCTTTTGAGTTTAATTCGGATGCAATTTCTGTGCTTCATCGTCAATATGAAGGTCCAAGGTATACAGTAAACCTGAAGTGAATCATCCGAAACTAAAACTGATATCACAGGAGAGGTTCAAATCATAGACAGTTAGAGTGTCAATCCTCTTGTACTTAAGTCGGCATTGTGCCTTTTGAATTTCATTCCGAGGCAATATCTGTGTTCCATCGTCAATAAGAAGGTCATAGGGATATAGTAAACCTGAAGTGAAGCATCGGAATCTAAAACTGGACTCACAGGAGAGGTTCAAATCATAAAAAGTTAGAGTGTCTGTCCCCTTGTACTTAAGTCGTCATTGTGCATTTTGTATTAACTTCGGATGAAATTTCTGTGTTTCATCGTCAATATGAAGGTCCAAGGGATACAGTAAACCTGAAGTGAAGCATCGGAATCCAAAACTGTATTCACAGGAAAGGTTCAAATCATAGAAAGTTAGTGTGCCAGTCCTCTTGTACTTATGTCGGCACTGTGAGTTTTGAATATAACTCCGATGCAATTTCTGTGCTTCATCGTCAATTAGAAGGTAAAAGGGATACAGTAAACCTGAAGTGAAGCATCGGAATCTAAAACTGTACTCAGGGGTGAGGTTCCATTCATAGAAAGTTAGAGTGTCAGTCCTCATGTACTTAAGTCGGCAATGTGCCTTTTGAATTTAATTCCGAAGCAATTTCTGTGCTTCATCGTCAATAATAAGGTCCCAGGGATACAGTAAACCTGAAGTGAAGCATCGGAATCTAAAACTGGACTCACAAGAGAGGTTCAAATCGTAGAAAGTTAGAGTGTCAGTCCTCTTGAACTTAAACGGCATTGTGCCTTTTGAATTTAATTTTGATACAATTTCTGTGTTTCATCGTCGATAAGATGGTCCAAGGGATACAGTAAACCTGAAGTAAAGCATCGGAATCTAAAACTGGACTCACAGGAGAGGTTCAAATCATAGAATGTTAGTGTGTCATTCCTCCTGTACTTAAGTCGGCATTGTGCCTTTTGAATTTAATTCCCATGCAATTTCTGTGTTTCATCGTCAATAAGAGGGTCCAAGGGATACAGTAAACCTGAAGTGAAGCATCGGAATCTAAGACTGGACTCATAGGAGAGGTTCAAATCATAGAAAGTTAGAGTGTCTTTCCTCTTATACTTATGTCAGCATGTTGCCTTTTGTATTAAATTCGGATGCAATTTCTGTGCTTCATCATCAATAAGAAGGTCCAAGGTATACAGTGAAAATGAAGTGAAGCATCGGAATATATAACTGGAGTCACAGGAGAGTCTCAAATCATAGAAAGTTAGAGTGTCAGAACTATTGTACTTAAGTCAGCATTGTGCATTTGTATTAAATTCGGATGCAATTTCAGTGCTTCATAGTCAATAAGAAGGTCCAAAGGATACAGTAAACCTGAAGTCAAGCATCGGAATCTAAAACTGGACTCACAGGAGAGGTTCAAATCATAGAATGTTAGAGTGTCAGTCGTCTTGTACTTTAGTCGGCATTGTGCCTTTTGAATTTAATTCCGATGCCATTCCTGTGTTTCATCGTCAATAAGAAGGTCCAAGGGATCCAGTAAACCAGAAGTGAAGCATCGGAATCTAAAACTGGACTCACAGGAGAGGTTCATATCATAGAAAGTTAGTGTGTCAGTCCTCTTGTACTTAAGTCGGCATTCTGCCTTTTGAATTTAGTTCCGATGCCATATCTGTGCTTCAACGTCAATAAGAAGGTCCCTGAGATACAGTAAACCTGAAGTGAAGCATCGGAATCCAAATCTGGACTCACAGGTGAGGTTCAAATCATAGAAAGTTAGAGTGTCAGTCCTCCTGTACTGAAGTCGGCATTGTGCCTTTTGAATTTAATTCCCATGCAATTTCTCTGTTTCATCGTCAATAAGAATGTCCAAGGGATACAGTAAAACTGAACTGAAGCATCGGATTCTAAAAATGGACTCACAGGAGAGGTTCAAATCATAGAAAGTTAGAGTGTCAGTCCTCTTGTACTTATGTCGGCATTGTGCCTTTTGAATTTAATTCCGGTGCGATTTTTGTGCTTCATCGTCAATTAGAAGGTAAAAGGGATACAGTAAACCTGAAGTGAAGCATCGGAATCTAAAACTGGACTCACAGGTGAGGTTGAAATCATAGAAAGTTAGAGTGTCACTCCTAATGTACTTACGTCGGCATTGTGCCTTTTGAATTTAATTCCGAAGCAATTTCTGTGCTTCATCGTCAATAAGAAGGTCCCAGAGATATAGTAAACCTGAAGTGAAGCATCGGAATCTAAAACTGGACTCACAGGAGAGGTTCAAATCGTAGAAAGTTAGAGTGTCAGTCCTCTTGAACTTAAGTCGGCATTGTGCATTTTGAATTTATTTCCGATACAATTTCTGTGTTTCATCGTCAATAAGATTGGCCAAGGGATACAGTAAACCTGAAGTGAAGCATCGGAATCTAAAACTTGATCACAGGAGACGTTCAAATCATAGAAACTTAGAGTGTCAGTCCTCTCCTACTTAAGTCGGCATTGTGCCTTTTGAATTTAATTCCGAAGCCATTTCTGTGCTTCATCGTTAATAAGAAGGTCCAAGGTATACAGTAAACCTGAAGCGAAGCATCCGAATCTAAAGCTGGCCTCACAGGAGAGGTTCAAATCATAGAAAGTTAGATTGTCTTTCCTCTTGTACTTAAGTCAGCATGTTTCCTTTTGTATTAAATTCGGATGCAATTTCTGTGCTTCATCGTCAATAAGAAGGTCCAAGGGATACAGTAAACCTGAAGTGAACCATCGGAATCTAAAACTGAACTTACAGGAGAGGTTCAAACCATAGAAAGTTAGAGTGTCAGTCCCCTTGTACATTAGTCAGCATTGTGCCTTTTGAATTTAATTCCGATGCAATTTCTGTGTTTCATCGTCAATAAGAAGGTTCAAGGTATACAGTACACATGAAGTGAAGCATCGGAATATAAAACTGGACTCACAGGAGAGGTTCAAATCGTAGAAAGTTAGAGTGTCAGTCCTCTTGAACTTAAGTCGGCATTGTGCCTTATGAATTTAATTCCGATACAATTTCTGTGTTTCATCGTCAATGAGATGGTCCAAGGGATACAGTAAACCTGAAGTGAAGCATCGGAATCTAAAACTGTACTCACAGGAGTGGTTCAAATCACATAAAGTTAGAGTGTCAGTCCTCTTATACTTAAGTCAGCATGTTGCTTTTTGTATTAAATTCGGATGCAATTTCTGTGCTTCATCATCAATAAGAAGGTCCAAGGGATACAGTAAACCTGAAGTGAAGCATCGGAATCTAAAACTGGACTCACAGGTGAGGTTCATTTGATAGAAAGTTAGAGTGTCAGTCCTACCGTACTGAAGTCGGCATTGTGCCTTTTGTATTTAATTCCCATGCAATTTCTCTGTTTCATCGTCAATAAGAATGTCCAAGGGATACAGTTTAACCAGAAGTGAAGCATCGGATTCTAAAACTGGACTCACAGGAGAGGTTCAAATCATTGAAAGTTAGAGTGTCTTTCCTCTTGTACTTAAGTCAGCATGTTGCCTTTTGTATTTAATTCGGATGCAATTTCTGTGCTTCATCGTCAATAAGAAGGTCCCAGGGATACAGTAAACCTGAAGTGAACCATCGGAATCTGAAACTGGACTTACAGGAGAGGTTCAAATCATAGAAAGTTAGAGTGTCAGTCCCCTTGTACATAAGTCAGCATTGTGCCTTTTGAATTTAATTCCGATGCAATTTCTGTGTTTCATCGTCAATAAGAAGGTTCAAGGTATACAGTACACATGAAGTGAAGCATCGGAATCTAAAACTGGTTCACAGGAGAGGTTCAAATCGTAGAAAGTTTGAGTGTCAGTCCTCTTGAACTTAAGTCGGCATTGTGCCTCATGAATTTAATTCCGATACAATTTCTGTGTTTCATCGTCAATGAGATGGTCCAAGTGATACAGTAAACCTGAAGTGAAGCATCGGAATCTAAAACAGTACTCACAGGAGTGGTTCAAATCACATAAAGTTAGAGTGTCTTTCCTCTTGTATTTAAGTTAGCATGTTGTCTTTTGTATTAAATTCGGATGCAATTACTGTGCTTCATCGTCAATAAGAAGGTCCAAGGGATACAGTAAACCTGAAGTGAAGCATTGGAATCTAAAACTGGACTTACACGAGAGGTTCAAATCATAGAAAGTTAGAGTTTCGGTCCCCTTGTACATTAGTCAGCATAGTGCCTTTTGAATTTAATTCCGATGCAATTTCTGTGTTTCATCGTCAATAAGAAGGTTCAAGGTATACAGTAAACCTGAAGTGAAGCATCGGAATCTAAAACTTGACTCACAGAAGAGCTTCAAATCATAGAAAGTTAGAGTGTCAGTCCCCTTACACATTAGCCAGCATTGTGCCTTTTGAATTTAATTCCGATGCAATTTCTGTGTTTCATCGTCAATAAGAAGGTTCAAGGTATACAGTACACATGAAGTGAAGCATCGGAATCTAAAACTTGACTCACAGGAGAGGTTCAAATCATAGAAAGTTAGAGTGTCAGTCCTCTAATCCTTAAGTCGGCACTGTGCCTTTTGTATTTAATTCCGATGCAATTTCTGTGTTTCATCGTCAATAAGAAAGTCCAAGGGATACAGTAAACCTGAAGTGAAGCATCGGAATCTAAAACTGGACTTACAGGTGAGGTTCAAATGATAGAAAGTTAGAGTGTCAGTCCTACCGTACTGAAGTCGGCATTGTGCCTTTTGTATTTAATTCCCATGCACTTTCTCTGTTTCATCGTCAATAAGAATGTCCAAGGGATACAGTAAACCAGAAGTGAAGCATCGGATTCTAAAACTGGACTCACAGGAGAGGTTCAAATCATAGAAAGTTAGAGTGTCTTTCCTCTTGTACTTAAGTCAGCATGTTGCCTTTTGTATTTAATTCGGATGCAATTTCTGTGCTTCATCGTCAATAAGAAGGTCCCAGGGATACAGTAAACCTGAAGTGAACCATCGGAATCTAAAACTGGACTTACAGGAGAGGTTCAAATCATAGAAAGTTAGAGTGTCAGTCCCCTTGTACATAAGTCAGCATTGTGCCTTTTGAATTTAATTCCGATGCAATTTCTGTGTTTCATCGTCAATAAGAAGGTTCAAGGTATACAGTACACATGAAGTGAAGCATCGGAATCTAAAACTGGTTCACAGGAGAGGTTCAAATCGTAGAAAGTTAGAGTGTCAGTCCTCTTGAACTTAAGTCGGCATTGTGCCTCATGAATTTAATTCCGATACAATTTCTGTGTTTCATCGTCAATGAGATGGTCCAAGTGATACAGTAAACCGTAAGTGAAGCTTCGGAATCTAAAACAGTACTCACAGGAGTGGTTCAAATCACATAAAGTTAGAGTGTCCTTCCTCTTGTACTTAAGTTAGCATGTTGTCTTTTGTATTAAATTCGGATGCAATTACTGTGCTTCATCGTCAATAAGAAGGTCCAAGGGATACAGTAAACCTGAAGTGAAGCATTGGAATCTAAAACTGGACTTACACGAGAGGTTCAAATCATAGAAAGTTAGAGTTTCGGTCCCCTTGTACATTAGTCAGCATAGTGCCTTTTGAATTTAATTCCGATGCAATTTCTGTGTTTCATCGTCAATAAGAAGGTTCAAGGTATACAGTAAACCTGAAGTGAAGCATCGGAATCTAAAACTTGACTCACAGGAGAGCTTCAAATCATAGAAAGTTAGAGTGTCAGTCCCCTTATACATTAGTCAGCATTGTGCCTTTTGAATTTAATTCCGATGCAATTTCTGTGTTTCATCGTCAATAAGAAGGTTCAAGGTATACAGTACACATGAAGTGAAGCATCGGAATCTAAAACTTGACTCACAGGAGAGGTTCAAATCATAGAAAGTTAGAGTGTCAGTCCTCTAATCCTTAAGTCGGCACTGTGCCTTTTGTATTTAATTCCGATGCAATTTCTGTGTTTCATCGTCAATAAGAAAGTCCAAGGGATACAGTAAACCTGAAGTGAAGCATCGGAATCTAAAACTGGACTTACAGGAGAGGTTCAAAACATAGAAAGTTAGAGTGTCAGTCCCCTTGTACATTAGTCAGCATTGTGCCTTTTGAATTTAATTCCGATGCAATTTCTGTGTATCATCGTCAATAAGAAGGTTCAAGGTATACAGTAAACCTGAGGTGAAGCATCGGAATCTAAAACTTGACTCACAGGAGAGGTTAAAATCATAGAAAATTAGAGTGTCAGTCCTCCTGTCCTTAAGTCAGCACTGTGCCTTTTGTATTTAATCCCGATGCAATTTCAGTGTTTCATCGTCACTAAGAATTTCCAAGGGATACAGTAAACCTGAAGTGAAGCATCGGAATCTAAAACTGGACTCACAGGAGAGGTTCACTTCATAGAATGTTAGCGTGTGAGTCCTCTTGTACTTAAGTCGGCATTGTGCCTTTTGAATTTAATTCCGATGCAATTTCTGTGTTTCATCGTCAATAAGAAGGTTCCAGGTATACAGTAAACCTGAGGTGAAGCATTGGAATCTAAAACTTGACTCACAGGAGAGGTTCAAATCATAGAAAGATAGTGTGGCAGTCCTCTTGTACTTATGTCGGCATTCTGCCTTTTGTATTAAATTCGGATGCAATTACTGTGCTTGATCGTCAATAAGAAGGTCCAAAAGATACAGTAAACCTGAAGTGAAGCATTGGAATCTAAAACTGGACTTACACGAGAGGTTCAAATCATAGAAAGTTAGAGTGTCAGTCCCCTTGTACATTAGTCAGCATAGTGCCTTTTGAATTTAATTCCGATGCAATTTCTGTGTTTCATCGTCAATAAGAAGGTTCAAGGTATACAGTAAACCTGAAGTGAAGCATCGGAATCTAAAACTTGACTCACAGGATTGTTTCAAATCATAGAAAGTGAGAGTGTCAGTCCCCTTATACATTAGTCAGCATTGTGCCTTTTGAATTTATTTCCGATGCAATTTCTGTGTTTCATCGTCAATAAGAAGGTCCAAGGGGTACAGTAAACCTGAAGTGAAGCATCGGAATCTAAAACTGGACTTACTGGAGAGGTTCAAATCATAGAAAGTTAGAGTGTCAGTCCTCTTGTACTTAAGTCGGCATTGTGAAATTTGTATTAAATTAGGATGCAATTTCTGTGTTTCATCGTCAATAAGAAAGTCCAAGGGATACAGTAAACCTGAAGTGAAGCATCGGAATCTAAAACTGGACTCACAGGAGAGGTTCAAATCATAGAAAGTTAGAGTGTCAGTCCTCTTGTACTTAAGTCAGCATTGTGCCTTTTGAAATTAATTCCGAAGCAATTTCTGTGCTTCATCGTCAATAAGAAATTCCCTGAGATACAGTAAACCTGAAGTGAAGCATCGGAATCCAAATCAGGACTCACAGGTGAGGTTCAAATGATAGAAAGTTAGAGTGTCAGTCCTACTGTACTGAAGTCGGCATTGTGCCTTTTGTATTTAATTCCCATGCAATTTCTCTGTTTCATCGTCAATAAGAATGTCCAAGGGATACAGTAAACCAGAAGTGAAGCATCGGATTCTAAAACTGGACTCACAGGAGAGGTTCAAATCATAGAAAGTTAGAGTGTCTTTCCTCTTGTACTTAAGTCGGCATTGTGCCTCATGAATTTAATTCCGATGCAATTTCTGTGTTTCATCGTCAATAAGAAGGTTCAAGGTATACAGTACACATGAAGTGAAGCATCGGAATCTAAAACTGGTTCACAGGAGAGGTTCAAATCGTAGAAAGTTAGAGTGTCAGTCCTCTTGAACTTAAGTCGGCATTGTGCCTCATGAATTTAATTCCGATACAATTTCTGTGTTTCATCGTCAATGAGATGGTCCAAGGGATACAGTAAACCTGAAGTGAAGCATCGGAATCTAAAACTGTACTCACAGGAGTGGTTCAAATCACATAAAGTTAGAGTGTCTTTCCTCTTGTACTTAAGTCAGAATGTTGTCTTTTGTATTAAATTCGGATGCAATTACTGTGCTTCATCGTCAATAAGAAGGTCCATGGGATACCGTAAACCTGAAATGAAGCATTGGAATCTAAAACTGGACTTACACGAGAGGTTCAAATCATAGAAAGTTAGAGTTTCGGTCCCCTTGTACATTAGTCAGCATAGTGCCTTTTGAATTTAATTCCGATGCAATTTCTGTGTTTCATCGTCAATAAGAAGGTTCAAGGTATACAGTAAACCTGAAGTGAAGCATCGGAATCTAAAACTTGACTCACAGGAGAGTTTCAAATCATAGAAAGTTAGAGTGTCAGTCCCCTTATACATTAGTCAGCATTGTGCCTTTTGAATTTAATTCCGATGCAATTTCTGTGTTTCATCGTCAATAAGAAGGTTCAAGGTATACAGTACACATGAAGTGAAGCATCGGAATCTAAAACTTGACTCACAGGAGAGGTTCAAATCATAGAAAGTTAGAGTGTCAGTCCTCTAATCCTTAAGTCGGCACTGTGCCTTTTGTATTTAATTCCGATGCAATTTCTGTGTTTCATCGTCAATAAGAAAGTCCAAGGGATACAGTAAACCTGAAGTGAAGCATCGGAATCTAAAACTGGACTTACAGGAGAGGTTCAAAACATAGAAAGTTAGAGTGTCAGCCCCTTGTACAATAGTCAGCATTGTGCCTTTTGAATTTAATTCCGATGCAATTTCTGTGTATCATCGTCAATAAGAAGGTTCAAGGTATACAGTAAACCTGAGGTGAAGCATCGGAATATAAAACTTGACTCACAGGAGAGGTTAAAATCATAGAAAATTAGAGTGTCAGTCCTCCTGTCCTTAAGTCGGCACTGTGCCTTTTGTATTTAATCCCGATGCAATTTCAGTGTTTCATCGTCACTAAGAAGGTCCAAGGGATACAGTAAACCTGAAGTGAAGCATCGGAATCTAAAACTGGACTCACAGGAGAGGTTCAAATCATAGAAAGTTAGAGTGTCAGTCCTCTTGTACTTAAGTCGGCATTGTGCCTTTTGAATTTAATTCCGTAGCAATTTCTGTGCTTCATCGTCAATAAGAAGGTCCAAGGTATACAGTTAACCTGAAGTAAAGCATCCGAATCTAAAACTGGACTCACAGGAGAGGTTCACATCACAGAAAGTTAGCGTGTCAGTCCTCTTGTACTTAAGTCGGCATTGTGCCTTTTGAATTTAATTCCGATGCAATTTCTGTGTTTCATCGTCAATAAGATGGTCAAAGGTAAACAGTGAAAATGAAGTGAAGCATCGGAATATATAACTGGACTCACAGGAGGGCTTCAAATCATAGAAAGTTAGAGTGTCAGAACTCTTGTGCTTAAGTCAGCATTGTGCATTTGTATTAAATTCGGATGTAATTTCAGTGCTTCATAGTCAATAAGAAGGTCCAAGGGATACAGTAAACCTGAAGTGAAGCATCGGAATCTAAAACTGGACTCACAGGAGAAGTTCAAATCGTAGAAAGTTAGAGTGTCAGTCCTCTCCTACTTAAGTCGGCATTGTGCCTTTTTAATTTAATTCCGAAGCCATTTCTGTGCTTCATTGTCAATAAGAAGGTCCAAGGTATACATAAAACCTGAAGCGAAGCATCCGAAACTAAGACTGGCCTCACAGGAGAGGTTCAAATCAAAGAAAGTTAGAGTGTCAGTCCTCTTGTACTTATGTCGGCATTGTGCCTTTTGAATTTAATTCCGATGCAATTTCTGCGCTTCATCGTCAATTAGAAGGTACAAGGGATACAGTAAACCTGAAGTGAAGCATCGGAATCTAAAACTGGACTCACAGGAGAAGTTCAGATCGTAGAAAGTTAGAGTGTCAGTCCTCTCCTACTTAACTCGGCATTGTGCATTTTGAATTTAATTCCGATGCCATTTCTGTGCTTCATCGTCAATAAGAAGGTCCCTGAGATACAGTAAACCTGAAGTGAAGCATCGGAATCTAAATCTCGACTCACAGGAGAGGTGCAAATCATAGAAAGTTAGAGTGTCAGTCCTCTCCTACTTAAGTCGGCATTGTGCCTTTTGAATTTAATTCCCATGCATTTTCTGTGTTTCATCGTCAATAAGAATGTCCAAGAGATACAGTAAACCTGAGGTGAAGCATTGGAATCTAAAACTTGACTCACAGGAGAGGTTGAAATCATAGAAAGTTAGAGTGTCACCCCTCTTGTACTTAAGTCGGCATTCTGCCTTTTGAATTTAGTTCCGATGCCATTTCTGTGCTTCATCGTCAATAAGAAGGTCCCTGAGATACAGTAAACCTGAAGTGAAGCATCGGAATCTAAAACTGTACTCACAGGAGTGGTTCAAATCACATAAAGTTAGAGTGTCTTTCCTCTTGTACTTAAGTCAGCATGTTGCCTTTTGTATTAAATTCGGATGCAATTACTGTGCTTCATCGTCAATAAGAAGGTCCAAAAGATACAGTAAACCTGAATTGAAGCATTGGAATCTAAAACTGGACTTACACGAGAGGTACAAATCATAGAAAGTTAGAGTGTCAGTCCCCTTGTACATTAGTCAGCATAGTGCCTTTTGAATTTAATTCCGATGCAATTTCTGTGTTTCATCGTCAATAAGAAGGTTCAAGGTATACAGTAAACCTGAAGTGAAGCATCGGAATCTAAAACTTGACTCACAGGAGAGTTTCAAATCATAGAAAGTGAGAGTGTCAGTCCCCTTATATATTAGTCAGCATTGTGCCTTTTGAATTTAATTCCGATGCAATTTCTGTGTTTCATCGTCAATAAGAAGGTTCAAGGTATACAGTACACATGAATTGAAGCATCGGAATCTAAAACTTGTCTCACAGGAGAGGTTCAAATCATAGAAAGTTAGAGTGTCAGTCCTCTAATCCTTAAGTAGGCATTGTGCCTTTTGTATTTAATTCCGATGCTATTTCTGTGTTTCATCGTCAATAAGAAGGTCCAAGGGGTACAGTAAACCTGAAGTGAAGCATCGGAATCTAAAACTGGACTTACTGGAGAGGTTCAAATCATAGAAAGTTAGAGTGTCAGTCCTCTTGTACTTAAGTCGGCATTGTGACTTTTGTATTAAATTAGGATGCAATATCTGTGTTTCATCGTCAATAAGAAAGTCCAAGGGATACAGTAAACCTGAAGTGAAGCATCGGAATCTAAAACTGGACTCACAGGACAGGTTCAAATCATAGAAAGTTAGAGTGTCAGTCCTCTTGTACTTAAGTCAGCATTGTGCCTTTTGAAATTAATTCCGAAGCAATTTCTGTGCTTCATCGTCAATAAGAAGGTCCAAGGTATACAGTAAACCTGAAGTGAAGCATCCGAATGTAAAACTGGACTCACAGGAGAGGTTCAAATCATAGAAAGTTAGAGTGTCAGTCCTCTTGTACTTTAGTCGGCATTGTGCCTTTTGAATTTAATTCCGATGCAATACCTGTGTTTCATCGTCAATAAGCAGGTCCAAGGTATACAGTAAACCTGAAGTGAAGCATCGGAATCTAATACTTGACTCACAGGCGAGGTTCAAATCATAGAAAGTTAGAGTGTCCGTCCTCCTCTACTTAAGTCGGCACTGTGCCATTTGAATTTTATTCCGATGCACGTTCTGTGTTTCGTCGTCAATAAGAAGGTACAAGGGATACAGTAAACCTGAAGTGAAGCATCGGAATCTAAAACTGGACTTACAGGAGAGGTTCAAATCGTAGAGAGTTAGGGTATCAGTCCTCTTGTACTTAAGTCGACATTGTGCCTTTTGAATTTAATTCCGATGCAATTTCTGTGCTTCATAGTCAATAAGAAGGTCATAGGGATACAGTAAACCTGAAGTGAAGCATCGGAATCTAAAACTGGACTCACAGGAGAGAGTCAAATCATAGAAAGTTACAGTGTCAGTCCTCTTGTACTTAAGTCGGCATTCTGCCTTTTGTTTTTAATTCCGATGCAATTTCTGTGCTTCATCGTCAATAAGAAGGTCCCTGAGATACAGTAAACCAGAAGTGAAGCATCGGAATCTAAATCTGGACACAGGAGAGGTTCAAATCGTAGAAAGTTAGAGTGTCAGTCCTCCTGTACTTAAGTCGGCATTGTGCCTTTTGAATTTAATTCCCATGTAATTTCTGTGTTTCATCGGTAATAAGAATGTCCAAGGGATACAGTAAACCTGAAGTGAAGCATCGGATTCTAAAACTGGACTCACAGGAGAGGTTCAAATCATAGAAAGTTAGAGTGTCAGTCCTCTTGTACTTATTTCGGCACTGTGCCTCTTGATTTTAATTCCGATGCAATTTCTGTGCTTCATCGTTAATTAGAAGGTAAAAGGGATACAGTAAACCTGAAGTGAAGCATCGGAATCTAAAACTGGACTCACAGGAGAGGTTCAAATCGTGGAAAGTTAGAGTGTCAATCCTCTTGAACTTAAGTCGGCATTGTGCCTTTTGAATTTAATTCCGATACAATTTCTGTGTTTCATCGTCAATTAGAAGGTACAAGGGATACAGTAAACCTGAAGTGAAGCATCGGAATCTAAAACTGGACTCACAGGAGAAGTTCAAATCGTAGAAAGTTAGAGTGTCAGTCCTCTCCTACTTAAGTCGGCATTGTGCCTTTTTAATTTAATTCCGAAGCCATTTCTGTGCTTCATTGTCAATAAGAAGGTCCAAGGTATACAGTAAACCTGAAGCGAAGCATCCGAAACTAAGACTGGCCTCACAGGAGAGGTTCAAATCAAAGAAAGTTAGAGTGTCAGTCCTCTTGTACTTATGTCGGCATTGTGCCTTTTGAATTTAATTCCGATGCAATTTCTGCGCTTCATCGTCAATTAGAAGGTACAAGGGATACAGTAAACCTGAAGTGAAGCATCGGAATCTAAAACTTAACTCACAGGAGAAGTTCAGATCGTAGAAAGTTAGAGTGTCAGTCCTCTCCTACTTAACTCGGCATTGAGCATTTTGACTTTAATTCCGATGCCATTTCTGTGCTTCATCGTCAATAAGAAGGTCCCTGAGATACAGTAAACCTGAAGTGAAGCATCGGAATCTAAATCTCGACTCACAGGAGAGGTTCAAATCATAGAAAGTTAGAGTGTCAGTCCTCTCCTACTTAAGTCGGCATTGTGCCTTTTGAATTTAATTCCCATGCATTTTCTGTGTTTCATCGTCAATAAGAATGTCCAAGAGATACAGTAAACCTGAAGTGAAGCATCGGATTCTAAAACCGGACTAACAGGAGAGGTTCAAATCATAGAAAGTTAGAGTGTCAGTCCTCTTGTACTTATGTCGGCATTGTGCCTTTTGAATTTAATTCCGATGCAATTTCTGTGCTTCATCGTCAATTAGAAGGTAAAAGGGATACAGTAAACCTGAAGTGAAGCATCGGAATCTAAAACTGGACTCACAGGAGATGTTCAAATCGTAGAAAGTTAGAGTGTCAGTCCTCTTGAACTTAAGTCGGCATTGTGCCTTTTCAATTTAATTCCGATACAATTTCTGAGTTTCATCGTCAATAAGATGGTCCAAGGGATACAGTAAAACTGAAGTGAAGCATCGGAATCTAAAACTGGACTCACAGCAATGGTTCAAATCGTAGGAACTTAGAGTGTCAGCCCTCTCCTACTTAAGTCGGCATTGTGCCTTTTGAATTTAATTCCGAAGCCATTTCTGTGCTTCATCGTCAATAAGAAGGTCCAAGGTATACAGTAAACCTGAAGCGAAGCATCCGAAACTAAAACTGGCCCCACAGGAGAGGTTCAAATCATAGAAAGTTAGAGTGTCAGTCCTCTTGTACATAAGTCGGCATTGTGCATTTTGAATTTAATTCCGATGCAATTTCTTTGTTTCATCGTCAATAATAAGGTCCAAGGTATACTGTGAACCTGAAGTGAAGCATCGGAATCTAAAACTGGACTCACAGGAGAGGTTCAAATCACATAAAGTTAGAGTGTCTTTCCTCTTGTACTTAAGTCAGCATTTTGCCTTTTGTATTAAATTCGGATGCAATTTCTGTGCTTCATCGTCAATAAGAAGGTCCAAGGGATACAGTAAACCTGAAGTGAAGCATTGGAATCTAAAACTGGACTTACAGGAGAGGTTCAAATCATAGAAAGTTTGAGTGTCAGTCCCCTTGTACATTAGTCAGCATAGTGCCTTTCGAATTTAATTCCGATGCAATTTCTGTGTTTCATCGTCAATAAGAAGGTACAAGGTATACAGTAAACCTGAAGTGAAGCATCGGAATCTAAAACTGGGCTCACAGGAGAGGTTCAAATCATAGAAAGTTAGCGTGTCAGTCCTCTTGTACTTAAGTCGGCATTGTGCCTTTTGAATTTAATTCCGATGCAATTTCTGTGTTTCATCGTCAATAAGAAGGTCCAAGGTATACAGTGAACCTGAAGTGAAGCATCGGAATCTAAAACTGGACTCACAGGAGAGGTTCAAATCATAGAAAGTTTGAGTGTCAGTCCTCTTGTCCTTAATTCGGCACTGTGCCTTTTGTATTTAATTCCGATGCAATTTCTGTGTTTCATCGTCAATAAGAAGGTTCATGGGGTAGAGTAAACCTGAAGTGAAGCATCGGAATCTAAAACTGGACTTACTGGAGAGGTTCAAATCATAGAAAGTTTGAGTGTCAGCCCTCTTGTACTTAAGTCGGCATTGTGCCTTTTGTATTAAATTAGGATGCAATTTCTGTGTTTCACCGTCAATAAGAAGGTCCAAGGGATACAGTAAACCTGAAGTGAAGCATCGGAATCTAAAACTGGACTCACAGGAGAGGTTCAAATCATAGAAAAATAGAGTGTCAGTCCTCTTGTACTTAAGTCGGCATTGTGCCATTTGAATTTAATTCCGAAGCAATATCTGTGCTTCATCGTCATTAAGAAGGTCCAAGGTATATAGTAAACCTGAAGTGAAGCATCCGAATCTAAAACTGGGCTCACAGGAGAGGTTCAAATCATAGAAAGTTAGCGTGTCAGTCCTCTTGTACTTAAGTCGGCATTGTGCCTTTTGAATTTAATTCCGATGCAATTTCTGTGTTTCATCGTCAATAAGAAGGTCCAAGGTATACAGTGAACCTGAAGTGTAGCATCGGAATCTAAAACTGGACTTACAGGAGAGGTTCAAATCATAGAAAGTTAGAGTATCAGTCCACTTGTACTTAAGTCGGCATTGTGCCTTTTGTATTAAATTCGGATGCAATTTCTGTGTTTCATCGTCAATAAGAAGGTCCAAGGGATACAGTAAACCTGAAGTGCAGCATCGGAATCTAAAACTGGACTCACAGGAGAGGTTCAAATCATAGAAAGTTAGCGTGTCAGTCCTCTTGTACTTAAGTCGGCATTGTGCCTTTTGAATTTAATTCCGATGCAATTTCTGTGTTTCATCGTCAATAAGAAGGTCCAAGGTATACAGTGAACCTGAAGTGTAGCATCGGAATCTAAAACTGGACTTACAGGAGAGGTTCAAATCATAGAAAGTTAGAGTATCAGTCCCCTTGTACTTAAGTCGGCATTGTGTCTTTTGTATTAAATTCGGATGCAATTTCTGTGTTTCATCGTCAATAAGAAGGTCCAAGGGATACAGTAAACCTAAAGTGATGCATCGGAATCTAAAACTGGACTCACATGAGAGGTTCAAATCATAGAAAGATAGAGTTTGAGTCCCCTTGTACTGAAGTCGGCATTGTGCCTTTTGTATTAAATTCGGATGCAATTTCTGTGTTTCATCGTCAATAGGAAAGTCCAAGGGATACAGTAAACCTGAAGTAAAGCATCGGAATCTAAAACTGGACTCACAGGAGAGGTTCAAATCATAGAAAGTTAGACTGTCAGTCCTCTTGTACTTAAGTCGGCATTCTGCCTTTTAAAATCAATTGCGAAGCAATTTCTGTGCTTCATCGTCAATAAGAAGGTCCAAGGTATACAGTAAACCTGAAGTGAAGCATCCGAATGTAAAACTGGACTCACAGGAGAGGTTCAAATCATAGAAAATTAGAGTGTCAGTCCTCTTGTACTTTAATCGGCATTTTGCCTTTTGAATTTAATTCCGATGCAATTCCTGTGTTTCATCGTCAATAAGCAGGTCCAAGGAATACAGTAAACCTGAAGTGAAGCATCGGAATCTAATACTTGACTCACAGGCGAGGTTCAAATCATAGAAAGTTAGAGTGTCCGTCCTCTTGTACTTAAGTCGGCACAGTGCCATTTGAATTTAATTCCGATGCACGTTCTGTGTTTCGTCGTCAATAAGAAGGTCCAAGGGATACAGTAAACCTGAAGTGAAGCATCGGAATCTAAAACTGAGCTTACAGGAGAGGTTCAAATCATAGAGAGTTAGAGTATCAGTCCTCTTGTACTTAAGTCGGCATTGTGCCTTTTGTATTAAATTCGGATGCAATTTCTGTGTTTCATCGTCAATATGAGGGACCAAGGGATACAGTAAACCTGAAGTGCAGCATCGGAATCTAAAACTGGACTCACAGTAGAGGTTCAAACCATAGAAAGTTAGAGTGTCAGTCTTCTTGTACTTAAGTCGTCATTGTGCCTTTTGAATTTAATTCCGATGCAATTTCTGTGCTTCATCGTCAATAAGAAGGTCATAGGGATACAGTAAACCTGAAGTGAAGCATCGGAATCTAAAACTGGACTCACAGGAGAGGTTCAAATCATAGAAAGTTAGAGTGTCAGTCCTCTTGTATTTAAGTCGGCATTCTGCCTTTTGTTTTTAATTCCGATGCAATTTCTGTGCTTCATCGTCAATAAGAAGGTCCCTGAGATACAGTAAACCTGAAGTGATGCATCGAAATCTAAATCTGGACACAGGAGAGGTTCAAATCGTAGAAAGTTAGAGTGTCAGTCCTCCTGTACTTAAGTCGGCATTGTGCCTTTTGAATTTAATTCCCATGCAATTTCTGTGTTTCATCGTCAATAAGAATGTCCAAGGGATACAGTAAACCTGAAGTGCAGCATCGGAATCTAAAACTGAACTCACATGAGAGGTTCAAATCATAGAAACTTAGAGTGTCAGTCCTCTCCTACTTAAGTCGGCATTGTGCTTTTGAATTTAATTCAGAAGCCATTTCTGTGCCTCATTGTCAATAAGAAGGTCCAAGGTATACAGTAAACCTGAAGCGAAGCATCCGAAACTAAGACTGGCCTCACAGGAGAGGTTCAAATCATAGAAAGTTAGAGTGTCAGTCCTCTCCTACTTAAGTCTGCATTGTGCATTTTGAATTTAATTCCGATGCCATTTCTGTGCTTCATCGTCAATAAGAAGGTCCCTGAGATACAGTAAACCTGAAGTGAAGGATCGGAATCTAAATCTCGACTCACAGGAGAGGTTCAAATCATAGAAAGTTAGAGTGTCAGTCCTCCTGTACTTATGTCGGCATTGTGCCTTTTGAATTTAATTCCCATGCATTTTCTGTGTTTCATCGTCAATAAGAATGTCCAAGGGATAGAGTAAACCTGAAGTGAAGCATCGGATTCTAAAACTGGACTCACAGGAGAGGTTCAAATCATAGAAAGTTAGAGTGTCAGTCCTCTTGTACTTATGTCGGCATTGTGCCCTTTGAATGTAATTCCGATGCAATTTCTGTGCTACATCGTCAATTAGAAGGTAAAAGGGATACAGTAAACCTGAAGTGAAGCATCGGAATCTAAAACTGGACTCACAGGAGAGGTTCAAATCGTAGAAAGTTAGAGTGTCAGTCCTCTTGAACTTAAGTCGGCATTGTGCCTTTTCAATATAATTCCGATACAATTTCTGTGTTTCATCGTCAGTAAGATGGTCCAAGGGATACAGTAAACCTGAAGTGAAGCATCGGAATCTAAAACTGGTCTCACAGGAGAGGTTCAAATCGTAGAAACTTAGAGTGTCAGTCCTCTCCTACTTAAGTCGGCATTGTGCCTTTGGAATTTAATTCCGAAGCCATTTCTGTGCTGCATCGTCAATAAAAAGGTCCAAGGGATGCATTAAAGCTGAAGTGATGCATCTAAAACTGGACTCACTAGAGAGGTTCAAATCATAGAAAGTTAGAGTGTCAGTCCTCTTGTACTTAAGTCGGCATTGTGCCTTTTGTATTAAATTCGGATGCAATTTCTGTGTTCCATCGTGAATAAGATGGTCCAAGGGATACAGTAAACCTGAAGTGAAGCATCAGAATCATAGAAAGTTAGAGTGTCAGTCCTCTTGTACTTAAGTCGGCATTGTGCCTTTTGAATTTAATTCCGAAGCAATTTCTGTGCTTCATCGTCAATAAGAAGGTCCAAGGTATACAGTAAACCTGAAGTGAAGCATCCGAATCTAAAACTGGACTCACAGGAGAGGTTCAAATCGTAGAAAGTTTGCGTGTCAGTCCTCTTGTACTTGAGTCGGCATTGTGCCTTTTGAATTTAATTCCGATGCAATTTCTGTGTTTCATCGTCAGTAAGATGGTCCAAGGTATACAGTGAACCTGAAGTGTAGCATCGGAATCTAAAACTGGACTTACAGGAGAGGTTCAAATCATAGAAAGTTAGAGTATCAGTCCTCTTGTACTTAAGTCGGCATTGTGCCTTTTGTATTAAATTCGGATGCAATTTCTGTGTTTCATCGTCAGTAAGAAGGTCCAAGGGATACAGTAAACCTGAAGTGCAGCATCGGAATCTAAAACTGGACTCACAGGAGAGGTTCAAACCATAGAAAGTTAGAGTGTCAGTCTTCTTGTACTTAAGTCGTCATTGTGCCTTTTGAATTTACTTCCAATGTAATTTCTGTGCATCATCGTGAATAAGAAGGTCCAAGGGATACAGTAAACCTGAAGTTAAGCATCCGAATCTAAAACTGGACTCCCGGAGAGGTTCAAATCATAGAAAATTAGAGTGTCAGTCCTCTTGTACTTTAGTCGGCATTGTGCCTTTTGAATTTAATTCCGATGCAATTCCTGTGTTTCATCGTCAATAAGCAGGTCCAAGGTGTACAGTAAACCTGAAGTGAAGCATCGGAATCTAATACTTGACTCACAGGCGAGGTTCAAATCATAGAAAGTTAGAGTGTCCGTCCTCTTGTACTTAAGTCGGCACTGTGCCATTTGAATTTAATTCCGATGCACGTTCTGTGTTTCGTCGTCAATAAGAAGGTCTAAGGGATACAGTAAACCTGAAGTGAAGCATCGGAATCTAAAACTGGACTTACAGGAGAGGTTCAAATCATAGAGAAATAGAGTATCAGTCCTCTTGTACTTAAGTCGGCATTGTGCCTTTTGTATTAAATTCGGATGCAATTTCTGTGTTTCATCGTCAATATGAAGGACCAAGGGATACAGTAAACCTGAAGTGCAGCATCGGAATCTAAAACTGGACTCACAGGAGAGGTTCAAACCATAGAAAGTTAGAGTGTCAGTCTTCTTGTACTTAAGTCGGCATTGTGCCTCTTGTATTAAATTCGGATGCAATTTCTGTGTTTCATCGTCAATAAGTAGGTCCAAGGTATACAGTAAATCTGAAGTGAAGCATCGGAATCTAAAACTGGACTCACAGGATAGGTTCAAATCATAGAAAGTTAAAGTATCTGTCTTCTTGTACTTAAGTCGGCATTGTGCCTTTTGAATTTAATTCCGATGCATTTTCTGTGTTTCATCGTCAATAAGAAGGTCCAAGGGATACAGTAAACCTGAAGTGAAGCATCGGAATCTAAAACTGGACTCACAGGAGGGGTTCAAATCATAGGAAGTTAGAGTGTCAGTCCGCTAGTACTTAAGTCTGCATTGTGCTTTTTGTATCAAATTCGGATGCAATTTCTGTGTTTCATCGTCAATAAGAAGGTCCAAGGTATACAGTAAACCTGAAGTGAAGCATCGGAAAATAAAACTGGACTCACAGCAGAGGTTCAAACCATAGATAGTTAGAGTGTCAGTCCTCTTGTACTTAAGTCGGCATTGTACATTTTGTATTAAATTCGGATGCAATTTCTGTGTTTCATCGTCAATAAGAAGGTCCAAGGGATACAGTTAACCTGAAGTGCAGCATCGGAATCTAAACCTGGACTCACAGGAGAGGTTCAAATCATAGAAAGTTAGAGTGTCAGTCCTCTTGTACTTAAGTCGTCAATGTGCCTTTTGAATTTACTTCCAATGTAATTTCTGTGCTTCATCGTCAAAAAGAAGGTCCAAGGGATACAGTAAACCTGAAGTGAAGCATCAGAATCTAATACTGGACTTACAGGAGAGGTTCATATCATAGAAAGTTAGAGTGTCAGTCTTCTTGTACTTAAGCCGGCATTGTGCCTTTTGCATTAAATTCGGATGCAATATCTGTGTTTCATCGGCAATAAGAAGGTCCAAGGGGTACAGTAAACATGAACTGAAGCATCGGAATCTATAACTGGACTTACAGGAGAGGTTCAAATCATAGAAAGTTAGAGCGTCAGTCCCTTTGTACTTAAGTCGGCATTGTGCCTTTTGTATTAAATTCGGATGCAATTTCAGTTTTTCATCGTCAATAAGAAGGTCCAAGGGATACAGTAAACCTGAAGTGGAGCATCGGAATCTAAAACTGGACTCACACTAGAGGTTCAAATCATAGAAAGTTAGAGTGTCAGTCCTCTTGTACTTAAGTCATCACTGTGCCTTTTGAATTTAATGCCGATGCAATATCTGTGCTTCATCGTCAAAATGAAGGTCCAAGGGATACAGTAAAACTAAAGTGATGCATCAGAATCTAAAACTGGAATAACAGGAGAGGTTCAAATCATAGAAAGTTAGAGTGTCAGTCTTCTTGTACTTAAGTCGGCATTGTGCCTTTTGTATTAAATTCGGATGCAATTTCTGTGTTTCATCGTCAATAAGAAGGTCCAAGGGATACAGTAAACTTGAAGTGAAGCATCGGAAGCTAAAACCGGATTCACAGGAGAGGTCCAGATCATAGGAAGTTAGAGCGTCAGTCCTCTTGCACTTATGTCGGCATTGTGCCTTTTGAATTTAATTCCGATGCAATTTCTGTGCTTCATCGTCAATAAGAATGTCCAAGGGACACACTAAACCTGAAGTGAAGCATCGGAATCTAAAACTGGACTCACAGGAGAGGTTCAGATCATAGAAAGTTAGAGTGTAAGTCCTCTTGTACTTAAGTCGGCATTGTGCCTTTAGTATTAAATTCGGATTCAATTTCTGTGTTTCATCGTCGATTAGAAGGTCCAAGGTATACAGTAACCTGATGTGAAGCATCGGAATCTAACACTGGACCCACAGGAGACGTTCAAATCATAGAAAGTTAGAGTGTCAGACCTCTTGTACTTAAGTCTACATTGTGCCTTTTGTATTAAATTCGGATGAAAATTCTGTGTTTCATCGTCAATAAGAAGGTCCAAGGGATACAGTTAACCAGAAGTGAAGCTTCGGAATCTAAAACTGGACTCACAGGAGAGGTTCATATCACAGAAAGTTAGAGTGTCAGTCCTCTTGCACTTAAGTTGGCATTGTACGTTTTGTATTACATTCGGATGCAATTTGTGTGTTTCATCGTCAATAAGAAAGTCCAAGGTATACAGTAAACCTGAAGTAAAGCATCGGAATCTAAAACTGGACTCACAGGAAAGGTTCAAATCATAGAAAGTTAGAGTGTCACACCTCTTGTACTTAAGTCGTCATTGTGCCTTTTGAATTTACTTCCAATGTAATTTCTGTGCTTCATCGTCAAAAAGAAGGTCCAAGGGATACAGTAAACCTGAAGTTAAGCATCCGAATCTAAAACTGGACTCCCGGAGAGGTTCAAATCATAGAAAATTAGAGTGTCAGTCCTCTTGTACTTTAGTCGGCATTGTGCCTTTTGAATTTAATTCCGATGCAATTCCTGTGTTTCATCGTCAATAAGCAGGTCCAAGGTGTACAGTGAACCTGAAGTGAAGCATCGGAATCTAATACTTGACTCACAGGCGAGGTTCAAATCATAGAAAGTTAGAGTGTCCGTCCTCTTGTACTTAAGTCGGCACTGTGCCATTTGAATTTAATTCCGATGCACGTTCTGTGTTTCGTCGTCAATAAGAAGGTCTAAGGGATACAGTAAACCTGAAGTGAAGCATCGGAATCTAAAACTGGACTTACAGGAGAGGTTCAAATCATAGAGAAATAGAGTAGTAGTCCTCTTGTACTTAAGTCGGCATTGTGCCTTTTGTATTAAATTCGGATGCAATTTCTGTGTTTCATCGTCAATATGAAGGACCAAGGGATACAGTAAACCTGAAGTGCAGCATCGGAATCTAAAACTGGACTCACAGGAGAGGTTCAAACCATAGAAAGTTAGAGTGTCAGTCTTCTTGTACTTAAGTCGGCATTGTGCCTCTTGTATTAAATTCGGATGCAATTTCTGTGTTTCATCGTCAATAAGTAGGTCCAAGGTATACAGTAAATCTGAAGTGAAGCATCGGAATCTAAAACTGGAATCACAGGATAGGTTCAAATCATAGAAAGTTAAAGTATCTGTCTTCTTGTACTTAAGTCGGCATTGTGCCTTTTGAATTTAATTCCGATGCATTTTCTGTGTTTCATCGTCAATAAGAAGGTCCAAGGGATACAGTAAACCTGAAGTGAAGCATCGGAATCTAAAACTGGACTCACAGGAGGGGTTCAAATCATAGGAAGTTAGAGTGTCAGTCCGCTAGTACTTAAGTCTGCATTGTGCTTTTTGTATCAAATTCGGATGCAATTTCTGTGTTTCATCGTCAATAAGAAGGTCCAAGGTGTACAGTAAACCTGAAGTGAAGCATCGGAAACTAAAACTGGACTCACAGCAGAGGTTCAAACCATAGATAGTTAGAGTGTCAGTCCTCTTGTACTTAAGTCGGCATTGTACATTTTGTATTAAATTCGGATGCAATTTCTGTGTTTCATCGTCAATAAGAAGGTCCAAGGGATACAGTTAACCTGAAGTGCAGCATCGGAATCTAAACCTGGACTCACAGGAGAGGTTCAAATCATAGAAAGTTAGAGTGTCAGTCCTCTTGTACTTAAGTCGTCAATGTGCCTTTTGAATTTACTTCCAATGTAATTTCTGTGCTTCATCGTCAAAAAGAAGGTCCAAGGGATACAGTAAACCTGAAGTGAAGCATCAGAATCTAATACTGGACTTACAGGAGAGGTTCATATCATAGAAAGTTAGAGTGTCAGTCTTCTTGTACTTAAGCCGGCATTGTGCCTTTTGCATTAAATTCGGATGCAATATCTGTGTTTCATCGGCAATAAGAAGGTCCAAGGGATACAGTTAACCAGAAGTGAAGCTTCGGAATCTAAAACTGGACTCACAGGAGAGGTTCATATCACAGAAAGTTAGAGTGTCAGTCCTCTTGCACTTAAGTTGGCATTGTACGTTTTGTATTACATTCGGATGCAATTTGTGTGTTTCATCGTCAATAAGAAAGTCCAAGGTATACAGTAAACCTGAAGTAAAGCATCGGAATCTAAAACTGGACTCACAGGAAAGGTTCAAATCATAGAAAGTTAGAGTGTCACTCCTCTTGTACTTAAGTCGTCATTGTGCCTTTTGAATTTACTTCCAATGTAATTTCTGTGCTTCATCGTCAAAAAGAAGGTCCAAGGGATACAGTAAACCTGAAGTGAAGCATCAGAATCTAATACTGGACTTACAGGAGAGGTTCAAATCATAGAAAGTTAGAGTGTCAGTCTTCTTGTACTTAAGCCGGCATTGTGCCTTTTGCATTAAATTCGGATGCAATATCTGTATTTCATCGGCAATTAGAAGGTCCAAGGGGTACAGTAAACATGAACTGAAGCATCGGAATCTATAACTGGACTTACAGGAGAGGTTCAAATCATAGAAAGTTAGAGCGTCAGTCCTTTTGTACTTAAGTCGGCATTGTGCCTTTTGTATTAAATTCGGATGCAATTTCAGTTTTTCATCGTCTATAAGAAGGTCCAAGGGTTACAGTAAACCTGAAGTGAAGCATCGGAATCTAAAACTGGACTCACACTAGAGGTTCAAATCATACAAAGTTAGAGTGTCAGTCCTCTTGTACTTAAGTCATCATTGTGCCTTTTGAATTTAATGCCGATGCAATAACATGCTTCATCGTCAAAAAGAAGGTCCAAGGGATACAGTAAAACTAAAGTGATGCATCAGAATCTAAAACTGGAATAACAGGAGAGGTTCAAATCATAGAAAGTTAGAGTGTCAGTCTTCTTGTACTTAAGTCGGCATTGTGCCTCTTGTATTAAATTCGGATGCAATTTCTGTGTTTCATCGTCAATAAGAAGGTCCAAGGTATACAGTAAATCTGAAGTGAAGCATCGGAATCTAAAACTGGACTCACAGGACAGGTTCAAATCATAGAAAGTTAAAGTATCTGTCTTCTTGTACTTAAGTCGGCATTGTGCCTTTTGAATTTAATTCCGATGCATTTTCTGTGTTTCATCGTCAATAAGAAGGTCCAAGGGATACAGTAAACCTGAAGTGAAGCATCGGAATCTAAAACTGGACTCACAGGAGGGGTTCAAATCATAGAAAGTTAGAGTGTCAGACCTCTTGTACTTAAGTCTACATTGTGCCTTTTGTATTAAATTCGGATGAAAATTCTGTGTTTCATCGTCAATAAGAAGGTCCAAGGGATACAGTTAACCAGAAGTGAAGCTTCGGAATCTAAAACTGGACTCACAGGAGAGGTTCATATCACAGAAAGTTAGAGTGTCAGTCCTCTTGCACTTAAGTCGGCATTGTGCTTTTTGTATTAAATTCGGATGCAATTTGTGTGTTTCATCGTCAATAAGAAAGTCCAAGGTATACAGTAAACCTGAAGTAAAGCATCGGAATCTAAAACTGGACTCACAGGAGAGGTTCAAATCATAGAAAGTTAGAGTGTCAGTCCTCTTGTACTTTAGTCGGCATTGTGCCTTTTGAATTTAAATCCGATGCAATTTCTGCATTTCATCGTCAATATGAAGGTCCAAGGTATACAGTAAAGCTGAAGTGAAGCATCGGAATCTAAAACTTGACTCACAGGAGAGGTTAAAATCATTGAAAGTTAGAGTGTTCGTCCTCTTGTACTTAAGTCGGCATTGTGCCTTTTGAATTTAATTCCGATGCAAATTCTGTGTTTCATCGTCAATATGAAGGTCCAAGGGATACAGTAAACATGAAGTGAAACATCGGAATCTAAAACTGGACTCACAGGAGGGGTTCAAATCATAGGAATTTAGAGTGTCAGTCCTCTTGTACTTAAGTCTGCATTGTGGCTTTTGTATTAAATTCGGATGCATATTCTGTGTTTCATCGTCAATAAGAAAGTCCAATTTATACAGTAAACCTGAAGTGAAGCATCAGAATCTAAAACTGGACTCACAGGAGAGGTTTAAATCACAGAAAGTTAGAGTTTCAGTCCTCTTGTACTTAAGTCATCATTGTGGCTTTTGTATTAAATTCGGATGCAATTTCTGTGTTTCATCGTCAATAAGAAGGTCCAAGGGATACAGTAAACCAGAAGTGAAGCTTCGGAATCTAAAACTGGACTCACAGGAGAGGTTCAAATCATAGAAAGTTAGAGTGTCAGTCCTCTTGTACTTATGTCGGCATTGTGCCTTTTGAATTTAATTCCGATGCAATTTCTGTGCTTCATCGTCAATTAGAAGGTAAAAGGGATATAGTAAACCTGAAGTGAAGCATCGGAATCTAAAACTGGACTCACGGGAGAGGTTCAAATCGTAGAAAGTTAGAGTGTCAGTCCTCTTGAACTTAAGTCGGCATTGTGCCCTTTCAATTTAATTCCGATACAATTTCTGTGTTTCATCGTCAATAAGATGGTCCAAGGGATACAGTAAACCTGAAGTGAAGCATCGGAATCTAAAACTGGACTCACAGGAGAGGTTCAAATCGTAGAAACTTAGAGTGTCAGTCCTCTCCTACTTAAGTTGGCATTGTGCCTTTTGAATTTAATTCCGAAGCCTTTTCTGTGCTTCATCGTCAATAAGAAGGTCCAAGGTATACAGTAAACCTGAAGCGAAGCATCCGAAACTAAAACTGGCCTCACAGGAGAGGTTCAAATCATAGAAAGTTAGAGTTTCAGTCCTCTTGTACTTAAGTCGGCATTGTGCATTTTGAATTTAATTCCGATGCAATTTCTGTGTTTCATCGTCAATAAGAAGGTCCAAGGTATACTGTGAACCTGAAGTGAAGCATCGGAATCTAAAACTGGACTCACAGGAGAGGTTCAAATCAAATAAAGTTAGAGTGTCTTTCCTCTTGTACTTAAGTCAGCATGTTGCCTTTTGAATTAAATTCGGATGCAATTTCTGTGCTTCATCGTCACTAAGAAGGTCCAAGGGATACAGTAAACCTGAAGTGAAGCTTTGGAATCTAAAACTGGACTTACAGGAGAGGTTCAAATCATAGAAAGTTTGAGTGTCAGTCCCCTTGTACATTAGTCAGCATAGTGCCTTTCGAATTTATTTCCGATGCAATTTCTGTGTTTCATCGTCAATAAGAAGGTTCAAGGTATACAGTAAACCTGAAGTGAAGCATCGGATTCTAAAACTTGACTCACAGGAGAGGTTCAAATCATAGAAAGTTAGAGTGTCAGTCCTCTTGTCCTTAATTCGGCACTGTGCCTTTTGTATTTAATTTCGATGCAATTTCTGTGTTTCATCGTCAATAAGAAGGTTCATGGGGTGCAGTAAACCTGAAGTGAAGCATTGGAATCTAAAACTGGACTTACTGGAGAGGTTCAAATCATAGAAAGTTAGAGTGTCAGTCCTCTTGTACTTAAGTCGGCATTGTGCCTTTTGTATTAAATTAGGATGCAATTTCTGTGTTTCACCGTCAATAAGAAGGTCCAAGGGATACAGTAAACCTGAACTGAAGCATCGGAATCTAAAACTGGACTCACAGGAGAGGTTCAAATCATCGAAAGTTAGAGTGTCAGTCCTCTTGTACTTAAGTCGGCATTGTGCCTTTTGAATTTAATTCCGAAGGAATTTCTGTGCTTCATCGTCCATGATAAGGTCCAAGTTATACAGTAAACCTGAAGTGAAGCATCCGAATCTAAAACTGGACTCACAGGAGAGGTTAAAAACATAGAAAGTTAGCGTGTCAGTCCTCTTGTACTTAAGTCGGCATTGTGCCTTTTGAATTTAATTCCGATGCAATTTCTGTGTTTCATCGTCAATAAGAAGGTCCAAGGTATACAGTGAACCTGAAGTGTAGCATCGGAATCTAAAACTGGACTTACAGGAGAGGTTCAAATCATAGAAAGTTAGAGTATCAGTCCTCTTGTACTTAAGTCGGCTTTGTGCCTTTTGTATTACATTCGGATGCAATTTCTGTGTTTCATCGTCAATAAGAAGGTCCAAGGGATACAGTAAACCTGAAGTGAAGCATCAGAATCTAATACTGGACTTATAGGAGAGGTTCAAATCATAGAAAGTCAGAGTGTCAGTCTTCTTGTACTTAAGCCGGCATTGTGCCTTTTGCAGTAAATTCGTATGCAATATCTGTATTTCATCGGCAATAAGAAGGTCCAAGGGGTACAGTAAACATGAACTGAAGCATCGGAATCTATAACTGGACTTACAGGAGAGGTTCAAATCATAGAAAGTTAGAGTGTCAGTCCTTTTGTACTTAAGTCGGCATTGTGCCTTTTGTATTAAATTCGGATGCAATTTCTGTTTTTCATCGTCAATAAGAAGGTCCAAGGGATACAGTAAACCTGAAGTGAAGCATCGGAATCAAAAACTGGACTCACAGGAGAGGTTCAAATCATAGAAAGATAGAGTGTCTGTCCTCTTGTACTTAAGTCATCATTGTGCCTTTTGAATTTAATGCCGATGCAATATCTGTGCTTCATCGTCAAAAAGAAGGTCCAAGGGATACAGTAAAACTAAAGTGATGCATCAGAATCTAAAACTGGAATAACAGGAGAGGTTCAAATCATAGAAACTTTGAGTGTCAGTCCCCTTGTACTTACGCCGGCATTGTGCCTTTTGTATTAAATTCAGATGAAATTTCTGTTTCATCGTCAATAAGAATGTCCATGGTATACAGTAAACCTGAAGTGTAGCATCGGCATCTAAAACTGGACCCACAGGAGAGGTTCAAATCTTAGAGACTTCGAGTGCCAGTCCTCTTGTACTTAAGTCGGCATTGTGCCCTTTGAATTTAATTCCGATGCAATTTCTGTGTTTCATCGTCTATATGAAGGTCCAAGGTACACAGTAAACCTGAAGTGAAGCTTCGGAATCTAAAACAGGACTCACAGGAGAGCTTCTTATCATAGAAAGTTAGAGAGTCAGTCCTCTTCTACTTAATTGTTCATTGTGCCTTTAGATTTCCATTCCGATGCAATTTCTGTGCTTCATTGTCAATAAGAACGTCCATGGTATACAGTAAACCTGAAGTGTAGCATCGGAATCTAAAACTGGACTCACAGGAGAGGTTCAAATCATAGAAAGTTAGAGTGTCCATCCTCTTGTACTTCCGTCGGCATTGTGCCTTTTGAATTTAATTCCGATGCAATTCCTGTGCTTCACCGTCAATAAGAAGGTCCATGGTATACAGTAAACCTGAAGTGTAGCATCGGCATCTAAAACTGGACCCACACGAGAGGTTCAAATCTTACAAACTTAGAGTGCCACTCCTCTTGTACTTAAGTCGGCATTGTGCCCTCAGAATTTAATTCCGATGCAATTTCTGTGTTTCATCGTCAATAAGAAGGTCCGAGGTATACAGTAAACCTGAAGTGAAGCATCGGAAGCTAAGACTGGACTCACAGGAGAGGTCCAGATCATAGGATGTTAGAGCGTCAGTCCTCTTGCACTTAAGTCGGCATTGTGCCTTTTGAATTTAATTCCGATGCAATTTCTGTGCTTCATCGTCAATAAGAAGGTCCAAGGGACACAGTAAACCTGAAGTGAAGCATCGGAATCTAAAACTGGACTCACAGGAGAGGTTCAGATCATAGAAAGTTAGAGTGTAAGTCCTCTTGTACTTAAGTCGGCATTGTGCCTTTTGTATTAAATTCGGATACAATTTCTGTGCTTCATCGTCGATAAGAAGGTCCAAGGTATACAGTAACCTGATGTGAAGCATCGGAATCTAAAACTGGACTCACAGGAGTGGTTCGAATCATAGAAAGTGTGAGGTTCAGTCCTTTTGTACTTAAGTCGGCATTGTGCCTTTTGTATTAAATTCGGATGCAATTTCTGTGTTTCATCGTCTATAAGAAGGTCCAAGGGATACAGTAAACCTGAAGTGAAACATCGGAATCTAACACTGGACCCACAGGAGACGTTCAAATCATAGAAAGTTAGAGTGTCAGTCCTCTTGTACTTAAGTCTGCATTGTGCCTTTTGTATTAAATTCGGATGAAAATTCTGTGTTTCATCGTCAATAAGAAGGTCCAAGGGATACAGTTAACCAGAAGTGAAGCTTCGGAATCTAAAACTGGACTCACAGGAGAGGTTCATATCATAGAAAGTTGGAGTGTCAGTCCTCTTGCACGTAAGTCGGCATTGTGCTTTTTATATCAAATTCGGATGCAATTTGTGTGTTTCATCGTCAATAAGATGGTCCAATGTATACAGTAAAGCTGAAGTGAAGCATCGGAATCTAAAACTTGACT
Source organism: Schistocerca americana (assembly GCF_021461395.2). Lineage (NCBI taxonomy): Eukaryota > Metazoa > Arthropoda > Insecta > Orthoptera > Acrididae > Schistocerca > Schistocerca americana. The sequence continues at coordinate 77,870,508 of NC_060130.1, forward strand.
CACATTAGAGGTTCAAATCATTGAAAGTTAGAGTGTCCGTCCTCTTGTACTTAAGTCGGCATTGTGCCTTTTGAATTTAATTCCGATGCAAATTCTGTATTTCATCGTCAATATGAAGGTCCAAGGGATACAGTAAACCTGAAGTGAAACATCGGAATCTAAAACTGGACTCACAGGAGGGGTTCAAATCATATGAAGTTAGAGTGTCAGTCCTCTTGTACTTAAGTCTGCATGTGGCTTTTGTATTAAATTCGGATGCATATTCTGTGTTTCATCGTCAATAAGAAAGTCCAATTTATACAGTAAACCTGAAGTGAAGCATCAGAATCTAAAACTGGACTCACAGGAGAGGTTTACATCACAGAAAGTTAGAGTTCCAGTCATCTTGTACTTAAGTCGGCATTGTGGCTTTTGTATAAAATTCGGATGCAATTTCTGTGTTTCATCGTCAATAAGAAAGTCCAAGGTATACAGTAAACCTGAAGTGAAGCATCGGAATCTAAAACTGGACTCACGGGAGAGGTTCAAATCATAGACAGTTAGAGTGTCAGTCCTCTTGTACTTAAGTCGGCTTGTGCCTTTTGTATTAAATTCGGATGCAATTTCTGTGTTTCATCGTCAATAAGAAGGTCCAAGGGATACAGTAAACCAGAAGTGAAGCTTCGGAATCTAAAACTGGACTCACAGGAGAGGTTGAAATCATAGAAAGGTACAGTGTCCGTCCTCTTGTACTTAAGTCGGCACTGTGCCATTTGAATTTAATTCCGATGCAATTTCTGTGTTTCATCGTCAAGAAGAAGGTCGAAGGGATACAGTAAACCTGAAGTGAAGCATCGGAATGTAAAACTGGTCTCACAAGTGAGGTTCAAATCATAGAAAGTTAAAGTGTCAGTCCTCTTGTACTTAAGTCGTCATTGTGCCTTTTGAATTTAATTCCGATGCAATGTCTGTGCTTCATCGTCAAAAAGAAGGTCCAAGGGATACAGTAAACCTGAAGTGAAGGATCAGAATATAAAACTGGACTTACAGGAGAGGTTCAAATCATAGAAAGTTAGAGTGTCAGTCCTCTTGTACTTAGGCCGGCATTGTGCTCTTTGCATTAAATTCGGATGCAATATCTGTATTTCATCGTCAATAAGAAGGTCCAAGGGATACAGTAAACATGAAGTGAAGCATCGGAATCTAAAACTGGACTCACAGGAGAGGTTCCATTCATAGAAAGTTAGGGAGACAGTCCACTTGTGCTTAATTCGGCATTGTGCCTTTTGAATTTCATTCCGATGCAATTTCTGTGCATCATTGTTACTAAGAACGTTCATGGTATACATTAAACCTGAAATGTAGCATCGGAATCTAACACTGGACTCACAGGAGAGGTTCAAATCATAGTAAGTTAGAGTGTCCGTCCTCTTGTACTTAAGTCGGCATTGTGCCTTTTGAATTTAATTCCGATGCAATTTCTGTGCTTCACCGTCAATAAGACGGTCTATGGTATACAGTATACCTGAAGTGTAGCATCGGCATCTAAAACTGGACCCACAGGAGAGGTTCAAATCATAGAAAGTTAGAGTGCCAGTCCTCTTGTACTTAAGTCGGCAATGTGCCTTTTTAATTTCATTCCGATGCAATTTCTGTGTTTCATAGTCAATAAAAAGGTCCAAGGTATACAGTAAACCTGAAGTGTAGCATCGGAATGTATAACTGGACCCACAGGAGAGGTTCAAATCATAGAAAGTTAGAGTGTCAGTCCTCTAATACTTCAGTCGGCATTGTGCCTTTTGTATTAAATTGGGATGCAATTTCTGTGTTTCATCGTCAATAAGAAGGTCCAAGGGATACAGTAAACCTGAAGTGAAGCATCGGAATCTAAAACTCGACTCACAGGAGAGGTTCAACTCATAGAAAATTAGAGTGTCGGTCCACTTTTACTTAAGTCGGCATTGTGCCTTTTAAATTTAATTCCGATGCAATTTCTGTGCTTCATCGTCAAAAAAGAAGGTCCAAGGGATACAGTAAACCTGAAGTGAAGCATTGGAATCTAAAACTGGACCCACAGGAGATGTTCAAATCATAGAAAGTGAGAGTGTCAGTCCTCTCGTACGTAAGTCGGTATTGTGCCTTTTGTATTAAATTCGGATGCAATTTCTGTGTTTCATCGTCAATAAGTAGGTCCAAGGGATACAGTAAAGCTGAAGTGAAGCTTCAGAATCCAAAACTGGACTCACAGGAGAGGTTCAAATCATAGAAAGTTAGAGTGTCAGTCCTCTTGTACTTAAGTCGGCATTGTGCCTTTTGTATTAAATTCGGATGCAATTTCTGTGTTTCATCGTCAATAAGATGGTCCAAGATATACAGTAAACCTGAAGTGAAGCATCGGAATCTAAAACTGGACTCACAGGATAGGTTCAAATCATAGAAAGTTAGAGTATCAGTCCTCTTGTACTTAAGTCGGCATTGTGCCCTTTGAATTTCATTCCGATGCAGTTTCTGTGTTTCATCGTCAATAAGGAGGTCCAAGGGATACAGTAAACCTGAAGTAAAGCATCGGAATCTAAAACTGGACTCACAGGAGAGGTTCAAATCATAGAAAGATAGAGTGTCAGTCCTCTTGTACTTAAGTCTGCATTGTGCCTTTTGTATTAAATTCAGATGCAATTTCTGTGTTACATCGTCAATAAGAAGGTCCACGGTATTCAGTAGACATGAAGTGAAGCGTCGGAATCTAAAACTGGACTCACAGGAGAGGTTCAAATCACAGCAAGTTAGAGTGTCAGTCCTCTTGTAATTAAGTCGGCATTGTGCCTTTTGTATTAAATTCGGATGCAATTTCTGTGTTTCATCATCAATAAGAGGGTCCAAGAAATACAGTGAACCTGAAGTGAAGCATCGGAATCTAAAACTGGACTCACAGGAGAGGTTCAAATCATAGAAAGTTAGAGTATCTGTCCTCTTGTACTCAAGTCGGCATTGTGCCTTTTGTATTAAGTTCGGATGCAATTTCTGTCTTTCATCGTCATAAGAAGGTCGAAGATATACAGTAAACCTGAAGTGAAGCATCGGAATCTAACACTGGAATCACAGGAGAGGTTCAAATCATGGAGAGTTAGAGTGTCAGTCCTCTTGTACTTAAGTCGCATTGTGCCTTTTGTATTAAATTCGGATGAAATTTCTGTGTTTCATCGTCAATAAGAAGGTCCAAGGGGTACAGTAAACCTGAAGTGAAGCTTCGGAATCTAAAACTGGACTCACAGAAGATGTTCAAATCATAGAAAGTTAGGGTGTCAGTCCTCTTGCACTTAAGTCGGCATTGTGCTTTTCTATTAAATTCAGATGCAATTTCTATGTTTCATCGTCAATAAGAAGGTCCAAGGTATACAGTAAATATGAAGTCAAGCATCGGAATCTAAAACTGGTCTCACAGGAGAGGTTCAAATCATAGAAATTTAGAGTGTCAGTTCTCTTGTACGTAAGTCGGCATTGTGCATTTTTGTATTAAATTCGGATGCAATTTGTGTGTTTCATCGTCAATAAGAAGTTCCAAGGTATACAGTAAACCTAAAGAGAAGCATCGGAATCTAAAACTGGACTCACAGGAGAAGTTCAAATCATAGAAAGTTATAGTGTCAGTCCTCTTGTACTTTCATCGGCATTGTGCCTTTTGTATTAAATTCGGATGCAATTTCAGTGTTTCATCGTCAATAATAAGGTCCAAGGGATACTGTAAACCTGAAGTGAAGCATCGGAATCTTAAACTGGACTCACAGGAGAGGTTCAAATCATAGTAAGTTACAGTGTCAGTCCTCTTGTACTTAAGTCGGCATTGTGCCTTTTGTATTAAATTCGGATGCAATTTCTTTGCTTCATCTTCAATTAGATGGTCCAAGGGATACAGTAAACCTGAAGTGAAGCATCGGAATCTAAAACTGGACTCCCAGGAGAGGTTCAAATCATAGTCCTCTTGTACTTAAGTCGGCATTGTGCATTTTGTATTAATTTCGGATGCAATATCTGTGTTTCACCATCAATAAGAAGGTCCAGGGTATACAGTAAACCTGAAGTGAAGCATTCCAATCTAAAACTCGACTCACAAGAGAGGTTCAAATCATAGAAAGTTAGAGTGTCGGTCTTCTTGTACTTATGTCGGCATTGTGCCTTTTGTATTAAATTCGGATGCATTTTCTGTGTTTCATCGTCAATAAGAGGGTCCAAGGTATACAGTAAACGTGAAGTGAAGCATCGGAATCTAAAACTGGATTCACAGGAGAGGTTCAAATCATAGAAAGTTAGAGTGTCATACCTCTTGTACGTAAGTCGGCATTGTGCTTTTGTATTAAATTCGGATGCAATTTCTGTGTGTTCATCGTCAATAAGAAGGTCCAAGGTATACAGTGAACCTGAAGTGAAGCATCGGAATTTAAACTTGACTCACAGGAGAGGTTCAAATCATAGAAAGTTTTAGTGTCAGTCCTCTTGTACTTAAGTCGGCATTGTGCCTTTTGTTTTAAAATTCGGATGCAATTTCTGAGTTTCATCGTCAATAAGAAGGTCCAAATTATACAGTAAACCTGAAGTGAAGCATCGGAATCTAAATCTGGACTCACAGGAGAGGTTCAAATCATAGAAAGTTAGAGTGTCAGTCCTCTTGTACTTAAGTCGGCATTGTGCCTTTTGAATTTAATGCCGATGCAATTTCTGTGCTTCATCGTCAATAAGAAGGTCCAAGGTAAATGGTGAACGTGAAGTGAAGCATCGGATTCTAAAACTGGAATCACAGGAGAGGTTCAAATCATAGTAAGTTAGAGTGTCCGTCCTCTTGTACTTAAGTCGGCATTGTGCCTTTTGTTTTAAAATTCGGATGCAATTTCTGAGTATCATCGTCAATAAGAAGGTCCAAATTATACAGTAAACCTGAAGTGAAGCATCGGCATCTAAAACTGGACCCACAGGAGAGGTTCAAATCATAGAAAGTTAGAGTGCCAGTCCTCTTGTACTTAAGTCGGCTATGTGCCTTTCTAATTTAATTCCGATGCAATTTCTGTGTTTCATAGTCAATAAAAAGGTCCAAGGTATACAGTAAACCTGAAGTGTAGCATCGGAATGTAAAACTGGACCCACAGGAGAGGTTCAAATCATAGAAAGTTAGAGTGTCAGTCCTCTTGTACTTAAGTCGGCATTGTGCCTTTTGTATTGAATTCGGATGCAATTTCTGTGTTTCATCGTCAATAAGATGGTCCAAGATATACAGTAATCCTGAAGTGAAGCATCGGAATCTAAAACTGGACTCACAGGATAGGTTCAAATCATAGAAAGTTAGAGTATCATTCCTCTTGTACTTAAGTCGGCATTGTGCCCTTTGAATTTCATTCCGATGCAGTTTCTGTGTTTCATCGTCAATAAGGAGGTCCTAGGGATACAGTAAACCTGAAGTAAAGCATCGGAATCTAAAACTGGACTCACAGGAGAGGTTCAAATCATAGAAAGATAGAGTGTCAGTCCTCTTGTACTTAAGTCTGCACTGTGCCTTTTGCATTAAATTCAGATGCAATTCCTGTGTTACATCGACAATAAGAAGGTCCAGGGTATACAGTAAACCTGAAGTGAAGCATTCCAATCTAAAACTCGACTCACAAGAGAGGTTCAAATCATAGAAAGTTAGAGTGTCAGTCCTCTAATACTTCAGTCGGCATTGTGCCTTTTGTATTAAATTGGGATGCAATTTCTGTGTTTCATCGTCAATAAGAAGGTCCAAGGGATACAGTAAACCTGAAGTGAAGCATCGGAATCTAAAACTCGACTCACAGGAGAGGTTCAACTCATAGAAAATTAGAGTGTCGGTCCACTTTTACTTAAGTCGGCATTGTGCCTTTTAAATTTAATTCCGATGCAATTTCTGTGCTTCATCGTCAAAAAAGAAGGTCCAAGGGATACAGTAAACCTGAAGTGAAGCATTGGAATCTAAAACTGGACCCACAGGAGATGTTCAAATCATAGAAAGTGAGAGTGTCAGTCCTCTCGTACGTAAGTCGGTATTGTGCCTTTTGTATTAAATTCGGATGCAATTTCTGTGTTTCATCGTCAATAAGTAGGTCCAAGGGATACAGTAAAGCTGAAGTGAAGCTTCAGAATCCAAAACTGGACTCACAGGAGAGGTTCAAATCATAGAAAGTTAGAGTGTCAGTCCTCTTGTACTTAAGTCGGCATTGTGCCTTTTGTATTAAATTCGGATGCAATTTCTGTGTTTCATCGTCAATAAGATGGTCCAAGATATACAGTAAACCTGAAGTGAAGCATCGGAATCTAAAGCTGGACTCACAGGATAGGTTCAAATCATAGAAAGTTAGAGTATCAGTCCTCTTGTACTTAAGTCGGCATTGTGCCCTTTGAATTTCATTCCGATGCAGTTTCTGTGTTTCATCGTCAATAAGGAGGTCCAAGGGATACAGTAAACCTGAAGTAAAGCATCGGAATCTAAAACTGGACTCACAGGAGAGGTTCAAATCATAGAAAGATAGAGTGTCAGTCCTCTTGTACTTAAGTCTGCATTGTGCCTTTTGTATTAAATTCAGATGCAATTTCTGTGTTACATCGTCAATAAGAAGGTCCACGGTATTCAGTAGACATGAAGTGAAGCGTCGGAATCTAAAACTGGACTCACAGGAGAGGTTCAAATCACAGCAAGTTAGAGTGTCAGTCCTCTTGTAATTAAGTCGGCATTGTGCCTTTTGTACTAAATTCGGATGCAATTTCTGTGTTTCATCATCAATAAGAGGGTCCAAGAAATACAGTGAACCTGAAGTGAAGCATCGGAATCTAAAACTGGACTCACAGGAGAGGTTCAAATCATAGAAAGTTAGAGTATCTGTCCTCTTGTACTCAAGTCGGCATTGTGCCTTTTGTATTAAGTTCGGATGCAATTTCTGTCTTTCATCGTCATAAGAAGGTCGAAGATATACAGTAAACCTGAAGTGAAGCATCGGAATCTAACACTGGAATCACAGGAGAGGTTCAAATCATGGAGAGTTAGAGTGTCAGTCCTCTTGTACTTAAGTCGCATTGTGCCTTTTGTATTAAATTCGGATGAAATTTCTGTGTTTCATCGTCAATAAGAAGGTCCAAGGGGTACAGTAAACCTGAAGTGAAGCTTCGGAATCTAAAACTGGACTCACAGAAGATGTTCAAATCATAGAAAGTTAGGGTGTCAGTCCTCTTGCACTTAAGTCGGCATTGTGCTTTTCTATTAAATTCAGATGCAATTTCTATGTTTCATCGTCAATAAGAAGGTCCAAGGTATACAGTAAATATGAAGTCAAGCATCGGAATCTAAAACTGGTCTCACAGGAGAGGTTCAAATCATAGAAATTTAGAGTGTCAGTTCTCTTGTACGTAAGTCGGCATTGTGCATTTTTGTATTAAATTCGGATGCAATTTGTGTGTTTCATCGTCAATAAGAAGTTCCAAGGTATACAGTAAACCTAAAGAGAAGCATCGGAATCTAAAACTGGACTCACAGGAGAAGTTCAAATCATAGAAAGTTATAGTGTCAGTCCTCTTGTACTTTCATCGGCATTGTGCCTTTTGTATTAAATTCGGATGCAATTTCAGTGTTTCATCGTCAATAATAAGGTCCAAGGGATACTGTAAACCTGAAGTGAAGCATCGGAATCTTAAACTGGACTCACAGGAGAGGTTCAAATCATAGTAAGTTAGAGTGTCAGTCCTCTTGTACTTAAGTCGGCATTGTGCCTTTTGTATTAAATTCGGATGCAATTTCTTTGCTTCATCTTCAATTAGATGGTCCAAGGGATACAGTAAACCTGAAGTGAAGCATCGGAATCTAAAACTGGACTCCCAGGAGAGGTTCAAATCATAGTCCTCTTGTACTTAAGTCGGCATTGTGCATTTTGTATTAAATTCGGATGCAATATCTGTGTTTCACCATCAATAAGAAGGTCCAGGGTATACAGTAAACCTGAAGTGAAGCATTCCAATCTAAAACTCGACTCACAAGAGAGGTTCAAATCATAGAAAGTTAGAGTGTCGGTCTTCTTGTACTTATGTCGGCATTGTGCCTTTTGTATTAAATTCGGATGCATTTTCTGTGTTTCATCGTCAATAAGAGGGTCCAAGGTATACAGTAAACGTGAAGTGAAGCATCGGAATCTAAAACTGGACTCACAGGAGAGGTTCAAATCATAGAAAGTTAGAGTGTCATACCTCTTGTACGTAAGTCGGCATTGTGCTTTTGTATTAAATTCGGATGCAATTTCTGTGTGTTCATCGTCAATAAGAAGGTCCAAGGTATACAGTGAACCTGAAGTGAAGCATCGGAATTTAAACTTGACTCACAGGAGAGGTTCAAATCATAGAAAGTTTTAGTGTCAGTCCTCTTGTACTTAAGTCGGCATTGTGCCTTTTGTTTTAAAATTCGGATGCAATTTCTGAGTTTCATCGTCAATAAGAAGGTCCAAATTATACAGTAAACCTGAAGTGAAGCATCGGAATCTAAATCTGGACTCACAGGAGAGGTTCAAATCATAGAAAGTTAGAGTGTCAGTCCTCTTGTACTTAAGTCGGCATTGTGCCTTTTGAATTTAATGCCGATGCCATTTCTGTGCTTCATCGTCAATAAGAAGGTCCAAGGTAAATGGTGAACGTGAAGTGAAGCATCGGATTCTAAAACTGGAATCACAGGAGAGGTTCAAATCATAGTAAGTTAGAGTGTCCGTCCTCTTGTACTTAAGTCGGCATTGTGCCTTTTGTTTTAAAATTCGGATGCAATTTCTGAGTATCATCGTCAATAAGAAGGTCCAAATTATACAGTAAACCTGAAGTGAAGCATCGGCATCTAAAACTGGACCCACAGGAGAGGTTCAAATCATAGAAAGTTAGAGTGCCAGTCCTCTTGTACTTAAGTCGGCTATGTGCCTTTCTAATTTAATTCCGATGCAATTTCTGTGTTTCATAGTCAATAAAAAGGTCCAAGGTATACAGTAAACCTGAAGTGTAGCATCGGAATGTAAAACTGGACCCACAGGAGAGGTTCAAATCATAGAAAGTTAGAGTGTCAGTCCTCTTGTACTTAAGTCGGCATTGTGCCTTTTGTATTGAATTCGGATGCAATTTCTGTGTTTCATCGTCAATAAGATGGTCCAAGATATACAGTAAACCTGAAGTGAAGCATCGGAATCTAAAACTGGACTCACAGGATAGGTTCAAATCATAGAAAGTTAGAGTATCATTCCTCTTGTACTTAAGTCGGCATTGTGCCCTTTGAATTTCATTCCGATGCAGTTTCTGTGTTTCATCGTCAATAAGGAGGTCCAAGGGATACAGTAAACCTGAAGTAAAGCATCGGAATCTAAAACTGGACTCACAGGAGAGGTTCAAATCATAGAAAGATAGAGTGTCAGTCCTCTTGTACTTAAGTCTGCATTGTGCCTTTTGTATTAAATTCAGATGCAATTTCTGTGTTACATCGACAATAAGAAGGTCCACGGTATTCAGTAGACATGAAGTGAAGCGTCGGAATCTAAAACTGGACTCACAGGAGAGGTTCAAATCACAGCAAGTTAGAGTGTCAGTCCTCTTGTACTTAAGTCGGCATTGTGCCTTTTGTATTAAATTCGGATGCAATTTCTGTGTTTCATCATCAATAAGAGGGTCCAAGAAATACAGTGAACCTGAAGTGAAGCATCGGAATCTAAAACTGGACTCACAGGAGAGGTTCAAATCATAGAAAGTTAGAGTATCTGTCCTCTTGTACTTAAGTCGGCATTGTGCCTTTTGTATTAAATTCGGATGCAATTTCTGTGTTTCATTGTCATAAGAAGGTCGAAGATATACAGTAAACCTGAAGTGAAGCATCGGAGTCTAACACTGGACTCACAGGAGAGGTTCAAATCATGGAGAGTTAGAGTGTCAGTCCTCTTGTACTTAAGTCGCATTGTGCCTTTTGTATTAAATTCGGATGAAATTTCTGTGTTTCATCGTCAATAAGAAGGTCCAAGGGGTACAGTAAACCTGAAGTGAAGCTTCGGAATCTAAAACTGGACTCACAGAAGATGTTCAAATCATAGAAAGTTAGTGTGTCAGTCCTCTTGCACTTAAGTCGGCATTGTGCTTTTCTATTAAATTCAGATGCAATTTCTATGTTTCATCGTCAATAAGAAGGTCCAAGGTATACAGTAAATTTGAAGTCAAGCATCGGAATCTAAAACTGGTCTCACAGGAGAGGTTCAAATCATAGAAATTTAGAGTGTCAGTTCTCTTGTACGTAAGTCGGCATTGTGCATTTTGTATTAAATTCGGATGCAATATCTGTGTTTCACCATCAATAAGAAGGTCCAGGGTATACAGTAAACCTGAAGTGAAGCATTCCAATCTAAAACTCGACTCACAAGAGAGGTTCAAATCATAGAAAGTTAAAGTGTCGGTCTTCTTGTACTTATGTCGGCATTGTGCCTTTTGTATTAAATTCGGATGCATTTTCTGTGTTTCATCGTCAATAAGAGGGTCCAAGGTATACAGTAAACGTGAAGTGAAGCATCGGAATCTAAAACTGGACTAACAGGAGAGGTTCAAATCATAGAAAGTTAGAGTGTCATACCTCTTGTACGTAAGTCGGCATTGTGCTTTTGTATTAAATTCGGATGCAATTTCTGTGGTTCATCGTCAATAAGAAGGTTCAAGGTATACAGTAAACCTGAAGTGAAGCATCGGAATTTAAACTTGACTCACAGGAGAGGTTCAAAACATAGAAAGTTTTAGTGTCAGTCCTCTTGTACTTAAGTCGGCATTGTGCCTTTTGTATTAAATTCGGATGAAATTTCTGTGTTTCATCGTCAATAAGAAGGTCCAAGGGGTACAGTAAACCTGAAGTGAAGCATCGGAATCTAAAACTGGACTCACAGGAGAGGTTCAAATCATAGTAAGTTAGAGTGTCAGTCCTCTTGTACTTAAGTCGGCATTGTGCCTTTTGTATTAAATTCGGATGCAATTTCTTTGCTTCATCTTCAATTAGATGGTCCAAGGGATACAGTAAACCTGAAGTGAAGCATCGGAATCTAAAACTGGACTCCCAGGAGAGGTTCAAATCATAGTCCTCTTGTACTTAAGTCGGCATTGTGCCTTTTCTTTTAAAATTCGGATGCAATTTCTGAGTATCATCGTCAATAAGAAGGTCCAAATTATACAGTAAACCTGAAGTGAAGCATCGGAACCTAAATCTGGACTCACAGGATAGGTTCAAATCATAGATAGTTAGAGTGTCAATAAGAAGGTCCAAGGGATACAGTAAACCTGAAGTGAAGCATCGGAATCTAAAACTGGACTCACAGGAGAGGTTGAAATCATAGAAATTTGGAGTGTCAGTCCTCTTGTACTTAAGTCGGCATTGGGCCTTTTGTATTAAATTCGGATGCAATTTCTGTGTTTCATCGTCAATAAGAACGTCCAAGGGATACAGTAAACCTGAAGTGAAGCATCGGAATCTAAAACTGGACTCACAGGATAGGTTCAAATCATAGAACGTTGGAGCGTCAGTCCTCTTGTACTTAAGTCGGCATTGTGCCATTTGAATTTAATTCCGATGCAATTTCTGTGCTTCGTCGTCAATAAGGTCATAGGGATACAGTAAACCTGAAGTGGAGCATCGGAATCTAAAATTGGACTCACAGGATATTTTCAAATTATAGGAAGTTAGAGTGTCAGTCCTCTTGTACTTAAGTCGGAAATGTGCGTCTGAATTACATTCCGATGCAATTTCTTTGCTTCATCGTCAATAAGATGATCCCAGGGTTACAGTAAACCTGAAGTGAAGCATCGGAAATTAAGCTGGACTCACAGGAGAGGTTCAAATCATAGAAAGTTAGAATGTAAGTCCTCTTGTACTTAAATCGGCACTATGCTTTTTGTATTACATTCGGATGCAATTTATGTGTTTCATCGTCACTAAGAAGGTCCAAGGTATACAGTACACGTGAGGTGAACCATCGGAATCCAAAACTGGACTCACAGGAGAGGTTCAAATCATAGAAAGTTAGAGTGTCAGTCCTCTTTCACTTAAGTCGGCATTGTGCCTTTTGAATTTAATTCCGATGCAATTTCTGTGCTTCCTCGTCAAAAAGAAGGTCCAAGGTATACAGAGAACCTGAAGTAAAGCATCGGAATCTAAAACTGGACTCACAGGTGAGGTTCAAATCATAGAAAGTTAGATAGTCAGTCCTCTTGTACTTAAGTCGGCATTGTGCTTTCGCATTAAATTCGGATGCAATTTCTGTGTTTCATCGTCAATAAGAAGGTCCAAGGTATACAGTTAACCTGAAGTGAAGCATCGGAATTTAAACTAAACTCACAGGAGAAGTTAAAATCATAGAAAATAATAGTGTCAGTCCTCTTGTACTTAAGTCGGCATTGTGCCTTTTGTTTAAAAATGTGGAAGCAATTTCTGTGTTTCATCGTCAATAAGAAGGTCTAAGGTATACAGTAAACCTGAAGTGAAGCATCGCAATCTAAAACTGGACTCAAAGGAGAGGTGTAAATCATAGAAATTTAGAGTGTCAGTCCTCTTGTACTTAAGTCGGCATTGTGCATTTTGAATTTCATTCCGATGCAATTTCTGTGCTTCATCGTCAATAAGAAGGTCCAAGGGTACAGTAAACCTAAAGTGAAGCATCAGAATCTAAAACTGGACTCACATGAGAGGTTGATATCATATAAATTTAAGGTGACAGTCCTCTTGTACTTAAGTCGGCATTGGGCCTTTTGTATTAAATTCGGATGCAATTTCTGTGTTTCATCGTCAATAAGAAGGTCCAAGGGATGCAGTAAACCTGAAGTGAAGCATCGGAATCTAAAACTGGACTCACAGGATAGGTTCAAATCATAGAAAGTTGGAACGTCAGTCCTCTTGTACTTAAGTCGGCATTGTGCCTTTTGAATTTAATTCCGATGCAATTTCTGTGCCTCATCGTCAATTAGGTCATAGGGATACAATAAACCTGAGGTGAAGCATCGGAATCTAAAACTGGATTCACAGGACAGGTTTAAATCATAGAAAGTTAGAGTGTCAGTCCACTTGTACTTAAGTCGGCATTGTGCTCTCTGAATTACATTCCGATGCAATTTCTGTGCTTCATCGTCAATAAGAAGGTCCAAGGGATACAGTAAACCTGAGGTGAAGCATCGGAATCTAAAACTGGACTCACAGGAGAGGTTAAGATCACGGGTAGCAGGGGTTGTGTGGCGTGGGCTGGGCGGTTTTTTAGGTTAGATGGCCTTGGGCAAGTACAGAAAGGGCAACAGCCTCAACGGGTGCGGGGCAAAGTCAGGACATGCGGGGACCAAGCAGCAATCGGTATTGTAATTGTCAACTGTCGAAGCTGCGTTGGTAAAGTACCGGAACTTCAAGCGCTGATAGAAAGCACCGAAGCTGAAATCGTTATAGGTACAGAAAGCTGGCTTAAGCCAGAGATAAATTCTGCCGAAATTTTTACAAAGGTACAGACGGTGTTTAGAAAGGATAGATTGCATGCAACCGGTGGTGGAGTGTTCATCGCTGTTAGTAGTAGTTTATCCTGTAGTGAAGTAGAAGTGGATAGTTCCTGTGAATTATTATGGGTGGAGGTTACACTAAACAACCGAACTAGGTTAATAATTGGCTCCTTTTACCGACCTCCCGACTCAGCAGCATTAGTGGCAGAACAACTGAGAGAAAATTTGGAATACATTTCACATAAATTTTCTCAGCATGTTATAGTCTTAGGTGGAGATTTCAATTTACCAGATATAGACTGGGACACTCAGATGTTTAGGACGGGTGGTAGGGACAGAGCATCGAGTGACATTATACTGAGTGCACTATCCGAAAATTACCTCGAGCAATTAAACAGAGAACCGACTCGTGGAGATAACATATTGGACCTACTGATAACAAACAGACCCGAACTTTTCGAATCTGTATGTACAGAACAGGGAATCAGTGATCATAAGGCCGTTGCAGCATCCCTGAATATGGAAGTTAATAGGAATATAAAAAAAGGGAGGAAGGTTTATCTGTTTAGCAAGAGTAATAGAAGGCAGATTTCAGACTACCTAACAGATCAAAACGAAAATTTCTGTTCCGACACTGACAATGTTGAGTGTTTATGGAAAAAGTTCAAGGCAATCGTAAAATGCGTTTTAGACAGGTACGTGCCGAGTAAAACTGTTAGGGACGGGAAAAACCCACCGTGGTACAACAACAAAGTTAGGAAACTACTGCGAAAGCAAAGAGAGCTCCACTCCAAGTTTAAACGCAGCCAAAACCTCTCAGACAAACAGAAGCTAAACGATGTCAAAGTTAGCGTAAGGAGGGCTATGCGTGAAGCGTTCATTGAATTCGAAAGTAAAATTCTATGTACCGACTTGACAGAAAATCCTAGGAAGTTCTGGTCTTACGTTACATCAGTAAGTGGCTCGAAACAGCATATCCAGACACTACGGGATGATGATGGCATTGAAACAGAGGATGACACGCGTAAAGCTGAAATACTAAACACCTTTTTCCAAAGCTGTTTCACAGAGGAAGACCGCACTGCAGTTCCTTCTCTAAATCCTCGCACAAACGAAAAAATGGCTGACATCGAAATAAGTGTCCAAGGAATAGAAAAGCAACTGGAATCACTCAATAGAGGAAAGTCCACTGGACCTGACGGGATACCAATTCGATTCTACACAGAGTACGCGAAAGAACTTGCCCCCCTTCTAACAGCCGTGTACCGCAAGTCTCTAGAGGAACGGAGGGTTCCAAATGATTGGAAAAGAGCACAGATAGTCCCAGTCTTCGAGAAGGGTCGTCGAGCAGATGCGCAAAACTATAGACCTATATCTCTTACGTCGATCTCTTGTAGAATTTTAGAACATGTTTTTTGCTCGCGTATCATGTCGTTTCTGGAAACCCAGAATCTACTATGTAGGAATCAACATGGATTCCGGAAACAGCGATCGTGTGAGACCCAACTCGCCATATTTGTTCATGAGACCCAGAAAATATTAGATACAGGCTCCCAGGTAGATGCTATTTTTCTTGACTTCCGGAAGGCGTTCGATACAGTTCCGCACTGTCGCCTGATAAACAAAGTAAGAGCCTACGGAATATCAGCCCAGCTGTGTGGCTGGATTGAAGAGTTTTTAGCAAACAGAACACAGCATGTTGTTATCAATGGAGAGACGTCTACAGACGTTAAAGTAACCTCTGGCGTGCCACAGGGGAGTGTTATGGGACCATTGCTTTTCACAATATATATAAATGACTTAGTAGATAGTGTCGGAAGTTCCATGCGGCTTTTCGCGGATGATGCTGTAGTATACAGAGAAGTTGCTGCATTAGAAAATTGTAGCGAAATACAGGAAGATCTGCAGCTGATAGGCACTTGGTGCAGGGAGTGGCAACTGACCCTTAACATAAACAAATGTAATGTATTGCGAATACATAGAACGAAGGATCCTTTATTGTATGATTATATGATAGCGGAACAAACACTGGTAGCAGTTACTTCTGTAAAATATCTGGGAGTATGCGTACGGAACGATTTGAAGTGGAATGATCATATAAAACTAATTGTTGGTAAGGCGGGTACCAGGTCGAGATTCATTGGGAGAGTGCTTAGAAAATGTAGTCAATCAACAAAGGAGGTGGCTTACAAAACACTCGTTCGACCTATACTTGAGTATTGCTCATCAGTGTGGGATCCGTACCAGGTCGGGTTGACGGAGGAGATAGAGAAGATCCAAAGAAGAGCGGCGCGTTTCGTCACTGGGTTATTTGGTAACCGTGATAGCGTTACGGAGATGTTTAATAAACTCAAGTGGCAGACTCTGCAAGAGAGGCGCTCTGCATCGCGGTGTAGCTTGCTCGCCAGCTTTCGAGAGGGTGCGTTTCTGGATGAGGTATCGAATATATTGCTTCCCCCTACTTATACTTCCCGAGGAGATCACGAATGTAAAATTAGAGAGATTAGAGCGCGCACGGAGGCTTTCAGACAGTCGTTCTTCCCGCGAACCATACGCGACTGGAACAGGAAAGGGAGGTAATGACAGTGGCACGTAAAGTGCACTCCGCCACACACCGCTGGGTGGCTTGCGGAGTATCAATGTAGATGTAGATGTAGATGTAGAAAGTTAGAGTGTCAGTCCCCTCGTACTTAACTCGGCATTGTGCCTTTTGAATTTAATTCCGATGCAATTTCTGTGCTTCATCGTCAATAAGAAGGTCCAAGGGATACACTAAACCTGAGGTGAAGCATCGGAATCTAAAACTTGACTCACAGGAGAGGATCAAATCATAGAAAGCTAGAGTGGCAGTCCTTTTGTACTTAAGTCGGCATTGTGCCTTTTGTATTAAATTCGGATGCAATTTCTGTGTTTCATCGTCAATAAGATGGTCTACGGGATACAGTAAACCTGAAGTGAAGCATCGGAATCTAAAACTGGACTCACAGAAGAGGTTCAAATCCTAGAATGTTAGAGTGTCAGTCCTCTTGTACTTAAGTCAGCATTGTGCCTTTTGAATTTAATTCCGAAGCACTTTCTGTGCTTCATCGTCGATGAGAAGGTCCAAGGAACACAGTTAACCTGAAGTGAAGCATCGGAATCTAAAACTGGACTCACAGGAGGGGATCAAATCATAGCAAGCCAGAGTGTCAGTCCTTTTGTACTTAAGTCGGCATTGTGCCTTTTGTATTAAGTTCGGATGCAATTTCTGTGTTTCATCGTCAATAAGAAGGTCCTAGGGATACAGTAAACCTGAAGAGAAGCATCGGAATCTAACACTGGCCTCACAGGAGAGGTTCAAATCATAGAAAGTTAGAGTGTCAGTCCTCTTGTACTTAAGTCGGCATTGTGCCTTTTGTATTAAATTCGGCTGCAATTTCTGTGTTTCATCGTCAATAAGAAGGTCCAAGGGATACAGTAAACCTGAAGTGAAGCATCGTAATGTAAAACTGGACTCACAGGAGATTTTCAAATCATAGAAAGTGAGAGTGTCAGTCCTCTTGTACTTAAGTCGGCATTGTGCATTTTGAATTTAATTCCGATGCAATTTCTGTGCTTCATCGTCAATAAGAAGGTCATAGGGATACAGGAAAACCTGAAGTGAAGCATCGGAATCTAAAACTGGACTCACAGGAGAGGTTCAAATCATAGAAAGTTAGAGTGTCAGTCCTCTTGTACCTAAGTCGGCATTGTGCCATTTGAATTTAATTCCGAAGCAATTTCTGTGTTTCATCGTCAATAAGAAGGTCCAAGGGATACAGTAAACCTGAAGTGAAGCATCGGAATCTAAAACTGGACTCACAGGAGAGTTTCCTATCATAGAAAGTTACTGTGTCAGTCCTCTTGTTTTTAAGTCTGCATTGTGCCTTTTGATTTTAATTCCGATGCAATTTCTGTGTTTCATCGTCAATAGGAAGGTCCAAGGGATACAGTAAACCTGAAGTGAAGCATCGGAATCTGAAACTGGACTCACAGGAGCGGTTCAAATAATAGAAAGTTAGAGTATCAGTCCACTTGTACTTAAGTCGGCATTGTGCCCTTCGAATTTAATTCCGATGCAATTTCTGTGCTTCTTCGTCAATAAGAAGGTACAAGGGATTCAGTAAACCTTAAGTGAAGCATCGCAATCTAAAAGTGGACTCACAGGAGAGGTTCAAATCATAGAAATTTAGAGTGTCAGTCCTCTCGTACTTAAGTCGACATTGTGCCTTTTGAATTTAATTCCGATGCAATATCTGTGCTTCATCGTCAACAAGAAGGTCCAAGGGATACACTAAACCTGAAGTGAAGTATCGGAATCTAAATCTGGACTGACAGGAGAGGTTCAAACCATAGAAAGTTAGAGTGTCAGTCCTCTTGTACTTAAGTCGGCATTGTGCCTTTTGAATTTAATTCCGAAGCACTTTCTGTGCTTCATCGTCAATAAGGATGTCCAAGGGACACAGTAAACCTGAAGTGAAGCATCGGAATCTGAAACTGGACTCACAGGAGCGGTTCAAATAATAGAAAGTTAGAGTATCAATCCACTTGTACTTAAGTCGGCATTGTGCCCTTCGAATTTAATTCCGATGCAATTTCTGTGCTTCTTCGTCAATAAGAAGGTAAAAGGGATTCAGTAAACCTTAAGTGAAGCATCGCAATCTAAAAGTGGACTCACAGGAGAGGTTCAAATCATAGAAATTTAGAGTGTCAGTCCTCTCGTACTTAGGTCGGCATTGTGCCTTTTGAATTTAATTTCGATGCAATATCTGTGCTTCATCGTCAACAAGAAGGTCCAAGGGATACACTAAACCTGAAGTGAAGCATCGGAATCTAAACTGGACTCACAGGAGAGGTTCAGATCATAGAAAGTTTGAGTGTCAGTCCTCTTGTACTTAAGTCGGCATAGTGCCTTTTGTATTAAATTCGGATGCAATTTCTGTGTTTTATCGTCAATAAGATGGTCTAAGGGATACAGTAAACCTGAAGTGAAGCATCGGAATCTAAAACTGGACTCACAGAAGAGGTTCAAATCCTAGAAAGTTAGAGTGTCAGTCCTCTTGTACTTAAGTCAGCATTGTGCCTTTTGAATTTAATTCCGAAGCACTTTCTGTGCTTCATCGTCGATAAGAAGGTCCAAGGAACACAGTAAACCTGAAGTGAAGCATCGGAATCTAAAACTGGACTCACAGGAGAGGATCAAATCAAAGAAAGCTAGAGTGTCAGTCCTTTTGTACTTAAGTCGGCATTGTGCATTTTGTATTACGTTCGGATGCAATTTCTGTGTTTCATAGTCAATAAGAAGGTCCAAGGGATACAGTAAACCTGAAGAGAAGCATCGGAATCTAACACTGGCCTCACAGGAGAGGTTCAAATCATAGAAAGTTAGAGTGCCAGTCCTCTTGTACTTAAGTCGGCATTGTGCCTTTTGTATTAAATTCGGCTGCAATTTCTGTGTTTCATCGTCAATAAGAAGGTCCAAGGGATACAGTAAACCTGAAGTGAAGCATCGGAATCTAAAACAGCACTCACAGGAGAGGTTCAAATCATAGAAAGTTAGAATGTTAGTCTTCTTGGACTTAAGTCGGCATTGTGCCTTTTGTATTACATTCGGATGCAATTTCTATGTTTCATCGTCAATAAGAAGGTCCAAGGTATACAGTAAACCTGAAGTGAAGCATCGGAATCTAAAACTGGACTCACAGGAGATTTTCAAATCATAGAAAGTGAGAGTGTCAGTCCTCTTGTACTTAAGTCGGCATTGAGCATTTTGAATTTAATTCCGATGCAATTTCTGTGCTTCATCGTCAATAAGAAGGTCATAGGGATACAGGAAAACCTGAAGTGAAGCATCGGAATCTAAAACTGGACTCACAGAAGAGGTTCAAATCATAGAAAGTTAGAGTGTCAGTCCTCTTGTACCTAAGTCGGCAAATTGCCATTTGAATTTAATTCCGAAGCAATTTCTGTGTTTCATCGTCAATAAGAAGGTCCAAGAGATACAGTAAACCTGAAGTGAAGCATCGGAATCTAAAACTGGACTCACAGGAGAGGTTCAAATCATAGAAAGTTAGTGTGTCAGTCCTCTTGTTTTTAAGTCGGCATTGTGCCTTTTGAATTTAATTCCGATGGAATTTCTGTGTTTCATCGACAATAAGAGGGTCCAAGGGATACAGTAAACCTGAAGTGAAGCATCGGAATCTAAAACTGGACTCACAGGAGCGGTTCAAATAATAGAAATTTAGAGTATCAGTCCACTTGTACTTAAGTCGGCATTGTGCCCTTCGAATTTAATTCCGATGCAATTTCTGTGCTTCTTCGTCAATAAGAAGGTAAAAGGGATTCAGTAAACCTTAAGTGAAGCATCGCAATCTAAAACTGGGCTCACAGAAGAGGTTCAAATCCTAGAAAGTTAGAGTGTCAGTCCTCTTGTACTTAAGTCAGCATTGTGCCTTTTGAATTTAATTCCGAAGCAATTTCTGTGTTTCATCGTCAATAAGAAGGTCCAAGGGATACAGTAAACCTGAAGTGAAGCATCGGAATCTAAAACAGCACTCACAGGAGAGGTTCAAATCATAGAAAGTTAGAGTGTCAGTCTTCTTGGACTTAAGTCGGCATTGTGCCTTTTGTATTATATTCGGATGCAATTTCTATGTTTCATCGTCAATAAGAAGGTCCAAGGTTTACAGTAAACCTGAAGTGAAGCATCGGAATCTAAAACTGGACTCACAGGAGAGGTTCAAATCATAGAAAGTGAGAGTGTCAGTCCTCTTGTACTTAAGTCGGCATTGTGCCTTTTGAGTTTAATTCCGATGCAATTTCTGTGCCTCCTCCTCAAAACGAAGGTCAAAGGTATACAGTAAACCTGAAGTGAAGCATCGGAATTTAAACTGGACTCACAGGAGAAGTTAAAATCATAGAAATTAATTGTGTCAGTCCCCTTGTACTTAAGTCGGCATTGTGCCTTTTGTTTAAAAATGCGGATGCAATTTCTGTGTTTCATCGTCAATAAGAAGGTCAAAGGTATACAGTAAAACTGAAGTGAAGCATCGCAATCTAAAACTGGACTCAAAGGAGAGGTTCAAATCATAGAAAATTAGAGTGTCAGTCCTCTTGTACTGAAGTCGGCATTGTGCATTTTGAATTTCATTCCGATGCAATTTCTGTGCTGCATCGTCAATATGAAGGTCCAAGGTAAATGGTGAACGTGAAGTGAAGCATCGGTTTCTAAAACTGGAATCACAGGAGAGGTTCAAATCTTAGTAAGTTAGAGTGTCCGTCCTCTTGTACTTAAGTCGGCATTGTGCCTTTTGAATTTAATTCCGATGCAATTTCTGTGCTTCACCATGAATAAGACGGTCTATGGTATACAGTATACCTGAAGTGTAGCACGGCATCTAAAACTGGACCCACAGGAGAGGTTCAAATCATAGAAAGTTAGAGTGCCAGTCCTCTTGTACTTAAGTCGGCAATGTGCCTTTTTAATTTAATTCCGATGCAATTTCTGTGTTTCATAGTCAATAAAAAGGTCCAAGGTATACAGTAAACCTGAAGTGTAGCATCGGAATGTAAAACTGGACTCCCAGGAGAGGTTCAAATCATGGAGAGTTAGAGTGTCAGTCCTCTTGTACTTAAGTCGCATTGTGCCTTTTGTATTAAATTCGGATGAAATTTCTGTGTTTCATCGTCAATAAGAAGGTCCAAGGGGTACAGTAAACCTGAAGTGAAGCATCGGAATCTAAAACTGGACTCACAGGAGAGGTTCAAATCATAGTAAGTTAGAGTGTCAGTCCTCTTGTACTTAAGTCGGCATTGTGCCTTTTGTATTAAATTCGGATGCAATTTCTTTGCTTCATCTTCAATTAGATGGTCCAAGGGATACAGTAAACCTGAAGTGAAGCATCGGAATCTAAAACTGGACTCCCAGGAGAGGTTCAAATCATAGTCCTCTTGTACTTAAGTCGGCATTGTGCCTTGTGTTTTAAAATTCGGATGCAATTTCTGAGTAACATCGTCAATAAGAAGGTCCAAATTATACAGTAAACCTGAAGTGAAGCATCGGAATCTAAATCTGGACTCACAGGATAGGTTCAAATCATAGAAAGTTACAGTGTCAATAAGAAGGTCCAAGGGATACAGTAAACCTGAAGTGAAGCATCGGAATCTAAAACTGGACTCACAGGAGAGGTTGAAATCATAGAAATTTGGAGTGTCAGTCCTCTTGTACTTAAGTCGGCATTGGGCCTTTTGTATTAAATTCGGATGCAATTTCTGTGTTTCATCGTCAATAAGAACGTCCAAGGGATACAGTAAACCTGAAGTGAAGCATCGGAATCTAAAACTGGACTCACAGGATAGGTTCAAATCATAGAACGTTGGAGCGTCAGTCCTCTTGTACTTAAGTCGGCATTGTGCCTTTTGAATTTAATTCCGATGCAATTTCTGTGCTTCGCCGTCAATAAGGTCATAGGGATACAGTAAACCTGAAGTGGAGCATCGGAATCTAAAATTGGACTCACAGGATATTTTCAAATTATAGGAAGTTAGAGTGTCAGTCCTCTTGTACTTAAGTCGGAAATGTGCGTCTGAATTACATTCCGATGCAATTTCTTTGCTTCATCGTCAATAAGATGATCCCAGGGTTACAGTAAACCTGAAGTGAAGCATCGGAAATTAAGCTGGACTCACAGGAGAGGTTCAAATCATAGAAAGTTAGAATGTAAGTCCTCTTGTACTTAAATCGGCACTATGCTTTTTGTATTACATTCGGATGCAATTTATGTGTTTCATCGTCACTAAGAAGGTCCAAGGTATACAGTAAACGTGAGGTGAACCATCGGAATCCAAAACTGGACTCACAGGAGAGGTTCAAATCATAGAAAGTTAGATAGTCAGTCCTCTTGTACTTAAGTCGGCATTGTGCTTTCGCATTAAATTCGGATGCAATTTCTGTGTTTCATCGTCAATAAGAAGGTCCAAGGCATACAGTTAACCTGAAGTGAAGCATCGGAATTTAAACTAAACTCACAGGAGAAGTTAAAATCATAGAAAATAATAGTGTCAGTCCTCTTGTACTTAAGTCGGCAATGTGCCTTTTGTTTAAAAATGCGGAAGCAATTTCTGTGTTTCATCGTCAATAAGAAGGTCTAAGGTATACAGTAAACCTGAAGTGAAGCATCGCAATCTAAAACTGGACTCAAAGGAGAGGTTTAAATCATAGAAATTTAGAGTGTCAGTCCTCTTGTACTTAAGTCGGCATTGTGCATTTTGAATTTCATTCCGATGCAATTTCTGTGCTTCATCGTCAATAAGAAGGTCCAAGGGTACAGTAAACCTAAAGTGAAGCATCAGAATCTAAAACTGGACTCACATGAGAGGTTGATATCATATAAATTTAAGGTGTCAGTCCTCTTGTACTTAAGTCGGCATTGGGCCTTTTGTATTGAATTCGGATGCAATTTCTGTGTTTCATCGTCAATAAGAAGGTCCAAGGGATGCAGTAAACCTGAAGTGAAGCATCGGAATCTAAAACTGGACTCACAGGATAGGTTCAAATCATAGAAAGTTGGAACGTCAGTCCTCTTGTACTTAAGTCGGCATTGTGCCTTTTGAATTTAATTCCGATGCAATTTCTGTGCCTCATCGTCAATTAGGTCATAGGGATACAATAAACCTGAGGTGAAGCATCGGAATCTAAAACTGGATTCACAGGACAGGTTTAAATCATAGAAAGTTAGAGTGTCAGTACACTTGTACTTAAGTCGGCATTGTGCTCTCTGAATTACATTCCGATGCAATTTCTGTGCTTCATCGTCAATAAGAAGGTCCAAGGGATACAGTAAACCTGAGGTGAAGCATCGGAATCTAAAACTGGACTCACAGGAGAGGTTAAGATCATAGAAAGTTAGAGTGTCAGTCCCCTCGTACTTAACTCGGCATTGTGCGTTTTGAATTTAATTCCGATGCAATTTCTGTGCTTCATCGTCAATAAGAAGGTCCAAGGGATACACTAAACCTGAGGTGAAGCATCGGAATCTAAAACTTGACTCACAGGAGAGGATCAAATCATAGAAAGCTAGAGTGGCAGTCCTTTTGTACTTAAGTCGGCATTGTGCCTTTTCTATTAAATTCGGATGCAATTTCTGTGTTTCATCGTCAATAAGATGGTCTACGGGATACAGTAAACCTGAAGTGAAGCATCGGAATCTATAACTGGACTCACAGAAGAGGTTCAAATCCTAGAATGTTAGAGTGTCAGTCCTTTTGTACTTAAGTCAGCATTGTGCCTTTTGAATTTAATTCCGAAGCACTTTCTGTGCTTCATCGTCGATGAGAAGGTCCAAGGAACACAGTTAACCTGAAGTGAAGCATCGGAAACTAAAACTGGACTCACAGGAGGGGATCAAATCATAGCAAGCCAGAGTGTCAGTCCTTTTGTACTTAAGTCGGCATTGTGCCTTTTGTATTAAGTTCGGATGCAATTTCTGTGTTTCATCGTCAATAAGAAGGTCCTAGGGATACAGTAAACCTGAAGAGAAGCATCGGAATCTAACACTGGCCTCACAGGAGAGGTTCAAATCATAGAAAGTTAGAGTGTCAGTCCTCTTGTACTTAAGTCGGCATTGTGCCTTTTGTATTAAATTCGGCTGCAATTTCTGTGTTTCATCGTCAATAAGAAGGTCCAAGGGATACAGTAAACCTGAAGTGAAGCATCGGAATCTAAAACAGCACTCACAGGAGAGGTTCAAATCATAGAAAGTTTGAATGTTAGTCTTCTTGGACTTAAGTCGGCATTGTGCCTTTTGTATTACATTCGGATGCAATTTCTATGTTTCATCGTCAATAAGAAGGTCCAAGGTATACAGTAAACCTGAAGTGAAGCATCGTAATCTAAAACTGGACTCACAGGAGATTTTCAAATCATAGAAAGTGAGAGTGTCAGTCCTCTTGTACTTAAGTCGGCATTGTGCATTTTGAATTTAATTCCGATGCAATTTCTGTGCTTCATCGTCAATAAGAAGGTCATAGGGATACAGGAAAACCTGAAGTGAAGCATCGGAATCTAAAACTGGACTCACAGGAGAGGTTCAAATCATAGAAAGTTAGAGTGTCAGTCCTCTTGTACCTAAGTCGGCATTGTGCCATTTGAATTTAATTCCGAAGCAATTTCTGTGTTTCATCGTCAATAAGAAGGTCCAAGGGATACAGTAAACCTGAAGTGAAGCATCGGAATCTAAAACTGGACTCACAGGAGAGGTTCCTATCATAGAAATTTAGTGTGTCAGTCCTCTTGTTTTTATGTCTTAATTGTGCCTTTTGATTTTAATTCCGATGCAATTTCTGTGTTTCATCGTCAATAGGAAGGTCCAAGGGATACAGTAAACCTGAAGTGAAGCATCGGAATCTGAAACTGGACTCACAGGAGCGGTTCAAATAATAGAAAGTTAGAGTATCAGTCCACTTGTACTTAAGTCGGCATTGTGCCCTTCGAATTTAATTCCGATGCAATTTCTGTGCTTCTTCGTCAATAAGAAGGTAAAAGGGATTCAGTAAACCTTAAGTGAAGCATCGCAATCTAAAAGTGGACTCACAGGAGAGGTTCAAATCATAGAAATTTAGAGTGTCAGTCCTCTCGTACTTAAGTCGGCATTGTGCCTTTTGAATTTAATTCCGATGCAATATCTGTGCTTCTTCGTCAACAAGAAGGTCCAAGGGATACACTAAACCTGAAGTGAAGTATCGGAATCTAAATCTGGACTGACAGGAGAGGTTCAAACCATAGAAAGTTAGAGTGTCAGTTCTCTTGTACTTAAGTCGGCATTGTGCCTTTTGAATTTAATTCCGAAGCACTTTCTGTGCTTCATCGTCAATAAGAATGTCCAAGGGACACAGTAAACCTGAAGTGAAGCATCGGAATCTAAAGCTGGACTCACAGGAGAGGTTCAGATCATAGAAAGTTTGAGTGTCAGTCCTCTTGTACTTAAGTCGGCATAGTGCCTTTTGTATTAAATTCGGATGCAATTTCTGTGTTTTATCGTCAATAAGATGGTCTAAGGGATACAGTAAACCTGAAGTGAAGCATCGGAATCTAACACTGGCCTCACAGGAGAGGTTCAAATCATAGAAAGTTAGAGTGTCAGTCCTCTTGTACTTAAGTCGGCATTGTGCCTTTTGTATTAAATTCGGCCGCAATTTCTGTGTTTCATCGTCAATAAGAAGGTCCAAGGGATACAGTAAACCTGAAGTGAAGCATCGGAATCTAAAACTGGACTCACAGGAGAGGTTCAAATCATAGAAAGTTAGTGTGTCAGTCCTCTTGTTTTTAAGTCGGCATTGTGCCTTTTGAATTTAATTCCGATGCAATTTCTGTGTTTCATCGTCAATAAGAAGGTCCAAGGGATACAGTAAACCTGAAGTGAAGCATCGGAATCTAAAACTGGACTCACAGGAGCGGTTCAAATAATAGAAAGTTAGAGTATCAGTCCACTTGTACTTAAGTCGGCATTGTGCCCTTCGAATTTAATTCCGATGCAATTTCTGTGCTTCTTCGTCAATAAGAAGGTAAAAGGGATTCAGTAAACCTTAAGTGAAGCATCGCAATCTAAAAGTGGACTCACAGGGGAGGTTCAAATCATAGAAATTTAGAGTGTCAGTCCTCTCGTACTTAGGTCGGCATTGTGCCTTTTGAATTTAATTTCGATGCAATATCTGTGCTTCATCGTCAACAAGAAGGTCCAAGGGATACACTTAACCTGAAGTGAAGCATCGGAATCTAAAGCTGGACTCACAGGAGAGGTTCAGATCATAGAAAGTTTGAGTGTCAGTCCTCTTGTACTTAAGTCGGCATAGTGCCTTTTGTATTAAATTCGGATGCGATTTCTGTGTTTTATCGTCAATAAGATGGTCTAAGGGATACAGTAAACCTGAAGTGAAGCATCGTAATCTAAAACTGGACTCACAGAAGAGGTTCAAATCCTAGAAAGTTAAAGTGTCAGTCCTCTTGTACTTAAGTCAGCATTGTGCCTTTTGAATTTAATTCCGAAGCACTTTCTGTGCTTCATCGTCGATAAGAAGGTCCAAGGAACACAGTAAACCTGAAGTGAAGCATCGGAATCTAAAACTGGACTCACAGGAGAGGATCAAATCAAAGAAAGCTAGAGTGTCAGTCCTTTTGTACTTAAGTCGGCATTGTGCATTTTGTATTAAGTTCGGATGCAATTTCTGTGTTTCATAGTCAATAAGAAGGTCCAAGGGATACAGTAAACCTGAAGAGAAGCATCGGAATCTAACACTGGCCTTACAGGAGAGGTTCAAATCATAGAAAGTTAGAGTGTCAGTCCTCTTGTACTTAAGTCGGCATTGTGCCTTTTGTGTTAAATTCGGCTGCAATTTCTGTGTTTCATCGTCAATAAGAAGGTCCAAGGGATACAGTAAACCTGAAGTGAAGCATCGGAATCTAAAACAGCACTCACAGGAGAGGTTCAAATCATAGAAAGTTAGAATGTTAGTCTTCTTGGACTTAAGTCGGCATTGTGCCTTTTGTATTACATTCGGATGCAATTTCTATGTTTCATCGTCAATAAGAAGGTCCAAGGTATACAGTAAACCTGAAGTGAAGCATCGGAATCTAAAACTGGACTCACAGGAGATTTTCAAATCATAGAAAGTGAGAGTGTCAGTCCTCTTGTACTTAAGTCGGCATTGAGCATTTTGAATTTAATTCCGATGCAATTTCTGTGCTTCATCGTCAATAAGAAGGTCATAGGGATACAGGAAAACCTGAAGTGAAGCATCGGAATCTAAAACTGGACTCACAGGAGAGGTTCAAATCATAGAAAGTTAGAGTGTCAGTCCTCTTGTACCTAAGTCGGCAAATTGCCATTTGAATTTAATTCCGATGCAATTTCTGTGTTTCATCGTCAATAGGAAGGTCCAAGGGATACAGTAAACCTGAAGTGAAGCATCGGAATCTGAAACTGGACTCACAGGAGCGGTTCAAATAATAGAAATTTAGAGTATCAGTCCACTTGTACTTAAGTCGGCATTGTGCCCTTCGAATTTAATTCCGATGCAATTTCTGTGCTTCTTCGTCAATAAGAAGGTAAAAGGGATTCAGTAAACCTTAAGTGAAGCATCGCAATCTAAAACTGGGCTCACAGAAGAGGTTCAAATCCTAGAAAGTTAGAGTGTCAGTCCTCTTGTACTTAAGTCAGCATTGTGCCTTTTGAATTTAATTCCGAAGCAATATCTGTGTTTCATCGTCAATAAGAAGGTCCAAGGGATACAGTAAACCTGAAGTGAAGCATCGGAATCTAAAACAGCACTCACAGGAGAGGTTCAAATCATAGAAAGTTAGAGTGTCAGTCCTCTTGTACTTAAGTCGGCATTGTGCCTTTTGTATTAAATTCGGCTGCAATTTCTGTGTTTCATCGTCAATAAGAAGGTCCAAGGGATACAGTAAACCTGAAGTGAAGCATCGGAATCTAAAACTGGACTCACAGGATAGGTTCTAAACATAGAACGTTGGAGCGTCAGTCCTCTTGTACTTAAGTCGGCATTGTGCCTTTTGAATTTAATTCCGATGCAATTTCTGTGCTTCGTCGTCAGTAAGGTCATAGGGATACAGTAAACCTGAAGTTCAGCATCGGAATCTAAAATTGGACTCACAGGATATTTTCAAATTATAGGAAGTTAGAGTGTCAGTCCTCTTGTACGTAAGTCGGAAATGTGCGTCTGAATTACATTCCGATGCATTTTCTGTGCTTCATCGTCAATAAGATGATCCCAGGGTTACAGTAAACCTGAAGTGAAGCATCGGAAATTAAGCTGGACTCACAGGAGTGGTTCAAATCCTAGAAAGTTAGAGTGTCAGTCCTCGTGTACTTAAGTCAGCATTGTGCCTTTTGAATTTAATTCCGAAGCACTTTATGTGCTTCATCGTCGATAAGAAGGTCCAAGGAACACAGTTAACCTGAAGTGAAGCATCGGAATCTAAAACTGGACTCACTGGAGGGGATCAAATCATAGCAAGCCAGAGTGTCAGTCCTTTTGTACTTAAGTCGGCATTGTGCCTTTTGTATTAAGTTCGGATGCAATTTCTGTGTTTCATCGTCAATAAGAAGGTCCTAGGGATACAGTAAACCTGAAGAGAAGCATCGGAATCTAACACTGGCCTCACAGGAGAGGTTCAAATCATAGAAAGTTAGAGTGTCAGTCCTCTTGTACTTAAGTCGGCATTGTGCCTTTTGTATTAAATTCGGCTGCAATTTCTGTGTTTCATCGTCAATAAGAAGGTCCAAGGGATACAGTAAACCTGAAGTGAAGCATCGGAATCTAAAACAGCACTCACAGGAGAGGTTCAAATCATAGAAAGTTAGAATGTTAGTCTTCTTGGACTTAAGTCGGCATTGTGCCTTTTGTATTACATTCGGATGCAATTTCTATGTTTCATCGTCAATAAGAAGGTCCAAGGTATACAGTAAACCTGAAGTGAAGCATCGGAATACAAAACGGGACTCACAGGAGATTTTCAAATCATATAAAGTGAGAGTGTCAGTCCTCTTGTACTTAAGTCGGCATTGTGCATTTTGAATTTAATTCCGATGCAATTTCTGTGCTTCATCGTCAATAAGAAGGTCATAGGGATACAGGAAAACCTGAAGTGAAGCATCGGAATCTAAAACTGGACTCACAGGAGGGGTTCAAATCATAGAAAGTTAGAGTGTCAGTCCTCTTGTACCTAAGTCGGCATTGTGCCATTTGAATTTAATTCCGAAGCAATTTCTGTGTTTCATCGTCAATAAGAAGGTCCAAGGGATACAGTAAACCTGAAGTGAAGCATCGGAATCTAAAACTGGACTCACAGGAGAGGTTCAAATCATTGAAAGTTAGTGTGTCAGTCCTCTTGTTTTTAAGTCGGCATTGTGCCTTTTGAATTTAATTCCGATGCAATTTCTGTGTTTCATCGTCAATAAGAAGGTCCAAGGGATACAGTAAACCTGAAGTGAAGCATCGGAATCTAAAACTGGACTCACAGGAGCGGTTCAAATAATAGAAAGTTAGAGTATCAGTCCACTTGTACTTAAGTCGGCATTGTGCCCTTCGAATTTAATTCCGATGCAATTTCTGTGCTTCTTCGTCAATAAGAAGGTAAAAGGGATTCAGTAAACCTTAAACCTTAAGTGAAGCATCGGAATCTAAAACTGGACTCACAGGAGAGGATCAAATCAAAGAAAGCTAGAGTGTCAGTCCTTTTGTACTTAAGTCGGCATTGTGCCTTTTGTATTACGTTCGGATGCAATTTCTGTGTTTCATAGTCAATAAGAAGGTCCAAGGGATACAGTAAACCTGAAGAGAAGCATCGGAATCTAACACTGGCCTCACAGGAGAGGTTCAAATCATAGAAAGTTAGAGTGTCAGTCCTCTTGTACTTAAGTCGGCATTGTGCCTTTTGTATTAAATTCGGCTGCAATTTCTGTGTTTCATCGTCAATAAGAAGGTCCAAGGGATACAGTAAACCTGAAGTGAAGCATCGGAATCTAAAACAGCACTCACAGGAGAGGTTCAAATCATAGAAAGTTAGAGTGTCAGTCTTCTTGGACTTAAGTCGGCATTGTGCCTTTTGTATTATATTCGGATGCAATTTCTATGTTTCATCGTCAATAAGAAGGTCCAAGGTTTACAGTAAACCAGAAGTGAAGCATCGGAATCTAAAACTGGACTCACAGGAGAGGTTCAAATCATAGAAAGTGAGAGTGTCAGTCCTCTTGTACATAAGCCGGCATTGTGCCTTTTGAATTTAATTCCGATGCAATTTCTGTGCTTCCTCCTCAAAACGAAGGTCAAAGGTATACAGTAAACCTGAAGTGAAGCATCGGAATCTAAAACTGAACTCACAGATGAGGTTCAAATCATAGAAAATTAGATAGTCAGTCCTCTTGTACTTAAGTCGGCATTGTCTCTTTTGTATTAAATTCGGATGCAATTTCTGTGTTTCATTGTCAATAAGAAGGTCCAAGGTATACAATAAACCTGAAGTGAAGCAACGGAATCTAAAACTGAACTCACAGAGGAGGTTCAAATCATAGAAAGTTAGAGTGTCAGTCCTCTTGTACTTAAGTCGGCATTGTGCTTTTGTATTAAATTCGGATGCAATTTCTGTGTTTCATCGTCAATAAGAAAGTCCAAGGTATACAGTAAACCTGAAGTGAAGCATCGGAATCTAAAACTGCACTCACAGGAGAGGTTCAGATCATAGAAAGTGAGAGTGTCAGTCCTCTTGTACTTAAGTCGGCATTGTGTCTTTTGTATTAAATTCGGATGCAATTTCTATGTTTCATCGTCAATAAGAAGGTCCAAGGTATACAGCAAACCTGAAGTGAAGCATCGGAATCTAAAACTGGATTCACAGGAGAGGTTCAAATCATAGAAAGTTAGAGTATCAGTCCTCTTGTACTTAAGTCGGCATTGTGCCTTTTGTATTAAATTCGGATGCCATTTCTGTGTTTCATCGTCAATAAGAAGGTCTAAGGTATACATTAAACCTGAAGTGAAGCATCGCAATCTAAAGCTGGACTCACAGGAGAGGTTCAAATCACAGAAAGTTTGTGTCAGTCCTCTTGTACTTAAGTCGGCATTGTGCCTTTTGTATTAAATTCGGATGCAATTTCTGTGTTTCATCGTCAATAAGAAGGTCCAAGGTATACAGTAAACCAGAAGTGAAGCATCGGAATCTAAAACTGGACTCACAGGAGAGGTTCAAATCATAGAAAGTTAGTGTGTCAGTCCTCTTGTACTTAAGTCGGCATTGTGCCTTTTGTATTAAATTCGGATGCAATTTCTGTGTTTCATCGTCAATAAGAAGGTCCAAGGTATACAATAAACCTGAAGTCAAGCATCGCAATTTAAAACTGGACTCACAGGAGCGGTTCAAATCATAGAATGTTAGAGTGTCAGTCCTCTTGTACTTAAGTCGGCATTGTGCCTTTTGAATTTAATTCCGAAGCACTTTCTGTGCTTCATCGTCAATAAGAATGTCCAAGGGACACAGTGAACCTGAAGTGAAGCATCGGAATCTAAAACTGGACTCACAGGAGAGGTTCAGATCATAAAAAGTTTGAGTGTCAGTACTCTTGTACTTAAGTCGGCATAGTGCCTTTTGTATTAAATTCGGATGCAATATCTGTGTTTTATCGTCAATAAGAAGGTCCAACGTATACAGTAAACCTCAAGTGAAGCATCTGAATCTAAAGCTGGACTCACAGGAGAGTTTCAAATCATATAAAGTTTGAGTGTCAGTCCTCTTGTACTTAAGTCGGCATTGTGCCTTTTGTATTAAATTCGGATGCAATTTCTGTGTTTCATCGTCAATAAGCAAGTCCAAGGGATACAGTAAACCTGAAGTGAAGCATCGGAATATAAAACTGCACTCACAGGAGAGGTTCAGATCATAGAAAGTGAGAGTGTCAGTCCTCTTGTACTTAAGTCGGCATTGTGTCTTTTGTATTAAATTCGGATGCAATTTCTATGTTTCATCGTCAATAAGAAGGTCCAAGGTATACAGCAAACCTGAAGTGAAGCATCGGAATCTAAAACTGGATTCACAGGAGAGGTTCAAATCATAGAAAGTTAGAGTATCAGTCCTCTTGTACTTAAGTCGGCATTGTGCCTTTTGTATTAAATTCGGATGCCATTTCTGTGTTTCATCGTCAATAATAAGGTCTAAGGTATACATTAAACCTGAAGTGAAGCATCGCAATCTAAAGCTGGACTCACAGGAGAGGTTCAAATCACAGAAAGTTTGTGTCAGTCCTCTTGTACTTAAGTCGGCATTGTGCCTTTTGTATTAAATTCGGATGCAATTTCTGTGTTTCATCGTCAATAAGAAGGTCCAAGGTATACAGTAAACCTGAAGTGAAGCATCGGAATCTAAAACTGGACTCACAGGAGAGGTTCAAATCATAGAAAGTTAGTGTGTCAGTCCTCTTGTACTTAAGTCGGCATTGTGCCTTTTGTATTAAATTCGGATGCAATTTCTGTGTTTCATCGTCAATAAGAAGGTCCAAGGTATACAATAAACCTGAAGTCAAGCATCGCAATCTAAAACTGGACTCACAGGAGCGGTTCAAATCATAGAAAGTTAGAGTGTCAGTCCTCTTGTACTTAAGTCGGCATTGTGCCTTTTGTATTAAATTCGGATGCTATTTCTGTGTTTCATCGTCAATAAAAAGGTCCAAGGGATACAGTAAACCTGAAGTGAAGCATCGGAATCTAAAACTGGACTCACAGGAGAGGTTCATTTCATAGAAAGTTAGAGTGTCAGTCCTCTTGTCCTTAAGTCGGCCTTGTGCCTTTTGTTTTAAATTCGGATGCAATTTCTGTGCTTCATCGTCAATAAGTAGGTCCAAGGGATACAGTAAACCTGAAATGAAGCATCGGAATCTAAAACTGAACTCACAGGAGAGGTTCAAATCCTAGAAAGTTAGAGTGTCAGTTCTCTTGTACTTAAGTCGGCAATGTGCCTTTTGAGTTTAATTCCGATGCAATTTCTGTGTTTCATCGTCGATAAGATGTTCCAAGGTATACAGTAAACCTGAAGTGAAGCATCGGAATCTAAAACTGGAACCACAGGAGAGGTTCAAATCATAGTAAGTGAGTGTGTCAGTCCTCTTGTACCTAAGTCGGCATTGTGCCTTTTGTATTAAATTCGGATGCAATTTCTGTGTGTCATCGTCAATAAGAAGGTCCAAGGTATACAGTAAACCTGAAGTGAAGTATCGCAATCCAAAACTGGACTCACAGGAGCGGTTCAAATCATAGAAAGTTAGAGTGTCAGTCCTCTTGTTTTTAAGTCGGCATTGTGCCTTTTGAATTAAATTCCGATGCAATTACTGTGTTTCATCGTCAATAAGAAGGTCCAAGGGATACAGTAAACCTGAAGTGAAGCATCGGAATCTAAAACTGGACTCACAGGAGAGGTTCATTTCATAGAAAGTTAGAGTGTCAGTCCTCTTGTCCTTAAGTCGGCCTTGTGCCTTTTGTTTTAAATTCGGATGCAATTTCTGTGCTTCATCGTCAATAAGTAGGTCCAAGGGATACAGTAAACCTGAAATGAAGCATCGGAATCTAAAACTGAACTCACAGGAGAGGTTCAAATCCTAGAAAGTTAGAGTGTCAGTCCTCTTGTACTTAAGTCGGCAATGTGCCTTTTGAGTTTAATTCCGATGCAATTTCTGTGTTTCATCGTCGATAAGATGTTCCAAGGTATACAGTAAACCTGAAGTGAAGCATCGGAATCTAAAACTGGACCCACAGGAGAGGTTCAAATCATAGTAAGTGAGTGTGTCAGTCCTCTTGTACCTAAGTCGGCATTGTGCCTTTTGTATTAAATTCGGATGCAATTTCTGTGTGTCATCGTCAATAAGAAGGTCCAAGGTATACAGTAAACCTGAAGTGAAGTATCGCAATCCAAAACTGGACTCACAGGAGCGGTTCAAATCATAGAAAGTTAGAGTGTCAGTCCTCTTGTTTTTAAGTCGGCATTGTGCCGTTTGAATTAAATTCCGATGCAATTACTGTGTTTCATCGTCAATAAGAAGGTCCAAGGGATACAGTAAACCTGAAGTGAAGCATCGGATTCTAAAACTGGACTCACAGGAGAGGTTCATTTCAAAGAAAGTTAGAGTGTCAGTCCTCTTGTCCTTAAGTCGGCATTGTGCCTTTTGTTTTAAAATCGGATGCAATTTCTGTGTTTCATCGTCAATAAGTAGGTCCAAGGGATACAGTAAACCTGAAATGAAGCATCGGAACCTAAAACTGAACTCACAGGAGAGGTTCAAATCCTAGAAAGTTAGAGTGTCAGTCCTCTTGTACTTAAGTCGGCAATGTGCCTTTTGAATTTAATTCCGATGCAATTTCTGTGTTTCATCGTCAATAAGACGTTCCAAGGTATACAGTAAACCTGAAGTGAAGCATCGGAATCTAAAACTGGACCCACAGGAGAGGTTCAAATCATAGTAAGTGAGTTTGTCAGTCCTCTTGTACCTAAGTCGGCATTGTGCCTTTTGTATTAAAATCGGATGCAATTTCTGTGTTTCATCGTCAATAAGAGGGTCCAAGGTATACAGTACACCTGAAGTGAAGCATCGGATTCTAAAACTGGACTCTCAGGAGAGGTACAAATCATAGAAAGTTAGAGTGTCAGTCCTCTTGTACTTAAGTCGGCATTCTGCCTTTTGAATTTAATTCCGATGCGATTTCTGTGTTTCATCGTCAATACGATGGTCCAAGGGATACAGTAAACCTGAAGTGAAGCATCGGAATCTAAAACTGGACTCACAGGAGAGGTTCAAATCATAGAAAGTGAGAGTGTCAGTGCTCTTGTAGTTAAGTTGGCATTGTGCCCTTGTATTAAATTCGGATGCAGTTTCAGTGATTCATTGTCAATAAGAAGGTCCAAGGAATACAGTAAACCTGAAGTGAAGCATTGGAATCTAAAACTGGGCTCACAGGAGTGGTTCAAATCATAGAAAGTTAGAGTGTCAGTCCTCTTGTACTTAAGTCGGCATTGTGCCTTTTGTAATAAATTCGGATGCAATTTCTGTGTTTCATCGTCAATAAGAAGGTCCAAGGTATACAGTAAACCTGAAGTGAAGCATCGGAATCTAAAACTGGACTCACAGGAGAGGTTCAAACCATAGAAAGTTAGAGTGTCAGTCCTCTTGTACCTAAGTCGGCATTGTGCCATTTGAATTTAATTCCGAAGCAATTTCTGTGTTTCATCGTCAATAAGAAGGTCCAAGGGATACAGTAAACCTGAAGTGAAGCATCGGAATCTAAAACTGGACTCACAGGAGAGGTTCAAATCATAGAAAGTTAGTGTGTCAGTCCTCTTGTTTTTAAGTCGGCATTGTGCCTTTTGAATTTAATTCCGATGCAATTTCTGTGTTTCATCGTCAATAAGAAGGTCCAAGGGATACAGTAAACCTGAAGTGAAGCATCGGAATCTAAAACTGGACTCACAGGAGCGGTTCAAATAATAGAAAGTTAGAGTATCAGTCCACTTGTACTTAAGTCGGCATTGTGCCCTTCGAATTTAATTCCGATGCAATTTCTGTGCTTCTTCGTCAATAAGAAGGTAAAAGGGATTCAGTAAACCTTAAGTGAAGCATCGGAATCTAAAACTGGACTCACAGGAGAGGATCAAATCAAAGAAAGCTAGAGTGTCAGTCCTTTTGTACTTAAGTCGGCATTGTGCCTTTTGTATTACGTTCGGATGCAATTTCTGTGTTTCATAGTCAATAAGAAGGTCCAAGGGATACAGTAAACCTGAAGAGAAGCATCGGAATCTAAAACAGCACTCACAGGAGAGGTTCAAATCATAGAAAGTTAGAGTGTCAATCTTCTTGGACTTAAGTCGGCATTGTGCCTTTTGTATTATATTCGGATGCAATTTCTATGTTTCATCGTCAATAAGAAGGTCCAAGGTTTACAGTAAACCTGAAGTGAAGCATCGGAATCTAAAACTGGACTCACAGGAGAGGTTCAAATCATAGAAAGTGAGAGTGTCAGTCCTCTTGTACATAAGCCGGCATTGTGCCTTTTGAATTTAATTCCGATGCAATTTCTGTGCTTCCTCCTCAAAACGAAGGTCAAAGGTATACAGTAAACCTGAAGTGAAGCATCGGAATCTAAAACTGAACTCACAGATGAGGTTCAAATCATAGAAAATTAGATAGTCAGTCCTCTTGTACTTAAGTCGGCATTGTCTCTTTTGTATTAAATTCGGATGCAATTTCTGTGTTTCATTGTCAATAAGAAGGTCCAAGGTATACAATAAACCTGAAGTGAAGCAACGGAATCTAAAACTGAACTCACAGAGGAGGTTCAAATCATAGAAAGTTAGAGTGTCAGTCCTCTTGTACTTAAGTCGGCATTGTGCTTTTGTATTAAATTCGGATGCAATTTCTGTGTTACATCGTCAATAAGAAAGTCCAAGGTATACAGTGAACCTGAAGTGAAGCATCGGAATTTAAACTGGACTCACAGGAGTGGTTCAAATCATTGAAAGTTAGTGTGTCAGTCCTCTTGTACTTAAGTCGGCATTGTGCCTTTTGTATTAAAATTCGGATGCAATTTCTGTGTTTCATCGTCAATAAGAAGGTCCAAGGTATACAGTAAACCTGAAGTGAAGCATCGGAATCTTAAACTGGACTCACATTAGAGGTTCAAATCATAGAAAGTTAGAGTGTCAGTCCTCTTGTACTTAAGTCGGCATTGTGCCTTTTGAATTTAATTCCGATGCAATTTCTGTGCTTCATCGTCAATAAGAAGGTCCAAGGGATACAGTAAACCTGAAGTGAAGCATCGGAATCTAAAACTGGACTCACAGGAGTGGTTCAAATCATAGAAAGTTAGAGTGTCAGTCCTCTTGTTTTTAAGTCGGCATTGTGCCTTTTGAATTTAATTCCGATGCAATTTCTGTGTTTCATCGTCAATAAGATGGTCCAAGGGATACAGTAAACCTGAAGTGAAGCATCGGAATCTAAAACTGGCCTCACAGGAGCGGTTCAAATAATAGAAAGTTAGAGTATCAGTCCTCTTGTACTTAAGTCGGCATTGTGCCTTTTGAATTTAATTCCGAAGCACTTTCTGTGCTTCATCGTCAATAAGAATGTCCAAGGGACACAGTGAACCTGAAGTGAAGCATCGGAATCTAAAACTGGACTCACAGGAGAGGTTCAGATCATAAAAAGTTTGAGTGTCAGTACTCTTGTACTTAAGTCGGCATAGTGCCTTTTGTATTAAATTCGGATGCAATATCTGTGTTTTATCGTCAATAAGAAGGTCCAACGTATACAGTAAACCTCAAGTGAAGCATCTGAATCTAAAGCTGGACTCACAGGAGAGTTTCAAATCAATTAAAGTTTGAGTGTCAGTCCTCTTGTACTTAAGTCGGCATTGTGCCTTTTGTATTAAATTCGGATGCAA
Source organism: Schistocerca americana (assembly GCF_021461395.2). Taxonomy (NCBI): domain Eukaryota; kingdom Metazoa; phylum Arthropoda; class Insecta; order Orthoptera; family Acrididae; genus Schistocerca; species Schistocerca americana. The sequence continues at coordinate 77,908,005 of NC_060130.1, forward strand.
TTTCTGTGTTTCATCGTCAATAAGCAAGTCCAAGGGATACAGTAAACCTGAAGTGAAGCATCGGAATCTAAAACTGCACTCACAGGAGAGGTTCAGATCATAGATAGTGAGAGTGTCAGTCCTCTTGTACTTAAGTCGGCATTGTGTCTTTTGTATTAAATTCGGATGCAATTTCTATGTTTCATCGTCAATAAGAAGGTCCAAGGTATACAGCAAACCTGAAGTGAAGCATCGGAATCTAAAACTGGATTCACAGGAGAGGTTCAAATCATAGAAAGTTAGAGTATCAGTCCTCTTGTACTTAAGTCGGCATTGTGCCTTTTGTATTAAATTCGGATGCCATTTCTGTGTTTCATCGTCAATAAGAAGGTCTAAGGTATACATTAAACCTGAAGTGAAGCATCGCAATCTAAAGCTGGACTCAGAGGAGAGGTTCAAATCACAGAAAGTTTGTGTCAGTCCTCTTGTACTTAAGTCGGCATTGTGCCTTTTGTATTAAATTCGGATGCAATTTCTATGTTTCATCGTCAATAAGAAGGTCCAAGGTATACAGCAAACCTGAAGTGAAGCATCGGAACCTAAAACTGGATTCACAGGAGAGGTTCAAATCATAGAAAGTTAGAGTATCAGTCCTCTTGTACTTAAGTCGGCATTGTGCCTTTTGTATTAAATTCGGATGCCATTTCTGTGTTTCATCGTCAATAAGAAGGTCTAAGGTATACATTAAACCTGAAGTGAAGCATCGCAATCTAAAGCTGGACTCACAGGAGAGGTTCAAATCACAGAAAGTTTGTGTCAGTCCTCTTGTACTTAAGTCGGCATTGTGCCTTTTGTATTAAATTCGGATGCAATTTCTGTTTTCATCGTCAATAAGAAGGTCCAAGGTATACAGTAAACCTGAAGTGAAGCATCGGAATCTAAAACTGGACTCACAGGAGAGGTTCAAATCATAGAAAGTTAGTGTGTCAGTCCTCTTGTACTTAAGTCGGCATTGTGCCTTTTGTATTAAATTCGGATGCAATTTCTGTGTTTCATCGTCAATAAGAAGGTCCAAGGTATACAATAAACCTGAAGTCAAGCATCGCAATCTAAAACTGGACTCACAGGAGCGGTTCAAATCATAGAAAGTTACAGTGTCAGTCCTCTTGTACTTAAGTCGGCATTGTGCCTTTTGTATTAAATTCGGATGTTATTTCTGTGTTTCATCGTCAATAAAAAGGTCCAAGGGATACAGTAAACCTGAAGTGAAGCATCGGAATCTAAAACTGGACTCACAGGAGAGGTTCATTTCATAGAAAGTTAGAGTGTCAGTCCTCTTGTCCTTAAGTCGGCCTTGTGCCTTTTGTTTCAAATTCGGATGCAATTTCTGTGCTTCATCGTCAATAAGTAGGTCCAAGGGGTACAGTAAACCTGAAATGAAGCATCGGAATCTAAAACTGAACTCACAGGAGAGGTTCAAATCCTAGAAAGTTAGAGTGTCAGTCCTCTTGTACTTAAGTCGGCAATGTGCCTTTTGAGTTTAATTAAGATGCAATTTCTGTGGTTCATCGTCGATAAGATGTTCCAAGGTATACAGTAAACCTGAAGTGAAGCATCGGAATCTAAAACTGGACCCACAGGAGAGGTTCAAATCATAGTAAGTGAGTGTGTCAGTCCTCTTGTACCTAAGTCGGCATTGTGCCTTTTGTATTAAATTCGGATGCAATTTCTGTGTGTCATCGTCAATAAGAAGGTCCAAGGTGTACAGTAAACCTGAAGTGAAGTATCGCAATCCAAAACTGGACTCACAGGAGCGGTTCAAATCATAGAAAGTTAGAGTGTCAGTCCTCTTGTTTTTAAGTCGGCATTGTGCCTTTTGAATTAAATTCCGATGCAATTACTGTGTTTCATCGACAATAAGAAGGTCCAAGGGATACAGTAAACCTGAAGTGAAGCATCGGATTCTAAAACTGGACTCACAGGAGAGGTTCATTTCAAAGAAAGTTAGAGTGTCAGTCCTCTTGTCCTTAAGTCGGCATTGTGCCTTTTGTTTTAAAATCGGATGCAATTTCTGTGTTTCATCGTCAATAAGTGGGTCCAAGGGATACAGTAAATCTGAAATGAAGCATCGGAACCTAAAACTGAACTCACAGGAGAGGTTCAAATCCTAGAAAGTTAGAGTGTCAGTCCTCTTGTACTTAAGTCGGCAATGTGCCTTTTGAATTTAATTCCGATGCAATTTCTGTGTTTCATCGTCAATAAGACGTTCCAAGGTATACAGTAAACCTGAAGTGAAGCATCGGAATCTAAAACTGGACCCACAGGAGAGGTTCAAATCATAGTAAGTGAGTTTGTCAGTCCTCTTGTACCTAAGTCGGCATTGTGCCTTTTGTATTAAATTCGGATACAATTTCTGTGTTTCATCGTCAATAAGAGGGTCCAAGGTATACAGTACACCTGAAGTGAAGCATCGGATTCTAAAACTGGACTCACAGGAGAGGTACAAATCATAGAAAGTTAGAGTGTCAGTCCTCTTGTACTTAAGTCGGCATTCTGCCTTTTGAATTTAATTCCGATGCGATTTCTGTGTTTCATCGTCAATACGATGGTCCAAGGGATACAGTAAACCTGAAGTGAAGCATCGGAATCTAAAACTGGACTCACAGGAGAGGTTCAAATCATAGAAAGTGAGAGTGTCAGTGCTCTTGTAGTTAAGTTGGCATTGTGCCCTTGTATTAAATTCGGATGCAGTTTCAGTGATTCACTGTCAATAAGAAGGTCCAAGGAATACAGTAAACCTGAAGTGAAGCATTGGAATCTAAAACTGGGCTCACAGGAGTGGTTCAAATCATAGAAAGCTAGAGTGTCAGTCCTCTTGTACTTAAGTCGGCATTGTGCCTTTTGTAATAAATTCGGATGCAATTTCTGTGTTTCATCGTCAATAAGAAGGTCCAAGGTATACAGTAAACCTGAAGTGAAGCATCGGAATCTAAAACTGGACTCACAGGAGAGGTTCAAACCATAGAAAGTTAGAGTGTCAGTCCTCTTGTACTTAAGTCGGCATTGTGCCTTTTGTATTAAATTCGGATGCAATTTCTGTGTTTCATCGTCAATAAGAAGGTCCAAGGTATACAATAAACCTGAAGTCAAGCATCGCAATCTAAAACTGGACTCACAGGAGAGGTTCAAATCATAGAAAGTTAGTGTCAGTCCTCTAGTACTTAAGTCGGCATTGTGCCTTTTGTATTAAATTCGGATACAATTTCTGTGTTTCATCGTCAATAAGAAGGTCCAAGGTATACAGTAAACCTGAAGTGAAGCATCGGAATCTAAAACTGGACTCACAGGAGAGGTTCAAATCATAGAAAGTTAGAGTGTCAGTCCTCTTGTACTTAAGTCGGCATTGTGCCTTTTGTATTAAATTCGGATGCAATTTCTGTGTTTCATCGTCAATAAGAAGGTCCAAGGTATACAATAAACCTGAAGTCAAGCATCGCAATCTAAAACTGGACTCACAGGAGCGGTTCAAATCATAGAAAGTAAGAGTGTCAGTCCTCTTGTACTTATGTCGTCATTGTGCCTTTTGAATTAAATTCGGATGCAATTTCTGTGTTTCATCGTCAATAAGAAGGTCCAAGAGATACAGTAAACTTGAAGTGAAGCATCGGAATCTAAAACTGGACTCACAGGAGAGGTTCATTTCATAGAAAGTTAGAGTGTCAGTCCTCTTGTCCTTAGGTCGGCATTGTGCGTTTTGTTTTAAATTCGGATGCAATTTCTGTGCTTCATCGTCAATAAGTAGATCCAAGGGATACAGTAAACCTGAAATGAAGCATCGGAATCTAAAACTGAACTCACAGGAGAGGTTCAAATCCTAGAAAGTTAGAGTGTCAGTCCTCTTGTACTTACGTCGGCAATGTGCCTTTTGAATTTAATTCCGATGCAATTTCTGTGTTTCATCGTCAATAAGATGTTCCAAGGTATACAGTAAACCTGAAGTGAAGCATCGGAATCTAAAACTGGACCCATAGGAGAGGTTCTAATCATAGTGAGTGAGTGTGTCAGTCCTCTTGTACCTAAGTCGGCATTGTGCCCTTTTGTATTAAATTCGGATGCAATTTCTGTGTTTCATCGTCAATAAGAAGGTCCAAGGGATACAGTAAACCTGAAGTGAAGCATCGCAATCTAAAACTGGACTCACAAGAGAGGTTCATTTCATTGAATGTTAGAGTGTCAGTCCTCATGTCCTTAAGTCGGCATTGTGCCTTTTGTTTTAAATTCGGATGCAATTTCTGTGTTTCATCGTCAATAAGTAGGTCCAAGGGATACAGTAAACCTGAAATGAAGCATCGGAACCTCAAACTGGACTCACAGGAGAGGTACAAATCATAGAAAGTTAGAGTGTCAGTCCTCTTGTACTTAAGTCGGCATTGTGCCTTTTGTATTAAATTCGGATGCAATTTCTGTGTGTCATCGTCAATAAGAAGGTCCAAGGTGTACAGTAAACCTGAAGTGAAGTATCGCAATCCAAAACTGGACTCACAGGAGCGGTTCAAATCATAGAAAGTTAGAGTGTCAGTCCTCTTGTTTTTAAGTCGGCATTGTGCCTTTTGAATTAAATTCCGATGCAATTACTATGTTTCATCGACAATAAGAAGGTCCAAGGGATACAGTAAACCTGAAGTGAAGCATCGGATTCTAAAACTGGACTCACAGGAGAGGTTCATTTCAAAGAAAGTTAGAGTGTCAGTCCTCTTGTCCTTAAGTCGGCATTGTGCCTTTTGTTTTAAAATCGGATGCAATTTCTGTGTTTCATCGTCAATAAGTGGGTCCAAGGGATACAGTAAACCTGAAATGAAGCATCGGAACCTAAAACTGAACTCACAGGAGAGGTTCAAATCCTAGAAAGTTAGAGTGTCAGTCCTCTTGTACTTAAGTCGGCAATGTGCCTTTTGAATTTAATTCCGATGCAATTTCTGTGTTTCATCGTCAATAAGACGTTCCAAGGTATACAGTAAACCTGAAGTGAAGCATCAGAATCTAAAACTGGACCCACAGGAGAGGTTCAAATCATAGTAAGTGAGTTTGTCAGTCCTCTTGTACCTAAGTCGGCATTGTGCCTTTTGTATTAAATTCGGATGCAATTTCTGTGTTTCATCGTCAATAAGAGGGTCCAAGGTATACAGTACACCTGAAGTGAAGCATCGGATTCTAAAACTGGACTCACAGGAGAGGTACAAATCATAGAAAGTTAGAGTGTCAGTCCTCTTGTACTTAAGTCGGCATTCTGCCTTTTGAATTTAATTCCGATGCGATTTCTGTGTTTCATCGTCAATACGATGGTCCAAGGGATACAGTAAACCTGAAGTGAAGCATCGGAATCTAAAACTGGACTCACAGGAGAGGTTCAAATCATAGAAAGTGAGAGTGTCAGTGCTCTTGTAGTTAAGTTGGCATTGTGCCCTTGTATTAAATTCGGATGCAGTTTCTGTGATTCACTGTCAATAAGAAGGTCCAAGGAATACAGTAAACCTGAAGTGAAGCATTGGAATCTAAAACTGGGCTCACAGGAGTGGTTCAAATCATAGAAAGCTAGAGTGTCAGTCCTCTTGTACTTAAGTCGGCATTGTGCCTTTTGTAATAAATTCGGATGCAATTTCTGTGTTTCATCGTCAATAAGAAGGTCCAAGGTATACAGTAAACCTGAAGTGAAGCATCGGAATCTAAAACTGGACTCACAGGAGAGGTTCAAACCATAGAAAGTTAGAGTGTCAGTCCTCTTGTACTTAAGTCGGCATTGTGCCTTTTGTATTAAATTCGGATGCAATTTCTGTGTTTCATCGTCAATAAGAAGGTCCAAGGTATACAATAAACCTGAAGTCAAGCATCGCAATCTAAAACTGGACTCACAGGAGAGGTTCAAATCATAGAAAGTTAGTGTCAGTCCTCTTGTACTTAAGTCGGCATTGTGCCTTTTGTATTAAATTCGGATACAATTTCTGTGTTTCATCGTCAATAAGAAGGTCCAAGGTATACAGTAAACATGAAGTGAAGCATCGGAATCTAAAACTGGACTCACAGGAGAGGTTCAAATCATAGAAAGTTAGAGTGTCAGTCCTCTTGTACTTAAGTCGGCATTGTGCCTTTTGTATTAAATTCGGATGCAATTTCTGTGTTTCATCGTCAATAAGAAGGTCCAAGGTATACAATAAACCTGAAGTCAAGCATCGCAATCTAAAACTGGACTCACAGGAGCGGTTCAAATCATAGAAAGTAAGAGTGTCAGTCCTCTTGTACTTATGTCGTCATTGTGCCTTTTGAATTAAATTCGGATGCAATTTCTGTGTTTCATCGTCAATAAGAAGGTCCAAGAGATACAGTAAACCTGAAGTGAAGCATCGGAATCTAAAACTGGACTCACAGGAGAGGTTCATTTCATAGAAAGTTAGAGTGTCAGTCCTCTTGTCCTTAGGTCGGCATTGTGCGTTTTGTTTTAAATTCGGATGCAATTTCTGTGCTTCATCGTCAATAAGTAGATCCAAGGGATACAGTAAACCTGAAATGAAGCATCGGAATCTAAAACTGAACTCACAGGAGAGGTTCAAATCCTAGAAAGTTAGAGTGTCAGTCCTCTTGTACTTACGTCGGCAATGTGCCTTTTGAATTTAATTCCGATGCAATTTCTGTGTTTCATCGTCAATAAGATGTTCCAAGGTATACAGTAAACCTGAAGTGAAGCATCGGAATCTAAAACTGGACCCATAGGAGAGGTTCTAATCATAGTGAGTGAGTGTGTCAGTCCTCTTGTACCTAAGTCGGCATTGTGCCCTTTTGTATTAAATTCGGATGCAATTTCTGTGTTTCATCGTCAATAAGAAGGTCCAAGGGATACAGTAAACCTGAAGTGAAGCATCGCAATCTAAAACTGGACTCACAAGAGAGGTTCATTTCATTGAATGTTAGAGTGTCAGTCCTCATGTCCTTAAGTCGGCATTGTGCCTTTTGTTTTAAATTCGGATGCAATTTCTGTGTTTCATCGTCAATAAGTAGGTCCAAGGGATACAGTAAACCTGAAATGAAGCATCGGAACCTCAAACTGGACTCACAGGAGAGGTACAAATCATAGAAAGTTAGAGTGTCAGTCCTCTTGTACTTAAGTCGGCATTGTGCCTTTTGTATTAAATTCGGATGCAATTTCTGTGTTTCATCGTCAATAAGAAGGTCCAAGGGATACTGTAAACCTGAAATGAAGCATCGGAATCTAAAACTGAACTCACAGGAGAGGTTCAAATCCTAGAAAGTTAGAGTGTCAGTCCTCTTGTACTTACGTCGGCAATGTGCCTTTTGAATTTAATTCCGATGCAATTTCTCTGTTTCATCGTCAATAAGAAGGTCTAAGGTATACATTAAACCTGAAGTGAAGCATCGCAATCGAAAGCTGGACTCACGGGAGAGGTTCAAATCATAGAAAGTTAGAGTGTCAGTCCTCTTGTACTTAAGTCGGCATTGTGCCTTTTGTATTAAATTCGGATGCAATTTCTGTGTTTCATCGTCAATAAGAAGGTCCAAGGGATACTGTAAACCTGAAGTGAAGCATCGGAATCTAAAACTGGACTCACAGGAAAAGTTCATGTCATAGAAAGTTAGAGTGTCAGTCCTCTTGTACTTAAGTCGGCATTGTGCCTTTTGTTTTAAATTCGGATGCAATTTCTGTGTTTCATCGTCAATAAGTACGTCCAAGGGATACAGTAAACCTGAAATGAAGCATCGGAATCTAAAACTGAACTCACAGGAGAGGTTCAAATCCTAGAAAGTTAGAGTGTCAGTCCTCTTGTACTTAAGTCGGCAATGTGCCTTTTGAATTTAATTCCGATGCAATTATGTGTTTCATCGTCAATAAGACGTTCCAAGGTATACAGTAAACAGGACGTGAAGCATCGGAATCTAAATCTGGACCCACAGGAGAGGTTCAAATCATAGTAAGTGAGTGTGTCAGTCCTTTTGTACCTAAGTCGGCATTGTGCCTTTTGTATTAAATTCGGATGCAATTTCTGTGTTTCATCGTCAATGAGAAGGTCCAAGGGATACAGTAAACCTAAAGTGAAGCATCGAAATCTAAAACTGGACCCACAGGAGAGGTTCAAATCATAGAAAGTTAGAGCGTCAGTCCTCCTGTACTTAAGTCGGCATTGTGTCTTTTTTATTAAATTCAGATGCAATTTCTATGTTTCATCGTAAAAAGAAGGTCCAAGGTATACAGTAAACCTGAAGTGAAGCATCGGAATCTAACACTGGACTCTCAGGAGGGGTTCAAATCATAGAAACTTAGAGTATCAGTCCTCTTGTACTTGAGTCGGCATTGTGCCTTTTGTATTAAATTCGGATGCCATTTCTCTGTTTCATCGTCAATAAGAAGGTCTAAGGTATACATTAAACCTGAAGTGAAGCATCGCAATCTAAAGCTGGACTCACGGGAGAGGTTCAAATCATAGAAAGTTAGTGTCAGTCCTCTTGTACTTAAGTCGGCATTGTGCCTTTTGTATTAAATTCGGATGCCATTTCTGTGTTTCATCGTCAATAAGAAGGTCCAAGGTATACAGTAAACCTGACGTGAAGCATCGGAATCTAAAACTGGACTCACAGGAGAGGTTCAAATCATAGAAAGTTAGAGTGTCAGTCCTCTTGTACTTAAGTCGGCATTGTGCCTTTTGTATTAAATTCGGATGCAATTTCTGTGTTTCATCGTCAATAAGAAGGTCCAAGGTATACTATAAACCTGAAGTCAAGCATCGCAATCTAAAACTGGACTCACAGGAGCGGTTCAAATCATAGAAAGTTAGAGTGTCAGTCCTCTTGTACTTAAGTCGGCATTGTGCCTTTTGTATTAAATTCGGATGCAATTTCTGTGTTTCATCGTCAATAAGAAGGTCCAAGGGATACTGTAAGCCTGAAGTGAAGCATCGGAACCTCAAACTGGACTCACAGGAGAGGTACAAATCATAGAAAGTTAGAGTGTCAGTCCTCTTGTACTTAAGTCGGCATTGTGCCTTTTGTATTAAATTCGGATGCAATTTCTGTGTTTCATCGTCAATAAGAAGGTCCAAGGGATACTGTAAACCTGAAGTGAAGCATCGGAATCTAAAACTGGACTCACAGGAAAGGTTCATGTCATAGAAAGTTAGAGTGTCAGTCCTCTTGTACTTAAGTCGGCATTGTGCCTTTTGTTTTAAATTCGGATGCAATTTCTGTGTTTCATCGTCAATAAGTACGTCCAAGGGATACAGTAAACCTGAAATGAAGCATCGGAATCTAAAACTGAACTCACAGGAGAGGTTCAAATCCTAGAAAGTTAGAGTGTCAGTCCTCTTGTACTTAAGTCGGCAATGTGCCTTTTGAATTAAATTCGGATGTAATTTCTGTGTTTCATCGTCAATAAGACGTTCCAAGGTATACAGTAAACCTGAAGTGAAGCATCGGAATCTAAAACTGGACCCACAGGAGAGGTTCAAATCATAGTAAGTGAGTGTGTCAGTCCTCTTGTACCTAAGTCGGCATTGTGCCTTTTGTAATAAATTCGGATGCAATTTCTGTGTTTCATCGTCAATAAGAAGGTCCAAGGGATACAGTAAACCTGAAGTGAAGCATCGAAATCTAAAACTGGACTCACAGGAGAGGTTCAAATCATAGGAAGTTAGAGTGTCAGTCCTCTTGTACTTAAGTCGGCATTGTGCCTTTTGTATTAATTTCGGATGCAATTTCTGTGTTTCATCCTCAATAAGAGGGGCCAAGGTATACAGTAAACCTGAAGCGAAGCATCGGAATCTAAAACTGGACTCACAGGAGAGATACAAATCATATAAAGTTAGACTGTCAGTCCTCTTGTACTTAATTCGGCATTCTGCCTTTTGAATTTAATTCCGATGCAATTTCTGTCTTTCATCGTCAATAAGATGGTCCAAGGGATACAGTAAACCTGAAGTGAAGCATCGGAATCTAAAACTGGCCTCACAGGAGCGGTTCAAATAATAGAAAGTTAGAGTATCAGTCCTCTTGTACTTAAGTCGGCATTGTGCCTTTTGAATTTAATTCCGAAGCACTTTCTGTGCTTCATCGTCAATAAGAATGTCCAA